>NC_085062.1:9174924-10374924 GCF_963662255.1 Cinclus cinclus
CTTCTGAAGAAGAAAAGGATTTGTAATATTCAGAAGAAAAATGGCATTTACTATATGATAAAGATTTAATTGTAAGTCTCCATCAAATGTTATCTTACATTCTGGAAACAAATAATCAGTGATATAAAAGAATATAGTTGATGCATACATTTAATTAGGGTTTATTTACTGTGTGCTATATAAACACTTCTGTTTCTATAAGGGGAAGGATTGTATCTGCAAGTTCTGCCTTGAACATTTCAAGCTAAAAACAAATGTTTTAAGAAAAGACACTAACATAAAACAGCCCAGTGTTGGCTTTGTGTCTTTGTAAATGTCTGTGGCGGTTTCTCCTTGTCTGAGGGAAAGAGCCATTCATTAAATTAAAAGTGAACCAGTTAAACTGGACCTTTCATTGAAGAAAGTCTCCCAGTGATCCATGCTTTATTTGGTGGATTGTCTTACAACACAAATAAACCAAGGGGTTTTTTATCTTGGATCTAAAATACTAAAAAGAAAGGAAATCCAAGCAAGGCAGAAAATACTAGGAAATAATTTCCCATTAAACAGACCCTCTGCCTCCATATATCTCAAATCATGAAAGTACACAAGAGAGAAGGGCTCATATTCCTTTTTCTCTCAGGTTAAAAGCCAGTGACAGAGGAAATCGAATTCAAAGGTACCATCAATGTTTGCAGTGTTCAAAAATAGATAGGAAAGAAATATACACTGCAAATCTATCACGGCCTTTGCTGGCAGCTAACTGCTAAATGCAGATGATGTTGCTGCCCCTGAAAAACCATTGAAATAGGATCCTATGTGCGTAAACGTTGTGTAAAATGCATAGATATTTCGGGCAGATTTGAAATCATTTTTATTTTCTGAACAAAATTCTCAGGTATTTATTTAGATATCTGTTTTGGCTGACGTAAATCCACACTTCACATTCTCTTTTTCCTGTCAAATCTTATCATAGCTTTACAAACGCTGCTTAGGAACATTGTGTGATAATCAGCAACAAAGAAATCTGTATAATTTTGAAGAACAATTACAGTAAAAGATGGAAGACAGTTTAAGAAATATTATTTCCTTATGTTTTTTTCTGCTGCAATTGAAATCTTTGTGGTTTTGTTTATATTTTCATATTTTTGTAAGACATTTGCATGGAGAATTTTCAAGAATAGACTTTTTTATAATTGTGTACTTAATAAAAATGGGCAAAGTAATAGGCTCTGAGGTACAGAACTGAAATTCAGAATAAAATGGAGTCTTATACACTGAAGTTGCATGAATGCATAGCTGATTAAATTTTGGAAGGCTGGTAGTGGTTTGATGTAATTTTTATTTTTGGATGGTGAAATTCAGACGCTTTAAAGGAGTCCAGAGGTGTTCTGAAAGGTCTGTTGGAGCTCATGCTGATGAGCACCCAAAGGCACCAATTCCCTCTGCATGTTGTTTACAGTCACATATATATATATTTATGTATGTACACAAATTTTATCTTCTGTAAACACTAAAAATAACTCTGCCTTTTTCTTTGCTTGTCAGCAGCATCCATACATAAATATAGCACATCTCACAAAATTTCTTTTGCACTCACAATGAGCCTCTAATTTATTCTACATGTAATTCCATAACATTTATTATTAATAAGTATTAAAACAATTTTTAAAAAATAGTGCAATTCTCAGCATTGTGACTTTGACATAGCATGTCTGGCATGAAAGAATGTACAGAGATAATAAATTAATATTTTGTTTTCTTGAGATAAGGATAAAAACAGATCTAAATGAAATGAAACAAATTGTCATCAGGCTGCTGTAATAGGCAGATCACTTTTCTGTGCATGCGATTTTTTTGTTTAGTGATATAGGCATGATTGTGCTGACAGTGTAAGAAATACTTTCCAGTAAACATGCTCACTTTTGTGAGTAGTGTAATCAGGTTTTAGAAAAAGAGATATCTGTATATATTCATAGGCACTTTAGATAGAAAGTACTTGCAAGTTTAACCCCGGTAGTTTCATAGCCCTTCCTCTTGGGTAGTGCAGAGGGAACCAGCCAGGACTGCTGCCAGGCCTGGGAGAGGGAGCCTGGCGGGGTCTGTGTGTGAAAAGTTCATGATAAAAGCACAGACAGGGAAGAGGGAAGAGATCTGTTCTCTTTTCCTCCCAAGAAATCTGCTGGAAGTCTGTGGTGTGCAGTGCTGGGGGCAACTGTGTGAATTTTTGTGTCTCTGTAGGTCTTCACGGAGTGAAAGGGGTGTGCAGCTCTGCAGCTTCTGCCGGCAGCTTCTGCTCGGCCATCGAGGGAGTCGCTGCTTCCTCTGAGTTCCCTCCTGAGAAGGTACTGTAGCCACTGGGCATAGATTAGCTATGATACATTCTATCAGTCACTACTAAAATTCAGCTTCTTCTAGGATAAAGCAGACTAGCTCTGAAGTGCAAGAATTCCTAACAGCGGTGTCTTCTACGGGACTTGCAAGGCAGTTCAATGCAAAAAGTAGCAACGAAGTGCAAAAAGATAAACTGATGGTTTGCCTTGAACGTTCTGGTCCAGTAGAAGTTGGAAATTAAGCTAGTACTAGCAAGGCCTGATTTAAAAGGTTTTGGTTTTTCTGATGCCAAAACAAAGTATGTTTCTGACTGCCATCTGATGTTAGGGGAGCATATTTTCTGAAAGCTTCACTTCTCACCTGGGCAAATAAGGATTCAAAATATTTTCTCTATCCAGGATGCACCAGATGGGTTTAACTCATTCCAAAAATCTGTCTAGTCACCCTAAAAGGCAACTTAGCCATTCTGGAAATCTGGCTGTTTGTGCAGAATGGAGCACAGTGCAAGCGTGCTTACTTGTGCCAAAAAAGCACACAAGGGCCATCCGTGCTGGGCTGCCAAGGCCCCCTTTTTTCAAGTGGTGATCATTTGTAATCTGTGCCCTGTAACTGTCAATGTAGGCTACCATATATCTGATTTGTCCTGAAATGTTGTTTATAAATGGAAAGGAACTTTGTGCTCTGCCTGTTTGCCCAGGATTTCCTGACATTCAACAGCCTTTCTTGAATTGTAGTTTTGCTGCAGTTGCTGAATATTCACAGGTATGGGAGAAGCAGCTGCTGCATTGCACTCCCATGGAGGATGTCTCACACTCCACAGGGATCTGAGCAGGCACCGTGAGCCCAGCTTGCCTTGGATTGTGGAGCACACTTGGATTGCTTGCTGAGTCACTCTGCACAGGAGATCATGCTGCTGTGTAGAAGCCCTTTCTGTCCAACAGTCCATACTGAGTGCTTTACAGCAGTAGTAAGAGAAAATTTCCAAATGCTTTGCACACTTGAACTTCAGACAGTTTCTCATCCTCATTAAAGCTGGTGAGTGGGAGTGCACCAATCCTCTTCTGGCAGTGTTACTCTCTGACTGATGAAGATGGGAGGGGTTTGGTGTAGCTTAATAGTTGTGCTTTGAAGAAATGTTTGGCTTATAGAGTTAAAAAGGAAAAATTGTTTTGGGTTGTAAAGGCCTAAAGGGCATAATCTGCCCTATCTGATCCATTTGCCTTATGAGCTACTACATTGAAGCACAAAACAGCCACTTGATTTCTTAAGCACCTGAAGAGGAGGAGAGGTAGGGGCTGGAGAGTGGAGGAGAGGGGAGCAAACAAACTCTGGCCAAAGCTTTCACCACAGAAGTTTCATTGTTTTAGTTTAGAAATGGTCACATATGTAAAATGGCAATTTTTTCCCCCAGCATTTCCATTAGCACATTTAAATTACAGTTGTTGGGAAACTTGGTACAGGTAAAAATAAATTTTTCATAAACTCTTACAGAACAGTGAGGGAAGTAAAATAAGTAACAAAACCGTTCTTCTGATTCCCCTCCACCCCCCTTCTGCAGAGTCACCTAAAAATGAGGGGATTAACTATTGCCAGTCAATGGGAGGCACTTTTGAAAGAGGAAGCATTGCTATCCAGATTTGAGGGAAATGAAGCGTTTATTGGAACAAAAATATACTCTTTGTTCACATTACTTCATTGAATTGTGTGTTCTCTTCTAAAAGCATGAAAAGCAATTGAAGAAAATGTTTCATGCCTCTCTTTATTTTACCACTCATCTTTTGTCTTCCTGTTTTACCTCCTTTTCTCTTTTTCCATCTTTCTCATTAAATTACTAACCAATGCTTTGCTAATTAATGCCAGCTTAATTTAATGTTTAATGATGCTCTGTCTGTGTGGGGAGTTTGATTTCTTTTTGTGATTCTGGCCTGACCATTGAGATTAGTGGCATCTGTACAAAGCTGCAGAGTCCCTTGGGGCACTGAGCAACACTTTTTTTTTTTTCCACAAAATCAAAGTGACTGGCACGTAGTGTTAGTGGAAAGTATCTCTTCATAAAGTGACTGCAGATGCTTTGCAGCTTTCTGAATCAGCTGATATTTACTCACTTTCTTGTAGATTATTAAAGATGATGGAGTTAAGTACAACATTATTGTGATACAGCTGCAAATTGAGCTGGGAAAGCTACTTTTAAGAAAAATGCTGACAATTTTGCCAAATCTTATATATCAATATTCCATAAACATTTATATAATTATACCTGTCACTGAAAAACACTAACAAATACTCCATATGAATATATTTCAAGATGTAAGTTGTTTACCAACAGTTTTCAGAGATGTTTCCTTAAGCATTCAAATTTTTTGTGCCACTGATCATCTAGATCACGTGATGCTCTTTCTGTTCCATTCTGGTTACATAGCTCAGAACAAAGGAGTGGTGACTGACAAGTTTGAAATGTCACTGCTGAAAGAGTTGGCTTTACCAGACCTGTCCAGCAAAGCTGGGCTGTGGTGAGCTGGTGTCTGAGGCAAACAGGTAACTGCAAAGCAAATCCACACAGGCTCATGGTGGCTAAAAACAACAGTGGTGCAGGCCTTGTTTGGCTCATAAACATGCACTCACTGGTGTGTTGGACTTCAGTGTTTGTTGCTTCCAATCATATTATTTCTTTTGTGTATTTGTTTTTCTGGTAGGATTGGAAAGGAAGTGTCACTTTCAGATGTGTGATGAACTTGTCCATCATAGTCTAGCTCTTAATGACTTTATGACTCCTCCTGCAGTGGTAATTAAGTTTGTCCTCTGCTGCCACCATCCTGCATCATTTGGATGAAAATCAAGGAAGAATCATTTGGAAGAAAATTAAGGAGCATCCTCATAGTTTTCCTGTGAGATTATGCATTGAAACAGAACTTATTTAGGACACAGTTGAATTTTGAGGCTTTTTTTCATTTCAGAAGAAAGATTTGCAGCATGATTGTGTCTTTTTGCATGGTAACATGCAGGAGTAGGTTGCAGATTAGATGCTTAAGGGAAGCTAAGGAAATACACATACTTTCAGACACATATATGCCTTTTATATGACTTTCACCCATTGCTTCATACAACCACTGTTTACATTTGGAGCTAGTGGTTTCTTAAATACTCAGAGCCCACAATTGAGCCCAGATTTCCAAAAGTGCTTGGCACCCAGCAGTTCTCACTGAGACATTTTTATGGCCAGATAATCAAAATTGCTCAGCATGGTGGAAGCTAGGGAGTTTTGAAAATCTAGCCACTTATTTTAATGCCCAAATGGAGGCTGGGTTCTTCAGGAAAGCTGGTTCTTATATTACAGTTCCAGTGACTCTGTATTAATCCTGTAAGTACTTTTTTTTTATTCTTATGGACATACAGTCTATCATATATGTGCCCACTTAAAGACTTGTCCACTCATTCTTCCTTATAAATTGCAATTACATTGGTTTCATTGAATTTCAGAAGTTGTTGGTACCATATGAATGAAGCAAAAGTTCAAATGAAAATCAGATCCAGTAATTACAGGATTTTTCTACAAGCATTTTTCTTTTCAGTCTTGACTTGGAAATGAAATAAAGACAAGAGACGCCCATTTCCAGGTTAGGAAGCAAACAAAACCAAATTTTAGAGGGTGAGAGTTGCTTAGCTGAGCTGCTTTTTATAAAGCACTTTGACAGCTAAAAAGAAAAACATTGAGGTAACTTGTAAAGTGAATAACTTCAGCTATTACATTTGCAATTTTCCGCTCAGTGTTCCCTGTCCTACTGTGCAGAGAAACTTGGTAGGACGTAATACCCCAGCAATAATAGTCAGCTTTGACTTTGTACTCTGCAGACATTAACTAGCTCACCTCACACCCCTGCGAGGTAAGGAAATGGTGTGATTGCCACCTTGCCTCTGGCAGAGCAAACACTCTAGTTAAAGCTGAGGTTTGCCAAGAGAACTGCTGGCTGTGTTGTTCCTCTCTCATTTCTCCTCACAATTGCAGAACCACCTCTTAGTGCCCCAAGAGATGTACTTTCTCTGCACCATTCCACACACCTGATCCTTATCAACGAATGTGCTGTTCTGTTTGTGACAATAAAGGATTGTTATGAATATTTTGTGATGGTTGAGGTATTTCACAGCTGCCCACAAAAGGTTTGTTTTACTCAGGTATTTGTTAGACATGAAGGGCAATTCCTGTACTTTGTAGAATTTTTAAAAAGTGCAATTACTAGCAGTCTCCATGTCTCCTAAAGTCATTTGCAAGAAGGCTTAAGGAAGGTCAGAATGTCTCCTATGCTGCAGGAGCAGCATCTGGATGCAGAGTCAGCAGAAGCCATGATTGAGACGAAGAAAAGTGGGGGATTTTGTGGGACTTGTGTCATGTGAACCTCCTTGTTCCTCACACTGGCTGCTAGGAGCTCAGCATCCTTGTAGGAGCTGACCTGGCACCTGGGAGTGTTGTAGCACTCAGCCTCAGCTTTTGGGGGAGTGGGAATCCAATCTCTGTGAGTGAAGGAAAGCACTGCAAGGCTGGCTATTCCAAGGGAGGACTGGTTCTCTCTCCACATGCTGCCTGGTGAGGAGGTGTATTCTCAGTAGCAGTATTCTCATACCAGAAGAATGCCTTAATTTGGATCTTCTGAGTAAAAACCAGCTTCCAGTGCATTCACCTACAGGCTTTGTTCTACACAGCCCCTGTTGAACACCATGGTTCCTTGCTACCTCCCATCTGGAAGCTGACCCTGTTTTTGCTAAAGGCTGACCAGAGCTACCTTTCACCCAGGTCATTTTCCCCAGGCTCCATGTACTACTCCTGTAGGCAGCACACCAATTTGGGTCTCATTAAAAGTCAGCAGATGGAAGACCAGATCTTTGAATATAATCAGGTACCTGTCTCTTACTGATTTCAGTAGAGATGGATGTGTAAATATGTTTACTATATTGGACTATGGCACATCTGAGTTAATAGTTAGTGAGGTTTTAACCATCCCCTTAGACCCAATTTTCCTTGCTATATGCACCCTATGCTTCTTAGCTTGACCACCAGCTCTTCTCCACACTCCATTTCGGGTCCATAAGAGCTTTTTTTTACAGGGTTTGGTTAACATTTTACTAGGAAAGCACTGACCTTGGGATCATCCCACTCCTCTCTATTCTTATGCCATGAAATATATTTGTCCACTATCCTCTCTCAACTGCTTGTAAGCAGTAAACTTAGGCCTGGGGAGAGATGGGTTATTTGCAAACCTATATCCAAAAGGACGTCATTTAGCTAATGGTAATCAATAATGTAAGTAACTGTAGGGAAGAGATAGGTAAGAAGTGGCTTATGTGGTGTGGGCTGATGAATTCTAAAGGAATTTGTCTTTTAATTAATTTGCTGCTTTTCAAAATGTGTGCATAAGTCTTTCCTTCAGACAAAGGGAACTTAAGCTTTCAGACAAAGAGATCTCTGCTTCACTCGAGGCATTATGACACTAACTGCTTGCAAGTTCATTCTGCTGCTGGACCTGCTTCCTTAAATGTCTTGTAAGAAACCTTTGCCAAAAATCATATTTGAGGCTGGCTTAACATGGTGGTAAATGAACTGTTTCATCTGCTTTCTTCCAGCGACAAGTGCTAGCTTAAAAGGAGGGTGCTGAAAAGGACAGAATAAGTGCTATATCAGTACATTATTTTTAATAGCATTACTGGTAGTAGATGGCACTTAAATATATTAGAATCCTTTGTGCTATTTGCTACAGAACATCTGGAAAACCAGTATTCATGTCTGCACAATTTCTGACAGCATCTGATGTTCTGATTAACAGGATGACAGTAGTCTCTACGTCTCCATCTCTCCCTCTGTACAAAAAAAAGCCCTAAACCAAAGTGTTGTTTATTTGACAGGTAAATATACTGATGACTAGCAATTGCTGTCATTAAAAGAAGACCTCAAACAGTGGCCACTTCTTTGGGGGGTCATTAGAAATCCACTGGAAACTGCATGCAGATTAAATTTGCAGCTTGAGCTTTTGCTTTTGTACTCTGCCTCCTTTTGCCCTTGTAATTTCCACTGGAGAATTATTCACTGTCCTATCTAAGATATTTAATTCCCTGCTGGGGTAAAGCACAGACAACAGCTCCTGGTGGAAATAGTACACAGTGATATTGTCCACCTTAATGCATTTATTTCCAGCTCCTCTTGCACTGTTGTACTGTTTTCTGACATCTTTTCCTACTACTAGAAGACAAAGTTAGGTTACAAGATTGCAGCTGAAGCCCCAAGCTCAGTTCTTTCAGTGTATAACTTTCATGTAATTTCAGTCAAGTGTCTGTCTTGTGTACAGTTTCATGCAGTGTTCAGCCTGCAAACTGAATGATTTAATTGCCCTGTAGGGTATGCAAACCAAATAAAATTACGTCCACGTGAACTACTGTCATCTCTTTTGGCTCGACAAGAAAAAGTGATGTTAGTTTTGCATCTGCCTTAGTGTTATTAAATCTTCCAGTACTTTTGGGTGTGTCATACTTGGGAATTTCATTAAAACCTTATCATTAACAAAGGGTCATATTGCTGGTCTTGATCGTGGTAGAGAATAGTCTGAAAGTATGTTCCCTAAGTATGGTAATGGCTGAAAAAAGAGAAGGCAGATAAAAATCATCCCCACTTAGTTCTTTTGGAATCCAAAAGTACTGCTTGCTTTTCATTAATTTTTCTCTTTGTTTTTAAGATCCTGTAACTGACTTTCAAAAATCATGCAATTGTGAATTTACACATCAGTTTTGCAGGTATGGGAAGGGGCAGTTCTAAATTCTCTGGATGCTTAAATTTGAGTGGATTCATGCTGGGGAGCTCCTGGGTTAGTGATGGAAAGTGCCACATTGACTCAAAAGTTCATTCTGGGAGTGGATTTGTGCTGTGGAGAATGTAGACATTACTTGGCATTTGAAGCAACGTGTTAACCAGGATAGCCATACCTGTAGGATATGCAGGTGTTCCCTTTCTGCTGGGCATCACTGGGAATGCCTTGGATTTGGTAATTCATGGAAGGAAAGCCTATCTTTGCTCTCTGTGCCATGCTGTTTACAGGCCCAGAATCAACCCTTGTAAAATGAGTCCTTTCTGCTGTTGAGCAAACACACCAGGGCCTTCTGCTGCCTCCCTTTCCAAGTAACATCCCAGGCTATACTCCCATGCTCTGGCAAAACCTGCCTAAGCCTTTTGTTTCAGCAAAATGCACACCTGCCAAAGACAACATGAAGCTTTACCAGCCAGTGTTTCTTCAAACAGTGCTCTTGCCCTCCCACATCCTAGCCAAAGAATGCTTGTGTGTTGCTGCCAATTTCTGCCAACGGATACAGGCAGTGGGGAATGCAGGAACTGCCACTAAGTCTCCAGAAGATCAAGTCTTGACGTATTTTGGCCAAAAATAAATCCATAATCCTTAAGAAACAAAGATTGCATTTCATGGAAATCAGTTTAATGGGGAGGGAATGGCAGGGAGAATATAATTCATATTCAATGGGATGTATATAAAGTAAGCCAAAACAGTTTCTTAGCAGAAGGCAGGTCTATGATCTTAGTCCCATTAGGATACCTCTGGAATGTTGCCCATTTCTGCAGTGTAGTTGCAGTGGATTTTTGTGAGACTGACACCAGTATCTGGCTCATGGGAGCAGCTCATCTGACCTGATCCACTGGTAGCTGGGATTGCTGTGTACCTCATTGGGAGCATGTCTAGATTTTCTGATAGGATGTTTCCAAACACAGTGTCTTTTCCAAACTCTCTGTTTTTGAGGGCAATCAGCATCTGCTTTAAGGTTATTTAATGACTCTTCAAATGGGAACAGTCTACTGGCAAGGCAACAATATCTTGCAAGAAATGACAGATCTGTTGAAGAGTATGAAAGATTTTCTTGTTCAGTAACTTGGAAATTTCTTCACTGCTCAGGATTCTCTGGGTAGAAATAACATCCAATGTAATTGTTACCTTCTCTTTGTTCCCTCAGAGTATGGCTTGCAGAGTGTCTCTTGAGCTTGAGCTTTTTTCTATTTAAGAATATTTGTTCTGTTACAGTTTCTATATTCAGTAAATGGGCATAAGGAGAAGAACACCCAAGATTTAAAACACTTGGTGAGGGAATGATAACTGTGTGGTTGTTTTATTGTGTCCTACTCATTTTTCAAACTACTACATAATCCTTAGTGGAAACCCCAGATGGATTTGTTTGATTAATTAATGGGTTGGTTCCTTAGCAGGTATGATTTGTTGTTAATGGAGCTATAATAAGGCTATGGTGATTTGTACTGTGGATCCAACTCTTCGAAGCAAAGAACTATAAAGTATTGAGTATTCTCTGTGGGTGCTCAGAATTAAATACTATCCATAGGGTGGGTGTGTGTATGCATATGTTAGAATTTATGTTTTTGAGCCCTAACTTTCCTTGTGGTGTGTTATAGAGAGAAGGTCTGGGAAATTCCCTTTTTACCCCACCTTTAAATGCTCAGCAGTTCTACCTGAGGTTTATATTATGTTGTACTGGGAACAAATTGACCAGGTATATCTTTTTTATTTTCTTTTTTTTTCCCACTAAATGGTTCAAAAATATCACTTTAAGTTTCTCATTGTCAAGGTTTTGTTTCAACCATCAGAGAGAACAGGCAGATTTAGTAACAAAGATATTCAGCCCCCTTGGCCATAGTGTTCCTGGGCTTCAGAGTAATTGAAAGCAGTCTGGGTCTACAGTTCAAAAACTTGAATTCAAGGATCTAATACAAAACAGGTAATAAGCAGAGGGCACAGAACAGTGCTGCTTTATTCTTCACAGCACAATGACCTTGGTTAAACTTTGCATCCTTTATGTTGCCCAAATGAAGGTTTGATAAACTGAATTGCAAGGAGAGGGTTGTGGTACAGAAGTTCCTGTGTGTTGGATTAGAAGATCCGGTAGTTTTTAACATCTACACAGGACATCTACATTTAGGAAGAGTCAACAGCACTCTAGCTTGGAGACCTGCTTGGTCTCCAAATTGGTGGAGTTCTTAAAAATGATTTTTGTAGCTCAACTGAAAGAAACTTGAACTAGGCTTTGACAGTTACTGGTCTCAATGACCATGGGAAAGGGATAGGAGATGAAGTAGATGCTCAGCTGTTTGTTCTTATAAAAGACACTCTGGTTTTGGTATAATCAGCAGAAAACTTGGCCTTCCCTTCCCCCTGCATCAGGACCACTGTTCCTTTGCACAGATTTTATATAGAGCACAAGGACCAATAAATAACAAGGGAGCCTATAAATAAATACAGCTGTGAGGCAACAAAGGCTTCTGACAAATGATGTTTATTGAATTTCTTACGTGTGGTCCAGTTTGAATCCAACCGTGAGGCTTGCTATGCTTTGAAAGTATATTTTGTGCCCAAGTTTGGGATTGCCCTCTGTTGGATTAAGGAGATCTCTGGCTAGCTGAGGAAAGGAGAGGAATGGGTGAAAACAAGAGGTTTTTTTCACTGAAGCTAGGCTCAAGGTATTAGCTTTAGACAAATCAACCCAAGATCAGCTGATTGTTTACATGAGACAATTTATGAAAACAGTGTCACTGCAAAGAGCTGGCTCAGATAGTACACACCTCCCCTCAACAATTTTACCTTCTGTCATTGTCCTAGAAATGCAGTAATCCATACCTAGATTTAAGTCCATTTTATGGTAGCCTTCAAAAATGGTAGTCAGGTATGTATGTAACTATGGGCTGTTATGGGAGGTGTTGTATGGGCAAGAGCACAGAAAGCCCCAGTCCCAAAGAGCTTGAAGTCTCCCACTTGAGCAGAAGTTCCAGGTCTGCTGGGTGCGTGGAGTTCATTGGATCTCACCCATAGCCACCATGGGAGCTCTAGTCAGGTAGACAAAGCATTAATTACTTCAAAGGAGAGCTAATGAGGCAATAAACCACAAGGGTGAAACTCAAATGGTTTATGGTACCATTAGTAGACTGAAATGGAATTATAATTAGAGCAGGGCAAACGATTCATAGTCCACAATTTATCCAATGGATTTAGTGCTTGTTTCTGTTCATGAATTATGCACAAGTAGGCATATTTTAGGAATGTATTCATTGTTTTCAATTGCTCAGCAGCCACTTTATATGGAGAGATTTGTGCCAATATGAGTAGCCTTGTACAGTTTGCATCTGGTTTCTCTTTGCTTGGGGGCTTTGTGTATATATTTGTGCTCTGTAGTGGGTCACTGAAATACTACGGTGTTTCTACTTCCTGGAATGTTATAGAAAAACATGTTAATTGTACTGAGATATGTAGCAGTTACTTAAATTTGCAGGAAAACCCTTTTTTGATCTTCAGAGATGGCTTTTTTTTGCTTGAGGACCAATCCTTCTGTAAATAGCTCAGCAGTAGGGAAAGACTTGCTCAAACATCCATCCCCTAAAATGAATAAAATTTGTGTGTCCAAATTAAACTGTGGTTCGGAAATAATGAAACATGCTCAGGAAAGCCTCATTCCACTGCTTAGATCTTGACTTAAGTGCAGAATAATTCAAACATTTGTTGAGTGACAGTCTTATCTTCGGCTTTGAGGTGATGTGGGGTTGAGCTCATAAAATTCCTCTTGGAGCTCTTCCAGTTTGCATAAAGTACTTGTATAATATAAGGGATGATCCTCTGCTGTGGTATATCTTTCCTGTCTGCTATCATTCACTTGGATTTATGCAGGGAAACAATGTTTCTGAGAGGGGTCTAATGTTTGGAAATGACTGTGTACACTGTGTACACTCTCAGATGCTCCTCATCCTTGTGTGGTGTGTTTGTGTCTCTATCTGGCTGTGCACGTACTGGTGTGTCACGGGCTCTGTTGGTGACATCCACCTCTCACACAGACCAAAAAATATGGGGGTGCTTGGGAGTGTCCAGTTCTCTATCCTGTGAGATGTTCTGGTGTGTTGGACTCTCAGTCAAAATATCTTGGGGGCCAGTCTGCCTTTCTTTTGGACAGCCCTGTTCTCTTCTATGAAGAACCTATTCAGAAGAGACAGAATTAAGCCACAAACCTTTAATGTTCTCGCACTGCTGTATCCTTTAGCCTGGTGATCAAGCATTTGGTTCTTCTCTCAGGTGATTGACAAGCTTTGCTTCTTGGAGTGGGGATGCTCTGAGCTGCCCAGTGGTTGCCTGGCTCTGTGTTTGTCTTCCTAAATAAATCATGCATTCTCCTTTTTGTATGGCATGTTCAGTTCCATGATTTAAGAGCTTCAGCATATAGCTTTTGTTTGTTCTTACATTTGTTAATATTTAACCATGAATTATCAGTTAATGGGCTAATTAGGTATTAAACATATATTATACACCATATTATACACCAACCAAAGAATCAAAACTTTCATGGACATCTATGTATTTAGTAACTTCTTGGAATATCCCTAAGCTAGGGATGTCTGCATGTATTAGGGAAGTTCTTGCAAATCCTGGCCTACAGGGTAGTTGCAGCATAGCTCAAAAATCAAAATAAGTCATACACGGAACAAATGCCTTGTAGGGGAAAGGGTCAGGATCCCAAATGATTCAAATGGTGAAATAAGGATCAGGAATTTGGTAGCAACTTATCCTTTCAGAGAGGACAGTATTATTGGAACTGATTTTTAGTTTTCATGTAACACTTTGAATGAATCTCATGTAGAATGAAATGGAAATAGAAAAACTATCTGTGTCCTGTGAGATTGTTTTGTGAATTCTAATATTGTGAGTTTATTAGAACAGAGACAGTGAGATTTTGTAACAGCTTGTTTATACTCTGGGTACCTGTTTACACTATTCTGCCATGGTAGGTTAAGAGTTCTATTAGACCAGCAATGATGAAAATCATCAGTGCAGAGGTGAAATGAACAGAAACTCAAGGAAAGAGTCCCAGAGGTGGCCAACATAGAGACTGAGGCAAATACCACAGAACCAGGATTAGGTGATGCTGATGTCAGAAGTGTTCAGTAACATCAGCAGTCTTTCTCTGGTGTTCTTAACTGAACTGTGTGTCAGACTAATTGAGGTGCTGTTGCCTGGCCATAGGGAGCCTGGCTGGTTCTGTCTGCTTTTTGCTGTCTCTCCAAGAACTCAGCAGCATGTTTTCAGTCTGCCCCCCTCCTGAAATATTTTCTCAGGTAGCTGATACTTACTGGGCCTGCCTCAGAATGACATTATATAAAACCCATTCTGTAGGTCTAGTAGTGCTCCCGAGGCTCTAAGGTTTCTACTGTCCAGCTCCCCACCAACAGTGTTGTATGGTCTGTTCCCACTTTGAACTTCCTGTGTCTTATTTTGTTCATGACCCAGCAAAACATAGCTCCAACTCTGAGTCACTGAACAGTAAAATAACAAAGTTGTCATTTAGATGTTTGAATTAAAAAGATTGTGGAGCCTGTTTCTACCAAATTACTTTCCTATCAAATATTAATAAGCTTGGCTGGTTGGGGTTTCTTTCGGAAGAAAAATCCAAGAGACATAAATCTATATTAAAGACTTAAGTGCCTATCAGATGGAACTTTATGCACATTTGCTGTGGTTTCTCGCTTTCTTTTTACTCAAGTGTTGCAGAGGAAAGCCAGCAAACCCCACAAAACTGGTATTTTCTCTCTTCCATCTTTTAGCCCCAAAACTGTAGTTTGAATGCTGATGTTTTCCACAGCATGCATATCTGAGTGACTGACTGAAGCACAGATGACATGATACATGATGAAAGCCAAAGGGTTAATCTTCTGGGGACTCAAGACTAATGGCCCAGTAATGCTCACCCAAGAGGGAAATGTTGTGGCTGTTTCAGATCTCAGTCCTAGTCAGTTTATAATAATTTGGAGATTTCCACTGGGACTTAGGTGGCAGTAGGAGCAGCTTTTAATAAGAGACAGCCGTGCTTCAGGCTGATGTCTTGTACCTTGGATCAAAACCTTGCTCCTACTTCTCCTTCATCTGCTACTGAACCCTCTTGTTACAGGTCTGTATGTGGCAGAAATTCAGAAGATACTTCAACTGCTCTCAGTAGGGCCCTACATTTTCATTAAAGCCTCTATTTGCAGCTCTCCTTCTCTGCCATGATTCTTATGTAGGTATGAGAGAGTGCAGATTCCTTTTGGGACCATCCATATAGGCGGTACAGAGAGTTTCTGTACATATGTATATTACACAGATATATAATTATATAGATGCACTTATGCGTTTGCATGCATTCCGACAAGTCATGGAAAGTATAAGTGCATGTTTCTGTGCATGATTTTTGATCAGCACAGAGGTGTGTGCACACGGGAGTCTGTGCAGGTCTGTATGGGATTCCTCGCTCTGATTTTTGTTGCTGTGGGAATTTTGACTTGCATCAAATCCTCTTGTGCAAATGGTTTGGATTTGGGGACTCCTCCTCTTGCTAATGTGCTCTACCAATCTCTCTCTTATTGAAAGAAAGAAGAAGGATGGAAGGCAGGAGAGAGAGCAGTGCAAAGGTCAGCCAGCATTGCAGCCCGACGCAGAGATTTATAACCCTCCAAATTCTCCCTCTCTCTGGCAGCATGTCTTTACAGACTCACATTATCTCTATTAATACCAGCCACAAGGTCATTACTCAGGCACTGAGCCTTCCTCCAGCATAAATATTTATACAAGGCTGACCTGCGGCTGCTGCGTTTGCCTTTTATTTGATTTCTGCCGCCTTTTGTGTCTGTCAGTAATGTCTTTAGCTGCTCTGGCTGGGACAGGGAGAGCTCAGAGGAGCCAGGGAGGGGTTAAGAAGGGAGTGAAAGAGAAGGGGGGGCAGGCAGAGCAAGAGGAGAGGGATAGATGGGAGGTTGACATTTCATATGATCCCCATGGATGGTGACTTAATAAACCCTATTTCACACCAGCTGAAATATTTTAAGAAGTCAGTATTTTGCAATGAGATTACAAATATAGTGAAAATTTCCTTTTATCTACTCATGAAGATAGGAGTGCAGGAATTTTTTGTGTATGAAGTGTTGCTTTTGCTGGAGATGAATGGGATTTTAGAGATCTATTCCAGAGAATAAGCTAAGGATAGTTTGCATGTAGGCATGCATGAGTGAATGTGTAAAATGCTATGTCACAAATTTCTATCAGCCATGGGTTCATGGATGTGCATCTCTGCTCATCCTAACACACTAACACTGCTCTGAAACACGTGTTTAGTTTCTGTCACAGTCAGGTGCAGATACCTGCCTGGCACAAATGGAGATGAAGTTGCTCTGCTTCTTTGGGAAACGTATTCCAAGCTGCAGTCCTCTCCTCTAGCAGAGCTTTATTTGCCAGTGGTGAGAGATGTATGAGGAGCTTGGGAACAGGAATGGAAAATTGAGACAAGTGCGGTGCATACCCATGATTGGTTGAGGTTTTCTAGTGTGATAAAAACACAGAAGCTGAAGGGAAGAATCATGAGTTTAACCATGTGCTAAAATTTAAAATGGCACAACCTGTTTTAATTCCACAAGGATTGGATATTTAGTGGCACTTGTAGCTGCTGATACATCCCTGTCCCTCCAGAGCTGAGGGCACTCAGTGCAGTAGTAGTGAAGATCCCTGTACTGTAAGAGGGAGCTTTACTGTAGGAATGGATTAGCACTACCTTAGCATTTGCACTTCTGAATCGTTTTAAGCCTGGTGCTTTTACTTAATTAGTTTTACTTTTCTCTGTTTCACTTAAGTCTTTGGTTTTGCTGAAGGCAGGCTATAGATTGGAGCTAGTACAGCAAATGGGGCAGTCCACTGTAATGGGCTTTTTCTTGTTATTGAAGAAACACTGCTTAGTGTTTGCACAGGATCCCCCCCTAACACCCTGTAAAATATCAGTAAAAAATAAAGTAAAATTAGGCTAACGTGAATATGGCTTTCAGATATGTTTTCTCTACTTTATGGATGATTCCTTAGGTTTCCCTTCCTCCTTTTTAGAGTTTGAGAAGCTTAACTTTTGCCTTCCTTCAGGATGCAAATGCTACCTGTGCTATGATGTCAGTACTGATTGGAGAGTTTGACTGCAATGGGAGAGTGAGGATCCTCCTTAAACTAACATATTGTCTTTTGTCATTACTCTAAGCAAGGATTTTGAAGCTTGAGTCCCAGACAAACAACCCTCTGTGTGGTCTTGGACTTCCAGCCTGAGTGAGTTGACTGAACTAATCACCCCAATGTATTTCTGAGAAATTCTTAGGTTTTATTGTGTGTATCTGCCTACAGCCCTTTCCTGAATACAAAGGTCTTCAAAGCTTTTCATCTGTATTGTCAGTGCTGTGGAAATAGCCTATTTCAAGAATCTCTCCCTTTCCTTATGCCACCTGAGGATATTTTTGTTCTGTAATAGTGGTTCTGTAATACTGCATTTGCACAGGAACAAAGTTGCCTTTTTGTCTGTGAGTAGGTTAAAATTTTAAAATTAAAGCCCAAGAAGCAACAAAAAATACCACCCCCCCAAAAAAACCAACAACAAAAAAACCAAAACAAAACAAAAAAACAAACAAAAAACTCAAATAACCCCCCCCCAAAACTGGTCTCATTTTGTAGCTTGTTTTCCCTGTAGAAAAGGATGTTCATGAGCATCTCTGGTGATCAATTTTCAGTTGACTTTCCACAAACCAGTGTGCCTGGTTGTTGGAAGCTACTTGGATCGTGTCAGATACACACAGCTGAAGTTGAGGGTAGCTGACTGCTCAAGTCCTAGACCATGGAAAATATGGCAGGCAAGAGTGATCAGTGCTTTTGCTTTTCCTCATGCACTACATAAGCAAGTGTGTATGGTTTAGAATGGGTATGAGAGGGAAAGGCAGTTGGATTCTGCGCATGATTAAGAGAATTGGGGGATTTCAAGATGCTTGGAGTGTCTCTGACTTCTTGCTGTCATCGGTGTTCAGTTTCTGTAGGTGAGCTGATACTGGTGAAGAAAAAGGCTGAGGGACTGGTACTGGCACCTTCCACCCACGTTCTGGCCTGCACAAGCTGCAGGCAGCCAAGTTCTTCAATGCCTCATGTTCATGTCTCTCCTTCCTGTCCTGCAGATGAAGCCATGGGAAAGGGAATCCTGTTGTGGAATAGAAGGTGGGGAGTTCTGGAGCCATTCTACTGAAATTAGAGAATTTTATGGGGGGAATGTACAAAATACACCACACAGTCTGTCCCTTCTTACTCACTGTGATATTGAATAGTCTTTCTCTTGAGCTGTCTTCACACTTTCCTTTTTTGGTTACTGCTGTCAAAACAAAAATCTACATCCTGAGTATGAAAACAGAAGTTTCTATTGAGAAGCTTCATCTGGAGCTGTGGGAGCTGTGCTGCTGGGACTGTGTGTGGGGGGGGGGTGTGTGTGTGTACACACTCCCAACCCGAGAGCTATTTGAGCCTCTTGAGACAACAGTTCCAGGGAAAGATCCCTCCCTTCTTGTTATCCCAGCTCTCCTGTTTGTAAAGATCTGTATAGATTTGGATAGAGGGATTGATACAGGCTACAGCTAGGAGAAAGAAAGTGAAGGAAGTGAAAGAAGAAAGAAAAGGAAGAAGGAAAGAAAGAAAAGGGTGCAGCCATTCCTTTTTGGAATTTGCATAGAATTTCCATACCAGCCTGTGGAACAATAGTGGGCACTCCTTCTGTGGAACACAAATTTCAGCAAAAATACTTGAATAATAATTAGCAGTGAAACAATTCAATAACTGACATTTAAATTGTCCTTTGGGGGCTCCAGGATTAAAAACAATTGAGGTAAATGAGGATGGTTCTTCCCTGTCAGAAATACAGCACCAGTTTTGCTTGGTTAAGATTTCAAACAGATGATTGCATGCAGTGTTTAAAATGTGGTGCTGTGATTAGGAGCACGGGATTGTGACAGGAAGAATCTGTGCTAATTTCCATATAAATAACAGGGAATGCATCCCATTCTGTGTGCAGCTCGGCAAGCTTCCCACCTTGGCTAATTTTGAGGGAACTTACAGGGAATTAACTACTCATTTTAATACAGGTCTTAGAGAAGATGGAAAAATCAAATTTCCTGATGACTTCTGATCTTAGAACTTTATAAAGCAAAGCCATAAAAGGTGGTTACAGTTTTTCCAATGTAACAATCTTAGTTGAAAAATTGCAGGTCTTCTGGTTGAAGGGAAGAAGTTTTAAATTTGTTAAAACTCATTCTTTGCCTGTGATCTTGTACTTAGCTTCAGCTGGTCAGCAAACCCATGTTTTGGTGCTTCCTTGGCCCTTCCTTTAGCACCAAGTGACTTTTTTTATTAAGATGGGTGGAATAAAACCCCTGCCAATTATTCCCACTAGGACAAACAGTTTACTGTCCTCTCTTTTGTTAACCTCAGTGAGTCAAATCAGACCTTCCTTAGCTGTCTGTTCAGGTTCATGTACTCTAGAATGGCTGTGTGTGTGCTCAGGTAAGGTGTCACAGCATCAAAGGGAGGGCAAACACTGAGCTGGGGTGGTGTGCTCTAATCTCTGTGTAGTAATGCGCAGGCACATAAGCACATACACACACTTGGAATTTTATTTCAAAACCACTCTCTGTGCTCACTTGTGCCCATCCAGTATGGCTGTCCTTTGAATTTGGCATAGCAACTGCATAATTCCCTGTTTTCTTTTCTTTAACATTTTTTCCCCATTTTATATGTACATGGCTGCCTTGTCTCTAAAAGGAACTGCTTTTCCTGGGCCAACCTGGTAATTCACAGTAATTCATTCAGAAGCCCTTTTCCTGGTTGTCTTGTCTGCTTTTATTCCAGTGATTTAAGCAAGTAACAGAAATCCTTCTCTGTCTGATAGGTTGTTAACAAACACTTGTGCTGAAATCAAAACCCCTTGTCCCATGTAACAATTTTAAATAGGGAAATCAGGTTTGTATTTCTTATAGATGTGCCATTTTTAAATTTCACTATAGATCTGGAGCTCTGGGAGCTAGTGAGATTAGTGGAGGATTTAGGGAACCTGAAACAGTAGTTGCATCTTGCAAGATCAAGTTTTTATTGACCAACGAGTAAGGGCTATGTACCAGTTGCAGCGTTTTTCTTTAGCACAGTGTAAATCTGTGACAGGAGCCTGTGATGTCTGAGGACCTGTTTTTCAGAGCAGCAGTTCCCATTTAAGAGGCAGTGAACAATGTTGTGGTGTCTTTCACTGGCAAGTGTAATTTCCCAGAACAGGTTAGCATGAAGAGAGTGTGGAAGAGTCGTTACGTGGCTTCAGTTCTGGTTCACTCACAGGCAGTTCTCAGGCAGGGATTGAGGCTGCCAAGTGACCCCCACAATCTCTACCCCAAGTAGATGTGGACCTGAACTCTCTGTAGGAGTCACACTGAATGTGCTACCAGCACACTGTACTTTGACTAGGAGAGCCTTGTGCAGCTCTGTGGAGCCTACATGTAGTAGAAGGCTTCATTGACTTCCTCTGATAGGTTCCTGCTTGGCTGAGATTTCTGGGTTCCAGGTGGTGACTTCCATTGTTACTTCTTTATTTTGAGAATTAACAGCCTATTAGTAGTGGCACTGCATAAATCTGGTGCAGTTTTTTAATTGTGATTAGTAAAGTCCATGAGAAACTGTTCAGCTCCAGCACAGTATTCCAAAACAGATACAAACTAGAAGATCCCAGATAATGAGAGATATGAGAAAAGAGAAAGCCATTATGATGCCAAGAAGCAGGGAACCCCAAAGTCAGAGACTGAACAGCTGGAAGAGGTGGAAACCTCTTTGTATTCAAACAGCAAAATTGAAAAGATCTAGTAATTTTATTATGAAAACATTTGGGGTTCATAAAGAACATTCAACTCATAATTCAGCTGTAATCTCAAAGTCTTTCAGTACTTTAGTTTCCCAAGGGGCTGATCCCTGTATCTCTTCTAGTAACAGATCATTTCCATGGCACAACAGGTAACTTGCTGTTCCAAGCAAAGGTATAGGTGTTCAATAGCTAGTTGGTAGCTAGGTAAGGTAAACACACTTAGGTACTTTGCAATTATTTTAACTGCTTTTGGGTGACTTTTGATATAAAGGGAACTGCAGTGGTGGGCAGACACTAAAACCTTAGTGTTCAAAACAGCAGCATCAGTCCAAGTCTCTGTGTGATGGAGCAATTTCAGTGCCTGTATGATGAGAACTAAGAGTGACTTGTGAGCCAGGGAACATGAGTTCTTAACTTGCCTGTGGTCATACAGCACACTGATTTCCCTTCTTGGTGTCTCAGTGGTTTCATATGGAATATGGTGCTGAGGACACTTATGTTGCTCTGGGAAGCCCTTCCTGATCTGTATGTGTTTAGCAGTGTTATGCCTGCACAGCATGGTCTGTTCTTAACTGCATTGTCTCTGTGTAATAACACAGAAAACACAGAAGAGTAAAAGGTCTGAAATGTGAACTCATTGAAAATCCTGAAATAAAGTCTTGTTGTGTGGTGGTTAACTGAAACATGGACATTTTGGTACTCGGTGGTTTTAACAAGACACTGAAACTATCAATTTCTTACTTTTGTTTTTTGAAATTGTGACAACTCTGGTCCATTTCAGGTAAAATCTTAAAATAAATGCCTCAGAAGCACCAAATAAAGCAATTTTCTTGCTCTAAACTCAACTCTTGATTCTCATATAATGTGAACCACATGCAGTTGCTGATGTGTATGTGAGTGCACATTATGTGTTCCGGTATGAGTTTGGAGGTGGTGCATTTTAAAATTACATATGAAGAATGCTGAGCTTATGTGAACAGGACAGGCCTTTATGGCTTTGAACTCATGTGAGCCATGCAGTAAGATTGAAGGCTTGAGCAACAGTTTGCTGCTATTCAACTCTCCCATTTGGTGGATGATACGGAGGGATCTTGTAGGACAACTCCTTAAACTGAAGGAAGATTCAAATGAAGACATTTTGAATTAAGATAAAACCATGAACCAGAGTATAGAACATGTAATTGCTGCAGAGTATTTGCTCGTTTGGTGAAAGTGCTGTTTTCTGCAAGCATTTTAAGGTGCTACTTTAGCAAACCAAAAGCAATTACTGGTATGCCTGATTACATGTATGAGCCAAGGATGATGTAAAGAAATATTGCACAGGACTTGGACAATAGGATTTCCTTATTTCTTGTATTCCCCTCTACAGTTTAAAGTTCTAGAGCGAACTTTCCTATGATCAAAGTTCAAGCAGTTTTACATGAACTACAGGGTGAGTTTCAGTCCTTCCAGCCACTGCTGGAAGTTCCCTCTTGTTTGCTGATCTGAGCTAAACCGACATGCTGGCATTTCTGTAGTTCATGGATTTCATCTGCAGATCTGGGGAGAAGTGTATTTGCAGGATTAAAGTGGAATTAAAGAATTGAATAGCTAATTCAGCTAAGTAGCTGAGAGACTAGAGGAGAATCAATGGGGAAGGTGCTGATACTGTAATCACTATTTTAGTTAAATGATTGGGGAAAGGCCATGTGGGAGCAGGAGCTGAAGTGCAATGCCTGAATCTTCTGGGGGAGGAATGTGTGAAAGCTCTGGTGTCAGGTCTTGGGGTTGAGTGCATGGACACAGCTGCCTGTGCTGTTCCTTTCCCTGTGTTACAAGCAGCTCCTTCTTTCAGTCAAAGATCAGGTCTAAAATGGTGCAAGTACTTAGTGTCCCATATACTATGAAATACCATCTTTGCTCAATTACTGGAAAGTCACCCTCCCACAGGGAGCCATGAAGCTGTAATGGAGTTGAACACAAACATTTGTTTTGTTTAAAAACCCTGGTGTAACACTGCTGTGCAACTTTGGATATGTCAGTTCTTGTAAATGCTCTGAGCCTGAGACCAACAGTGCAGAAAGCGTTGGAAGAACCCGTTGTGGAAGCGAGGTTTACCAACCTCTCCAATGTTTCATGCTGGCTTCAGTGATCTCTGTGGCTCCCTGCTTCTGCGAGGGCTTCCAGCTTTCTGCTTGTGACATCTCTCCTGATGTGCTCAGACAGAGGGAATATGCAAAAGGACGGCTGTGGCTCTGTGCTCAGGAGATGTCATGTCCGATGGATGTCAGGCAGAGGAGCAGCAATTAAGGCTCCAGTCGACTCCCTGCTCAAGCTCCAGGCACACTGGGGGAGGAGAAGAGAGGAAAAGAAGGTATAAAAGAAAAGTAAGATAGTGGGAAAAGGGGGGAGAGAAGGAGAGAGGGAGGGGGGAAAAAGGGAAAT
The DNA here is from genome assembly GCF_963662255.1 of Cinclus cinclus. Classification (NCBI taxonomy): domain Eukaryota; kingdom Metazoa; phylum Chordata; class Aves; order Passeriformes; family Cinclidae; genus Cinclus; species Cinclus cinclus. Next base: position 9,198,400 of record NC_085062.1, read on the forward strand.
TGCACTGTAGAAGAATGGGAATTAGGAGCAGCATGGGCCAAAATACTAGGAAAAAATATGCAAATATCTTAGAAGAGGGAATAATAAAGAAAGGGGGAACAGGAAGTAAATAAATAAAGTTAGTAAGTAAATAAATAAAGGAATGAATATGTGGCTTTGTGAGGTGAAAGAAAGAGGAGGTGGCAGAATGAGACAAGTGGCAAGGGAAACCATGAGAGTTGAGGGCAACTTGAGTGCTTTTAGCGGGTGGCAAAAGAAGCCCATTGTCCCAATCCACCACCTGTGGTGCAGGAGAATCCCTTTATTCCTGATTTACAGTGAGCTACCAATGTAAATCAGCTGCTGTTCTACAGCTGTGTTTTGGTGGGGAGAACCATTGAATTACTTTCAAAAACAACTCATCAGATGCATCTAAAACCCCAGTTTGACACTGTCCAGAATTATTTCTTAAAATTAAGGCTTGGAACAGTAAGCTAAGCAACTTGTATCTTACCTGTTGTGCCATGGAAACGATCCATTACTAGAAGAGATACAGGGATCAGCCCCTTGGGAAACTAAAGTACTGAAAGACTTTGAGATTACAGCTGAATTACGAGTTGAATGTTCTTTATGAGCCCCAAATGTTTTCATAACAAAATTACTAGATCTTTTCAATTTTGCTGTTTGAATACAAAGAGGTTTTCATGTCTTCCAGCCGTTCAGTCTCTGACTTTGGGGTTCCCTGCTGCTTGGCATCATCATGTCTTTCTCTTTTCTTGTAACTCTCATTATCTGGGATCTTCTAGTTTGTATCTGTTTTGAAATACTGTGCTGGAGCTGAGCATCCATTTTTTGTCTTCACCTATTTTTAAATCCATTTTTACTATCAAGGAATCCAGTGTCCTTGTCCCATAATCCTACTTTGGTAGATGATCTAGGAATGGGTAAAAGTTCCTGGGTGACGACCATCATGAGCAATAGAATAATGGAATTGTTTAGATGGGAAAAAACTTTTAAGATCATCAGCATCACTGGTTCATTCTTTCTTCGCCCATTCTAAATTCCTGACTGGCTAAAAGAAACCTACTTCTCAAAAATTTTCCAGAGTCTCTTGGTGCACCAGTTATTAAACCTTGAAATACAATTTGGAACATAAACTATGATGGGATTATTAAATCTACAAGGTTTAGCTGCAAAGAGCCAGGCTGTTGCCAAAGCTCCATGCTTCAGCTTATTAATAGTTACTAAATTGGGGTGAGAGCTGGCAGAGGGCAAGTGGAGAGCGAGCTGGAGAGAAGCACAACCCTTATGCATTCAGTATCCTTTGCTGTGTTTTATTTTTCCCAGCTGGATTTCCCCTGCCGAGCAGCAAGCGGGCGCTCAGACGTGCGCGGTGCCAGACAGCAGAGTAGGCGCGGGGAATCAGCCCGGTGACGTTTGGCATCGCTGGGCCTCTTTGTGCCAGTGGTTTAGTGCCAAGAGTAATTGTGATTTACACTCGCTGCCCCTTTGGTGGCAAAATGGTTTTGATTAAGTGCATACCACATTTATTAAGTCTTGCACAACCCAACACAGGGTCTTGGCTGGGATGCCGTAAAAGGCAGTGAGATTTACACATCTCACTGCAGGATTCATTTAATCTCTTGGGGATTTACTGACCTTCAATTAGAACTGTTAAGTACTGTTTACTTGGTACCTAAATCATGTAAGGCCCAGCTAGAGTTTCTTTTTTTGTTTTCATTAGTAATGTTGTGATTAAATGTGGGAAGAGAAGGGAAAGGACCTTAATACTATTTGACCAATGAACACATGCCCTAAAGAGAAAGGCTTTGAAGGTTTTAAATCAAAATACTGAAACTGAACTAACCCGTTTTTCCTTAATGATCTCTGATCTGAGGCCATTGGTTCAACTGAAAGACAAGGAATGACTTTATGGGAGTTGTGTACATAGTGAAGGACGCCTTCCTCCCTTTCTTTGCATTCAACTAATCCACTATCTGTGGATTTAATGGAAGAATAATTTTTAACTTCAGATAACTTCCAAATAGGTGTTGAAAGAACTTCTCAGCTTGGCTGTGAAAAATGTATCTGCTTCACTGCCTAAAGTCACTGAAATTATCTGTGGTTCAGGTACTTCTCGTAGCGAACCAGGTAAGAGCAGCCATATTGGGAAGCAGGATTGTCTTGCTCTAAGTTTCTTCAATATCATCCCAACCACTTCAGAAAGTTTCTGTGGTTCTAGAGAAAAGATCTTCTGTTCTTTGCAACCAAATACATAGAATTTAGAGATGGCATAGATTAAAAGTGAAAATTAGGTCTGAGCCTACATTACAGAGCAAAACTGTCAGTATTTTAGGTCTAGGTTACCACTGTCATTCCAGTGGTATAATGTGTCATTCCAGCTGGATAACATCACAGGAAGAAAGTGAAAATATTTTGTTTTTGTGAATGGAGATCTGGTTAATGATGAGATTTTTCTAATAAAAAGGTCTACTCTTTGTAAATAGCTTCTGGTCTTCCAAATTGTGGTATTTTTAATGATTGGATGGAAAATGTTGGCAGATTATGAGCATCTAGGCAGAATTCTCAATGTTCAGAAATGAACTAATTTGGTCTAAGCTTTATTGGGCAGGTTGATCGTTTGGCATCTTCCTTGCACACTGATTAGATGAATGCATACAGCAGCAGTGAGGACCTGTTTCCTGGGATGAAAGTGGAGTTTGACAACCTGAAAATTCCTTCTCCACAAGTATTCTCTAAATGTTTCTTTAAAACTTGGCTGCTTCTGAGATTTTTCCTGCCAAGGAACTGGTCGGCTGGAGTGCTCATGGAAAGTGAACCCCAAAGGAACCATGAGCACAGGCAAAATGAGTTCATGGGTTGGAGAGCCAGAGAGAATGTCGAGCATTCACTCAGCTCTCATTAGTAGCTCAGGCTTCTTGCTTCCTCCTGACTACTCAAATTAATAACCCAGCTCTCCATCCTTGTGCTTTCTCTGGCATTATGTCAAGAGTAGGGAGGTGTGGAGGGGTTCAAGGAAGCAGTCAAATGGTACATGCCCTTTTAATTCAAGGTGTAGAAAATTCCCTTTAGACCTAAATCAAAAATTGAACTCACATCTCCTGTCACAACCAGAGCTATATAGCATCTGATCTGGAGCACTTGGAGATAATTTTCAGTTTCTGGTCATTGAGCTGAGTCAAATGAAAGTCCACTTGTTTTTAAGGTGCATCATTTTACCTATGTGTGAATTTTGGATTCTCATTTGCACAGTGTCATCCGGATAATGACTGTTTTAGGGCATGTGCACACTCAGTGGCAAATAATGAATGAAAGGAAAAGGTCCTTTAAAATGTTTTCCATATTGGTGGCATTAGGTAGCCTAGGGCTGCTTTGAAATCAAAAGGCAAGGAAGGGAGGAATAGGATGTCTCAAAAGGCCATGTTTTTCACCTTAGTGTCTAATTACAAAAACTATGTCTTTTCTTATGTTATAACAACATCATCTCTTCATGTTCTGTTAGCTTTCTTTGGTTTGGTAAACATGGACTTGTTCCTCTTTGAGCTCTGGTTTTACTGAACATCCTCAAATCTGGGGTTACATTTGCAAGTGCCATTATGTAAACAAGTGGCAAGTGCCATCTTATAAAAGCCTGTAATGGTGAACAACAGGGTGCTGTCAGGTGTGTAATACTGGGAATTGTCCTCTTGGAATAAAGTGTAACTGGAAGTGAAGCATGTCCAAGAGCTCAGCAGTTCCCAGTACTTGGGCGCCTCATTTGCCAAGTCCCAGCTGAGAAATTTTACGTGGTTTGGTTTGAATGTTTTTGCTGTCCAGGAATACTACACCCAGTGTCATGACTCTCATGATTTTGTTAAAAAAACTGGGACTTTTCAATACCTGACTTGCAGGTCCATAGGGTCTTTCTGGAGTTTTAGATCCAGCAGTCTTAATGCACAAATCATAGTGATTTTTGACTGAGCTTCAAACTGTCTCTGGATCTATAATGGGCCATGACCAATGTCCAGACCCAGCTTGGTTGGAATACTTGAGGTGGTTGTGGCTCTCTGTTTTGTTGTATCGATCCTAGGCTTGAAGAAAAGTGGATGAAGGTGGCTGCACTGTTGGTGAAGGTACCAGGCACTGTTAATACAGGCTTGGGAGTACCTGACAAAGCCACAGTGATTTCAACAAACGTGTTTCTTTACACACTCCCAAGCAAAAGGCAAGGTCAAAAACATGAGAGGGCCTCGTCCTGCTGGCGGGGGTGAGCACACCCACCCCAGATGACAGCAGGGCTCTTGGTCCTCTGGTGGCTCCTCGAGATGGGCCAGGCAGTTCTACAGCCCGCAAAAAGCTGCTGCTCTTGATGAATAGGAGGTGCTAATCTCCTTCTTCCTAAGAGACCTCTTTGTCCAGAAGTGTTGGGATTTAATTGGCTTGTTCACACTTTCTCCAGCAGACTCTGATTTCTAACACTTCCTCCCCACCCCCAGCCTTTGGTTCACAGTGTCAACAGGGCTGGAAGTGTTTTAATTCCTTTACAGTCCTCCACAACAACTGCATGACTGGGTGGACTGCTGGGGTTGGCATGCTGAGAGCTGTTAATACAAAAAGGTGATTTAGTTTTTTGTTTTGTTTTGTTTTGGTTTTTTTTTTGTCTGGAAGGATTTAGTCCATTGCACTTGAACGATTGCAGAGACTGAAGCATTTTCTCTGACCAAACCATTAATTCTTGACTAGGGGTGGAACAAAAAAATTACCTTGTAATAATCCACTTTTTATTTCCTTATTCTTGCTCAAATATATTATAGCTTGACTTGTCTTTACATGTAACAATTGTAATAGCACCCACTGGTCCCAGTGTGTTGTAGGAGTTTGCACAGTGCACACTGTATGGTGCACTCAAATTTCTGTTGTGCCACTGAACAATAAAGACCAGTAGCAAAACTGTCAAGTTGCTGGTGTGGGAAATCAGGGGGAAGTAAGAAATTAAACATCAGTGTGGGCTTAGACAAAACCTGTTAAATTTCCGATGCATTTTGTTTGGATGACATATTCTCTCTCTTCCACTTTCCACTTGCGAAGCACCAATCACCCTAGGGATTGTAACAATGTGAGCAGGTGCTGCTGGAAGGTCTTTACAGGTACGAATGAAATGGAAAGGGGGCTTGTGGTCAAACAGATACAGAGAAGAGAAGAGAAGAGAAGAGAAGAGAAGAGAAGAGAAGAGAAGAGAAGAGAAGAGAAGAGAAGAGAAGAGAAGAGAAGAGAAGAGAAGAGAAGAGAAGAGGTTAGAGTTCAGAGAAGGAGGCTGTGGAAAGTAAGATGGGGAAGAGGTAGGGTGAGAGCAAAATCAGGGATTTGTTTGGGGAGAGGAGCCTGCGTAGATGTGGCAGATACAGCTGTTAGGTACGTACAGTTATTAAGGGCCAGAAGGAAAACTAAACACCAGATAGCCATGAGTGCTGCTCAGAGCTGCTGAGAACATTCACTAATTACACCAGAGGCCTGGGAAGGCTGTTCCAACACTGACAGTGTGTCCATTGTGTAGTCTTCACTCTCTGGGTATGGGAGGCACCACCCTCCCAGTCCTAGAGCCGAGAACTGGGACTGTGGAACAGCCTCTGCAAAGTCTGTGTCACCCTTAAATCATTGTTCCAAAGAAAGTACAGGGTTGCTTTTTCTTTTTGTTTTGGATACTTGAGTCATAGCCAACAAATAGAAAATTCATTCCATGGTTATCTGAAAGACGATGTCACATACAATGGCAATTAGAAATACTTCCAAAATTAAACCTCCAAAGGAGGAAGCGAATTACAATGCAAGCAACCTTTGACCCTGGAGAATCATAATGGCTTCCTGGATTTGGAGATATTATGAGCTGAAGCCAGAGAGGTACTGCTGCTGGGTCATAAGAAGTGTTAAAATTAGAACACAATGTGGTAACCTTGGGTGTGTCTTTCTGATCTGAAATCTCCTCCCACCCACACCTCTCCTCTGTTTAATAATGATGTGTTTTGAAAAGCTTGTGTCTGGCTGCCTTAATGTCTCGGCATTCGCTCTGCATGCATCAGCTTTGGTGGTTATCACTCCACCAGACTGTGGGCCACAATCCAAAAAAGTACAAAACTACTTGTTTACCCCTAAGTATGGGAACAAGGCCAGAAAGTAAAGACAGCCACTATGCTGGGGGACAAGGAAATCAGATGTGTGTGCACCTAACCTTTCCATCTCTGAAAAGCCTTCTTCTCAATTTTGGTTTTATTTTTCACATTTTAATTTACTTTCTGGACCTAGACCTGCATGCTTAGTCCTTTGGGAAACAGGGATCTTGTTGCTTTATACACCCAAGCACGGGCTTATTATTCCAGCAACAGCAGTATTCAAGAGGGGGCTGGTCTCATTGTACCAAGCTTTGTGCAAACACAGAATAAAGGACAACTCGGGCCTACAAGAAAAAAACTACAGTCTAAACAGACAAGGCAGACAGGGGGGTTTTCTTGGGGAGAGTGACAAGAGATAAGCCAGCCTAGGAAATGTTAAGACATTTTAAATCTTTTCCTGTTCTCTCTCACAGAAGAACGAACATTATATTTGGCTGCATACATGAATCCAGATTTAAAAATAGCTGGGTTCCTTCCTGGCTGAGGGAGAAAGACTGAAATGAGTCAAATTTATTAGCCTCCCAGCAAGCTTGCATTGAATTTTTGCTTGTTGGGACACCCCCAAGTAATTGTGTTTTTACAAACAAATTGGTTGAGGAAGAGTTTCATGGGCAAATACCTTGATTTATGCATGGACATGCAAGGAGAAAAGTCCGATGTTTGTGTGAGCGAATTCCAGCCATACAAATGTTTGAGAAGTGAAGCCAAGGGGGAAGAATTGTCGTTAGACTGATTTGGGAGCTGGATTTAGTTGAAGGGCAACATTTTACAAGCACCTAAGTGACACAGGAGCCTCAGGGCAAGTCTTTAGCAGGTGGGGCTTGTTAGAGGGAATGCGGTATCCTGCTACTGTGGGCTCTGCGGGATCCCGCACCCCGGCAGGGCCGGGCTGGGAGGGATTTAGCAGCTTAGGGACCTCTGCCCTGGGAGCTGCGTGCGGTATTGGCTTTCACCTTGTACCATTTTTAAAGGTGATTTAGGTGTGAGCGCTGGATTTACTGCCGATCTTCCACTGAAGGCGGTGAAGGCTGGAAGCTTTAAACACCTTTTTGGACGGTCTGAGCCTCGGGGTCAGATTTACAGAGCTGTGTAGATATCTGAAATGCCTGGTGATCTTTACAAAAGCACCAAATGAGTTAGACCTGTCTCCTCTTGACTTCAAAGTGACTGAGAAGTAGAGATAAGAAGGTTGGTCCAAGGTCTGAGTCTCAAGCTGCCTGTATGGCTTTGTGGAGATGATCTTTAGGAGAGCATATCTTACCTTGAAGCCCAGCTCAGTCTCACTGACTGAAGGCCAGTGTTGTGGATATTCCTGAAAATGCTGCCTTGCCAAAATTAAGTAAACAGAAGGGGGTTGTTGCAGTGAAACCATTGACCTGCTTGACATCCAGTGTGCTTTACTTTTGTTATGCAACAACAAAACCAAATATGACAGAGGAAGATGGGATTCTAGCACTACCCCTTGGAGTACGGGGTATTTAGCAGTGAGGACAAGATGTTCAACATAGAAAAATGGGGGAAAACTAAACAAACAAGGTGTTCGGGGTGAAAGAGAAAAGTGAGCATCAGTTAATGGAATAAGGGAAAGGAAAAACGGGTAGACATCTGGCCCAAATGGACTTTTGTGCCAGAGTAGCTGAAGTAATTTGTGCAAGATACTCCTTGTCATTGCTTGTAACTGAAGGCTCTCAGGACAAGGGAGAATGTGCCTCATGCTGTTAAAGCTCTGTAAGAAGCTCCAGGTCTGTGCTACTGGGTGAGGACCTTTTTTGCCATCAGTTGATGGCTGGATTTCCTGTGCAGCAAGGAAAGCACCAGCACCACCAGTGCAAGTCTTGCAAGCAGCCAAACCACTGAAGTTCTTTTCCCCCGTTGCTGTTGCCATCAGAGTTGCAGCCGGCCCTGATGGCTTTTCTGCTGTTCTGAAAGGATGTTAACAAGAGAACGCATTTGCTCTTCTGCCTGGCAGGAGGGGAAAAGAAAGTAAGACTTTTAGCAGATATTCTTCACATTCAGTTGTAAAGATTCAGTTCTTTGTCTTACCTCTGTGGCATGGGTATCTTAGATCTGATTGCTAGAAAACTGTTGCAAAAGATCCTCGCCTAGTCTGGAAAATCCTTTCTCTTGATAGGGCTGCTAAGGAATTAAAACATGACAATGATCCATGATCATGTTGCACAGAATATTCCGTGTGCAGGGAAGTGGTGAGAAGAGCTTGCTTTAAACTGAAATGGATGTGGGTAAGATTAAGGTTGGTCTCTTGCCCTGAGGAGTGTCTGTGAGGGGAGACAGTGTAGGCATAGTAGCCCCAAAGATCCCTTAGCCTACAGCACGGTCAGAAGCAGTCGGGGCAGGGGGCAGGGAAGGCGCGTCCCTGCTGCCCCTTTGGAGCCATAGTGATGTGACAGCCCCGTGCCGAGCCGTGACTGTCCTGTGACAGCACTGCGGCCCCAACAGCTCGGGGTGCTGCGGGCGTGTCCCGCCTGTCCGGGGGCTGAGAGCAGTGCGGCCGAGACAGCTGCCTGCAGTGGCTTCCCTACACGTCCTGCTCTTTTCCATGCCAGCCAGGGCGTCTGAGTGAAAGAGAGCACAGCAGACAGGGGCTGAGTGACAGCTGCCAGTCAGGTTGGCTCCAGGCTCTTCAGAGAGAAGGAAAACAGCTCCTTTGTGTCCCTGTGTGTCCCACTCCCATATCCCCATCGAGAGAGCCACCCCCAGGGCTTGCTCCTCATGCCAGCAGCCGCTGGGTACATTCTTTTTCTTTCGAGTCCCTTCTGAACACAGACCTGTTTTGCTCCTGTTTCCCACTTCAGCTGCTTGTTGCAATGTCCATGCTATTATTTCTCAGTTGAGTCTTGCAATACTACTCCTTGCAAGTGTGTGCAGGCTCATTTCCATATAATAAGGACAGTTAGCAATTTCTTCCCATCCCCATCTGCTACCTGCCTGCTCTGGGAGACTCAGTGAATAGCAAGAGACTGGCAGAACTCTCATCTGTTGGATGCTTCTGACAATTTCTATTAAGGAAAGCTGAGAGCATATCAATTAAATAAATAAATTATATAGACACAGGCAGCCTTTAGGATTTGCTTCTATTTTCTGCAGTACTCCTTGATGTCATGCCTTGAAGACATCTTACCTCCGGTAGCAGCAGCTGCCAGCAGGATCATGGTTTTGGGTCAAGAGAGCCTCAGCTCCTGTGAGAGAATGAGCAGAGCTGAAGGAAGAAGGAAAGTGGCAGAGAAAGATCCCCCTTGGCTACTGGGTAACAGATATTGGCTCGGACTTAGGAAACAGCAGAGAGGAACCAGGCTAAATTTAAACAGATAAAGAGGCAGATAAAAGGAAACCAAGCAAAGCGTTAAGGCTTCTGAATCTAAAAATCATAACAGTCTGCAGCGACCCAAAGCATTTCCTCATCATTTCCAAGCATGAACCAGAGAAAGTGCACTCTGGGCTGCCCTTTTGGGCTCTGCTGGCCAGTGCAAGTCAGGGAGATGTGGGGGAGCTTTAGGCAGATTCTTGTGTAGTCTAGAGGGTGCATGAACTTGGTAGCTTGAAGCACTCATTTGTGACAGTAGGCAGGGGATTGAATTGGTAAAACTGTCAATCTCAGGCTCTTAAGAGGAGCCTGGCTGAGCTCCTCCTTTGAGTTGCAAAAGCCAGTTAATGGTGTGATGGGAAGGCCTGGGACAGGGAACGAGGAGCCCGAGGTGCATGCTGAGGTGAGTGCTGCCTCAGGACAGATGAAAGGGGACAACTGAAATACCACGGGCTGGAATTGCAATTGTTCAGTTCAGATTGGGTGTCTGATACGTTTGAAAATCTCTCATCAAGGTGGAACCTCTGTAAATGGCACCACTTGATGTCTTAGGCTAATTCTGCAAATGTTGAGCCTGGAAGGATGAGGCAACAACTTCAGATAAACCTGACTTCTTGGAGGTCTTGTCAGCTCACACAGAGACTTGCAGGATTGGCACATCAGGAGGTTTGTTTCTTCTGCAGCTGCCAGCAAGAAGGAATCATGTGGGCTCTTTTCCATCCCTGTTAGTTCACCCATGGAGGACATCACAGAGCTCAATCTGTGACCTTACCTGGTCACTGTGAAAATATGGGGAAGGTTTTTGCTTGAAGGCTCTGGAAGGTACTATTGGAAGCATCCTAATTCTACTCAATAAGAAGGTTCTATTCAGGCCCCTTTCTCCTTCCCTGAAGAGCCAGCTCCTGCTCTCCTACTTTCTGATGGAAGCAAAGGCATGAACAGGAACAAGGTCCTGTGTGGCGAGCCCAGACCTCGGCTCCCATCTGATTGTTGCTGGGCCGGAAGTGAAGATACTTACCTGTCATTTGCAATTCAAAAGCTGTGTCATCCCATAGCTCTCTCCTTTTGGCCTCTCAGGTGGTAACAGAGGCGGGTATTGACATTCTTCCAAGCTGCTGGCCCTGGGCTCTGATGGCTTGTGTTGGTCGTGGACCTGCCCCTGCAGTATTGCAGCCCTGCTGACCTCAGGACACACAAATGTGCTCCAGCTCTCAGAACGGTCCTGATTGCAATTCAAATAGCACACTGCTGGTTGGGGTGGAGTAAAATGTAGGGAACTATTGTTTAAGAACACTAAATAGTGGATTTTTCTGATGCTTGTGTCAGCTGCCTCATCCTTTGTGAATACAGCAGAAGGGATAGATAGGGCCTGATTCATTGTCCTGTGTGGATCAGAGAAGGTATCTGAGAGCTTTCTGCACATTTATGTTTCACCAAAGTATTTATAAAGAAGGGTGTTTATTGCCTCAGATTTTGAGGTTTATCTTTCCAGATGGGGCAGACAGGCTTATTCAGAGGCAGATTCACAGTTGCTGGGGACAGCTTCTCTGCTCATGGACAAGAGATGTACTTTTTTGATTAAAACTGCTGAGGACAAGAAAGTGATCTGTTGTAGTCACAGAGAAGTGAAAATACTTAAATTGGTGATAGCTGAGCTTTATTAAAGTCTTAATGATTATAAACCACGCAATAATATGACAGTATAGACAGAACTGCACTTGCTTTGTGCCCTAGATCTGTGTCTGAGTTATCCAGATTATTTGTGATATCTGATATCACAACATTGGATATCTTTTTTACCTCTGGATTCTGAGTTGTGTCCTGTCGGGTGGCTGGATACAGTGATTTTTGTGATTTTTTTTGTTTTTTTTTTAGTTACTCCTGTTTTTCATGTTTCTTCTAAATTGTTAAAAAAAAGCCCAAAAATGTAGCAAACCCAAATAGTTGAATAGATTAGGCAAGTAAGAGCCCTAAACAAGGATAGAAGAGAAAATTCATAAATGTAGTTTTACAGGTTGAATCTTTGCCTTTTGGATCGTAGTTTGTACTGCTCCAGGTGTTACAAAGAAGAGCAAAGAAATTTTTGTCTGACGAAAGCAACAGATATATTTTTGCATGACTCATGTGCTTCTTTTTTTGTGTTAGTACTAAGGCTTGGTTTTTCTTAGATGCAGTTTTCTTTAAAACGGCGGGGAAAGGGAAAGTTGTTCTCCTACTGCCCCTGCTGCTCCATCCTTTTCCCTCCTTCCCCCGCCTTTCCTCTTGGATTGCTTGCCTTTCATGTCTTTGTTTGACATCTAGGAAAGAATCATGAGGTGCTGAATATTATTAACTTCTAAACACCTAAGAAATCAGTAGGAAATCGCAAACATTTTTGCCCCCTGACAGTCTCCGTAAATGACCTGTCCGAAAGCCCTCCCCTTCTGAGATGAAAAGAGGGAGCCAGGCAGAACGAAAGAGAGAATGGGGAGAGCCAGGGAGTGAGAGGGATACACAGAATAAATGAGAAATATGATTAAGTTATTTCCTTGGCTGGGTCTACAGCTGGTTCTGGGTATTTAATAAACAGGTTGACACTCCAGGTTCCCCTCATTAGGTGATCACTAAGGTCTGGGCTGTCATAAATCAAAGAGCCAGGTTATCAAGGCCTGTGATCTTTAACTGTACAGGGGCGCCCAAGTGTCTGCCCCGGCGAGGGCTCAGCAGTGCAAGCTGTAAGGAATTAGCTGCTGCAGCACTTCAGACCGTGCACAGGCACCAGCCCTGGCCCGGGATGGCTGTGGGCTCACACAGCTGCTGTGTCCCCACTCAGCTGGGGCAGGAGCCAAAGGCACTGCGCTGCAAACCTGCCTGAGCCCGCCTCTGCATCCGGACAGGGAGAGGAATCATCTCAGTTCTGTGCTCCTGAAAGGGCCAGGGACAAGCAGTTCTCCTCATTTCCTTCAGGGAGGAGACACAGCACAGCCCAGTCTGCTGCTGTGTCATTCCAGCACCGGGCTGGCACCGCAGGACCTGTCCGTGAGTTATGCAGCTGAAGAGGAATTCCTGCTCTGCAAGGTGCACTGAGGTGCCATGGCAGCTGGGTCCTGCACTGCCCTTTCTAGAGGCAGGTAGGGCCTGCTCTTTTTGCACTGCAGGTGAGGCAGAAACTTGATGAAAGTTGGGCTGCCTGAAGCTGCAGCCTGAGGTCTCATAACAACCCTGGCACATGAATAAGTTCTGTGAACTCTTGAGTACAGCAGAGCATCAAATCACACAAGTTTGGGCTGTAAAGAGGATAGTAAAGATAAGAGCCAAGTGGACTTCTGGGGAAAAAAAACCCATAAAAAAAACCCTGTGGTCAATCAGCCCTGCTTTTATGAAAATAAGAGATAATTTTTAGATGCTGGGAGTGTTTTCCAGTTCCTGGTTTTCCCCAGTTTTGAATAGCCATTTTTGCCCACAAAGCCAGGAAAACCTTGGGAGGAGTCTCTAGGCAGATTCTGCAGGACAAGAAGCTTGGTGACATAAACACCAGTGGTAAGAGAACTGAACCTTGTGCAGCTCTTGTAGCTGCAGTGTGTGGTAGAAACTGAAATGAGCAAGGGGGAAAAAGGAAATAAGAGGACTTCCCAAAGGAGATGTGTATTCCTGTACCTTAACCAATGGATGGAAAGTGCTTACAGCCACCTTGGTAGAACTTTTGAAAGAGCAGCAGTGAGTACTGTGGGCAGAGCAGAGCTGAAGGTTGTGTTTTACTGCTGGCACCCAATGCGATAAATGACATTTCCACATGAATCTGGAGAGAGTTTGAGGCCCAGCTCTGTGTTAGAGGGTGGGAATTGGCAGGGTTCCAGAGGGAGGCAGTGCCTGTGAACTGCAGCAGTGTTTTGCTGCAGGTGTTGTGGCTCTGCTGGTGGCAGCTCCTTCAGCCATTGTCTGTGGAGCAAGAGACACTGTCAGTGTGTCTTGGCTGCTTGTGGAGGCTGGGGACATTTTCAATGAAGTCCATGTGAGGAGCCACATCAGTGGGCCAGGGAAGAAATGCTGAGTTAGGCTTGTTTTCCAAGTGATCCCCTAAGCTGGGCCTCAGCTCTTGCCTCCTGCCTTGGACAAGGGGATCATTATCTGTGGAAGGAAGACTGAGGGAGATGAGATGGCACAGAGATGACTGCTGTTTTCAGGAGCTGAAGGCCCCTAAAGCCTCATCCCAGCAAACATGGATTCAATGAAGCAGCTGTACACCTTGTCACATCTTGTGTGAAGGCCCACATCTACCTGTCTACTAGATATTCAGCTGATAGGATAAGTGATGTCTCTACAGTTAAGCTGAAGCTGAAGTTCCTTGAGGGGCTCAGAAGGCACAGTTCCAGCTCTGCTGCAATCACTCCAGGGCATTCCATGACTATTTATAATGGTCTCAGTGGGTTTATTACTTTACAGATTGTAATGCAACTCACTGCCATGGGGGAGGAAAATGCAACACTAAAGCATGACATGCTGCCCTTTGGCCATCAAACCGTGTGGTTCGTGTCAGGCTGTGAGGTGGAAGTGTCTGGTTCACAACAGTGATTTCAGGGTGTTTTCCTGCCTCCTTCTCCTCCTGTTTTCCTCATCTATACTATATTCTAGCCACTATTCTGTCCTTAAACACAGAAGCATCTCTGTTGTGAAAAATCAACTAAAGCGGTGCTTGTAGAGACCAAGGAAATGAAAGAATGTATTCATCCATCTGGCCTTGTTTTTAACCCCTCCTCTGATTTCAGTCAATAATATATGGATTTTGGCAGAGGTCAGAGACAGATCTTCACATCTTTGCTTGAAAAATGTTTGCAGTTTGTCAGTTTTACATTTTGACAACAGAATCAAGTGCCTGAATTTTCAGAAGAGCTCGGCACTTGATGTGTGGTCAGTGTAGTTTGTTCTTTTGAGAACCAGTATTCTGCTTCCTGATAACCACACAAGACTTACCTGTACAGCTAAAGGCTCATGTTAGAACTTTAAAAAGTGCTTGCTTGGTTTAGGATTAGGCAAATTTACAAATGGCAGATCAGTAATTTAATACCTTCTTAAGAAAGCTTATAGGAGTAGGATGCTGAAATGCCCTTTCTGCCTCCAGAAGTGTCTTGGTTTGAAAGACAGGTGTTTGCCAAGGAAAGCAGAAGCTTCCCCTTGGACTGAAAAAAAAATTGTGATTCTTCCGATTATTATAATTTTGGTATTAAGAGAGCTCTCAGGCAAAGATATGGGGATAGGAATAACAGTTCTTTACTAGTATATCTAACACGACAAACAAGAACAACAACAGTTATGAAATTACCCACAAACAGAACAGTAACTCAGTCCCAGTGTTTTTTGGCTGCAGGCACCTTTTCCCTGAGCTGCAGTTCCCGGTGCTGGGGGCGGGCGGCTCCCGCAGAGCTGCAGGAGGGCTGGGGGTGATGGCAGCGCTGTCCCAGGGGGAGAGAGAGATGGAGAGAGAGCCCTCCGCTCACGGTGTCGGTCCCGGTGATCAGTAGAGTGCTGGATGGTGGTAGTTCACAGTGAGAAGACAGCCGGGCAGGGTCCGATGGTGGTTTCCCGATGCTGGGATGGCAGGGATGGGACACAGGCGGCGATCGTCCTTCTTGTCCGAACTCCACGGGGGAAATGGGCTGAGACCCAGCCTTCCGCTTCCTCTTCTGGCTGTTTGAATCTCGTGGGGTTTCACTCTTCCCTCCCGTCCCCTCCCCCTTGTCACCAGGGCCCAGTCAACAGGTATCTTAGCATGACAATGGGGAAAATTCCACAGAGGGAAAAGGGAAAGAAACCAACCCCCAACAAGAAGTCATTCCATAGCCCTATATCATTTGAGTGATGTTGAAAAATCCCATTCTGAATCCTAGTCTTTGTTCAGCTCCTTTTTTGTAGTTGGACATAACTCTCACTGGCTGTAGTGGTAGCTTTTCTTGAATAGTCAACTTCTCCAGTAACAAACCTTCCAAAAGTGTATTGAAACCAAAAACCTGTCTGAAAGGCACTTACGTTACATCTAGTGTAGGCATACCATGAATTTGGTCCTGTATATTCCACATTCTTGTACACACAGTCTATATTATTAATCACTGGATTGTGTGTCAAGACTTGAGGTTCTTGAATTTCAACCTAAGGATATGAGTTACCAACCCAACCAAGCAAGTGAAAATCTTCTAAGTTATTGCAGGAAATTGCCATCACTACCAATCTGTAAGGAGTTTCCTATGTTCTTGTTAGACAGTTCCTTTCTGTACCATATATTTATGCAAAACAAAATCTGTCTGTGCAGTGTTTGGTGTCCCATCAAAGTCATGACTGTCAAACTTTGACCTGCGTGGTACATGTCTGTGTTCCATCCCCTTGGAGAATATCTTCAGATATTAAGGAATAACTTTGTTCAGTAGGTTCAACCTGTCCTATTTTAATACCTAGGGAAATTGGAGAAGTTTGGATTTGGGTGAAACTATAAAACGAATATACCAGCTAAAGGAATCCAAAGTTAAATAGTTAGGAATTTATTTGGAGTGCTGGTGTTTTCTGCTTAGTAAACCACTGAAACTTCCTGGGAAGACAGCATCTCAAGATCCCCCCATTTTTTCTAGGCTGTTACTAACACAGATGCTGATGCACATTTATTTATTTATTTTCCTATGATTTTAGGTGCAATAACTTTCTTTTTTTTTTTTCTGATTGAGAACAATTCTGTGGAGAGCAATTCTGCACATGCTCATTATCCTGCTGGCCCAAGGGAAGGATGATGTGAGACCCTCTGAGAAGGTGGGAACACTCTTGTTAAGGGAAGGTTGAATGACAGTGTTCAGACAGGTGTGACTGAATGTCTGGAGAGAAATGAGCCTTCCCTGGGCCCAGCAGCCTGTTTGCTGCTGCCATTCCATACTTCCCCTTTTCAGGTTGCACAGCTGAGCTCAGGGGCTGTAAACTACATTTTGAAAGTTGGTGAGTTCTCCCAATTAAATGAATACGAGAATGGGATAAAAACCCACATCTGCTGGTCCTTGACTCTATATATCACTTGTCTGTAATCTCAGATAAGTTGAATTCAACAGCTACTCATATCACTCAAATCCCCTCAAAAAGTCAGGTTTTGGCATTGCATGACTTCCTTTTAATTAAAAAAGCACACAACATTCCTGCTAAATAATTATTTTGCACTGCATACTGAGTATTCTAATAGAGGAAAAAAAGTTACCTTCTGATGTCCTGGGTGGAGTCACAGACTGAGTCAGTTTTCTGTTATGTAGGTGTGGGTTAAGGGTTGATGTACTGCTCTTCCCACTAGCAGAGTAATGAACTGCTGGGTTGAAATCAATTGTCTGGTGTCCAATATCAATCATTAATTTATGGGAGAAGAGGAGGTTGGGTTTACCTCAGGCCTAGCAGCAGCTGAGCTGTTTCACAGGAAGGACTGAAATATTTGGAATATGTGTTTTGGCTGAGCTAGAAAGCAGGCCAGGCTACACAAGGAGGTCTGTAACTCTATAAAGAGCAGAACTAGTGGGAGAAAAGAAGTTATAGGGCTACAGAAGGCCTGGCTTCTGATCTAGTTCCCCTACTTTTGCCCCTCATAACCATGACTGCTTTTGTTTCTCAGCTTTGTCCTTCTAATTCTATCAGTGTCCCACTCTCAGTGATTGTAAAAAGCACCGGCTTTAGTTGAATGGCTTTGCAGCAGCCTGTGTTGGATATTTTGAGGCACAATTTAATCCTTTGTTTCTGTAAGGTACTAACTAGCTGTTTCCAAATCCTCTGGTGCCACTGGAGAGTGATTTCTTGAAAACTTTTCTGCTGAAAGACAGAGCTTATGAGATATAATTAACACCAGGCTAAGTGCTACTTAAGCACCTGGTGTTGTTTATATTCTGAAGTAATGCAGACTTTACTGTTAATTTTGTCACGAGTAAGCACATGTCAGTCTCTTGCTAGGCTTTAGATTACTTTATCCTTGTTATCTTAGAACTTCACTATTCTGCCTGACTTAGTTAAGGTCTGAACTGAGGGAGTTTTCATTTCAGCTATAGCTGTTACTATTATTAGTTTTAAAATTATACAGATGTTGCTGAACGCTAATTAATGGGAGTTTGAAGCTAAATGTAAGTACTGAGGAACGTGCGGATGTGTCTGTCATTTGACATTGCACCAGACTGGATTAAGCTTTCTAGAGTTTTCCTCCTCTTTAGAGATGTTCTTAGATGTGGTGTCAGAAATATTTGTTAAAAAATTCTACAGTCTGTCTTGTGCTGAACAGCGACATGAAGGAACAAAGTGGAAAAGGGGCATTGAGGGTTAGGATACTGTGGTTATTAAATAACTTAGAAGTATTTTATGTGCCTTCTGCTGGTTCATGCTGGCGCTTTTCTAAGGTCAGTATTTGTTCAGGTTCTACTTGTAGAGAGAGAAAGCAAATGGGAAAGAAATGAAGAGCAAACCAGAAATGTATTTCAATATACTTAACTTGTTACTTGTTTCTTGATGTCCCTCCTGAAAAGGAAATAGGGAAAACCTTGGAAACCCAAGTGTTTTTGGCTGTAGTTAAGTTAGGAGCACCCTGGTGAATTATTTTTCCCTTCTCCAGTCAGGACTGTGGCTTGAACTGTAGATCAAAGAAGAGCAGCACTTTGCTTAATCTGGCATAAAAATATACTTTACCCCAAAGAGACAAGAAAAAGAAGTTGAGGCCCAGGCTCCATGGCAACTGTGAGTTAGGTTGTTCTAACGGTTGGTAACTGTAACAGTTAAAAAAAAACAAAGAACAAAACCCAAAAAACCTAGGAAGGATATATTGCTACCATATTGGAAAGGACATTGCATCCCAAGCCAGGGTTGTTTGCTTCTGTTCCAAGGAATGTTCAGAGCAGTGCATGGATAGGCTTCTCTCCCATTTTCCTTGCAGTATTGCGAAGAATGGAAAAGGTGGCCAGCTGATACATCTTCAGTTCTGCTTCAGAAAACATGTGCTGAGGATGCAAACAGTGATTTTCTTCTTTGAATCTGTTCTGCATCACATGCTGACTTTACAGCTATTGAGCCAGGGAAACGTGACATGGCAGGTCCCCATTTGCTGTGGGTGTGACAACATAGACAGTGGCTGCTGCTGACACTGAGCTCTAGTGCTGTGTTTGGAGCAGAGGCTGCACTGTGACCCTGCATGGTGCTGCCAGGTGCTGGGCTATCACATACAAACCTCCCAACTGCTTTGGTGGGGGGCTTGAAAACCAGTTCAGGATTCCTGAGTCGCTGTTCCTGGTGGATCTCCTCAGTCCACATCTTGTTTATCAGACCAAAGTCTTGACTGCCTGCTGCTGAGCAGTCTGGGCTGATCAGAGTTTTGGTTCAGGCCAGTCTGGGTGGGGAGCTCAGGGTGACCAAAATGTGGCTTCCATGAGGTCTAAAATTTTATTGTTCTCTCCCCAGAGCCTCTTATTACAGAAGGAGGCCTGCTGCCATTCCCAGTTCCTGACTCTATGGGCATGTGGTGATCCAAGCACTGTGCATAGAATCTTTTCCACAGCTTGGATAATTTATGATGTTTCCTTTTCTCTCTGGGGAAAGAGGATTTAGCACACAGCCCCCCAGTTAGGCTGTACTGACAGAAGTGTTATTTAACCTGCTTTGTCTTTGTTCTGGACTGTGTCTTTCTCTTGATAGGAAAAATTACCTTGAGTCACCATTAATCTTTTAGTGAATGTGGAAGTAAAGAAGGCATTGATGACTTTCTTATTTTTTCCTTTCTGCTTTTTATGTGTGGTGCATGTAATTTGTTTTGCAGTTCTGTCCCCGGTGTTCTTCTCTTCCTCATATGCTCTTCCTTGATATTAACCCTTACTTGTGTGTTGCTATTTCTGTGTTAGTGTTCAATTTTTTTGAGTTAGTTAAGATCAGAGACATTCTACTTCCCTTCTGTCAGTTTGCCACTGTACTCTTGGTGTAGTCTGTCCAGAAAATTCCAGCTTTACTCTACCTTGATTCCCATGAGAAGTCTTTCCAAGAAGCCAGCTTGCTGGTATCTCCTGCTGTGCACTCCAGTGTCTGATATTACCTTTCCGCTGACAGCAAAACATTTGAGGTCATTCTTTTTCATCCAAGTTTTCTTCTGGTTGCAGTGTTCAGCCAGTCCTTCCTGCTGGGTAGGAAGGTGTTCCAGGCAGCTGATGACAACGGTTCAGCTCCTCCACGTTGTGAAATCAGTGTGTTCCTGACCCACTGGCACAGTGGGATGAGCAGCCTTTGAGTGTTGCCTTTTCAGAAGCTTCCTGGCTCATTTTCCATAAGCTCTGGGCAACTCCTGTTATTGCAATGTGGAGGTTTCTAACCACACTGGATGCCTTTTCCTCCCTCTGACACAACATAACATTTCAAATTCTCAGATAAATCAAAACTTTTGCTAGTGGGAACTCCATTTAAAAAAGACAAAAGTGTATTTGAGCTGCCAGCTGCTGTTTGTATTCATGTATATTTGTGTTCCCTGTCGTTTGCTGTTAGGGAACAAACTTGATGTGTGTGGATTTTGATTCGCGTAAAACCACAGAGAATGTGGTCTTTGATGTGAACATCTTAGAGAGCAAGGAGGATATGGTATGTGAACAAAACTCTTCACTATTCTCTTGAGTAAAGGGCTTTGCACATCCACTCAGAGGGCAGAAACAACAGCCTATGACTTAGGTGCCCACTTACACCCTGTGTGTCACCAAGGAGCTGAACCAGCAGCTCACAAATGCTCCCTAGTCTGAAAACAGGCAGTTGAAATCTCCAGCAAAAGGCACAATTCATTCAGGGCAATTGTGTGCTTTAATGCTTTGGGAAACAAAAAAGGGCTAAATTTGCAGCTATCCCTAAGGAATTATCTGTGAGCACTATCTGCAAATAATAATTTAATCATCTTATTTGGCTGCCCATGGTCACAAAGCTGTAATTGGTTAAAAATGATCCTTTTGTAACAAAATAAGGCTGCAGAATAAAAATGAGATTCTAAGGTGATTCTAATGTGTCCTGCTCTGGCAATGTGATAAGGAGCACTTCTGCAGAAAACCAAAGAATCTCACAGCAAAAGGTTTGGGGACTGTTACAGAGAAGTCTTTTCAGACTTTAGGGCAGTTTAGACTGAATTTGGGCTTTCTTTTTTTCTCCTTTTTTTTCCCCTCATTCGTTTATTTTATTTTTTTTTTTCCCAGTGTATTCATGTTTCCTTGGGATCTCAATGGGGGAGAGGAACTTCTTTGAAAGGCCACATGGCTCACTTCCAATTCTGATAGATAAAGTCAACCTGCTTGGCCCCACCAACGGGAAATAGGATGCTGCCCCTTTAAGCGGACTGTAAGGAGTATGGAATTACGGCTAACTTGGTTTGGAGCCTTTGTGTAAGGCTTTCAGGAAGAGATAAACCATTAATCATGCACAATTACTCTGACCTTGCATGAACTAAAGCCTCTCTGAACACATAAGATTACGGTCTCTGGGGACCTTGAGACACTGACACGATCAGCTTGTCCGAGGGCATTGGAAACGGCTGCACAAAATGGCTGAAAGCTTGGCCTTGCTTTCCTTCCTTAAACCCAAGTCTGTCTTTCCACCCAGGACAGGGATTTATCCACCTGCTTGCTGTGCAAAATAAGGAGAAGTCATTTCCCTTGTGCCAGGCTTTGAGTTCATGAGTGGAAATTGTGGCAATGCGGAAGAGAATAAATTACATTTGAGTTTTGAGGCAATGTTTTTTAATCCTGACTGAGTAGGAGTGTTTTACACTTACTTCTACTCTCTCCCTATGGGGATCCTCTTTTTCTCTGGGGTTAGCACAGCTTGTAGTACAAATGTTATGGTCAGTGGCAGAGGTTATTAGGTAGCTCTGAAGTGTAATTCATTTTTGCTGCTCTTATTCCTTTCCTACTGCCAGCCTTACCTGTTCTAATTAGATTTTAGGTTATGTTTTTCAGATTCAGTTACATTCCCTCTGTTAGTTTTGTTCAGGATTTCTTTGACTTCTAAAACTCCTTAAACAACCATGTCTTTCACACCTACTATGATATACTTTCCTCTATCTCTTCTTTTTCCAACCTCTGGCACGAGCAGCAATATGTAAAATAATAATAACAATGGTAAATAAACAATTAAGCATTTACTTGTTAAGTAATTACTGATTTTAAATTGTAATTTTTAAAAATTATGGTGAGCTAAAAATGCACATGAACAGTTGCAGAAGCTCAGCTGACTGACTCAGTGAAATGCAGTTCCTTGTTTGTTTGATCCTTCATCCTGTGTGTGATCCCTACAGCTTCATTCACTTATTGAGTTTATACTGCTACAAATATTTTACTTACATATGTGATCATTTGATGCTATTTACTGCACTGTGTCACCTATTTTGAGCTAATTTTACATTGCTATAACTATCTTTCCTCTGTCCACTGAAGTAACAAATTTCTGATTTTTTAGACATGTGATTTTAAGAAGATGGAGATGGCTCATCCTGCATTAAAGGACTGGACAGGGGATTTGAAACTAAAATATGGGTCCAGTTCTGACCAGCACCTCTGTTGCTGTGTAAGAAGATGGGTAAGTCCAAAAGGAATAAATATGGTCTTCACAGTGTGAATGATGCTGAGGAAATATACTAGGAACTTCTCCCTGAAAAGGAGTTTAGAAGGTAGAATCATAGCATTGAAGATTGTCCTGAGCTGGAAGCCACCCACAAGGATCACTGAAATCCAAAAGGTAATTAAAATACCACAAGGACAAGGACAGCAAAGGAATTGCTTTACCAGGTAAGATCTCTGGCAGTAATGTTGCTTCAGGACATCAGTCGCTCTCTAACTCTGAGGATAAATAAGTAGAAATTCTTTTATAAGGAAGGTTTCTCAAGCTGGTTTGCTGAAAACCTTCTGCACAGTGTCCCTGAGTGTTTTCATAGACTTGGTTCATGGGTTTGGTAATAGCTGATTCTGGTTTGTATCAGAAGGGTGTTAAAAGGCTCTCTGTGCCATTACGTATTGAGGATGAGAGCCTGGTTTGAGGGAGCTGTCCAGTCCTTGTTGGAGAAGACACAATGTGCTGCTCTTCTTCATGGATATTTTATTAAATTTTTTTCCTTCTTTTACAGTTTCCACTAATGTATTCTAAACGTGCAGCCCATGGTTAAAGGAGTGTTGGTTTTAAGAAATATTCAGCAGAATGTAAACTCACTGAAAACAGAACAAAACCAAAACAGTGTGGTGCTAAGGGACAGCCTTGTCCTGACTGGGTTGCTGTAGGGCCACAAGTGCTCATGGCATTCTTTGACAGCTTGGGTCCACAGACAGTTTCCAGAGAAGCCTGGATCTCACCCCTGCTCCTTTCTTAGGAAAGGGGCTGTGGAAGGAATGAGAGTTATCTGTGAGAGGGAAAAGGCAAGAGATTACTATTAGGAGGGGATGAGGGGAGTCTGTGCTGCAGGAGCCAAAGTCAAACAAAGGTAGATTCTTATGTGATGTAGCCCAGCTGAAGTGAGTGTCAGACCTGCATCAAAATCAGGCTTGAAGGGAGCAGTATAAGGCCCACAAAGGTTTTATGCTTTATTTTTAGTCCTGTTGCACCTTGTTGTGACCAAAGATTTGGGAAGATCCATTGTAAGAGGTTTTAAAGTGGAACAGTTCTTTATTTGAAGGGAAAAGGACAGCCTACTGCTTTTTGGGTTCAGTCCAGGTGTGCATTCTGTATCTACACTGCAGTGCTGTCAGTACAGCTGTGTAGCTCTTCCTGAGGCAGCTGTTAACAAGCTGGCCTTGATACTTCTGTATGTGCTGCCAGAACCATAATAGACTCCATGTGTGCCTTCTCCAGAAATATTATTGACTCTGCCTCTCAATATACTCCTAGGAGTACTGATGCTCACTACCTTAAGCCTACCTCAGCCATGTGTATTCAACCTGATCATTCTTTGGACTGAAAGGGTGGGTATTTTCTTTAGTTTTAGATTTGATTTTACAAAATCTAAAACCTGATTGAATGGCTTCTGTAAGTAAACCTGTTCTGGTTTTACCATTCTCCATTTGGAATCTGAAAGGCTTTGTTTGTTTGGGTTGGAGAGATAAAAATGGGGAGAGAGACAGGCAGCAGAGATCTGTGTAGATTATTCTCTGCTTCTGGCAGTCCAGGTGACTCAGTTAAAGCAGTGGAAGAGCTGGCTGAGGGCTGTTCCATCCTAATAGAGGAGAGAGAACTCCAGGGGTTAAAGGCAGGAGCATCCCTTTTATAATTAGGACAGATCAGAAGTGGAGCAAAATGTTCTTGCAGCTGAATCAGCTGCCCTCTAACCAGCCTGGAGTCTGGAGCTGGGGCCTGATGGACACTTGTACAGAATGCAATTTAATCTGTAATGGCTGAGGAGGACTCCTCAAAGTCTGCGGCAAATGGCAATTATTGTCCCTTTTTGTCACATCCCCCCCAACCAAAACAAGAAAAGAGGAAAACTAATGAAAATAACAACAGGGAAGGACCCTAACTAGCATGCCCTGTGTCCCCCTTTCTCTTTAAAAATCGTCTGCAATGACTGAAATGAGCTGCCCGGTATAATAAAATCTCTGAAGCACCAACGTGAAACAAGAATTCCTCCCCCACACACAGGCACACACACCCCTGCTCCCTAATGAGCAGGGAGACGCCAGCTCAGGGGCTGCAGCCAGTGTTAAATTAGCAGAGAAGGCCATCGAAGTGGGCTGACTCCAGCGTAAACTGCCTTAAGTGTCTGTTTATTAAATCACACCAGCGCTTAGAGTCTGCCCTGCTGCCACATCAGAGCTGTCTGCACACAGACAAACCCTGGCCAGTCCCGGGGGAACCTGGGCCAACTGGATACTGGTGGTAATAAAGGCAGGGGGAGGAGAGAGCAGTCCTCACCATCAGCCCCTCGTTAGGCTCTATCATGGGTTGTTCTTCTAGAGCAGAAAATCCTTTATTTAGGGGCGCTGTTTGCATTTGTAGCAGTGGGGAAACCATAAAGTTGTGTTCCTCTTTCCTTGTTAGGAAGCAGGAGTTGAGGTAGGCATTTGTTTGCTAAACTGCTGTGTCTGAGCCTTGGAGAGTGGCTTTCCTGTCTCAATCTTTACAGGGAAGTGTGGCCTTCACTTTCAACTCAGTCCTTCAGTTAGAGTGGGAGAAGGTTGTTAATACCCAATGGTTTTCTAAAAGAATTCCCTGGTGTCAACCTGTCTAAGCCTTTGGAAATCAAAAGTTCTGCTGGTCAAACCTTAAGTTATCATCTTAAAGAAGGGAAAAATCAAAATGTTTCTGTATATTTGCACAGTGGGAGGGTTTGATTCCAGATGGGATTTCTACACTTGCCTGCTAAACAGTAATATTACGTATTCTGCAGTTAAGGCAGACAGGAGAGAGACAAGCTGAAAACCTTGTTCTGTAAGTTAGAACTTCTATTCCTGATAGTTCTGAAACAAGAGCCCTAATACATTCCCTTCTTTCTCAAGGACTGGTTTTTAAACAAAGTTGGAACCAGGACTGCTGGTTTATGACTCTGCTGGTTGCATTACCAATGGGCCTGTCTTGGTCTCTGCTCTACACTTACAAGATGAGTATGTACTTTTCTGCCTAAACCTCTGGAAAGAAATCTTGGGGAGAAGTGGATAACCCTCTCATCCCATATGGAGGTACAGAATGGAGTTTTGAAAAAGTGTCTGGAATAGTTTGTTCTCATGAATTGTGTAGGTTAGCTGAACAGCTCTTGAATTTGCCATCCTACCAGTTAGGCTTGATCTTTCTCTGCAGTGAGATTTTTAAGCTTCAAACAAGTTTCATCCATGTGTTGTCAGGTCAGGATACTGAATGTACAGCATGTAGCTCCATTTAACTAATTTGTGGATACTTCCATACTTGTGTTCCCTACTCAGCCTGTTGGGTTATGTCTTCCATGAGAGATTTTTGATGCTCATAGGCTTCTGGAGGCTCTATTGCAGCCCAATATGCCACTTTCTGTGAAAGCAGGTTTGGAGTCATGGTCAGGCATCCTTTTGTGAGGTGGCCCATTGACACTGGAGACCAGCAGCAGTTGTTGAGCCAATTTGTATGGGGAAGGAGCCATGTAAAGTTTAATATGAAGTGGTTGGTTTAGCTGGCAGAAAGGGAGAGGTGGACTGTTTTCCATTTCCCTTTAAAATGTCAAACACTAATAGTCTCTTCCGATCATCCTGAGATTGCCAAGTAATTGACTCCCGCCTACAGCAAAAACCTCCCTGATCCACAAAGCAGGAAGCTGATGACAGCAATTGCCTGAACGTGTCCAAATTAGTCAACCCCTGGCAACCCCAGCAGGGTCAGCAGTGGTAGCCCAGGGGTCGTGGGGCAGCAGGAGATGGAGGCTGGAGATTGCCCTGCTTCCTGTGCCCTCTCATGCCTCCAGGACATAGAAAGGACATGAGGGATTCCCAGCTGGAGCAGCCAGCACCTGAACTGCATGTCCAACAGAGATGTGTTTATTCAGAGGATCTGCTGTAAATTAGCCAAAGCAGGGCCTTAGGGGCAGAGTGGGGAAGTGCCTGTCCCTGCAAGTGGCAGCAGAACACGTGTGTTGGGGTGAGCCAGTGTCACACAGCTCCTGCTGGGTTTTCTCCAGGGTTGCCCTGCTCTGCTTTGTGGGACTGTTTATAACTTGCTGGGGTCTGTCCCAGGGTTGGATTATTTTTTCTGTAGCTTCATTTGTTCTCCTGCATCCGTGCAATTGATTGCAGGAAAATATATGAACATAGAGTGTTTAGGAATATGCACACAGCCCTGGAGCTCAGAGAGGAGCCAGAGAAGGGTGTCTGCCAAGCTATTCCTGAGCCTCTTTAACACATCCAGTTATGTGTGCTGGGTGGCTTGGTTTTATAAAGCGGTGGCAGTAAAGCAGCAAAGAATCTCTGGCGCTATTCCCCGCTCTCTTGCCTTTGAAAGGACTTCAGTGTGCCTGTGACTTCTTGAAGGCAACCCAAGCATCTAGGGGTTGT
The DNA here is from genome assembly GCF_963662255.1 of Cinclus cinclus. Lineage (NCBI taxonomy): Eukaryota > Metazoa > Chordata > Aves > Passeriformes > Cinclidae > Cinclus > Cinclus cinclus. The sequence goes on from NC_085062.1 coordinate 9,224,847, forward strand.
GGCCTTTTCATAAGATTATTTTAGGACTCAGAGGATAGAGGGAGAAGCACTGTCTCAGAGCTCCCAAGCAATACCTCTGTTGTTACAGGCAGGATGAGAAAGTTTTAAGAGCAGGGTCTTTGTGTGCTAGGCTGTATTCTTGTCTGTGCTTCCTAAAGCAGAGGAGCTGGGGACAGGAGCCTGCCCTGACAGCTCCCTGAGCACGCTGCTGCAGGTCAGGACCTCTGCCCGGGGAAGGAGCACTGCCTGTGGGCCTCCCATGTCTGCTCACGGAAAGCCTGGCTGGACGCTCTGTCACACTCTGACAAAGGTCACTTTTACATCCCGTCTTCTAAAAGGTCACAGCATGACCCCAGGTGCAGGAGAGGAGGAGGGAGAAGGCAGCCTTCTCCTTTTTTTTTTCTTTTTTTTTCCTTTTTTCTTTTTCTTTTTTTTTTTCTTTTTTTTTTTTTTAATTTGTTACCACTGCCTGAAAAAATATACCTTGTCTTTGCTCTTGTACTGCCCCCTCTCTCGACTTGCCCTGGCAATTTCTCTTCCTAAATGCTATACCATAAGCTTTCCCTTTATAGGTTTCAGTGGCTGGTTACTGGATTTTCTTCTCTTCATCCACTGTGTTTTCTCTGCAGAACAGTATCTGTTGGCCCTCAATGAATAAACAAACACTTCCAACCTCACTGTGCTCTCCAGATGTAAAACTCTCTGAGCACAGTTCTTTACCACAGCTTGTGTGAGATGTGGATAGTTTTTCCCTCGAGGACTGGGTAGGGGGAAGGTACCAATCTTCCTCTTACTCATCTCAGTATATAGCAGTAAATGGATATATCTCCTAATGGAAAACTGCCTTCCCTTGCTCCTTTTTGTCAGTGATTACATGGGTCAGTGGGGCAAGGAGGACAGGTAAGGGCCAGATGCTCAGGTGTCACACACTGCTTCAGAATTTCCCAAACTAGGATTTACTGAAGCAGCTATAGAGGATGAAAGCTGTTTGTTCTTCTTGACTTAAGTAAGGCCCAGTGGTTAACAAGACATTTACATGCAAACCCATAAGGCTTCAATTCCAAACTGGTGTCTTTAACTGCTGGATCATCCTCCCAGCGTGATTTGAAATTTTTCCCTCTCATAGAATTTGCAGCAGCAGTGGAATTATTTCCTGCATTTCAGATGCTAATGGAAGGGATAAATACGGGGGGGGGGGTCTCAGTCTGCTCATTTTAATAATTTGTTTATCAAGGGCTGGAGTGAGATGGTGGACATAATTTTCTGGGGACTGCAGGGACTTGTCACCGTTGCTGGACATGGTCTTTCAAACAGCAGCCATGGGATATTTAAGTTTTAGAGACACAGTTGACTTTGTGAGGGTGATAACTTGATACAAGTTACTTTATTTACAGCATTCATTCTTCACACAGTTTCCTTAAGATGTTTAAGTAGAAATATAAAGAGTTAGAGAAACAGAGAGGAGTCTCTTTTCAGAAAACTTACTATAACTTCTGAACAGGAAACAGCCTGTCCATGACTTGTCTTTGAAAAATAGATAGCCAAGTTTTCACTTTAAAATGTCATGATCTGCATCTGTCTTAGATCTCTCTGTAAGGGCTCTTATTGCTCACATGGACGAGTCACTTCTCAGTATGTTTTTTAAGATAGTGTTACTTTAGTAGAGTTACTTGCTGTGAGCCCAAAGTAATTCAGTATTCCAAGACTCTCTTACTTTCAATTGTGCTAATATGTTAAAAAATTCACATCTAATCCCAGGATCTCAAAGGAAATTGATGCAGCTTGCAGACTACCCACCAGGCCAGTGTACCTGTTCCTGACCTTTAACTAAACAGATCGATGGAATTCTTGTTTATTGTCCAGACCACACAAAAGTCAAAGTCTGTGGAGAAGCAGAAGTTATGTAAGGTCGAAAACTAGGTCATGGCCAAACTGGGAATGCCAATGAACTGGGCTACCTGTTGAGCAAAAAAGGAAGAAATAGCCATGAAGAGTACCCAAAGCTGGTTTTCCAGGTTCCCAGTCAGAAAGGAGACTGTTCCACTAATTGGGTCTTAAAAGGTCTTTTCTCTTCTGTTTAAATTCTTACAATATGCCCCTCACGGAGATATGAGGGTGTCTGTCTAAGGATGTCTCTCTTTTCATTCTTTTCAGCTGTGTTTGTTTTCCTCCCTCCCCTTACCCATTCTTTGCAGGTTCGTGAAGAGCATTCAGACCCCATGAGGGGGTCTCTACAGATCTCCTAAGAAGATTAAGCTCTCTGAATATTTCATGCCCCTGATTGACAGCTCTTGAGAACCTCTTGTAAGCCTGGCGCCCGTATTCTTGTTTAAAAAAAAGAGAGAGGGAGACAAGAAAATCACATCCACAGAAAAAAATTGATCCTATGGGTCCGACCTCTGCTGAAAGAAGGCACTAGACAGAGGCAGCTCCTCCCGGACATCTCCCCCTCCTTTTCCTCCCACCAGTCTCTACTGTGAAAAAAAAAAAAAAAAAGGGAAGGTAATGGGATTTTAAGAGGCAAGGAGTAGGCAGAGGAAGAGGGGGTGGCTGTGCCCCCTCCCCTGAGCCCCAGTGCTGCGGCCGCCTGTCCCTCAAGAGCCATTGTGTGCCCCTGTCCCTGGCTCCCGTTCTGTGCCGCGCCCGCCCTTCCCTAACGAGCTGCGGGCCGAGCCGCCGGCCCTCATTAGGGCTGAGCCGGGAGCCAGCCCCGCGCTCCCCGTTCCGCCCCATTAAGGGTTTGCCCCCTGCTTGACAGCGGGGAAAGGGAGCCGGCGACCTGTAAATTCTCATCAGGCTGCTTAAGAGCCTCCCTGCCCCCTCAGTCAGCCCGCAATAGGCAGCTGAGAAGTTTCTCCTTTATTTTGAGAGGCAGGGCCAAGTAGATCTCCTCACGTGCTGGTTTTAGGAGAAGTTCCTTAGTGGAAACGAGATGAGGATGAGGGGGAGAGAAACAGAAAGAAAGAGCTCTGAGCCCTTCTTACAGCTGCAGCACAGAGAGATTGCAGAGCTTTCTGTAGATACCAGTGTTAGACTGCCACGTCCTGCGTTCTTCTGCTCCGTGCTCAGAAATTGGCGCAGCTTCCCGCTGGCAAATGTATGGGAATCATCCGTGGTGCTGGGGATACCGCGCAGTTACGAGCATGCAGATAAATGGAGTGGTCACTGCTGAGCGATTAGAGACTCCACCAACTTTTGCAGTACTTTAACCTTTTCCTTGCTCAAGATTCCAGAGCTTCGGAACTCAGTTTAAAGTCTTCTCTTTGATGTTAGACTTGTCTTCTCAGCATGATTAATCTCAATTAAACTTGAATATCCTTTCTGTGTAGATTCAGTGTTTCTATGTGAGGTATGGCTGGACACTCCAGCACTTTGGACCATGTGAGTAGGGGACTCTTTGAGGTACATGTAAGATATTACATGCTTCATAAAGCATCTGTTGAGCCAGTTATCCAATAGCATCACATTTTTAAAGTCAAGTATTATTTTTGCCAATTGATTGATAACCCATTTTTATTGCAATAGCTATCTTGGTGGAATACCAGTACCATTCCTCAGTAGTGCTTATCCTGCCAGTGTTCTCTGGATGAGGTGTGCACCCTATGTTGCAGCTCATTATTTTGGTTTGGAGGGAAGAGAAGAGCATCTGGGTATTGACAACCATCATGGATAAGATTAATATGCAAACGGAATCAAAGGAAGCTTTGGCTCTTGATTAGTCTCACACCACTGGTATTAAACTTTATAAAGGCTCATTTGTTAGGCCACAATATTGTCACCCCCAGTTTAGTCTTTGTGTCATTTGTTATTCCTGGCACTGCCACCCTGTGCCTCACCTGTGTGCCTGGGTAAGCTGGGCAGACAGCAAACTGTTCCAGAACAGTACCAGTGGGTTTGGAGGAATTTAATTCTGTCCTACTGAAATGAAAAGATGGGACATGGACTATGTTTTTGTCTTACCTGTAGCCACTGAAATTAAGTGGAAAAAACTAGACAGAGACCCTCATAACCCTACCAGAGTCAGGAAGATGGAATCTTCCATCTGGAAAAAAATTTTCTAAATTTTGGAAGAAGAAGAACTATGCCCACAGTTTTCTTGTAGTACATACAGTCTCTGTAGATAAAATCCTATATCTAAGGTCAGTGAAACCCTTTTAAAATCCAGTCCTGTAGTATAAGGCTTTCCTGTCTGGTTCCTTAAAATCCCGTCCTCTACTCAGCTTCTTTGTCAGGTTGAGCAGAGCAGCCGAGAATGACAGAGCCTGGAGACAAAGCTACCCTTGAGTCATTCCCAGCTTCTGACATGGTTTGCCCAGTCTCTGTCATGGACACAGAGAAGGAGCTTTTCAAAAGTGACTGAATGCCTTCCATCCTCTCATCACTCTTCTTTCAATTTCAGATGAGCCACAAATAAAGCAAGGAAGGCTGAAGGTCATTTTTCTCTATGGCAATCTGCTGGCCTACTCACAGACTTCTGCTTCTCATCAGCCATGCTATTTCATGTGTAATTAAACTAGAGATGATTATTCTGGAAGGAATCTGCTCATGTTTGGTACTGATGGGGTGTATTCACCACAGAGCTCTGAGGTATCTTACCTTCATTGTTAAGACTAGGACACAAATCACACATGCTGTGCTCCTGCTCTGAATGCTCTGGAGAAGCCTGTTTGCCTCCCTCTTCTGTCTGCACAGAGACTTGAGGGAGAAATCCTTTCCCTGACTTAGAGAAGTGGGGTATAAGTGAGCAGGCAGTAAAAATACCCCTCAGTGCCTCAGGAGAACTCTAAAGAGCATTGTGCAGTCATGTGTTAAAATGGTCAGGGAGGTTTTGTGTCTTTTTTCCAGGAGTGATTTTTATCTCTTCTATTAAATGTGGTGCCATATAAAACTTATTGATAATATCACATTTTTTCTGGACTAGTCCTAGGAAAATAGACCTCATCTTCTGTTTCTAGACACCTGATACAGGCCAACATATTGCTCTGCAAAGCAGTCCTTAGCTCCCTACAGAACTGTGGAATAATAAAGTTGAAAGGGATTTTTGGAGGTCATATGATCCAAGCTCAAAGGAGAGGAAGAGAGCAGTTCAGAATCCTGCTCCAACTTTAATCCCATGCAACCATCTTTTCTCATTAGGGTTTCCAAGAGTCAGCATTGCTGCCTTCTGACAGCCCTTCCTGCTGGAGTGGCCTTTCTGTAGTAGCTCTGGCCAAAGGAGGCTGTGTGACCTCTGTGTGGAACTGTGGAAAAAAGGTGGGCTGGATTTGCTTCTGGAGCCTCAAAATTGGAAGTTCATGGTACTCATCCAAGTGGAAAACTGCACTAAGCTATAGGGCTGCTGAGTATGTTAAAAAGTGGTTATCACAGTAACAGAAGGAGAAAACTAAGGGTTTTCATAAGGAATAAAAAAAAATAATAATGGATAATCTATATTCTTTTTTGAAATACTTATCCAGGTTCAAAACCAGAGTGAAATTTAGACTTGTTTTGTAGGATTCTGAAATTTCTGGATAATTTTTTCCATTTTAATTTGTGGTTAGGAACAGAACCAGAAAGACCAAGATACCTCACAATTTATTTGAGCATTTGGGGTTGTGAGCAGAAGTAAAAATGTACTAGAAATCACACACAAGCTAATAATTTCCTTCAAGGTTTGGAGCCCAGTTTTGCAGAGTTGGGAGGTTTGCTACAGTTTGCAGTTAGACAGCAGTCAGGAGTGGGTCAAAACCAGGATCTGGGGTTGCAGGGAGGTCCCTGTGACTGGGGCCCCATAAAGGCTTGAAGACTTTCTCCCCATCAGCTTGCACTTGTTGCTCTACAGAGACCTAAGCAGGTTGGGAGAGTCAACCTTTGTCTTCCCTCATAAGAAGAGATTTTTCAATGGATGTTATCAAAGGTCTTGAGAATTTCCCTTTGTCCGAGGGAGTGAAGATGTCAGCAGAGAGAAACACTGACTTTATCATCCAAAAGTGAGTTTTTCTATAGGAAAATGGGTCACATTTATGTTTGCAGAGACTGTGTTTTGCCTTGAAAAAGCTAGCTAAATTTGGAGTTGAAATCCATGACACATTTTCATTTGGGCAGAGAGAGATTCTTCTTTAATCCAGAGAGCTGCAAATGTGCTACAACCTACTGCAAGTGTAGGTGTTTGGAAGAGCATGGTGAGGAAGGAGTTAAGGATTTTGCTGCATGAGCCATCCACAGCAGGGAATGACCCAGTTTAAAAGGGTTAACAGTATTTGGTTTTTCAGAACTATTTGTTATATCAAGTTAGTGCAGCAGAGGTCACCCAGGTCACTGTGCCTCCCCCTTCCCTTTCCATCCCCAGCCCCTGCTCCGTTCCTTGTTTCTCCTCTAATCCGATGACCTCAGACACAGCTCTTTCCTTATGATGTTCTTGACAGCATCTTCAGACAACATGCAGCTCGATGCCAGTTGTCTTTCCCTTTTTCTCCTGTCCCTCAGGAGAAAACCTGGGATGCTAAAAGGCACTTTGTGCAGGGGGGAAAAGCCTCAGCAATTTGTTCTGTGGTTTTTGGACAAAAGTAGCTCAGGAAACAGTTTTCCATGTATGTACTCTGTTAGCATGGCTGTCTTTTTCTCCTCAGTGTATGGGTTTGGATGTTTTTTTCTCTATTTTGTGCATGTGTGTGTGGTTAAATTCTCATTTATCCGCTGTACATTCTGGTCTCTTCCATCATGATGTCTCTGACTGTGACTTGTCGAAGCACAGAGCAGATGCTTTTTGGGACTACAAGTTAACTGTTTACAAATGGGAATGAAAAAGTTTGGCTGGAATTTGTCCTTGGTTTTAGTAACCAAATGAGGTCAGATTTGCTACTGTAACTGAGAGTTAAGTACAGAAAACCTTGCTAAGAAGGTTCTCATCGTCATCCCTCCCCTCTGACCATCTTCTGGTAATTGAAACTTCTCTTAGATTTTTGTCCAATGTATTTTTATGACCTATTTTCATAGGCACTGAAGGCCCACAGAAAAGCAGAACCTCAGATGCTTTGTGTCTTTGACCATCGGACTAGAATTAGGCAATGACTATCGTGCTTATATGTTTTTTCACTTTACCAGCATCACTGTGTTATCCTTCTGTCATACACGAGGAATAGGATACAAAACACCCTACCTGATATGAATCCAGGAAGTCTCATTTTCCTGCTTCCTCAGTTGCTTGTTTTACTCTCCTCTACCTGTGCCTCTTTGACATCCAGTTAGTTGATGTTTTTAAGAATGTTCCTTGCTTCTGATTTTATTGTGTTGATCATTGTACATCCAGACCTAGAGGAGTTACACTTGATGTTGGGGGTAAACTTAGTACGGTGTAAAGGACTGTTTTTCTCCCTCTGCTGTGGTTTGACTGCTTTCTGAGGAGTGTGCTTTACTTTTCTGAGAAAGATGGGGTAATGTAGTCCTGGATGTCCTAAACCTCCTGAGGGAAGTGAATGGTCACCAACCAACTGCTGCTGGTAATGTTAAAGCTGTTTCTTGCAGCCTTTCCAGGATTGGGGAACTTCCAGACCTCAGTGTTTTTAACAGATCGGAGAGATCAGTGAGAAAAAATGCCTGTGAATATTTGCTTGAATTGAAAAGCAAATTGCAACTCAATTGTGTGTGGCTTTCCTTTGCTTCTTGGTCATGTTCAGGTACATAAGGGTTATTAGTGTGAATGTTAATTAGAAAACTAAGTTTAAGGCTATGTCTTCTGTTGGAACTTCTTTATACTGTGAGAAATTCCAATTCTATTTAGTTCAGTCACCACAAATTAATACATCAGGAAGGCAGAGCTTTACTTTCAAAGTTTCATGTAGCTGGCAAAAGCAAAGTTCAAGTAATGCTTTCCATTGCCAGCTTTTTCAATTCCCAGCTTGCTTCTCTGTTAATGTTACAAAGCTGCTTTCCCGGTAGCATGACCAGTGGCACTGGTTGCAATCAAAATTATTATTGTGAGTTGCTGTACTGGAGGAATCAGAACAAATGGCAGTTCTGCATAGAGTGTATGTTGGAGCTGGACTGGATGATCCTTGTGGGTCCCTTCCAGCTCAGAATTTTCTGTGATTGCATGGAAAATGAATTGAAATAATAAAAGATGTTTGCTAGTGAACTTCTTTAGCTGAGCAACAGTTGAACCTCTTTGGAAGCAGATGTGTTTTAAGTTTCAACTTCTTCGACCTTAGGTGGAACATTCCTAATGTTTCATGCTAGCCAGGATAGTGCAGGTCTTGAAGCCAGTATCTGTATATTTCAGAGCTTTCATCCAGATTCTTTGGGAGGGTTTCAGATCCTTCCTCCAGCACTTGCCCAGATGTTTCAGGATTCTAGAGTCATGGCATTGCTGTGTCATTTATTATGCAATATTATTTATTTATTAGTTCTCTCACCATTGGCCTCAGCACTACAGGTTTCTGGAAGCATGAATGTGATGCAGACAGGGAGTGTCTGGAGGCATGGAACCCTTTCAAGTATTTGTGGTTGCTTTTTTGTTTTTGTTTTTGTTTTCTCCTTCTTAAAGGAAAGGGCAAGACCGTCTTCTGTCATTGCAGCACTCCAAGCCATCTAGGCCAAAGGACACTGTAACAGGGACATTCCCAGGAATGGAAGATGTACAGTTTCTGTAGCAGGGAAGAGAGCATCAAAACAGGAATAGAAATTGGCAGGAGGAGCTCAGAAAGGCCAAAAGTTTCCAGCTCAGAGAGACAGTGAGAGAGGAAGTCAGTGAGTGCAAAAGGATTCCCTCTCTCCCCACTTCTCAGCCCCCACCCTCTGTCCTTCCTCCACACCCCACCCGGGGAGATGGGAGAAGAAACTTGGCAAGCCATCTTGTCGCCAATCAATCTGTGGTGTAACAATTAGCACTTAAGCAGCACTCACGCTAAACACAGCTCAGAAAACACTTACAAAGGAAAAGAAAAAAACCCCTTAAACCCCAACACAACAACAACAGGGGAAAGCTGGAACAGATCAATGCCACGCCAACCAGGAGGCACCTAATACCCCATTATTGACGAGGCCGATAGCGCTTTAAGTGTGTGCTCTCCATGCTGAGCAATTAGCGGCAGGACCAGTGCGGTGAAGGCAGTTCCAGCACAAGAACGCACCCCCCGCTGCCCAGCGCTTCCCCCAAGAGGTGTTTGATGACAGCTTCATTTGTTAGCGAGATCCCAATAGCTGCCGGCGCCGGCATCCTTTCCATTACGGAGCAGAGTGCGAGGGGAGCTGGGCAGTGGGTCCGCTCCCCCCGCTCCCCCGGCCTGTGGTAACAGAATACAGTAGACACGGAGTCTGTCTGTGCACTGCCTAAATTGATTGTAATGGCTTTCTTAACGTGCTGAAAGAGCCGACTGTTTTCTCGCCTCGAAGAAAGGCTGGAGGAAGGAGGAAGTGACTCCAGCGGCTGCGGCACAGTGGATGAAAGTAAACTTTTGTTTAGTAAAGACCAGCCGACTGCAGACTGTCTCTGGCCTTTCAGCTGGCTCTCAGCAACGCTGTGTTTGAGAAGAAAGGGGAGAGGGTAGAGAACAAACTGTCAGCTTCCTGCTTTGGCTCTTGCTTCCGTGCTAACCCTGCTCAACTGGCTGCACCTCCCAGAAGCACACTGGAGGCCTCTCCATGCAGGCAGTCTGGTTCCAGAAGGTGTCTATTGGATAAGGCTTTCCAAGGGCATTCATGAATATGGACAGTAGGGCATATGTGCTTTTAAATGCTTGGCTTGGTTGAGGCGTACCTTAAAAAGGTGTGCTGAGCTTCCATAACAGCAGAAGCTAAGCCAAGCCCGGAGAGAATATGACCTTCTGAAGAGTACGCAAACAGCATCTGTTTTTGATAAACTGTGTTTATCTGGAAGTCCAGAGCCATCCTGAGACCTCCCAGGTGGAGAGACATGTCCCATGTCAGGATATCCGTGCAGTCAGATAAAATCATCCCTCAATCACTCATACCTGGTCACCAGAGCAAACCAGCAGGTGCCACTCAGGGACTCTGCTATTCTCAGATATGCTGCAGCCTGTCCTGCTAATCTTTACTGCATTGGCTGGGAGTTGCCCAGAGTAACCCAAACACTTCTATCTTAGAGCAATCATTGTGCCACACTGAGCAGTCTTTGGCAACAAAATAAACTGGGTGACTGATGTTCAAGTTTTTCTGAGAGGCAGTGTGTGTTGTAATACCTCTGTACTGGAACCTGCTCAGCCAGTGTGGGTCTGGGGTACCAGAGGCTCGCTCCCTAATTACTCATCACTGGAGATATGCTTTGGTTACCTCTTCTTTGTAATGGAATGAGTCTCTTAGAGGTATCACAGACTGTTAGGTACCACAAAGGATGAGGAGACACCTAGTGTGCAGGTACTCGCCATAGTGTGAGGGAAGAGGAGAAGAACTGAGGTTCTCCACTGTGGTGTCACTCAGGTTGCAGGTGGTCCCACACCTTCCTACATCTTCCCACCCTTACCTGGTTCCAAACATTTATTTATTCTCAAAGTTAGATCTTCTGAGTAGAGAAAGGGGCTGCAAAGTATAACTTCTCATGATGCTGTAACCAGAAGCTGCTCTCTGCTTCTGACCAGGAGGCTTTAAGATGGTGCCAGATGGGGCCATTAAAGCTGTGCAAACAATAAGGAACACATAGGGGAGTCTGTTAATGGGTTTCTTTTGGAAGCATCAGCTGGAGCTGCTGAATGAGGCACATGACCTATTTCAAAAAGCCACTTGAGAAATCTGTCTGACTGCTGAAAGGATGGGATTTCTTACCTTCCATGTTTATGCCAAGCCACTAAGGATCTGTCATGCTGGATGCTCTCACACTCCTGTGTTTGCAGGGTTGCTCACTTGCCAATACACTTCATGGCTCATGATCTAAAGCTTTGAGACTATGGGCTGGAGGAAGTGTCCCAACCACGTTCTGGGCAGGAAGGAAGCCACATGTAAGGAGATGGCTTCCATAGAAGTGTTTGTTGATTATCCCTTCTGGGAAGGGGGAGCCCATTGCGAGTGCAGATTTTTCCATGGTTACAAACCAGCATTTTGCATAGAGAACAAGCAGCATGGTTAGAGGTGGCTGACAGAACACTGTGGGTGCAGCCGTTCCTTGGCCTTGAGTCCTGATGAGGGCTTATGTGATCAGAATTTGTGGTATAGCTTGGCAAAGCTCTGAGTTTCAGCTCACGTGATCAGCTACTGCTCCGCTTTATGAAGGAAAATGCCTCTACCTGCACTGGCCAGAGGAAAAATTATGTGATGGAGGAAAAAAAAATACAGATGTGCTCCTTGGCAGAAGCCATATCCTAAATCGCTCCAGATTGTGAAGGTACTTTCAGTCAATCCTTTATGGAAGGATATTCCAGCCCCCTGGCTTGAATTTGAGCCCAGGGAGCTAGTGATGCAGGGGAAGATCAGTTCCACAGTGTGCATTGTGTACTGCTTCATTGGATTGGGTTTGAAAGAGGAGGATTCTCTGACAAAACATATAACACTAATTTCTCAATTGAAGTTTGACTCACTCTGCTCAATCCTTTACTGTTTGAAGCACAGTTTTATGATTTTATGATGGGCAGATCAGTCATCTTACCATTCAGTCATTCAAACAAGATGGAAACTGCAGAAGAAGGGATGAGTCTTCATTCTCTGCAAGCAAGTAAGGCTTGCTCTATTCAGTTGAGCCATTCCTGCTGGTGCTATTGTATTTAGCTCATAAACAGTACATTAGAAAGGTGTTGTTCTTGCTGACATAAAGGAAACAAGAGTACAATGTGCCTTGGAAACACCTTTAGGAAAAGCATGAAGTGAAACATCACATTTATGTCTATCTTACCAGTTTGGCACAGATATAAATGGGAGTGCTTTATTTGCATATTTGAGTGTTTTGTCAGATTCTTTGTCAGGAATTCAGTGGCTGATTATTAAGCTCAACTTGGAGACAAACTTGGAATATTCTATGTGGCAAAATCAAATCTGCAAGCCCTTCAAACTAGTGGTGTATTCTACTGCCATGGCAAACAGAAAATTTCACTTTGAGAAAACATCCTGGCACTTAATTTGTCTCCCTTCAAAGGTGTTTTCTTGAGTTTTCATAAGCAGCAGTAAAGTTCCCTGACTAGTGAACTTTCCATATATGATCACTTCTCCTTGCTTTGGCTGCAGCCAAAAGAGGGAAGAAAATCTGGTCTAGTTGTTAAATCTCCAAAGGTGTGAATATACCATTCTGCAGACCCTTCAAGACCCTTGCCTGTGTCTGGGAACCTTTCCCATCTGACAGGAAACGTCTCCTGAAGGAAAGTCAACTTGAAGTGTTTTCTCTCCCACCTGCCACCTTCTAACTTTGGTTGCTGAGAGAAGAGAAAGGCTTTTAACACCATGCAGTGACCCAGCCCTAAGTACAGTCTCCTGGAGCTGATCTAGCTGGGGAGACGAAGGTCAGCTGCAGGGAGCAGGAAAAGTGAGAGAAATCATGTCAACAGGCTGCTCCCACCGTGTCTGAGTGCTGAATGATGAGCCTGGGACATGGGAGAAGGAGCCAGGGTGCTCACCTGGAAAATGTTGCAGGAAGCCTGTCATGGATGTTTAAGTGCTGACAAGATGTGTCGGAGATATCTTTGCAGTGCATTTGGGATAAAGGTAACCTTTCCTGTGGGTCCTGCTTCAGCAGGGAAGTTGCTGCCCTGGTTCGTAGAGGGGGGACAGCAGCAGCTTGATGAGGGGGACTGAAGGAATTTTTCCATATGGAATAGTGCTTCTGTACTCATATAAGGACTGAAAGGGCAGGGGGTGGTGGGGTTTTAGTTCTGCCATCTTCCCATAATCCATAGGTGTGGTCCCAAATCAGGTGAAACCAGCAAAAACACATTTTGCCCAAACAGATTTTGAAGCAAGCTCTGTTTCAGGAACATCTGCATATCAGTAAATCCTTTTATCAAATATATGACTTCTTTCTGAAAAAAAAAAAAAAAAGTCCATGGGATGAATCAGCTGCCTTTCAGCAATGAATTGTATCCCATGTTACCTCCAGAGATGTTGCAGATGAAGCTGGAGATGGCATTGGGCAAATCTGATACCAAGGACTTACGAGTAGCTCTTGAAGGGGAGGAATTTGCTTTTGGAATTAGATTTTCTATAGTGAATTGTAATTGTCTTAAGAAATAACAGCTCAGTGGGTCTTAGCATGTACTTCCCAATGCCTTGTTGGGGAACACACAGAGAACATATAAAAAGTGTCTTGCAAAGAGCTAACCTACCTAATTCTAGTGTCAGTTTAAATTGCTAAAATGAACCAACTTCCTTGCAGTTTTCCTACTTAGGATACGATAAAGAACAACAGAACAAATCCCGATCTGCAGCAGATAATTTTCATTGGCCTGTTATTAACACTTCAGTGAGACCAAAGTTAAAAATGAACATTTTCTACTACTTAGTTGAGGGCAGAAATTTGTATCTTTAGTTGTTTCTCTTCCTTTGTTTGTTTCTCACACTGTTAATTGTTCAACTTCTGTCCTTCCACAAGAGTCAGCTGGGAGAGCTTGGTAATCTTTAGCCCTTGAGCCTGACCTTCCAATCTCTGCAAAGTCCAAAGGAGAGGAAAGAGTTTTAGCTGAATTTAATTGGGGTCATCTTTGCCCATCAACCTCTACCTCCCCTGCACCTGGGGGGTTTGAGCCAGGGCCCCAGTAACTGGTGGAGAGGAGAAGATGTCTCCACGTCAGAGCCGAGCAGCTGTCACTGAGGCTTAGGGAGCAGACAGGAGATGGTGCCTGCAGGAAACAAAGATGGTTCCCACCTGTCCAGAGCTAATGAGGAGGTTTCCGATGTCAGTAAATGTTTTCTGAGCACAACAAAGACCCAGGAATCTTCACAACCCGCTCCTGAACAATAAGCAAGTACAAGAGGTGGAAGGCAGAAGCGAAGGAATTGGGGGATAGTAATGAAGGTCAGGCAGGGAGTAATAGGAAGGAAAGGGACATAACTGAAGAAGGGAAGATGGGAACGAGCTAAAGAAGGAACAGAGGAAGTAGAACACATGGCAAAAGAAAGAAAATGAGGATATCTGGATGGAGCAGGGAGGAAATGGAGAAATAGGTGGAAGTGTCCTGAGATGAGAAATACTGAGAGCACATTGGAAATGGACTAGAAGAAAAAGAGGTAAAGCAATATGGAAAAAGCCTCAACAGGTGGAGAATAGTGCTTAACCCAATACATCCTTTTCACAAAACAGCTTGAGAAGCCTGAAGTGATGAAGGATAGGACATAGTCTGTAAGAGGAGTCTTAGGTCTAGAGAAGTTAAGGGAAAAGAAGGGCAGAAAATATTTCTGAGAATATAATATATTTAGCCTTACTCTTGGAGTCTTCCTTTGTGTCAGCATCTCTGGGAAAATCCCCAGTCTTGACATAAAGCAAAAGAGAATCCTTTTTATGTATAGCACAAACTATGAACATCAACTACTGAGTGCCCAGCTGAGGCAGCAGCTCTCACCTGGGACTTACAGATAGAAGCCAGCAGCTGATTTGTCAAGGAATGTGTAGCACTTCATTAGCTGCAGCAATAAAACTATGGCTTTATAGCTTTTGAAAATGATTCATTCTCACTGCCACCCTCTATTCTTTTATCCTTTCTTTGCAACAGAATTACTATTGAAGCACCAAAAGGTCCTGCTCACAGATTGGGGATGTTATTAACCTTTCCCAAGAACTGATTTTATTGTTGACCATTTAAAATGTGCTGATATTGCTTTAAATTCTATGACAAATCTTCCTTTGGAAGATTGCTTCTTCCCTTTCTTAGTATCAGGTATCACATTTAAAAGTTCTTAGATATTTTCTATATCTGTTTTTGACTTGCATCTCTAGTAGTAGTACTTGGAATAACTGTGCCACTCAATGCCCCATCAAGGGCATGATTGATCTCATTTTGGTCCAGGTTTCTCCTGATCCTATACCACAGCTCTGCTGTAGGTAGTAAGAGGAGAACAGCAGCTCCAGAGCATCATTCAACTCACTTTAAAATAGGTGTTAAAGTAGAAATTATTCCTATTCAGAGTCACACCGGGCTGTTAAAAACAGGAAAACACTTGAATCTGCACAAGAAGGACAAATATTTATATTGGTGCTAAGTAGCAGTCGTCCTTCATGAGTTTAAAAATAAAATGAAAGCAGAGTATTCCATCAAAGTACGTCCTGTTGCAGCACTGGGAGCAGTGTGTTATGAAAACATGTACAAAAGCTAAAACATTTAAGAAGGGAGTTTTAAATTAACTGGGAACACACATAAAACTTTTTTTCAATTTTAGTTTTGCGTTGAAAATGATGGAATTTTGGTTTTATCAGATACCTGCAAAGTCAGACCGTTACAGGAGAGCTGTGCAGTGCTCCAGTGGTACAGACAGTCAGGTCTGCCAATTATCCTGCTCGTTTCAAAGCATTTGCCATTTGCCAAGAGCAGGGATAGGAACTCCCCAGCTCGTTTCCTGGTCAGGTTTGGTTCTGAGCTAAAAACCCATGATTAGTGTTCCATTCCTGACAGAGACACCGGGCTCCCCCGTGCGATGCCAAGGGGCTGGATGCAGTGAGGGCATTCCCTGGAGCTATGACAGTCACAGGCACAGCTGAGCCTGTCAAAGAGAGGTCAGAGCCACACGGCCTTGAGAGAGAGTTTCAGACTCTCAAACTTTCAAACTAAGACTTTGGGGTCTCTGTCCTGCTCAGCCCCCTGTACTCTTGTGTGCTGCCCTGCCCCTTTTCCCTTGGAGGAAGACTGTGATGATGTAGGTGGACAATGCAGGGAGCGAGTAGTGGGGTAGGGAGAGCCTGCAGGAGATCGCCGGCAGCCAGAGAGGACACAATTACTGCTCCAACTGTCCGGCCAGGCCAGCCAGGAGACTCCACTTAATGTAATTGAGTGTGAAGGCAGGCTGGAGACACTGCACCCGCTGCCTCGGCCCCCCCCCCGCCACAATATAGACACTATTGGCTGCTAATTGGCGCCAGTGGGCTGGTGCTAATTGTGCTCATGTCTTGGGCTGAGGACAGGCATGTGAAGGATGAAGGGGTCTGCTGGGAATAGGAGGAGGGGAGAGCCAGGGAGACAGTGGTCATGCAAGTTGGAACAGGGCTTTAATTTCATATCAAATATTTAAGTAAGTGAGTGGAAGATCTGTGAACTCTCTTTGTGGTAACCCACAAAAGGCCTTGGGGAATAGCACCCCCCTCCTCCAGCCCAGCCATGAGCTGTCTGAAGGCCTCTGTTCCTCTTCCTCCTTAGCTTTGTTTAATTAATTGGGAGAATTGCTAACGATCCTTTATTCCTCTTCATACCTTCTCTGCTTTCTTCCATTGCATCTTCTCCATTCTTTATTTCAAATATTCAGCTTTTCCAAATCCAGGGCCATCCAATATTAACACATGGAAATTTTGGCTGAACAGAATGACAGCTAAGGTAGAGATCAGGCTCATTACCCTGAAACTAGAGATGGTCTGCTTTGTACATGCAAGGCCAGGATGAGCAGTGGTGACTGTGAGGTGTTGTTTCTTAAAAACATCCAGTCAGACTCCTGGAGGCAGAACTTTGCATGCACCAGGTGTCAGTAAGACCTTGTTCAGAAATACTAATTTGGGCCAGGACCACCAGTTCAGATGTGAATTGTACCTGCATGCTGTCTTGCTTCTAAGATTTTAGTCTCAAAAATGGACAGGGAAAGTCTGATTAAGCTGTGCTGTACTGGAAGCAGAGCCCCTGCAAGGAGGTGACCTGGCTGTGCTGGTGAAGGGGGAGTTTGGTACATGGGGCAATGCTCTTCACTTCCCAACGTGAATGATTTCTGTGATGATAAGGTGCACCAGCCTTTGATATACCCAGGGAACAGGCTGGCAATGCTGGAAACTTTGCTGGGAGTTCTGGCTCCTACCATTTGTTTATGAAGTCCATGTAACAGAAACTTGGATTCACTTGACCTGGGGATTGAGGTGCAGCCAATTTCACCTGAATTCAGATCCAGGTGCTGCTTAGGTTTGTCTTGAGCTGAAAGTGGTAGGTTTTCAGATGTTTTACACTTTCCTCTTTTCACTGTTTTAAAATCAAAGTGACTTAGGTACTTGTGCCTTGATTTTGAAGGACGTGGAACCTTGTGATGCAGTTTTGTGACTGACTTGAGACATTGTGACCATGGGAAGCACCATCCAGAGGTAAAAGCTCATCCTGCCTGGGGGGTCCTCTTATCTCAGATAATTTTGTAATTTTGAGTTCTGTCTGAAAACAAAATCTCCTCATTCCATGGAAAGCAATTATTTTCTTTCTAGTTTACTGCTTATTTTCTGCATGATGCCAGTTTTTATATGGATCATTCATTCCCAAAGAAGCTGGAAGGATAGGTGTGAGAAAGGGAGAGAGAAAGAACAATGATCAGTGTCTTGTTTTTATTAGAAATCACAAGATGTTCATGTCCCCAGTTCCTCCTAAAAACAGACCATAATGAGCCTTGCAGTGCTGTACCAAGCAATGCATAAATGACTTTAAACTTGAGCTGTTTTAATTGTGTTACATTTGTCTGGTGTGTAACACAATGATGACTTGTTTGGCCTCAAGGCACTGCTGCTATAAAATGTTCAATATTAAATAATAATTGCAGAAAGTACTTTAATAGGTTCTCTGGGCAGGATGTTCCAAATACATATCTCACAGGCCACTGCATTCAGATAACAGTTTCAATCTAAAATTAATTTTTAATGTACTGATATCTAGGCAATTTTAAGCTTTTTATAAATTATCACAATGTGCACATTCTTGGGTCAAAGGCTTAGGCATCCAAAGTTCTCTGTCTCTTTCTTTCTCTCAAAATGTAATCCCAGAACTGATGTATGAGGCCTTTAAACTCTTTTGACAGCACGTCACTTTTACTAAGGCAGGCACAAAGTGAGTGAAAGCTCTGCGGTGATTTGTTTCAAAACCTAAGTTCCAAATCCTAAGCTCATGAACTATCAGTTCTGTCTTACAATCGAAATATGCCTACCTCTTCCATGCAGATACCAGCTTCTAGAATATGGCATCCTTAAGAGAGCCTGTAAGCTTG
Organism: Cinclus cinclus; assembly: GCF_963662255.1. NCBI lineage: Eukaryota > Metazoa > Chordata > Aves > Passeriformes > Cinclidae > Cinclus > Cinclus cinclus. The sequence continues at coordinate 9,242,904 of NC_085062.1, forward strand.
GGAGAAAAGCAAACCTTCGTAGGTCAGGGATATATTGGGCCAGACTTGTACCAGGTGCAAGAAGATGCTGTACATGGCTTTCCTTTCTGTCTTCAGCTTTCCTCTTCACAGGAGTTCATGGCTTGTGAGGGGTCATCAGATCCTTTGCTCAGATGATGTGACGCTTACTCCAGGGCTGCTGATGGATCCTACAGGGTGTACAAAGTACCTTTAGCACTAGAGCTTCAATTCTGCATATTAATTGGTTGTTCTCCTCATCCCTCTGATCTAACTCTTCAGTGCAATGCTGAGATAGCCAGGCTAGCTCCTAGGCAGCTAAGAAAACATGCAGTGGCCTGGTTGGTGAGAGCCCTTCTGAGACTGTGCTCATGTTCTCTTCTTTCCTTCCTTTTATTGCGGGTTTTTGTGCTTTCCCTTGAGTCAACAGTGGTAATCTCACAGAGGGGTGGTAAACCAGCTCACTGCTCCAGCTGAAAGCTTAGATACCCCCATTTTTCTTTGTGTTCATTGAGCTCAGTTTGGAGTAGATCTCTCTCCTAATCTATTTTCAAACTGAGATTATGTCACTGAAAGAGCATAACAATGTGCTGGGAGGGATCTCCTTGATGGATCTGAATCAGGAGAGTGTTGATGGCCTGATGGCTCAAGTGCTTCCAGCTGGGCATGAACTGGTGCCTTGCTGAGTAGGAATGGACCTGCTGATATGTGCAAAAGGAAAACAACTCAATGTCTGTAGAGCTGTGGGGCCTTGGGCAGGGTCTCTGCAGCACTATCCTCTGCCAGCTTCCAAGTGTGCAGCACAAGAGACTAAGCCCAGTTCTCTCCCAGAAATCATAATCCACATCTTCAAGCATGGAACCCCCTTTGGCATCATGCTGAGTCTCTCTTGGACCTTTGCATCTATCTGTGCTTTAGGAAGAGAGAATATCCTAGGAGTTTCGTCTAGGCCAGCCTAGGGATGTGTGGGGGGCTTATTTGTGGGAGAAAACAGATGGTACATTTGATTGTTCTCTGAATTAGGAAACCAAGAAAAGCTGCTATGCTAATGGAATGTAAGTACCAGCAACTGCTTCCTCACTTTCAGTGTGTTAATACCCCAGAACAAAACTGTTCCAGTCTCTGCTTATCTCAGAGGGCCTCAACCCGGGGCTTTAAGCAGAGGACAAGGTGGTTTCTTTGTGTATTTTCTTCAATAGGCCAGTGCCAACTGTAGCAAATTGAACCATTCTATCAATATGGATCTTACTTTTCTTCCTTCAGAGGATTCCTGCATTTTATGTTCCAGTACTGCTTTGAAAGGCAACTGTGACCAAAGAGTAAAGGGTGGAACCCAATTCCGCTGTCTTAAATTGCAGAATGTTTTCCCTTTAAAGCTTCTCCCTCCATCCCATGCCTTTGCACACATTTTAAGTGAACTCACTGGTGCTGAAAGAGATTGGTTTGACAGGCTTGATGATTCACACCTTCTGTTCAGCTTCCTACTTCAAACCAGCCCAGGCTGATAGAGGAGAGGTCAACAGCTTTAATGTAAGGCTGTGATTACTGTCATTCTGACTGAGTAGGAAGTATCTGAATCCAAGACCTCACTCTTCCATTAGGCAGTGGAAGAATTTGCACCCGGTGTGTGAAATTGGTGAGACATTGAACCTAGACCTCAAAATGTGTTGTGGTGTCATCTCTGGCTTCCCTTTTGGATGCACCAGTTCTCACCAAGCTGCTCAGAGTGTGTGGTGCATCTGGTGATATCACTGCTGTGAGGGCTTGCTTGCACTGCATTGCAATCAGATCATTTTTACATGGTAAATAGCTATTAATTACTGCTGCTGGAGTGTTAGTGCACAAAAACACTCTCCTTGAAAGCTGGGAAGCTAGCTAGAATGCTAAGTGTGGGTGCATATTAATGGCTGAGGAGCTCATTAGCTACACTTGCAAGGATGGAATGACTGAGGTTTCCTGAGTGTTTCTGCAAACCCATAAAGTGAAATTGCATTTCTGTACTCAGAGCAAGAAAAAACACAGCAAATGCAACCCTCCATGCAAGGCCACTCAAACCAGCTGATTGGTGGACAGACCCTCCTGACCACACAGAACATTCGCCCTGCTGAAGGTACAGACACAAAGGTTCAAAGTGTGGCATTTACATTCCTCAGTTTCAGCACTGGTTGTAGAAATGTGACTTCACAGAAATTGCCCTGTGTCTGTGTGCATCAAATCCTGTCCCAGTGTTGTCTGTCCCTGTACTTCCCGCAGAAATGCTGACGGCCACATGCAGCACACCCTGTCACAGCACACACAGTTTTGACTTTCTTCATCAGAATAAAAAAACCCATTGATTTTTACTTTTCATGCTTCTGTTACCAGCTCCTGCTAACAACTGCCACTGCTGTTCCTTATCAATATTTGATGAGTAGGGTGAGGTGGAATGGAGAAGCCCTGTGAGTTTCTCCTTCTAAATGGGCTCTGTGAGGGTTGAGGTTTTGTGGCTTATGTTTATTTTCTCTGTATGTTTTACTCAGTTGGTTCAGGTCCTGAAGGTGACTGCTGCTAAAAAATAGGATAGAAGTAGGACATCTCTCTTCACCTACACCCTTTTCCCTGTTCATGCCTTTATCTCTCTGTTTGTTCTCTTGAGTAGGCTCATGGATGATTTGGTGGGCTTTTGAGTTTTTAGATCCTTGGTGAAATTCATCAACAGTAGAAGGTCAAGCAACACTTATCTGTATGTAGCCAACATAACTTCTCCTTAACTAGTTTTTCCCAGGCTTTACCCAGCTAAGTGTTCTCAGGAAATGAGCTCTCATTTTTAAAATTGTCTTTCAAATCACAGAATTAATGACTGCCCTAGTACCTTACTAAGTGGTGCCTAAAAAAAAGTCACTCCAGAATAGAGTAGCATGTCTTCAGGACATGTCTCTGAGTTGTAACTCTTCATTTATTCTTCACTTGTTATAACAAAGAAGCTTCTATCTGAGAATCTTTTATCTGAGAAACTTTTTTTTTTCTTATGCTTAGGCAGCTATTAAAATTTACTTTGTGGATGTGAGTTTATGTCAAAATAAGGTCAAAGGCTCATTCATTACTGAAATGAAAATTCAGTGCTTTGCTTAAAAGAGCATTTCTGCAAATAATTTTCATTCTAAAGAGGTAGTTGGAGTTTACAAGTATGGAATCCTTGAGGGCCATGACCCAGACAGCAGTACATGAAACATGAAACATAATTTCAATACGCTCTGCGGTGAGAATATTTGAAAAGCAAACAAGGCTCAGAAAATGCAGCAGAGAGAGTGTGGAAGCCTGGCACACTGTGAGTGCTGGGCTGCCAGTGCTGGAGAAACAGACTGCCAGCTCTGCAGCCCCTGCATCTGCCACCTGATTTCAGGCTAGTGAGCACAGGCACTCAGGTTGGCAGCTGCAGGATAATCCCAGCAGCTGTGATCAGCTGAAATGTGCTGATGGCACCCTGGAACTTGGGAGACCCACCAGCAAGCACAGGATGCCTCCAAGGTGTTGCTGGGAACAACCCCCTTCCCCTTCCCTGAGATTTAGGCTGCAAGGGGTAATTGCAGGGAGATGAAGCTTTGTTATCAGTTAGACTGGATGTAGGTGTAAGCATCAGGACCACATCTGTACCTTCTGGGGTTAAAACAGGAGAACAACTGAAGGAGGAACTTGCAAGGCTAGAAAAAAACCCTTGTTTTTACCGTAGCCTTACAGTCTTATAGGAGTGACTGGCTTAACTTAAAGAACTGCATAAGCCTCATTATCACATGAGACCCAACACTAGCTGAGGAAAAACAGTGTATGCTTCTTCAGTTCATGGTCAAAGAAAATAAATCAAGGAAAGATATTTTCTATTAAGCAAAATGTTTTTTGCCTCATTTTAATATTGGGGGTTTTTTTAATCTTGGTATGGTATAAAATCTGCAAGTTAAACAAGTCTGGGCTTTTTTGGTGGCTTCATTTCAAATCTAAATACCTGGGGATGTCTTCCGCTTTCATGATTCTGTTGCTGTGTGGCAAAGTTCAACCTCTCCTTGTTCTTGCTGTGCTCTGACCATAAGGACCTCTTTCAAAAAAAGCATTAAAAGTCATCTGAAGGACAATGTAGGGATCCAGGTAAGGGACTGAAACATCTGCAAATGTGTAGGAGACAAAAGAAAACATGACCACATGGCACCAAGAACCTTCAAATATGTCACCAATCTACTGCAAGACAAGTAACAAGAGAGAGAAGAGAAGGGCAAAATCCGGGCAAAGCTCTTGGGATGGCAGCTTTTCCATGGCAAGGCATAAACCTTGGGCTTGTGTGATGTGTGCTGTGAAATGCTGCTGGGTGAAGAGAAAGAAGGGATTCTGTCTCTCAGAATATCTCTTGCCAAGTTCCTCAGGGTGACACAAGAATCCACGACATACAATTTTTTTGGGTTGTTTTGTTTGGGGAATTTTTATGTTTCTTAGTTAGTTTTTTTTCTTTCTTTTTTTTTTTTTTCCTTTCCTGGAGACCACTGCTTTTAACTCTCCTCTGTTGCCCTTCTTTTTTGATGATTTCAGGATTGCTGGTGTCCAGAATTCAGCTCAGGGCTATCTGTAGACCCTCTGCTGCAGCATCATTAATTCCATGCAGGACAGGCTGGCCATACTCATTTCACATCTACAGATGTGGACAAATCTAGTTATCCATATCCTGTACAAGTTTTAGAGAAAAATTGTAGCTGAGTCCTTGGAATTTAGTGAAAAGACTTAGGAGTTTCACAGGCTTTGAAGCTTTTTTTTGGACTCAGTTTAGGATTCAAAGCTGTTTGTTGGGACATCTGGAAGCCTTCTTCTTCTAACTTTCCTTGTAGGTCTCCTCTGGGGAGCAAGTCAGTGGTTTTCTTCCTGTATGGTGACTGTGGGGTCTGTGGGCAGCGTGAACTCAGTGAGCAGTGCTGGGATCAGGTGTCCATGTGGGGTCAGTAACACTGTGATGCCACCTTAAGTTCAGAGTGTTGGGTTATGTCCTCTATTACAGACTTTTCTTTGTTTCTTGAACCCAAAGTCTGCTTTGAGAGATACACCAGGTTATTCTTCTCCTTAGTCTTGCATCCAAACCTCTTGGGCAGCACGTGCACAGGCTGGTGTGGGCACCACAGAAACCTCTGCCCAGGTTCTACCCCCAGGCACTGTGTCCAGTCCATTCCCAGTGACAAAGCAGTCCAGATCTGTCTTCCAAATGGTTTAGCAAACCACATCCTTTCTGCAAGAGAAAAATGATCTTTCTTAATTTGTAATATCTTTCCTAAAATGTGCTGTACAATCATGTCTCTAAAATATATGAGGCGATAGAGCAACTATATTGAAAAATAGCACATACTTGGCCAGTTTTGCTAATAAGTAAAATATACAGGTCTGGATATGACAACTGTATGTGTTGAAATATATTGAAAACATATTTGGATCATTCCACATAGACTGAAATATTGAAAACTGGCCAAATCTGTAAAAAATTTAAGTCTGTGTTTTATATATTATACATTTAAAAATCATTTTCACAAATAGATAGCAAGGAACCTTGCTACGAAGATGTGGGAAATACTAACCAGGCTTTATTTTTTCCTGATGGGAACCAGTGATCATGGATGCTGTGTCATTACAGACACTGTGGTAAGAGTTAACCTGGCTGCTGGCTCATAATTTGTGTGCTGGGCCCAGCACAGGGGTCCATTGATCTTAATAGAGACCACTCAGGAACGGGGAATTCCAACAGTAACAGCTCTCTTGGCATTGCTGGTGCTGATTTAAGTCTGAGCATTTCTTCCTCTGCAGTCTCTTTGGATTAGCCTGGGAATGGACGGGAGAGTGGGAGTGAGAATGGTTGTGACAGCTCTTAGATGGAGGAGCTTGCAATTTCTAGAAAAATGAGATATTTCTGGAGGCTGAGGATTCGAACAGTGATATGACCCCATAGACAATGCAATTGTCCTGGCCTTTGCATGAAAACAAGGATCTCCATTTATTATTAGCTCCTGTTGGCATTCCTAAGCATTCTCTAGGTAAGTCCAGAGATGTCTGGACACCCTGGATCCTCTGGGAAGTGCCCTTTTACAGCATTACACAGAATTACCTTTTGAGTTTTTCTGTGTGTATTGTTATACCTCTGAAAGGTGTGGGGCAGGAGACCCTGGTGTTTTGCCATGGAGCATCCAGGGCTTTCTCTCCCTGCATGTTGTAGCAGCAGTGACATCCCCAGTAGAGATGGAAGCCTTTGGAGGTGCTTCTGGTCGGGTTTGGGATGGTCTGCTTTGCTGAAGGACCTGTTATGTGTTGCCAGGGATTGTATTTCTGGTGACAGCAATTGAAAGCAAATTAGTGACCTCCCTAAGGTAGAGATGAGTGTTTTAGAGATGGTTAAAAGGCCACTTGAAGACCTGTGAGGAGAACTGGTTCTGTTTGAGAGTTGGTTGGTAGAACCTGCCAGGGCCTGGCTTCCTCATCCAAGGTTAGACCAGGCCAGAAGCTGAGGGAGATCTCACCTAGAGAGCAGCTTTTAAAGGAATAGAAAAGGTTAGACTCTGTCTCCTGAGATGACCTTCCTGCCTGATTTGGAGGTGAACAGAGGTTTTTTTATTATTATTATTATTATTCTTAAAATTGTCCAATTCCTCTGTTAGGAGAAAGCATTTAAGCCAGTTTGGAGTCGTAAATCTGGCTCACTGTGTGAACGAATCATCAGTGTCTCAAGCAGGAGTCATGAATCCTATGATCCTGTTGACCAGGTGAATGTACTTCTGCCAACTGCACAACACATCGTTTGTGCAAACATTTATTTGCTTGCAGAAAGTTGGAGAGAGACCAGCCCCAGACAGAACTGAAAGTCAGGTGCATCAGGGGTCCTGTCATGAGGTGACTCTGAGGAGGCTGAGGAATGTCAGAATGGGAATCGTGGTTGTTTTACACTTCCGAGATCCCTTGTGCTCGGGAGATGAGCTGTTCCGAGTGGTGCCTGCCCTTGTGTTCTGAACAACATCAGCCTGCTGAGAGCTGAAACACCTCAACATCCCTAATGAAAACAAGGAGCAAACGAGAATTCTCCTGAAAAATAAACAAGCCCACTTCCATGACCTCTTCGTGACCTCCCAATGAGGTGCTAATTACTAGAGGATTAGCACCTCTTCTGTATCACAATGCACTCAGCCAAGGAGCAGGAGGTGACAACACTCAGCACAAAATGCAAATCCAGAAGCATTAGTCTAAGGGCTAGAGACGAGTCCCAAAGTTAAGAACAGAGAAACCTCCATTGTGAGGTCAACCTGTTGTCAGAGAAACGTACTAAGTGTACTAACGTACCGCCTTTTGGAGGAGTTAGGCAGGAATGGAATCTTTTTTCCTCCTTCATGGTAGGCAAATATGCAGCTTTTCTTAATTTTACTTCACAGTTCAACAGAGATAATTTTTCAGTGTGGCTGTAGCGACAGCAATATGAAAAAAAAGAGGCTTATTAAAAATTAATTGCACCAGCAGAAGTATCTCTATGTATCTGTGTCTCTGTTGAAACACCATCCCTGTTGCACCACATCCAGTGGCTCACTGATAAGCTGGAATGAAAACTGTAGGAATTAGTGCTTGCAAAGGAGGCCCTGCAGAGATGTGTGTGAGCTGTCCTGTCAGGCTGTGTAAGACGATTTCACAAACTTCAGTGCCTGTATTTGTCACATCGAATTGATAAAGTCTTTCTGTGGTGGCAAGTGTGGTCTTTATCTGGGGATTTTCACCTCTTTGGTCCTGTATGGGATGGGAAATAAATTTCTCTGGTATAAGGCATCCTTATATTTGCATGAGGCTTTGTATTGGTGTTTTTATTTTTGGTAGGGAATATTTATTTGTGGAAGGACGTGACTTAAGCTGTTTCCAAACACCAAAGGGAACTTTGCCCAAGGGAAAGAATTTCTGAGATGTGGAACAGCTGAGTCTGGTGGCCAAGGTGACCACCTGGAAGGTGTGAAATCAAAGCCTTTGCTGCCAGGTACTGGGTGAGGCTGGAGCAGACAAGCAAAAGCCTCCTTGGGAGCAAACTGGCACAACTGTCCTCTAGAATAGGTGACAGACCAGGGCTTTCCTGAGGGAGAGAAGACAGGCTGTAAACCAGAGTCTTCTGGAGCTCAAGAACCTCTCCTGGGCAGCAACTTACATCTATTCTGAGTTTTGGGCTTTTTTCCTGAGTGGAACTTCACTCATGAACCTGAGAATGCTGCTCTCATTACATTCTTCCAGTGATGCTTCATCCATGGAAAGGGGAAAGTTTCTGGTTTGGATAATTGAATTTTCCAGTAGAAGATCTCATCAATAAATTCCTGACCAGGTCCCCACTGACCAGCTGTTTTGTCTCTACCCACTTTCTCCATTTTCTTGGATGTGAACTTGAGCTACTTATACAGCAGTCCAGAGAAGCCTGGCTCCCTTTGGATGAGGTACATCCTCCTCAGTAGTTAAACCATTTCAAGCTGTACTTTTCAGTCCTGGCCTTGTTCATGGTGGTTTCTTTTGCTCTTCTCTTCCATGGATGCAAATCTTCGTGTCTCAGTTGACTCTGGCACTGCTGCCTGTGCTCACCGTGGCAGAGGAGATGGGGCTGTTCCTCCTGGCTGAAGGGGCTGTGGCAGACACACTGCCTCTGTCAGTTCCTGTTTGCAGAATTACCTCAGGGATTTTCAGATGGTCCAAGAGACTCCTGTCTACATTGTTCTTCTGCAAAGGATATGTGTGGTTTGGGGCCCAGGTGACACAGTCAAGATCTCCTCAGTGTAGTGTTGTACTGGGGCCTCAGAAAAATAACCAGATTACTATCTCCAACTTATCCTAAACATGCCTGCCTCCTTTTACAGTTTTTGTTGCACAGTATTGTTGCCAGGATGGATTTATGCTGGGCCATTTCCCACTCCAGCTGCGTCATTACAATCATTGTCATGAGAACACAAAAGCAGAGACTGAATGCCCTGTGCCTTCCGAAGAATATATTTGTCCCATTGCAGTGCTGTGACCTTCGGAGTACCGTGTGCTGGTGGCTACTAAAGCAAAGGCTTCCTGATGCTGGATTACCAGGGATCCTCAAATGCCAGAGGGACACCTTGCTGTCTCAAATAGCCTGCCTGGAGTATGTAAAGCGAAACTGCCAAGTGAAGAGCAATTCCTAGAGGACAGGAGTGGCCAGAGTGCCCGGAGTCTGGCCCTAAGGAAGTATTTCTGTGGGGTTTGGGTGCCGGCCCCCTCGGCCATGCACAGACGTTCTCTCTCCACCAGAAGGCGCTGTTGGACAGGGCACGGCCCGGGGGTGCCAGCGCACATCGGGGTGCCATCCCCAGAGTCCCCTCCCAGTGCCTCAGTTTCCCCGTGTCCCAGTGCTCTGAGGAGTAGTGTGACCAATGTGTCACGGGACAACTTATTGAGTCACCAGAGGAGTTGGTCAAACCACATCCGTGCTTTAGGAAACCGAGATCAAGCCAAATGCCTTCAGGCTCCTCTGCGTGATACCGAGCCACAGAAGGTGAAGAAACTGTTCCTTCCTTATTTCATTGGTTTCCCATTGTTCTGCGCCCTGCTCTCATCTCCAGCCTCCTGGAACATTTTGCCACGGGGCCTAAAGGAAAACAAGCGTTCATGTGCTAATTTTACAAGCTGCCATAGCTGCAGCAAACAGCGCGTGGGGTCGGGGCAGGGCCTTCCTCAGACACACAGCCTGGCACAGCAGCCTCATCACAACAGCAATCAGGCTTCCTCCATAGTGTGCTGATGCTGAGATGGGCTTGGTGCTTCTCTGGGTCTCGTAAGCATCTCCTCCGACAGGCCCTTCCCTTCCATTTGCTTTGTTTGCAAAGCTCTGTGTGGTAGAAAGTGGTTTTCTATACTGTTCATAGAATGATCTAAAGAAATTATTTGAGAAGAGTCCCAGTTCCTACTGGAATATTCTGCTTTGCAGGAGGAATGTGTGACTGCCCACCAGCCTGTCTACCCAGCTGCAGCCCAAGTGCTGTCTGTGTTCATGAGGAGGGAAATAATTGCAAGCCTAGAGTCCTCTCTGAGACTCAAATCACGAAACAAGCTTTAGGTCCATGTCTTCTGTGCAGTCATGCATTGGACAGGGACAACCTTGTGCTTGTCATGTCTGCAGTTACTGGATGTCATTAGCTGCTTGTTGCTGGTATCATATGGAGCAGAACCAGTGATTTCAGTAAATGAGACAAATACAGAATTGTCCCTCAACATCTCTAGCTCCACCAATCTCATCTTTTCCTTCCAGCCCTCCGGTACATTAAATGGTTTGGCCTAATGAAGCTCTCTGATCTTAAAATCACTCCACTCTCAATGACCTCCTGTGACAGCAGATACTATTTAAAAGCCTTATGTGCCTGCAGAGGCTCCTTGTCTGTCTTTTGGGTTAATAGTTAAAAATTCATGGTTGTTTTTCAAAACCTAAATTGCTTTACTCTCTGCAAATGATTCCCTTTTCAATTCAAAATCAAACCTTTGTCTAGACTCAGCAGACTCTTTGCTAATAGCTCTGGCAGGCAAAGATACCAACAGTTTATCAAGATATTCACTTTCTACCCCAAACTCAGCTCAATTTCATGAGGTGGTTTTTGTTTTCTTTTTTTTCAGTGGCAGAAGAGTGTTTAGCTAATTGGGTTAAGGAGCCTTAGATGTTCCTTGGCTCTCCGCAGAGTGTTTCTTTTTTAGCAGTGCCAATTTCCTTAACAAATGTATTTCATTGTGTGGTGCATTTGATCATCATATCCGGAACTGTGTGTGAATCCTGAACCACCCCTGAGCTGCCTTTCCAGCTGCCATGGTACTGGCTGCACAAGGCTCCAGTGACTTAGAAAGTTTCCTTAGAATTCAGAGGCCTACTTCTAAATAAATGAGAATATAAATAAAGACAAAACAATGCAGCTCCTTCAGGTCCATGCATGATTCCCCACATGGAGCTGCTCCTGTGGCTCTGTGTCTGTCACCCTCAGTGGATCTGTGCAGAAGTTTTCATGAAGTCCCCTCTCAGGTGTTTGACAGTTGTCTGTAGAGAACGACCTTTTCTTTTACTCAGGGTTCAGAGGAAGCTCAACAATGATTTGAAAATCATGATCAGAAAATTTGAGGCTTCTGCACTCAAAGTTTGGAAACACATCTAGGTGTCAGGCTGGGAGTTTGGAAAGCCTGGCTACGGAGGTCAGCAATGCCAAGCCTGGGCAGAAAGTGTTTATCATGTAGAAGAACTTGGCTAAGACTTTTACTAAAGGAACAGCTCCTGTCTGAGATTTTTTATCAGTGTTTAGGTTCTGCCTCTCGTGGGTAGAGTCACTTGGTACCTAAAAGAGCCTTAGAGGGCAAGCTCAAGTCCCATTTAGTTTAAAACTCTTCTATTTTTTTGCATCTCCTCATCAGTGTTACTGTGAACTACTCAAATATTCAGAGTCCAATGTGCCTTACTACTAAATCCCTGCTACAAGTAGTATCAGAGAGACTTGAGTATTACATACACTTGAAATCTCATTTATTTTCCTGCCAGAACAGTATAAAGGAACTGAAGTGTAAATCTGAAACAAAGTTTCAGTCTTGGTTGTAGTCGTGGGTTGTGTAAAGGTTTGATTACCCAGTGTGGTGTTCTCACGTGAGGAGATCTCCACTGTAACTACAAATTGCTGTGCAGCCTTAATCTGGCCACAGCTGCTTGTACTACTGCAAAAGTAAATAAAATAATACTTAGCATGGATAAATATTTTATTTGCATGCTGGAGCATCTTAAAACTGTACTTTCTAGCCCACCCAAGGTGAAAATAAATACTGGGAAGCTGGAGGAAAGGAAAAAAGTGAGTCACTGTCACAGACCATTTTAGAGCTGAGGCTAGAGGCTGCTCTCTGGCTTTTTTTGGCAATCCTTCCTACCAGGGCACTGTAAATCTAAGTATTGTTATTTCATGTGGAGGATCCATGCTGTTGGGAAAAAAGAAGACTAGCTTTGGGTAGAATAGCTACTTCCTATGATTTTCTTTCAGGATTAAAGTGGACAACCTTCTCCTGATTACTGATAATAATTTTGGCTGTAATATGTTAAAATATGCAATCCTAGATCAAATTACAGAAATGGCAAGCGGAGTTCTTCAGTGCCTTGATTGGAATTGTCTCAGATATTAACTTCACAAGTATTCAGTTTACAGGCTTCAAAGAGACCCACTGTATCCTTACTCTAGATTTATTTTCCCCCTCCATATAATTTTTTGCATTTAGCTAAAAAGGCTGTTGGACGAGTAAGACTGAGGGAGGATTGCAGTTGGCAAAGGTGAAGGAAACAAACAGAACTCTCCTGGTGCCTGTAGTACCTCCTTTCCCCAAGTGCAGAGCATCAGTTATAAGAGCTCACAGCTGCACAGGGCCAGAACAGGAGGCAGCTCTCAGAGCAGCTGCAGCAGGTGGTGAAGGGCTTCTGTACCATCTTGGTTTCCAGGCATTTAAGAATCCTTGGAAATGTAGAAAAGCTTCTTTCTGGGCTGCAAGAGGTCTGTGATGTGGAGGTGAGTGCAAGGATTCAGTACTACCCAAGAGTTACCCTTTCAGGAGGACTCTCCAACAGGCTGCTGGGATTCTTGGAACAGTTCTTGTGCATCACAGAGAAGGGATAGGAGCAGTAGTGGGACCATGAAGCCCTAAAGGTTTCTCTTCACTGAAATATTAGGTCACACCTTGTGTGTTGCCCCCAGCACAAGCTCCACTTACACAGGAGCACTCCACACAGTGCTGTTGTCCAAAGGGTTGGATCCAGAAGGAGCTGCTGGTGTTTGGTTGATGCACCTCCAAGCTGCTAACACCTCCCCTGTAATCTTGATCCAAGGGGACTCCATTTGAGTCCTCTTTGAGTGTGGTGGAAAACTCTGCAGTAGGTGACTGGAAAATAATCAGTGGAACAGCTCAGCAATGCCCAGAGTTTGTGTTTGTCATGCAAGCAAATTTCAGGTTCAGTAGCTGGAATGTTACTAAGTGATGTAACTGCTCCAATTTATGACTCAGGGGTAGTAATCTGAGGATGAGCTAATTAACTGTGCCATGCAGCTGAGGTACTCCTTTAAAAATCTTCCTTGAACTCAGGAGTGATGCACAGTGAAAACCTTGCAGCTCATTTAAAAGGCATGTTCCTGTTCTTTGGATGATGAGTAAATGTTGTACAAGGAAGAATCTCCCAACACACGGGGTTTGTAAGGTGTGCTAGTGGTCTGTGGGCGTCATCCATATCTAATTGTGGGATGGAATTGAACTCAGTGTGACAGCCTTGCTGGGAGAAGTGTGGAGTGGAGGAGTGGGAGTCCCAGGGTGGAGATGCTGCTAACACCCAGCAATAACCGGCTACCCTGCTTGGCAACCCCCGTGCTGGTCTAGGTAAATGGAAATGACTTCATTATTTGTTTGTCCCTTGTCCTAATGCCTTTTATTTTTAAGCCTGCATAACGCAAACCACAGCCCCTGGGGAGCTTAACGAGGGTCTAAGTGGCACCACCGTTCCCTGCTAACAATGGGCTTTTGTTGTTCACACTTTCCCTATCAGAGTGTCCCGGAGGAACGTCCTTGCTTAGGAGACTATATTGTGATGTTATGACCTCAGAGAGGGGTGGGAGAGGAAGGGAGGGTTCAGGTGTATCTTTAACTTACTTGAATAACTTTCTTCTAGTTGTGTTTTCTTCCCACCAGGATCTTTAATGACTGCTCCGAGGGGGCTGGCTCTGAGCTATAAATACAGGCGCGTTATCACCCTGCTGTATTGTGTGCGAGCGCTAATTTCTGTGCTGCGCTTGAACTTGTTGACTTCTGCGGTCGCTGTCAGGAAATGTTGGGTGGGAAAGGATTAAAGAGCCTATTGATGTGACTCGGAATCTCGGGCCAGGAAGGCTGCTTGTATCATCTTAGATCTAGAGACGGTGGTGTTGATACCCAGCCTGGGCTTTTTTTATAGAGTCGCTTTAGTCAGCTCCCTGTTCCTCTCTCCCACCTCCCCCACGGCGAGCACAGTGACTCCGGCACTCCAGGCCGGAGTCTCCAAGGAGGAAGTAGACCCTGTAGGCGAATTTCCTGGTATTATGCCATTTTAACAACCTCTCTCTTGATTTAGGTGTTGCAGGCTGGCTAAGAATATTCCTTGACACTTGAAAGGGACCTTTATTGTTTTCTTAATTTGTGAAGAATTACCTTTTTTTTTTTTTTTTTTCTCTCCAAACTTTTCTTTGTAGGGTCAGACTGGAGCCATGTTATTGTTGTTAAATTTAGATCTGAGACTATATTAAGTCCTCTGGCAGTCTGCCCCAGCGCTTTCACTTCTTAAAACAGGAAGGCAGGCCTTGGCCTACTTGTGCTCATGTACTTAAAAAGGGTGAGAAGAAGACGTTTTACACTGCTGGGAAATAAATATAAAACTGCACGGTGTATATACAACCACTGTCCTGCTGGAGCCAAGAGACAATTTCAAAGGTTGAAACTCTTTAGGCCTCATATTTTTGAACAGGAATTAGGTACATAGTGCCTTTTTGGAAAGTCTGTCCCCAAAACAATTCTGGCACATGAAAAAAGTCTTGTTCTGTGTGGTATGTAAGGGAGCAGATCCAGCAGTGTTGGCTGTCGGGATGTGATGGAGGGAGCCATTGGTGCAGCGGGGTTTGCTCTCAGGGCTTACAGCTCCTGCCTGCATTTGGGGAAGAGCTCTTCCAAAGCCTTGTGCAGGGTTTCATTGGAAAAAAATGGTGCCGAAAATGTAACCTCCTAAATTATGTTTGTGTGCCTCAGAGAAGGAAACCTGGCTTCTGAGATTCCCAAGATTCCTGTGGAAGGCAGAGAGGGGGAATGCTCAGCACTTCAGGAATAATGACTAACTCAGATTGCAAAGGCTGGCTCTGTGATGTCTGGCATGTGGGTTTGGAAACTGCCTCTCAGCATTCAGTGAGAAAACAGATTAGAGTATCTGCCTGTGTTTGTAAAGAACAATGTGAAACATTACCCCTAAAGCAAAAAAGGATGGGAAAGGGAGAAAGCATCACTACACTGATAACTTTAAATTTTCCTGTTTAATTTTAACCTTTCTCAGCATTTTTGAGCATACTTGATTGACTCCTGCCTTTTACAGGGATGGCCCAGCCAGAAGGAAAGGAAATATTGCAGCACCTGCAGTTTGTTCTTTTATCAAACTATGGCTGAATGCACACAGATGGCTCCACAGGCTTGAGGGCTGTGCTCCCCTCAAGTTTTGACTCCTTCCCTGTGCCATTTCTGTAGCTAATCCTTCCTATCAGCAGACAGCTAGGAGCCAGCAGCCCATTGGAAAGGGAACCAGACCGAGGACAGGCTGCTGAGAGGAGTAGAAAAACTGTTCCTTTGAGGACTCTATAGATTTTTTTTTTCCTTGTGTAAAAGCATTCTTATTCTGATATATATGATGGGGGTAGGGGGCCACAAACTGCGATAAAAATACCTCTGAGCTTCACCAAGGCTCTTTCTACCTTTTCATAATTCAGGAGTCTGTCAATCAGAGCCAAAGGAGAGGAGGATGTGTGAGGCTGTGTGGGAGAGCTGGGGGCTGCAGAGACAGCAAAAACCACTGTCCTCCAGTCTGCTGCCAGTCCTGATTCTCAGGATGTCACTGCAAATGGACAGGCAAGAGCAAGTGACCCCCTCTGTGGGAATTAAAATGCATTCTTCAATTCGTGGTGGGTGCAGGCTGTTCTGCAAGGATTCAGGTGCTGCCTGTGGGTCCCAGTTCAATGCAGGGGCTGGGCACTGTGTGTTCAGTGACACACTTGTGCATGTGCAGGCTTAATAATTTGCTTTATCATCAGAGAAGAGCTCAGCACGAGCTTCTACAGCACATGGAAAAACTTGCTCAGATAAGAATTGTCTTTTGCTGTCTTTCTTTGAAGTAGGCTGCACAAAACTGAAATTGAAAGCTCTTGGGCCCCACTTCTTTAGCAGTATCTCAGCTCTTCCAGTTTTATGTCAGGTGAAACACAGAAGAGGAGGAATTCCTGAAGCGGGCAGGGAGTTCAGGCAAGGGATGTTTAAGCAGTGCAAGGCTTAGTAAGAAGGCAGTAAGGTCTGGAGGATTGCTGAAATTTTGTAGTAATAATGAAACTTTGAAGATAAAGTAGCTCAAGGCTTGGGCTGAAATACCATTCCTTCTCTTCTAGGAAGGCTTATAGCAAGGGATAATGTGGAAAAACGATTTTAAATTTAGATTCTCCCATTTTCTAAAAGAAAACCTTATAATGTTGCTCAAGATGACTGGTTTTGCTTTTGTGTAAGTGTTTTGATTTTTTTTCCCTTTCAAATGCCTTTTGCCTTAGTTTCAAGCAATTCTTCACCTAAAAAGAAAACTTGAGTGCCAGAGCTGAGTTTTTTTCCTTGGGACTGGTCCTACCTCCTCTTATCTTCTGGTTCCTGCAGCAGGGCCAACGATAAGCCAGGACTCAAAATTCTTTCTTTGCACAATCTCCCTGACAAACACTTAGATGAGCAACAAGAAAACCTGAAAGAGCGTAAAAGGCTCAGGCTTTCTGATCCTCTGAATCTTCAGAGAGATAAATTCAGAATTGTTTAGCTGGGCTAATTTTGGAATTGTATTACTCAGGGAGGCTGCAGGGGGAGGTGACTGGGTGGAAAGGTTATTTCTGTTTGTCACAGGATCTAAATTCCCCAGATCCATTTTCTAGGGATTTTCCTACTTTATCTTGAGTTTCTCCTGGCCCTAAATTCCCCTACTGCCGAACTGGCTGCTGCCTTCTGTCTCAGCACCGTGGGATGCTCTGGAATGACATGCAGCCTGTGTTACTGTCATTATCTTGGCCTGAAGCCTGCAAGCTTGTGAGGCAGAGCAGTCAGTTATTTAGTGCCTTCCTTCCAGAGACAGGAGACCTGCAGTCTGTGATCGGTCTTTTCTAGTGCCTCTTGGACCTTCTTAATGTGGTGTTTTCTTGTTTGCCCCGTGGCCTGTTCCTGTGTTGTCTGAACACAGAGCACACTTCTCACAGCACTGGTGTCTCACTCCCTGTACATGGCTCTTAAACCCCATTTTTTTGCCTCCCAGTTCCTTTGCTGTTTGTGTGTCACTCCCCTGACAGGGCCGTGGCACTTTGCTGCAGTTTGCAGAGCAAAGTGTTGCAATTTTGTGATTGTGTTGGTGTCCAAACAAACTATAAATGAATTGCTTTTGGAGCCAGGCCTGTGGATGTTGCCTGAGCAAACAGGCTCAGACTCCGTCTGCTGGAGCACACCTGTCTCCTCAAACACAGGGGTTTGCTCTCTGTGGAGCCCTGGTGCCTTATCCGAGTCCCTTCCCCGGAAGAGCCAGGTGTCTCCTGGCTGCAGAGCCTTTACAGCCCCGCTGCATCCCTGGGCAGGCACCAGACCCCTTTATCAGCACAGGGCGGGCTGCTCGTTCTGCAGAGGAAGGAAGGTAGAGTCACAGATACAGAGACACGGCAGAAAAGCCCAGATCAGTGGACAAGATGTCTGAGGCATATGATGCTTATCTGCTGCAGTGGGTGGAGGAGGAAAGGGCATCCCTTATCTCTTCTCTAGTTCCCAGCCCGCTCTGGCTGCTTAAGGAGGCTCACTGGAGTCTTCCCACATTCCTGTACCTTCAGGTTCCTGCTGGACAGGAAACTGCTGCTGCTCCAACACCCATTACATCTCAGCTGGTAGTGTCATTTACAGTTGGATTCCCAGGATCCCAAAGGGTTTGGGGTGGAGTGGGTGGGAGTGGGGTGGAAGGGCCGCCTCGTCAGTGAAAATACCTCCCTGGGAAAACAACAAAAACATTGAAACTTGCCTAATTTCTTGAGCAGTTGGTGAAGCTGACTTGCAATACCGAGGCACTTCAGGAAATCAAACTGACCCTTTGGAAAGAATTGGAAAGTTACAATGCGTGTAAGGCTTAAACAGTAGAAAAAGGTAATCACTGTTCAACAGTACAGGATGGGGCTGACCATTCCATTATTATATTATGTCTGAAAGAAACGTGGAAATACAGTATTTATATGGGAGATTTCTGTTTGTGCAGATGCTCCTGTGCAGCCGTTTGGGTATAGGAAGATACTGAAAGCTGCACAATTGATGAAAACAGAGATGCAGGTGCTGCTTGCAGTGAGAGAACCCAACATCGCTTGTGATCTCTGAGGTCTGACTTTTTGAAAAGTGAAACTCCTGACCTTAAAGGGACCTTAAAGCTTGTCCCATTCCAGGCCCCTGCCATGGCAGAGACATCTTCCAGTATCCCAGGTTGCTCCCTGCCCTGGTCCAACCTGGCTTTAAGCACTTCTAGGAATGGAGAAGCCACAGCTTCTCTATGCCAGGGTTTGTTCTCCACATCTGTTGGTTTTGTGTGTTCAGTCTGAGTCAGCAGAGCCAGGACATGATAACCTGTATTTTGAAATCAGTATCATATATTAGAATTTAATTTATTTTGAATCAGTTCTGGAGGACTTAGTAGATAAAGACATTTCTACAATTTGTGCAGTGCTACCTTCTGCCTGCTGCCACCCAAACCTGTTAGAGGTTGATCTATCATCAATGCAGCATGAGTGCATGGCTGCAATCCCACTGAGGTATTTAATCTGGGATGAATGTAGGGAACAGGCTGTCCAGCTCTATTTCCACTGGTGATCTTCAATGAGTCTCCCACTGTTATTCCTCTGTTTCTGTTGGTGTCCTTTTCCACAAACCCACAGTGCAGACCCAGAACTTTGTTTGGAGCTCTACCCTTGTTATGAAACAGTTTCATTGTAGTTGCCATTTACATGAGTAAAAATTGTAAACAAAAGATGTGGAGAGAGACAGATACAAATCCTGTGAACTTCTGTAGCTGGATGCCTGGTTCTGCCTGTGTCAGGGAAAACCTTGCCTATCTCTGTGAGGGAGACTGGCATCTCTGTGTTGTTCATCCTGCACGTGGACATAATTAACATTCTATTGCACCGGTGCCCTCTGGGTGACCTTGGTGAGGTTCCAGTGCTGGACTCGCCTGTCTATTGTCTGACACTGGTTTACATCTTCAAATACGTCCTTCCTTCCTGCACTCAGGAGAAACTACTGAGGCCAAGTGTGTGGCTCCTCCTGTCTCGTTGGCGTCTTGGTCTTCGTGGAAATTCCAAAATGACACAGAATTCCTTTTCCAGGCCCATTTTTCTACCTTGATTCCTCGATATCTTTAAATTGCTGACCTCTCTCACACCTACCTTCTGTCACATCCACCACTTGGTCTCACTTCTCTCCCTGTTGGGTAAGCCTGTATTCAGGTCTGTAGGGAAGGTAAGGGATTCAAAAGCTCCTCAAACAGAGGTGATGTGAAAAACCCAGTCAGTGCAGCTGTCAGTATTTGTGTGTGTGTGTGTGTGTGTGTGTGTGTGTGTGTGTGTGTGTGTGTGTGTGTCTCAATGGAGAGAGCTCTTTGGATAAGCCTCTTTTCCACTGTCTTTTGTGCATAAGTGCTCTCTTTCTTTAGAGTGAATTGCCAGGTGGAGATGGCAAAGAGGTGGGAGTATAAATAAAGAACAAAATCCTGCCTTCATTTATGTTCCTGTTTTTGAGTTAATGTTGTTACCTGGGTATTGCAGACTGCAGTCAGGGCCTACCATTAGGGTATTGGAAGTACCAAACCCCTTGACAAAAAATATAATTCCGTCAAAATCAGCCTCAAAGAAAAATTAATCTCATTCAAAATGAGCATTTTTCTAGAAGTTATCTTTTTCCTTCAAAAATTGTTGGCTCTGTTGGAAAGCAACTTTTAAAGCATGGAGTAAAATCTTCAGGCTTTCAGATTGGGTTTCCCACTCCCCAGCTGAACATACTGTGTAGCTTTTGTGATATGTGTTATTTTTGCAACTCTTTCCCCAAGAAAGTGCATCTCTTCTTCTGGGTGGTGACTTTGCACTCCGTTTTACCTGTAGCATGTGAGGTTTTGTGGAATAGTTTGTCTAGCTATTCTGCTGCTGTGTCTGTGTTCAGACAACCATTTTCCTGTGACATCTGTCCCTGGTGCTGCCCCACCCTGTGCATTCCCAGTGTCCCTGTGCTCCTGGAGCAGCATTTGGCTCTGCTGGGCCTGCACAGGACATTCCCTGAGCCCCTGGGTGAACAGCTCTACTTTACAGCTCCTCTGATGAGGGCAAGTTATGCTCTGTCTTCCCAAGTGATGCAACAGTACAATTCCATTTTTTCCCTTGCTGCTTGTTTGCATGAAAGAAGAGGAACTGAATGTTTTGGGCTCCTGTACTTCCCTGTTCAAACAGGCATTGAATGGGCACAATGTTTTGGGAATTGCTGTTGGAGTTAGGAATAGAGTCCCCTGCATGGGATGAGGGTAATTATTACTGTATTTTGGGCTGGACTGAATGAATAGGTTGCCTAAACACCCCTCTGAACCACTCACTTGTCACTCCTGTGGCTTTTTCATTTTAGAGACCCAACATTTCATTCTAATTGACAAAGTTTCAATGGCAGCCTCCAAACCAGAAGCACAACATTCAAAGCAGGGAAAATGCAGGAGGCTCTGGAGGTCATTCATATATCAGAGAGTCTGGTAGTCACTCATCTGGAAAGAGTTCAAAATTTGCCATATGTTTCTTTTGTAAAATGTTTGTAGTGATATAACACAAATATTGGAAAATTGGCCATTTTCCATGGTATTTAAAATATATTATGTTGTACCATATAAGCTAAATTATAAGGAAACTGGTCGATTTTCTAAATTATTTCTAAAATCTTCAGTGCATTTTGATATATACATACCATAGTATGTCTAATAAATATATATTTATGCAATATGATGAGGGAAATACATGCTCCTCAGTGTGTGTATGTATTATATATGGTGTATATAAATGGAATATATATTGTTTTTCCCTTTGAGTTCCTTTTATTCTCTCAACACAGAGCTGACCCTCCAGATGCATGCCAGAAATCCAGGATTGTTTAGCCCTAAATGATTATGTTAATAATGCAAGTAAAAAAACCCTGTATTTTAAAATCAAAAGTCATTGCTGATATGGTTGGAAGCAGCAGAGCTGTGCTTGTGCATGTCCTGGGCCGTGTAGGCATGTCACTTCCCAAATTTTTCAATATGATTTCTAGAGGTTTATGAAGTAGAATATCAATCTTTAGGCTTTTAGAGATCCATCTGTGAAATAAGTGTTTAAGCTGTGCTTCCCAGTTGTGTTTCCCTTTTGTGCCTCTGTCCCTCCTGCCAGCCCTCCAGTTCTGAGGAGACTCCAGTGGATTTCTGAACAACTCCAACAGCAGGAAACTCTGCTATTCAGAGAGAGAGGTTTGAGCAAAAGCTGATACAGCCAAGGTGGTTTTGGGATAAAGGGAGGGAATTTCTTCTCCTAAACATGAATTGGGGTAACTTGGAAGGAGGAGTTGACAGGCTGATCCCATCCTGCCAACATAAGAACTTTTGAGAACTAAATTATTTTTAATATAAGGTGTTAGAAGGGAGATTAAAATTAGCCTTTAATTTGGTGGGTGTAGATTTTTCACACTGAGAACTTATGTAGCACCCCTTGTATTTATTGGGCAAAGTGTTTTGTGTTTTGCTGAATGACAGTGGGGAAAAAATTGATTCAGTGTAACCCCAGAAGAAGCAGTTGGGCACTGAACAGACTACCCAGGGAATGGTCATAGCTCCAAGGCTACCAGAGCTCCAGGAATATTTGGACAGTGCTCTCAGGGACAGGGTAGGATTGTTGGATGTCTGTTTGCAGGGCCAGGGGTTAGACTGGATGATGCTTGTGGGTCCCTCCCAATTCAGAATTTTCCACAATTCTATAACAAATTGTTCTGTTGTATTAGCCACTCTTGCTTCACCTTGTGTGTCTATGAGTGCAGACATGTATTGGAAGGATAGGAGGGAAGAAGGGAGACCTGGGAGATATTTTACACTCGTGGAAAGGAGGTGGTGAGTGTGAATGAATGTGGCCACATGGATGGACCTTTGATGGGCAAAGGGTCTTCTGTTAAACTTCAAGGGGAGTTCCAGACGCTGATCGAGGACAGTCTGTGTCTCTAAATTTCCCTTCTCACCTGTTCCTCCTGACTTGTTAATACATGGTAATTTAAATTTATGTCCTGTGCCTTCAAAAATGATTTTCAGTCCTTGTTGTTCAGGCATCTCTTAGTGTCTGCCATGTAAAATATTCCAGCTTGATTTCATTTGGTGGAACATTGCTTTTCCTGTTCCATCCTCTCTCCCTGGCAAAAGTGACCTGCCCCAGCAGCACAGGCAGCAGCACGTTTTCACATGTCTGCTGTTCTCTCCCTGCCTGGGAGAATCCGGGGAGCTGCAGATCCGTGGCACTGCTCCGGTAGCGTGTTGGCAGGCACATGAAGCAGATTCTCCAGTCACCCTTAACGCCAACAATGAGATTTATTATCTCCATTGCTCTTAGGGAAATTAGCCTGGGGAATTAATTTATGGTGTTTTGAAATGCTGTTGTCTTATCGAGTGACTGCTTGCTTATAGCCAAACTCCCTGTTACCTTTGGTCACAGAGATTGCGTGTTTAATGTGAGCTTTAACGGGGGCAATTAAAAGGGCACAAGTGAACACAGTCACACTCCGGGCCGTTTATGGCATTTGATCCTTGTACAGCAGGAATGACCCCTTCCAGCTCACCTTCTCTCTCAACATTGTATCTGGGAAGGGAGATAAATTCACAGTTAATAAAGATAAGGCTGGAAAACTCCCTTTGTGAACTTGTGAATAGCTCACAAGTTGCAGTTCAGTTTGTAACAGCAAGATGCAGCAGTATCTCGTAATTCCATGAGCCAGAAGGAACCTCTGCTGAGGGACAGGAATTGGGAAATGTGAATACCTTGGTTTCACTGTACTGGACAGCAAGATTTCAGGGGTTAAAATCCTCTGCATTAGCATGCTATGGATGAAGTCCTTTCATTTCCCATGGTACACACTGCAATCTTTTGTGTTTCTTCAGCATTTCTGGAGTAATGGTGCTCTTGGCAGGGACGGCTCTTGTGGGTACAGTGCTTATCCAAGCATCCACAGTGGTGTTGAAGGTGGAGTGGTGACTCTTGCCCTTCTGTCTCCTACATTATTTATATTTGTATTATCATCAATTAATGATTTATGGAGCCCATTTTGCAAACCATGAGCCCATTTAGGGCAGTATAAAGCACTGTGGATGTAAAACATGACACACACAGATGCTTGCCCTGTGCACAGAGGCAGTCACCTTTGGCATGGAAACAGTCAAGAGTTACAAAAATGTACAAAAACTATTTAGCCAGAGGGCAGAGCCCTGTATCCCAAAAGCTGGAGAAGGATAACTAGAATGTAATTATTCTGAATTATATTTAAACATCTTCTCTTGCAAATGGCTTGTTGTAGTTTGACTCAGTCTCTGCTGCACAAAGTAGCACAACCTCAAGTGGATATTCCCCCTTTAGGGAGTTCCATCTCCAGTACCTGGCCAGGATGTCGAGAGGGTTATTTCATCATGGTAATGGAGATACATGTTCAAGATACAGTGCTTTTCTCCTATGAAATTAGACACCCCCAGTTAAACAGCTGTCTTGGGGTTTTGTATCAAACCACACATCTAGGAGTCCCCAAAGGGCTTGTTTTCCCACAGTTCCTGCAATATCTCTCAGTGTTTTTCTCCTTTCATCCCAACTCACATGTACAGTTCTTTGGTTGGAAAGGAGCTCCTCTTGAAC
The DNA here is from genome assembly GCF_963662255.1 of Cinclus cinclus. NCBI lineage: Eukaryota > Metazoa > Chordata > Aves > Passeriformes > Cinclidae > Cinclus > Cinclus cinclus. The sequence continues at coordinate 9,266,633 of NC_085062.1, forward strand.
TTCCTTTTTCTTTTAATTGTAGCTGGTTGGCTCTGTTTGATATGTCTTTTTGAGGATTTTGTGTTACCTGTCATTATCATATGATGGCATTAAAGTTAGATTTCAAATCCAGCTGATGCTCGAAAAGATATGATATGAGAAACTCTGAGGTGGTCAAGTGACTGTGGTCACTTGTTCTTCATCCAAACAGCTTATATCTGTGTCATTTTGGAGCTGGACAAAATGTCCTGGACAGTCTTTTTGCCATAAACATAAACGTTGAGGTCGTCATGTATTGGATGTAAGGATAAACATCCTCACTTGTATTTAAATGTCCATCTTCCTCTCTCAATGAGATAGTGGAGTGACAATTGTGTAGAGGTTTTTTTTGTTTATTTTGATTATGTGGTGTGGAACACTCATATGTGCTTGGCTCGTGATGGAATATCTCAATCACTGGCATATCCCACACAGGTTACATCAGTGCAGCTGAAAGCTCTCTCTGTAGTTATGCCACACAGGTTTACCTCCGTGCCCATAAAACCACATTCACCAGAGACCTCATCAATGCAAATACACTCAAGAGCAGCTAATGAGGATTTTAATTTAGCTTTAAATGCCTTTGGTGCTGGGTAGGCCTTTACAAGCACCAGGCAGGGAAATCTCCGAAGCTCTGGCGGCTTTCACCATAAATGTCACTGCACTGTATTTATTGTTTGTTTTAGCTGCATTTCTAATGACCAAAAAGCTCATTTCTCAGATTACACCAATGCTGTGTGTTGCTTCCCAGCACCTTGGTTTGTTTAAACACAGTGCAAAATGCAGGAGTTGGCCAGAAATAATTTTCCCTTATGGGACCAAACGTGCGAATGGGGGAGAACTGACAAAACATCTCCGGAAAGACTCTGGGGGAGACCCTGGGAAGGTCCTGACTTCACTGGGTGACAGGATTTTATGGAGGTGTGTGCTGAGGTGTTACAGATACCTGTGATTCTCTATCAGCATGGATCCTTGGAAGGACTTTTCCCCAGGGTTACTCGATAAAGAACATTTTGCCGTATGTAGTTGAGCCAAACTTGTAAGATGAAGGTTTGTCTTGCCAATGTTTTATAACTGCCCAGACGTTTGCAGGCAACGATTACTTATTAATGCTGCTGTTATATTGAGTGTCACCTTTCCTTCTAATTCCTTCAATCCTCAGTGAGTCATTATAGACTTCAGAGCTGACTTCAGCCTTTCTCGAGGCCTGTGTTTGCCAGACCCTATCAATGGGAGATTTATTGCCCTGAGGTGGTATTTTCCAGCCTTGGTCCAGAACCGGTCTCATTTACGACAGGGTAGGGGCAGAGTTTTCAGAGGCTCACAGTCTTGGTGCTTGTTTGAGGTTTGAGGCACCTGTCTTAGGGTGTTACATGCTCCCACTATGAGGTAGTTCTGGTGCTGCTCCTCCTCTTCTTTTTCACTTTTTTTGATTTTCTCTCACCTGACACTTTCTCTCACAAACTTTCAAGAGTCCCTTTTGCACCATCTTTTCCAGCTGATCTCCTACCCTTGGAGTGCCCAGAAATTCCAGCTTTTCTTCACCTTTTCTGCCTCTGCAGTTGACTCCTTCCACAGCCTCTCTCTCTTCTCACTTTCCATACAGTCCCAGGTTTTTGTAACCCCATTTGTCCTGCACAGAAAACTTATATGTGGTCATATTCTGGGAGCTAGCAGAAAACAATCTGAGTCACTGGCTGGCTATGATTTAAGGCCACAGTATCTTATGAGAGACATAAGATTCTTTAAATCAGGGAGGAAACCAAGGTCCCCAAATCCCTTTTACCCAGACACTGAGATGCTGGGCTGTACCATCCCATTTCAACGCTGAGTCCTGCAGTAGGAGGACACAAAATGTTGGGCAAAGGGGTCTGATGAGCTGCTGGGATAATAGTTCTTTGCTGAATCTCTCCAACTGGTTTCGGATTTGTAGTGCAGGCTTCTAGGATTCTGTTTGCACAGCTGGAAACCTGCTGTAGCCAGCATGATTCCTCCATTTATAATGTCCTACTGCCTGACATGTTTGGTAGCTTTGGTGAGGTGCCTCTCAGATCTCACACCAGGGCCTGGCCTTGCTGTCAAAAACGCACCATCCCTTCAGCCCTGTGGCCAGCCTCAGCAGAGACCAAGGATTAGCTTTGCATAAGCTTGAAGTACAGACAAAACGAGGTGAAAATCCTCCTTCTGGCCTTTCTTAATAGAGTTTGCAACACCTGTCTTCCCCAGGTGACAGGATTAAGTGTCCAGTAAACATGAGAAAAATCCTTCTGTGTATACATTCAGGCACTATTAAAAGCCCATTAGTATGAGCCTGTGCTCCAAATCCCAGCTTTCTCAGCTGTTTAAGGCCTGGCTCTTACACCCAGAGACACTTCACTGCTTGACAGCTGCTCTGGGGCCTATATACAAAATGAGTCTGAAATCTCAATTTGATCATTCCAGGACTTGCAAGTGCATCACAGAATCACTCTCACAGCTTGACAGCCTGGAAGGACATGCTGTAGATCTGGAGTTGGATGAATTCCTCTTGGAGTTTTGGAAACAGGCCTACACTGCTAGGCAGAGGTGGAGAACCAGAGACTTGTCAGACCTGGCAAAGGTTTCGCTTTCCAGGTATGTACGTTATGTTTGAAGCTTGAAATGAAAGCAAGTTTTTCCAGCCCTTTAAAACTTGAAGAAATCTGTCCTTCTGTCTCACCTTCCACCATGAAATAGTTTCCTTCCTAACACCTGTTTGAGGCTGACGCAGAAGTCTCTGTGTTGGCTTGTCCAGGGAGACGCAGTGGGCTGGCAGGAGCCACCCCACAATACCTCAGCAGTTAACACTTCAGCTCACAGTGAAAGCAGCTGCTTTGCTCCACGCCTCATAAATCCCTGAACAAACTTTTACACATTTGTGCTGAGAGAAGGGATAGATACTCCTTATCCGCTTCCCCGCCAGCGCACAGCACGCCCGGCAATTCCGACGGGCTGTGGTTATCAGGTGAGCAACGAGGAGGAGTGTGAATGGAGATAGGGGCTGGGCTGGGCACTGTGGCAACGAGCAGGTTATTGCAGCTCTGCTGGCGCCGGCGGGGCTGGCGCGGGTGGCTCGGTGGCCTGTGAGGGAGGGCCATGCTCAGATGGCTCCTCACCCGAACAGAGATCAGTAAACAACACCCAACGTGACAGCCAGTGCCAGCTCTTGCTGTCACCTACCCTCCTTTATGGGGGAAGCTGAACTTTCACCTTGCTTCTGTTTGCCAGGTCTCCCTTTTGTATGTGCCCTGTCAAAACCAAAGCAAGGGAAGAGTTGTTCGGTAGTGTTCCTGCATGTCCTCCCCGAAGTATTTCCCATGGTGGTTTCCAAGCTGTTAAGGAGCATCTGTCTGTGTGCTGGCTTTTCAAGGCTCTGTGCAGAAATTCACTGTCCTGCTCACAGACCAGCACTCCTCTGAGAACCAGGACTTCTGTTGCCAGATTTGTCAAGGGAGACAATTCAGCTTCAAGTCTGAGGTTGTCTTTGTCAATCCAGCTCTTTAAAATGTGGTTCTAAGTCAAGTATCTTGCACAACAGAAATCATGGGAACATGAGAAACAAGAGGCTGTAATATGTCAAGCTGTTGTGTTCCATTTTTTTCATATATTGTGATGGCAAAAGCTACAGAGGGTTAGTGGCAGGTCTGGAAGCAGAATTGGGTTGTCTGATCTTGTGGAAATATATCTAAAGATCATCATTAGATGACTAAATTCTCATTTCCTTTTCTTGAAAGTCATCTCCTTTTAATTATAATGCCACGCTTTCGATTTTTAATGCTAATTAAAGAGGGTACTTTTTATAGTTTCAGGAAACATCTTTTAATACTGGCAATTGATACGTATACAGGGTTAAGTTTATGGAGAAGATTGAAATAAAGAAGGAATTGTCCTCAGAAAGGAATGAAGAATCTCCTAGCAGTAATGAAGTGAGAGATGCTCAGACAGAAGGGCCATGAGAGTATGTTCCAAGCCCTTGGAAATGCAAAACCTTCTTGTGCAATCTGGGAAACCTTGATTCTCGTTCTGACCAGTTATCAGAGCATTTCTTCATCCCAGGGGTGTTACTATGTGACAGTACTATAGGAGATAGAAATGACAGATGATTCAAAAGGAAAAACAGTGCTTAACTTGGACACCAAATGCCCTTCCCCTTGTCGTAGCAAGTGCTTTACTAAAAGGGGTTTCTAAATATACTTTCTGATTTCTCTGTGGACTCTAGATAATCTTTGTTCTCAGGAATTCTGAATAGGTCTGAGATACTGAGTTCTGACAATCTTCAGTAACTAGCAATGCTCCATTAGCTAATTGCTCAGTGACAGTGACCTTTCTGGGTAAGTCCACATGACAACCACATAAATGCCACCCTACTGCTTCCTGATTAACTTTATAAACCATTTGCTGTGTAGCTTTAGTCCTCAGCTAACAGCACCTTTGGCTTCACGTGACTTGGAGTGTCAGGGCTGGTCCAGGAGACGTGCTTTGCTTGTTTGGAGTCCACAGGGAAGGTCAGCCTCCTTTACAGGAAATACCTGAGGAATTTCTTTGGAGAACACAGTCAACACCACATGGATGGCTGTTCCAGCAGTGATGTGTTCCTGAACACCCTGCCCATGACCTGGCAATGGAGGAGCTTGTTCTATGTGTAGATATGAGATCAAAGAGTGATGAGAAGAAGATGAAATATGGGGTGGACCAAATGATCATGGCCAGAGCTGTGTTGCTTTGCTGGCATGGTGTTGTGTCAGCAGCAGGGTGGCCTAAGGCAAGAGAACAGATGTTCCTGGCAGTGTGTGAGCTATGCTGCTCCTCTGGTACAAGAAGGTCCAAGTCTCAGGGGCTTTCAGTGGGCAGGCAGTGCTGTGAAGGGCTCTCCAGGATCTAACACCCACCCTTACCCTTCATGCACCTGTGATCTTGAATAAGAGTTTCCCATACTGGGAGATACAAACCTGGTATTGAATCATGGATCTTTTGGGAGACAATATAAAGACAGGACAATTATAAGTGGTCTATACTTCCTCATGTGGGTACCCAAAGCATCAGAAGACTTCAAAATCCTGTGCTTAAATGCACATAGCAATGGTCTAAGTAGTGGAAAATTTGAAAGGCCTGGTTGTGAGGATAGTTGATGCTCCAGGTCTTTGAAGTGCTTTCCTTCCTTTTTAAACCATTGTGTTTCCCCTTTTAACAGCATCTCGAATAAACCTCTGCTGTTTTTTTTATTTTCTGACTATTTTTATTTTTGCTGTGATTGGGACTATACTTAAGACAGCTGATTTATGCCTAGGCCAAATATGTAAGCTGTGGGATAACATCTCCAAGGTTTGATATCATTCCCTCCTGTAGCTTCATTAAAGATATGGGGCCATGTTGTGGAGTCATGATTTAACCCACCAGCTGTGGGTGAGAGTTTAAACACCATTTAGTGCCTCAGCCCTTTGCTTCTGAGCTGGAGATAACGAGGAGGTTAAATAACTGCAGCCAATCTGGATGGAGATCACAACTGTGGTGTACGTGGGTGTGGCCCATAAACTTTTATGATAGTCCTGCATACCACTGAGAGGTTTGTGGCTATCTTGTCTTGGATCTTCAAGGCTCTGCCTTTCACAGGGAGAGACCACGTTACAAGTGGTTGTGTTGCAAAAGCCCTTAATAATCCTGGGTATAAGCAAAGGGTTGATGCTGGCTGTGGGCCTTGCTTTTGGATCTATGGAGGTTTCAGTGGAGGCAGGAGGAAAATGAATCTGACACACTTAGAAGAAAAAAAGGTTTCCCTGCTTGTGGTCTCACATTGTGCCCATTATCACATGGGTTGGGACATCCTGGTCACTATGTCAACCCCTGGAGCATCCATCTCTCAGATGACAAATCCCAAGGAAGAATTAAGGATGCAGGTTGCAAAACCTGATGCAAATTTTGTTTCAGCAAGCGCTGAATAAGACTGAACTTGGAGAGAGTGGGGAAAGGAGTGGCTCAGCAGAGATTTTGGTGAGGAAAGAAAGAGGACAGTTTAACACAGCAGTTTTCCTGTTGTTTCTCTTTTGATATCTTCCACTTCTGCTTCTGGCTTTTAGGATCCCTTCTCTAGTCTGGTCTTGTTCAAGTTCCTGGAAGAGCAGTTTTGTCTGCCCAGTGTAAAGCATGGTTTAAGTCCTGACTGGTTAACCAGACATTTAAGACTGCTTAATTAGATGTTTCCTTCTCACCCTTCAGCAAAGTAAGTTCTTGGTGCCATTGTAAAGGCTGGTTGGGAGTAGATGTCATCCCAGTGGCAAGAGAAGCATTGATTGGGGCTTTTTCCCATGTTTTTGGAGTTGCACAGAGCAGGGGTTGCCTCAATGGATTGTTTGTGCCTGTGTTTCCTTACTCACTTGTGTAGTGCTGCTCTACATTCAGCACTTGGAGTTTTGAATTTGGTGACAGTTGACCTATGGTGAGATGTAAAATGGTGTAACCAAGGGCAGCACAGGCTCCAGGATATGAGCCTGGTGCTGTTCCCTCTGAAGTTAGAAATAATAATCCTGAGGACTGGTTGAAGAAGGCCTGCAACTGTTCTGCTACCCCAGCTCCTTTTCCTTCTGGCAACATTTCTGTGGACTTCAGTGCAGAGAAATTATGTTCTCTATATCTTTGTCCTTTTATTCCCCTGGGTTCTTTCTCTTTTACTTCCTATGCCTCATTTGTTTCACTGTTCTGAATCATAAATAGTTCTGGTAGTAAAACACATCTACCAGGGGTTGCATGGGCTGTTCTTGCAGTTCTTGTTCCTTTGATGTATTCTTTGAATCCGTTATGTCTTACTTGGAGCCTGAAGAAATGTGACAAGACAAGTAATGCAGCTGGTAAATATTTTAACATCCCACTTGGAGCACTTGAGAGCAGTCTGGTAATGTTCTCAGTGTTGGTGAGTTATTTTCACATGGATAATGCAGTGTCTTCACTGCTCCAAAGGATCTGAACTCTAACATCAACTCAGATTTTGGGTGAAGGGCACTTGAATCTTTGTCCCTGAATTTGTTTGGGTGTCTGGTTCTGGGGTCTTCTGTTGCTGCCTGGATTTCCAGTACTGCTGAGAGAAGTGAAAATGAATGTTATGCATTGCCTCAAGGAAGTTCACCTGCCTTGCACCAGAGATGGCCCAAGGTTTTAGTCACAGCTTATGAAGCCTTACATTTGATTATTTTTTGGGTAGGATTAGTGCAGCATGAAACCAAACTTTCCCATTCTGCTGCAGCCTTTGCTGCAAGACCTAAGTTTCAGCCCCTCAATTCAGTTGAGGCAGCCATGCTGAATGTCTTGCTGGACTTTACCTCTAATTTTCAGATTCACGCTCTTTGCCCAAAGTGTTTTCAGGTGATGCAGCCTCTCTAGGGATGCAGTCGGTAGGGCAGGAATGAACCTGCAGCTATGATTTTGTTAATGGTGGCCTTGGGAAGAGCATGGCTTTGTCACACTGCCACAGATAAGTGACATACTGTGGCAGAGCAATAGGAGAGGTCTGATTTACCTGAGCCTCATCTTCTGCTGGTCTAAAGCCCTTACAGCTTAACTTCACTGGAGATTAAATCAGACATTGAGTGGTGATACTCCTGGGCTTCTACAATGTTCTGAAATGTTTCTGTCGATTTAACAGGAATGCAATGAGCAGGCTTTTCAGTTCAAGGCTAATAGATATATAGATAACCTAGAGAAAGAAATGGGCAGTGTTCTTTCTCCAAGACTTTTAAAAATATCTCTGTAGAATAATTTAGTGAGAACATAAATAAGAGATAAATGACAGGAACATGAATCCATATTGTAGTTTTTGCACTTGGCAGGTTTATACTTTACCCTCTTTTTCTGTATGTTCTTGCTGCTGCTATACTGAACAATGCCACTGAATAGCAGAGTGGACATTATTTTTGGTGTTTTAAGATGCAGTTCTTACTGCTGAGGTGACAGAGGGATTAATACAGTCAGAGTCTATTCTTCCCTATGGAAAGCTTTCTGAATTGCAGCCATCAGCTGCCCATACAAACTTGGGTAAGTGTGGGCAAATGTCTCTTCATTGGCTTAAACCACACCATGATATGAAGTTATTACAATAGCAACTAGAAGCCACAACTAAGATCAAGCCCTCAAAAATGGAAAAATCCAATTTTCAAAAGAGAAAAATAAGATTCTTGCTGCCATTTCACAAACAGGAAGCCTGAAGAACAGTCAGTTATGTGCTTGATGTTACAGGGTTTGTGTGACAGAGCTGAAATTGGTCTGCATGTCCAGTTTAAGGCCTTAATAATGTGGATTTCTCCTCTTCCTGACTTATTCCTTCTTGGAGCTGCTGGTGTCTTACACACCACTCCAGCTTAGCCCAGGCTGTCTCTCATTTGACTCTTTCTGACAGAATATTGTGTGCTACTTTTAAAAGCCTCCTGGGCTTGGAGCCTTTGGAAGCTCATCCGTCCCAGAGGCTGGTTGTGACAGCTCTGCTGGTTCCTACTGGCACTGCTTGGGAGTGTTGCAAAGGGATGGGAACAGGGTGTAACTGATCTGAAGTGAGGGCATGTTCATGTGATTTGCATGCTGGGGGCCAGATGAAAAGGGCTGCAGTCAGTATTCCCACTCCCTTGTGTCTCCTACTCCCCACTTTCTTTCTGTCCCCTCTGTTAGGATATCAGAGGCAGCTTCTTGTTGTCATTAGTTGCTTACTGAAATGTGATGGACATGTCTACTTAGGACAGGAGTTTCCCTCAGGGCAGAAAACCTTTAGTAGGAAAGGTAGATTTTCGAGGGTTCTGGACTGGGGAGACAGAAAAAAAAAATTCTGAAAATTCCTACCTGAATGACTGAGAAATGGAAATCTGGTTAAAGAAGGCATGCTGTGGAGATTCTTCATGTGCTTCTGAAATCACATTTCCTTGGAGTCTGGGGCACAAATTGTGACATTGAATTTCATTTTCTTTTACATTTGTATACCAAAAATAAACCCTGCCTAAGTCATTCAGTGTCTTCTTGATGGTTTAGAAGCAGTCAGGATGACAACAGCTGCTGGTCAGTATTGTCAGAATCAAGCCTCATTATCACAGCTTGCAGTACTTGACCTGGTGCTCTGGCCAGGAGGAGACATTCAATAGGGTGCCAGATTCCCTTTGAATTAAGATCTTGCATATGGAATTTGTGCTTCCCAGAAAGATGCTCTTCCTACTCACAGATACAATCAGGGGAATACTGGTACTAAGGTAAAATGGATGGGGAGCTGGACACTTCCAGTTCCCTGTTCCAAAGGCCTTAAGGGGTAATCAGAGTTACAGAGTATTCCCCCTCTGTGGGGAGGGTTCAAATGAATGAAGGGTGTGGTTTGCAGAGGAGCTCCACGCCTGTATTTTTACAGGTTGAAAAGCTGCACTCTTTGGAGCATGGCTTAATTTTAGCCTCGTGTCCATGGTCAGTTCCTGCCTTCCCTGCTCTCTTCCCTGCCTTCTTTCATCCTCTGTCCATCCCCTCTTGCTGAATCTGATCAAGACCCGCGACAACATTGTGGTACATGTGTCCTCCAAAATGTTTGTCCGTTTTTTCCATTGAAATCAGATTTGTTACCAAATTCTCAGTTAGAACTACAGTTTGCCCTTCAGATGTGCCCCTTTGCTCAGCCCTCTGAATCAGGAGGGAAAGTTTGAAAATACTTGGATGAAGGCAGAACGGATGTCATAAAGCTTTGGACTTTCATATATAAATCTTTTATCAAGGTCTTCAGAGCTGTCCAGATGTAATCAGATCTTGTGGTTTTGAGAATCCTGACTATTTCTGTGGGAAAATTCTTCATTTTCTATGCACACTAGGTTTTCAGCAGCACAAAAAGAAGCTAGAAATATATTGTTTTAAAAATACTGGCATATCTAGATTTTTATCAAGTCTCCATAAAAAGAAGAGGGTTTGGCCTAAAAACTGTGTACAGAGAAGATAAATCTATCAGTGCACAGCTTAAAAAAACTTATTATTTTTAGCCAAACATACAAATATCTACCTTTTTATTTTTATGAGTTTGTTTTTGTTTTCTTTTTACATCAAAAAATAAACTATAGACAAGCATGGGAAACAATAAATCTGGGTGTGTCAGTTGTAAATGCTCTAACAAGTTCCCATTGCATAGTGGTATGAAATTCCTCTGGGAATTTATATTTTTATATACATGTCAGACGTCTAAAAATACATCACTAGAATAAACCATAGTGTTAGAAAAGAGGAAGAGGACTTTCCAATTTGTCTTATTGTTCTGTTTTGCAAATGAGAACTTGTAGTCTGAATGGGAAAATATAGTTTTTTGCAAAACCTGTGACAGAAAATTATCCAGATTAGACTGAGTTAAGTGAAACTAAGACTGTGGGACTATTCCATAAGGAAATGCATTGTGTTCCTCTGGAAATGACTGCTGGTCTTTCCATCTTTAGCCAGACCTGTGTCAAACCCAGCAGTCCCAAGGTTTGTTTTCCCTCCAGTGCAGGCAAGAGATAATGGATCATGGAATGTTTTGGGGTCTGCATTGCCAGCATTCCTTGTGTGGTTGTGCCGGAAAGGGTGAGACAAGATCCAAACTTTGAGTGAGATAATGTGGATGTTCAGCCCTTTGTACCTCTGGCTTTGGAAGGCTTTCCAGAGGTGCTACACATGGTGCTGTTCCCCCAGTTTGGGAGTGGGGCTCAGAGTGTGGGAAACAGGAGGTGCTGTGCTGCCTTTACAGCTGCCTCTCCAGGGCTCAGTGTCCCACCATGGGTCACCAGAGTAGCTGGAGATCACTCCAGCCCCATCATCCCCACTCAGGAGCCCTGGCTACAGGCCCTGAGCTTTGGGAAATCCCCGTGTCCCTCCTGGCTTTGTTCCAAGCAGGATGGCCCTGGCTTGTGTGTGCTGAGGTTCCCATGCCAGGGCAGTGCATGTGAAACACGACTGCTGCGATGGGATTTGGGCAAGGGCACAGCAGTTCCTTGCTCTGCTTCCAGTGGAAAACAGGAAATGGGCAAGGTGGTGCCTCCTGTCCATGCCAGACTTAGGGCAAGCGGCTCCTTTAGTCACACTAACTCTAACCTTGCCTTTGATATTTACGTTTCCTTGAGCTGGAGCAGTGTTGGGAGGCTCCATTTGGAAAAAAGGAGTTTGTTGGGGGGACGAGTACACATCCCCATACATGGGTGTGCACACACCTTCACTCAGACACACAGCCCTCACTGATGTCAGGTGAAATGGCCAGTCCTCTGCTCCTCTGCAAAACTGCTCTTTATCTGCTGTGGGTGAATGGAAAACTGGTTTGGAAACAGATTGTCTGTCTTATTTATAATGGCCTAATCAGGCAGATCAAGAGAGCCTTTTTACCTGTGTTTTCTAATCAGAACATGCCACCAAGTCTGTTTGCTTATCTCTTAGACCTCTGCTGTCCAAACAGAACACAGAGTATCTTTGCAATCACACAAGTGAAGTCCTCAAGCCCTGTCATGAGAGAGAGAGTGCTCAGGAATATTTAGAAAATAATGGTGTTATTCTGCTGCAGTCCGTGAGCTGGAAGTGCTGGAGCTGTCCCCACTGAAGGTGGATCTGGCTCCTCTCTTAACTAGTGCTGACCTGCAGGAGTTGGGGTGTGCAGTGCTGAGTGACCCCAACTCATCCTGAAAAGCCCAGAGGCAAATGATGCCCTATGAGACTTATGTAACCTCAGGTACAGTTGGGAATGTTTCGATCAGAAAGAATAGTCACTGACTTCACTGAGCACCGACCCTGTGTTAGTGTAAGCTTGTTCTCATGGGTGGAGTCAGTTCTTTCTAATTTTGCCTTCTTTCTACATATTCTGGCAATGAACCTGCTTTTCAAGAAACTAGACTGGAACAGGCTGGCTTTTCTTTCTCTCTCTTTTTTTTCCCCTTTTTTTTGTTTTTGCCAAGAGAGACAGTATAGACTGTGTGAGTGAAGAAGAGGCAAGTACTCAGTTACCTTTCAGTTACACACAACACATGTCACTGGTGTATAAATAGTATGAAGAGTTAAGCCCTCCTTAGTATTTCTCCTTCTTCTCTTGTACTGTGACTGAATGATGACTGCGGTGACTCCCCTCAAACAAACACCTCTCCCCCCTCCACCCCTGTGCAGAGATTCTTCTCCTTCCCTTTCTTTTTTTGCCAAGATAAACTCTGTGTGTAAATTGGATGAGCACTGAGTACATTAAGCAGGAGGGGGTGGAACTAAAATGAGACCCTAATTAATAGTTTTGTAACTAAGGGAGTGAGAGGAGAATAATTCGAGGAATAACAAGAACAGCTTTCAATCTGTTACTTGCTGTGTGTTTGTGCATGTAGTTGTACACTAAAATAATTCCAGCTGTTCTTCCTTCTTTTAATAATGGTTCATTGCTTTCCCATTGTGGGGCCATATTTGGACAAACATTAACCAGATCAAAGCCTAATGGATAGTTATGATGGCTCTGATTCAGCAAAGCACTTAAGCACAGTGTTTCACTGTAACTTCAATGGGACAAGCTTTGACTTCAGCAAGATACAAGCACTGCTGCAGCCGGTGACAGGAGAAATGCCTGTGTGCCTTGGCATGGGTGTGTGTGCTGTGCTTAAAACTCTAAGGTAGAGTTTCCACTCTAAAGGATAATGGAGCCTTTTTCATGCAAGGTATCACTGTTGGACTAAGCACCAATTGGCCATTCCCATCATGGAGTGCTTGAATAGCTGTGCTAGAGCTAGAGTCAGTAGTAGAGCCAGAGGAGGTTGTGGAAACCAAGAGTTCCAGTCAAAGGGAGGAAGGACAGAGGAATACCATGAAGGAAGAATGGGAATGTGCCCATGGAGCAGGGCCTCTACACTTACTACTGTAACTGCCAGAAGATTCATCTGTCCCCAGAAACTCTCTGGCAGTGCCTTACAGCTGGTGCTTAGGAAGAGTTTTAAGAAATGGGAGGAGTGCTGAATACTCCCTTCCTTGGTGAGAGTCAGTGGCCAGGGGACATGCTGAGCTGGACACTACACATGGACTGTGATGGTTCTTTTCTTCCAGGAACACAGTGAGGGTCCCTGCAGCCCTCCTGGTGCTGGAATGATTTCATAGGAGAGTTGCACAGTTGAGCAAGGCATGAGGAAAAGAGGCTGAAATTATTTTTGCTGAAATCCTCCTGTTGACTTCTCCTTGATGGCATAAAATCTAAAGGGTACAGTTTTCTTGTCTCATCCAGGCCCTTAAAGCGTAATAAATTATGGCAGCTTCTAGGATTTAAAATACTTCTTTTAAGTGGCTGGGCTACACTACCTTGGAAACACTTGGAATTCCCCTTTGTGATTGTCTGGGAGTTATTTATAGTAAGTCTTTACTCTGATGGCAGTCTACATCACAGAACTGCTGATTTGAAGGGGGTGTAGTTTCATTTAGAAGTTTTGCTCACTTCTTTCTTTGCCATTTCATGTTTCTGGTTTTTAAGCCGCTATCACAAGTGAACAGAAGCAGTTTGTGGCACATTGCCACCACACACAGGGAAGGCTTGCTTTGCTTGGAGCACTCCCTCTGGAATAGCTTCCTGATGGGAGCATCATTATCAGCATGGCCACGTGTACTGGGCCTCGGATGGGCCAGACTGTCCTGAGGTACCGGGGTGAAAGCCTGGAGAAAATTGAGACATTGGGGGAGGAAAGGGAGAGGAATTTAATTTCCTTTGCCCTGACATTGATGTTGTTGCAAACTCTCTAAAATGGCACCTTCTGGCTCAGAATTAAGTAGCCATGATGACATGTCTCAGTTTGTCCAGGCTGGTTTCTTGTCCAGTTAAAGTGGGTGAGTCTTATATCTTTAAAGCTTCCTGGCTCCCAGAAGTAAAATGCCAAACTTGTCAGAGAAAACAAACAGTGGCTGTCCCAGCCTGTGTGTGTTCCGATTAACGAATCTATTAGGCTATAAAACCTGGGACCCCCTTTCCTGGAGAAAGAGCATACATTAGGAAGCTGTTGACAGTTCCCAAGTCTGACCCCTTGCACAGAGCTGGGGACCTATCAGCAGCTCCAAGGGGCTGTTTATTCCAGGACGTCTTGGAGAGGTTTTTGACGCTCTGTAAATGCCAGATGCATTCTCGTTATTCTTGTTTTAATCTGTAATGTGGGAGGCCAGAGGGAGAAAAAAAGGAGGAGCTGCGGCCCAGCTGAGTGTTCCTGTTCTTTTGGTGTAATCAAAACGTGTGTGGAGGCACATTACCTTGGGCTGGGATATTGTTGGCTCCCTCAGACTGAGCAGGGCCTGCGTTATTGGCAAGTTCTTTGGTGGGTTTGCTGCAGTTACAGCGAACACCCAGCGTTGCAGTTGATGGCATTCCGTGCTTTCGGTAAACGGGAAGGAATCGCAAGTGTTACATTCAGTATTCACTTCCCAAGAAGTTGCAAACCCGCAGTTCTGACATTTGAGGACATACAAACCCGATTTTACAAGAAAAAGAGTTAAACCCTGCGTTCTTGGTGTACTTCCATGATAGCAGTTGCCTCTTCCTTGTTTCCCCCTGCCCCTTTTCCTTGTGCTGTTTGCTTGTTAGAGAGGCAGCTTTTTTCTCTGGCATTATGGTGTTCATCAAGCAGAAATGCAAATCATTCCTGCACCCATTCGTACACTGCTGAGTGGTTTTACACACGGAGTGTTGTTGGAGCATTTCTCTTATGAGGAAGGGCCCGGGGAGCTGGGGCTGCTCAACCTTGAGAGGATGTGGCTGAGAGGGGCTCTCAGCCCTGGACGTCCCTGTATGCAGGGAGGGTCAGAGCAGGGCCCAGGCTCTGCTCCAGGGACCTGGCAATGGCACCAGAGCAACGGGCAGGGACTGAGCCCAGGAACTGCCCCTGCACAGGAGGCACCACTTCTTCCCTGGGCCGTGACTGAGCCCTGAACAGATTGCCCAGGGAGGCTGTGGATTCTCCTGCCTGGGGATATTCCAGGGCCCTCTGGACACCATCCTGTGCTCTGGGATGGCTCTGATGGAGCAAGGAGGTGGCACCAGGTGACCCACTATGGCCCCTTCCAACCTGACCCATTCTGTGACTCTGAACATTTCCATGAGTTTCAGGTCACTACTCTGTCCCTGGCTGGGTCCCTGGTGCACTGTCACAGCTGAAGGAGGCAGTTGCAGAGCAGGCTTTTGCTGTAGTTCCTTCCCAGCCAACCATGCACACAACTCCCAGCCCAGCACACGGCCAGCAAGGCTGGTCAAACCAGTGGTCTCCCCAGCCCATGCAGTGAGTGAGTCACCCTGCTTTTTGTAATTAGTAATTAAGATAACAAATATGTGTCAGTGAATACTGCAGAACATATTGAAGAGTTACCAATACGTGACTCAACACGCTTGAGACAAATTGCTGTGCTAAACCAAACTTTGCCAAACCACGGAGAAGTTGAGCAGCAGCCCTTCAGTCCCAGTCTCTCGTGTCCCTCGTGGTCACAGGTGGGTCTCGGTGCTCTGCAGCCCAGGCTCTGTGTAGCAGGTGGCTTTTACTCTTGATAGAGCACACACCATTTAGGTCAGTCCCCAGGAGAGCTCCAAGCAGGAATACTGCAATTCACTGTAGCGCTTTTAATTTGCTGGATGAGATCTCTGGTCTCTGGAACACAGGACTTGTTGTGAATCACAGCAGGAGATTCTCTTAAAGAGCCCAGCAGAAAGCTGCTGACAGTGTCCCCGGGCGATGCTAATCCGACATCGCATTGGTCATGGCTCCTCGGGTTACCCGCGGCCCCGTCGAACAGGAGGCCTGTTAGTGTGGGAATGAGGGACCTCGTGCTGCAGGGACACAGCCAGGGCATTAGGAGGAAGAAAATCTATCCTCTTCCCATCACTTCCTGAAGGGAATGTGTCAGAATGACGCACGTACTCAGGGCTTTATTTGATGAGGGGGCCGAGGGGGAGCGAGAAAGGAATGAGAAGGTCTCAAGGGACGCGCGATTTGGCTTCACCGGGTCACAATGCTCTGAAAGTTCATTTGGAGTTGCTGAAACTGAAGCAGTGGAGAACAGTCCTGGCTGGACACACATTTGTCATCTTCGTGACTCAGGAGGGCTCTTGTGGATATTTTAGACAGCCCATGGATTACGGTGGGCTTTTCTCAGCCTCATAAACACGCCTCAGGAATGAGATGGGAGAATCCAAGGATGGTGGCATATGCTGGGACTGTGGACATTGTCCCAAAGTGCTTCTGGAGTAAAAGCATCCCTTTCCTCACATTCTGTCCTGCCCGAACTTTCAGGCTAAATTGCAGTGTGTGTCTTGTAAGTCTCTGCCCTCCCCAGTGTGATCTAATATTGACACAAGAAATGGAGCTTTAATCTTTTGATGGCATTCCTGTGCTCTCTGGTTGTCCATGCTCTGAGGGATACTGTGAATGCTCTTGGGAAATAGATCTCATGAATAGAAAACTTCTGGTGCAGTTTGTACTGACCAAAGTTCAGTCACTCGTTGGCCCAAATCTCTTCTGTTCTATTCCCACTCAGGAAATACAGATTTTGGTCAAATGAAGTATCTTAAAAATAGGTGTTGAAATCCATTGGTTAAAGCAGACACCATATGCCTCACTGCCAGTTTTTGAAAGTAGTCAGAACACTGAGGGGAAAAAAGCAGTTTGGTGTTTTTGTTTCAAATGAGAAACTTAGGAATTAACTTCAGTGTTATTTTTAAGTGTTTTTTCTTGGGTCAAATTAAATGTTTTGTTTGAGGCCAAAACGTTACATCGTTCCATTTTTCAGTTCACTGAAAAAAAATTTTGAAAAAATAATGTTTATTTTGGGCTGCTGCCCAACTAATCTCTCTTCCTTTATTTTTTCTATAATGCAAGCAAAATACAAAATCAGTTATTTATGCATCTCAAGTTTTAGCTTCTGTTTTAGTCATTCATCAGATTAACAGATACCACAGTACAGTATTTTTTTTTTACTCTTCAGACACAGATCTGTATTTCTGTGCTTGTTAGAGTTGCACAGTGAAGGAAGAAAGTCCTGAAATCAATGCCATGTTGGGTTCTGTTTGCTGGGCTGTTGAGTGATCCCCTAACTGAATGGAGAGCCTGGTTGAATGAAGGTGTTGGCCTTGATCTTAATACCAGTGTCCTCCTCGCCATTTGAGGAGTCAGCAAATGATTTGTTTTAGCTCTGGAATGATGGTTTAGTCCAGGTGCTGCTTCTCACAGCAAACTTTGTCTGAGGATAAATGGGAAGAGGCCATTGGTGTCCAAAAAAGAGGATTTTTTTTAATACGGGAAGGAAAGAACTGAATTAAAATACAAGAAGATCACATAATCTACCACCTCCTGCAACCTCATCTGGTGGCTTAACCTTTGATGCCTAGTTTATTTTTCTTCATTTCTGCTGTTGTCCTCAGAATTCTCCCTGTTTTCCCCATGGCTTGAGAGAAAACCCTGCAATGAAGTTTTACCCTGTGTTCACATGGCTTGTGCTGCAGCACTGGAGCCCTGTAAAACCACTCTCAGCCCTAATGGGGTTTGGTTGTTACGGGATTATTGTTTCACTCTATAGCATAATTAATTTTTGTGCTCCTTTCATCAGAACAACTCCTGTGGGCATGCACACATCACCTGGATGCTCAGGTGCTGTTCTGGGTGTTGTGCCCAGGTGGAACACAGGAACTGACTCAGGTTTAGAGCAGCTTGTCTCCACTCCTCACTGCATTTACATGCCACTGCTTGGGCTTGAGAAATCAATTTCTCTCCCTGTGCCTCTCTTGGCTGAACTGTCAATCCTGCAGGAATTCGGGCTCTGCAGCACCTCCGAGCAGGTCTGCAGTTTCAGCGGGTGCCTGTAGGTGCTACCACAATACAAACAATAATCAATCACTGACCGACACCTCCGAGGCTCTCACTGAAACCAAACACAATAAAAAAGCCTCCCCAGGGGCTGAATCTACCAGGCTGTGTAAACGATTTTTTAGTGAAAGTGGTAGAAGCCCCATCTCTTGGGACATTTAAAGCATGCTGCAGAAAGCAGGAGCAATCAGTGTGGTGGGGAATAAGCGTATGTTGGCAGAAGGATCAAATAAAGAGGACTTCATTATTCAGGAGCGCCTATCCAGCAGAGATCACCGTGAGTAAAGGCACAATGACTTAATAGATCTCTCTCAGCTTCTGACTGCTGCCCTCCTCCTCTGCCGGTGCTCACAACCAATAAAGAAGGCAAAGAAGGCCTCAGCCAAAATGGAACATGTATTTTTGACGCTCCCAACCAAACTTTGATATTTTCCTAGATTAGTTTTAGGTATACTTAGGCCAATTCCTGAACTCCTTTGCTCAGGTCATTTGCTCCAGCAAAACACAGGGTAAATGTGTGCATTTGGAGGTGCATTAATAACTAATTATGGAATGATAATATCATTAAATCAAAAGTAAAATAAAATGAGAGAGTCCTGGTGCAGAACTGCAGCTCAGTGCAGGGGAAAAGAGCTAGGTACAGATAGGAGAGGCTCCACAGAACCTGTATGTAAAACTGCATAACGTGGATTTGATTCTCATTTGTGTCTGTTTTTCAGTTTCCCCCATGCAACAGAACATAAATTTTCCAGGTAGGTGAGCGCAGGCAGGAATGGAGTGAAACCACCCAATGGAACGAGACAGGATCATTGTCTAGTCCGTGTTCTGCTCTTACTCACCACGCTAATTAACTGCTGTGAGGCTGCTCCATCCTGGATGGGAGCAGTGGCCCCCGCCCTGGAGCCGGTGCTAATCCCTACGAGAGACATCTTTTCCAGCCAGCCCTGCAGGTGGCACAGCGAGCCTTGTCTTTCCAAGCCACGGGAGCAGTCCCTGGCTTCCCTTCCCGTCGGTTCAGCGTGCAGCAGCAGCTGGGATGGGGGAGACCTTCAGTACAGAAAAGAGACTGGCGTGATACGCTGGCTGCTGAAATATCCTGTCTGTTCCCGGGCTGTTTCCAGGGCTTTGCTTTAGACAGGGTCAGAGAAACCAAATCGTTTTCTTTTTATTGTATCAAGACGTTTTGAATACCCGTATGCTACTTCTGAGCTAAATTTGAAAAAGAGAGTGCAGCCAAGCTCCTAAAAATCAAGATAATTCTCAAAATCTTGGTTGCGCACTCCGAATGTATTCTCTGTCAGGAAGGTCTCCTTATCAGATAATCTATTCTGAAGCCATTGGAATCAAGTGGAACTGATTTGGGACTTGTGGAAAAGGTGGATAGAAATGGGCCTTGTAGCCTGCAGGGCTGCTGGGAATTCCTGCTTGTTAGTCCTTATTCTCACTTTGCTTCTCTTCATGGCCTTGGGCAAGTCACTTAACTTCTTAATCTCTGGCTCAGTTTCTCTGCCTGTAAAATAAGATAACTATTACTATCACATACCTGTCTGGCAGGATTTTCTCCCCTAGTAATAATTAACATTTGTAAAATGTTCTTTGGCTGTGT
The DNA here is from genome assembly GCF_963662255.1 of Cinclus cinclus. Lineage (NCBI taxonomy): Eukaryota > Metazoa > Chordata > Aves > Passeriformes > Cinclidae > Cinclus > Cinclus cinclus. Next base: position 9,286,079 of record NC_085062.1, read on the forward strand.
TTATTTTTATTTAATACTTCCAGATTATATTACAATACTGATGCTATTGCTGTTGCAGATTTGAGCTCCTGTACAAGATTACACCGGAAATTAAGTAATTTTTCTAATAAGATATAAAACAACTTGTGGTCGGTGTGGTTAAGCCAAGTTTAAAGCTCGTTTGCAGCATGACAACAGTGTGAAGTAGCTAAAGCATTGCAGGGAATCTAACTCCAGTATCTGTGACAAAATGAACGACGTGCACTGAAGATTTTCCATGATCTGATCTTACCCCTAACAGAAAGGTTACTTATTTAAAGTATTTGGTAAGTGGGGCCGAAGGTTTGAGGTTTCCTTTGTATTAGCAGAAGGTGTAAAGTGTCCCTGCGAACTTGGATCTACAGTCCAGACTGAACTCTGAGGAGCTGGACTGAGGATGTGTGAGGACATCTGCAAGCCTTATTATTTATGTGCATTTCTCTCTTTTTTATTTCAGTTTCTTTATTTTTTTTTCCCAACTACAGTGGTAGAATGGGTTTGGATTGGGTTTGAAGGGATCTTCAAGATCTTCTCCTTCCTCAAGTAAGAATTACCTAGAAATAACTTCAGTTTTGCCTCTATATGAAAGAAAGGAAATCAGGCTGAAACCTTGGCTTTAGGAACCTGCTGTTCATGAAGATGCTTTTCACCTTCAGCAACTCATCAGCATGAATTCAAAGTCTGATTTTTGTTAATGGACTTTGTGGTTCCAGTACCTTTGCCTCTACCTCTTGGATGCTCTGCTATCAAAATGGATCCCTTCCTTCTCTTCCTCTTTTCTGATCTCATCTGTATCCGTGTAAACTTTCAGTGTCTATCAAACTCATGGCAGTGAGTTACACCATTTATCAGGGGTCTGGGTAGAGAGATGCTGGTTCTGCTGCTCTGAGCCTGATGTCTTCTATTCCATCCAAGTGTGGAGAGGGCAGACTTTTGTTTTCACTGTTATGGTGAGGGATGAGACTCTTTGGGCCTTTCCTGAACCAAGGGAGGATTGTCCTCATGGCACCCCCAGCTGGATTCTTGAAGACCATCCAGGAAAGGTGTAGGGCCTTTTAATCCAAAGTCCATTTCTGTGATGGGAGGAGGTGGGGGAAAGGCAGTGACTCCTTCAACGGCTGCTTCTCTGTTTGCTGTGCTCATTAGCACCCACGACCTGTCCAAATAACAAAAGGAAAGTGTAAGCTAAGCAGGAATCAAATACAAAGGGGTAGACAATCAAAAGTGACTCCCTTTAACCTGACAAAGAGGAAATTGTTGACAAAGTTTCAGGCTTGATTGAGCAAACTTTTTGTAAACTCGTCTTCTCCCCCCTTCCCACTCTCTGCTCCCCTGGAGAGAAGTCTGGATGTAACACTATTGCTAGGACTAGGCCTATGATTAAGTTCTGTTTTTCAAAGGTGATCCCAGCATGATTAAAACCAGGTGGCCCCATGGTGCAGCAAGGGAGCCAGATGTGCTCTGCAACTGGATTGCCATTTCCTAGCCCAGCTGCAAACATTTGATTGTCCACTCGCTCTGGGTATTAGAGCCGTGACCTTCTCTCTTCCTTACCTCCCCCGTCTCCTGTCTGCTTCCCCCAGTGACATCTGAGAGCAGAAAAGTCCCCTTAGACTTGTTTGTCACTGTTACAACCATCCTTTTCTCCCTTCACCTCCCCACTCCCAGCCTGGGTTCTGCACTTCCATTATTCACAGATGTTGGAGGGTAGGAGCTGACAGCGTTGGCTTTTACCTCTCTCTTTCCTTTCCTTGGATTTTTTTTCCCTCTCTGTGTTCCGGCGTGTGTGCACTGACCCCAAAGCACTCCCAAGTCAACTGGCAGCGTCTGAATCCACTTAGAGGTGAAGGGATAAAGCAATTTTCTTCGAGATGTGGCATAAACTGTTTAGGTTTTGCTGTCTCCAAAGGCCTGTAATGAGAGGGTGGCCCTGTCCCAGAACAAGCCCTGTCTCACCCTGATCTATAAAATTTGGAATAGGTTAATCTTTTCCCCCAGCACTGGCCTGTCAGCCCGTTTGTGCTGAATTAGGGCTCTAATGCATGGATGGTGTCAATAATTGCCTAGTAAGCCATACTTAAAAAAGAGTCACAATCAATCGTCCCAACATTAGGATGTCATAATGCATCAGTCCTGCATTAGGAAGTTGTAATCCATCAAGTTGACATCAGAAGGGACAGTGCATGGTGGGAGCTCAGCTCAGGCCTAGTGCAGGGTGAAACCACTCCACAGGCTTTGCATCAGTACTGGATTTGGTCTCAAAGTGTTGCACTGTTTTGTTTCCCACCTACCATTTGCAGTTTAACAATGAATTTGATGAATATTGAAATCTCTGGGAAGAGCAGGGCTGCTGATGCTATTTCTAGGAGGTCTGGGACAGCAGAGAGTTTGAGTTTCTCATCTCTTTCTGTCTAGCAAAGTGACTTTTTTCTTCCTCCACTGCATGAATTGATTAATCCATAATTATTCCTGTGCGGACTGGTTTCCACTTTCTCTGGAAATGCCTATTCGTGCTAGTTTGTAGATCACCTCTTGTTTTATTCCATTTTAAAATTCAGCTTCCCCAAATCAAACCTCAGTCTGGTCTGCAGCTCCTTTATAGAACCTTCTCTGTTATTTTAAATCTGCAACTCTTCCTGTTGAAGGCAAGCTGCTATTTTCAGCCGCTATTTCGGTTTTGGGGCACAAGCCTGAGGATGGGTGGTGGTACTTGCAGCAAGGTCTGAGTTCAGCTCAGTGCAGGTGTGCCTGTGGAGTTCCCTGGATACATTGTGTGTATATTCAGACCTCAGCTTTCAAAGCATGCGGGCGGAATTCCCAGAGTCCTGTGTTGGGTGTGCAGTTCCATCCAGCACAGGCTCCGAGTGCCTGGAAATCACCTCAACACTTGTCTCCTTTCTTACCAGGCACTGTAATGAGCTAATTAACATTTACAGATTTGGAATGTAAGAAAGAGTCTTTATCCTGTGTCCTGAGGAAATGAAAACCAAGCCAAGAAGCAAGTGAGATACAAGGAACTGCATGGATCAGTTCTTTCCTAGAGGCTGTGGAAAGGCAGCTCCAGAGGCAGCTGTGGGCTGGTCACCCACCTCTTGGTCAGTGCCTGTGGGCAGCTGGCTCTGGTGGTGTTTCCTCAGCTCTTCTGTCTGTCTGGTGATCCTGAGGCAACAACCAATCCCTAATGTCACTTGTGTTACCCTTCCTGAGCTGTTGGGTAGCTCATGAGGAGCTGGGTTTGGGTGGCTGCTGTGGGAACAGGCAGGCTGTGTGTCCTGCTGCTTGGTGAGGCCTGCCTGGGTGCTGGGAGCAGGGCAAAATGCAAAAGAAAGGTTCAGCAGGTCACCAAGAGCAGAAAAAGGGAGAGGAGACACAGGAGAGGAAGTCCTGGGGAGTAATCATTTCATTAAAAATAGGACGTCATTTCATGGGAGAAGCAATCATGATAGAAATGTGAGTGCAGGAAAAGGTGATGTTTGGTCAGTGGCAACAGGCCATGTGGAACATCCATAAGGAATGGCCACAAAGCCAAACACAGACCACATTCTTGTGTCTGCTAACAGCAGTTGGTTACTTTTTTGAAGAGCATTATCAAAACTGTTGGTTTTCTTTGTGTTTCTTACTTGTAAGTAAGTTACTACTCGTGTAGTTTCATGTTTGAGCCCAAGGGTTATGAATCTTTACATTTGCTTGCCTTGAATTTAGTAATTACTGGCTTTTTGTGCATAGATGATAAACTGAATAAATACTGATGGTGATTTTTTTTAGAGTGAGGGACAGCTTTTAGTGGAGAGTCAGTTAAGTTTTAACTCCTGTCTGAGATTTTTCAAAACTGCCTGAAGCCATTTGGAGTTGGTGTTCAACCCCTCAAACTATCAGAAATTCTTTCCTTTGAGTGCCTTGAGATAGGGCTGAGATTGGCAGAGATAATAAAATAGTAGTAGTAGTAGTAATAATAATAATAATAATAATAATAAATTCATAGCACAGAAAGTGCAATTTCCTTGCTTTTAACCTCACATTGAAGGGCTCTGTCACCATGACTAAAACCCCTCTTTGGTAGCTCAAGGACTGAGCAGAGGCTCTGGTGCTATGTCCCAGAGAAATCTGTGGATTCTGGTGTCTCTTCTATTCCCATATCATCATATTCCTTAGATCCTTTCTGGGTGAAACACTGAAATGGTCTTGAGAGAAATGTAGCGATTTTGCTTTTGAAAGGTCCACACTGACAAGGCCAGGTTAAGGACTGAGCCTGGGGTCAGTTTTAGGCTTGGCCTCTGGCTTTGGCAGGCTTGGTTAATCCTTTGGGAGGGTTTCAGCCATGCACCAGCAGTGCCAATAGTGACCACTAAATTCAGCTTTATTGGCTAAATTATCTCTGATGCCACGAGAACGCCACTCAAAAGTTACCTTCCTAGTTGATCTGGTTCTAATTATAATCCAAGTAGTTTTAAACATTCATTTAAATGTCTTCTTAATTGCAACCTAATTTCTTCAATTGTAGCCCATTCATCAGTTGTTAATCATTTTTTAATTGTGTGGAAAGTTTGAAGGGTTAATAAGTCATTTGTTAGCTAGAGGTCATGAAAAGGGTTATAAAAATTGCTTAGCTAATTTTAAATAATAAATTAACAAATAGATGTCTTCCCAAATTTTAAGGTGTTTCAGTATTTGCAATATTTCAAAATTATTGCAGGTCAGGAAGGATGGATTGTATTTCTTGTACAAATATGAATTTTGGATGTGTGTTGTAAGTTAAACTCTGTTGCTCTTGCTTCTCAAGAAAACAGTGAATGACAAAATGAAGAATTTTTAATAATGGTTTAATTGGAATTGGATGGAAGTGACTGAGAATTCTGATGGTAATCTTTTAAAGCATGCACATTATGTGAAAGAAGGGGAAAAGTATACCAGTGCCTTTTTCAAGGTATGTATTTTTAAAATAGCATCTCTTGACTGCTTCTAATAAGAGCAGCTGTGTGCAGGAGTCGGTGGAAGAAGAAGGGATGTGAAGCTGAAATGAAACAGTGTTTGGGATCACATTCGTCACATCCGCGCGTTCGGATCTGGGGTTTCAGTTCGTGCCTGCCTTGCTCTCCTTCCCAGGGATGACCTTGTTCTTCACTTCAGGCTCATTCCTGCAGGGAATCTGGGCACTGGGAGCTGCTAGGGGTGTTTTCTTACAGAAAAGCAGATACTCTCTGCACTTCGGTAGTGTTAGACTGAGATTCGAGGTGATGTGAAGCCCCAGCTGGAATAAATGTCTCAGCAGTTCCTTCTCTTTGGATACTGGATCATGATGTCAGTCTGAGCATTGGGAGTCTGGGAAAATCCCTGCCACGCTGTAAAAATTTTACAGGAGAAACAAGAGTCTGAACTGTGCTGAAATAATCCCGAGAGCATCACACTGCTCACACTGCAACAGTCAAAAGCAAAATTCCTCTGTACCTTCCACAAGCTGGAAATAGGCAGAGTGATGGCTACAACTGGCTGTATTTTCCTGAGAGGTGGGGTAGCAGGGCAAGACAAAATTCCTGCACAGTGAGCCTCGATAAGAAGAATTCTGTCTTTTAAAAAGTAGAGGGACTCTTCACTCTTTTTCCTCTCCTAAATACAGACATTCTCCGAATCGTTACATTTTCACAAATGGTCTGTTCTGTATAGATGAAATTTTCCATTTATTTTCCCAGTCATCCTCCTTTGCCTTACTTCTCAGCTTAATATTTTGTAACTTTTGCTCCTGGTAAGAAATCTCACCTTCCTCTGCTCTCGCAGCGGCCTCAGAGACGTCAGGGAGGTGATTTAGTGCCGGGTTTCTATCGGAAGGTCCCTCCATTCAGCTGTAATTTAAAGCCATTGCTTAAATCCCCCTGAAAGTTCATTTCTGGGAACTTCCCTCCTTTGTACCCAGCCCGGGAGATAAAAATGCACATCTTCAGAGGAGGTTCCAATCAGCATCTGGGCAGGAGTGAGAATGGTGATTGGAAATTGAAAGCGGCTCTTTGCCATATATCAAGGAGGTATTTAGAATATATCATCTTTCCTGATGGGATGGGAAGGGAGCTGCAGGCAAAGCTCACGTATGGAGCACTCTCACCGGAAGGAACAGATTACCAGAGGGAAAGACCCTTTAGCCAATGCCTATGGAGTAGCCCAAGAATATTCTGTCCTGCTGGGACTTTCTAACCCCAGTGAACTATATTCTTATCCTTTCTTTCCTGCTTTTCCCTCTCCCCACATCTGCCCCTGAGACTGGCAGCACTGAGAAATCTGTCTCCCCTCAAAAAAAGAGGAAGAGAAGAAAAGAAAAAAACAATCCCAGGGAAGGAATAAAGCCCAATTTTCCTGACCCTGATGCCTCACACAAATCACGCTATGGGAGGTGCACTTGGAGGGCTCTGTATAGCAGCCACAAGGCAAAATCCAATATGAACTGGGTCCAGCTGGGAAACTACCAACTTCACAGCTAGAGATGGATCTGATTTTATCAGTTTGAGTATATTTTATATCTTGCTTTGTATTTCCCAGCACGAAACACTTCTTTTTGTCCCTCCTTTTAATGTAAATTGCAGAGAAAGGGTGATTTTCAAATGAAGTGAAAACTTCTCTCACTTCCCTGTACTAACCATCTCCAGAGAATGCTGAAGAAGTTGGAATCCAGCACAGTTTGAGTCAATGTCTGTAAAATAGGTGCTCATTCCATGAAAAGAGGAGTTTTATTATGGTGACTTTGCACAGACAGCATGGAGCAGACCTGTGGTTGAAATGGCCTGCAGAAGACTGCCCCTTAATTTTGTTTGTTTGCTTATTATTTGAGGTTAACCCAAGTTACTTCTTTATTATGAAAGCCTCTAAGAGGTATCTGTTTGTATTTGTTTAACATTTTTTGAACAAGTATATTGCTTGTGTCTTGAAAATACCATAAATACAAATTTACTTCTGTTTTCCTGGAAGTGTGGCTGTGTTTGCCAGAGATATTCAGTGCTCTGGAATCTTAACTGGAGAGACAAGGGAGTTTTTAATGGAAGTTATTTGTGTCTGATATGTTGATAATAATAGTGTTAAGTATTGGCAGAAAACAACCCCAAAAGCAGAAAACACTAAGTGTTTGGTTGCTAAATTCCTTTACTTTTCAAGTTCTTCTTGACTTGATATCACCATTTCAGTGCCACTCAGGGAATTCTGCTTGTGACAGGAGGGGAAGCCCCTTAGAGAGGTCAAGGGAAGGAGCTCTTTGGTAATACCTGCTCTGAGGGTTCACCCCAGCTTAGCCTCAGACTGTGGGGAGAGGAAACTTGGACAGAAATAAATTAAATTCTTCTACTTGTCAAGGATTCTGAACAGAACACTGCAGGTAACTTTTAAATATGTAGAAGAAAAATTATTTCTAATGGGAACTTCATCTACAACTATGTAGACTTGTGCTCTGATCCAACAGTTTTGAGCAGCTAAAATTGCTTCTCTTGGCTTTCACCTTTGTACCTGTGTGCAAGTGAAATAAAGCCCAAGCCCTTGTGCTGATATCAATCTGTAAAGCTGCAGCATTTGTGTAGCTCTTAAGCATAGTGCTGATTATATATGGGATGTAATTTAATAATGATCTTAACTTGAAACCATTCTCTTTGTATACACAGTTTTTCTCCAGTGGGTGATTTTCTTCATCTAAATATAAAGCTTTATATATATATATATACACACAGAAAGAATATAAAACTTGATAAAGTTTTTGGGATTTCTCTGCTGTACTCTCATTAAGATAACAGAGCAGTTGGCAATGAAATGAACTCACTGTTTTGGAAAAGCTCTTTGCTTTTTCATTCTGCTCTGTCTTACTGTGCTTTTGAGACCTATCCTTGGCTACGTATTTAAATTTTTGTGTTCCAACCACCTGCCTTATCACATGGATTGGATTTGTGGATTTGAAATGGAGCCTTCAAAGGAGCACTGGAGCAGGCTCAGGTGAGGTTCTTGTTCTTTCTTCCCCCCACTATTTCTAGGGTCTGGGACTGCTCCAGGCTTGAATTTGACTCTGCAAGTAGTAAGGAGAGTAGTTTTAAAATTCTGACTTTATCCTGCCTGATATGCTTTAGAAGAGTGAGAAAAGGGTAATAGATTAAGAAATGATGAATGACTCCACATCATGTCTTGCTAGGAATTAATTTCCTACAATTGCTGAATTAATGTGATCAGTAACCAGGGTCTGTAACAGGCAGGAAACATCCAGAGGCATTAGACAGAGCAGTACTGAGCAGAGGAGAACTTCATTAAAACATTTTCGTTAATTGTTAAGGAGTGCATTTGTTTGGGATTCCTCCATAAAAATTAATATTTGCCTTATCTTCAAGATGGTTCTCTCTCTTACCCTCTGCTTAGTGATTCTCATGATTATTTAAGATTTCAGGCATTCAGTGGAGTGTGTCCTCATTCACACTGTGACTTTTGAGTGTGTCTATTAAACAGGACTGTTGCAGTGGGCAGAGTGTCAGCAGTGTCCATGGAACACGTGAAGGTGCACTGTGACCTGAGGGCTCCCTGTGAAGGGCTGAGCTGTGAAATATTGCATCCTGGCTGCCTTGGCTTTCTCCTCCTGGAATCTCCAGGCTTCTTTACACAGTGGAGCTGCTTGTAGGAAAAAAACCTTTTTTGCTTCCAGAAGCAGTAAATGGTAAACAGACTAGAGGGTGATCCAGCCCCTTTCTCCCCTGAGCCTTTCCAGGGGAAATTTTCTGGGAATGACTTTAGCAGAGCCTCTTGAAGAGTCATGAAATACACAGCGATGAGATCACAAGGAGTCTCTTTAATAGGATTTCTTTTTTGGGGTCCCAGGAGTAATGTCATGCCAATAATTCACTACTGCAGCTCCCTTTCTGTTTCCTACCAGCAGTAAAGAACCCTAAACAGCTTCCTTTGGAAAAAAGTATCCTGATTTCAAGGGCCTGATCCAAAATGCACAGCAGTCAGCAAACACTGATTGCAGTAATCTTTGTACAAATCTGATGCCAAACGTCTTTGACACCAGCAGGTCTCTGAATTGTCTCTGGTTCAGGTTTCAGTGGGTTTCACCCTTGTCCCTTAGAAAACAGAAACAAAACAAAAAACCTCAAACCCAAAGAGCTGTAAGGAAAATTATATTTTTGAAGGATGGACTTGGGCCAGATCAGGAAATGTTGAGTTATCCCATCAAATTCAGTAAAGAAAACATATTTACAGATACAACACTGGCTTTGCATAGAGAATTCATGTAGTAAATGGGGAAATAGAACCATGTTCAAAATAAAAAACATTTCCTGAACTCACTTAACGTCTCTTTCTGGGGGAGAAATAAAATCTAGGGGAGAGTTAAACCTTGGAGCCAGATCTTGCAGGTCATTTGAAGGGAATGTGAATAAGGTAAGTGTTTTCCAGATTCCAGACCTGAGGAAGGACCTGTCCTGAGGGGTTTCTGGTTGGAGAATTCAGCTGGACTCTCTCCCAAGTCCTCTTGCAACTGAGATTCTTCCCAGGGCTCTGTATCACACCCAAATGTGACCTTTCTCAGGGGACCCTGTGGCCTGTCTGTGTGGGTTGGACTTACTGGGTAAAATAGGCCCTTCAGCCATGAGGGGTTTTCATGAATTTGAGGCAAACAATTGGGAAAAGTGAGGAAAGTGCTTTTTGACACAGTTTAGCCTTTTCCACTTCTAATCCTGAATCAGAAAGTGCAAAACTCAGAGAATGGGGTTTTTGCAGCATTTGAGCATCACAGGATGATCTCATTTGAGTGCCTTGTTGTTCCAACACTGGTATTTGGGAGGGCAGGCCAGAACAGTGGGAACTAAATCTCTGTGGTGATTTCTGGATGCCTGAGCTGTTATGCTGAGGACAACTGGTGAATAGGCTGGCACTTGTGTTTCCCTGCCCACAGTGTGTGTCCTTCAGCAACCCCCCGAAGCCTCCTCTTGCCTGTCATCTCTTCAGACAGATCATAGACAGCTCTCCCAGCCCATCCTTCTCTTAAAGGGGATGCTAAGCAGGAACGCAGGATTAAAGAAAGTGAAGTTTGCTTGCAGCTGCTCTGTGCTGTCCGTTCCACTCAGCATCAGTGGGATTAAATGCCTTCTTTTGGGTGTCAGGTTCTGTCTGTGCCTAGCACTGAGTTGCCAGTACAGCCCAGTGCCCTGATCACTCTCTCTTCCCAGATTGGTTCCACCTTCATATCCATTTCCTACCCCACTGGCTGGTGTCAGCAGCCTATTTGAAGTTGAATGAATTAGCACCGAAGAAATAACTGATAAAAAATACACATTAGCACCAAGTGAACTACAAAGAAGGAATTGGCTTCCTGACGTGAGCATTCAGTACCATCTGGGAACTCTCAGTGTCCAGGGACAGGCTATGTTTTGCCACAAATATTTGAGCTTCATTAAAATTTTTCCCAAAGGAAGCAACCAATTCTGACACACAAATATTATTTTGAGTAGTGAGGCACTCAAAGTAAAGGTTTTCCATCATCTAAATTGTCTTTCAGCCAGAATGGTCATTGCAAACTTATCTTTTTTTCCTATGTAAATATGAAATTTTCTCTGAGTATGTGGATATTGACAGGACAGAGGAAATGTGTGTCCCAAGCTAATTTTTGAAGAGAAGCATGCAAATAAAGCAATGATAATAATGAGAATGGGCAGCTCATGTCCATGAGCTTTTTGGGAACCAACACAACCCTGGCTGCTGTGGTGGACTAAAGCCAGAGAAAATTCTCTATTTTGGGTCATTTGTGAAACATCCTGAGTATTGTTTTCAAAGCAAGTGAACTTTCTAGGAAATATTTCCTAAGTGTTTTCATCTGTAATCTGATGTTGAGCTGCAGCAGAGCCTGTCTCTGGGATTTAATGCTGATCCTTTTCACTGTCATCTGTGTTAAAGCCTTTTGTTCATTTCTAACCCCTAATTTTAGTGAAATGATCTCATGAGGGACCTCAGTTTGCTCAACAGAACTCCAAGGGATCTCACGCACTCAGCTATGTGGCACCTCTGTAGGAGAATTCCCTTATCTTCAGGGGGGAAAAAATGACTCTGGGAATCCTGGTGGCTGTTTTTCTTGATTTCAGATCCCTAATTCTCAATTTCAAGGATTCCCAAGATCATCCCTCCCTTCCAGGGCACCAAGCAGTGTTGTTAGTTCTGAATATGGCAGAATGGAATCTGTGGCAGATAAAAGCAATTTTTTTTTTTTTTGAGAAGATGTACTTGATATACTTGAAATGTTTCCTTAAAAGCAAAGTATCCCTATTCCAGAACATGAGCTGTGTGCTAAGGTGTCTTACAACATGGATTCTCCCATGAACAGAGCCCTATGCTTTTTGCTTCTGCTGCATTAGAACCCCTCAACCTTGTCTTACTGATATCTTTATCAAATTCTTGTGGAAACATGTTTTGGTTTTTTTTTTTTTTTAAACACACACATACACACACAGAGACACAACCCAGCAGTGAAAGCTCTAAGTTAACGCCTCATGTTCTTCTCAGATTTCCAAAGCACTGAGGCCTTGAGAATATGTTTCCAATATCCTCTCATCTCTCTCTGTTAGTGTTTTACTCAGCTCCATGCTGGGGAGGTCCTGACCCTGGCAATCTCCAGGGAGGGGGGTGGGAAGGGGGGTCAGGCCATGGTGGAAAGCTGCAGGCCACAGCCTGTGAAATCAGCCCCGTTTCCTCGACTCCTTTAATACATTTAACCTGGAAGAGGCCGTCGCTGGCCAAAGATTAGATTACCAATGTTGGCATGTTTGGCCTAACAAATGGCAAATGGATGACGTGCCAGGCAACAGCTAATCAGTGCTGACACAGATCCATGGGCAGGCCTTTTCCAGGAGGGGTTAGTTCATGGCTGCAGCCAACTTTTGTCCTGATGACTGAAAGGAGAGTTGAGAAGGCCACCAGAGTACCTGTCTCTTTGAATCTCAGGGCTCCCAAACTGTGTGTCATTTCTAAAGGTCTCACTGGCCCTCTCAGAGGACGATCTAAATGTCCCGTGCTCCTCCAGGCGATAGGACACAGAGCTTGAACCTTTCTTGTAACAAACCTGCTCTGTGTCTCTCTGTCTATGCACCTATATCCTGACTGTCACTAATTCCTGGGCAGAAAGGAAAAGGATTTGTTTCTGCAGTGTTGGTTTGAAAGGATAGTGGGGTCACCAGCCTTGCTCAGAGCAATGTTTTTTTAAATATTTTCTGAAATGCCTTTCCATGGCCCTGGCTTTTGGAGTGTTTCTGGCTCCTTTTCTGTGACATGGCTCTCACAGACGGGTGCAATGGGAGGTGATGGCTGTGGTGCTGCTGGTCTCTGGCCCAGCAAGGCTTCTTTGCAGTGCTTGAGTTTAGCTACAAATTTTCTATTCTTTGGTTCCTCTAATGTCCAAAAGCCCGTGTTACATCTGTGTTTTGCATTCTGCTGAGTATTTTCACCTTTGCTCCTAACTCACCTAGGTGTGCATACCTGTCACTGGTGGGCCAGTGAGGAAGAACCTTCTCTGAGTCTAATCAACTAAATCAACCTGAATTTTGGAAGGAAGAGCTGTGTAATTGCTAAAATTATCAGTCAAAAGATCTCAGTTCCATTCCTAGCTACTATCCTCTGTAGCCTCAGTCAGATTAATTGTCTTTTAACTTTGCTGTTCTCCAACTCTGAAATTAGATGGAGTGTTTTACTGGATAAGTGGGCTCTGGAGGGGGTAAGGAGGAGGAACAGAATTGCTCTGAGATGCTGAAACAATCTAAACAAGGCTGGGGAAAGGAGACTGCAGTGAGGTCCTGTTTGAGAGCTCTGACTGTTGTTTGGGACAGGCCCAGCCTATCTGGAACTCTGTGCTAAATCAAAGAACCTTTGGATAAAATACCTGTCCAGAGGATGTCCATACGCTGTGCTTTGCCTAAGGAGGGATGAGTGGGAAGGACATGGAAGCAGGAAGTGATGGAAGGAGAGAGGAAGAGCACTTCAGCACAGTAGGACATGTCACAGGCTGAAGCTTTGCATCCAGTGAGCAGCAAACAGAGCTGGATGTCAACTAAGAGATTACTGAAAATTCTACTAAGAGAGCATATGTTTTGTTTGCCTCATTGAACTGATGGCATTAGATCCAAAGTCTTCCTTTCTGCTTTCCTGTGAGCATTTTGAGCTCATGTGCTTGATGGCAGGAAATCACTCTGGTACCTTTCTTAGAAGGCATCTGCACAGTTGTGTTTGATGCTGTTGACAGCCTGGTCGGCTGCCAGTCAACTTTATCTTCAGTGCCTGATTTCCTCTTGTAAGGATTTCTCTTGCAGTTCAGATGTGCACCTAGATTCTTCGGAGCTTCACAAACCTTGTCAGGCCAAGATATAGCACAGAAAATGTTTCCTTGGTCCAGAGCTCATCATACTTAATTTTAGACATAACTTTGGTCAAATCAAAGAGAACCATCTGTGTTTCTAGTGTAGTCATGGGAGAAAACCAGGCTGTTCTGCAGGGAGTGTTCCTTCTGTCTTGAAATGGAAGATCATGATTGAAATCAAGGAGTAGCCCTCTGGAAGCTGTTCTGTCTTGCAGATAAAGGGAGCCTAGTGACTAATTTAGATCTGGGATGCTGTTAGTCATGGGAAATGAATCCCAGCTTTTGAGGGGAAATCTGTGCCAGAAGTTGAAGACTGAGTACCTCTGGGAATAATGCAAGACCTCCAGGTGCCTTCAGACCACTGCCAGTAAAGTCCTGAGACATCTACCTTGTGCTGTAGCAGAAATAGTTGCTGCTGTTTAAAATTCCTTTTATTCACATGTACTCCCAGATTTTGGATGTTGGCTCATTGTTGGAGAAGAGCGTTTTGCCTTGGCTCCTTTGCTATTCCTGGCTATTGGGATGGCTGCTGCTTTATTATGTTTGTACTGACAAGATATCTTATCCGATTTCATTGCCAGCAGGGCCATCAAGTGCTAAAAGTGTGAGATTTGTCTTTCTAAACACAGTTATTGAGAAAAGAGAAATGGCTCCACATTGATGAAGCTCATGCATTTGTGAGGCCTGATCCTTTATAATAATTTATTTAGATTCTGGCTTTGGAATGTTGTTTTTATATCCATATTTGCTTTGGGAAATTCTTTGTTGTTTTGTTTAGCTTTAGCAACTGGAGGAATTAATGGATCTCTGCCCTATGGACATATGAGGGAATAGATTTCTGTAGAGGGTGAGTCTTTCTTGCCAAGGTGGTGAGGCCCTGGCACAGGCTGCCCAGAGCAGCTGTGGCTGCCCCATCTCTGGAAGTGTCTAAGGCCAGGTTGGATGGGCTTGGAGCAAGCTGAGATAATGGAAGGTGTCCCTAGCCATGGCAGGGGGTGGAACTGGATGGGCTTTGAGGTCCTTTCCAGTCCAAAGCATTCTGGGATTCTTTGGTAAGGTGGGCTTGTTTTTGTTTTTGGAGTGATGGTGAGTCTGTATTTGAAATGTTCACAGTCTAAGTAAAAACAAGCAAGGGAACTAAGACAGAAAGTTGGGGGTTTTCCCAGGATATATGTTTGCTGCTTTTGTTTTCTTCAGAAATGAAGAGAAAAATAATGGTGAGGAGGCAAAGGGGACAAATCTGTGCCTAAGGAGGCTGAAGCTGGGCAAGACAGAGGCTGTGCAGCTCAGGGAAGTCTCATCAACCTCTGTCTCATGCTGAACACAGCTCCTTGGTCATGCGTGCAAAGGGGATGAGATGGAGGCAGAGGAGGACCTGGGGGAAGGAAGAGAAGAGAGCAAAGATGTTATAGGGAATGGGGGAAGATGTGGAAAAAACAAAACAGTTCCAGGGCAGAGGAAGGGAGGATGGTTCCATTTAATTAGGAGGGAACATGAGCAAAAGCTCCAAGAGCGCACACACACACGCATGCACACACCCTCTGCTCCACACCCTCACCCCCCAGAGAAAAAAAATTCATCACACCGATTTTTTCATGGTCTGGCAGTCAAGTGATAAAATTATCAGATGAGGGTCCCATTCTCCTTTCCTGCAGTCACTTTCGCCAAGTGCACCACGTCTGAAATAATGAAGCAGATTTGATTAAATTTTCGCTGGCTGAAGCAGCCACGCTAATTTGGAGATGGGCTTATTAGTTTAATGACCGATCCGAATAATCAGAATTCATTAGCATTAGTGCCACTATTGTCAGCTCAACATTAGCCCTGGGCTTCAGTACACAAAGATGCATGCTTATATATTTATATAGAGGGAGGCTGTGTTTATAAAGGGTGAAATGGAGAGGAGGGGGGAAGCTAAAGAAAAACTATATATGTGCATTTACATTTTATATTCCTCTTCTTATCCCTTCCTACATATCCTTGTCCATTAGCAATCCACTGCACGAGGAATCAAAAGAAAACAAGGCTTTGTGAGAGGGTCAGTGTTGCTCTGCCCTGGGCCATGCAGCCCCATGCTCGGGGCAGGTGAACTTCGGGGCCCAATTTACAGATCAAAGCAGTCAGGTTTGTTTTCCCATAAGATGCTGTTGTCTTCGATAGCCTTACTTGGATCTGGAGATGCTCAGGAAGTCCTTAGGGTTTGGAGCTGGGAGAAGCCACAAGGGAAACCCAGAGATTTTAAGGTATTTAGTCTGCTTCTCCCTAACAAAATGAGTGAGCTGTCTCTTGGTGAAAGTCTGTCAGAAAGACTTTGAGCCTCACTTTCTGTCACTGTGAAGGTATGGTCTGGTAGTTCCTCTACCAAAATCAGTGAAGCTTGCAGAAGGTTGGCTTAAATGAAGAGAAAAGAAATTCAGTTCCCAGAGCTCTGATGGTGGTTGCAACTTAGCTGTCAGCTCCAACTACTGCTCAGTTAAATGCAATAAAACAAGATTAATTTAACATTAAGGCTTCACAAAATGTCGAAAAATACAAATTATGAACCCTGATGTTTACTCAGGCTGACTGTGTGTCATGTCTGTCTTCTGATAAACATCTTTTCATGGAGAGAATACTATATTAAGTCCTGTGCTTAGCAGAAAATGCAGGAATGTGCAAGACAACTTATGCCGTAGGAAAGAATGAATATTGTAGTTATTAGTAGTGTTTGAATTTCCTTTCATTGGGATCATTTTAAAATGGTGAAATTGTATCACTGTATCTGTTGCTTTTTTGGATAGTTGGGATTTTTTATCTAACATTCTTGTTCACATTTATAGAATGTATGTTACAATATCTAAGTTAATATGTGTCACCTTAGAACTAAAGCAGGCAGGAAACCTTCACTTTCCAGAGGATTTCTCCAGGTATTGGTCTAAAATATGTAAGGCAAATAGTTTAATGAGCGTAGATTTTATTCTTCACAGAAGCATGGCCCAGTGTCTGTTCCTGTGCATGACCTGCCATGGGTGTGCAGTGTGTTGGGGTGTGGTGGGAGAGCCTTGTAAGATCCAAACCTGAGAGACCTTGTACCTACCTCCATTTAACTCCTGTTGCAGCACAGATGTTCCTGAGACAGCATCTAACACATCTTGCTCATTTGCTTTCCCTCATTTCTCTGCTGCTTTGAACAGAGGTGCTTTGCTTTTCACCTGGAGGGGCATTCCATCACCATTATATTGACAAAGTAAGATGTATTAAAATAGTATCTGAGGGACTGGGAATAAATCACTAATATTTGGGGAAGCAGTGTAACACCCATCTGTCTGTGACCTCTGTTTATATATTGATGTATTGGGGAGAGCACAAAGCACTGGAGTCAGGTGAGTAATAGCAAAGCCAAAAGCATTTACACACCTAAGGATGACTGAGTACAGAGAGTTCCTCACCTGCTGCATTTGGACCCATCTGAAAGCTCTGCCATGGGCAGATATATTGATTTTAACTTTGCACCTTCAGCTTAGATCCGTGGAATGGGGTCCTCAGCCCTTTGACCTTGTCTGCAGTGGATGGAATCTGGAGAGAGCAGTGGAAAGGTCCATCCTTGCATCAGAGAATTCCTGACTGTTAAACAGGTGTTTAAGGACTCTTCCCCAGCAAGTCTCATGTCTCAGAGAAGCACATCCTGTGGAGAAATGTGCTATAAATGTGCAGTTCAGTTGCTTTTACATAACCATTGGCATCACTGGATTTAATCAAGTATGGGGAACTGAAAAAATTCCAGTTGCCTTTATTAATTTCTGCTCCTCAGAAATTACACCTCTTGGGATGCTTCCTCTCACTGTGCTCAGCAGCACTGACAGTCTCACTGTGCCATCTCGCTGGGTCCTCAGAGCTGCTGTCAGGCTGGCAAACAAATAGTTGGAATATGAATTTCTCCAGGCACATGAGGCTAGGACTGGGCTTAAAATCTCAGCAACATGGTATTAGTGGGCATCTAAAACTGAGGCCGTGCAGTGTCTCACTGTTTTCAGGAGTATCAGATAAAGAAGGATGCAGTACTGGTGTTTGGGTCACTTTTCACTTGCTTCCATAGGGTGTAGTTTAGTGAGTCTTGGATTGATTTGATGAATCCCATCACTGCATCACTGACTGATTCTTGTCACTCATTAGGTTGTCTCTTTGGCATCTCTTCATGACTTTCAGATATGGGAGTGGGATCTTTTAGAAGTCCTGATTCCTGTTTAGCCATCTGAATAAATGAGCGGACTGTTATGTGTCCAGCCCTCTTCTGGAAATCTGCCCTCTAAGGGATTCAGTAGATGTTTAGTTATTGGAAGTCTGGTGCTGATTTGATGGGTTTGAGTCCTTTAAAGAACCTGACTCTTAGCTCATTCAATAGTCTGACTCCATGTTTCAGTTTTGGATGGAGTTCAGAGTGACAGATGTTAACCTTGAATTGCTTTTTGGTGTCTTGGTTCATGCAGCGTTGAGTGTTGGAGATACAGATCCTGGCTTTTGCTTTGTTATTAACTTGTGGTGCAGATGAGGATTTATTTCTCCCTGTGATCCACTGTCCTGCAGAGCTGAGGAGTCTGGCTGAGTCCAACTTTTACACTGGGCTTGATACGAGGAAACAGTAAGTGACAGTTCACTCCAAGTAAATGTGTATTGCATGTAAATTCACCATCATGAAGGTCTGCAAGCTGTACACAAAAACCTTTCTTCCTTCCATTAATTTTAGGTGGTATTCCTGAGCACTAATGTTTGAACAAGGAGTTGAATCTTCAGATGTTGGATCTTGCTGGGTCATCACTGGCTCCAGCTTCTCCTTGTCACCAGTGAGGCTTTTCTGCTGTCTCAGTTGGCAGAGAGGTAGAGGCATGAAGGGCATTTGTCTCCACTGCAGGCACAATGAGGGGAGTTAGCTGCACCCTTGTTCACTAGTTGGGTGTTAGGAATCACATCCAGAAAAATTGGCATCAAGGGTGTTCCCTGCATAGTTGAAACAACTGCTGGCATCTGTCCCCCCAGCTCTGTGAGCTCAGGGTCTCTGTATTTCTAGTAGTGTATGGAAGGCATAATTAGCATGAGACTGGTGTTGCCAAAAGGTCCAAATGGACTTCAAGTGTCCACTGGAGCTTGGATAGTTAATGGGAATATCTTTGGCTAGTATACATACCCACAGGGATTTTGAAGAGGTATAACACTTTTGTGGGGAATGAAATGGAGGGGGAAGGTTGAGAGATCTGTGCTTGATGAGGATGGAGACAGTCTAGAGAGAACCCCAGAACTAATTAGGTTGGAAAGGACCTCTGAGAGTTGGGTCCAACCTATGACCCAACACCACCCTGTCAACCAGACGAAAGTACTGAGTGCCACATCCAGTCTCTCCTTAAACTCCTCCAGGGATGGTGACTCCACCACCTCCATAATAGAGTGGAGTCAGAAAATATTTTGTATGAAGGCTGTTGTTAAGGGGTCAGGACACTGAAGGAAAATGAGTCTCCCATAACAGGAAATCTGCTAAAATCTGTAATATAGGAAACCAGGTCTCCCATCAGTGTGAAGGGATGACTGGAGTGTGCACAATTACAGGGGTGAGAAAGCACTTCTGTTCCAGCAGAGGCAAAGCAAAGCTGAAGCTCATTGTAGGATGCCTGTATGTCAGTTCTGTTGTCTTCACAGCCACTGGGAATGTGTCGACTAGAGCTGACCAGTAAAGTCTTTCCCCAAGCCATGCCAGCTCTAGTCTGGGCAAATCAGGAACATGTCAGCATGATGGTATGAGGATGAGTAAGTCTGCAACACCTAAAAGCTGGCACGAGAGAAGTACAGCATGATTTCCTGCCCAGCTGGCATGGATCTGGGGCCAGCAGCTCGACATGAGCCAAGTGTGGAATGGAGGGAAATGGTGAGTTCGAGTGTGGTCCAGTGCAGGGTCTGCACACAGGATCCTGCCAGAGGTGGATGGTTCCTGTGCTTCTGGAGGAAGAACTTGGAATCCATAAAACACCTACAAATAATCACCTGGTTTATTGTCTGACGCACCACACTGTGTGACATGTCTGCATGTGGGTAGAAAGGTTTTCTGGAGAAGTTTAAAAGCTCTTCTTGGTGAGACCAGGGAGCAGCAGATGCAAGTGTTATCCGGGAACTGCTGCTTACAATAGCCTCTTTTGGTGGCCAAAATAGCACCAAGACATGGCATCAGCCCAGGATTTTCTCCTCTGAGCAGTTTCTTGAACAGCAGTTTCTTGTGATTTGCATTGGAAAACTGGCCTGGGAGGAGCAGCTGGGGAGGGTGAATTTGGAAGGAGCTTTGCCAAGCTAAATTTTTAGGTTGTGTGCACTTCTGCTTGTTTTGAAATCTTTGTTCTGTTCAGTAATCTGTTCACTTTCATGCTCTCCATACTTTCCTGTGAAGAAAATACTTGTTTCCAAGGACCCACAGGTTGTACACCAGTAATTAAATAATAATTTCTGTCTTATCCCTATGTACACCTCTGATTTAGGTTGTGTGGGTTTTTTTTTTTTATTCAATAGGAAAAAAAATACTCTACTACATAAAAATAACAAATTTATAACACATCACTTCACAGAACACATTACACAGTCTGAACAGACTGATCAGCTGCCATGAGAATTAAAATGCACATTTAGGTGAAATGCTATTTACACCATAGACAGCTGGATTTAAAATACATCAGTGAAGGTTCTTTTCCAGGTTTTTGAAATTGGAAACCAGCGTGTTACATTGCATTGTTCCCTGGGAGCGTGAGGCAGCCATTCAGGTTGGAAACTACTTGGATTGTGCCCTGTGCCGTGGGATTCCTGCCCATGGAGAACATTCCTCGGGGTGTGTCTGTGCCCTGACTTCCCCTGCAGCCCCTCAGAGCCCAAGTGTTCATTGTGCCATGGCCCCCACAGCACCTTGCTCAGCCCTGCACACCTGAAGGCACTCAGGGTCTCATAAAACAAGCTGCTTGTTGGGGTGCTGGGGAGTGGCAGCAGGAAAGCTCCCTTTGGAATGGGATTATGAGATATAAACCACACACCTATGCAAACCTCCATGTTTCATTTCCCTGATTTATTGGTTCGAGCTTCTTGCACCTTCAGGGATGGAGTAATATCTGCTGTTCCTGTAAAAGGGGAATGCTTTTGCTCCATTCTTCGCTGGCAGCTGGAGGAAAACCCGTGGCTATGGCAGGTGTCAGAGCAGAGCTTTGGGAACAGAATGAACTGCAGTGGGATCGCTGATCCTTTAGAACTGCTAAAAGATGCCATGACATACCGTGGGGATTTGGAGCTGTTATAGTCCCTGATTGCCCCACAACACAGAGAAATTTCCAAGAGTAGTTTTAATCCAGTGGCTGGCGCCTCCAGGCTCCCAGTTCTGCTGGAATACTTGGAGGGAGAATTATTCACACTGTGGCTTCCTGAGGTTGGAAGTTCTGCCCCACTCAGAGGACTTGCCCTGCCCTGGAGTGCTTCCATCCAGGATAAGTGCCAGCAGGAAGGAGTGTCCAGAAGCTGAGGCAGCTTCTGCTTCACTTTCATTTAGGCAAGAAAGGAGAAAGGAAATTCACTGGGAATACTTGGAATACAATCCTGCAGTCTCATGGCAAATGCTGACTCCTGGTCAGCTGCAGTGGGTCTATACAAATCATCCTCTCTGGGCACCCACTGACAGCACCAGTGTTTTTCTGACAGGCTGTTATAGAAAATGTAAAACTGGGAGGGAATTGGTTGTTGTCTGCTTGTCAGGAACTCTTGGTGGTGCAAAATAGAGCTTTGATATTTCTCCATGTCTGTCCCAATTTCCACTTAAAAGGAAAAAAAATAAGCTTTTCAATAAAGAGGTTCCTGACAGGCAATTACTGTAACACTGGCACAGACTTTTTCTTCTCAAAACTGGCTGATTTAAGTGAGCCAAGATTGCAACACTTTTGGAATCTTTTGGTCAGAGGTATGGAGCTGGCTTTCTCGTGAGGTTTCTAGTTCTTGGCTTAGAGGTGGAGGTGGGCTGCCAAGAGGTAGAGGTGTAAAAATTTTTCCTTTTGAAGTTAATCAAATAATTTGAACATTTCTCACCTCTACCTTAAGACTGTTGAGATTAATCCAGTGGCATATGGTAACCTTGAAAGACCTCCAGCACCCATATCAGAGTTGTCTCTCTGGTTTTAATATGTGTGAATTCTGCCCTGCAATCTTTCCTCATTCCCTGCACAGCTCTGGAGGATTTCTCCAGAGATTTCCCAAAGTAGCAGCAGCCATGGTCATCCCAGGAGAGCTCAAGGATCAGGGTGCTGTGTGTTCCCAGGGGGACAGGAGAGCCTCAACAGGGAGCCTGCAGTGAAATCCTGGGGATCCAGGTGAAATGGAAAATTTATTTAACATTTATTTTCAGCCCTTTGTGCTTTTCAAACTTGCTGTTTGCTTACAAAGTTACAGGAGAAAACCTTGAAATTGCTCTGAGAGCACTGTAGGGAGAAAACCAAGGAATTTGGGAGCTCTTGGCTACAGTAGAAGCTCTTGTTCTTCTGAGGACGCCCTGCTGGCAGTAGTTTGAGCACAAGGGATGTGATAGAGCTGGATGATTCAATGTTGAGATACAAATCTGGGAATTGGTGGATTTATGACCGAGTCATTGTCACTGCTTTATCACAGACTTTCTGTGTGATCTCATGCAAAATGCAAAAAAAATCCTGGGATGAGGATTATGAGTTTTGAAATGTGTTTTTTAAAAAGACCATTAAAACCCAAGGCCACTGTGTTGGAGCAGGCCAGCCTGTTGGTACTTGCACAGTAACTTGAGCAGCAGCTGGTTTAGCTGTAGTTAAACTTGCCAGACTTTGAGTTCCTCAGGAACAGGACTAATTATTTTTTGTCACCTGACAAAAAGCGTTGAGAGGATGAAAAGTTGTGAAGTTGCCTTTAAATTCAGGTGTGGGGAGAACGAAATGATAGAGAAACTGGATATATCACATGGAATTACAGAGGTGAAGGGAGCTCCTTTGTCCATCCATGAGGATATTCTCCACCTTTATGCAAGACGATGAAGGTAAGCCAAAGGTGGAGGGGAATAGGCCATGAACAGCTTCTGAATTACTGCTTTAACACATAATTGTTACATCTGTGAGATTTTAATTGAAAAGATCTTTGAGGTCATCCTGCTTCAGCGTGGGATTTTTGGGATCAGAAGGCATGGAGATTTCAAAGACTTGGCTTTGCTTTGCCACCCAAATAAAGAATTTTTGCTGCTCCTGAGGTAGGAGGATTTACCCACTGAGCTCCTGGAGCAGCATGATGGGAAAAGGCAAACAGCAAATAAGTTAAGGTAAAAAAAAAAAAAAAAACAAAACAGATGCAAATCTTTCTCTAAGAGCTAAGCTGATACAGAACTATTTCTTTTTTCTCCCCCTGACTTGGAAAACAGTTCTAGTAATTGTAATTATTCCTTATGGATCTTTCTGTGGCTGGATGGATCCAGAATAAGAATGCTCCAAAGCTCTTCAAGAAAGTTCCTTGTGGTGTCAGCCACGCTGTATTCCAGATTACGCAGCAGTTAAATTCAGATAAAAATCTGTACTTGCTTTGATTCAGCAAAGCAATTAACTATGTGCTTTAGATCCACTTGGGATTTGAGCATAACCTTAGAGTTAAGCATGTACTTAACATTTTGCTGAGCAGGGCCCTGAGTCTTTAACCCTTGCTGGGACCCCTTTCTAATGAGTATTGGCATAGAACAGGCCTGTTTCTCAATAATGTTTGATTTTTTGCAACCTAGAAGTCTTTCTCTCAGCTTCAGTGGGCTTTGGATCAGGGCCCAAGAATGCAATCCAGAAATAATAATTTACCATATTTACATTGCATGTAAATTATACATGAAGAAATGAAATGGCATAATGAATCAACCACAGGGGCTTTTCTTCCCCTCTGATACCAGAAGAGAAAAAGCCTGTAGGCAGCTCACAACTTTTCTTACTAATACTCTTGAGCCCTTCTCTTATTAAGTCTTCTGTTTTCTCTGGCAAAGCCTCCCCTAATGTTACCCTCAATACAACCTTCTTAGTCCATAAATGAGATTTTGATTCTGCTGTTATTAAAATGTACCATTGAGCACAGGGTTTACTGGTGGGAAAATCCCATTAAGTATTTCTGAAATACCCTTTAACTACTTGATTTTTAAGATGATAGGCAAAACTTAACACTCCTCACAATTATATGCACAATAGCTGGTACCCTCACCAGTTTGGAGATGTGAAGGGGAAAAAAGTAGATATTGAGTCTTGTGTTTTAATGGCTTTGCTGAGTGGAGGGTGTGGAGGGCCCTGATTTTAATATAAATTACTGAAGTTTTGAACCTGTTCTGTTCTTTGAAAATACACTGGGATGAGTCAGTCCAGGATCCCTTACAGGTGACAGTGAATCAAGAGGTATGAGCTCAAGGTCTTAAAACAAAGATGTATTTTGTGTGGAAAAGGCTCCATCACTGGAGATGATAGTCCAGGGGGTTCCCTGTTCCTGTACACTGCCACAGCTGTGTCAGCAGTTTGACACAAGTGAGTGGTTTAGGTCACTCAGAGCAAAATATCAGCAAAACCAAGTTTAACAGTAAAGTGAAAGGGCAGCAGAGTTTGTAGGCTAGGTCCATTCTCCTACTTACTGGGTGGTGAAAGCACACAGAGAAATATCAGACTAAAATTTAAATCAACCTGAAACAGAAATCAATCTAAAATGATCTACATGGAAGTTGGGGATGGAAAAAGGGTAAAGGTGGGAAAGAGTAAGGATAGAAGGGAGTAAGGGAGACTCTTTCATTGGGTGACAAGGTTCACTCTACAGGGCTGGGTACATCAGTGAAGGACTTTCTAGGCAGAGCTGGAGTTGGCACACAGACACTTTGAGTTTCTAGTCTGAAGACATTAAACAGAGAATTTGCAATAGTTTGTTCCATTACTGGAGTCTGTGCCTCCATTTATTCATTCATGGTGGATGTTTTTCCCCCAGGAATCACTGAGTTAGAGAATCCTAGAAAGGGTTGGGTTGGGAGGGGCCTTAAAGCCCATTTCATCCCACCCCCTGCCATGGGCAGGGACACCTTCTGCTATCCCAGGTTGCTCCAAGTCCCATCCAACATGGCCTTGGACACTTCCAGGGATGGGGCAGCCACAGCTTCTCTGGGCATCTTGGTGTTTTTCCTCCCTTGTTGTCCACCCCTGAGATGGCTGATGGTGTTCCTTCCCACGGAATTCAGGGAATCTCAAAATACTTTTAGGCTGAACTAATGCATCAGATGTAATCTCCAGGAGTGTGTTTGAACTGCACCTGTGATTCAAAATCTGCTCCCTGGGCCAGGTAAAACATGGCTGCAAAAAGCACAGCTCTTCTTCTTCTTTGGCCAGTTGTTATTTCTCCATTTGGTGAAACATTACAGTAAGAGTATATTCATAAATAAATTTAAAAGGATTAATGCATGATGAATAGACTGTGTAAGCATATTACAGGCATGGTTATTATGTGATATAGGTGATTGTAAGTCATGGTTAAATGCAACCTATTGACCAAGTAGACTCTGTAAAAGTCTGTGACAAGACATTAGCCACTTGTTAACAGAGCTAGTAATCATTTATTGATTTTCCATGCAGTATTTATACATCCGCCACCCTAGAAAGTGTGGAATTCAATTCCAGGATCTGCTTTCAAGTCCCACTTACTCTAATGGGGACACAAATCTCTCACTTGAGATCGTTGAACTGTCAGAAATTGTCAGGGCTGGCAAGAGGTGAGTGCTGTCCTCAGGTGCATGAGGGTTTGGTGCTGTTTTACCAGACTGGTGTGAGCACTGGGCTGCCTGGCTTGGAGAAAGAAGTAACTCAGCTTTTGTGAAGAATGTTGATTTTTTTTGCATTTGGTTTTGTTCAGCTCAGATATGAAACACCCACATTTGAAAAATCATCACTATCAGGTATTGAGGCCATCAGCAGGGACATCCCCAGTGATGGGCTTCCTAAGAGACCACAGCTGGGAGTGTTCAGGTCCTCACGGCTGCAGAAGTCCCAGCCAAGGTTCTCAATGAGAAATGAGGCAGACCAACCCATACCCACTGAATCTTTGTTTATTAATTTCAAAAAGAAATGTTTAGCTTAAATTGTTCTCAATCTTTCTTCATCCCATCCAAACACAAGTGAGAAAGCCGAGGGATCCAACTGTTCCAACACAGTGAGATAAGAAGCAAATAAGGTCCTCAAAAGTCATAGTTAAAATTTTAGAAATCTCAAGTGACCAGACCATTTGGTAATGATCTCCCCTTGAGAGATGGGTAACTGGTGTTAGGAGAGGGGCAAATTGTCAGAGTAGGTTGGGCAGGGAGAAAGAACAAAAGGTCAAAGGTGCAGGGAAATGACAGAGAAAGAAGGAGAGAAATAAGCAGTGGGGAAAGGGAATCACCCTTGTCAAAGTAAGGTAGTGCAATAATAAATACCTTGGAAAAGACACAATTCAGTCCTGGAGTGTAGAGTGACACTGGAAAGAGCCCTGCATTTCTCTCTTTCTAGTGGGTGGAAGGAGTGATTTTATCATGAGAGTGAGAAAAAATGATGGAATGGCACGTTCATGAAGCAACAGAGTGAGGAGATGGAAGACACACAGCCCTGGAGGCTGGGAGAGGATGGCCCTTAATTCCCTGTCTCTCTGTGTTCCTCTGGCTCTGGGCCTCAGAGCACACACAGCCCATCTGATTTAATAAAGGCAGGAAGCAAACGGTGCCGGAGCCATGAGAGACTGCAGAGAGGGGTTGGAGAAGGGTCAAACTCATTTGTCATATGATGGGATGTAGAGTGTGGGGAGGGGGAGATGCTCGGAGGGTTAAGAGGAGTGGAAATAGCTGCAGCACTGGAAAAATGGATGTTACCACAGCTGACCTGAGTGCTGTGCTGCAGTGTGACTTCTGGGGGTAAGGACAACATCCTGGCCTTTCATCCTCACCCCTTTCTCACTTTGGGAAAGGGTTTTATAGTTTCATTCTTTACAGCTTATTCAGTGTCCCTGAGAGATGGCTATATTTAGTGTTGTAGCACACAGGGACTCAAGTCAGGGGTCCCTGCAGGGCTATTGCTGCTCCAAAACATCTGTCCTTCACAAACTGATGCTCCCTCCTCATTGTAGCTGGGGCTGCTCAAACTGTGTGTTCCTCATGCAGCAAGACTCCAGATGAACTTTCCACTCACATGCAGAGGGACTTCAAAGGGTCTTTGTTGACCATGGCAAGTGATGAAGCAGTGATGAAGCACAAACTCAAGAGATAACAAGGGAGAGAATGCTCATCCACAGCCCACACATTCATTCCTCTCGCTCGGTGAGAGCCTGGGTGAGTTCTGGGATGGCCACTCTGTCATGGGGGGTTTTCCATGCTCATGTTTCTTGGGAGCAGGAGCAGCACAGGCAGCTGCCCTGGTGCCAAGCTTGGGACAAGGTGGTCACTAATTTCCTGGGAGGGGTACCTGGGTAATGCCTGGACTTCAGCAGAAATGGTCACAAATACATGTCACCCTGTCATTAATGAACTGCCTGAATATATATCCATTAAAAGCACACCAATAGCTTAAAAGTGCTTTCCTCCCAGGAGGAAATTCAAGAGTTCTAGGTGCTGTGTTGCACCTCAGGACAAACTTTGCTCATGGCAACAAATCTGTTTATTTCTAATGTTGTCTTTTTTGATTGAAAACAAGTTGTTGTTTTGGGATTTTTTTTTTAAATATGAAACTAAAACCAGGCATTATAGGCATCAGGTCAGCAAACAATGAGGACAGATCTGAAGTTTCTCTCAGAGATGTTTATGGAAGTTCAAGGGGTTTTTCTCACTCCCTCTTTCTTGCTGTGGAAGGAAATCCTAAAATAGCACAGTCAGAACTTTTTTCTCAGCATGTTTCTGGTTCAGCAAGGAATTAGAATTACTGAGTCATAAAGGGTGGGAAAATGCAATTTTTGAGAGAAAATATTTTCCTATTTTTTCTCCTTCCTAATTTCTCTGACGTTTGAAAGGTATTTGCAAATTTCAGAGTCTTATATACAGCTCTGGCAGCTGAGTGAAGCAGGTACTGCTCCCTGAGGTCTCCATTTCTGTCCCCAGTTAAATAAGCAAATTTAATTTGGCAAAAATTCAGTCTGTACAAAACATTATAAATTCACCAGCCCCGAAGATAATTCTTCCTTCTTCAGTGCCTACTCCATCCACATTGTCTCTAATAAATGGGCTGATGAATGAGAAGGCTCAGGCTGATGGCTGATACAGGATCAGGAAAACTCTACAGATTGACACCCTCAGAATATTTTGTCCTGGGTTTATTGCAGCATCTGTAGTTTAATGTAGTATCTCTTAGAGATATGTGATATCATCTCTCTCCTGGGGTTCCCTCAGCATGGCTCTGCAGAGAATGGCAGAGAATGGTCCTCTCAGCACCCCAAAACCTCACAGAAGGCTGCAAGCACTGGCTGTACCTGGAGTAGGGTAGGGATGAGACTGACAGAATATACTTCAGGTTGACTGCTGGAGGAAGTCTGGGTTTTTATACTTACAAGTGCAAGTGATAAATGGTGAATTAATGCTTATTAGCTATGCTGAATGGTTTAGAGCTGCAGCTGAAATCCTGGGAATGCAGATCCTATCAATTGATGGATTAGTCATAATCTCATACAAGCACTGTAGGACAGGGCTGCTTGAAATGTAACATTTGGGGTGGATTTCATTGCTTGTTTGGTCCATTGTGTATTCACACACCAGAAGTACCAAACACAGCCCAAGCCATGAGTTCTGGATTTTTCATGCTCCAAAGTCTGGTGCCTGCCTCAGGCAGGAAGGGTCTCTGTAGCTGTACAATTAGGATTATGACAGTGTAGAGTGAACACTTGGGTTTGGTGCTTTGACTGATGTTTTGTCATCCCTCTGCATCTTCAGACCAAGCATTTATCCATAAACCATTAAACATTTAGCATGGGTTTTCCTTATCTTCCTGTAACTGACATTTGCCTCAACTTTTCTCTGTCAGCAATGGCAAAGCCTTTTTAGTCTCTTTACCTTGTTTTAATACCTAATTATTTCATTTCTCCCTGGATCAGGCACCTGCAGCATTCTGGGAGAAGATAGATCCCCCGAGCAGCAGTGACTTGTGCTGTACTATCCCCTCCTTTGTAATTAGGGTTTCTCCCTTCCTCCTTCAACCCCCTGGCCTAATGTGTCCTCTTTGCTGCTTTCCCCAAGTCAAACAAACGTGTTCCTTGGAAGGTCAGTGTAACCTGTAGGAAATTCCTGCTGTCTCTGAGCTGGCTCATTCATCACTAGTCATAACCATTCTGGAATGTGAACTCGTAGTCTGTTATCTGGCTACTGCTAGTGATGATGCCTGGAGACGACAGCTTGGTTTTCAAAAGCTGGGTTGACCCTGAGGGGCGAGGAAAACTTGTTTTGACAGAGCAAACATGACACGGAAGCAGCACAAGTGCCAATATGTGCAGGAACAAGGTGTTATTTTCTCAAGGTGGATTTTTTTTTTTCCCAACTGGGGAAGGCACAGCAGTGTACAGGAAACAAAATATTTAGTGTTTTTTCCTTCCCAAAAATGCAATTAAAGCACAAAGGCTATCTGTGTGTACACTGAATGAGAGAAAAAAGGAATGAAGCAGGTACATCTGGGAAGGGAGCAAGGTGTGTCCTCCTCTCATTCACCTGTCCAACAGCCAGGTTGTGAGTTAGTGGTCCTGAGACCCTGCTGCTGTCCTGCCCTTGTTCTCTCCTTTCTTTCCCCACCTTCCCCTTGGGATGTGCTCTCTCTGAATGGGGACTTGCAGGGGTGTTTGACCCAGTCCTATAAAGAATAACAATCTCAACTCTTGACCTTGCTGCAATCATTGTTCCTACATGTTCTGCTTCCCTCAAAGACAGGACAGAACAGATGACTGTGGATATTTTAAAATGTCAGCCTGACATTGTGGCATTAGTATAATTTAAGCCAAGCACCGCCAGTTAATTCCCTTTACTTTCTATTGGCTGAATGTCTTGCATGCATTGTTCGTGTGGCTCAAAGTCATATGGTTCCATGGCATCCCTGATCCTGCTAAGCCACCATTTCCAAATTGGAACAGCCACATGCTTCTTCCATCAATTGTGCATGGCCTGGCCTATGTGTGGGGGCTGTGACTGTCACTGGCTGTGTCAGAGACAAGAAAATGTCTCTCCTGCTCAAGCCATGGTGTGATGTGGCCCTTTTTTGGGAAAAGAGCTTCTCCCTGGAAACCAGGACTGCCACTGAACTAGGATGGAAGAAGCAAAGTGCTGAGGCAAAGCACTCCACAGATAAGAATAATGTTTGTGAAAACTGGGAGTGGAATTTGCTTCTTACTCGCCTCTGTCCTTTTTTGCCCCCAATGACATCTGTGACAGACTGGTTTTGAAGTCCCTGGTTCTGTGTGCTGCTAGCACACTTGATAGACCTATGTGGTATTTGAGAATGTAAGTCAAAAAGATGATCTTGAGTGTTTTGGCAGCAGCTTAGGTCTTACAAGAAATCTGTGTTTGAAGGCAGAACCTGAAAATATTTAGCTAAGTAGACAAGAGTCCCTTTCATAGTCCCTGTAAAGTACTTCAGAAGTCTGAAGGTATCTTTCACAACTTCAGTGTGAAGTCAAAAAACACTTGCTGAAGATTTAACAGCACGCTGTGATTGTGATAAGTTAAGATGGTTTATGTTTTGATGCTGACAACTCGCTTCCTCTTTGTGCTGGAACCAGTCCTGACCTCAGAGCAATGTCAAGGGGAGAAGCAGCATCTTCCCGTGGCTGGTGGGAGAGAAGCAGTGGGAAAGTCCAGCCGTGGGCAGTCCCATGCAGGATGCTCCTCTGTGTAACTCCCACTGTCCTCCAAGGTTAATTCCACTGCACAGCTGCACTGCTTGGGGCGATAAGGATGCATTAAATAAAAAGGGATTTCCCTTCTTGGGAATCAAATTAGAGCAGTCCAGATCAGGCCAGTTCTTTTTATCTCATTCTCACCCCAGCAAGAAGTTTAGACACCAGTCCCCAAAGATCCTTTTCTGGTTAGAAACATCTGCAAGGCACTGAACTGGAGGAGTGTGGGGATAGTGCTGATATGCTGGCTGTTGGGAAGATGGACACTGCTACTCAGTGTCTTCAGAGAAAACCAAGGAGGCTGAACTTGCAAACACTGGAGATTGTTTGGAGTCATGGATTAATCCCAGGTGTGAATGGTGAAGCAGTTCCTGGGAAGCAGAGTTTCCAGCAGTAGCACTGTCACTGCAGCACTGTGTTCTCCAGCACGTGGGAGGCCCCAGTCTTTGACCTCTATGCAAAGACCTCGAAACAGGGAAGGAAAATAAAGAGTACAGCTGTAAGAAAACATATTTCTTTTGTGAAGTTTACTGTCTGAGCATGGGTCAGGCATGGTGTGTTCAAGAGACTTCTTGGTTCAGTGTTATTCCATAGAGAAAAACAAAAATAACTCCATCAGAGGTTGAAAATGCAGTATCTGTCTGGCTTCTGGGTGGGGTTCTCAGCACAGAGCTAATAGAAAAATAGTAAGAGCTGATAAAAATGAATGACTGTTGATCTATAGCTTGAGTGAGAGGAGTTGGTGGTCTCACTCCAATCCTAATTGGATCAGAGCTCACAGCATGCAAAACCAGCAGTGACCTTGCTACTGCTGTGGCTGGAGCTGGAACAGCTGATGGGGAATGAACTCCCCTGACACAGAACTGCTCCTGAAGTTGGGCCAGGGGGCTCAGCTTCCAGCACGAGGCTGTTCCCATCACACAAGCAAAGCAGCTGTAGAGCACATCAGCTCTTTGTGTGTTTGCTGGCATCAAGACTTTTAAGACTTTGTTCTTTTCCTTGTATCAGACCTCTAAACCCCTCCAGGGACTGGCTGCCTTCACCATGAAATCCTATAGAACTGTCTGGTAGCTGATGTAGCAGAACTTCCCTCCAGTAAATGGCATAAAAAGTAGCACTGATAAGGTGCCTCTCTCTTTTTCTGTGTGCACTAAAACCACCTTTTAGAGTTGGTTCTGCCCAAGGTCAGTTGAATATGGCCAGTGCTATAGAAGCCTCTAATGCTTTTTGCAACAATAATGCCTTCATTGTCTATGCAGCTAAATTGCCATCAGTAGAAATCCAGATGTTTGTCTGAAGGGAGATCATGCTGGGGCATTATTTACCTTACAGCTCACACCAGAGATGCAAACAATAGCAGCACATTTATCCCCATTTTGGCATTAATCCCGTGAAAACAATGGACCGAATTCATCACTGATAAAACTCCATTGTTTTACTGGAGTCTCACAAGAAGAGACATTGCCTGGTAGAAAGATGGTAGCTCTTCTTGGAGAGGGTGGAAAAAGATTTTGTCTCCTTTGATACCAACACAAATGGTCTTCTAATCTCCACTGGCACACGAGAACAATTATCAGCTTTTCAAACCAAATACATACAAAACAAGACAATAATCGTAAGGTTGCCAAGTGACATCCTTAGATCATTTCCACAGGCTTTTGTTGTCTTCTGTGTCTGGCCAGAATTCCTTTGGGCTCATTGATGTTGCTCTCTGTGCATCCCGTCATTTATTCTGTTCGACAGCCAGTGTCAAACGCTGAGAAATCCAGCAAAGGAAGGCAGAGGTCAGACTTGTGACATCTTCTGAGCTCCGTGTGTTTGTGTAACCCAGCAGGGTTCATTTCCATCAGGGATGGAAAGAGCAGGATCGCTGCTGCTGGGAGTGAGGGTGGAAGCGTGGCAGGGAAGGGCTGTGTGGAGGCAGCTCTCTGCTCTGCCTGAGAGCTCTCATTCCATACTGGTCTCACTGGTTTCCTGCAAGGGCCCGTTCTCTTTATGTATTGCTGTTAGAAGTTTGTCTGTGAAATAAATAGTGGGAAGGAGGAGGGAGAATCTGTGGCATCCCAAAGGGAGGCACATCCAGTGAGCCATTCTTTGTGAGCTCTTCAGTGCTTGCAGCTATGGAGGGAAAGGAGGAAAAGCAGTGAGAACATTTTGGGTGCATGCTGGAAAACCGATGGAACTGCTATGCCTTCTCTGCATGTGGAAAGATTTTAGAAGCCTGTTTCTGCTCTTCTCCCCAGACTTGGCAGCTGATGGATATTCATGGCAGAGGAACCTCAGTCTTTGTGTCCAGTTGAGAAAAAAATTGTCCCTTTCTTCTCCTCACTCCCTGGTTAGCTTTCCTCAGTCTCCGTTCTGCCCACAGTGCTGTCCCTTGGGAAAGTGTGGCTAAAGTGGATTTCTTGCTGGAGGCTGCATTGTAATACTTCCCTTGTCTTGTCATGGCATTATTGGAACTTTCTGGCCTTTTCTGTGCCTTTCAGGAACAGACACTCCACAGGAGTCACTCAGAAAGAGTTGATTAACTGAGCTAATTATTCCCCTGATTTCCTAAGTTAAGGTCTGGTGTTAGCTAAGTAGTTATTACCTGTTTCTGATTTGGCAAAGAGCACTGAGGTGACTCCTGATTTTCATCTGTTCCCATGTGCATGCTGTGACACTTCAATTTAAACATGTGCTGGGAACAAAGATGAAATTTTAATTTATGGAAGTGTTGGGAATGTGTTTGTGAATGCCTGGAGTGTGCTTTGAGAGCCAGGCGTGGAAGTTACCAGGTACATTCAAGACACCAAAAAATCCCACAATTACTAACTCTAAAATACAGGTACTTGCTATTCCTCCTCATGGCTCTAAACAGGAGAGGAAGCTGGAGGTTTCCCCTAAAGACAAGCATTTGAGGTGACTGAAATACTGCTCCTCTATTTATTTAGTTACTGAGCTACTTAGGGTTTGCTGTCTGCACTCCTGATCTAGTCAGGGCCCAGTACATGAGCTAATGGCTCTCTGTGAAGTCAGTTCAGAGCTTGTGCACTCTAGCAGAACCTCCCTTGCAGACAGTAAATCACCATCCCCAGCAGGTTGAGGACAGCTTGGTGAGATAACAGTTCTCTGTGTTCCTGGGGACTCCAGGCCCTGCCTCCATGGAGCCTGGCTGCTGAGTAAACACTCAGGGAAACATTTTTCTTGTCCTACAGGGCTTGCAATCCCAATAGACCAGAAGCAAAGGGGGAGTCTGAAGGAAAACAGAAGCTGCAGTTGCTCAGCCAACCATACTCACCAAGCCTGTGGAGGAGCTTGGACCCCAGTGCAGTTACCTGTGAGGTGTGCTTGTGTACAGGCCCAGGGCTGCTCTTGCTGAGTGCTCCTTCACTGGGGACACCCCACTGCAGCTCTGCTGTAAGGTCACACAAATGATGGCCTTACAGGAGGTGGATCTGTCAGGAGAAAGATGAGAGGAAACAGCTTTGCCCTGAGCAGTAGATGACCAGGAAAGCAGGAGGTAGCTGTTCCACATTACACAACTCCAGACTGGTCATGGCATTAGCTGGGCTGTTCTCATAGCATTTCACCTGCTCTGGAGACATACAGCTCCTTTGTGATCATTCTCGTTTGTTCCAAAATAATTCTGAAAGCTGGAAAGGTGCTTTTTTTTGGTGTAGAACCATTTCTCTGAGCACACACGGTGGTCAGAGGGCTGATTAAGACAGTGTGAGCATCTCAGCCAGTTACGCAGCCAGAGCTGCTTTCCTGCAACTGGAATTAAGAATCCAGACGATGTGTTCAAGATTTATGGTTTCCACTGGGGTTTGTGCTGCTGACATTTACTCTGCTTCACACAACGTATTCCATCCCATAATGAACTCTGTCAGGAATAGAGAAAATAAAGCCATTGTCTTCTGGCAAACTCTGCCTGTGCAGTCACCCTTCAGTGCCAGGCATGAATATGTGAATGTTTCAGAGTGTGAGATGTAGCTGAGGGCTGTTGAGGTTGGTTTTGGGGAAAGGAGCCTTAGGGTGTGTCAGTAAAGGAAGGAGATAAAGGAGCTGGAGGTTACCCACAAAATCAGGTTTTGGCCTGTAGCTGAAGGAAGACTGTGAACAGATGGTTCTTTTCCAGATTTCTTGACCCCTGGATTCTCTTCTGCAGGTGTTGTGTTACTCAGAGAGTGATTCTGTGAGGTCAGAGATTGATTCTAGGTTTTTGTCTTTCCTTGAATACTTAAATGGGCACCAAAATGGGCAGAGGACTATGCTCACCCTCATGATCACAGAGCATCAAGGTGGGCTTTGGTCTTGCTGTCCTGCTCCTCACAGATTGGGCAGTAGAAAAAAGTCCTTCACCCAGGGGCTGATCAGGCACTGGAACAAGCTCCTGAGGGAAGCGGTCACAGCACCAAGCCTCAAGGAGCATCTGGACAACGCTCTCAGCCAGGTTTAGCTTTAGGTGGCCTTGCAAAGGGCAGGGAGCTGGACTTGTTGATGCTTATGGGTCTCTTCCAACTTGAGATATTCTGTGATCCCTGAGTCACTGGGATTGTGTGGGAAATGGAGCGAGGGAGGGGAGAGATGCTTCCTGCTGCACAGTCCTCTCCAACAGAGGCATGGAATTTCACCTGCAGAGCGTGGGCACTTAGAAATGCATTGTCCTAAGTAGAGCTGAGGGAACTTAGAGATTGGAAACATTAAGATACCACAGCGAAGGTTGCTCTTGCAGTATTTATGATCAGAGTGAAAGCAGAATGTACCAGAAAGCTTCTGTTGGTGTCTCTTAACTCTTCTCATGAGGTTTCCCATCCTTCATCCTCGAGAGCCTGGGAGAATTTGGATAGACTTCAACTACACACCCAAACTTTGTGTGATTATCTGTACTGAACATCTGACCCCTTTTGAGGTTTGGGCATCTTTGGGCAAATGGAATCTAACAGAGATAAAATCAGGCTTTATTTTTCATGCCTGAACTTCAAAAGTGCCTGTTTTGGTTAATGAAGCTGTGGCATGCCCATGGGGATTGTGTGCCTCTGGGTTCTCTGAGCAGGGCCAAATCTCTTGCTGAGAGTGGTGCTCCTTGCCAATGTGCTGCCCACTGTTTTTCACAGCTCCATCATTTAAGAACTCTGTTTTCTATTCAGATAGAAATGTTTCTCCTTGTTTTTATTTCCTGGATATCTTATGGGAGTGAATTTTAGCCCATGGTGGTGCTTGCTAACTACTGATTCAGACCCTCTTTTCAGCTGCTGGTCCATTTCTGTTTGTGCTGTGAGGTTTATTATACCTCACAAGAAAAACAGTTCCTCAGATGCTGTAAAATATTATCATTGCAAGGGCCTCAATGAAGCTATGAGAAATGAGGATGATTTCTGATTTCTAGCTGAGGATTTAGATTCTGTAAAATATTATCATTACAAAGGCCTCAGTGAAGCTATGAGAAATCAGGATGATTTCTGATTTCTAGCCAAGGATTTAGATTCTCAGTGTGGTTGTTTTTTTTTTAGTTCC
This sequence comes from Cinclus cinclus, assembly GCF_963662255.1. NCBI lineage: Eukaryota > Metazoa > Chordata > Aves > Passeriformes > Cinclidae > Cinclus > Cinclus cinclus. Next base: position 9,321,825 of record NC_085062.1, read on the forward strand.
TCAATTTAAATTAAGTGAAACGGCTAAAGGAGAGTGTTCAACGAGCATTAGTGAACAGTGAGAAATCGCTGTTATGAGTCTTTCTCATCCTTTGTCTGTTATACCCGAGGTCCTAAAAATTTTGTGGATGTGCTTCTAAATGATTACAGTACTTGCAAAAAGTCTTTGCTTCTTGAATTACACCAAAGCAAACTCACTGAAATTGATGGGTCTTTGACCTGCAAGTTGCATAGGTGTTTATGTCACAGTGGAGGGGAAATTGAACCTTCTTGATCTGGAAACATTTTTGTCTCCACTTTGAACTGATGTTGTTGTAAGGAAATGACCAGGATAATGTTCAGTATCTGGGATTCAGTGAGCCCTCACTCTGCCCGTGTCTCCTGCAGTAACACAAACAGCCCCAAAGCCTCTGTACTCCTGGAGAAGCTGAGCACATGTGGGGAGAAGAGACCACTGTGTGTGGGGCAGAGTTTTGTGCTTGCTTACACCCCTCCACCTCCCCTGAACCCCATGGAGCTGTTCTGCAGTGCAGAGGGCTGAGAGCAGCATCCTTCCTGCACTGTATAAACACATCAGGGGTGGGACACGTGGCAGAAGAGAGGAGAGAAAAGGGCCTAGACTGACAGACAGACAGACAGGGCTCCATAGACAGCCAGACAACAATTATAAATAGCAGCCTTTTGAGCTCTGTTTGATGTGTTGCCCAAGGCCAGGTGGAAAATCTTTCCGTTGCTGCCTCTTCAACTAATCGCTTTCCCCTCATTTTTCAATAAAGATTCCAAGTTTGGTCACTTCTTTGGCACATTTGTTTCCCATTAGAATACTTTGTGCTATTTCACTGTGTTATGCTAGATAATTGCTCTAATAACAAACCAAGGGAAAGCTTTTGAACATTTTAGGAAGTAATTTTTTCCCTTATGAAAATTCAGCGAACACTGAGAGAGATCTGGGGAATAGCAAAGGAAAGGCAGAGAGAGAGAAAGGGGGAAAGGAGTGTATTGACTTTTATTGATGGTATTTCTGCACTTACATGTAAACCACATGCCAAAAATTTAATTGCAGTCCAACTGAATATTTATATAGCACTTTATCACTTTCAAAGCTTTTTAGTGACTATTGTTCAAGTGAACCTCATGGTGCCCTGTACTTAGGGACACAAGGTTATTGTGCTGGAGAAGTGAGACACTGTCTTTTTTGACTGGCAAAATGGTTGCAAAGCAAAGATAGGAATTGAAGAGGTCCTCACTCTGCTAAACTTCCCCACTTCCCATATATCAAAGGTATGATTGTTTCAAGTGCCCCAGTAATTGTCCAACTCGGCTTCCGCTCATGGCAGAGTGAGTTTTAGCAGAGTAGTGCAGAAGAAAACAATTAGAACATGTTTAGTACTTTCAATAAACTCCCCCTCTGTGTTTGCATACTGCCAAGATGCCTTTCAGAATTTAGTGTGGTCAAGGGGATAGGGAGATAAATAATACAAACCGAGGAAAGGAGGCTTCGGGCTGATTTACTGAGGCCTCTTAGCTAAATTCTTTCCACTCAGACTCTGCTAGAGGTGGAGCTTTTGCTCTGCAATGCCTGTTCATTTCCCATCTTACACAAAAATTCCAAGTGCATTCAGGGCTCAAAGTTTCAGGGATGGAGGTGTCTGAGGTTAGGGACAGATGTTGATGAGGGTGCAGGACACATGAGGTATGTCCTCACCTGCCATTAGGCCCTGACTGGGTTTTTTATTTTCCCATCATTTGAAGCTTCAGTCCCCTGTTTCACAAAGGTGGAAGGATGGCACTTCCCTCCTTCACAGAGTGTTTTTAAATCTAGTCTTGAAAAACACATAATAAGAGCTGGATTCATATCTGTTGGCTCCTCCCAGAATTAATCTTTTATCTTGCTTCAAGCAGGATTTTCACATATTTTTTGTCTTCCTTTTTTTCCCCAAAGCATTCAGATATTTGTAAAGAGGAGGAAGGAAATAAGAAAATAATCTTCTGCTAAATTTCACTTATTTGACCTCTGGATTTGGTGCAGATGGCCCAGCTCTGATAGCTCCCCTGATGTGATTCCATGGCCTAGATTCTGCATTTCCTTGTGAGCCATGGTGTCATCCTTCCACTGAGCCAGCCCTGCTGAATCCCAAACACCAGCACAGTAATTGCTCCTTCTGGTCATCCCCCCAGCCTTCCCCAGGGCCTTGATGGTGTCTGGTTTTGGTTTCTCTCTCTGATAGCATTGAGTTCTCCTCAGCATAGCAGCTGCTGGGTTACACTGCCTTGAACCTGGTCTGGGAGAAGAGGGAGAGGCAGTAAAAGTCATGTGTCTCTCCCCTTTTTTTCCTTCTCCTTTCTGGGAAGCTGTTTGGATCTTGCAGGATCCATGGCAGGAGATGCGGGATCCACGGGTAAAAGGGACACTGCAGCTTTCAGCCACTTCTCTTCTGCAAATTCCCAAGCAGCTGACAATCCTTTGATGACAGCCCCAGAGAGTTAATGAACTAAAAGGGCTGCGGGTTATCTCCCAGAGATTGGGGAGCATGAATTAAATGGTCTTTTGGAAGATGGGAAATAATTATTCTTCTGCTTCAAAGCCATGTCCAATTGAATGATGTCGCCAGCCCAAATCAGCAATCACAATCTCTGATGAAGACCCATTAAACAGATTGGGCTGAGTAATGCACAGGAAAAAAATGTCAGGAGCATCTTTATTCTAAGTCTCTCAACCCTACAATGGTATTTTTTTCTTTTTTTTTTTTTTTTTTAAAAAAAAGAAACTCTTTAAATGCCTCAAGCTTTTCTACCTCAGCACTTCCAAGCTGGAAATAGCTAGGAATGCATTTCTGCACCATCCCTGATGGAAAGGCGAGGACATGAGTAGCCAAGTTTGCTGAGGTATTGTCTGTGATATCTGAAGGGTATTGTGTAGGATATGTGAAGGAAAGAAAGCTTTAGGGAAAAGGCTTGGGCAAGACCAGCTGGCAGCCCCTCCTCTGGGACATTGTTCTCTAGGTCACTTCTTTCTGGCAGGGGATGGGAAGGAGGGGGCTTCCCCAGGGCCAACACTCAGACACTTTAAGAGGAGGGAGAGTGTTGAGTGATCCTTACTGAAAGAAAGACACATTCCTCTGTACTTTAGCTATTGCAAAAGTGACATAATGAAGTCAAACATTAGGACATGATCATTAGGGGAATTCATTAGGAACGCTTGGCTGTACAGTGAAGTCAGTTGGAAGTTATGAACTATAACTCCTTAGTGTTATTGAAAAGAGGAAAATCTTATTGCAGTGCTTTGCTTTTTCACCATATGAGCTGCAACCTGAGGGATGTTGCAGCAAAGGTAAACTTTGCCACTTTGTGCATGTACCAGAGAAGCAGCTCCTTAGGTTGGGCTGCAGGTGAACTGACTGGATGAAGTCTAGCATCTCTTTCAGAGAGTTACAGAAGTAATACAAGGAGCCTGAGAAAGGCCCTTATTTTGGAATAAAGGAGCTGTCACTGGGGTCTGTCTGGCTCCCTAGTATGGCCCTTACTACTTGTATAATCTGCCTCCCCATTATACCTCATCTTAATTCCCTCATAGAGCAAACCTGGTACATCACAATATTCCCAAAACAAATCTGGGAAGGGACAATGGCACTTGTGTTTTGCAGAGATGGAACAAAACCCCAAATGTTTTAGGGCTGCTGTTTACTCCAGTTACTGGACTGTTTCCATGGATGTAGCCCTGGGGTTGTGTGAGGATGCTGAGAAGGAGCTGTAGCCCCAGCTGGAGCATCATCTCTCCAAGACCCTCACATCTGCTTGGGTTTTAGCTGCCCAGATTTGCTCAACAGCCTATTGTGTCTGATCTGGACCAACCTCACTGGCAACAGTGAAAAGGCATTGCTGAGGCAATTTACCTTAAAGGAGCCATCCAAAACAGGTCAGATGGTCTGGAAATACCAGTTTCTTTCTATTTATGATAAAATGGAGTGGAGTTTATTGTCTCATCAGTAATGATCCAACAGCAGTGGAAGATACTTAACCTCTAATCTCAGAGGTCAACCTCATTTTCCTTTCCTTCTCACAGACAACCCCAGATTTCCAACTGACACAGATGTAAAGTTTGAAAATATGGCCTGAGTGGTGTTTGCCTGATTGTGCAGCCTGTCTGAAACACAAACTTCAACAAATGCAAACCATGGCCCTCCCATTGGAGACAAGATAACGGAGATGTGTGTAGGCAGGACCATGGAGGTTCTCCCTGGAACTTGGCTTGGCTTTACTTCATCCCAGAGGCAGTGAAGGGATCTCCACATAGACTGGTCAAACACCATGTCCTCAATGCCAGTAGTGGATTGTCCACATAAAACCTGGGAGAATGTCATTGGAGTAAAAATGAATAGGAGCTGAGCTCAGAAGGGTTCACTCAGGTCTGGAAGCCTATTGTGGGCAAATTGCACACTGTGAACACCACAGTGCTCTCTGTCCTGGCTGTTGAGGAATTAGAATTTGAGGCCCATTAGCCAAGATTTATTTATTGAAGAACTTAAACCCACTGACGACCCAGATATCCATGGATCAGCCCTTCAGACATCCCACTCAGTGCACTCAAAGGCACTGCAGGTGGACTTAGCAGCTGATACAGTGGAGCAAGGAAGGGCTTCACAACAGAAATGCTTGTAACCTCTGAAAAATACCCTGAGAGAGCACAGAAATCATCTGGGGACTTTGAGTCTGCCTCGGCTAGTCTGGTTCTGGTGACTGATGGGGATCAGAGCCCGTTGTCCTCTCTGGGGTGTGATGTGTGTGGGGAAGTCCTGTGTCCACCCGGATGTGGGCACGTTCCAGCTCCAGAGCAAACAATGCCTGCTTGTTTTGCCCAGCAGGTTAAAAAGCTGCTTTGGAGGCTGTGTCACGGTGTTGGAATGTGATGCGGTGTGAAAGACTGGGCTGTGTTTTACTGGGGTGTTGTGCAGGGCCCTGCTCTGGGATGGGAGGGGAAGGCTGCAGGGCACATATTCCATGTGCAGGAACACTCTTCTGTCAGCCTCTCTGTGTGTGGAAGGTTGGTTTTTTAAAGGTTTTCAGCATTTTTTAATCTCTGGTGGGCTTTATCCGCTGTTCTCTACCTTGCCCTTTGACATGCACTAGCTGAAAATTAGATCTGTAGTTAGCTGAGAAGTTACCTGTGTGAGAAAACGTTACTTCATGACCTCCACTGAGTATGATGCTCCTGGGAATAACTCCTGAGATTGGTCTGACTGTAATATCAGAAAAAAAATACAGGGGTAAAGCAGGGAAAAAAATAAATTGCTTGTAAAAACGTCTTTTGCAAGCAGTTAAATCCAAAGGAACCTATTCTGCCTCTGAAAACTGAAACGACAATTCTTGCTTGTTCTGTTACCAGCTCTTTCCTAGACATTGTCACAGTTGGGTACAGAGCATGAGCTGAACCGTGGCCTCCCCCAGAATGAGTTCATATGGTTTGAGAAGTAGAGGAGACGGACACTGAGAAATGAGTGCTGTGTTCTGCTCTGGTGGGTTGGGCAGGATTTGGTCTCATGGCCTTCCTGCAAAGAGGAGCAGTCAAGGGTTTGCCCAATTTGTTCATCAGTCATCCTGTGCAGCCCTGTGTAGCTGGGCAAAATTCACTGGGGTTAATGAGATGCATTCTTCAGTGTGGTTGGACGGGAACTTTGGAGATGCTGGAAAACTGCCTTGTGCCAAGCTGGAGTGAAAAATCCTGAAAAATGTCATGTGCTGACAGGCTAAGAGGAAAAAATGAGAAGTTTAGTTCGGCTGAAATGTTTTGTTTGTCATCTCAATGTAAAGCTGAGAAAAAGGGAAAAATCAAAATGAAACATTTCAAAATTTAATTAAACTGCACAGAAAGCTCATTTGAACAGAAAGCAAATGTTCAGTGACTGTTCAAGCAGCATGTTTTGCTTATTTGGGATTCCTTTTTCCACAAATCTTTTTTTTTTTTTTTTCTCTTGTGTCTGGAAATTCAGTAACACCAAACCATTCCTAGAAAAAAAAGGTTTTGGTTTGGACGAATCTAAGTTTTTCAACAGCGACATATTTTGTGAGAAAATTCCCTGCTGCTTCTGCTCATCAATAAAGTTGATGAGTTTAACCAGTCTCATGGCTGGCTAGGGAAAAAAAGATCCCCAAGTTAGTGAAGTGGATAAATAACTTGGCACAATGTCCTTCTCTGTTGACTCAGTTTACTTTGTGGACCCGGGCACGATTGTCATAATAAATTAAAGCATGAACATTCCCATTTGTCACTTCACCGCTTCCTTTTGCTGCCTTCCAACATGTGGTAAAACCATTAGTTTTAACAGAGAGTAAAGAGCAGAGAGGGGCAAAGAATAGTGCTGGAATTATGGGGAGAGAGGAGAGGACTTGCAGGCAATGCTGAAGCAGCTCCAGTTGTGCATTTATGGGGCATAGTCTTATCAAAGTCATTGGGGTTTGTCATCTCCCTGTGCAGATGTAAAGGTGATTGTGGTTCTTCTGGGACTCACTATCAACATCTCCCAAGTGCTTAGGGTGACCCCAAATCTAAGGGCAGGAGAAAACTCTTCTTGGTCACCATGTCCCAGGATTTTAATGTGCTGTGTCCTGCACTCTCAGGTGTTCCTCGCTGTCTCCTCAGCTCTGCACCTCTTCTCCTTGTTTTCCCCCGTGCCATCCTCTGTGGGAATTTCCAAAAGCTAAAAGAGGATGTGTTCAGATCAGGCCCCTTGTTGACAAGGTGTGAACAGATTAATGGCCATCCCAACCCACCTGGCGTACTGGGCTTTCCGGGGAATCCCCCTCTGAACTGCAGCCTGCAGGAACAGAGGGTTTCAGCTCTAAAGAGGAGCAGAGGTCGCATTCACAAAGGGAGAAGGGTGTGGGGCGGTGTTTATGTGTGCTGGGAAGCTGGGAAGAATGTGAGTCTGGGATTTGAAAGCATCCCACTCCTGAATTATGATTATTTATTGTCATTATAATGCCTAAAGGCACAGTCTCGTTGTGCTGAGGACTCTGCAGACACAAAACTAAAGCACAGCCCCTGCCTTGAAGGTGAGTGAGGAAAACCTCCCTAAAGGGGGCTGGGAACAGGTGTGGCACGTATCCATCAACCTGATGAAGCTGTTTACGGGTGTGTGTAAGTGTGGGCAAATGTAGGAGAAACAGCAGGAATAGAGAAAGCTGGATGTCAGTTTTCATCTCCCTGGCTCCCCTTCTAAAGTGAAGAAGGGCCTTCACCTTTTTGTATTAATTATTTTTATTCTCACCTTTCTTCTCCGGTAACGATTATCCACAGGTAAGATAAGAATTAACAGAGCATTTTTAGTGGTTTTGCTAAAAATCTGGATGCTGAAAGACATGATTCAATAATTTATTTGCTCTCTTTATGTAAATCACTTCTACTTAGACTTTTCTGAAAGGTAATTCAGTACCTAGACCCCGAGATCACTCTTTAAAAATATAGTGCTTTTTATCTTTTAGTGCTTCAGTTTTACTTAGTCTGTGTGGATGGGAAAGCAAAGGAGTAAAGAAAGAAGTTTTTGCATGAGCAGCAGGTTTAACGAAGCCTGCTGTCCCCATGGACTTGTGTCTTACAACCCAGAAAGCTCATGACATTCCTGTCCTTGCTGTGTCCCCACCATCCAGGACAAGCCATGGAATGTGTTAGCTGGGGCTTTTGGGTCCTGCTGCTGCTCCTGCCAGGGAAACTGCTTAGTTTTCAATGCCTCTCCTTCATTTGGAAGCTCATTTAAAACTTCTGCCCCTCAATCAGGTTTGTCCAAGACTGGACTGTGGGCCCCAAAGTTGTGAGATCAGCATCACACAGAAGGTGGGATTTTTAGGGAGAGTTGGGTTTGCATAGGGATTCACTTTGCTCCTGGAAACCTGGGGATAAAAACTGCAAGATACTGAGGAATGCTGTGTTTGTTATGGGTTAATGAAATAAAGAAACTCATAAAAGAGGGGAACAGAGTATTTTGCACCTTGGTGGGACATGGTGGTTCTTGAGCACTTCAGAGAGAAAAAGGAGCAGGAGAGAAATGTTTAGATTTTTTCTTTTAGTTCTTAGAACAATCACCAACAAGAAGAAACTTAGCTATTCTTAGTTACATCTTGGGGCTCTGCATAATCTTTCCTTCTGAATTATGGAATATGATAGCTTTTATTAAATCCATTACAATTACAGACTCTCTGCTGCACAGACTTAGAATATGGAATAACTAGGGTGCATAATTTCAAATAAATATTTAAGATTTTGATGCATGATACAGTTTTAGACTCTTAGGAGATTGAATTATATTTGGATAGGGTTGTTTTCTTCTAATTCACACAAACTTTCCTACCCAGATACTTTATAGTGCTGGATACTATTAAAAAAAGAACTTTGTTTTGCAGAAAAGATCAGGGCTGGTGCTTTTTTGCTAAAGATTTTGTCTGTGGTGGTGATTTGTGTCTTCTGTATGATGTCTGGAAATATAAAGTACCTGGACAAGAAAAGTCATACACATTCTTCTTTTGAAAGTTTGGACTAATGTTAGGATGAGCATGCAGCTCGAAAAATTACTAATTAAAATGTTGTCCAAAAAACTAGTAAGTACAACATTTAGACAAGGTGCTATCATTGCAGAATTTGGATATTGCCTCTTTGCAGGGAGCCCAGGAGAACAGGAAATCTGAACGTGGCTCTTGCTCTGTTTCTCCAGAAGCAGCTGGTGGTGGTGGGTTTTCCCTCCCTGCTCTGCAGTGTCTTGGCTTTGTGGTGGTTGTTTCCCAAACCCCACTAGTGACAGGACAAGGACAGTCAGGCACTCCCAGAGGAGGCCGGCGGGGACAGCTCACCTTGCAGGTGTCCAGGCATGTGACAGAGGAGCTCCTAAGAGCTGCAACCTCATCACCTCTTTGGGGAGCAAGGGTGGCAATTTCTGAGCAGAGGCCAAGAGGGAAAACCCCCTGTGGATGACTCTTCCTCTTCCCTTCCTCTTCCCTTCCTCTTCCCTTCCTCTTCCCTTCCTCTTCCCTTCCTCTTCCCTTCCTCTTCTCCACTCTCCTCACCCACCCTCCAAGAAGATGCTCTGGGTGTTGACTTTGCTCGGTTGCCAGTGCTCTGCGGAGACGTGTTAATTATGATTGGCAGCTTTTAAAAGCCCTGTTTCAACACCTTGCTGTCACCACACCTCATACTTCAGCAGCTTAGCACATGTTCCAAGGTGTTTAAAGAGCTTCCCGGGCAGCCCTTTTCCAGGCACCGACCTCTTGCCAGGAGCAGTAGCGCTCCTGACCGCACTTTTCTGGCTGCGACCTTGTTGGTGTTTGCCTAAGACATGTAAATGAGCAGCGCGGTAGTTAGAGAGAAATGTGTAATGTTTTCCATTGTGTGCAGGCTTAGAGCTGACAAGAGCCCAGCTCGTGTTCCAAAGTCTAAAGCAGTTGGCAGGTTTCTCAGTACCAGTTTTTATGCCCCCGAGTGGGTCATGGAGCGGAAAAGGGGGTGGAGAGGGAAGGAGAGGGAGGAATGAATGTGTGTGGATGTGTGGTGGGGGGAGAGTTAGCGGGAGAGGAGGACCATTTGCAAGCCACCAGCTCCGAATGTCACTCGCTGGGCCTTGTGGTGGTGCTGAAGGGCCCGCTGGAGCGTTTGATTGACTCGAGGCTTGATGCTGCTTGCCACTTACCAGCACTTGTCTTTGCTCATTAGCAGGGAGATTGTGGGCAAATATTTAGATATTCAAGAGAGGAAATGTTAATCTTTGCAGTGTTCACTGAATATTGAAATGAGGCAGCAGGCAGTTCTGCTCTGTGTTTGACCTAGACTTCCAGTGCTGAGCAACTGCCTCAGTCTTGGGATGAATTTAGTCCTGCACCTCCCTGCTCTTGGGGTTCGGTTCGTGGGGTGGAGTCCAGACCCTCTCAGAAAAGGCAGCACAGTCAGCCTGCACTAGCCCAGCTAAATGTAAATGGCCCAGGAGCCTTGATCTGGCCAGTTTTAGGCACAGAGACGTGCAGCCCCCATGGAGTCAGAGGGACACTGGCTTGTTGCAGACGCTCTGCTCCAGGGAGGAGATGGCCTTGCACTGGAGGTTGAAGGTAAAAATGACTGGTGGACTGGGCTCTTGGGGTGCTCTGATAGAAAATGAGGACAATAAGGACACTCCCTTGGGATTTGGACAGGCAGCTCTCCCAAATAACAGTGTTAATTAAGAACTTCAGCTATTTGGAGATGAGCATGGCATTAGACCACCTGTGTCATTGGACTGTGGATTCAGGTGGGTTAGTCTGCATTGACACGCTTGAAGCAGGTAATTAAAGTGTCTTGCACCGTATTAATACCCAGAACTTTTCTCTGTATTTACTCTAAATTTGCTTATTTTTTGTTTTCTTTCTTCATTTTTTCACTTCTACCTTCCAGCATTATTCTAGATAACAAACATGGAGGCAGCAAAACCTAACTGCAGAATGTAGCAGTGTTATAGGAGATGAATGTTGAATTAACAGTTCCTGATATCAGCACTTGAACCTTGATTATTTTTTATCAGAATCAGGTCAGGAATGCTCTGTGTAGGATGTATATCCTTTGGGATATTTAAATTCTACTGTAGTTCCTTAAAGAAAACTCTAGACTAGGAGTTATGAGAATTATATTATTATACGGGGTTAAAAGGCAAATATATCCATATACAACTTAATAGAAGAAGGGCCAAGAGGATTAAATCTGGCAGCTGCTTATTAATTGACACTTGAAAGGAATATAATCTAAAATAAACATAGCATTACCTTTAACTGGAGTAGGTGAGTTCAAAACCTGCCATGTGCTGAGCACCTACCCTGACCTGGCTGTATTTCTGTGTTTCACAGCCTCTATATTTTCATTTCATTTTATTCAGTTACAGCAAAATTACCAAGGAAATTATTTACTTATTCCTAAATACAGTCACTGGCTACATCCTGACAGGATGAAGTGAAAAACATTTATATGGATTTTATTATTGATGGAGTTCCTAAACACAGTTTGTGTTTTCTGACTCTCTTATTCCAGTAGCTGCTAGTCAATTAAATATTTCTCCAGTAAATTTGGGGCTTAGAGAATCACTTGGGATTTGTAGAACTCCTTTTAGTGGGAATTAAAAGCCAGCTACTGTAGGTTTAGGCACATCTGACAGTTCCAGCCCTCTGTTCACAGCTGTGCCTTCCTACCTGGGATCTCTTCCTGTTTTTTCCTTGGGCATTTTTTCTTTTTGTCTTTATTCGTCTTTTTCTTTTTGTCATAGCATTGCTCTGGGGAGGACAGCCAGTCCTTGTTCACTCTCCATTTGACCTTCACTTGAGGCAGGGGGTCAGGATTGCAAGGCACGGTTTTATTCTGCACGGGCCAGTTATCCCCTGGGAATAAGAGGCAGCAGAGATCTCACTGGAGCCAGCAGACAGCAGTGATTTTGGTCACAGCCACAGCTTTTCATCACACCCCTGGACACAGAGTGGCAGGTTGGTGGTGATAGGTGAAGATCCCACATTTCTCCCAGCTACTTTCACTGCTTTGGCTTTTTTAGGTTGGCAGAGCTGTTCCATGTGCTCAGGAAATGGCCGCGTGGGTTGGATTTTTGCAATGCCCTCTCTGAGCTGCTTTCATTGTCAGACTTCAGTGTTGCTGCTCCTCTGACTAGGGCTGGCTCGGTGCTCTGAGAGCCCTGGCTCGTGGCTCTGCACAGATATAGGGCACTCGCTGCTCTAGGGGGTGACAGAGCTGGGCGGGAGCAGCCCGGCCCTCCTGTGCCCGCATCGTCAGCTGCACTCAGAGCATCACACCCAGCCACGAGAGCTCCTGGGACTGCTGCTTCCACCGATACACTCTCAGCTTTCCCTCCTCCTCCCTCTCCTCTGCCTGCAGCCCGTGGCACTGCAGTGCTGGGACTTGGGGGCAACAGGAAAATAACCCCGGAAGAGTCCAACACCAAACAAGTTCCCACCATTGGAGTGCAGCTCCTCATTTTTGCACCTCATGAGGGTTGTTCTCCAGTTGCTGGGACTCCTTCCACTAGACCAGGCATTTGAATTTAACCGTTGTAGTCTTTTCTACATTTTTCCCTCCCGTTTAAGATCTCAGTGTCTCAGCTGCTAGTGCCAGACTGAAAATCTTAGTGCAGAAAGAAGCTGAGACTGTGCAGTCACAGAAGGTTTAATCTCTGTCAGTTCTTGAATTCTACCTGTGATGATTCAAATATAAAATCAATTCCTTAACAGTTTTTAGAAGCTGGCGTGAAACAGATCTAACTTATTTACTTGCTGCTATCTAGAGAAGTTTGATAAAACATTGTCACCAGGCTGACAGAGATGGTGCTCTTCAGCTTGGAGAAAGTTGTAGGGAGATCTCGCAGAACCTTCCAGTGTCTGAAGAGGCTACAGGAAAGTCTTAGAGGGACTGCTCCTCAGGAGCTGTAGTGACAGGACAAGGGGAAATGGTTTCAGAGTGAAAAAGGGGAAATTTAGGTCAGATATTAAGAAGAAATTTTCCCCCATGAAGTGGGGAGGCCCTAGCACAGGGTGCTTAGAGAAGATGTGGCTACCCCTGGATCCCTGGAAGTGTCCAAGGCCAGGTTGGAAGGGGCTTGGAACAACCTGGGATAGTAGAAGGTGTCCCTGCCCATGGCAGGGGTGGGATGAGATGGCTTCAAGGTCCCTTCCAACCCAAACCATTCTGTGCTTCTGTCATTGATTTGGACAGGCAGTAATGTGCTAGGACAGATTCAGTGTTGGCTTGAAGACCCATTTACAGAGGCAGGATGGATTCTGTGCTGCTGGAACTATTCTTCTACACTCCCTTTAGCCCACACTGCTGACTTCCCAACAGGAATTTTTGCATGGACTTTTACATAGCAGTGAATGTCAGTCCATATGGAGACACTCTCCTGACCCCAGGATTGTTCCTCTTCTGTTTTTTCTCTGCATTATGCTGTTGTTGGCTCATTGATTTTGGGCTTTGCTGTTGTTGGTTTGGTTTTGTTATTTTACAAAAAGAAAAAGTAATAATAATAAAAAATGAACCTTCCCTTCATCCCCAACCAAACCCAGAAGCCAGAAACAAAGCAGTCAGTTTGTGATCCTTGATTGCATGTGGCAGGAAAAAAATACTGAATTGAATTTCCAATGTGAGCCATTGTGAACTTGAAAGGGATGTCATCAAGTAATTTGATTTTCCCACAAAGTGTTGCAACCTTCCAAAGAGAGGAGAGTGTCTTTTTGGTGTGGTGTATGCCAGGCTCCAGGAAGGAAAATGCTGCTGAGGCAGTTCCAGCTGGCTGTGATCCCAACCTCCATTCCCAAAGCCAAGGCCATGGCATCACAAGGCTGGCATGGGAGTGCAAACAAAAGAGTCTCCGTGTCTTGACTGCAGGCTCCCTTTGGAAGAGCTCCCGTGTGAGAGAGGGGATGGCAGATGAGGAGGTGGGTGAAAAAAATATTTTCCCAAGTAAAAACCATTGAAAAAGAAGAGGCCAGTGAAGCAAGCTGTTGACAAAATGTGGGGTTCTGTGAAAATCCAAGACTCTGGGGAACAGTCAGTCTCGGTGAGAGATTTCAGCAGGAAAAGTCTAAATCCTTAATTTTTACAAGTAGCAGAATGGTAAATGTTGGCAGTTTTGAAACATACCTATAATTCTATTTCAGGTTTTTTATGGGATGGTAAATTTCTAAGATGGAAACATTCCATTTGTTTGTATTATATTTATTATTATGTCAATATTAAATCCGGTAAAAACATAACTGTTGATACCAAAACGAAACCTTTGAGCTTTGCTGAGCAAGCTGTCATTCCCTCAGGGTTGCTGGATTTGGGTAATTCTCAATTTTCAGTTTCAGGTTCTGGTTCAGTGCAGTTAAGGAGTTTATTTCTTTGATTATGAAAATTCCTATGGAAACTGCTTTCAGACCACTTTAACCAAAGTCTTCTTTAGAAGCATTTTAACTCTGGAGACACAATTTTATCTTTCCATGTATTTTAGAACAAGAAGAGGACCTAGATAAAATACATATAGAACTCTTGGGTTGTAGTGTGAGGATCACATTACCTGGGATACAGCCCCATCCACCCTCTGTGGAAGGGAAATGCTCCCATTTTGCCTAGAATGCTTATTAGAAATGCATGGAAAGGATTAAACATGTCCCAGAATTCCTTAAGGTTCTCGGGAGCAGGAGGTACATCAGAGTTAAAGGGATATTTTGAATCACTGGAGAAGGAAGGGAGGCAGTCAAAGGGAAGAGGAAAATATTCCTTTGCTCAATATTCCTTTGCTCCATCTTTCTTCTTTTGCAGTAAATGCTTGCAGCAGTTCCTGCTGCAACTTTTTCAGGTAATACAGGTGAGGCACTTGGGTGCCAAGAAGTGGGAGTATGGATGGATTAAATGGATTACATCCAAGAGCTATGGAGAAATAAAAGTCTAAGGTATGACTCAAACAAGCACTCTTTCTGAGATTTACTAGTGGTTTACTAGAGACAGTTTTTTCTAGCTCTTCAAGTAATAATTAAAATTGTAATTTCTAAAAGTTTTTGTTTGAGTTTCTTGGGGTTTTTTTGTTTTGTTTTGTTCGGTTTGGTTTGATTTGGTTTTTTTGTTTGTTTGTTTTTTTAGTTTTTTGGCAAACTTTTTGGAGACAAGAGAAGGCAGGACTGGGCCACACAGGATTGTACTGAGCTGCACAGTTGAGTGCTATGTGTTGTCTTGGAAATTACCTGCTCCTGGGCTATATATCAGTACCTGGTAACTAAAAATGGCTTTGTGGTCAGAAAGCCATTGATGTTTGCTTCAGAGGTAGTATGTATTGGCAGATGCCCAGTAAAAGGCAGAACAATTATATTATCTGTCAAGGAGACAGGATGGTGGGGTTTAGGACTGCTGCCTTGTTTTATGATGTAGATGCCCACATCTGTTAATCCTATTCTTAATTACTTGTATCAGTCTGGGTTTGCTGCTTTTGTTTGATGTTGCGTTTTATCTGCAATTGCCTATTTACTTTTATTTTTTTGGAAAGCGAAAGATGTAAGAGCAGCTCTTGGAGTCAGTCTTTATTGACTGCCAGCGCAGTTCCTGATGACCCTGACCCACATCAAGAGATTGTGCCCAGGCAATATTTAGTGTGCCACAAGAATCCCTGTGTGGACCTGCTGATCACTCCAGCATCCCACAGCAGCTTCCTTTGCTTGCAGGGGAGCTGAGGGGAGAGGAGGAACCCGCAGGTCTTTTCTACTCCCTTTGCTCTCTGCTGTGTTCTCAACTACCCAGATCTGTTTGTGAAATAGATCCTGGTGTCTCATTCCTGCTGGGCTTTTGTTTAAGGCCAGGTGTGCCCTAAGCCCCCTGCTCAAGAAGGAGCAATGCAGAAGGAGCAACTGGTGCTGTTTTCTCCTTAGTGGTTGCAGGATGTTGGTCCTGACCCGTGTGGGGTTTGTGCTGAGGAGACCCCATCCCTTTTTCCTTGGCAGGCAAAGAGAGCTCCCCGGAGCGGGCTCATGCCCGTTCCCGCTGGGATCAAGGTGTGGCGTTTCTCCCGGTGTGTCACTGGCGTTTATGGCCCTGCAGTGACGCAATCCTGCAACGTGCAGGCTCGGAAGATACGATCAGGACAAACGGAGATCTTGGAGCTCAGGCCCCAACAGGCAGCTGGTGATCCTGATCACCCGAAGGGCAGGGAATGCTGTGCCTGCACACACCCTCTTAACGAGGGCACACTCTCTTCAATTTACATTTTCCTCGCAAATTGGCCCTGAAATGGCTCTGAACCCAGTTCAAAATGACCTTGGGTCTCTGGCTCATTAACTGGTTGTAGCTGGGAGTGGATCCACCTGCAAATGTTCGTGTAAAAATGTCAGATCTCCAAGAACTAACCCAGAAATATCTACAACTGTCACAGGAGGTATTATCAGCTCTTTGTTTCCTTCCCTTGACTTTTTACGCTTTTTCCATGAATCTCTGAATCTGTTTTGGGACTCCTAATCCCCAGTAAGTCCAAGAAAGGGAGAGGCAGCAGTGTTGGAGGGAGCTGGCAGCGAGTGGAGCGGAGCGAGCGCTCGCATGGCCCGAGGAGCGCTGGCCTCGCTGGCCTGTCCCATCCTGGCACCTGGCACAGCTGGATCTGCACTGGACCTGGCTGCTGGATGGGTCAGGACATGTTTGGCCAGGCCTGTGACTCTCTGCCAGACATCCCCCAGCCCTGTCTCCATGTATCCCTGCATTTCCACATTCCTTCCTCTTTTTATGTGGGCATGTTCCTGTGCCTGTGTCTCTCCTCTCCCTTCCCTCAGACATCACTGCAGTGTGTGCATTATTCCCAAATAGGAATTATCTTGTTCTGATAATTCCCTGCCAGAGAGAGAAACTTTTTTTCTGTTTTTTTCTCCTCCAACTTTTCCTTATGCTTCCTTCTCTGCTTTCCTTTATCAATTCTCTGTTCCTTTTCCCTGTCTTTCTTGATCTGAGCACATTACTTCTGTTAAAAGCAATGGCTTTTACCTGCTAATGTGAGAGCAGTTCTCTCCTATCCTTTGCTCTTTGGCAGCCCCTGAACTTTGCTATTTCCTGTGGTATTTGATAAGTCTGGAAACTCCTTTGGCAAGTGCTGGAGTAGCACAGGACTTGCCCGCTCCATGTGTTTGAGTGGATACTCATAGCTTCTCTTGGATCATCACACCTACACACTGTCACAGTTCAGTCCTGAGAGCCCTGCAGAGCTTTCACTGAACATCCACCTACAAAATGAATTTTATGAGCCATATTATGGGTACGAAGCATCTTTTATTAGGGAGGTATGTGCCAGGGAAAACCTTGCAGTGAAGATTTCCCAATAGGAATGCATACTGCATCCTGTTTCCAGGGGATGTAAGAGATGGTTCTTCCCTTATTCCTACTTCTCATGAAAGCTGAACAAATTTTGCATTTTTAATTTCTTCTCTGGGTAGAAGCTCTGGTGAGGCAGGTGATTGTGGCGTTTGGTCCAAAACACCAAATCAGCAGGTCCTGCATGGTCCCTAAATGCTGCCCATGTGCTTTGTGGGAATAAAGACTCTGAAGAAAGCAGAAGGAAAAAAGCAGCTCTGTTTCTTTATTGCCACTGAATTCCAAAGAAAACAAAAGGGTTTCATTTGTTGAAAAAAAGCAAGGCCAACTTTAGCAATGTATCTTAACCCAAAATATATTTCTGTGTTGGTATTTTTGTATTGTGTATGTGATATATTTTTATATAGAGTTTTGGACTTACTTTATTTACATATATTAAAACCTCCCTACTGAGTAAACAAGAGATGCCCAGCTAAGCAAACAAGCCCCAGGGTGATGGGAGAGGGAGAGAGAAAGGAGAGGAATAGCAAGAGGGAGAGGAAAAGAGAGGTGGCAATAGGAAAAGGGTAAACAGACAAGCACTAATTAAGGCCTTCATCACAAGCAGGGAGATGTGCGAGGCTGACAGTCAGTCAAGCAGATAAGGGAAGATGAGTTAAAATCTAGCCCCAGGTTTTGAAGGCCCCGGGGCCCTGGCAGACAAGAGCACAGTGAAGCACAGGAAGCCACTGAAAGGTCATTTGCATGAAATGATGTTCAGGATCTTTGCTTTTGTTGTTGCCCTGATGGCTTTAACCCGTTCCTGGCACAGGAAACAGGCAGAGATAAGACACCGAACATGTCTGGAAGGCTTCTTTTGGTGGCCTTTCAGGGACCACTTCTCCAGGGAGTATGTGGGGAGGGAGAGAGGGCTTCCCACTGAGGATAAGGGGAGCTGAAATTCCTTGGCAAGGGATGGCCTCACTCTCCAGCAGAGCATGAAAGGGAGAAATCATCAGAATAGGAGACTCTGGGCATGAAATGAACCACAAGCTTGCCAGGCTGAGGGAAGGTGCAGTGACCTGCATTGGTCAAAAACATTCAGATATTCAAGACTTTGAGGTTTGTGCATCTTTCCAAGAGCTCTGGACACAAATCGGAGTTTCCATGATGGAGTGATGTCAGAACCTATCGTCACTCGCCCTTGCTGTGGTGTCACAAACACGTCATGACTGTCAGCAGCACTGTGCAGGTGGCTCCTGTCTGCCCCTTCAGCTGCAATTGAAAATACATCCCAAATTTTTTGCTTAGCAAAGAATGGGCAAATTGTAGTTGCAATCTCTTCTCTGTGAGCTGCTCCAGGAAACAAGATCTTGCTCAGCTCTCAAAGGAAATTCTCACACTCTAATTGTTGTTATATGTTCTCAGTGTGCTTAGGCATTTAGGCAGGTTGTAATTCTTAGTGATGCAGCAAGAGAAATGAGCACAGCAGTGCTCCCCACTTTGGAATAGTCAGGCAGCCTCACTCACTTCTTTCCAACCCTACTTGTGTTTAGACTTTTTGGAAGTCACGGTTGTTACTCTTCTGCTTTTCCTTCTGAAACAAAAGCTGGTTAGAGCCAAGTTGAGTAGATTAAATGGGGCTCTGGGCTATTGGACTTCCGGGTTCTACTCCAAACCACGGCCTCTTCATTACTGCCTGACCTTCTCCAGCTCATGTCAACTCCCTGAGTAATGTATCTCTCTTCCACAGCAGGGCAATAAGCTGTACTTGCCTCCAAGACTGAAGATGATTGGGATGATTGTCTCTGGGATTGCTGTGTTGCTCGGAGATCTCTGGGGAGAAGGGTTGGTGAAGGTAAAGCAGTGGTTAACAGCAGATCAGTGAGTGGTGAGGCTGGCAGTATAGGCTCCAGGCTTAAGGCCAAACCATGTTGAGAAGTCAGTGAGGTCTTGAGAGATGTCAGCCTGTTAAAATGTCAGATGTCACAAGGGAAATCTCACCAAGGGTTTCCAGTGGGGTGAGCTCCATTCAGATCATTTTCAGGTACAAACCCCTTTCAGTTTTGTATCAGAGCTGGAAGATTCCAATCTGAAGTCCACCTTAGACCAAGGCTGAACAGACCAGGGGTCTTTTGGTTGGCAAGCTCCTGGGTTTTCCCACTAGAATCACTGCTGTCCAAACCAGCCATTCCCAGTTCAGGTGTGAAGGTTCTGGTTCAAGCCCATCAGTAGCAGATAATTTTGTGTAGTGCTGTGGCCACAGCTTTCCCAGGACAGTGGTGTTTCTTTCTGTTTCTCTGCTTCTAGGAGACGAATCATCATGAAAACAGAAACTTTTTTTTTCCTTAGAAGATGACAAAAAGATTTTCCAAACTTTCCTTCTGTTTCACTTTGCTTATAGCTCACCCTGCATTCCAATGCAGTGTTAGGGCATGCTAGGATCCCATTTAGGGGAATATTTTTAAAAGCTCCTGTGTGGAATCAGTGGAGATGATGGCATGTAGGATTACAGGTAATTGTTCTGTGTTATGAATACGGTGTCATGATTGAGAATGGACTTGTCTAAAGCAGCAGCTATGAGCTCGTGGAGGAGTAGCAGGATATAGATAGCCCTTGGCTAGCTGCTCATTGCTCCTGCTCTCAGTAGCATTTTAAAAGGCCACTGTCATCAAGTAATTTTTCATCTAATTCACTGTATGTAATAGCTTCTTTAAGAGCCTGGAAATGATTTTATTTGCCCTTTTACTCTGGACAAACAGCAGTTTCTTTTTCTTGGCCTAACATTCCATCGGGAAGACAAACCCAAGCCCTGTTCAGAATGTTTTTGCTTCAAATTCCACATAATGCCAGTGCTAGCATCAGCCTAAGAGGAAGAGAGTTCTGAAAGTGTGATTAATCTGTTCAGTGTATGACCTTGAAAGCTGAGCAAGTAGAAAGGAAATATTGATTATTAAAGGTGAGGTCTATGGTTTGGAAAGAAACCTTATGTTGGTGTAGTAAAAGAGATCAGTGAATTCATATGTTGAGGGAAGTCATTTGTATGAAAGAAGAGCCCTTATGCTCATTTAAAGAGGAAATATGTGTTGTTCCATTCTGTGTTTTATAGGAACACACTGCTGTTGAAAGACAACCCTGTAAAAGTCCTGCACTGTAATATTCTAAACAGCCTGTACCTCAGGGCAAAACACAACCTGGAATTGCAGATTTCCCTTCATACCAGTAACAGAGATGGCCAGGGCCGAGGATATGGATGGACTCTATAAAGCAAGTAGAGGAAATATTATCCTGCTGCTTTCCAGCCATTGGATTTGGCTGTCAAAAATGAGTCTCCAAGAGGAGTCTTCACCCTCCTGGGTGGGGTAGTCTTGTTCTCCATGGATCACACTGCCCTTGTCAGGAGGAGCAGCCTGAGCATCCAGCACAGTTCACTGAGTGAACCAGGGGGAACTCCTGGTACCAGCAGGCTTTAAGTAACCTTGGCAGTGGAACTGAGCAAAACGTTTGCCAATGTAGTAGATGTTGGAAAAATACCGACATATTTTTCTGTCCTCTCTTTGCTCTTCAGCTTTAATAGCAAATGTGCCTAAACCCCTGCGATTCTGGGTCAGGGAGAAGAATCAGCCAGAGATTTGTTATGGAGCAGGAGTGTGTTAAAAACCACCGAGCTATTTCCAACTCTCCGTTTTTCAGTTCTCATTTTAAGACAAGGCCAGCCTCTGCCACGCCAGCGTGGTGTGATCCGTGCCCAGCAGTGTGGCACAGGGTCGGGGAGGTTCACTCCCCGCAGGGAGCAGCTTGTGATTCCCAAAGCCCAAGCAGGCGATTTTTCTCTCTTCCTCTCTCTCTTTTTTTCCCCCTTTCTGCCTGGGAAGGATGCAGCATCACAGACCTTGTCACCCGGAGCTTAGAGGACAGCAACCATATGCCTTCCGACCTGCCCTTGCTTTTCTAGGAAAGCTTCAGCCTGCTGGGCATTTCCTATCAGAATCGTTAAGGGAGAAGGGCTGGGATGTGGCCCGGGCTGGCGTTCCTCTGGTGCTGAGCAGGGGTGGAGGGAAGGGGGAGGGCGGCTGGGGAACGCGGCAGGGAGAGGAGGGTGAGGAGACCAGGCTGCCAAAGAGGAGGAGGAGGGCTGGAAGAGAGGCGAGATTGGCATCTTCATGTGCAGGGGGCTGGCCAGCGCCGGGACAGCCTGATGAGCCCGCGGGCCCCGATCTCTCGGCTTGCGCTGATTGCGGTGATGGGGCTGGCTGGTGGCTCGGACACCAGCGCTCATTATCGCGCTCCGCGGCGTTCGCAGCGGCGGGGGAAGAAGGGATGGAGGAGGTAAAGAAGCCCTGGAGTCATACGCACACACAAATCAGAGACAGGAAAGGCAGAGAAACAGCTTTGGCTCCAGGCTATTGATTTTGTTCCGTGACACTTGCTCATTTCCCACTTAGTGCTTCTCGCTGTGGTACCTTCCCGCTCCGGCTGCAGCGGCTCTCCGAGGAGTGACCTGGAGTGGCCGGGGCTGAGCAGCTGACGGGTTCATCCAGCGATCTGGAGCCATTTTGGAAGCAATCCTGAGTGCTTGCAACAGCACACAAACACGCCAACACACCTCCACACTCACCAAGGAGACACTTCCAGGTGCTTTTCTCACTGACGTGCACATGCAGCATCTCCGTGTCTGTATCCTTAGGTCGTCTTTCAGAACCTCCTGTGCTCCCTCAACCTCTCCATCGGTCTTGTCCTGCTGTCAAGGTGGAAGAATCTGGAGGCAGAGCTATCCAAATAGTCTTCCTAGAGAAGTGATGCTTTTTTTGGAGGTATGGCCCAGCGCTGTGCTGTTAAATTTAAAGCAGCAGCTTTACATTCAGTTGCACTGTGGACCAAAGCACTGGTACAACAACATTGCACAGGCAGCATCAGCCTGTTGTTTTTTCCTTGGTTGTAACTTTATTCCTTTTGAATGGTTGTGGCAACAGCAGTTCTGATGTTTGCCCATGTTATTATGATTATTTTTTTTTAGTGCAACCAACTGCCTAAGCCAAGGGGAAGGAAAGGGAGCTGCTGCTGGGCAGGGGTGTGAAGGGACCAGGGCTGTCACTGAATAGCACCAGAACCAGACTTGGCAGTCAAAGTCTATGAACCTCTGCAGTGACTGTCCATATTTTTCTGTCTTGTGAGAATACTGATGATAGCAGACATTTGTCATCACACCAGTACCAGAAATTTTAGGGGCACAAAATTTTAGGGGAG
This sequence comes from Cinclus cinclus, assembly GCF_963662255.1. Classification (NCBI taxonomy): domain Eukaryota; kingdom Metazoa; phylum Chordata; class Aves; order Passeriformes; family Cinclidae; genus Cinclus; species Cinclus cinclus. The sequence goes on from NC_085062.1 coordinate 9,343,872, forward strand.
AAGAGGTGCTGGGTTGATGCTATTTTGCTGTTAGTATAATTTTCCTTTATTTAGCTGCTTCTGACAGAGCTTCTCCACTCAGCTTGGATGTTTAGCTCAGCTGGGAGAGTAGGAAGGTGCTTTTGGGTTAATGTAATTTCTTGGTTGCTCTCTCCCTTCCTGGCCTTAACACACACAGATGCACAAAGACACACGGGCACAGGCAATTTTCCCCAGCTTTGTATCAGGGGATGTTGGAATGCCATGGCTGGCAGGAGCTACTAACTGGATTAGCTGGTAAATCCATCTGGAGCTCCCAGTGGGAGGGATGGACAGGTTCAAGATGAATAACAGCTTGTCTGAAGCAGCAAAATGGATTATTTTATGGAAAAGAAGTGGGGGGGGGGGGGGGGGGAAGGAATACCCTCTTTCTTCTTGCAGACTTTTGCCCAACACAGGGGGAGTAATTTCAAGAAGGTAAGGAAAGAGATTTTTGAAGAGGGAATGATTCTTGTTGACTTGCTAAATACAGTTGTCCATCCTTCTGCAGTTTATTTATCTGTACCCTATGTTCCCATTAAAGTGTTTTTTTACTTCCTAAAACTTCATTATGAATTTGAGGCTGTAGTGCCTCAAATTTTGAGGTGATGCAGCTTTTCTTAGTGGTTTCTTCTCATCTTTCTATAGCTGTGCAAGATTTAAATCACTTCCAGAACCATGACTTGGTGCTGCCCCTCAGGCCTCAGCCAGTGGGATTTCATACTTACTGATGGAGGGGAAACAGTGGCTTGTTTAATAAAGGCTGTGATGAGCTCAGCCTCACCTGGGACTCAGCAACAACCTCACCTCAGATTTACCTGTGCCAAGGGAGCAAACCAGCAGGATCTGAAATGTTGAAGGGGGAGGGACCTCCTCCTGTCTGTTGATAATCTTGAGCAAAGCTGCGTTTGCTGATATTGCCTAGATAAGTGGCTGAGGAAATAAAATTGGTTTTTCCTCCCCCTGCCCCCCTATTGCATCCTATTGCATAATTTTTGCCACACAAAGCTGAAATAAGAAGGGAAGTGCCTTTTCTCTCTCTCTTTTTTTTTTTTTTCTGGCTGTTTTATCCATCCACAGTTGTGCCAGTTCTGTTGCAGGATTGCAAAATGTGTGCACGTGTGAGGTGCAGCTTCTGGAAGCATTTTGTTATCAGAGAATCAGAAAGGCTTGGGTTGGAAGGGATCCCAAAGCTTATTCAATTCCAGCCTCCCTGCCATGGGCAGGGACACGTTCCACTGGACCAGCTTGCTCCAAGCCCTGTCCAACCTGGCCTTGAGCACTTCAGTGTTTAGGATGAGATTCCTGGAGGGGTTGTAGGAGGGGCTGAGGAGAGTGAGGTGCTGAGGCACCTTTCCCTCGGTGCTGAGCTGGGAGCGTGTTGTGTCCTGAAGTGTGTGTTCTCACATGCAACCTCTGCCATAACGTGACCTGTGTTGTTTAAAGATTCTTGGGACCAAGGATAAGGGCTGTAATTAATAACAACAATAATAAAAACAGCAACAATAATAAAAGTCATTGCAGTGCCACTGAGCTGTGACCTAAAAAACCAGAATAGCTGATGAGAAGTCATGGGCCTGATCTCTCCCCCTCCTCCCCTTCCTCTCCACCCACGTCTCTATGCTTATTTCTCTCTTTCTTACTTTTCCTTTCTTACTGATAATTTTTTTTTTTTTCTGCTCTGGACATATCCTTGAATCCTGGCCATTCCCCCAGCTTATGGGATTCCCATTACACACGCTTGATATTTAACAGCTTTGGCGTCTTCCATAGCTGGGAGTGAAAAGAGAAAAAACAGCTCAAAAACATAATGGAGCAAAATCTGCATACTGAGCCCTGGTTCCATGTCCCTTTACACTGTTTACTGAGATCTTACAAGCTACGAGCTGTGGCATCTACTCAGACTTCATCAGCCCATCCTGCGCTGATGCTGGCCTTGGAGACGCTGCCAGCTCCTGCTTGCTCTGCAGCCACCTCCTCGCACCGGGAGCGGTCTGTGCTTCCCAGGCTCCTCCGGTGCCGTGGAGCTCCTCCGGTGCCTTTGTGGGGGCACGATGGATTCTCTTTGTTGTAATCAGAAATGCTGGTCAAGGGCTAAATTCACCCGGCTGGCTTTGCTCAGTAAGGTGTGGGGTGTGCAGTGCAGGTGGGGTGAAGAGGTGATGAGTGTTTTAAAATTATTGGCATCCTTTTCATATAAAAAAATGTTATGCCACAAATGAATGGAAACACCTTCTCTGAAGCCCTGTTTCGTTACATGCCAACCTCTTTTGTGTTTTGAAATTCCCTTTTTCTGGTGAGCTTTCCTTGGTAAAAAAGGGTTGCTGTCAGGTGGACCTGAGTGTCACAAGCAGTCACCATCCCCAGCCTCTGTCCCACTCACTTTTTGGTTCTCTTTTTTTTTTAATATAAGGGGATTTTTCCTCTTTCTTTCCTTCTCCTTCCATTGTCTTCCTTTCCCCAGTGGATGTGAGTTTTATGGACAGCTAAGGACCAGCGCAGCATTCACCTGTCTGTCATGTTAAAACTGGAAAAGTGTCTTAAGAGTATTTAGATAATTTGTTAGCTGTCCTCCTTTACCTGATAAAATTAAAAGTCAGACTGAGCATTTTTTGTGGTATTTTTTTGGAGTCAGTGGGGACAACCTGACATGTCCAGAGGGGATTTCATGTGCCCAGTCTTAAATATTTATTTTACAAGAAGGCAAATTGCTCATTTACCAAGGCTACGAGGAAAATAGACGGGAATTAACTCTGAATCTCAGTTCAGACATCTGACTCATCCCATGCTTTAATTGCCAGTGTCCTTAGCAGCTTTGAAAGTCTTCTTTTCTATCTTCCAGCATCTTTCTTTCCTGGTTCCCATCTTTTATACCTCAGATAGGTCAGGCCTTTCATTTTCAGTGCAAAAGCCAAAAGATTTTCATTAAGTTAACAGTGACACCTTTAAAGCTCATGAAGATAAATGTGCCTATGGCCTAGTGCTTGGTTACTGAGTGGGGACCATTGCTACCAGTCTCCAGTGAGACTTCAATTTTTGTAGTGTGGAAGATTTTTATATGGTTTGTGGGAGCATCCACAGTTTTATTAAGCAGACTAAAAGGGCATCAGCATTAAGATGTGAGAATGCTGTTAACTGATGGTTCTTAATAGTGAAATTCCCTTAGAGTCAGCCATGATTAGCATGGGGAGATGTCCTTTGTGGGCCTTGCTGTACATCCCTTTGGCTTTTTTCATGATCTCTGGCCCAGCAGCACAGAAGGAAATTATCTTCTCTATTGCATCCTCTCTCGTGGCCCATTTTCCCAAAGGATTTTTCCCTTTCCCTTAAGGGGGTGAAGCCGTGTTCACCTGGGGAGGAATTTCCCTGCAGTGCTGTCATCTTTGGGTCCTGCTGAGCTTCAGGGCTGGTGTTTGGGATTGGTTTCATGCCCTCCCCAAGACCTGAGACTCATCTGGGACTCAGCTGTTTGGAAAGCCACTGCAAACCAGAGCTATCCAGGCTGGAAGATCAGCATCCCAAGTTAACTCTCCCCTCTCCCAGCAAAGCTCAGAGCATCCTCAGGCAGCTCCTGAGCTGTACTGGTGGAATCTCCTCTTTAATTTCTTAATTAATTTTCTTTCTTGAATTTCTTCCCCTTTAAAGGAAGAAGCAGCAGGAACTGCAGAGTGAATTTCTTCCACACAAGCTGCTGCCCACACGTCTGGAGAATCCCTACGTCCTCAGGTAAAATCCTTGATTTCCACAGTAGGAGTGGGGTGGGTAAACCCCCTTTCCTCAGCTGCCCCTTTGAGGCTGGTGGATGTTCCCATATCTCTAACTCTGCACAAGCAGGTCAGCAAATTCTGCCAGGGCTATTATCCTGCTGCTCCCACAGCCTTAGGAGCACAGCAGGGAGCTGCATCAAGGAAATGCATTAAAGACGAATCAGCAAGAGAGAAGGGACCTCTGGGCCAACTCCCTGCTTCTCAATTATTTATACTTCATAATTTCCAGCAAATCACTGGCTGTTTATTGGTGCTCATCTATAATTGAAGAGTTTCCTAGATCACTGGCCAGCTTTGCTTAAGTTGTAGCTGGCCGTGCCTGTGAAAGCTGTTAGGAAAACCCCAGAGGGAAAGGCAGGGTCTCAGGAGTGGCTGGTCATCCATTGAGGATACACACTTTTAATTTTTGGCTTTTGTGGGCACCTGGGACTGGGAGGTTTCCAGCATGTGGTTTACCATCTCCATTTGACCACATCATGTAGGGACTGCAGGCTGCAGTACCAGGAGGACCTTGATCAGGAGGTGTTCCAAGGATTCTGCCTTTCCAAGCCCTTGCTCATACAGTGTGCTGCTTGTTCTGCCAAAAAAAAAAAAAAAAAAAAAAAAGTGGAAGGTTTTAATGTTCCTGAAATTCTTGAAGAGGCCATGAAAAAGGAGCTACTGTTCTGAATTGAGATGAAAAGTAAAATCATGAAAACTTCAGAGAGAGGTTAAAATTTAAAGGAAGAAAAAAAGTCGAGTGCATACTTGTGCAGGGAACAGAGCTTGCTTTGCATGCTTGGGATGGCTCCTTCATCAGGCCTGGCTCCAATAACATTTCAGCTTCATTTTCCTCTTTTAACATAAAAATTAAATTATTTTGGCCAAAGCAGTTGAACATTTGTGTTTCAAAACACCAAAATGGGCTATTTTGATTTTTTTAAATGATATTACTTTCAAATTAAACTATTATCTGGAACCAGCTACTTCAGAGTGAACAACTTCACACTGAAGCAGCTAGGAAATTCTAATGAAAAAATGGTGAAATGTTCCCAACCAGCTCTATCCATCACTTCCTTTCACTACTACCCAATAAAAATAGCTCCCACATACCGCTGCAGTCAGGAGTGCCATGTTACAGAAGAAGAAATAACTAAGCCAACAGAATGACTCACATTCCAAAGATAATATACAAGGTAGGGCCTGGCCAACTGGTTTGATTCAAATTAGAACCAGCCTCAACCCTCCTGTGCAAGACAAACTGATCACAAAATATGATCTGTTGTTTTTTGATGTCTGCTTGTTGTATTTTCGCACACTTCTATTCATGGTCCCACTTCAGTGGAAGTGGACATGCCTGTAATGCTGCAGAGGCTGCAGTTTCTCCTTGTTTTTAGCCTAACAAAAAGCTGGAAGCAGTAGGGCTGTGGCAAGGGGATTGTTCCTGGAAAGAGGGTTTTTAATTGTTCCAGCTTGGTGTTTGGTTAAAGTAGATCTAGAGCCTTGCACAAATGAAGTTTTGCTCTGCTGGATTTCTGTTTTGGAAGTGGCAGAGGTGGAACCTCACAGAAACCAGGCAGTATAATTCTGTGAGAAGTGTCATGCATGAGCATAAAGAGCTGCAGCACTGTGTTCCCACATGCCCTTAAAGCCTGAAATATCCCTCTTAATTTTAAACATATAAATCAAAGGCATAAAACTTTTAATTTTATTGTTGTTGTGAGGTACTGAACTAATACCCTGAAGTTTTTAGCTCGTTAATTCTGTCGATCTTCACAAAAGCACTCGTTCCAACAGAGTGAGTCCTTCATGTAAGTACAACTTCTCAGCCAGGTTGGTAGTGCTTTTCAGAGCAGCTCATGGTTTAGGGTGAATGCATTTTAAAGCAATCTATAAATCTTTATGATCTTTGTTTTTCTTTCTCTTGCATGCATACTTGGCAAGCATTTCCAGTTTGCATCACTGAAAATTTGATTCACCTATGTACAATGGGTGAGATTTGTTCATGTCTGAAAAGGCAACATCAAGCCCTTTGCACCTTTTAAATCTTCAAAATAGGACTGAAGCAGGACATTATGGTTTGCCAGACCGTTGCACTGCCTTCCTCTGAAGCTGGACTGAGTTTCAGCCAGGCAGAATGAAGGGGGTGAGGGAGGCAAATGAATTACTGTGACCTTGCAGTGTGCTGTGAAAGAAAAAAGTGTTTCGGGGCTGCAGTGCTGATTATTACTTTCTTCCCTCTGTGGCTTTGGTGCTTTAGATTCTGCTTGGACAATTGCATCCCATTTGTGGCAGACTGTTACCAAAAACTGGAAGCTTAGGAGAAAGTAAATTAATGTTAAAGGTCTACAGAGCCCAACTTCTGGGGACGAGTTTTGAGTTCAGGAGATTTAGTTTAGATGAGCAGTGTGGACAGAGCAAGAAACTGCAAGAACAGCTGAGAATGATGACTTGATGTGGAAAGGGGAGGTTTTTCTGGGCATGGATTTGTCTGCTGGATGGGTCTCTGTACTAGTGGGAGTTTTCAGAAGGAGACTGAACAAAATCCTGGGTAGCGTGGAAGGCATGGCCATGGTCAAACCTGACCTGTGATACTTCCAGGAATGGGGCAGCTTCTCTGGGAACCTGTAACAGGGTCTTCCCACCCTCACAAAGAAGGATTTTTTTACATATATCTAACCTTTTGAAGCCATTCCCCCTTGTCCTGGGGATTGTTGTATTTCAGAGAGTGTTGGAGCTGCCCAAAGTCCCGAGGTTCTGCCGTGTGTGTGTGAGGAGTGACAGGGACAGTGCAGATGGAACAGCCTGAAACTGGGACTGGACACTTTTCCTTGGATCTGGATAAATAAATCCAGCCAGGGCGAGGGCACGAGGCATTTCACAGGAGAGTTGTCAAAAAGGCTTTTGTGCCATATACCTTTGACTCCCCTGGCTTTGAACCAAGCCTAGAACTGCCAGTGTTTATGGTGCTCGGTGGTGTTTAATGCTCTGTGTTAACTTAGTGGTTTCTGGGGACACTCAGAGGAGTTAAGGAAAACAAGCTGGAAATTAAAGTGGGTGATGGGAGTGCTGCAAGGTTTGTTAGAGCTGAGTTCCTCTTCCCAGCTCTGTGGTTGTACCAGTGACTCTCCAAGTCCTGGGGAAGTCCCACAAAGATCAGGATGCTTTGGAAATGCATATCCCTGAAGTATCCAGTAGCATTTTCCTTTGCCCAAGTACAGGGGAACTTCTTAACATTGTTGTCAAACATCCCTGGTAAATGTAGTGATTATTGGACTGATCTGCACCAGGAAATAAATAAATAAAAGCCATAAGAACAGAAAATGCACCCTCCCAAGATAGCTTTTATGTAGCTAGAAAAGTGAGGTGGTTTCCTGTTCTAAATATTTAACATGATGTTTATGATATGTCCTCTGGGGGAAGAGATGCTTGAAAGCTAATGTTTATGAAGTAAGTCTGGAGGGATGGAAAGGGGAGGCAAGGCACACTAACTAGGAAAAAAAAAAAAAGAAGAAAAAAAAGAAAAAAAGAACCTCAGGAGATGTCCTGATTTATAGCTTTACTTGCTGGAGAAAAATCTCTGTTTTGTTAAAAAGGTTGCAACTGAAGGAAAGCAACTTCAACTCTGCTCCTTTTGAAACCAGAAACCTGTTCCCTCAGTCCAGACAGGATCTGAGCCTGGGCCAGCAGGAATCTTTTACTGGCTGCTGCCTTTGTGCTTTGGAGCCCCGCAGAAGGGTTTGTCTCCCCATCACGTGAGGCTGGAATGATGGGCTGATGGTTAAGAAGCTGAGCTACGTTTCAGAAAGGAGGGGTGAGTTCAGTTTCCTACTCTGCCAAAGGCTTCTAGTGTGATATTTGGGTGTTTAATCTTCCTTTGTCTCTGTTCCCTGTCTGGGAATAGCAACAATTTCCTGATTCAACTGGGAGATTGAAAATAAATCACTTTATTGTTAATAGTTAAAAAATAAAGGCCTCCATAGCCATTATTTCAGGAGGGTGACTGAACTCCTTGTGAAGAATACTTGCAATGGGTGGTGTTTTCCAACACAGTTTATTAAAACCAATTCTTGGCTTGTTTTACCTGACTAATTCTGTGTGTGAACTGCAGCCACCAGCTTCAGAGGTCCAGAGAAAGGTCTGGAGCCCCAGGAGTGTCTGAGGGAGCTGGAAAGGGGCTCAGCCTGGAGAAAAGGAGGCTCAGGGGAGATCTTCTGGTTCTGCACAACTCCCTGACAGGAGGGGACAGCCGGGGGGACAGGCTCTGCTCCCAGGGAGCAGGGACAGGAGGAGAGGGAACGGCCTCAGGATGGGCCAGGGGAGGCTCAGGTGGGACACCAGAGGAATTTCTGCATGGAAAGGGTTGTTAAACATTGGCTGGGGCTGCCCAGAGAGGTGCTGGAGGCATTTAACAGCCATGTGTGTGTGGCACTTGGGGACGTGGGCCAGTGGTGGCCTTGCCAACACTGGGGAATGGTTGATGTTCTTAGAGAGCTTTTCCAACCTTAGGGACTCTGTGACTCCTGTATGGCTTTGCCATCCCAGCCACAGGGACGTGGATCCTTTGTGGAAAGCAGGAGCTCAGAGAGTGGAACAACAAACGTTCCCAAAGCTCTGAGCTTCAGTAGGGTGAGTTCCTATTATTTCCTTTCCCAGCTGGGTCTGATGTGGGGGATGTAAAAGGGGGTCAGGGCAGCTCCTACCCCTGGTGTCTGCTGGGCCCTCAGTGTTCCCTTGGATCCCGGCACCGAGGAGCTTCGAAAGCAAACATGAGAAATTTCCAACATAATCTTGTCTAAGATGAAACTCCCTGTGGCTTTAGCACTGGACTTTGAAGGTCTCAAAGAAGTCAGAGGCCAGGTAGAAAAATCCCATGTCTTAGTCAATATTTTTAAGTTTCTTCCCTGTGTTGTGCTCAGCCGGGCTGGGAGTCAGGCTGTTTGTTTCAACTATTAAATACAGATTTATGATCTGATGTTTTTGTTGGAAATAGAACGAGGCTTGGGACCAGTCTTCTTGCAAATAACTGTGGCTGCAGTCAGTTCATGCAGGTAGAAACGTGCCAGTTGTGTGTATAAATGCCCAGTGTCCTACTGTTTTTCTCTCTATCCTCGTGGCTCTGACCTCTGTCATCAAAGTATAGCAGTCCCACGTCCCTTTTTCTGGGATTATTGTGTTTTACACAGGACTAATCTGCATTTGATGGCTTTTCTTTGGCATTCTCTCAGCAAACTCTTGCAGAACTTCCCAGCAGAGAAAATCCCTGCACTGTGACAGTCCTGGTTTGGATGACAGCCGGGTCGGTGGCTCCAGAATGGGAACTTTTCCAGTGGTGTTGATAATAACAATGTGCTTCTCACTCCATTCCCTGGGCTGCTGTAACAACTGCTTTGCAGTAGCAAGCATGGGAAGTTTCCTTTTATCTTGATATTCCTGTGTGACTCTTATTAAATAAAACCATTTTGATAACAGTTGAAACAGGGATGGCTGAAAAGATGTTTGAAGTGAGAGTTCAGATGTTTTGGGTAAAATTTGCCTAAGAGAAAGCTGATAATGTGTGATGTAGTAACACATTAAAAAAGCAGGGAGACAAGTCTGCTACTCCTTCCCAGTAATCAGTGGAGCTGCACAAGGAGCTGGGAAGAAGGTTCTTTCTTTAAAGGTTCTTTTTATTGTTGACGATACATAGGAAAGGCTGTTGTACATACCTGGCATTTATTTTTTTTAATACTCCCCTTTGCCCTAAAGTTGTGGATCTCTTAAACTCCAGCATGAGAAATTACTAAACATAAGAAAACAAGCAAAGTCTTCCCCTCCCCACACCCCTGCCCATACCCACCCCTCCAAAACTCTGTGTATTACCTGAGCATCTGGAGCACTGAGCTGAGGGAAACATGGTTTCTAAAGTTTTTTTTTTAAACTAAAAAATCCCTAACTCTAATCTATAACCCCCTTCAGACCTGCCTCTAGGGAGAAACCCACCAATTACTATTTACTTTACCAACCTAGAGTGATTTGTGGGCGTATGGAAGAATTATTTATGGTTTCATGCAGGAAAAACTTTCAGCTCCCTATTTGCCCTTGTAAGTAATGAGTTGCCTCAGGGGATCAAAGGTCAGATTTTGGTTTTAATGCCCACCTCCTTTTAAAAAATAAATAAAGCAATCTATGTGAAAAGAAGAAGAAGTAAAAAAAAAACCCTAAGAGTCTGAAAAGGCTCTGACTCCTGCTCTGCTTTGATGTTTTAGGTCTGGAAGGGATCATAAATTTGCTGGTGTGAGATAGAGTGATAATAAATGTAGCTTTTAACTGCTGGGTTTTTAGCTCACACAGCATCCATTATCACTGGCAACTGCAAAGGGAATGTACTTTTCTTTTCTTGTTGCTCTTTAGAAAGATAAATATTCACCCCGCTATCCACTGATGTTCCAAAAGCTCACATGAAGCCTCTCCTTGGGATCATTCCCCAATGACTTCCATTCTTGGCCCAAATGATCCAGGGGTGTTGATAGGAGTCTGGAGGGGTCAGGCTGCCACTTGGTTCAGCATTCCCAGCTCTTTATTGAACGGGTCCTTTTCCAGTAGTTTGGGGTGAGCAGGGGAAAGCCAAGGAAGAGCTGGAAACAGGAAATTTATTTGGGTTCCAAGCTGGAGAAGTCTTGAAGTTCCCAAAAGAGCTGGAAGCAAAACAACTGGTTGGTTTTAGGACTTGTGTATCTCTGTTGTCCTGTTGGCCTTCTGTGAAACTCATCCCTTGGAGCCCTTCCTGCCAAACCAAGGGGCTCTGTGCCCTGTCAGCACCTTTGTGCCAGCCCTAGGGTGAGTTAAGCTCAGACAAGAGGCACTTTCGGAGATTCCTTTAAAGTCTGGTGGATACTTTGTGCCAGCATGGAGTGGAGCTTCCAAACCAACAGCCTTAGTCATGTCATGAGATTCTGAAACAACCTTGTTAATAAATTATTTTAGCCACTTAGATGTCTATTAATGTCTTTTTGCTGAATGCCAGCAACCTCATATTTCAACAATTTCCACAAGCACTTATTGATCATGTATAGATTTGGAATGAATTTTGCCAAATCAGTTTATTATCCCTATATATCTCTTTCTCTCTGCTTTGCTGTGTGGAATAAACACTTCAAGTATTGTTTCTGTTTTCCCTAGATCAGCAGTTAGGTCATTTTTACCCAACTCACATCCATTATGGATCACTTCTGTTAGGAGTATCATTTATTATTATGCTTTGAAGTTCAAACATAGATTTCTTTCTTTGGTCTGCTGCAAAACTTAATGATTTCCCATATATTCTTTCAGGCCTCCAATCTAAATGAGAATGTCATCCACTCGAAAATGAGAAACTGTTAGAAAACTCTGGGAGTAGAACAAATGCTGGACAGCACTTTTAAGTAATAACATTCAGAGGGTGTATTAAAAATACTGGATCTTTGCTAACAATTTGATGCAGTTAATACTGTTATTTATGGTAGCTCTTGCTCTTAGTTCCTTTTTTTTATATCTTTATTGAAATTGCATTTATTAGAGGATGCCTTTTCTTACCTGGCCATTCTCTTTCAGGTCATGGAAATAACCCTCTTCTCATAGATTAAAAAATGTAAGGTCAGTGGGATGTGCTGTGTAGTCTGAATTCTTCTGCAAAGGAAGCCTTTGAATCAATTTCTTTGTAACTTCCAGAAAAGTGGTGGCAGTTATGTACCATGGCTTTGGAGCAATTAACTGCTAATTTGACTATGTCTGGGCGTGGCTTCTGACAAAGTTAATCTGCTCAGGGTTTTCCCCTGAAGGATCAACTTTAGTTCTGACTTTATCTTTGGAGCAGACCGCATTTTTTACTGAGTACATCATCTTGGGTCTCTGTTCCGGTGTCCTTGAGTATATCCAAGAATCAGTTTGGAATATTGTGAGATCATCACAGGGACTTGGGCTGCTTGCCTTGGCCACACTTTTTCTCTTCTCTGGGTCCATGCAGGTCACCATACCTGGCACTCTGAGGTGGTGTTTAGCCTGACAGGGTGAGCTGTTTCATCCCCAAAAGTTCTCTGGGACAGATGGGATGTATTACCTTGGGACGTGCCTGTGCCATTGGCTCAGCCAAGAGCCTGGAGGATTATCTAGGCTAGACCTCATTTCCTGACTGCTAAAATTAACTGCGATGTATGCTGCTTGTAGTTACAAGTTTCTATAGTCCTAGAAATGTTTTTATGGAAAAGTATGTCTTGGCCATCTGATTTTATTGAAAGAATCTTTTTCAAATTGGCCATTATTTTCAGTTCTTTTTTTCAATTACCCCTTCTAAGATGGTCCCAGCTTTCTGGGATTTTGTATAAGAAAGGGTACATGGTTGTCAAACAGAAAATGGATCACTCATCCTGTGAGTAATCTCACAGTAAAAAGGAAACCTGGATTTCAGTGGCCACCTGGAACTGAGTCTGGGAAAATATCTCAGCACAGTGTGAACTTGAGCTGGACTCCAGTGGTTGTAGGGCTGGGCTCTAGATAAGATCAGTTCTGGGACTGAAAACATCTGCTTTCCTGGGCTGGATGTTGTCCGTGCTCCTTGGAATAGGACAGCTACTCATGGGAAATGTTAGCCAAATTCTAGAGCCAGCCCTGCTTGAAAACCCTCTCAGGAAGCTCCTGCTGGTGTCTGGCAACATTGAACGCTCAGGTGGGAGGAACTGAGAACTGTGTTGAAATGACACCTCCGTGGTTGGATTAGGCAGTAAAATACAGATAACATGGGGAGCTGGAACTGGGTATCCTCAGGTAATTTGCAGTTGCCTTTTGAGAGGTGTTTGTATCCATATCTGTGCATCCCAGCTGGAAGCTGGATAACAACTGCTCAACAGAGTGAACACAAGGAATCATTATTGCTCTGGAGCCATGATGGTCTAAGGGTGTTAGGAACAGATTTTATGGGCAGAAGATAATTTTATTTTTTCTGTTATTAAACCCAGTGGAATATTTAGAAAAGCAATCAAGGTTTTGATCTCCTCTCTCTTGAGTATTTTCCTGCTTCAGGCAGACTTACCAAAGCTGGATACCTGCATGTATGCATGTGCTGTCCTAAAAAGGTTTGGAAAAGAATACCAAGGGCAAAACCCAAAGGATTCCTGACTGACCTTAGGAATGTCGCATTACACTCTGTTTCCTTTTGTTATCAGTGACTCATACCTATTCCCGCCCTGAACAAAAAAATCTCTGTGGTGTGTTGGATCGTTTTAAACAGGGGATGGGGTAAGGAAATCTGAAGTCGGAGCAGTGGTTGAAGGAGGGCTTATCTGTGGAGCAGAGGTGGAATGAACACACACCAATGCATTTGGTCTTATCCTCAAGGTCTGACAATCTGCACCACATTGAGATGCTGTTGGATTTCAGCAGTCAAATAGAGACAGATAGAAACAAACAAAAAAAACCCTTCACCATTTAGCTAATCAGGATTACACCCAGCTAATGGAGAGAGGTTGTTTTCCCCCCTTCCCTATCGTCCTGGTCGATTCCAATTGATCCAAGTTCTGCTGAGCGAGAGCAGTCCTTCAAAGTTTATTCTGGTGTCAATTTTTATAGTTTCCCTCGCTGATCAATAGAATGCATAATCATTAAGGCAAAGTTTGTGAAAGCTAATCCTTCAATAGGAGTTTTATGAATGGCTCCGAGTGAGCTTGAAGCACTTGGATGTAAGTGGAACCTTTAATCAGGTGAGTGACAGGAGACAGTCAATAGGATTTGCTGAGGTTGGATTCTGATTTTCTATAAAGCTCTGCAGAGTGAGCAGGAGAGAGGGGAATGGGGATGGCCAGAAGAACAGACACAGGCTAAAATAGAAGTTTATCTTCTTGTATTATTTATAAAATGTATTTCCAATATTTTAAGAAACACTTTGCACTTGCATATCATTTTTCACCTGGAGGGCTCAGATGGGGACATTTGCTGATTAAACACCACATCATCTTGTGAAGGTGAATAACAATTAGTGCAACTTTGTGCTGTGAGAGCTTCCTGCACCAGGTTTTCCATGTGCAACACCTTTGCAGCTTCTTGGCAAGGTGAGAAAAAGCAGAGGCTGGTGGAGTAGGACAGTGGCAGGAGGAAAGGAACTGTTGAAGCAGAATTGCTTTGGGTTTCCCCACTTGGCATGTGGTTTAATTGTGGACTTTTTTTTTTCTTTTTTGACACATCCTAGTCTCTCTGGAAGGACTGGTCTGAATTGTGTAAGCTAAGAGGAAGAGTAAGGAATTATCTAAAACAGACCTGGAAAATCAGAGGATGAGTGGGATGAGCTGTTGCATTCAGCTCATCACTACCAAAAAGCTCTTGATGACAGCATTAATATCCTTTTCTTGTTCTCTGCCATTTCAAGTGCAGTGAAATGAGCAGAACAAACCTGCCAGCAGAACACCTTTTCTAGCAGCAAGAAGTATTTTGCTTGGGCAAGTAACTTCTTCTTGTTGATGAATCTGCCGTAGTGTGGCAGGATGAGAAGAAAACAGCCACAGGAGAATCTGTTTGCCCTTGGTCTGTTGATGAACGAGGGGCTGGGTTTTGGTGTTAGCACGAAGACCTGTGTGCAGTTGGACACTGAGCATTCCTTAGCTTTCAGGTTGGACAGTGCTTTGAGGCAGGAAACCAAAACTGCTGAAGTGCAAAGCTGGGCTTCTCATTTGCAGTTTCCAAGAAGAGCAGAGTAACAGACGTGAATCATGTAAATAGTGGTCAATGAGTTCCTTTGCAGCTGGCAGATTGAGGGGTTGCTAAGAGTGTTTGAAAAGGAGTTTAAAGTTTCAGTGAGTTGCCTGCTCTAAACTGACCCAGTCCATTGGCTTCCTGTGCTTTACATCAGCTGAACATTTTCCTCAGGCTCATCATCTGCCTTTTCTCTCTGATGGTTGAGCAAATGTTTCAAAAGCACATTCTCATCTGGGGGGTTGAACAAGGCACTGCACCTGCAGGGATAGGGCTGAGGGACCAGCTCATGGCCCTCTGTACATGAAAGCTCAATGTGTCATGCTCCTCATCTTCTGCTATTGTCCCACTGGGAACTTGGTAAAAGTAGGAGGTTTTTGTTTTAGCTGAATGTGTTTTCTTTATTTATTGCTGTTTCATAGTCCCTGGGGCATTTTGTCATTATGATTGCACAGCAGCATGAGTAGAGGAGATAGGAAATAGAGAAATTCTGCTTATGGCAGCACCTTCAGGAGTTCAGAGGAGTCAGACCTATATGGGAAATTCACCACCACTTGCAAAGAAAATAGAACATGCCAGGTAAACTTGAGGGCTGTGGGGATATTGGCTCCATGTGCTGGTCCAGACCTGGAGAAATGGGCTGAAATGCTGTTGGGTTTCCAGGCACAGGCAGGACTATGAGAACTGTGATGGGGCAGCACCTCCATTTTGCCATGGTCAGGTCTGGGGGAAGCGTGTGATGAGTGAAAGTTCTCCAACCTCACAGAGGATTCACCTCTCAGTGACTGTTGGTAGTTTCACACCTAGACCTGGATCTGAACGTTGTTTCTTGACCCCACTGCTAAAAGAGCTGGGGTTTGGCATTCTGTGTGAAATGCTTGCAAGCCTCTACCCTGAACTGCTTTTGAGTGACAGAGATGGGAGCAGCTCTGAACTTGGAAATTATTCATTGCTGAGATGTATTTCAAAGCTTTTGGTCTGACAAGTGCTAACCCTTGATCTGATAAATGAGAACTTTACCCTCTGGAGGTGAGGGAAGGGGAGGAGAAGGGAGGATTAATAAATAGGGGAGGGGAAGATGACTCAGGAAAGGTCAGTGGGAATCTGAGAGCTGAGTTTGTTGCATCAAGCTCAGGTGGAAGGGGATGCTGAGGGGGCTCAGGAAAATACTGTAGACAGTGAGAGCGCTTCAACTTCCATTCCTCCCCCATGCCCTTGTCTGCCCTCTCCTGGAAGTACTGGTTTGCTTTGCTAGGGTGACTGGAGAGCACACTGGCACTTGGGGTCAGTGTTGGAATTGTCCCACTCAGCCTGGGCTGTCCCAGCCATCAAACTGTGGAGCACAAATGTGTGTTATGGGCAGCTGTGGCTGGAGAGGTTTTGCTGCCAGGGCAGATGGTGACTGTGGGGAAGTCACTGGACCTTTTCTTGTTACCCTTGAGTGTAGCTGTGCTGTCCTGCAGCCCCCAGAGCCCCTGAGGGTCAGAGAGCAAAGGCAGTTGAGTTCAAACTGCCATTGGCAGGACGCAGCATCAAAGGTACTTTCCCAGAGTTATTTTTCCAAGAAATCGGGGGAATTTTATGAGTCTTAGCTCACCCCAAAGCTGCAGTGCTGTGTTTATGACATATCAGTTTCTCCTTCTCTTTTGTCATTGCTTTCCTCTTGGCTGACCAGGTAGTTTTCCTGCTCCACCAAATGCTTCATGTTCTGCTGGGACCCTCCAGAGGGGATGGTGGTGCTCACCAGCAGTGCTGGGATGCTTTCCATGAGTGATGACCCTGTTCCCAGCCTTCCCTACACTCCCTCCCTCTGCCTCCCACTATGGTAAATATTTTAGTACTCAGTTGAAATCAATTGAGCCTCATCAATTGGAAATAGAGTGTAAATCACTGGGACTTTCCCATTCACCCCAGAAATCAATTTTCACACATTAGGGCTATTAGCTTATTGAGAAGTGTGTGATAAATGGCTGTGGGCCACGGTGCAGCCACACCTGCCAGCTCTGCATTTTGCATCTCAAGTAGGCTCAGATCAGGGGAATGCCAAGGGGAGGTAGGTCTCGGTGTGGGATAGGAGACATGAGGCTCATGAGCCAGACAATCTGTGCCTGGAGATCAATAACACCACGAGCACTAACTCATCCTCACCGGGGCTGGAGGCGGCTCGCAGCCAAAGCTGTGGTTAGGCAGCTAATTTTTATTCTTTCACAAAGATGAGTGTAATTTGGGGAGGAAAGGTGAAACATAGATTGCAAACATTTAATAAAACTAATGCAGTAGTTTAAAAAAGAAGCTTTTGTGTAAGTCAGTATCCTCCTACCAGGCAGCAGCTGCAGATAGGCTGTAGAAGTGTTATGCCAGCACTCCAGGGAAGAAGGATGCACAGTTCATTTCCAGCTGTAATACAGGGATAACTGGGATTTCTAGTCTTTCTCTGTAATTCCTTCCTATCCCCTTGATTTCTAAGAGTGGCAGCTAGTCAGCTTCTTGCTGAACGAGTCTGGGAGAGGCAAGGGATCTGGTGGCCTCAGCCAGTGCCCAGCAAGTCCTTCTGTGGCCATCTGGAAGAGCTTGGTCTGTATTTAAAACATAACTAGTTCTTCTCAGTTACCAGTGCCAGTCCAAGCCATGGGTGACTGCAGGGCCTTGGAGGCTCTCCAGGGCTGCACTCTGTGTTCATGTGCTGTGTAGTTTGGCATTTTACACATGTGAGCCGCCCCTGGAGCTGTGGCAGTCATGCATAAGTAGGGCAGTCTCGTTGGCTAGAGATCTCATCCCAGTCCTTCTAAAAACTTCTCCTAAAAAAGCATATGTTTCCCAATATTGGATATTTGTCTGTACAACAGCAAAAAAGGAATTCTGGAGCACTGGATGGATTGTGCAATGTCAGGAGCAATTGATTTTCTTGCTGTGCAGTGGATGCTGGGCTCGTGTACCCCATCATTCCAGGAATAAAACCCTGAGTTACTTCGAGGGACACAGGAGATCGATGTCATCAGAGGTTCTTTCCCAAGATGAGCAGTGTAGCAAAGAGGCAAAGCTCCTTCCTGTGAACATCTGGAAGGGAGTGACTCGGATGTGTCTCAACCCATCCACTTCAGAAGCCCAGGCCAGTGGTGCACGGGGGGGGCGGAGGGGGTTTCCTTGCCCAGACACTACAGATGTGCTGTGGCCTGGCTTGTCTTAGTGAGAGTGTTGCTGGATGGACTTGAATTGCATCAGAAGCATCCCAAGAACAGGCAGCAGGAGAGCCAGCACAGAGAATAGAGATTTCCAGGAGGAAGTTCTTGGCTAACACTTTGGAGGTAGTTTTGATCCAGCCCTAGAATCCACTGTTTTTATGCTGATGCTTTATCAGTCCGTGTGCCTCTTCCCTTCCTGCCTGTTTGCTTTGAAGGACCAAATGGAGGGACTGAGGGTCCTGACTCACTTTGGGATGATCTTTGCTGGCCAGCTGGGAGCAGGAAGCAATGACCTGCTCCCAAAGAGTGTCAGCGAGGTTTGGCAGCTCTCACAGCAGCACAGACAGCTGGCTTTAAAATGTTCACACCTAAAAGCTCCTGGGTTTCATTCAGCCACATTGCTGGAACATTTTCCAGTTGCTCCATCCAAAATTTTGCCTTTCTTCCTTAAAAGTTTCGTATGGAGCAGCACCCCCCGTGCTGTACAGACCTGTTGGGTAAGGTTATTCCCAGGATCTGGGGTTTGAGGCCAGCCTGCTGCAATCAGGACTCCCGGGCAGGGGCTGCATTGCTTCTCTGACAGTCCTGGGCTCTCACCCTCAGCTAATTACTTTGATCCTTTACACTTTGTAAAAATTCTTACGACACAAAATAAGTCCCCCCTGGCTTTAACCTTGTGACCTGACCGGCCCTTGTAAAAGGGAGGGAGAAAACGCAGCCGTGCACGCCCAAACACACGAACCCACCCCTGTGCCTGCATCCACATCTCCACAAACTGCCTAAAGCCTGGGGCTTTAATAGTTTCCTCCCAGGACTCCCACAAAAAGGCAAATAAAACTCCTTTTACAAGATAGCAGAGCAGCATGAAGGATCAACTTCACCAACAACAAGTTCTTTCTTCAGTTCATTTGTTTTAAACCTCATTTTCTTGCAGATTTTGATCCTCCGAGTGCCTCTCCCCTTCCACTGCCATCCTTCTTGCCTGCCCTGCTGCCACCAGTTTAATGGCTAAAACAAGCAGGGTATTTTTTCAGGATCTGCTTGTTCACAGGGAGTAACCTATGTGTGAGCACATACTTTTAAATTCCCTTTTCACAAATAGGGAATTTTTCTTCTTTCTTCTTCAGAGGACCCAGCTACGAAAAGAAATGCAGAGGCAAGAGAGGGAAAACCATCATATTTATAAGGGCAGTTAAATAGAGCAGGGATCTGTGAGGTAGCTGAGGAGAGATACAATACAGGACTATAAAATCATAAGTGGTCTGGAAAAAATAAAGAGATTGTTACTCTTTTACCTTGGTTAGTACAAAAAGCAGACTCAGTTCTTCACATAACATGTATGTCCCTTTCCCTGAGCTGGGGGAAGCATTTCAGAGAATGGCAACTTGGTGAATATCATGAAGAAATCTAATGTATGGTTTAGATTAAGGATGGGGAAACAAATTTGTATCTTGCTCCCTTACTGGCTGACTTGTATTTATAAAACTTACAAACACTTAATAATCTTGAGACTTCTTTCCCTCTGACATATTTGGTGAAGAATGCTCAACATTTTCTGAAGTTACCATAAACCAGAAAGTAGTGCAAGCTGCACACACATCAGGATTCAGGAGCCTTGCCTCTTTAGGAAAACAGAGAAAAAAATAAAACCCTTAATTTGCCAACAAAACCCACATTTGGATGCCTTAATCATTTCCTCAGTTAAGCCAAAACCAATCTGTTTGAAAGCTTTTAGGCTTTCATTTATCTCTCCCTTCTTTCTAGTATTTTTTATTTCCCATGCTTGAATTAGAACTGGTAAAAGGAGTTCAGGAATAAAACCCTGCTGAGTCTGTTCTTCTTAACACATCACCTGGATGTGATAGGCAAAAATATTCTCTGATCTCAGATGCAACCAAGAGTGTCATTTCAGGTTCTCTGGGAACCAGGAAATGGATAATGGACACACTGAGGGGAAAAGCACCCCAACCTTTTGGTGAGAGATCTGCAGTGTCTGAGCTGTTCCATTTTGCTGGACATCAGGTCTTGAATCCAAGGCTTAAGACAGGGAGTGAAACTTCCATGCCATTGGTGAGGATGGCTGTGGAGGCAGTACCTGCACAGAAACATGTTGTGTATGTTTTCTAATGAGGAAAAAATCTTGCACTGTAAACGTGGGCCATTTCTCCTTGGCAGTTCTAACCCTGAAATGAAAACAGAGGCTCCTTTTAGCCCCCCATGTGAAGTCCCTGTGTATCTTTTCTCCTCTTGCACCCCTCAAAGTGAGACACAGGCACAATATCTGGTTAAGATCTGTGGAAGCTGTTCAGCAGATAGTGGCATAATTAGGAAATGTGTTTGTCTGAAGCAAAGGTGGATTTTGCTGATTGCTTGGGCATTAAGGATTTGGAATGCAGAGTGTGACTGAGAGATTATGAAGGATCCAGGAGGAATCTTGGTAGGATTTTCTCACTCCATGACTATATGAAGAAGATATTTATTTGTATGGTGAGATCCCCATCCAGATGGGATCTCACTTGTTTGTCCATATTTGTACAGCACCTACCATAGGAGAGCTCTTGCTGCTTGCTTGGGAATCTTTGGGATTCTTGCACTGTGCTTTACTGATGCTCAGGGAAGAATATATTCTGGTAACAGAAAAAGAAGGATCCTCCCCAGCACCCCTTCCCCTGTGACAGATTCTTTGTGTGGGTTTTCTCATCCCCTCCAGGCCTGTGAGCCTGATTTTATCCCATCAAGGGGGACTTGAACTTCCCAGTGCTGAGATTTTTCTCTGTTTTTGTCTGGGTCAGCGTCCTGCACGCGAGAGTCTGAGTGGAGCCACTTCCAGACTCAGTCTCTGTAGGGTGCTGACCATGCCAGAGCTCTGACCGCAGCCAGATTCTAGTCCAGGGCTCCGAGCTGGTCTCTCTTTCCCCAAGTTGCCTGCTTGTACTAAATACTGGGGCAGCTCTCTAAAATACTGAAGGAACAAAGCATGCAAGGCAGTAAAATGAGGCAATTAAACCTATAAAACCAGGGTTTACAAGGGAATTTATAGTGTCAGAGGCTTTTTATAGCTTTTTTAGATTAGTTTAAATAAAAAAGGGGGAGAGAGAAAGAGAGAAAGAGAGAGGGAGAAAAAGAGGACCTGAAACTTGAGGAGACTTAAAAGTTCAGAGAGAGGCTTTTAGGAAGAACAGAGGGGTAATAATTAGAGGCACATTTTCCATTTCACTGTCTTTGCAAATTGAAATTAAAGAAGGGGGGGTGGGAAAGCATGCACAGAACAACAGGCAGTTTACATTGCTCTCTCTTCCTCCTGGTAGCGTTTGATTTTTCTATTTATGTTCTGTTGCTTTCTGGCTGGGTGAGAGCATCTCATCACCTGGGCAAAGAGACTAAAGGGAAAGAGTAATCTCAGGCCAGGTGAAGTTTAGCTTTGGTTATTTTCCCCTCCTTCTGTGCCTGCTCTGGTTCAGTGTGCATTGCAGATCTGGGAGCTCATGTTCAAGAGGTGAAATGGAGCCAGCACCTGATTAAAGCAAAATTGGCCAGGGGAGATAATGGACCCTGTGTTTTAAAGGGCTTTTTGTGTTTTCGTTCCTCTAGCTTCCCTTGGCATTCCACAAATGCAACATGCACACACCAGGAGATGAGACTACCTTGGGAGTGTCTAATCAGAGCCTCTCTTGGTTTTTGTCTGTTTCTGTGTGAACTAAGGAAAAGGTGATTCACATCTCCCAAATCCTGCATCCTTCTCTGTGGAAGCACCTCCTTTATTCAGGCCTGGTTTCCTCCCCAGCAATAGAACACACTGTGGTTCCAAAGGGGTGCAAATTAACCAGCATTTCTGAGCCTCTCTTTTCTCCAGCTCTGTATCCCATGCAATTCTTCTGAGCAGATCTTTGAAAAGGCCAAAGTCTGCTGTCCTGAATTCCAGGGCTGTGGTTCTGCTTTTTGCTTTGTTTTCTGCTCAGTTTTGGTCCCTTTAGAAGTGGCCCCAGAGCCTGTGCTCTGTGATGGTAGGAGAAAACAGTTTCACCTCATATATGTGGCCATTTTCTCCTTACATAAAGAGGAAATACCTGCTGGAAATCTTGTCATCATCACTCTCTCATTTATAGCATTAGGAAAATTACCCTTTCCATGGTGTTTGCAGGATCTTGCCCAAACCAGGGACCTTGGAGTCTGGAATACTTTGCTCCATTCATTCTCTTTACACTTTTTTCTTTTTCCTGTATGTAATAGTTTACTTGGGTAGAGTGTAGATCCTGGTTGGTTGCTAGAATATGCAATTAGTAAATTACTAATTAACCATAGCAATTCATCATTCTGCTGCGTGCAGGTTTTTATGTAACCCTGTCTGTTCTCTAAGGCAATATAGGTAAAGGGCCCATCCTTTGAAAAATAAACTCACAGGGAATAGAAGTCAGCAGCCTGTGTTCCAGATCAGCTTGGGCACCTGAGTGGGACATTTCTGCTACAGGAGAGGGTGACAGAGGGAAGGGTTCCACATCCTCAGGTGGGTTCTGCAGCCAGAGGGGAGTTTGCTCATGATAATCTTCAGTTTCATCTGAGCTGAATCGTTCCTTTGGTATCAGTACAAAACAGAGGGTGAAGGGTGAGCAGGAGAGACAAAACCTGAAAGGAGTGAGGATGTGTGACAGTGGTAGAGAAGGTGAAGGTACAGGAAGAGGAGTAAATTCAGATCTGAGATGGGCACAAACAGCTCCATAGTGTTTTTCTGACCAACTTACAAAAGGTATGAACAGTTCTAAACTGCATCTCCACACGCTTTCCTGCCCAAAAGAAGGTTAAAAATGTAGCACAATGAGGCAAAATTTCCCATTTCTGATCGCATTGACGTGGGGGTAATTATCTTCATTAGAGATGTTACCATTTTACAGTGAGATTAGAGTCAAGCCCAGCATTCTTGAAGCAGCGCTGGAGTTTTTCAAGTCTGCAAATGTGTGTTATTGCAGTCACATGATAAATAGTTCTGAAATCAATAGAGAAAGCTATTAAAAATGTGGGTTTTGTCTCTGTCTAGTATGGTACATTAAGATACATGTATCATTCTACATTCTCTTTTCCTCTCTCTCCATATATGTGTGTAGGGTGGAAATTTTAAAGTACTCAATGTTGGTCAAACTGTCCCCAATGGAAAATACAACACTGACCTCAAATAGCATCACATTTTAGGGCAGTGATGAGTGATTTCTAAAATGCTACCATTAAGTATATATATTGAAAAAGAAATCACTAGAGGAAGAGTGAGTCTGCCTTCCCTGGTCGTGAAGTTCTGTTTGAGAAAGGGGGATGAGAGGGAGCTCTGTCTGGGCAGAGTTCCCTGTTTGGGTCATCCCAGTCTAATACTGGTTTGGCATTTCTATTGTGATATCCCACCTGGGGCTTATTTTTTGCAATCTGAAGAGCTCACAGAAGAAAGTGAGCCTGGAATGACTTGCTTGCATCTTCTACGTTATCAAATGCATCAAGAAACAAAGAGCTGGCTGCATGAAACTCTCAGAAAAAAAGGATAAAAAAAAGGGCTCACATCTGCTAGTTGCTAAATAAAACTTTGAGTAAGCACTGAAGTCAAACAAACAATTTTTTTGAGTGAGAAGATGCATCTGCTATCACTGATCTTATAGATCTTCCTGTTTTCTGATATTTCAGTATTTTAAATGATGTCTAATGGGCCAGAACATCCAAAGCAATTGATGCTATTCAAGCTCCACGGCCCTTGCTGCAGGTGTGGGCTGTCCCAGCACAGTGGGCTTGAAGCCAGAGCCTCAGCTTCTTTCAATATGTGTCAGCACTTCACAGCTTGCTCAGGACCTGGCCCCAGAGAAAAGTCTTGGCCAACAAATTATCTTGGTCTGCACTAAAAAAAAGCTCCTCGCTTGATCCCATTGAGGATCACTGTGCTGCTTCAGTGCTTGGAGGAGAGACTGCTCCTAAACCTGAGCCCGCTCAGAGCTCGGGAGAGAGGTGATCCCACTCCACAAGGACAAAAAGGAGCTAGCAGGGAAAATTAAGCCTGTTCTTCATGCCTGTTTAGTCTTCCCTGCACAGTTTGCAATGGCAATGCTCCCAGGGCTCGTTGTTGGGAACACAGCTCTTCCTGGCAGGAGGTTCTGAGCCCAGCTGGCTGAGATCCCACGGGCAGCATCCATCCTGAACAGCATCCCACAGCCAGACAGGTACCTGGCTGTCCTGGTGCCCGGCAGTCTGTCTGTCTGTCCACACTCCTGGTGTGTACCTGGCTGTCCTGGTGCCCGGCAGTCTGTCTGTCTGTCCCCACTCCTGGTGTGTACCTGGCTGTGCTGATGCCTGGCAGTCTGTCTGTCTGTCCCCACTCCTGGTGTGTACCTGGCTGTGCTGATGCCTGGCAGTCTGTCTGTCTGTCCCCACTCCTGGTGTGTACCTGGCTGTTCTGATACCTGGCAGTCTGTCTGTCTGTCCCCACTCCTGGTGTGTACCTGGCTGTGCTGATGCCTGGCAGTCTGTCTGTCTGTCCCCACTCCTGGTGTGTACCTGGCTGTGCTGATGCCTGGCAGTCTGTCTGTCTGTCCCCACTCCTGGTGTGTACCTGGCTGTGCTGATGCCTGGCAGTCTGTCTGTCTGTCCCCACTCCTGGTGTGTACCTGGCTGTGCTGATGCCTGGCAGTCTGTCTGTCTGTCTGTCCTCACTCTTGGCCAGGACAGTCCGTGGTTGGCCTGAGAGCCTTACGGTCTGTCTCTGCCTCTCTCCCTTTCGTTTTCTTGGCTCCATAAGTTAGATCAAATGTCTTTAAAGAGCACAATTTGAATGATGGAGCTTATAATTCCATCTCGGGAGTTGTGATGACTCGAGCTTGGTTCTTGTGGTTTATGATGTCACCGGGACCCATCGATGCAGTCGTAGCCCCATTATTCACCATTGCCCTGTTATTTATTCCGTGCAATAAATGGCTGCAGTTTAATCACCAGAGTAAATTGCTGAAG
The DNA here is from genome assembly GCF_963662255.1 of Cinclus cinclus. Taxonomy (NCBI): domain Eukaryota; kingdom Metazoa; phylum Chordata; class Aves; order Passeriformes; family Cinclidae; genus Cinclus; species Cinclus cinclus. Next base: position 9,368,488 of record NC_085062.1, read on the forward strand.
CATCTTGGTGGAAATTGTGATGTTACTGTAGGGGTTTCTATGGCAATAGCCATTCCACTGGGGAGGCTCATGCAGAGGGACCCAGGAACAATGAGCACCCAGGGGGACAGGAGTGAGCACCAGCCTCAGAGAGGGGAACCTGGGGGGCAAGTCCAGACACACCCTGCGGGGGAAAATCCATTAATGGCTACTGGGTATCACATGTGGTCTCTGGAAAACTGGGATGCAGATCTTGACTTCGCCAGCCTTGGCAGACCTGTGGCATTGATTTCATACAGAGAGATTTGTAGGAAAAACTCACAACTACTTTGTAGAGATGGAAAGCAAAACTATCTTTCGTGCAGTTTTATTTTGTTAAGGCTTTTTTGTTTGTCTTTTTACCTTTTCCAGTTCAGGTAGGAAAAAAAGGACTGAGGACACCTGAACCAAATGGTTCAGAACTTCCTACAGTTAAGACTTGTGTTTGGTTTTAGCATAGGCAGCAGAAAGAGGAGACTTGTCTGCATTGTCTTAATACTTTTTGCCTTGTGACCTTGCCTCTCTCTCCTTAAAAAGCCTGGTAAGATCCTGGATTTTAATGGTGGTGGGGCATAATGTTCCTTTATAGTACATAAAGTTCCTTCTTTTTGGTAAAATACATTTGCCAACGTATTTAATGCCTAATGGTTATGGTTATGCAGCAGGCATTGGAATAAACATAGGGCTGGGATGTAGTATCATAATAGAACCTCATTATAACATAATTATTGTTTATTGTTTCTTAATGAAGGGATATCTATGAGATGATTTTGCTTTCCATATCTTAAGTTCCCATTCAAGCCCTAGATTTTCTGGATTTCTTTCTTTTTTCCCCTCTTTTTTCTCTCCCAGAAAAGTAAAATCAAGGCTTTAACTAAAACATCTCTAGGCAAGAAAAAGGCAAGGCACTTGAATTTCTCTGTTCTCCTTTCTCCTTTATTCTTCCCCTCTTTCTTATTTCATTCATTTTTCTCCATGGGAAAAAAAAAAAAAAAGTAAAAGCCTTCTCTGTCCATCCTCTTTCAACACCTTGGGAATGTTTGCAGTGCTCTGCTCTTTTTTTCTCATTTCCTCAGCTGAGCAGCCCTAGAGAAGTACCCCAGCACGTGGTGTCAGTGCCCTGAAAGTCTGCTGCTTATGGGAAATGTCATTTTACAATGTATTTCTTTTTTTTAACCTCAAACTTTATGGTTTTCTACAAGGATTCATTGTTTCAAGCCATGGAACTAACATGTGTTTCTTGAGATATCACTTACCTTTAGTAGCAGTTGAGTTTTGGTCACCAGGCTGGGCTGTCTCTGGATTCCTGCATTTATTCTCTTCTGGTAACCTGATACAGCCCAGCCAGGGAAGAACAGAAAGAAAAGCCTTTTAATTTATGGTAGGTCTCAGTTCTAATCATGTAGTTGTGTAGACTTCGGCTTTATCGTGAATCATTTTTAATGACAGTTGAGGAGGAAAGAATTGAAAAGCAAATCTTACCTTTCTCATCACCGACAGCTTCTCATACCAGATCAGACTTTTTTATGGCACTGCCTTGTGGTGAGGGTAAGATGCAGAGGAAGGGCTGGACCCAAGGGCTGCCCAGCAGGAGAGCACAGCTCTTCTTCCTGCCTAGCACAAGACAGACCTTTACAGCAGCAATTGCAGAGCTCTCTGTAAAGAAAGGGCAATTTTTCACCTTATGGATTCCTAAGCACTGTCTGTGGAGTCTCCATAAGGAAACTTGTATTTCCTTATAGGAGACTAGATTTTATTGGTCACCTTTCAGGAGGCCTTTAGAAGTTCTCTAGGGAAATCCCTGGACAAAAGGGTGAAAAAAGCCATCATGGACTTGAATGTAGCCAGGAAGTCACTGCTTAGGTGCAGTGAGCCTGTTGACATCTGTGTGTGATCATTCAGGGGCTCGGGAGTCACCTGGTACAGCCCCAAGGGTGCCAGAGCTCCAGGAGCATTTGGACAATGCCCTTGGACACGGGGTGGGGTTATTGGGGTATCTGAGCAGGGCCAGGGGTTGGACTGGGTGATCCCTGTGAGTCCCTTCCCACTCAGGATATTCTGTGATTCCCTTCTGTTGTATGATCCTGTTTGCTTTGGAGGCTATGCTATTGGTCAGAAAATAAAATTATCTGAGGAAATTGCTGGTTTGGAATCATCTTGCCAAGAGAGCTGATTTCAAGGGTCATCCACCTTCAGCAGAGCTCACGGCTGTGCACTCAGGAATCACAAGGCAGGAGTTTAGTGCTGATCCCCTGAGCAGGGGCAGGAGGAGGCACTCCCAGTGCTGCTGACGGGGTGCCCAGCAGAGTTAATAGGGAGATGCTCTCTCTGTAATTGGATACTGGCAGGGTCCTGCAGTGCATCTTCCTGGCCACTTCCCATCAGCGCTAATGTGGCTTTCTGAAAGCTCATCCCTTTTCCTGGCATGGCCACTCTTCACTGGGGCACTTGTTAACTCCTCCACCTTTGTGTGCTTTGACCTGCCATGCTCTGGGTGTGCCAAGATCCTGTGCCAGGCTGGAGCTTTTCAGCGCTCCTGAAACAAACCCAAGACACTTCTTGGGGGCTGAGGGAGCAATGAGAAGCCTGCACAGTATAAATCCCACATCACCATGGGCTTCAAATGGCTTCTGTCATCCTCGTCTTTCCCCCATGACCTCCAACTTTCTCCTGTGTGGAAACATTTTCAACAGAGGTTGGCTCCACACTGCGTTCTTTCTGACACATTTTGACAAATTCGGTTTGATTTTGCCCTTGAGGTCTTTCTAGGCTTAATTTTATGGTTGTGGAAGGTCATCAAAAGGGTAGTGCTATTTAAAGACCAAGTTGTGTCACATTTACTCACGGGACTGGTAACCCTTCCTCTTGAAGATGTCCATTCATCTCAATGGAACTGTATACACCTGGAATAAATGGCGCCTGTTGTAAGCAGAAGCTCTGGAGCCTGTCTTACTCTTCTAAATGGATTACTCAGAGACTAAAAATCAAGTCATTGGCCTCAACATTGGTTTTCCAGCCCCTGTTGTTCTGAGGTGGTTTTTTGGCCCCCTCTAGTGACTACCCACATGGATTTATGAGTGAGATCCAACCTTTCTGTGATCAGAAACAGCCATTTCCACCCTGACTGCAAATGGCTTCAGTTTCAGAAATGGCATTTCAAATCCTGACATACCGAGTTTGTTCCCTGTTGCTCACAACATTCTCAGGAGCATTCTCATTTCCAGCTTGGTGGGGCTTCTTGCAGTGTTGGAAAGTGTGAACAGTGGTTGAAGGAGAGTCAAACCACACAGCTGTTGTGGTGGCATGGCCATGGTTATACTCCCACAGCCCAAAGGTTCACCTTCTTTAGGGGAAACAGGAGGGTTTTGGTGTTACAGCTGCACTACCAAAGAAACAGCCATGAGTTGAATCATAGAATCATCCAGTTGGAAAAGCCCACTGAGATTATCAGGTCCAGCCACTGCAGGCCCACCACTAACCCATGTCCCCAAGTGCCACGTCCTTGTGGTTTTTGAACACTTCCAGGGATGGTGATTTCACCACTGCCCTGATCATCCTGCTCAATCTCTGACCACTCTTTCAAGGAAGAAATTTTTCTCAATAACCCACCTGAACCTCCTCTGGAAAAACCTGAGGCCGTTCCCTCTCATTCTGTCCCTGCTCCCTGGGAGCAGAGCCTGACCCCCCCGGCTGTCCCCTCCTGTCAGGGAGTTGTGCAGAACCAGAAGATCTCCCCTGAGCCTCCTTTTCTCCAGGCTGAACCCCTTTCCCATCTCCCTCAGCTGTTCCTCCATGGTCTGGAATTTATGACCTTCTGCTGAATTACAGTGAAACCTGGAGTGACACTTGGAGTTGATACTGAAAAGGCATTTTTCAAAGCCTATCTTTTTGTTATTCTTTTCATACTACTGGAACCACAAAAGGGAATCTCATTTAAAATATGAATTAGAAACTTTATACTTCTTATGGCTCTGTATTCTGGAGAAGCAGATACTTATCACATGCCTATGTCCTTGGGGGAGTGTGCAAGGAGCTTTTGGAATAGTTTTCTACTTTTTGGCTAATGGGGAGTGGAGCAATTACTTATTCCAAGAAGCTGGAGCCAGGCTGACAGCCTGGGGGCAGACCTGGAAGCACTGTAACGCTTTAGGCTTTAGATGCTCCGAGATCTTTTAGAAACAACTGCCTTGATCTTTTAGTGCCCTGGTAAATCATTTATTCTGATCACCTGCTTGCAAATTCCTCCTCACTGATGCTGTGGGATAGAATGAGCTGGGTATACAGCTCCCACAGCTCCAGCAGGTGAACTTCAGCCGGGCCCCCAGAGCACCTGGCAAAGCTCCTCACTTGGGAGCAGCCTCAGTTAAGGCAGAGCTGAAATTCAAATTCCTCTGACAAGCAGTGTCTGGAGCTGAAGGTTTTGGATGGGATTTTTTTCCCTCTCAGGTTGCAAGCTGTAGTCAGAACACGCTGCCATCCCTCCTCCCACGATGTGCCTTGCTGCTCCTTGACAATTTGTTTCAATTCTCCTTCACTCCAGCATGACCAGGTTCCCCCAGGTTACCCAATGATTCATCTCTGTGGAATTTGGGAGTGCTGCTTCTCTGCTCCTACCCAGTTTGGCAAAAGGGTTATTAAAGAATCAGAGATTAACCAGAACCTCTTTTGGTGAATATTTAGGCTAAGAGCACTTGATGCCAAATGTTATTTTACATGTGCATTTTGACACCAGACTTCACTACTGCACCTCCCATTCCTTTGTATGCAGGGGTTTGAACACCTTTTCCAACTACAATCACATAAGAGGATCCCTGATGCTTTGGGAATGTACATGGGGAATGACTTCAAGTGGAAGCGTGTTTGGATTGTCCTATTTCTATTTCTGAAGCCCTCTCAAGGAAGCTCGCTCTCTCTTCTCACCCCATCGCTTCCAATGGGGCCGAGTCATTGCATTCTGTGCGCGCACAATGACACCTCAGAGAGACTTGGACTGTTCTCTTGTCTCACTTCCATTCTCTTCCAGGCTGGATGCACACCCTGGAGGTATGTGGTTTGTCTCAAGATATAAGACTTCCCCCCTCAGAAACTACATTTCTTCAACAAGCCACAAAGGGCTGGCAAGAGGGAGAAGGATGCTCATGTTAGTGCAGCTTTCCCCTGGGATCTCTTCTATGGACTCCATGCAGCTGGAAACAGACCCTGCTGCTCCTGAATCCTGTGTGTGCACAGGCACACGTTCCCTCGTGCAGCATTTCACTGATGTGTGGGTACAAACACTCACAGATGCACAAGTACCTTCCCTTTGTTGTCCTCCTGCACAAATGGAGAGGCAGGAATTCTCTGGGTGCACGCGATCATCACTCCCTGCAGATGCCAGCCAGCTCTGGCACAAAGCTGCAGCAGTGTCCCAGGACACCTGGGCCTTCTCCCCCGGGATTTATGGACACAGGTACATTTGCACACCCTGCCAAAGTGTTGCAAAAGTTGGTGGGATACTTGAGTACATGGAACCTGAAGGGACCTCTGAAGGTTTAGTCCAGCACCAGCAGGTTCACCCTGAATTCAGAAAAGGTTGCTCAGGGCTGTGTCCTGTCAGATGTTTAAAACCTCCTGAGGCAGAGATGTGATAGCCCAGTTTTTTTCTTTATGTGCAGGCAGAACCTTCACTCCTTCAATGTTTATTCTCTCTTTTGACCTTTAATTTGTCTTTCACTTCCCTGCCACAAGACCTGAGCAAAGAGCCTGGGTGTGTTTCCCTGTACTTGCCATGGTATCAAAAAGGCTTCTGTAGCTGTCCATAAAACTTGATCAGGGTGTACAAACTCCCTTCCCTCATGCTTTCTCCATGGATCTGTGCTCCAGGCCCTTGATCGTCCTCTTGGTGGCTTCTTATTGGATTTGTTCAGGTTTATCCACATTTTCCTTGTACTTGTGAGCTCACAACTGGGGCCTGATGACTCACAGAGGGATAATTATGGCCCTTGACCTGCTGGTGCAGTGAGTTTTGTGAACTTTCCTTGCTGCCAGGTGGCTGCCAGGTGCTCCTGGCTGGAATTGGACTGATAACAAAATAGTAAATAAGAACACTAAACACTGAGCCTTGCTTCTTACCAGTCTGGGCTCAGATTTAATGGATCTGAGATCTGGATCTGAAGCAGTTCCATGACTCTCTTCAGGAGATCACAGTAGTTGGTCCAGCTTTGGGAGAACAGGGTGGACCAGATGAACTACCGGACTTCCTACATGTGTTTCATCTTTACTCTTTCTTTTTTTTTTTGCCTTGAAGACCCACTGAACATTTTACCTTTCCTCTGTTTGGAGGGATTCCACCATTTGAAATTTCTTCCTCTTCCAGTGGCCAGTGTCCACACTGATCACATCCATAACTGCCAAAATCACAGGTTTATCTTGCAGCACTTAATTTGGGGGAGAATTTCAAACTCTGTAGAGACTCCTGCCTGCCTATTTCCTTGCAAGCCATGAACCAAAGGGAAAAGGTATATTTTTCAGAATCATGGAATGGTTTGGGTTGAAAGGGACCTTAAAGCTCATGTGTTCCAACTTCATAGGCAGGGACACCATGCACTTTGCCAGGTTGTTCCAAACCCCAGTGTCCAACCTGGCCTTGGACACTTCCAGGGTCAGCTGCAGCTTCTCTATGCCAGGGCATCCCCACCCTCACAGGGAACAATTCCTTCCCTGTATCCCATCTAACCCTGCCCTCTGGCAGTGGGAAGTCAATCTCCCTTGTGCTGTCACTCCATCCATTGTCCCAAGTCCCTCTACAGCTCTCTTGGAGCCACTTTTGGTACTGGAAGGGGCTGTAAAGTCTTCCCAGAGCCTTCAGTTCTCCAGGCTGAAAATACTGTCCATGTTCATGGATAGGGTTGCAGTCTGTGTACATCTGTGTCAGGATGTGCCTCTGTCATTGTCCAGTTTGTCCAAATGGTCACACAAGTGCATTTTGGAATGAGCACTCACTAATTTGGGGAATGATGCATGCTTTCAGGGGGCAAATCCAGATTTTCCCACTGAAGCCAAAAGTGTAAGCAACACAATTCCCGCTGAGCACGTTGCCTCTGAGTGACAGTTTGAGTGCAGGGGGATGACTGGGTTTGGCTGAGCTCTCTGCTGCTCTGAAAAGAACAGTCGTTGCCCTTGACTAGCAAGTGCCACATGAGTGATAATGGCCAGAGGCCTGGTCACTCCTCTCAGCCAGCCCCTGTGGGTTTGGATCTGGCCCGCAGAAGCCAGACTGTTTTGGAGACAAGCATCCATAGGAAATTTGTGTTGCTGCTCTATAGGAACTTAAATTTAAACCTCTCATCTGTCTCAGATACAGAGCACAGAATAAACCATGGCCCTGGGGATGTCTGCAGGTTCTTGGGTTGTTTGTTTGCTGTGGATCCTGGTGTAGGGTGAGGATGGGTTATGCTGCTGTTGGCAGGGGGAAAATCTGGGAGAGCTGAGGCTGCTCACACGTCCGTGTGGGTGCAGCTGTTGGTGAACGCCCGTGTTCATGTCGGAGCTGTCTGGGGCAGGAAGGTGTGTGTTATTCTCACATCCTGCTGGCTGCAAACAATGTCATGTCCCTACCTGGACTGCAACGTGACATACACCTTAAAAACAGCAGCAACATCAAGTTCCAGAGCCACGGGAGAGGGCAGAGCTGCTCTTTTTGCTCCTCAGTTAGGAACCCCTGCCAGCCCTGGCAAAGCATGCCGGGACCCGAACTGGCTTTTGGACTGGGACTCGGAGAGTGAGAGAGAAGCAGTAATTTGTTTGCCATTGCCCTCAAGCCAGGAAATCCAAACCTCAAGCATTTCCCAGGCCACAGCACACTGGAGTGGAGAGAGAGTGTCAGGGAACGGCTCACACATCCCGACAGGAGCGCACGCACACGCGCGCGCACACGCACGGAGACAGCGCCGGGGAAGGGGGATTGTTCCAGCACCACTGCGGTTAAGATGCTGAGACAATCTCAGTTTTCAGGCCATAGCTGTCAGGATGCTTTGGTATATTCATCACCCCCCACTCCATGGTGATAAAAATTTACACAGCCAACGAAACGAAGATTAATTTCATGTGAAAAGCTGACAGAATGGCCCATGTCATTGCTTTATTTGTGCCAGCACTCAGTAACTCGGCGCAAGTTCCATTGAGGTGGCAGACACCCCGTCCCCTTGAGCCATCTCATCTCCTCTCTAATGATGCCACCGTTTTGACAAAACCAAGCAACACAGCCGGTATGTGCGAATTTGGAATTAATTTTCTTCAGAAAGGTCAAATATGTTAATGAGCTATTGGCTGCCTGTGTTTTCTCTCTTGGGTTTTTTCCCCTGTTAATGGGGGAAGAAGGGGGAAAACAGAAAGGGGAGAAATAATTACAGGAATAAAAATGAAGGAAGGAGGAAAAGAAGGAAGCTGTGAGGATTTGGAAGAGGCAGGATTCAGTGTAGCTTTTCATGGGTTCTCCCTTTCCAGGGCTGAGGCGGACTAATTGTATCAGCTCAAGCCTGTGCAGTTTGCTTGGAGCTGTTGAGTGAGGCCAGGGATGTCATGGACTGTGGAGTTGGTGTAACCTGGCACGGAGGAGGTGGATTGCACCTCCTTTGCACTCAGGGACTGATGGCAGCTCTGCGTGTTGGCAGCTGCCTTCGTTTTCCATCCCAGAATGGCTGAGCTCGGCTCAGCACAGAGCTCTGTGTGCTGGGGGAGCAGAGAGCAAAGGGAGGTGAAGGAGAAAAGGAGTTCGTGGGCTCCAGTTCTTGTGGCTATTAGTGAGAGGAAGCTGGAAGAGAGCTCAGCTGCTCTGGGAGAAATCCAGGGCCCCCTAATTCTTCCATCTTAGAAACAGGACAAATAGGCAGTTTCCAGAATTGTCTCCCCATGTGACTGGCACAAGAAGTTTGAACTTAGTGTGATGCCAATCACCTCTCATCAATGTATTCCCCAAATTCCTGCCTTTATTTGTGCCAGTTAGAATTTGCCACTTTCTGGCACCCTGGTGGCAGGAGTTACCTGGATTTCTCTGGGGATTGGGTGATGATCAGTAGGGGAAAAGGTGGTGAAAACAGCAGATACTGTGTCAGGGCATGAGGGAGTGAAGCTGTACTTTGCTCACCTGGATAGGACATTTAGGGTACTATTCATCTCACCTAATTTTAGTCTTTTTAAACAAAGTATCCAGACTAAATTAATTGTCTAAGTTTCTTTTCTTGTTAGTGGAGAACAGTAAGGAGGAACACATATCCCACCTAATTTAAGATGAGAGAAATTCCATTCTGGCAAGGACTTTCTTTCTCATTGAATATAAAGTGAACTTAAACAATTAGTTTGGACTGAATCCCTACCTTTAAGAGGCTTAAAATTATGGGGCGTGATTTCCTCCTCATTCTCTTCTCCCTGCTCCCATTCTGGCTCTTATTTCCCTGTACAGTCTAATCCAGCAGGTAGAGGAAATCCATCAGGGCTCCCAGCACCTTTATTGGCAGGGATGGATCAATGCTTTCACTGCAGCTTGCCCAGGCTGGCTCCAAGCTTATCCACTCCTGTGGCAGTCCAACCTCTGGCTGTGATGTGGTCCTGCTTGCCTTGCTTTGCTGGAGGCAGCCCAGCACACGGATTCTGGGCATTGTCCAAAAAGCCTGTGTTGACTTTGGAGGGCACGTTTTGCCATCCTGGCTATGGTGCAAGGAGAAATGATGTGGGATGTAACAGTGCCAGTGCCATGCCTGACATATTTCAGGGTGTCCTTAAGGAGGAATTTTCCTTAGTTTCACACCTCTCTCAGCTGTGTTGTGTGGGTCCCTGTGCATGTTGGATCCTTGTGTGTTCCCCACATGAGTCACTCCTGGCTGGGGCATGGATTTCAAAAGCACACAAGTGACCAAACTTAATGATTTTCAGCTGACTCCAAGCATTGTCCTAAACATGGAATTCCTACCCATAAACCACTGTGCTGCCCACACTCTCCCCCTCGTTCCCAGGCTTTGGGGTGTGTGTGGAGGCACATCCTGCTCTGCTCACCCTGCTGCAAGGTGGAGGGGTATTTGGGGCAGTGATAGGAATTTGTGGCCTGTCTTTCTCCTTTACTTGCACAAATAGCCTCAAAACATTCATAGACATCACCAGCACGTGTATATTTCTTGTAGAAGTTGTTGTGTTGCTAAGTGGTTACTTTATTTCTCCTCAATGCTGTGACGGAAAGAAATTATGTGCTACACCTTGCTAAAGTCTTTGTATAAATTTAACAGTGAGTATTAATCTGTGCACAGGACAAAGTGGGCACAAGAGATAAATAAAATATTTCAGTGACAAGCTATATTTTGAGTTGTTAGTTCTAGCAACAGAACACACAAAGTGTGTGCTCAGATACTGCCTCATTCATGGCCATGGTGAAGTGGGTAATCCCTGTCCTGTAAGTTGACTGGGATGTCAAGATGAAATCTATAAGAACTTGAATTCTTAGGGAAATTCTCACCCAGCAGCTCCCTGGGGCTTTAGCTGAACTGTGGGATATTCAGCATTTCCCAACTCCCGTGTCAAGGACCATCTCCTCTCTTCCCAGCTGTGGGATGTGGCTGTGCACCCCTTCTGTGTCCTCCCCTCCCACGCTCTGCTTTCCATAGGAAGGAATCCTGGGCCTATGAGTCAGAGAGCCATAGCACATCCTGGCCATGTCACCAGTGGGATGATTCAGGACTGAGACAGCACAGCACACCTACCCTGTGATCTGCATGGAGCCCCTGGGACACTCAGAACCACATTTTCTCAACGTGCTTTCTTGAGACAGTCCAGCCACTTGTTTTGGTGCATAAATAGAAACACAACCCCTAGCAGAAATGGAATCTAAGAGATGCTCAGAGCAGTGAGTCTGCTGTCCCCTCCTAGCATGGTGTCCCATCACCCCTACATTGCAGGGGTTGTTTGTGCCAACTTCTCTCAGTTTCTGTTTCTTCCTCTCCCCTTGTTTTTCCCCTGTGTGAGAGCACTGGCGCCTATGATGGAAGGTCACCAACGAGGTTACTCAGCCAGCTCCAAGGATTAAGACTTCCTGCTCTGCTCCAAAGAGCTGCCAAATCCCCCCTCCCTGCTGCTCACCACAAACCCCATGCCTGTTTGTCTCCCTCTCTCCCCTTCCCATCCCTCCTCCAAGAACTCCAGATCTCTCTCCAGCAGACAGAGTGGGAGGTCGAGGCAACCTCCAGATGCATTTGCTGCAGCACCGAAAGCAGTGTGGCCCTAGGGTGATGTTCTTGATGATGCTTACCAGTGTTGCCAGAAGGTGAAATGAGTCTGTCTGTCCCTCTAGAGTCTGGGACATCTTCCCATCACAAATGTCCCAATAGCTGGGCTCACAAAGGGCTTTTATTTCCACTGGAAAATGCCATCAAGTTTTTCTACCAGCAGGCTGGGGGGGAGGGGGGGGAGTGAGGGGGGTGGTCCGTGGATAGCTGGGAAGGTTTTCTTGAAAAGTAACAGGAGAATAGGATTTTATTCATTAGATGGGAATTGGCATAAGGACCTGTAGCTTCCTTACAAAAATGGTGGAGGGGTACAGAAATCTCTGCCCTAGGCATGACCCTGTCCCAGAGGAAGCTGCCATTGTCCCAGGGACAGTGTGGTGATGGGGGAGCAGCCCAAGAGGACAGAGCTGCCTTTGGTGGGCACCTGAGAGTGTGGGAGCAGGACACAAGAAGAGCTTTATTCACAGGGGCAAACATAAACCAGAAGAGAGGAGCAAATAGAACAGGATCCTGTGAGAAGGAGATGAGATAAATATGGTGGAAATGGGGAAAAGGTGGGATGGCTGCTCACTATTTTTGTAAAGGGGGGATGCTGCTCCAAAAAGGACCGCAGAGATCAACCACATTCAAGTAAAAACATAATTTTCTTTAAAAATAATACAGAAGCCCTACATACTAATGGTTCAACAGGATGAGGAATGGCTGTCTGCTCCACCCTAGTATGTGCTGAGGTCAGGTGAAACCACCACCACCCTCAGGCAGGCTTTGGACACTGTGAGGGGGTGCTGAGGATCCTGCTTGAGAGCAGGAAGAGAAGAAAGGAAGAGAAACAGCTGCTTTTTAGGATTTTGGCCTCTCCAGACATGGCTGAGTCCCTTTAACTCCTTCTCTTTGCTCCTAACCCTCTTTGTTAAAAGTCCCACAGGAGACTTGCCACTGTTGTTCAGGCTGCAGGGGTCACCAGCCAGGAGCTTCTGTCTTTTTCCCAGGAACCTGCAGTTACTGTTCTCCAGGAACTGTGGCTGCAGTAAATGTACCTCGAGGAGTTTTTTGTGAGCATCACACTTGAATTTGGCCCACTGTCTGCCAGCTTATGCTAAATGGAGACCACAGAGACCTCATTTAATGACTTGGTTTGTGTAGGTGTAAAGCTCTTTGAGGTCTCCATAAACATGGGTGTTTATTCATTTAGATTTCATTTTGATTTTCTTTTCAGATGAATTCATTAGCAGGGAGAAAGCCAAAGCCTCACTGTTAAAAATCCAAGTCTAGTTTTTCTTTTTTTTTTTTTTGTTTGTTTTTTTTGTTTTGTTTTAAGAAATGGAAGAAGTATGAAATAACTAATTTCTTATTATGGCCTCAGTGCTGGTCCTTCAGGGTGTCTCCATGTGTATTCTGTGTTTTGTTTTGAGAAATGGAAGACATATGAAATAACTAATCTCTTATTATGATCTCAGTGCTGGTCCTTCAGGGTGTCTCCATGTGTATTCTGGAGGCTCATAGGTAAGGGAAAGCTGAGAAAAGCATTGAAAGAGGAGGGCTGGGGGTAGCTCCTGCCTTGTTTAATGGCACCCTGTGTTAGCTGCTCCTTGGGTTGTTAGGGATATCACATTCCAGGGATGCATCGCTGTGGTTGAGGGGTGAAGTGAGACAAATGAGAGGACAGAGGTTACACACATGAGCTGCAAGGATGTCCCTGTTAGGTGCTGGGTGGAAAATCAGATGGAGTGTGCTTGCTCCTGCCCTGGGGCTAAGAGCAACAAAGGGAGAGAGCAGGGGATTTATCTAGCTGGCGTCTAATATTCCTTTGGCTGCAGCAAAGGCTGCAGCACTTCCCGACTATCGGCTGGCGCTTTCACTCACACACATCTGTGATTGATGGGCAGAGAGTATAAACACCTCATTAGTGCCATAATTCACTGGTTAGGAATCAGGCTGGGCTGTGGGAGGGAGGGGGGGAAAAAAGAGTTGAGAAAGTTTATTAAAGAAAAAAAATGGAAGAAGGAGAAGAACGGATGTAAAGGCCACACAAATCATTCCAGGGAGTTATCTGACCTGCTTTGAAAACTTTAATTGCTGATAATGGACAACCTGTTGGGTGGTATTTTATTAACACTAATAGATTTTTACGGGATATTTCTCACATTGCTCTCCCAGAGCCTGAAGAATACATTAAATATTAAAAGTTAATGCTCTTGGTTGCTGTTTCAAGGATGCCCCACTGATAACGAGCTTTCCCGCAAGTTAGAAACCGGGAGCAAACATGAGCTGCCTCTGCCACTTACGGCCCCTGCAATAATAATGAGGAAAATACTTGCAGCCTGTGTACACCTTGCAGCTGAGGTTCTCAAGCCTGGCCTAAATGCCCTGTAAAGGCAGTGCCCAGCCCAGAGCTGGTGCTAGCAGTATCTAATCTCAAAGCTTGGATTTACAAGACTTGGATTCCGGAGTCCCACGCTGAAAGCAAATGCTCATAAACTCCCATATGCTGCTTTACATTTCAGTTATTCAAAACAGAGGCTGAACCAACAGCCCATTCCTGTTTCTCAAGAGAGCTCAGGTCTGAAATGGATGATATTTTTCTTTAATATGCCAAATGGTTTTATAAAAGTGCTGTTTCCACACTGTTGCAGAAATGACCCGCCTACCTGGAACACAAATGGAAGTGTCTCTGACTGTAGACAGCAAGAGGGGGTTTGGAGGAAGCTCTTGACACCCCAAAGTCCTGCACACAGCATTGAACCCTAAAACTATGAGAAAAAAAAGGTCACTTCTGTACTGTAAAAAGATGGATTCAAGAAGCAAATGCAGGGAAGTTTGCTGGAGGGAAAGTGAATTTGAAACAGTAACCAGGTTGTGGTGAATCAGAGCCCTTGTGTTAGAACTAAAACTCCTAACGTACTTCTGTGTTCAGGGGACAAACCTGGACTTTAGTGCCTTCTTCAGACACAGCAACACTGTCAGCAACTGTGGCCTTGGCCTAGAAAGCCAAGTGAAGTTTGTTTGCCCTGCCCGTGGTGTCTCTTTTGAATCGTGTTCTCTTCCCTGTGGCAGTTTGGATTTGGATCTTGCTCTGACCACTGTTTGTGCAGCCACCTCCTTGTTCCAAGCCCAGCTGGACTGGACAGCCCCATCCATGTTCCCTGGGACAGCCCTGGTGCAATCTCAGTGAGCACTGCATCTCTCCAGGCCTGCTTGGCTGACAGCAGCTTCCCAGGTTTTGTTGTGCAGGCACAACACCGAGAGCCTGTGCTCCAGCTGCCAGGCTGGAGGCAGCCCACAGAAAGATGGGATATTGGGAAGGAATTGTTCCCTGGGAGGGTGGGGAGGCCCTGGCGCAGGGTGCCCAGAGAAGCTGTCCCTGGATCCCTGACGGTGTCCAAGGTCAGGCTGGACAGGGCCTTGAGCACCCTGGGATAGTGGAAGGTGCTCATGGAAGGTGCCCGTCCCTGCCCATGGAATGGGATGAGGTCACTCCATCCCTTGTCCCAAGTCCCTCTCTGGAGCCCCTTTAGCCACTGGAAGGGGGTCTAAAGTCTCCTTGGAGCCTTCTCTTCTCCAGGCTGAACAATTTCAATTCTCTCAGTGAATCTGGGTCCTGGCTGGATTTGGGAGGAAGTTGCTTACAGGTCAGTGGGGAGGAAGGGCCAGGAGACTTGGTGCAGCATTTGTTTCCAAAGGGGTAAATCCTTTGGCTCCCGTTCTTCAGGATGAGCTTTGTTGCTGGACTGCTGCTGTTCAGCAATAAAATGGTCTCAGTTACTTAACGGGAATTGAGTGCTTGGTCACTTCTCCCCCTGCCAGCCCATCCGTTCTCCTGTCTCCCCTCCAACGACAGCTTTTCCTGATTGACCCCACAGGCTTACGAAAAACCTTTTTACTTAAACGTGTATTGACCTCAGTCTTGCTGCCCAGTGAATTATGTCACAGCTGGCTATCTGAAAGTCATCAATCAGGACTCAGACCCTGGGAGCTGTCTCCTGGTGACACAGATCCAAGCCTTCATCGATGAAGGTTGTACCAGGTGCCTTCGTGTCTCTGGCAACCAGAAGAACACCTTTTGTATGTTTTTTTTTCTGTCATCATCCCATAGGCATTGTGATTTTTTCCTTTCCTTTGATTTGTTTTTTATTTCCCTTCCCCATCTGTCTTTGAACTGTGTATAAAATTTCCTTCCTTGCCTCAACCTTGCCTTCAAAGAGAAAGAAAAGGAAACTGTCAAATGTGACATCTTGGATGATCTTAATTCTTAGGTAGTGTTAATTTTACTAGTCTTTTCTTCCCCCCTTCCTATTTGATTTTTGTGTTGATTTGTTGTTGTTGTTTTCCTTGATGTGATTTTACGATCTGGACAAATGCATTGGACAAATGAGAAATTTAATGATACTAGAAATATTTCTCCCATATTTTGTAATGCAAAGTAATTCCAGTAGATCTTTTGCCCCATGACTTGGGATGTGCTGGCTTGTTGTCACTTTGTGGATGAGGGATGGGGAATACTCCATGAAATGTGAAGCATCACCACAAATTCAATCAGCCCTACTGTCTCTGTACAAGGATTGATCGAGCAGGAAGGAGTGAATTCAGTCCATGACAGAGTTTGTAAAAGGAAGGTCTGTGTTTTACTTGGCTAAAACAGTAAAAATGCCATGAGTTTCCCTGTTCTTTTGGGGGAGAAGGGAGGCATAGCTTGATCTTCCTCTTCTAATTACCAAGAGCGAGGCTTGAGTATCTCACACCTTGCATAGGTGGCAGGGCCAGAAAAGGAGGAATATTTGCTTGCTTTCCCATATCTCAAAATAGGGCTACATAAACAATTCTTTACTTTATTCTATCTACACTGGAATATTCTGCTAACAAGTCTGGGAAAGAAAAAGAGCATATTTTTTCATATTTCTAGAATTAGTAGAAATATCACCTTGGTGACAGGCCCATTTCTTGTTGGAGATCTTATAAGCCTGATTTTATATCTGTGGCACATTCCTTCGATGCACCACGTGAATTCTTCCACTCAGGAATGTCTTGAGCTGGGGATATGTTACCTTCTTCTCATGTCTTGACTTTAGGAAATGCAGGCAGATAAGGCTGGTGATAGCTCTGACAATGTGCCTGATGCTGTGGCCAGACCTGGCAAGGCTGAGGTGAGGCCAGGGCTGCTGTTGGCTCCCAATGTCCCCAGGGAGGCTGTGAGGGGCCTCGGCACCTCCAGTGCTCTGGATGGAGATCAGGCCCTGAGATAACAAGGTGATGACAAGCACTTTCAGAAATCCTGACACACAGACAGATAAAAGAAATGCAGTAATAGTGTGTAGAAATAAATCCTTCTCATTTTGCTTTTGATCTTCTGAGTTTCTTAAATACAAGAATTTTCTCATATAAGTTTCTTACATCATCCATAAGCTTATGGTCTGCATTTGAACAACCTTACAAAATATTACTAAAATAAATGGATTCAGGCATTTGTGTTAAAGACACCAGATAGGCACTATCTGTATTTAGATTAAAATCCTCCCCCACAATGTTTGCAGTATAATATCTGTGGTGCATGTGCAGCACTGCCTGAAGAATGGAACTGGCTGGAAATGCCCTCATCTGCATAAATGCAAATGACTAAAGAAGTTGGACTGGTGGGAGAAAAATGAGTAGATTGTGGATTTTATTCTTCCTTTATTGATGTAGATTGCAGGCATGTGTAATGATATTTGTGATTTTAAAGTAGGCTGTGTTCCTTCAAAGAAAATACGAGCTCATAAATCCTGGGAGATTAGAGATCCTGAGGCCCGATGTGGCAACGGCTCAGGGTTTATGGCATTCCTCAAGACAGCCAGGATAGGATGTTCTGTGACCTGGCTTTTATGAAGATCAAAAGGCTTGAAAATGTTGAGAATAAGATTTTCACATCATGCAGGGGGAGACACCAAGCTGTCAGATGGAAGGAGGCTCTTTGAAGTGTGGAGATAAGGACCCTTCTAACCTTCAGTCAGGTATGAAAGCCATTTCCAGCAGCACGGAGCGTGTCCTGCCACTGGACTCTTCGTGGAATAGCCCAGCTGAGTTCATTCAGGTAAACATCTGGCAGTGTCTCAGCCACAGGGAATGTTTGCATAGGACTGAAAGGACTGGGAAAATGTAAAAATTAATGTACCGGGGAGGTGGGAATTATATGTGTTAATATCTCTGGGACCAACAAGCCTGAGTCCAGCAAAGCTCCCACTCTGGGAGCTGGAAACACAAGTGTGCTCCTACATGGATTATCTGTGTCTGAGCGTGGGGGGGGCAGGTGGGAGTGCTCACAGAGAGCTGCTGGCTGGGAGAAAGCTGGAGAGAGACACAAAGTACCTGACACCTCTGTGTTCTGGCCAGGAAGCTGAGCCAGTGCAGGGACAGCAATTCACTGCTGCTGTAGGCCAGGGAGAGCTCATCACTGGCAGGGAAGAGCTGTGGGAGAAGTATTTGTGGAGCACAGCACCACTTTTCTAACTGTCCCAGAGCTCCCCATCTTGCACAAACACTGACAATGTTTGTTCATTCCCTTCTCAGATTCCTCAGAGGGGCTGGCATTGGCAGCTGCATCGTCGTGGTGCCTTGAGAAAACACTTCTGCACAGTATTTCTCATGTAAGCAAAAGCTCTTAGTACTGAAAATCTTCCCAAAAAAGGATTCTCCTGAGTTGGTAAGAATAATTTCTGGTCACATTTATAGAAGTTCCAATGGCATCTAGACAAGATAAATACCTTAGTGTTTTGTCATCTTTGTGCTGATGAACTAAGGATATATTTTCTTTTGCATAATGACTTTCTAAGAGAAAACAGCTAAACAAGACAGAATAAAAATAAAATTTCATGACAGATGCTGTTGATACATGTGTTTCCTCTGTAATAAGCTCAGTCCTTGGCTGACAATAAAATAGTAATTGTCCTTGGCCAACATCTTGAAAGCTGGAGATGAAAACAGAGTGGTGGGAATCACACGGCTTTATAATTCGTGTCCACATATTGAATTCCCTCACAACAACATAATTTCTTTTTAAACCTTGTCCTAATTATCACAACTCACATTGATACTCTAGGAACTGTTGTACGTAGAATTGGTCATAAATAATTTGTTAATCTGGTTCTTCCTGGAAAATGCCATTTCCTAATGGAAATGGTTGAGGAAATGACAATTACTTTGTTCTTTTATGTCTTCTTCAGAGAAGAGCTTGACTGAGTTGTAGCCATGGGTTTTATTAAGGGGTTCTTATTCTTTTCTGTGATTTTTTGTTTCTTTTCCTAGTCATGTTTTGTTGTTTATTAGACTTTTCCAACGTATTTCAGTGAGCCCAGAAGGAAATAGTGCAGGGAATATTGAGATTTTGAGGGTTCTCTTCCAAAGCAAAACCCAGTTAATGAAAGAATGAAGTTGTACCAAATGGGACTTCCATTATTTCCCTCATCCCAACAGTGCTATTACACTCAGAGGCTGATCCCTGCGTGGATTACAAATATTCCAGCAGCAGGATTGCAGAGAGAGCTCCTCGTTTCTCTGAACAGGGTTTGCTTCTTTACTTCTGTCCAGGTTTTCTTTGTCATCCTTTTCAAAGCAACAATTTCCCAAATACCAGAGCAGAGAGGAGTGTGTTGTCACCCTTCCACTCAGCAGTGTGATGAATAGAATCCTGCTTTAATGGGCCTACAGGTCTGAGTCACAAGGAGATTGCTGTGTCCCTTTATCCTTTTAATGGTAGGGTTTCAAACTAAAGTATAGAGACATACATCAATTATTACATTGTCATTTAATCTGGAGTAAGTCCAGTGTGAACCCTGAGTGCCTGGAGCTGGTCCAGCTGAGTGGCAGGAACAGGACTGAGAGTCCTGGTAAACACAGGATTCCTGGGATCTGCAGGACATCTGTTCTGCTGCCCTTGCAGTCCCCTGGGCTGTGCTGGAGGAGCTCCTGGGTGACTGGTGATTTTATTAGGGCCTGGCACAAGAGAGGTAGGAGCTTGTCAGTGTGCTTCCAGCAGAAAAGCTGCTGTGAAAAGACCTTGCTGAGGGCTTCGAAATCTGAACTGCAGCCAGTTCCAGCTGAGGGATGTGACAGTCACCTTTTGCTGTGAAGTTGCCATCTGAGCAATGACAGTGTTGTGTGGTTTGAAGAGACAGGGAGCAGTGGGAAGGAGAAGTGTCTGTCATGGCTGGGATTGGGCCCTGGGAGGGAGCAGCCCAGGCTCTTGGCCTTTCCTAAGCCTTCACCTCAACACCCACAGTTGGACTTGTTTTGAGGGGACACATGTGCATCCCAAATTTTCTGCTTTGGCCAGCTCAGTTTGGCTGGGCCATCTGGCCATGCTTCTGCTCCTTTGAAAGCTTTGCCTGATTAAAAAGTCCTGGGAGCTCAAGAAGGAAAGTCGCAGGAGGGGAACAGGAAGGGGGCTTGCTAAGAGATGTGCTATTTCCTAATTAAATAATAGCCTAAGAGGAGCTCACAGCTTGTAACAAGCAGGGAGATTCTGCTGCTAATATTCACTGCAAAGCTGCTCTTCCCAGAGCCATGCTTCCCAACCCCAAACCCAGCTGTGCTGTGCATGTGCTGCACAGCTCTCCCAAAGTCCTGTCACGGAGGGCGAGAGTTGGAATATATTCATCCAAATTACAACATCTCATCTTTTGTTTTCAATTTGTTGGGACAAACAGCTCCCCTGTTACTGTTTATGATTTGCCACTCCTGTAAGAGCGCAGCTGAAGTCATTGCACTGAGTCTGAGCTGGCTTGGTCTGAGAAATGCTTGAATTAACAGCACAGTGACTGTGGAGAGGAGCAGAGGAGGAGAGAGAGGCTGGTACCTGTTGTGTCCCTTTTACAGCTGGGGAGCTGAGGCCTGGAAATGGAACAATTTGCTGTCAGTCTAAAAAAGATCTGCTGGCAGGATCAAGACAGCAACTCAGCTCTTCTCCATTCAAGACAAAAACACATTTTTTGACCAGTATTTTTGATGACAAATTAAATACCCAGCCTGAGAAATTGCTGGTTTAAAGATCAGTGATATTTATGAACCAGGTCCTGCTGTACTTGGATTTGCTCCTGCACAAGCATATTGGAGGTGAGGTCTGGTCTTTTCCCACCCAGGAGCCCCAGTGCATCTCAGACATCTAAGATTTAGTATTTTTGAGGGTTTTGCTTGGACTCTTCATGCAGGTCCAACCACAGATACTGCTCCAATGAGGTGAAATCCTGGTAGAGCGTCTGAAGCAGTGAAATCCCATGGTCAAACCATGGTCAAAAAGGCCTATCTAGGAATGCCAAGCACAGATAAAGCTCCAACATCACTAGACAGTTATTCAACTCTTCAGTTAGAGGTTTAAAGGAACCTTGACTTTTGGGCACCTTACCTGAGATGCATTAGGGCTGATATTCAGGATTCCCATGGGTACTGAGGTCTAAGGGATTTTTGGGGTCTGGTTGTTGTGAAACTTGTGGTCTTATCATGGACCTTGTATTTTTATCTTATCCTGGCAAAAGACTTCAGGAATTTACCATGTGCTTTGTTCTGGCCTAAAACAGGATCTGCCCCAGCCTTGGATACAAAGCCAAACAGTCCTTTGGGTTTATCTAAGTGATGGGCCTTACATGGTGAGGAAATTCACAATTAGGTTTGTGTTCTTGTAAGGAGTAGAAATCATTAAAATCTAGGGACAGGGAAGGATAATTAGTGAAAGGGGCTGGGTTACTTCAGAGCCAGGTTAAACCAAAGCTGGCAACAAGGCATTGCTTAGGTTTCCTGTGGACACAGATTTTAGATGAACTGAACCAACACTCTGCTTGGGCTCACAGGCCAGTGTCACACACTGGTGGCCAGGAGATAGAAATAAACAGCAGTAGTAGTTGACTTTTTCCCAAAAGAATAAAGAAGTACTCAGATAAACAGATGTGTAACCCCAAACACCAAGACATCAACTTCTCTTCTTCACACTGCTCTGTTTGTTGTATGGATGTGGCACAAGTGTCTTTACAAATCTGTTACAAGCCACAGATATTTTCATCTGTCTAGCACTGTGGTGTAGTAAGAGGCATTAAAGATGCTATTTGCTGTTTGCTAAAGGAAGGAGTGAGGTGAAAAAGCCGAACTGCAAGATGAAGCACCTGTGTAGAGGCTACACCACATTCCAAGAGGCTGTCCATATCCATCTCCCAAGGGTTAGGACTGTGCTATTGCAATTCTTCATGAGATCTCTCTTACATGAGTTACAAACCTTGTAGCATCTCTCATTCCCTTGGTCCAGACTAGGAGCAGATGTTGGGAGAGGATCCAGGCCTGTGTATTGCACTTAGAAGAGGCCATCTGTATAAATCCCCCTTCTTTCTACAGCTGTAATACACAATGTATGCACCTTATTATCAGAGAGTGATCCAGAGCTCAGGGTAGAGTATAACCAGGATAAAGCAGAGCCTTGGGAGATTTCTCCCCACTCAGAACAGCTGAAAGAATTTTGTTTGGAAAGCCAGAGTGGGGAGGAAAAGGACAGGGGCGAGGAAGGAGGAACCACTTTAAGTGTAAAAATGTCTGAAGGGAGTAGGGAAGTGCAAGATTTCAAGGCTATGTGAGCAAGTGTCATGTGCAGGGATAAGGGAGCCTGGATTTAGGCTAGAGACAACAACAGGCAAGGAATTTGCTCCAGACAGCGTCCTTCCTAAACCCTACTGTGTGCTACTACAGCTAACAGTCATGTCAATAGGGTTTAAAAGGTAGTTCAGAGGAATTGGGAAGCAAAGACAAATAAGGTGGGTGGCTGAGGGAGGAATGGAAAGTCCAGTGGTTACTGAGTGAGGTTTGAGTGTGATGAGAATCCTGGCTGTGCTCCAGTACAACATTTCCTATCACGTTAATTATACTGCAACAGGCTCCAGGGTCTTCTGTGATTCAGATTTGGTGTATCAAAAATCACAGATGTACACAGACATCAGTGGTGGGGTAAGAGATAATCTTTCTGTGTTGTCTCCCAGCCTTCCACAAAGATGCTCACAAAGATGAAGCCTGAGATTCCTTGGTGCTGTTCCCTCTGTGCAAGTGGGCAGGAAGTGAGTGATCTACAGGGAACAAGGAGTGATCAGTTCTGGGAAATGTCACGTTCCTCTCAAAAATTAACTCCATCCCCTTTCCTTTCATTAAAATACATATGCTCTTGGATGGCATTTTTGTGACACTGGAGGTGTTACTTGAAAAGTGTTTCTTGCTTTGAAAATATGGAAATATGGTTACCTAAACCTACATGAACATACTGGGAATGTTGTGGTACTCTTTGTTGTGGGGAGAACTCTTGGCAGGTATCTCATGAAATTGTATCTGTTCAAACCAGGAAAACTGAGGTGAAGACTGTCTTTCTCTCCCCTCCAACTCTCTCTTTTTTCCTCCATCTGGTTACACTGGCTGGCAAACGGCTTTGAAGCCAGGGAAGGAGAGAAAATCAGTGTGGAAGAAGTGAGGTCTGGGAAAGAGAAGTCATGGTAATTCCATGCTGAACAGCAGTGAAACAAAAGCAGAAGCCAGGCAATATTGACAGTCGCAGCATGGTCTTGTAGTGAAGAAGGAGAGCAAGGAGGGTCTGATGCTGAGTTTTCCAGTCATGAATGTGCCATAGTTGCTTTCTGTCACCTGGATATGAGGTAGATGAGGTAGAGAATCTCAAAAAAAATGCTTAAGTCACTTTGCTGGCTTCTGTAGAGGGGAAGATACGGGTATAACAAGCACCCTTCCCTGGGAGAGGGTGTCATGCAGTGTATGGGGCCAGGATTGCTTTAGATCTGGGATGTGAAGACTGTAAGGCCTGGCTTTTACTGAGACAGTTGTGGTAGGAATGAGGTTGGGTTTAAAGTCTCTTCTATCACTGAAGTCTGGAGGTGCAACCTGAGGACAGAAAACCACCAGAAGCCTGGCCATGGTCATTGTAACCATGCCACTGTCATTCCCTTTGGCTGGAGGTGAAGACTAAAGCTTTGTGCTGGCCAAGGAATTCCTTCAATCAGGAATTAGTCTTAGGAGACTGATTCCAGATGCTTTTTTCCTAACCAAAAGTAAGTAGAAGCGAGGAGATTCAGGTCCTTTCTGGAGTACCCACCTGCCCTTCCAGCCTGGTGATACATTGGTTGGAAAACTTGGAGCATCCTCCACTTGTGCCTCCTCTCGTGTGGCCAAAGCAGAGTTAAGCCTGCTGTCCCTCTCTCCACTCCATAAAAGAGCATTATGGGATTCTCTTTCCTGCTTCTCCCTCCTCTCTCCAGAGCTGTGTGTTTGAAATGATATCTATTTCTCTTTGTGACAGCACACCGTGACTGCCGCCTTGACATTGTGCCGAGCTGACATCCCAACCGGTCTGACACTGATGCCTTTGGGCAGAAATCAGAGCCGGTTTGCTCCATGGCTCCGTGCAGCCACGACGCCTGTAGCGCCTCGCAGAGCCCCCAGTGCCCTGCTGGGGAAATGGAGCGAGCACGTGGGCCCCACATGAACTCCGGGAAGAGCGCAGGCGTTACCCGCGCTCAACCTCCTGCCCATTTTCAGCTTTAAGTGTTCACATTCACGTGGGTTTATTTCTTTTTATTTCCCCCACCCTTTTTCTCTCCCTTTTTCCCTTGCCTGTGAGAGGGTTGGTTTCCCGTTTCTCCCCCGGCTGCAGAGTCCTTGGGGAGCTGGGTTTCCGTGAGCTGGAAAAGGAGCGCACAAGCGTCTGATCAGCCCTTATTAGTGTAGAGAAAGACCTAATGGGTCCTGGCTTCTGGGACCATTACCTGTCATTTACTTTTATTAAGTCAGTGATGAGAAAGTTTAAAATTAAAGGCTTTGTAAATTGGATTCCAGTTCTAAAGGAAAGCACCGACCAGGAAATCAGTGCCTAAGCTTGCAGATGGACCACTGGGAACAATACCAGACTGGGGCATTTCTCTTCAGCTGCTTTGACAAAGGTCTTGTGCCAGACCATGGAGGGGACAAAGCCTTGGGGCATCTAGAAACCTTCAGCTATATGAACCATGTAATCCTTCCTTTGCCAGGCTACTTAGGTTCAGCCCTCATGTTCAGGAGGAAGGGTGGTCTTCTGGTTGAGCCATTACCCAAGCCTGGAGCTCTGTTTCAGTGGAAATGATCCCAGGCAGGTCATGTCGTTTCCCCATGGTTGATTTCCTGTTTTTAAGGAGAAGGACCTTGTGCTAGTGTTGATTTTGTTTCTTAACTGTTGCCTGGTTTGGCCACTCAGCTCTTTGGGGCTGGTACTCTCCATGACTCCCATGCTTGCAAGAGAACCTCTGACTCCTTTGGGTGTTCCAGGTAAAAATAAAGACTTTTCTTAAGTCTGTAGCAGAAAGCAAGTAAAAGGGATGAGCCACCTAGTTAAGATCTAATTCTTAGGGGTTGTAGCATTGTTGCATTCTCTGCTTTTGAGACTTAATCTGTGAATTAACCACCCGAACATACTTGTGAGTGAAACGCCCCAATTGCACTAAAGCAGTGCAGCTAATTATGGTGTGACAAGGGAAGCTCAGGGGCCAACCCCAACCAAGAGCTGCTGTCACTTCTGTTTTCTCAGCTGAATAAAAGTCTCATGGTGACATTGCTGTGATGAGAAGCAGCATGAACTAGTGGTTAAAAGTCTGGGAATCAGAATTCTTGGTTATTGTGTCTCAGTTTGTCTTTGGACTGACATGGAAGAAGTCACCTGAGGTCAGGATTTTAGGTTGCCTTGTGCCCATCCTTGCACTGTTAAATGCACAAGTTGTGCTTACACGGCTTTGCATGAAGATTTGAAGTCTCCATACAGTGTTTCTGAGAGGTAGAGAACAGAGCTCCACCAAAGCACAGGGCTTAGCCAGTTAGTAGGAATTTGCAGAATTAAGTGTTAAGTCTCCTGAAGGGAGAATGAAACAGAGATTCCCTTTAAACTCATGGTTTCTTGGAAAAGTTCACCTCAGGTTCTCCCTGCATGGCTTGGCAGTTTTCATCTCCCTGTGTTTTGCCCGTGTTGTTATTATTATTGTTTTTATTGTTAGTACGTCATGCTATATTTACTTTTAGCAGAAGTAAATTGGTGAGTATTTGGAAGGGATACCCTCTGCCCATCCCCTCTAGCACCCCTGTAGCCAAGCTCCAGTATGAGTCCACACTTTGAGGAAGATTCCTGTTCTTAAAGAACCAGGATTGAGAGCAGAGGCTCACACGGTATAAAGCCACACCTTTCACCTTTTTTCCCCAGAGAGATTCCAAACCACACCAGCAGGAGGTGGGAAAATACGCCCAGAGGAAACTGTGACAGGGAGGGATGGCTAAGGAGGGGCAGGGAGCAGGCACTGTCCCAGCAGGACAACCCTGGGCCCAGAATTCCTGCCAAGTGAGGCTAAGCATGTGTGAACTCTAGGCCATTCTTCTTGTCTGTCCATAGGCACGGCAGCCTTGACTTCAGCTAATTGCCAGGTTCCTTTGAAGGAACCTTGATGCCTCTCCCAAATTTCTCTGCTAGGGATGTGAGGAGCTGATCTCTGAGTTACTCAGTGGTTTCTTACATCATTCCTGTGTTCCCAGCCATGCCACAAGGCTTTCAGAAGGTAATCTGGGGAGATTTTATCAAATGTGAAATGTTCCTAGATATTACTGGAGCCATGATGTAATGATCCAAGGTTTTTGTTCTTTAAATTCCACTGAAAAACCACAGGCCCCAAAAACTTATTGCAGGGGAACTGATGCGTTTTAAGAAAGAGGCTGAGATCTTGTGCTGGACTGAGCCATTCTAGGGGTGGTGGTGGGAGAGAAGGTTTCTGTAGATCCTGTGTTGCTGGCCTTATAAGGTCTGGACTGAATCTCTGAGGTGGGCAGCAGCCTCTCCACTGCACCCATTCCCTGGTTTCTGCTACCTGGTGGGAAGTGCTGCCAAAGGAGAAGGCAGCAGGACCAGGCTGCTTTGTACCTCACTGCTTCTGATTTCACAGAATCATGGAATAAGATGGGTGGACTGTTGGGAGTTTTGGTATTGGTTTCAATTGTGGCTGCTCACATTTTTGTGAAGACAATTCCGGCCCAAAAATCTTACTCAAAAAGACCAAACTCATAGTCCCCTCACGTAACAGAACTCTCTTAGGATCATCCATGGGACTGAGGACCAGGATCTCAGTGCATTGAAAGGCCTTAAAACCCTTTTCAGAGGGACAGTGATTCCTCAGTGACACAAATTCTCCCTGGCACATTTATATCTGCCAGAGCAGGATGAGACTGTCCATGCTTTGATGCTTGGGATTTCAGTACCTGTTGAAATCCCCTGAACAAATGGTGCCATTAATTATGGGGCCTGGCTTTGATGAAT
Organism: Cinclus cinclus; assembly: GCF_963662255.1. NCBI lineage: Eukaryota > Metazoa > Chordata > Aves > Passeriformes > Cinclidae > Cinclus > Cinclus cinclus. The sequence goes on from NC_085062.1 coordinate 9,395,077, forward strand.
GTTGCACAGGGGACAACATTTCATTTTGTCTGGGGGGAGTAGGTGTGATGGGGTGTTTCAGAGTGTTCAGTGATGCAGGAGAGGTCCTGGGTGTTGCCTGATCAAGGGGAAGTTGCTTCCTCTCTCTAGAGTGCTGTAAAGTCAGTGTCAAGTCACTGTGGCATCTGGGTTATGTCACCTGCTGAGGGAGCTGCCCTTTATACGACAGATTTACTCACACAAAAGCCAATTCAGCCCTTCAGCTGTAAAGCTTTTAGAATTTCTCTAAGGGTTGAAAATAATTTTGTCCTAAATGACTTCTGCCTGCCCTATCCCCAGGCCACTGAGCAGAGCAATGAGTTTGGGGTTCAGATGAGACACATGAGATGGGGGAAGGTCATGAGTCTCAGGGAGAGCCCCAGGATCCTATCACCTTGTTTTCCCCACATCCTTTTGAAACTCCCAAAACAAAAGCTGTTCATATGACAACATTGTAAGAAATGCTTGTTCCTGTAGTGGTAGAAAAGAATTTTACAGCTTTGATTTATTTTTTTTATTTGTGAGGATCACTGTGTTTTGGTGCTGGGAGGTCATGTTCATGCCAAAAAGTTGAATTCATTTTGGAGGCACCTGAAAGTTTTGTTGTGTAGAGACAACACACTACTTGTCATTTCAGTCTAATAAATTGCAGCCATCTGAGAACATCTCTAGTGGGTTTTAACAAAGGGTTTCTGGACAGGATAAAGCAGTGTTAGAAGACTGTCCTTTGGAACAAGAGGACTGCTTTCAGGACTGCTGGGTTTGCTGCCAGGGACTGCCACCACTTTGTGAGCTGAAGGGGTTGGTGGAAAACAAGGCCATTCAAATGGGAAAGGAAAAGACAGCAAAAGAGGGAAAGTCAAAGACAGTGCCATCAAAACTAAGGATAATGGGAGGAGAGTAATCACTCCTTTAAAACTCCCAAAATGTCAAGGAACAAATGGGAGTGAGTGACGTTGCCTTGTGGTCACGAGGAATCTCGGCAAAGACAGAAGGCGTGATTCCTTTTAAGTGAGTTTGGTTGACACTGGAGATGTTTATATTATTCACTCATCCATGTTCCAGTTTAGTGATTCACTTCAGAATAAACTGAATCATGTCTTGGGAATTTCTTATTGCTGATTTTAAAGGTTTTCTGATGATACTGGATCAGGTGAAGAGATCTGTGCTGCATCCATCTACCTTGGGTCAGAATTAGACGCAGGAACATTCAGTTTTGTGCACATGGTTACATACTTGCATATAGGGTGAAACTCTGGGTACCTGATACTCAGGTAACCCTAAAAACAAGGCACAGAGTGAAGTGGAGAGGCAGAAGAAACCCTGTGCAAATCCTGAGAACATACTATTTATTAAACTAAGAATTTAAATTCCTTTTTAAATTAAGAATAGAAGTTTTTTTTGTAAGAAATTTTAGTTTAACTTAATGGATGTTTCCCAGTGAAATTGCACTGCAAGGTTTCCTGAACATCTCTTACAAAGGAGCTTTGGAGTCAGGAGGAAGGGCAGAACATTTCAGGTAACGAGTCTGAAACAGGTAAAAGGAAATAAGTTGTGACCTGAGTGGCTGAACAGATTGCAGAGGGCATTGCCAGGTAATTCAGTGGCCAAAGGCACAAATATGTCAAAGGTACATTTAGGAGTGTAACTGGAGGGTGGCTCCCTGGATGGCTGTGCTAGCCACCTGAAAGAGGAAGTCGTTAAGCAAATTACTGTAATGGAAGCCAGGTTGAGCAGGGGAAGATGAGTCCTGGGAAGACCTCAGTGTTGTGTTCTCCTTCACACAGAGCCTTTTGGTAGAGATCAGTATCGAGCTGTATTGATTTTTGTTCCAATGGCATTTCTGATGCTTGTCCTAAGGACTTTGCCTCTTGAGACAGTTTTGGAAGGTGACACAGGGTTTGTCCAGGCTGCCCTTGAGCCCTGTGTGCACACACTGACCTGCAGGACCTGCCTGGGATGTGGCTGTGTAGAGCTCAGACACTATTCCTATATCCATATAGGATTTAGGGGATCCTACCCTTTTCTTGTTTTCCACGGGGCATGCAATGCCCAAACCAGGCAATCCTCCTTGCGTTAGTACTTCCCAAAAATGCCGAGCAGGGGATAAACTCCAGCACTGTGTTTTCCAAACAGACTATGAAACCAAGAATGAGAGATAAGTGTGAACCTTCCTCCAGCCCCTTCTGTCATCTGGGCATGCTCGTGCCACGTGTCACTACAAACAGTTGGGACATCTGGAACGGGTTCATGCGAGTCCATGGGGTTTGGATCCTTGTGCGTGGGAAATCCCTCATCCTCTGCTCATTCCCCTGACAGGCAGCTCCTGCCTCCGCATGACAGCACACAGACAGATCCTCTGCAGGAGGATGTTCTGATTGGGATCCAAAATTGTTCTCACAGTAACATCTTCCGATGCTTAGCCCTCCAGATGGTGAAGGATCTTACATCTAGCACAGATTTACCATGTATACACCACTAGAAACCATTTATTTTGTTAATTCAAGGCAAAACCTGCTCTCATCCTCCTTGTTTTTACACGTGGTTAAATCCAGTTTCTCCTGCATCACGCTGGAGTCTTCCCAGCTGAAGATCTGTTGTACACCTCCCAGCTGAAGGACATCCAGCCCAGGTGAGCACACACCCTGCAGTCGAGCCTGGGCAAGGGATTTAAACACATCTTGGCTGAAACTGGGCCTAATAGTGGGTGAACCCTGGTGCTGAGGGGGCATGTGAAGTGAAAAACACATTAAAAATAAGGCACAAACTTGGAGCCATTGTTTACTACATTTTTATATGGTTATATGGCAGCTGTCTGACCTCCTCACCTAATTTGCAAATAATCTTGTCAGGACAAATTAGCCCATGCTAAGCCTGTGCTGTTGAGTCTAGATGGTTATCAGGACTTGCACTGGTGAATTTTAAGGTAGTTCTGGTGTCTCTGCAGTGTAGTGGAGTCCCTGTGGCAGTGCAGAGAGGCTTTTGTATCAATCAGAATTAATATGCACAAACCCTCTTCTACAGAAACGTGGAATTAATGGCTTTCTGAGCTGGTTTCTTTCAGGCCATTTTTGTTACAGGGGTGAGTGTTGAAAATAAAGATTTAAACTCCATTTTAAAGTGCAGCTCTGAACACTGTGAATTGCTTAATTCATCTTAATAGAGGTGTTCACTCTGAACCTGAGAAGCTTTTAGTTGAGATTTAGCCTGTGGTTTGATATTACAAATTGCTTGGTGGTAGCATTGGTTTAAGACACTGCTGTCTCCTGGCCTCTTGTTCCTGCTGTTCTGCTGGCACAGCCACTCCTGTGTTTGGGAACCAGGTGGGAGGAGCCATCCGGCTTGGAAAGGGGAAAAAAAGGTTTCATGTGTTTGGTTTTCTGTTTGTTTGTTTGTTTAAAGCAGGAAAGTTCTTCTGTCTGGTTCAGTGCCTGGTCACAGCGAGTTTTCCTGGCACAAGTGAGTGGAAAGAGCACTTTGGCATGGAGAGGAAATGAGCAGCAGAGGGTGAAAGGTGAGCAGCAATTACTGATGCTGGGAATGCCCCAGTGTACTTTAATATCAGCCCATGATCTGCAGCTAATCTCAACATGTGAAAAATGGTCAAATACCCTTCAAATTGTCGGGTTTAATCTTTGCTTTTAGGTATCCTGGCAGGCACTTCCCATTTGTGTCCTTATCTCCCAGTCCCCAGCATTCTCTAAAGGCTTCCCAGCTACTGAGTCCTGCAAGCTCAAAACCCTGCAGCCCACTGGGACTGGAAATGTGTGAAGGAGCACAAGGATTGGAGTTGAATGACAGTGTAAGTATCAGTTGTCACTGCAAGGAACGTTTCCTTCATTTCCAGGAGTTCATTGAGAAAGAACCTGTTTTAATATAAGTGAAAGCTGGGTTTCCACGGCAACTTTCTCAAATTTGTAAGATCTTGTCCTTTAAATCCAGTTTGCCATGGGACATAAAGTTCATTTGCTATAGACCACATCAAACCAGCTGAGCCCAGAGAAGAACATGGTGAGGTGCCTGGAAAACAAAAAATATAAAACAAAACAAAACAAAACAAAAACCAAAAACAAAACCAACAACCAGTAAAAACCAGACTTTGGTGGCATCAGAAAGTGGGAAATGAGTTGTACTGGAAATTTGTCACCCCACTCCCAGAAATGGAGTTGCCCAATAGGTAAATAAATTGCCTGCAAAGATAAATTAAAAAAAAAATACCAAGCCAAACCAGAACAGTGGAATACCCAAATGATTTGGTTAAAGAAATACTCATTTTGTTTAGTAAATTGTGATGGTTTTGATAAAATTTCCCTTTGCAAATTTGAGTTGCACTTGAGAGGAGAAAATTGGAACCTCCAGTGAAAAAATGCGTGTCTGCCTTCAGTCTACATCCACAGAGCAAAATTCAAATAGTTCCCATCAGTATCTGGCATACAAGTGAAAAGGGTTTCTTTGGTTATAAATAGTAATATGTGTATATATATATATATATGTGTGTATATATATATATATATAATAGTGCAGTGACATAGCTGGAAATCTCAGATCTCTCCCTTGATTAAGGTCTCATTAGTGGGACTGCTGGGCCCTGAAGTGTGGAGTTTGCTCTGGAGCTCAGTGGGAAACTTGTGCTGGCAGTGGGAACCCCATTTCCCTCTCCATCCTTTCCCTGCAATGCCCAGTGCTGTGAGAAAAAGCAAGAGATGGAGAGAGGAATCTCAGATTTCTTCCCAGTGACACAGACAGAGGCAGCTCAGGGGAATCCTGCCCAGCAGAGGTTAATGTGACCCACATATAATTGTGTGAAAAGATGCCACTCTGTGCCTTTGTCAAAGAGGCTTCTCGTTACAGCCCGAGCTCCCCAGTCCCCAGCCCCTTCAGCAAAGCACAGTTTTCTTGCATTAAATCACCACTGCCCTCTTGCCAGCTGCTTAGAGTTTGTACATTATACAGAGGAGATATCTAATATATATTTATATATTTTTAAAATGTGACAGATTGTCTTGTAACATATGTGGTGCTGCCTTGAAATGAGCTCCGTGCATGTGATGGCCGAGCCAGCGGCCCCTGTGTGTGTTTGGTTTGTGTTTTATTCCTTCTGCTGGAAATCTGAGAGCCTGGGACACTGGAGCTTTTCATGTTGCTTTTTCTCTGAAATATTCATGATGAGTTGACGACCTTGATTCTTTGATACCTGCCATTTATTTCTGTGCTACTGCTGATAACTGCTGCTAAGTACATATGTCAGTGCCATGGTTGAGTGAGTGGGATGATAAGGAGAGGGAGGGCATCTCTGGGATTCATGTGCTGGAATAAGATTACTTTAGAAACTCTGAGGGCATTTTAGGAGCCTGCCATGCCATCTTATTCACCCCGCCTCGGTTTTTCTAACTAAAGCCTGTTTTCTTTGCTTCTCCTCCAGCTTTTCCTTCTGACTTGGAAATCTGCTAGGTTGCTGCTGCTTTTCTCAAAGATGATCCTTGGCTTGCTATCAAGTGAATTGCTAATGAATTCATTACACTCATATTTTTTAAAAAGAGATATGAGTCTGGGGACACCCAAGGAATTCTTCCTCAGCCAGAAACAGATCCTCATTGAAATCGACTCCAAGAAGTTGGATTGGCTGATCAGATCATTTTGGTGCCCTTAAAGAGAAGGAAATATGAGGGTAGAGCAGAAGAAGATAAGAAGAAGAGTAGGTAAGCACCAGTATCACCTTGTAAGTGTGACGTTTAAGCAAGCAAGTCTCACTGATGTTTGTGAAACCACCCTTTGGAAGGAGTCTGACCTGCCAGGTGCAAGGTTTTGAGGGGTGTGGGGGGGGTGGGGGTAAAATCAGTGACAGGAGGCTACAGAATTGACAAACTAATTAAATATATGGGGAAAGAGTTCCTGAGTGAAAATTAAGTTCAACTTGAACCAGTTTTTACTGACATTTCTGGATCAAGAGGCCAGTGTGGTTCCTTTCAACTGCACATTATTCTATGGACTTTCAGAGATATAACTGGTGTCAGGGCCTGGATTCATCCTGCTTAGTTCAGTTGTTCAGCTGAAATATGGGACTGGGAGACCCTGGGCTGGCTGACCTGCTATAGGTTCTGTGGTGGTGCTCTGGGGAGTGAAGGCTGGTGCTTTCACCCTCCTTCAAGCTGGGCTTTGGATGGAAACTGGAGATTTCAGATGGAGGCAGCTGGTCCCTGTTTGTGGGATGCTGAAGATGGGACTCTGGTGGGGAGATGTATTGACAGAGTTTTCCTTCACCTAAACTGTGAAGTGAGGGTAGCCAGAGCAAGGGAGACAGTGGGGAAGAACCTCTGCCATGGACTCTCTTCTCACCATATTTCATACAGGAAATTGTAGCACTGTCTCTTTTCTGGGCTATCACTTTCCCCTCTCAGAAGTCAGAGCACATGGCTGTGCTGCAGCATACATTCTTCTGAAGATCCCTTCCCTTTCCTGTGAGAAAATATGGGGAAAAGAAAGAGGACACAAGGGTGGAAGTAAAATTAGCAAGGCCTAAGGGGCTTCTGCATGTGCTTGTTTGAACTGCAGCATCCTGGAGTGGCAGGAGATAAGGTGGCTCAGGGAATGCAGTCCAGTCCAGAGAGGCATTTATTTAAGATTGATATCAAACCTTGGAATTGTGAGTGGGAGGATTTTTGAGGAAGGAACAGGATGTTGCCAGGAGGGAGGGAGACTGGCTAGAATGATTTATTGAGAGGGTCAGTGGCAGGAAGTCACTGGAGATATGTGATGGTCTAAGACACAGGCCAAGGAACCCGCGTGCAGACCCTGTTTCATACTCGGAGATCCTGGCTCCTCAAAACAGGGCCAGCAAAGTGACTGGGTGGTCTAATTTAGGGTCATCCTTGGTGGTCCTGCATGTGTGTGTTTTGGTCAGCTTCCTTGTCTCTGTGTGTGTGTCTCTGTGCACAGTGACCCCTCCTGCTCTGGGGTCTGTTACAAAGGCTTCTACCACTAAAAACATTTCACTGGACTTGCAAGAGAAATTTTAGGCCTTTTTTAAGGCAAGCAGTCATTTGGTGCTTACACAGATAATTGTGCACACAGGGGAATGAAGTAGTGATGTTTATTATTAGGCTTCCCTCTTCCCCATAGGAAAATTCCCTGTGACCAAAGAAATGAAGACTGGCAAGAGCAGAGGAGCTGTGATCAGGAATGAACTCTGGGGCCATGAACAGCATTGGAGAGTTCAGCTGGTGGAAAGCTTTAAGTGTTTGTCAGTCTGAAATCTGCAGCTCCATGGCATTGTACTAGGCCAGTTATCTCGAACAGGACTCCTGCAGGCAGCCAGGCTTTTTGATACTGATGGTTGTGGATAAATTATTGATCATTAAGCACAGCCACCTTCTGTCTAGCCTACTTCTGAGTGCCATTTCTGTGTACTGTGCTGTCCTGCCTTCTGACCCAGTCAGACCTGAAGTCCTCTTCTGTCAGGAAAAGTTGTCCTTCCTGGGAAGAGAGATGTCAGAGAGAACCCTCAAGTTGAACAGCAGTGTGGAAGGATTTTGGCTCCCTGGGAAATGCAGTGTGGTGGAGAAGGCAGCAGTGCTTTGGAGTAAATGGGAGGGTGCCCTTTGACCTCTGGTGACCTTAGATGACTTGTCTGAGCTCACACAGGAAAGTTAGAGCTCAGGGACAGAACTAAGTTCATATCTTCCTCGTAGGGGTGAACATCCAGACAACTCTCCCACATCCCTGTTCAGCCTCTCATTACTGCAGACTCTGCAGTGTTGTGGTTTCCCTCAGTGCATTCCTCCCCTGCTGCTCTGCCTTTGTTCCTTTCTGCAGCTCTTCGGGCTGTCCCTGCTCATAATGGCTCTGATTAGATCGACACGAGGGGGTGACATCTGAGCTTTTCGTGCTGTCCTTTTATCTAATGTCCCCCAGCTCGTGGTCCTGTTGTCCCTGCACAGCTCAGTCTGTGGTGATGTTCACTGTCCTGCTTACACTCAGTGAATGATTTATCATCTGTTATCAGTAGGACTCTGTACAGTGTCCAGGGACAATGTTTTCTTCCATCTGGCTCCAAGCTGGTGGAACACCCTTCCATATGGTTTTCACATGTGGTTCTCCTAGTACCTCCTTTCTGGTTTTCCCCCTCTGGATTCATCATTATGCAGTTTGTCTAACAAGTACACTTTGTTTCACTTTATAAATTAACCACACACATTAATTAAAGCTTCAGCAAATGTGGATATTTCTTAAATGACAGAGAAAACCTTCACAGCTGGACGAATCTATCTTCTGGGAGACATATCCAGTCCCATGACATACTGGGAATTAATTGCTGCAGCATTTCACGCCACTCTTCAGGCACATATCAGCTTGGGTTCTGGAATTAAAATGTATGGGGAAGTCTTTGGTTCAGTTCTGTATTGTGAAGGTGCTGGTTGCAGTTACAGGTTCATGGTGTGGGCAGGACAAGGACCATAAAAACATATTTTATGTAAATTGTCTTGAGTCACCACCAGTGATTCCCCATGACTTGGTATTGGGCTTTCCAAGAGCCAAACCAATCCTCTGTGTGATCCACTGTCCTCCATCAGGATCCCTTGCTGCTGCATTTGTTGGTCTTTGCAGATAATTTTTGCTGTGGTCTTTGTTGATTTTGTGTTGTTAGACCTGGTAACACACTTTTATCTTATCTGCCTTTTTCTCTTCTTTGCTCTTGGTGTTGTTTGCCATTCCAGGATAAATACAGAGCCGCCTGCCCCTGGGGGCCATGCACTGTGTTCCTCCCCCCAGAGTGTGCAAATATTTGCAGCAGAGCAGCCTCTGAGCTCTGAGACGTGAGCAGCGACACGAGGAGGTGCAGCCCAGGGCAGGGGCAAGGCCAGAGGGTGTGAAACCAGCACACGACCCCGGGGTTGGTGGCCTGGAGAGTTTAGAAAGCTCCTGCCTCATCTCCAGAGCAACAGGGAAACGGGGACTTGACTTCAGGGTGTGCTCCCACTGCTGGGATGTGCTCATATGATTCAGGAGCTGTTTCTTCAGAAAATCTTGCTTCTGAAGTGACTGACGCCTTAGAGCTGGCAGAGGTAGCTGGATTATCACCCCTCCTTTATGCCCCATTCAGAAGCAGAGGATCTCAAGTAGCTTGCAGTGTTTGGTGTGTCTGTCCAAGAGAAACAAGCCATTGCTAGTGCAGCTCTCACACCAGGGAGCACATGAAGCAGCTATTTTTTAAGCTGTTGAGGCCAATGTAAGCCAGTATTCTCACCAGAAAAAGGTATTTCCACTTTTCCTTCTTTATTTAGCTGCTTTTTCATGCTTTCTGGTCTTTCAATAGCACAGATCCTCTTACGGCTCCATGACAGTCCCCACACATCTGAGAAAGGAACCATGGTTGGTGTTACCTTAGGTCTGTGCCCTAATTCACTTTGCTGTGGAAAGCACATTTGTGTCCTGTGGTTTCCCACTGTGGTGGTGCCACTGTTCCCTGGGGGATGCCCAGGACTGGAGCTGCTGCTGGCAGAGACTTGTGCTCCTTCACCCTTTAAGGATTCCTCCTCCTTGTTGGCTCCCATCTCTCTCACCTCCCTCACCCTGTATTTGGTGGGTACACCAGGACAGTTCCTTTGTGTTGGTTTTGGGGGTTTTGCTGTTTGCTCACAGTTGCCTTTTCCTGGTTTGAAGTTTGCTGGCCCTGGAGCCAATGACCACTCTGGAGCTGCTGGGGACGTCATGGCCAGGGGAGTTATTCCATGTCCATCACGGCTCTTGGTCCATACTGGATCCATCCTGAGGGAATTGATTGATGACCCTGTGCCAACCAGGGTGACCCTGGTCTGGAAGCTGCACTCCCTCCTGCAGGGCCTGCTTGATGCCCATCATAGAGGTGCTTGGGTCACCAAACAGCCAATTAAAACAATCAAGGGGGAGGAGTGGAAGAGGAGGTCTTAACTCTTTCCACCCCATCATAAACACCTTTATGGAGCCATATTTTTCTGCCAGAACAAGGTGTGTGAGGGAGCTAAAAACAAAGATCCACCTCTATAAAATTTGTCTCCTTAAAAATTGAGTAAGCAGAGATCAGGAAACAATTACCTGTCTGTGTAGCTGTCAGTTATTTAGGGCCTGGAATGAGGCTGGATCAATAGCTCTTCCTTTCCATTTTATATTTTATTTCTGAAATGCACATAATAAAGCAGCCCATGAAATTCAGCATAGGGTAATGAATATATAATAATACATCTCAAACTCCAACACTGCTTGGAAGAATTGAGTTTTCTATCATGGCTGCTGGTATCTGAAAAGGAGAAAAACACTCCCATTACAGCTACTGGCAGCTGACAGCAGGCAGGAGGCAATAAATTTAGGAGCTATTTAGCATCAGCTTCTGAATAATGGCATCAGAAGGACGTGCTCTTCACTTGAGGAAGCTGAGGCAGAAGTGCTAGAGCTGGGAATTAAGAGCACCACTGGGATCAGGGGTAATAAAAATTCTGTGATCTGCCAGGGGCTGATGCTCAGACCAGTGCAGGGTCAATCCCAGTTGTTTCAGTGCTAATTTGGGGGCTGTGTTGTAAGATCATGCAGCCTTCCCTAAAATGCCAGCAAAAATGCATTATGAGCTTTTATCCACACTTACTCTGAAGTTTTCGAGTACCAGTTTTGTGGAAGTGCTGACAAAATAAAGATTGGTTGAGGGTTAAGTGTAGAAAGGTTAATTTTTTAACAACTCACATCCACACTCAATTTCTGATCCAGACACAGAATTTCAGAGTGGCATTGTCCTATACTTCAGTTTCCAGCCTACAGAAGAGGGAACAACTCCTTTTTACCCCCGAAGAACACTAAAATCTGTGCAACACAATAATGTTAAAAACTATCTTGATGTATGAATAAGGGAAGACCCAAAAATCCCCCTCTCCACTGCAGAAGATACCCTGTTATACTTGAGTGCAGCACACACTCCTCCCAGATCTTCCTTCACCTGCTCGTACTTGTTCAGTTTTTGCTCTAATATCATCTAACTAATGCAAAGGCATTGAATCCATTTTCTGACTGTTGGGTAAATGATGGTTAAGTGTCAGGAGATTTATTTAATTGTCTAGCTATTAAAAAAAAGGTAGGTCTGCTGAGTGAAAGCTTTTATGCTTTTAAATGAGGTATTGTTGTGATTAGAGTTTAAACAGCAATGATTTCCTCAAAAATGCATTGTCAATAATCACTGGCTTGTTTGATTGTCCACATAACTGTACCACCCTCACTGCCAAGAAACTCATCTGACACACCACTGATAAGAATAGCTATTTTTTTCCATTAAGCGTGCAGTAGATCTAATGCTCAGGGCCAGGAACATCTTCATTAGGCAGTACGGAAAGTGAACACATTGTTCATGAACCAGCCTCCAGAATAATGGACTAGAGAGACTTCAGAGGTGAGGGATGGAGGTTGTGGGAGTGGGAAAGGGGCTTAAAGCTTCACAAACCACATACAGACAGGATTTGAGTGGGATATGGGCAATTGATTCCCTTAAGTGTCTTTGAAGAGGCCGGTCTAGAGGTGGAGAAGCTCCAGATGACTCCTTGTGATCATTGTAATCCTGCTCAGTCTCACCACAGCGCCTCAATGCTCGTTTTACTCTTTTCTATGTATTTAATTCAAAAAGCCAAGAATCCAAAGGTAATTCAGCTGGCATAACCCAAACCCACAGCACCACCATGGCAGGTTCTTGGGGTGAGGTGATGATCTGCAGGTCAGGTGGCTGCTCCTCAGCTTACCTGGATGTCTCAGAGACTGATTTGGGAAATGCAAACAGGCCAAACCTTTTCTTTATGCTTCTTTTATTTTCCAGAGGAAATCCATTTCCCAAGTGAATGCCACTTCCCTGCTAGCTCTTGTCCAAAAATCTATGCCAAGTGTGCAGCTCAGTATGAGTTTTTGCCCAGAACATTTGCTGCCTGGGGAGTGTGAAGGGCCTATGGAAATCATGTGTTCCCAAGGACAAAGGGAGACATTCTTCCCTGTCCGCCTTCCTGTCTTCCTGACTTTCCCATTCACTAATATATTTTGGCACTGAGAGCTGCTGGTTCCAGGCGTCAGTCCTGGGCAGGATAAAGGCTGACACCTGCCCTGAGACTTGAGCAGGAATATTAGATTCCCGTTTCTCACTGCCACCCCGTGCTTGGGGAGTCGCAGGCAGAGCCAGCAGGGAGGTCCGGGCTGTGTCCCTGGCAGCACCCAGGCATCAGAGCAGGGCTGGTGTGACAGGGCTGGGCTCCTGTCCCCCCTCCCTGCCCTCATCACTCCTAAGTGCCACTTAGCCATGTTTGCTGCCTGCTCTTCCCGGCTGGACAGCGATTGCTCCCTGTTGGAGAGCTGTCAGTGAGGGAGAGCCATCCATCCTGGTGGGAAGTCATCTCACCCAGCAGGGGAGCACCTCCTCCCAGCCAAAACAACGGGGCTTTGACAGCCTTGATGTATTTATTATCTCCTGCAGGGCAGAAATGCTGCCACAGCAGGCAGCAGGCTGGGGGGATGATGCTGCTGGTGACTTGGAAGAGAAAGCAAGGAAAAGCACAAAGTGCCAAGGAGGTGCCTGCAGGGAGCAGGGGGTTGGAACTAGGTGGTGTTTTAAGGTCCCTTCCAACCCAACCATTCTGTGATTGTATGATAAAGGGAAAGAAGGAAAGAAAAAACTTATTGTAAAAAGGCCATTCCTTTTATTTATGTGCTTAACTCATCTCCTGAACTTGAGAGCTGAGAAGAGCGAAGAGCAAGTGCAAAAGCAGAGGTTGCAGCTCAGATGGGCTGTGGTGTCACAGCCAGGCTGGGCATTCAGGGATGGGTTTGGGGAGCTGTCACCTTGTGAGGAGCATGAATCTCTTGTGCTCCTTGTCCTCAGGGCTTAGCTTCCCTCTGGCCTTACATATCCCCAGGAGGCTTTCACACAAGTGCCGTTTGTCAGGTGCTTTTGCCAGCCCCAGTTTGGGTCAGTTTTGCATCTGCGAGGTATCAAAGAACATTTTGACTTTAAGGACTGTCAAGATTAAGCCGTCAGATTATTTTGGGGGCACAGTTATGTCACATCCTCTGAAGCTGTGCCAGTTCATAGGGCTCATCAAATTTAAACTCAGCCTCCTTACTAGGTTTGAACTCCTGGGCAGCAGTGAGGGTTGATCAGAGCTTCGGCTTTGGAAAAACAGCTACTGTGCCTTCTGAGGTGATCCATTTCTCTTGCTCCAGTTTTCCAAGAGTTAAATCCCCTCACAAAAATTGAGGCATTTCTCTAGCTAAAGGATCCCTGATGATGTTCAGGTGCTCTCTATTAGCAGGAGTTAAGTACAAATTGGCAGGGCCTGGCTACACCCATAAGGTCTCATTGACCTGACCAGCCTCACCTAGTCTTATCCATAGCTTCTGCTCATTGATCCAGGAGCTGTATTTGAGTTTAGTCCTTCAGTGCCGTTCCGTTTGGCCGGCCTGAAGCCACCTTTGGATTTTGTCTTTGCAGCCCACATGGAGATTTCAAGTTTAGAAGTTACATATTGGTATAGAAACCTATAATTCTTCAGTAGGGATGTGTCATCTCATGTCTGTGCTGTTTGGAGAAGAGGAAAAGGAGCCAGGCTGTAGTGATGACTGAAAAGGAAGCTTTATTCTCAGTCTGTGTAACATGGTGAGTGGGAAGCAGGCAGGTGACTGTGGAGTCTCCTTAAGGGATGAGGAAAATGTTTGCTGTGCCACAAGGAAAGCTCACTGTGGGAAGAGGTGGCTTCTGCTGGAGGACTGGCTGAAATGAGCTGCTGCTTCAGAGCTGCCTCTGCTATAAAGGACCCAGGCAGGAGTGACTGGAAGAGAAGGAAGGAAAGGCACTGTCTGCTCCTGACTGTGAGTAAGTGGGTTTTACATGTGGTTGGGAATATGGTTTGGAGAGTGTGGGAGAAGAAAGGTTGTAGTGGAAATCAGGACTGCAGAATGGTGCCTCAGCAGGGAGGGGTTGATGTTTCTCAGGTGGATTGGGTAGTGAATGTCAAATGAATTGGGCCAGCTGGATGAACTTCTTTGGATAACTTTCTAGAGAAATGTTGAAGGTTGGCAGCTTGTACTGAAAGGTGCTCACCTGATTGTGGTTGGAGCATGGCTGAGGAGAAGGTGCAGGAGGAGTTCATTTATTTATGTTGCATTTTTTTTTTATTGTATTAGAATTGGCTGTTCACTTGGTTTTCTGGATAGATGGGGAGGAAGGGGTGAAGTGTTTTCTTGGCTGAGGAGAGACCAGCTAAATTAATGCCTGTATGTTAGACTTGAATTCTCAAAAACCACTTTAAAGTGATGAGGTTGTTTAGGTAGTTCACAGAATCGTTCTGGAGTGAAGAGCTGAGTGTGATCCTGCTCAGACTGGCTGAACAGCAGAAACTGGGCTAAAGACTGTGATACAGTGAACAACCAGCATTTCTCTTTTTCTAGTTGTTTCTCTTTATATGCTGGCTTTAGTTCTGAGAACTTTATGGCAAGAGAAATGTTGCTGTTATTGGTGCAGCCAAAGGATGCTGATATGGGTTGTTTAATGAACTCTGTGTCGGGTATGGATTGCTGTAGTGCCACAGAGCATTCTTGGTGCAGGTGAACCTTGCTTTGGACAAGGTGAGTGTATCTGTTACTAAGGGTTTTCTAGAGGTTTTGGACCGGTTGTGTTACAGTATATTATGTTTATTTTACAGTATATAATGAGAATGCAACTGGCTTTTCCTTTTTGTGTGACCCAGGTTACTACACAAGCACAAAGGGGCTCCCCCAGATATTGATTTTTTTCCAATTGCAGCAGCAAACCTTGGGTAGCTGGAGTTTATTTGCCACAGCAGTTGGATGCATTTGTGGTATCAGCTCTGCAAGCCTTGCAAAGTATCTCCTCTTCCTCTTGGCTTCCTGCTCTACAGGGGAAACACTGTGCTGTGCTGGCCAGCTTAGCTTTTTACATCATCTGCAGGAGTCTCAGAGTCCTAGAAATTACAGGTTGGTGTGGGTTGGATAGAACCTCAGAGATCATCCATGGGCAGGGATGTCACCCACTAGATCACTTTGCTCAAGGCCCCAGTGTATTGTCTGACAGAAGTATTGATTCCTCTTGGGATTTATCTATTCAGCTCTTATTCTGGGGAGTAAAAACTGTGATAAGGGGAAAGTATGATACTGGTTTAACTCATTAAAAATGCTTGGGTTTTTGTTTAAATTTATGCTGAATATATGAAAGAAGATGCTAAATGCAGTCCTTTGGGGTAGGAATATCTGTGTAAACTTCTTGCTTGTGATGAAATAGTTTATAGGAGGAGGAAAGCTTTGCAGTGTGCCCTCAGGGGTGGATTGCTAGGCTAGTCTCCTTTAGAAGGCTGTTCCACAACCAGATTTTCTTTGGAAATGCTTTGTTCCTGCTACAATCCATGCTGGCCTTCGTGCGCTGTGAGTTGCTGGAAAAACATCTGCATTGGGGGAGGGAGGCAGGGGTGCTTCAGCCTCCACCACTCCTGTGCCATCACCAGGTCTCCCCTCACCTTGGCTCTAGCAGAGAGGCACACGTTTAGTGGGAAACAGCAGTGGTTTACTCCTGTAGCTGTTATGTGCCTGAATTCAGGGTTTGGTTTCCTCCTTCATCCCCTCTGGCAGCCTCTCCACACCCCCTGAAGTCAGACGTGTAAAGAGTGACTCCTTGCTAAGCACAGGTTTCTCCTATGCATGACCAGCCTCAGCCCAGGCTCTGGCTCTGTCCTGCTCTGATTTCATCCCCCTCTGAGCTGCTCAAGTGTCAGTGCTCTCCCTCACCCACCCCGTGGACCTGTGCTCCAGGCACCACGTGCTGCTCTTAATGGCTTGTCCAGCCCTGGGTTCTTGTGGCTGTGCACAGAGCACTTGCCAGGCCATGCTCTTGGTTTCCTGTTGTATTTCATGGTTTTTGATGGCAGCTCAGCTGAGGAGTTATGAAATTCATATCCTTCCTGCCTAGGAGAAAATGGCAACTGGAAGATTTAATGTCCCAGAGGGTTGGTGTAGGAAGTTGTACCAGAGGGGAGGAGGAGGGGTCTAAAGCTTCAGGTCCTTCACAAATCTCTGTGAGTCAGGATTTCCAAAGGTTGGAAAGCTGTGAATTACCCCAGCTGAATTACGTGCATGGCACAGTGTTACAGCACTTGTACCGAACTCCCTTCCCCACCAGTAATTCCAGGATTTATGTTCAGAGGAAATGGCCTTGTTTCATTTGGTGATGGATTTAGCTCACCAGCACACAACACTTGGGGATCAGGAAAGACAAAGTCATGGTAAAATCTATTACCTCTTCCTCTGTGCAGTTTTGGAGTCACAGATTAGGATCAGGTCCTGGTATCCCCAACAAACATTCTGTTCTGTGTTTTCCAGGGGAGGCTGGAGCTGACCCTCCTATACAATGCAGGGGATGGAAGTCTGTGATGACTTGGTGCTGCTTGGTGGACACTGACCAGCTTCTGCAGGAATTTTGGGCTGGAAACATCAACCCTGGTCACTCACATCCACAGAGCATGTGGTGTGTCTTGGTGACACACTATAGCTGGGTTCCAAACAGTGTTTCAGCTCTGGTCCTTCTCTAGAGCCAGTCCTTTAATAAGGAAAAAGATCTGTTGTAGGAGTTTTTTTTTCCTTTCAATTGTACTATCCCTCTAAAACTTCAGGCTTTAGCATTTATATGGCCTAAGGGCTGCAGCCTGGCTTTGTGTGGCAGCAGTTGTGGTGAAGCCAAATGTCAAGGACCAGCAAAGATAAGCTGTTAGTTGAGCACATTTTACGGTTTACATGTTTGCTATTTTCTCTTAAAAAAGTGTTCAGTTTTGTAACAGTTGTAATGAAACAGTAGCCAAAAGATTCTTCTTTTTTCTTCCTTTAAAAAGCTGTGTCTCCCTTCACAACTCACCAAAAAGTGTTTCAACACCAAATTATCTTGAAGTCCTCAAAAACAGGAAAATAATTTTGAGGAGATGGAAAAAAATGATTGAAATGCTTTTATCATGGAAGATTTCATAAGAGTAATTTAGGAAGAGGCAACAAAACCAAAATGTTAAAAATGCTGATGGTCAGATGGCAACTATATTTGGACAAAGACAGATTCAGTCCTAGAGGAATAGCAACTGCTCTGTGGCTCTTGGAGAGATTTTTTTTTTTTCCCCTCGTGGATGTGTTGGATACGGAGCTGTCTGGTTGCTTGTTACCAGAGTCATTTTAGTGAAGCTGTTCCTGCCACGTGGTCTGTTCTCATCTGCCTCTTCTGACAGGAAACATCAGAAGCAGGAGCAGGAACTAGTCAATCATAGTGACAGAACCCCTTTTTTTGGATGGTAAAATGTTCTGTTGGTTTCATATCTATAACTCCTTGTTTGTCTCTATGCTCACTTCCAGTGCCTTTGATGAAATCCAGCACGAAGGGTGGCTCTGGGAGAGTCCTGTCCCACCCTGCAGGGCTCCAAGGGAAGGGTCCCAGATCCTTTGTGATTCTTCTGGCTGGTGAGCCAGCAAAGAATAGGATCATGGAATATCCTGAGTGGGAAGGGCCCCACAGGATCATCCAGCCCAACCCCTGTCCCTGCACAGACACCCCAGCAATCCCACCCTGTGCATCCCTGGGAGCAGTGTCCCAATGCTCCTGGAGCTCTGGCAGCCTCGGGGCCGTGCCCATTCCCTGGGGAGCCTGGGCAGTGCCCAGCACCCTCTGGGGGCAGAACCTTCTCCTGATTCCAGCCTGACCCTCCCTGGCACAGCTCCAGCTGTTCTCTGGGTCCTGTCGCAGGGAGCAGAGATTGGAGGTGCAGTGAGCTCTGCCCTCAGTCTCCAGCTGAGCATTCCAAGTGACCTCTGCCATTCCTCTAGACCTTTCACCATCCTTGTAGCTCTCTTTTGGAATAGGTGGCTTGGTGGGGGACTAGGGATTGTCCTAAATTTTGGGCTGTTACTAGTGGGAATGCGGATTGAGAAAATATAACTGGTGATGCCGACGGATTTTGTCAGCCCTCCACCAAGTGCATGTTCCCAAAAGCTTCACAGGTTAGTCTTATGTACATGATGTCCTCTGGTTGGTGGTGTGGAGGACCTAGAGCTTGTTGAAAAGGGCTTGATTCCCAAACCAGGTGCTGTCCTGCGAAGTGGCCTCAGCTAGGTCCCGTCACTGCTTTGTGCTGCATTCCTTGACTGCAGAAGGGGGCTGATAACCAGCTCAGCTGATGATGAGCGTGGAAGGAGAAAGAAGCCTTCTCCTTTGATGTTTGTCAGGATGCAGGATGCTGACCCAGATCTGCACAATCAAAGTGCATGTAAGCTGCAGAGGGCAGTTCCACAGGACAGCATCTGGGCACATCCAGGCTGCCTGGCAAATCACTGCCTGCACCAGGGTTACACGCATCACTGTAAGGCAAACAGACTGGCTGATGCTCCCTATTTCAAGTGAAGATGTGTGGGTTTTCAAGCTCAAATTTCCTGGAAGGATAAAAGGATATTTGTCAGGTCTGAATCTATGGGTGGCAGTATGTGGCTTCAGTGATGTTCATTGCAGGGTTGTAGTGGATGTGTAATATATGGATGTGGATGTGTAATATGTACCTTGTTTGCAATACACTTTTAAGTCCTGTGTCCTTAAAATCCTGTGAGATCCTATGAAGCAGCTGGATTCCTGCCCTGGCTCCTCTCAGAACAAATTTTGTCTGCTTTGGGGTGTTACAGACTTCTTACTCAATGGACTTCATCCCTGCGCTTTTCCTTTTCTTCCTTCTCTGTCCCAGTTAAGAGGACTCCTCCCAGTCCCCTGTCCAGGGACAGGGGTTTTGTAGGGGATTTTATAAGGGTCTTTGGTGTGGATCCTGTCACTCCAAGGGCACTGGCAGCAGTGCTGCTGCTGTGTCTGCACTGTGCTGGCCATTGCTGACATCCAACTTCTCCAGGAGCGGGACGAAATCCAAGTGGCAGGGCAGGCACCTCTGAGGAGATAGCTCCTAACTGTTCCCACAGAGCTTGAAGAAAAAGATTTGACGGATTTACAGAGGAAAATGGCTGAGAAGGGATTGATAAACACACAGGGAGATCTAACTAGTGTGTCCCATCACTCTGAATAGCTGATCATAAGCGAAAGTGCTTCAGGGCAGTGTCGGGAAGGATTTGTTGATGTGAACTCGTGTCTCCCTGAGAGAATCATGCTGTTTCGGGGAAGGGACCATCCAGGGAAGGCTGTCGTGAGGAAAAATGCAACAGCAGTGGGGTGGGCATGTGTGTCAGGAGCAGTTGGTGAGATGCTCACCAGTGCTGTCTGCAGGCAGAGCTGTGAGGGTGCCAGCCAGGACTTGAGAGCTCAGTTTCCTCCCAGCAACAGCACCGAGCCAAGCCCCACTCCCCAGTGCAGGCACTGGCCACAATGAGCCCTCCATGCCAGCCAGGGTCCCAGGCATGAGGAGTTCTGTGCTGCATTGGGAATCTCCTGGAGATCCCATGATTAGGCTGCCCTGCAGCAGGCAGCAGCGTGACCTGGCTTAGCTGAGCATCTCGGGTATAAATCCTTTCCTACAGTCCTGTCAGGGCCAGGAAAGGCTCAGGACAGGGGAGACACCATGGCTTTGTCAGTGACCTCCTCAAGGGTCAGTCTGGAAGTAGTCAGGTTGGAGCAGCTCTTGCTTGAAGATCTGGTGAAGTGTCCATTGGTACATATTAATAGTTGAAGGAGGAGCCTGTATCACAGACACCTGGGCTGGAGTGAGGACTCTGCAGTCACAGTTTGAGCATTAGAGAGGGAGGTGTTTGGTGGGTGCAGAACTGCACTAAATATCTCCAGAATTCTGCTTTGCCTTTGTTAGAGCTCATATAAATTATTAGATTCAGTGATGGGGAAGCTTTACCTTAAGTGAAGGAAAAGTGAAATCTCACCTTGTGTGGAGAATATCACTGTCAAGTGAACTGTCATTTTTTAACAAAGTGCTCCATTTCACCTGTACTGACATATTTTCTTGGACATTTAATAGATTGAACATATATATTCCCAGCAGGGTACAATGCTTCAAATATTTTATTTGTATGCATCATCTATTTATCAATTCTTTAAAATGCTTTAGCTTTGCACTCAACTATTCTGCATGAGTAATCATCAGAGTTCATAATTTCTGGTTGTTAATAAGGGAAAAAAAAAATAAAAATTCCATACCAGGGGAAGCATTCAGACAAATATTTGTACCACACTTGGAAGATCAAAACTAGGAAGTTCTGTCTAAGTGCAAGAGAAAATAAGAGCTACTAAGGCTTTGAAACTTTCAGAAGTGAGAATGTTTTATGTTTGCTTTAATAGGAGAGAGGTGTCCAACTCTTGGAAAGCTTTCTCCTACAACACACAGGAGTGCTGGGGATATTTGTGTTCATCCAAGTGATTTCTCACTGTGTGACAGACTCCAAACTGGGATGGCAGGCACGGTGATCATGGTGTCCCTTCACCTGGGAAGGCTGAGGTGAGGCAGCCCTTTGTAAAGATGTTTTCCAGAGCTTTTGTAAACAAGCTGTGTGTGTCTCTTACACTTCAGGCCAGGCTAACAAATTGAGATGAGCCGCAGCAGCTCTGTGAAGGCTGGCTCTGCGCACACAGGGGCCTGAGCTGATTTATCTTGATGTTTGGTTGAATTCTTCGCATTTTGGGTCCTTTCTGTAACCTTTTCACCTCGTTCTTTTTTAAGGTGGCTGCCTGGCTGTTACAATTTATCATGAACTCATCTCACTTCACTTCTGGCTCCTCTGACGGAAGGAACAGCCGGTCTCCGGGAGGTCAAAGACATTATTTTCCCCTAGTCTTTCTCAGTTTCCAGCACATATTTGTCACTTTGAAAAAGCATGAATTCTGGATTTGATGCACTTTAATTGATTTCACTCTCAACAAGTCCAACTGTCCATCAGCCTTTCCTTTTTCTTTCCTCTCCCCCTTCTTCATTTCTTTTCTCTGTCCCTTTGCTTTGAGAGTGATGTTTTCACCCTCCTGCATGTTGGAGCTGTTGCAAAGCCCATGACCCTAGCAAGGCTTACTGTCACTAACCATTGCTCTCATTTTTTTATCCTCCAAGTCGAACTTTGGATGCTGAATGAGAATGAAGTGGGAGTACTGGTCTTGTAATATCTCAGTGATGTGCTCCTTGTCAAAGTAGAAGTGGTGACTGATGTTCTACTTATTTTGAGACAACTGTGTAGAATTGGAAATGTGAGGGAATTAATTCATTATATGCTGGCGTAGGTATTTAAAACAATGTGCAGTGTTATGGCAGAGGTGAATGTGCTGCTTTCTTCTTCCCTCCTGGAAGAATGTGTATTCCCAGTGCTTTGCATGTATCCAGGGTTGTGTGGTTGTAAGTTCAGTGTGTGAAGTGGCATCTTCACCTCATAAATGGAGATCATAGAATCACAGAAGATCCTGAGTTGCAAGGGGTCCACAAGGACCATCCCAAAAATCCTATGAGGTGCCATCACACTCTTGTTTGGTGAATTATTCTGGCACAAGTGACAATACAGAATAAATGTGGATGTGTAACAACTTGTTCTTTGCACAGAAATCCTTAAAGCGAGTCCTGGAAACCAGAGGCTGCTTGCACGGGAAGCTGGAGGAGTCCCAGGTGTTCCTCGGTGTGCTGTCATTCCATCCTGGATGCTGTCAGGACGTGGGGCAGGGAACAGGCTTCTGTGCACAGCAGAGCAGAGATTCCAAGTTCTCTGCCCTCTTATGAGGTGTTCACCCGAGCTCTGCAGGGAGAAGGGCGTTCCTGGGGCTGTGGTGCGCTCAGGGTGAGCAGAACTGGCTCATGACACCTCGTGTGAGTGTTTTCAAGCCGTAGCCAAGAAATGCAGCCCCCTCCCGCCGTGTGCCCGGCGCTGGGCTCGGAGCGAGCCGGGGACTGCTGTCCATGGTCCTGGGTGAGCCGCCGGAGCGCTGGGCTGGGGCATCCCGGAGTGTGCGATGTGCATCCCTCCCTCCCTGCCTGCCTCCCTGTCAGGTGCCTGGGGAGGGAGAGCATTGTCCTACAAGGAGTTATCGAGGCCCGACCCTTGCCTTCTTTTCCGCTGCCAGAGGTGGCTTTAGATGAGCTCTTGGTGAAAAAGCTCTTCCCTGTGAAGGTGCTGAGGCCCTGGCACAGGTTTGCCAGAGAAGTTGTGGCTGCTCCTGGCTCTCTGGAGATGTCCAAGGCCAGGCTGGACAGAGGGTTTTTAAAATGCAAATAGATGTGGCACTTGGGGACATGGGTTAATGGTGGCCTTGGCAGTGCTGAGAGAATGGTTGGGCTCGGTCTGAAAGTTCTTTTCCAACTTTAATGATTCTGTGTTCTACCAGGAATAGTAGAAGCTGGGGAAAGTACTGTATTAAGTTAACTCAGCATGACAATTCTGGAGCTGGGAATGCCACAGACCCAATCTTCCTATCCCTGGGATGTGCATTAGGAAAACAGCAAGCACTAGCACTGCATGGTTGCTGCTTATAATGAAATATCAGATAACCTCAGGGTTCTGGGAATGTTCAGCTGATATTGGAATCATTTGAAGATGCAGGCTCAAGTTTGACACTTGGATTGGGATTTAAATGAAGATCAGCCTTAAAACAGTCAAGTTCAAATCTAGTGTTGAGAGCATCCAGATCTAGGATTCCCTTTGCTGGAAATCCAGAGTTTTTAAGCATTTTTTGTGTCTGCTGTGCTGTGTCAGACAGCTCTGAAGAAGCCCTTGCTCCTGAGCAGCCCCACATCCTCTCCCAGCCACACCTTCGTCTCCCAGCCCAACCCCAGGAGCCAGTGAGATGGGAATTTTCCCAGGTGGCTGCAGGGAGGCTGCACAAGCCATGGTTTGGCAAAGCTGTGGAAGTATTCAGAGCACCAATTTTAATAGACAAATGAGGAGGAGGCAGAGCTTGTGAGAAGATGATGCAGAGCAATTGCATTACACAGCTGATAATTTCAGTCTGAAGAGCTCTGAATTCCCCTCTAGAATCTTCTCTTGGGAGTCGTATTTCTTAAGTTAAATGTCTAATTAGAGCCTGTTCACACCACAGATCAGCCAAGCAAGGCAAACTCCTAAGAGCTAATGCTGCTTACTTGCTCCCAGAGGAAGCTGAAGGTCTCAGGATCCTGCAGAGGCATTTTCCCCTTGGAAATCTGTGCCTGCTACCAGGAGAATTTAGGTGGGAGGGAAACAAAGAAAGAGGCCCTGCCTGATGGCAGAGGATTTATCAATCCTCTCAGGCCAGTTTCTTTGCCTTATTTTTCCTCTGTATGAACATCTTGTTTAGTAGGAGAAAAAATGTGAAACTAAGTGCCCCAAGCTGAGAGATGCTGGGCGCCCAGCAGGACCCTGACCTCCGTTGTAGGTGACAAATTGGATGGCATGTCAGCTGAGCAGGGAGGGAGGGGCAGGGCTCATGGGCCAGGGGGTAAAGTTACAAAGCCAACATCTGTTCTGAGGGTCTGTATGGCCTGGGGTCACTGCAGGACAAAGCTGGGGGTGTGCACAGGGTGGGTCTGAGGGGATATAGGATGGGTGCAAATATAGAAAAGAGATCCTGAGGGGTTGCTTGTGGGGGGATAGAAGGTGGAGGATGAATCTTCAGAAGGAACAACGATGTGAGGTACAAAAATCTGGGTTTGGTTTTCTTATCTCAGGGCCCCGCAGGAAGTAGTCATCCCTGAGTAATGGAGGGAAGCAGAGGTGTTATTCATCCCTCTTCTGATCATCTCCTACATTCATATCATCTGTCTCTGACTTGTATCTTCCTTGCTATTTTGCCCCATGAGCCACTACAAGAAAAAAAAAATAAATTCAGTAGGACTGGCAGTCTGAAATCATCAGGAGAGATGATGTGCCACAGCTTCCATGGAGGAGCAAGAGCCTGGGCAATGGCATCTCTCCTGCATTCAGCTGTGAGATTTTACCCCAAATGTCTTCTGTCATCTCAGCAGACCCCATCCTTTTTGCTTTAATTGATTCTGTCTGGCTTTAGCCTGATGCGAGAAGAGACCTCCCACGGTGAGCACTGAGTGCTGGTTTGTGCACGGGGAGCTGTGAGAAGCACGAGCTTATTTTATTGAAAAAGGGAGACAAGGATGTTTTGGGAAGGACCCTGCCTTCTGTAAACCCATTAACAATTGAAATGAGGCCTTTCACTTCCATACAGGGTTTGTGGGAAATGCTCCTACAACTGGAAAGCAAAGAGCTGTAATGATAACTTTACATTATAGCCATGTGTAGTGTTTCCTGAAGTCATCCACAGTTGGGTTGGATCCATGCAGTGGGAGACAATCCTGGAGACCTGGCCTTTCCCTGGGGATCTGGGGGAAAGGAGAGGGGAATGGGTTTGGCTGTGCTCACCTCAACTGCATGATGGCAGAGATGAGAATAAATAGGGAAGTTGAAAAGCAAACCTCCATTGTGAATCTGCTCAGTCGAAGTCTAAACAGTTGAGGAGTTTGTTTTATCAAACCAAAATATTTTGGTTCAGTGGTGGTGTTGGCTTGAGTCAGTGTGTCTGGGCTGACACAGTGTTGGAGAAACACTCAGTTTTGAGGGGCTGGATCTCTGTCACTGGTGTTCAGAGCTCTGACACTATAGGAGAGGGGGGTGTTGCTCACTTGTGGCCAGGGGAGGCTGGATGGGAACAATCCCATTTCCCATGGCTGGGGTTTAGAGTGTTCAGATATTTTAAGCCCTCTCCAAAGCTGCTCTGAGGCCCTGTTGAGTCTGATTAAGTGTGCTGCTGCTTGGACCACAAATAAGGGGTTTAAGTGTAATGGGAAGATTTTTGAGGGAAAACAGATGAATAAGTATGGAGAGTTAATTATCTGCAAATGCTTGAAATGGCATGAGTAATAAAATATAGATAGGTACACACTTACTCCTATCATGCCATTAGTGGTCTATGTCTCTGTGTCAGGGAATGATGTGCAAGACAATACTCCAAAATACAGAATCACTGCCTGCCAGCACTGAAGGCTCAGCTCTTTGGAAGTATGGTCTGGTTGAGGTGTTCTTCCAAAAGTATCTTGCCAAAAACTCTGGTGCTGAGGATGTAAAAACAAAACAAGTCAAGCAGCTGAGGTTAGGCTGGAATAGATCTGTGTAGCTCCTGACCTCTCCCACATCTACTCCAGATAAATTTCCCAGTGAGAGCTCACTGCTCTTCTAAAAAGAGATTTGTTCCTACTTGTTAGTTTTGCTTAGGATGTGGTAGAAACCGTAGGAAATAATACCATGTAGCTTTTGTTCAAATCTTTCCTCCTTTCCTCCCCTATCCCAGAAGTCTTCCCTTTTTTAAACTTTTTTTAGCCATTCCACCTGACCCTTCAATATTTCCATATTTCAAGGAGATTTAGCCAAATGGTGTGTTTCCATGGCTGATATGCAGCAATAATGCAGGGTTAATACCTAATTAGTTCCCAGGGACATTGAGCTTTTCATGGATATTCAGTAACAAAAGCGACAACAAACAAGCTGAATTCCTAGGTCTTAATTCATCGGGGAGGAGGAAATAGGAACCTAAAAATGCAGGAATTATTCAGTGCAGTCTGAAAGCCCTGTTCTTTCTCTCATGAAGCCCAGAGGATGCTATAGTAGCTGACAGGGGAAACATAACCTCCTTCTCCTGCTTCCCTCCCTCCCTTCAGGGGGGCTGTAGATGTGTCTGCATTTGCAGCACTGACATCTCCAAACAGGAAAATTCCCAGTTCTGCACCACACTTTAAACAGCTCCTTGCCCGTTCCCCTCCCTGCCTCAACCCCCAGCCAACCTGACCCTGGGTTTTTTTGACATCCAGCCATACCTGATCAGTCGTATCCCCAGCAGCTGGATGTGATCAGAGCTGGCCTTCCACCTCGCAGGATGGCGAGCATATGGGCCCTCGGGCTGCAGCCATTATGTTCCTGAGCACTGAGCTTGTCTGCCCCTGGCTACAGAGGGTTTTTTTCCCCCCTCTCAAGCAATTGCAAATAAACCTTTCTGATAAGGAACAGCAAAACAAACAGGCCCTTTGGCTCTGTAGGCAGTGAGAAGGAGGGAGGAATAAAAACCTGACCCAATAACAAAATCTTCGCTGTATTTAGGCAGTGCCTCCAGGAGGGAGAAACTGTCTACCCTCAGCCAAATAGAGCTTTTCTGGGAACAGGAATAGTTTCAGGATGATTAGCCCTCAGTGCTTTACAGCCAGGCCCTGGTGTGGGAGCTCCAAGGGATGGAGGAGGTTTAGCTCAGAGAACAGCCCTGGAGATCATCTGGACCATCAAAGGGAGGCTTTGAGCTGACCCCTGGGGTCAGTCTGGTCTGAGCCTGGAAGTGAAGGGGTTGAAGGCTGAGAGTTGTGAGGGTCCTCAGCCCTGAGCAGGAGGGTGGGGCAATGCAAGATTTCCGAGCAGCTTTGGGAAGAGGCTGGGGACATTCCCAGACAGCCTCCCTACATCCTTTCCTATTGCCAAAACATTTCCAAAAAGTGTCTCAGGTTCTGGAGGGGCTCACAGGAGCCTCTGGTACTTGGCACTGTGTGTGCCAAGCAAAGTGTAACCAAGTTCCCATGTCTTGGGGGTTCACTGTGGTGTTTGGAGAGCTCAGGAAGGGTCCCTGAGTGTCCCCACCACCTTAGTGTGACCTGAGCACTGTGGAAAGCTTGAGGCAACAGGGATATTTTTGCATAGAATGTACTACAGAAATGGTAGAGTTTACCTTCCTTTCCTGAATGCCAAGGAAATAAGGCTTCAGCCTTATCAGACAATCCTGGCTTCCCAAAGCTATGCAGCTTGGAGTATATGCATGCCATGGCATCAAGATGGGACCTGACATAGTCTTAAAATTATGGATGGGAAGAACACCCTCATTATGCTCTCTGTACCCACGGTTGCTGCCTTGTGTGTGTGGTACTTGAATACCTAGGGCCACAGAAACCTGTGGATGAACAGACAGGGGAAAATCTTGCTCCAAAATGTTCAAAAAATGTGATGGAAAGTGATGAACTGAAAAGCTGCCTGCTAACGCAACCCCTTTCAGGCCAGGAGGCTGTGTTTTGGGGTAGGTGTCCCATTTCTCCAGGGTTCCTTGAGGAGCTGAGCCTCTCCAGTGCACTCCCAGCTGGTGGTAACTGCAGTTAATAAATGATGGACTTTTTCCACTTGGAAGCCAGACCTGTGAGGAGCCTTTGAACCCCTTGCCTGGACAGATATGGCCAAGGTTATCACCCTGGCAGGGCCACAGTGAGCTCGGCCACTGCCTTGCAACGCTGCCAGAGTCTGCACCAGGCTCACGCTGAGAGGCTGGGAGCACATGGAGTGCCTGTGGCCCTGTCACCTCAGGCTGACAGGGGCCAGAGCACTGATGTCACCACACAGTTACAACAGATGGTACCAGGGACAAGCAGTGTTGCTGCCACTGCCTCTTCTTCTTCAGTGCGAATTGTTCCTGTGGAGTGATGGCGTTCTACACCCCTAAACATTTGAACTGTAGAGAGGAGCTGGAAATCCATCTGGGAACTGCATTCAGAGAGGAGAAAATGAGAGCATAAGCCATGGGATCAGCACCAAGTGGGCCAAACATTGCTGTCAATTACATCCCGAGCAGCTCCATTGAAGCAAACAGCATTAATTGTAGATTTATGCCAGCATTTCTGAGAGTCGCTCCTGGGACAGAGCCAGTTCTGGTAGAGGATTAATCTTGTTGGAAAACTCCCTCTTGTTATTTGCTTGGTGTCTGACACTCGCACATGCACACAAACAAATCTCGGTGACCCTCTGCCAATCCAGTTAACTAGCAGGGAATGTGGGGATGTGAAACCTTAGCTTCCCCTCCAGCACAGCCCTGCATCTGCCACAGCTCTTTTGCAAGGCAGGACAAGCCACCTGCTACTTGTTTTGCTCGAAGAGAAAAATGTCTGTTGGGCACATAGGAAGCAGCCAATCTGGTCCCATGGGAGGAAGCAGCCATTTGTCATTCCCACAGTCTCCAGCACAGGTACTCAGCACCTTCTGGAGCTGGGCGTTTTCTCTGCATGTTCTTCCACCTGCCAGTAGCTCAGTGGTTGGCTTTGTGTGATGGGGGTATTTCTCAGACATTGGCATTTGGCCATTCACCTCAGGATGCAGGAAAATACAGTGTGTTCTATCCCCACAAGTGTGCCCCTTCTCAGTTTAGAAAGTAACAGAGCTAGCTGTGCATTGCATGTGCTGGGTGTGTGTCTCCTTTACATATAGACACATGTTTGTGCAGTTTAAGGTCTTCCAGAAACATGGATCTTCTCTGATTCTGACTTCTGTCTGTGCCCTAAGGCTGGTCAGTGGCATCCTCTCATCACACTTCCATAGAGTGACTCTGGAGGGTGATTTTTAATTATTTTTAAATCCAGATTTGCCAGTGGAAGTGCTCCAGATGCTTCCCTGAAGTCTCAGCAGCAGAAGGCGTAGTTTAAAGGTCCTGAGCAGCAGGCTGGGAATGCCTCCATTCCTCGAGAACAGCAGGCTCAGCTTTGCAGGCTGCTCAGCCTTTCCCCCTTACGAGGGCAATAAATTGAATACCATTCAGTTTACTGCCTGCCCACAAGTTTCAAGTGGAAGAGGTGAAGCAGAGCCTGAGGCCAGCCACTCCACGGGTACAAATCAGTGTGGCTGTGCTGGCTAACCCCAGCTCTGGGGCTGGCCCCGAGGTTTTTTTCTTCACATTATCCTGGGGCTCTTATTGCAGGAATGCAGGGTTAGCCAGATGTGCTGGTCACAGCATCCCCTGCCAAAGTGACAGGGTACCAGCTGCCACTCCCTGCCCTTGGAGCAGCCTGGTGTGGCCTGCCTGCAGCATGGAAGGTGCTTGGGATCCTTGGGAATGGCCACCAGCACATCAGTGCTAGCCCTGTTCTCCAAGACACAGCACTGTGAGAATAAGAGTAGTTGAGGAACTTTTCCCCTTGGAAGTGATGTTCATCTCCTCCCCCAACCCAGCATATGGAATTCTGGATCACATTTCTCTCTCTTGCCAATAAATATTGCAGATTTATTGCTCTCTACCTGGTGGGTAGTAAATTGCATTCCACCTCTGTTATAAGGCTCTTTGCTATGACACAGCCTTGCAGCTCCATTAAACCTTAATTACAGCAACACTTCATTGGGTTGCTGTGATGGCCCGAGTGCCATTGCAGTAGGATGTATGGCCAAAACAGGCTGATGCAGAGGGGCTTTGTTTTGTTTTCTTTCCTCGCTTTTTAAGGATTATGGAGAGTTGAGCCCAGCAAGGGGAATAGAGGGAGCCTCGGCCTCCTGCTCTCTGCTCATTTTCCATAACAGCTGGCGTCACCTGCTGCAGCCCCAGCAGCTCCTCTGCACCCTGATGAAGTGCTCAGCAAACAGCCGTGCAGGCTGCCTCTAGTGAAGGGCTGATTTGCATTTGTGCTGATGGGATGCATCCCAAAGCCAGAGTTATCCCTGGGTTTGGTTGTGTGAGGAGCATGGAGTTTGGCCAAATGGAACAGCAGGAGTAGCATGGCACCTGGATTTCTGTAGGCTGCAGCAGGATGACTTTAGGAGCAGCTCTGCTGGCATGAAGGCCCATCCTGCAGCAGGCAGCTTGCTCTGTGTCAGCTCAGGATGCTGTTTCTGGTGCCATCTGTCCTGCCCTGCAGCCTGTGGTAGGGAGTGAGGCTTTGCTTCAGCAACCTCTGGCTGCTGAGGCAGCTCCTTGGAGGCCAGTGCTGCCTGATGTATTCCCCAAACTCCTCTGGCCCTGCTGCCTGATGCCCCAGGAAAGGCTGGGAGAGTGTGGAGGGCTCGGTGCCTGTGAACATTGCCTGTGTGGATAATGGTTTTCATTTCCCCTCTCCAGCCAGGCATGGAGGAAGCACATCTTGAAGCTTCAGGAGAGGCTGCCCAGTGCCTGTGCTCCCTCCAGACTGAGGGGGTTCTGTTTGGCCTTTTGGCTTTTGTTTTGGAGATCCTTCCTGGTGTGGGATGAGTCCCCCAGCCCCTGTTGCAGGTTCAGTAGGAGTGTGCATTGTACAGACACTTCTCCTCGTGCGGATGCTCAGGCCTCTCTGTGGGATGATGAGCTAACCAGAAGGCACTAATGGCTACACCAGCCACTTAGATTTGGTGCTGTTCCAGAGGTGAGGCTGTGTTGTCAGATCTGTTCAGGACAAGGACTGTTTCATTCCCAGTTTGGAAATTATTTGCTCCCTTGGCCATACTGGTGGGATACCAAGTGTCAGATGTAGAGTAGCTATGCCAGTAACCAAAATTCTTGGATTATCCTCAGGATTCCCTTTGCCTTCAGTACTGATCCAGACCATTGCAGTCACTCTGTGTAATGCTCATCACCCTTGTAAATCCACTCACGTGAGCAAGGATGTTTATTTGACTGCATTTTGCCACACCTACAACTTTATCTGGTGAAACATCCACACTGGGTGTGCTCAGTATCCACAGGGACCTGCAGATAGGCAGCACAGAAATCTTCCATGCTGCTGCTAGTGCAGAAAGCAGCTACCAGGAATCAGCTAAAATCCTTCTGTAAATTGAGTTGCTGAACTCTGTAACGAACAACCAACACATGGGAAATACTTTCCTATGTGTTTGAGCCTTGTTTGTCCTTATTCTCCCCTCTCGCAGCAACCTTGAGATGTCAGACGTAGGAAATGTGGCCACAGCTGTTTATGCACTTAGAGGGTTTTTTCCAAGGTCACATCCTTCTGTTCTCCCGTAGATTACTTGAAAAGATGCTGTGGGGACTCCAGCAAGCCAAGGTCTATGTGCCATGTGCAGGTGTTACCAGGAGATTGACATTCTGAACGTTTGAAAACTATCAGAGAACTCATTTGGTGGTGGGTTTTCCCCCTCTTCTCCTTCCTTCTCTCTTGACCTGTGTGCTGCAAGACTTCTTGCTGGAGATTGATATTTCTAGCAGAGCCTCATTATTCAAGCCATAGCCAAACAGGACAGCATGTATTAGGAAGGAGATGGGCACCTCATCCTTCTCAAAGTGTTCAACTTCTCTGGGATGAATTGTCCCTCACCAAAGCCCTGTCCAGCCTTTGACTTATCTTCTTCTGTAGAGTAAAGTCATGCCCACCCTAAGTGGTTCAGAAAATACCACTGTATCTTCTAGGAAAATGTCATCACCTTGATGAAAACTGAGTATTTTTCTATGTAAAAATGGATGAATTCTGAAGAATCTTTGTCTTAAATAACATGAGGGAAATAGTATCATAGAGCTGACTTTGGTAGGTGCAAATCAAAGGAGTTTATTCTTTTTACTTAGAAGGAAAACTTTTAATTTTTAAAATGCAGTTTATGTGTAGACAAATTAAAGATGTGTAAAATTAAATGGGAATGTTTTGAAGGGATTGAAAATATATATTTTGATTAACTCAAATGAATTTAAAAATAAATCATGGGGAAAATGAAATGTTGGTGGAGGATTTTTTTGGTCCTCATTTGAAATGAAAAATAATTTGCAATCTTGACACTTTTCACTGAATGAAAAGTCCATTTGCTGATTAAGGTCCAGATTCATCCTGGCTAATTTCAGGCACTATTGAACTGCTTAGTGCCAAAGGGCACTTTAATCCACCTGAGGTTTCAATTGCCCTCTGGAGGTACCTATTTCTTCCATTGATAAGACAAGGGCAACGTGACTGGTCCTACGTGTGCCTGAGATAACTGCCTGAAGCTGGGTGCCATGGACTGGGTGCAGTGCTTGGCCTTGTTTTGGTGACCTCTCAGGTCCCTTCCAGCCCAAACCATTCCATGATTTCAGGTTTGTGGCTGCTCTGCATGCTGCTCTTGTGTTCATGTGCCCTTCCATCTCTCCCCTCAAAATCTGAGGGACTTGAGCTTGGGTTGGATTCAGGAGTTGAACTCCATGATCCTTCCCAGCTCAGGGTATTTCATGATTCTATGATTGATTTTTTTTTTGTTTTCCCTAAAGGGGGAGGAGATTTCCACTAAAACACAGTTTATCTACTTGTTTCCTGTTGGTGGGAAAAAAAATCTGGAGGACTGGCAGATCTCCTTATGAGAAGGAAAAGAACAAGATTTGTGGTTAAGATTGAGGGAATCACTGGTCAGGTTCATTCTTTTAAGCACCACATCCCCCTACTCTCAGTTCCCACATCTGGTTGGCAGAAGGCAGGTCCTTTCCAACAGCTCCTCCACAATGTGCCAAACACTCTGTTCCATCTTTAGCACTCCTTGACCCAGAACAAAAGTGAAAATACTTGGCATGCCAGGAAAGGTTAACAAATAAATGATGCAAAGCCTTCTCCTCCCAATGACATCACTTCCATGTGAGAGAACAATCTTTGTGCCACACCTGGCAGTCTGGTGACAGCAAAGGGACACATCTGCTGCAAGTCATTTCCCATGTTGGGATTACACAGTGTTGTCCTGCCTGGCTGGGTTCTCCACTCCCTTCTGGGTTGAGGAGGTAGCCTCTGGGAGGTCAGGTCTGGCTCGCTTTGTCACCAACCAATGTCATCTTGTCTTGTCCATGAGGGCTTTGGTCACCTGTCCAGTCAGCCAGATGGCTTTGCTTTAGGTAGCCGGACACTTGGGAAGTATTATTTCTTTTGAATATATAGCTTGTACTGTCCTTATTTTCTGTTCTTATTTTGGGCTCATAAAACATAATGAGATATAGGTCAACATTTAAGCTGTGTGGAAAATTGCATCCTGGAAGACTTTGTGGAGCCGAAAGCTTATCTGGTATTAACTCTAATTATACCATTGAGCTGTGCAGCAGCAACTGTGGCCTTGGACTAAAACCTTACTCTCCTTCTAGAGAGTTCTCCATGGCTATTAGACCTGGTGACATGAGCAGCATTCATCCTCTGCTGCATTTTGCTGGGAATCACAGAATGCTTTGAGTTGGAAGGAACCTTAGAGATGATCTAGTTCCACGCTGTGCCATGGGCAGAGACACCTTTCACTAGATGGAGCATCTCACTGCACTGAGATTGTCTCAGTTCCTTGTCCACCATGGAGCATTTTATTCACCCTTCAAGTTTCCAGGAACTTTTTCCAACTTGTTGCAGCAGCAGCTCCTTGGCAGAGCATGTAGGATGAGTCTGAGTGTTTCAGTCTGAGCATCGCAGGCGTGTGCTCTTGGAGGCAAGCAGGCAGCATAGGAGGCTGGGGGAAGGAGATTAAAATACAGTTGTTGGCTGATATGAGACAAACAACAACAACAAAAAAAGCTTAAATAAACCACAAATTACAAAAAAAAAAAAAAAGCCCCCGAAAAAACCCCTGTGAGAAAGAAAGAAAGTAACAAGTCTGTGGAGGATGGATGTTTGGAACTGTTCAGCCTAATGCATGCCAGATTCCTTCTCTCCTCACTCCCCCCGCCCCCTCCCGCTGCCTTCCCCTTAACCAAATGCTGTCTGCTAAACTTCTGAAACACCCTTTGCCTTTTTGACCCTTCAACTCATCTTGAACTTAGGAAAAATTGGGGAGGCGGGAAGGGCTCGTTGCCTGCGTAGTGCATGGGGCTGTGCTGGGGCAGGGGGTGTGCGCCGGGGGTCTGCGAGCCAGGGGGCTGACATGGCTTTGTGTGCTTGATGCTCCCCTGAAAACAATTTGTATCCTGTTAATAGAATTAGTAAATATTTGTAGCTCCCTTTGAAGCCTGTGTCCCTAGGGGAAGTCTGGGGGTGGGGGGGCACAGAGAAATTAGAGACAAGTTACTGATTTAGTCATCCTGGCCCCTTCCCCCCGCCTCTCTCTTTCATTTTCCCCTCCTTTATGAAGACACTAAACAGACAAATCGGAGGTTTGAAACGAGGCTTGTGCTGGTGCCTGCGGAAGTGACAGGGGTGGTACTCGGGGGCCTGAGAGCTGCTAATGCAAAAGCCATTCACATCTAATGACCCCATTTGGGAGCCAAGTTCCTGAGGGCTGGGGGGGCCCTGCCAGGCACAGAGCCCTGCAATGGGCAGGTGCCAGGGGAGCTGGCAGGGCACTGCCCCATGGCACTGCCCCATGGCACTGCCCCATGGCACATGGGGGTGGCTCCAGACAGCAGGGCTTGCCTCATGGGACTGTTTCCTGGGCTCTTGCAGCTCCGTCACCCTAGGTAACCATAAAGGAAGATGTGTGTGTGTATCGTTTTGCTTCTTCCAACCAAGCACAGAGTGCTTTGGGTGGGAAGGGGCCTTAAAGATCATCTCATTCCAACCCCTGCCATGGGCAGGGACGCTGTCCATAGACCAGGCTGCTCCCTCTCTCTTCTTCCTGGTGTAGGATTATAAACCATCCAGGACAAAGCAAGAAGAAAGTGATCTCGGATCGGAAAACTGAGTCATGTAGGGCTGAGACGTTTCATTTCCCGTTATTATTCCTGATTTCTTTACAGAACCGCACAGATGCACAGGCTGAGCTTAGATCACCTGCAAGTTTTTAGGGGGTGGCCGTGTTCCAGCTCTGCCTCCAACAGCTGGCAGTCAGAGTCCCTGTGAGTGACAAGGGCCACCCAAAAGGAGGCTCAGGTTTGAAGTGGGGGAAGTTCAAAGAACTGTTAGCATCTCCTGATGGCATCATTGCCTGGGAGTGATTTTGACAGGCTTTAGGGGGAAGTTTGTACCACCTCTGTTACTTTAAACCTGTGCTGTGCCGTTGTTTAGGGCAACTCCCTGAGTTAACAAATTCACCCAACTCCATTGTTCTGTGATCATGCAAAGCAGCTGAGCTCTTATAGGTGAAGTGACTTGTAAAAACTTACACCTGAAGTGAGCTTTTGTCTTACCCACAGTCTGTAAATAAACAGACTGGGTGGGGGGACTGAGGAGGGGACACCACATTTCCTGGAAACCGCTGGGGTTGGCTTGGAAACACCTTGTGCAATAGGAGTTGCTGTGCTCCAGGTGTAGTAGAATCAGATAAACCTGCATCTTGGTGCCTGCCTAAATTAAACTGGTTGGGCTCGAAAGCCTGTGTTTTGTGGGGTCAGTGTTTGTCATATCAATGCTTTCTATGAAGCCATGTGAACCATGGCTGGGAAGGAAATGATGGAGGAAACACTCAGCTGGGAGAGAGTGTTGCTGCTTGGAGGGTCAGCCTGTGCTGGAGAGAAGAGGCAGCACTAGATGGAAGCCACTTTAAAAAATCAGCTGGCCATCACACAGTTTCCCTACATGCTTTAGAGGATCCCCTTGTTCCTTGGAAACAGAACAAGCCATCCCCAGTGGTGGTGGGGCTGCCTGTTGGGTGAGGCCAGGCAGTGATGGTATCTCACGCAGCTGAGAATGTGTGGGAGATGAGGGAATGGTTCCCCAAGCTCAGGTTGTGAGGCTGGAAAATTGCCCTTGAATTTTGGGGGCTGTGGAAAGCAAGGAAGGAACCTCAGGTGGGTAATTTATGTCTTGTGGGAAGGAGCCAGCGAAGCAGGCTCTGCAGTTGTTGGATATTGGGTTGCCTGTGTGACAGGAATATTTCATGGGACTGACAGGCTTCCCTTCTGGAGCAAGAGGCAGCCAATGTCACCTCAACAAGTCCTGGTGGAGAGAAGCTGAGGGTCAGGAGGGTGAGTCCTCAGTGTCTGCTGAGTTGGAAGAACCCAAATAAAAATTTTTCTTTGGTTTCAACAATGGTTGAAGGTTGGCCTTCAAAGTTTGCTCACCTAAAGAATGAAAACCTTTTAAAAGCACCAACCTTCAGCTGAAACATAAATTCTATGTAAGAAATTAAACCATAAATTGTCTGAAGCTCATTAATTTTCCTTTCTTGAAAACAGGCTTAGAAAGAGAATTTTTGCAGTTGTTTCTCTCAAGTCTTGCTGGTTTTTTTGTACAAAAGCACCAAAAGGAATGTTTGCAAGTCCTTACTAAAGAAAACTTTAAGGAAAATAGTTGCAAAACACATTTAGTATGCTTCAACCAGCTGGATTTTCTGGCAGCTACAGCAAAATCTAAACAAGGAAAATGATTGTCTTTTTTTGTTGTGTTTTGCAATATTTCTGTGTCCACACTGGAGAGTACAAAGCACATCCTCTGTGGGAAGGTGTCGCGGGCTGCAGACGAGATAAAGTTCCCTGTGATTATATGGGGTGTTTCTCAACTGAGAGTCAGCACATGTGGAGGTCCAGTCCTTTTAACGCTCACAAGCAGGGAAAAGGGAGGAAGTGGAGTCCATTAAGGAGAATAGTAAAACCAGGAGTCACGTAATGAATGAGGGACTGCTCCAGTAACGTCATGTGAGCACCTCTGCCTCCCACTCATTGCAGGAGGTATTGGCCAGTCCTGAGCCCTGGATCGTGTGAGCAAGGGCCTCTTTTGCAATCCTATATGTCTGCTTTACCTTTTCCAGACATGCATCTCTGGTTTTATTGAGCACATGGCTTGCTGTGGTCCTTAAGTTCCCAGCAGCTCTTTCCACTCCCCTTCCCACCCACAGCTGAGAGACCTATTACCAGGTAATGATGTGTCAAGCAATAGCAAGGTGGGGGAAATCACTGAAGGAAAACGCTGATGTAGTGGTGGAATCATCCATGGTTATTCTATTTTCCTTCATGACCTGGTTTTTTACACCCAAAGCCTTTAAGTTGCTGCTGTTTCTCCTTAGGTGAGTAGGTGGCTTTGGGCACTGAGACAACAGCAGCAGGTCTAAAAGTGTTGTAATGTTTCTCTTGTCCTAAAGTGAATTACATTCTCAAATCCTCAGACTTGGGAAAAAATGCTTTGAAGTAGTGAGCTTTAACTTCTCTTGGGTCTGTACAATGACAGAAAGAGTCTGATTAACTGTGGGTTTGTGTTTATCTGACTTCTTCCAAAATTGAGTCCAGTACAGCTCACAGCTCAGTCTAACTCTGTATGACCTGACCTTGCTGGGCTCCAGGCCAGCAATAGGTGACTTCTCCAAGTTCCCTCAGGGAGCTGCCTTCAGTCTAGCAGAGATTGGAAGCATCTTAAATCGTGGTGGTAGAAAGCTCTGCAGAAGCAAACCTGCTCCTGGATGGCTCCCTGGAAAGTGTTGGCCATCTACAGCCTGGGCTCTGTGTGGGTAAAAGTGATCTGGGATCCAGGGCTGCACCTTCTCCCAGTCCTGATCTCAGCCTAAACCAAGGGAAAAGCTTGCCTGGCTTCTTGCTGCATCATGTACCATTTTAATGATTTCCCATATGTTAAGTATTTTCTCAGTAAGTGGGAAAACCAGTGTTTCTAGTGAAGCTGATATTTAATAAAGCCATTTTGAAATTATTCCTGGATAGCAGATCTGCAAATGTGCAGAAACTTCTTTTTTTTTTAACATCAAATGCTCAGAGTTGCATTCTGAGATTTCCCTGCAAAGACTCAAGCCTAGACTGTAAAATGCAGTTTGAAATTTAATTTCCACCAATATCAGTGTGGAAGAGATTAAAATGGGGAAGTCCACAAGAAGAAAGATTTTCATGGTAACAAAACAAACTCCACTGTGAGTTGGTGACAGGTTTTATCAAAAATATTTTAAAAGCTGTCATTTCTTATTGTTTCTGCTTTACAAAGTTGGAAATGCTGTAGAAGCTGGAGCCATTTTAATCTCTTAAGGGAACTAATTTTACAAATCAGCCACTGTAGCTTTGATTACAACAAACTTCACTTTCTGAAAACAGCGACTGCGGTGAGGAGGAAAAAACACATTCTTGTTTTGCAAACAATTTTGGTAAGTTCAATAAAAATATAGATAAATTATTGTGAAAGGACCCAATGGTCTCTCCAAATGCCAACAGTAAAGAAAAATTCTGGCTAAAAATTTTGTTTTTGAAAAAGAAAAAAGCCTAGTTTCAACATAAAACACTTCTGATGCCAAGAATTTAAGCCAGCTGTCATTGTCTTTGTATCTATAAACAAATGCTTTGGTCTCCCTAACAAATCTGAAATGAGGAAAAGAAGGATGGGGAAGGCGAGGGCGGTCTGCCTGCAGTGCCCAGGCCAGCCAGAGGGTCTGACACACGTCTGGGGCTGTTTCCCTGGAATCCCTGCTGTGGTCAGGGAGCTGCTGAAGGCTCTGGTGAAGTCACCTGGGAGGAGAAGTTAAACCCTTCATCAGATCCAGCTTGGCCATGGGTGTTCTAGAGAACCTGCCTTGAGGAGGTGACCAGTGTCCCACCATTTCTGACCAGCCAGTCCAGATGTCCAAGGACATTGGATGGGGCTCTGACCAACCTGGCCAAACAGAAGATTGCCCTGCACATGGCAAGGATGAAGTTGGAAGCAGATAATCCTTGAGGTTCCTTCCAACCCAAACCATTCCATGATTCTCCGATTCCTGTTTTCCATGGCTGTGCTGTGACACTCACTGGGAGCAGACTGGGCAGAGTGATGTGTCAGCAGAATTTTTAGCATCTTGTTGGAACTTCTTAACAGCTGGAAACCAGGAGTGATTTGCTCCTCTATCTCTTTGGTCCCAGATCCTTTATTATTTGATTTTTCTTCTTTAAATGTTAGCCCTGCTTTAAAACAGGAATTCCCCCTGGAATGTGGGGGACAGTATCCCCCTGTGTCCTATTTCCTGCAGTGGTGAGAGCAAAGCCCTGCAAATGTGGATGAGGATTTTGAGTGCATACATAGCTTGTAGATCTTTATCCCGTGGATTCTAAAACCTCAACTGCTGTAATTTTTTTACTTTATTGGATTCTCTGGTGCCTGCTAAGTTTGGGGTTTTCATCTTCCAGGCTGTTATGGGAAGTCTTTCCCACCTGGTTTTCTGGTAGTAGGATACTTGTTGGAACTATGTAACCCTGAGATCTTTGTTGAAAAACATAGTATTTCAGCTAAATCAAGATCTGTGGCTCGGAGATGGTGAGGTAACTGTGGGTGAACAGGCTCTGATCACACCAACCCTGTCTCCATAGGAATCCGGGGGGGTCGGGGGGGAACCTGACATCATTTCTGAGTCTTCTGCTTCTGTTTAGCTTCAAGTTGCTGGTGAAGGTTAAGCAGAGATGTTCCCCAGATGGTTCATCTTACCAAGTGTCTCTCCTTTCTTTAGTGATCTGTGTCGTTCTCTACTTCTGTGATCATCTTTAGAGTGGTTAAGTGACAGGGACTGTTTGGTTTTGGTTTTTAACTGCCTTTATCCCTGTGACTCCACCTGGATTCAGGGAATCACTGGTCATACCTGCTAGAATGGCACAGACCAAGTTAATTTTGAGTGCAGGGTCTGTCAGCTGTATACAACTTCCATATGTTAAACACTGATGTAAACAGACTCTCCCCTTCTCTTTGGAGTCAAACCCAAGGTCAGGAGAACATGAGGTGCTCAGCTGCACTTCACTTGCCACAGGACAGATCTGGAAGTGATGCTGTCTCTAAGTTACTCGGGTAGGATCCTGGATGGATCCCTGCCCTGCCCATCCCTGGGCACAGCAGTCCCAGGCAGCTGTGCCCTGCCAAGGCTTGGAGCTGATAAAACATCTGCCTTTGCACTGAGGAGACGCTGCAGACACGGGAACTGTCACCGAGCTGAAAGATCGAGCCTGGGCAGAGCACGGGGTGGAGTGAAAAACCTCCCAGGGTAATTAATCCAGTCCTATTACTCCAGCTTTTGGCTTTGTTGTTTTTCTTCTAAAGCTGGCCTGCAAAACCCAGGTCTCAATTAATACTATTATCCTGGGGATGACATTTCCTCAGTCTGTCGTCGGTTATTTTTTAATTCTCTAATTTGTTCTAATCTGCACATTGCCTGCACATCAAGTCAGCCATGAAGACGCTGCATTTCCAGGTTCCTTCCTCTCCATCCTCCCAAAGAAATTAAAGCAAGGAGGCTGCGGGACCACAAGTGCAGGAAATAGAATTAGGGAACATATTAATTGGGGCATCAAGTAGGATTTTGTTCCAGGCGGTTTCCTTCCGTGAGCCACTTTGATGCTTCCCCTTCGCAGCTCTGTTTCTCATTAAAAGTATCCCTTAATGGCAAATGTTGTTTATGCATGTTGCAATTATGTCATGCTGTAACCCCTATGCTGGCAGGCCGGGCTGATTGGCGGGGAGGAGGAGGTCAGTTGTGGGGAGGAAGAGGAGGGGGTAAACAACAGACAAATAGTTTCAGCTTTGTGGTTGAAGGATGGCTGCTCCAAACCCTTCAGTGTGTCCAGCCAGGCCAGACCCAGTGTAAGAGTCAGGGCTCAAGGCTGCTCCTTCCAGTAGGGTTTTCATCTTTCTCTGCTTTACTGGGCTTGGCAGAAAGGGATGGGTAACAGTAAAGCTCTGCTTTGCAAAGTGAGAGCTGGGCTCCCTTTTGCTGTTTTAGCTACTGTTTGATTTAAGAGTAGTAGGATTTTGGGTTGGTTAGTGAGTTTTTGGGGGGAAGGCAGCACGGGTCTTTGGAGTTTTCTCTGTTCTCCATGGCTCTTGTGCCGTGGCTGCAAACCTTCCATGGGGATCTTCTTCAGGGCACCGAGATTTGCTCTGATCTCCTCAGATCCAGATCCTTGAGTGAGGCTGCTCATGGGTGACTCTTGCCAGCACTAATTCAAGGCTGTGAGAATAGCTCATTTGTGGGAGGGTATTTGTTTTTCCATCCAGGCAGCCAAAACCTCCAGCTTCCCCTCTCCCTTCTCTTGCGCACCAGGAGCGCAGAGGGTTCATTCTGCCCTTGATCTCTGAGCTTGTGTGATCAGCTCAAGGCAAACCTGATGGTGAACTTCACTCTTTTCTCTCATTTTTTGATGGCTCCTACTGCAAAATGGATTTGCCCCTGTGTCTAGATCTCAACAGCAAACAATTAACAGCCATAATGAAAGAAAACAGCTTGTGTGTGTGGGGAGAGCAAGCCAAGCCATGTCCATGCCCAAGCAAGTTCAGGAGCCAATACAAATACCACTGGTGTGTTTTGGAAACTCTTGGCCTCTCTGGATTTTGGGAGCCAACACACAGTGACTGAAGCTGATGGTGAAAGCAGTGAGCAAAAACCTCAAAACTGTAAAAACCAGAATGTAAAACAAATCTAAGAGAGGGAAGAAAAAAAAAAACCCTCTCTCCTTCCTTCCTTACTAATATCCTACCTAAAGAGACTGGTGCCTGAGAAGGCAAACAGGCTGAGAAAACCACAGGAGCTGGTGAATGAGGGGAGACACACAAGTGTAGGAGTCACAGAGGAGAAGTCACTCGGTGCCTAGAGCCAGAGCTGCTGTAAAATGACTCATTTTCACTTTGCATGTATGATATTTGCATGCAAAACACATTCTGCAAACCGTCACATGGGGATTCTGCTCATGGGTTTTGATCCAGGATGAAATTTCACCCTTTCCTCCAGCAAAGTCGTTTATCTTTCTTTCAGGGAGGAAGTGGGAGGGAACTGCAGGGAGAGAGAAAGAAATTGTCCTTCAGACATAAAATTCAGCGATTTATCCCTCAAAAGAGTCACTCAGCTGCTACCTGACATGGGGACATAAGTGGGAAATGCTGGTGAGGGCACAAGGTCAGGGCAGAGGTGGTTCTTGAGTGTGCTACCTCCACCCACCTCTGGCCTGAGCTGGAGCAGTCCCAGTGCAGTCCTTGGCCAGAAACTGGGAGCTTTTGTACTACTTTGATTTAAATAATTGTTTAGCTAAAAATCTCCTCTGGAATGAGGTTACAGAATTAGACCCATGATGTGTTCTGGCAGTCTTGAGAGGTCCAGGGATGTCCCCTCAACAAGGCAGAACAACTGCTTGGCCTTTGTTCTGTTCCATGTGAGAGGTTTGCAGTGTTTTCAGGATGTTTTCTGGTGTATCCATCAGCAAAGGGGCTGGGATCCTCAGTGATGGACAGACTCTGGTGTAATAATATTGATAATCCCAACGTGTGTGCTGGGCTGGAGGGATGTTGGCTCTCAGGGTCAGGCTGATAAACACAGGGGAATGCTGGTTTAGGAATGACTGAAGAGCTTCATAGCCTGACAAATCCTAAACCTAATCCTGCAATAAGTCTTGGTGCTCTTCCTGGGGCTTTCATTGCTTTGGGGCTTGCACTGATCTTGGTGTCCCTGTAGGAAAAAGTTTGTGGCAAGATGTATCAGCCTCCACTGCCTGCCTACCAAAGGGATGGAGTTTCCCAAGACTAGGACTGCATTAATGCAGTCTCTTAACTTTCTCCTGCCACTTCTTCTGTGTCAGTGCCTTTTTCCAAAGCCTTACAATGCCCTGTGTGGCCTTACAGGAAAGGCAAACTTTTGGTGCCCTGCTGGTACAAGCGAGTGAACTGAGTCTGTCAGCAGCTGCTGTTTGCCCTTCCAGGGCTTCCTAAGCCAAAGGAGCAAATCCAGAGGTGGGAATCCTGATGGCAGAGGTGTGCCATGCCCACCAGCCCTCTATCTGGTAAAGCTCTTTTAAATTTTAGTATCTTACCCACACAGGACTTTCTCTGGCCATGGTCTCTGGTGCTTCTGAGTGAGATCCTGCTGTTCTTGATGTGGCAGGCAAGGAGAGGCACAGGGTAAATGCAGGCAGGTGCCACCCTGGGCATTGGATTATGGAGCTGTGCTTTTGGGAGCCTTTTCCCCCAGGATAATGGCACAGTTTCTCCACTTTGGGAACCTGAGGGCTGTGTGACTCATGGCAGGGGATGTGCCTTGCTCAGGTGGAGGCATTTGGGTACAGGGGGCCATGCCAGGGCAGGTGGTACTAACAGGGATTTTGGGGTTTGGTTTCTAAGGTAGTGTTTGAAGTGGAAGACTCAACCATGTGAGCCTGGTCCTGTGCATCAGATGATGAGAGGGTGGGTAAGGATCTGCCTTGCATTTGCTGCCTGTGTTCATACCCTCCATCTGCAAGGAATAACATCTCTGTGGAGTTTATCACAGAATTAAATCTGTCCAGTTGCTCTTAGGCTGTACCTGGAATTTACATTGTGTGCAGACCCAAACCTCAACTCCCATCGAACTTGCTGTGTTTTGAGCATGGGCTGCTCTCCAAAACTGAGGCTGGTGAACTTTGGGG
The DNA here is from genome assembly GCF_963662255.1 of Cinclus cinclus. Lineage (NCBI taxonomy): Eukaryota > Metazoa > Chordata > Aves > Passeriformes > Cinclidae > Cinclus > Cinclus cinclus. The sequence goes on from NC_085062.1 coordinate 9,437,981, forward strand.
CATCCCAGCAAAGGAAAAAACCTTGGGACCAGCCTTTGCCTGACCTCAGTTGTGTGGGTAGGGAAGGGGCTGTGCCCAGGCTGGGGGCCACCAGTCCGTGTCCAGACTGCAGCGCTGGCACTAAGGTTGTTCTGTTTCCTAATGCCATAACCCAGCATGGCTGTAGTGTGGTCCCCAGCCATCTGAAACAACATGGCATCAGATCACTGCAGTAGTCAAAAGTGCTTTGAAAGGACCTATTTTAGTGCCAAGGTGGAGGAAGGACATCCCAGAACAAGCATAGCTCACGAACAGAGGCAGAACAACTGCCTCGGGCATCGTTCTCTGAGCCCGTGATTTTTACAAGGACTTTCAGCATTTCCCAACTGTTGGAGATGTTGGATCCTGAGCTGGAGGGTTGTGTGGGCAAAGGAGTGAGGCTGCAGTGTATCAGTTCAGTTCTCCTCTAAAGATGCAGTTTTCTCAGAAGCCTAAGCAAGGAAGGAGGAGGCATCAGCAGGTAAACAACCTTAAATGAAGTCTGTTTTGCTTGGAAATGTTCATACATCATTCCTGAAAAATACACAAAGCATTGATAGTGTAGCACAGAGTTCAGTTTGTGCAATCAGGAGTGTGTGTGAGTAGGTGTCTGTGTTTGTGAGATGTCCTTCCCTGAAAGTAAGTTTTGGAAAACAATTGCTGGCGGGTGAATTTTTACTTTAGAATTTCCTAAAATATCCTATTTTGTCTGCACCAAGTGACTGGGAAGAGCAGTGATAAACCCCAGCCCTCGTGTCTGTCTTCCAGGGTTTCCTGACAGTGACACAGGCAGATGTGTTGGGGTGTGTGGACAATAAATCCAACTGAGAGCACTGGATGTAGGCATGGGTTAGCACTGCAGCACGTTCTGGGTCTGGCATGTGCCAAAGGCTGGATCTGCTTGATGGCACTGTGGGATTTCCACATCTCTGGGTGTCCAGTTAGAGCTGCTGCACAAACCAATATCCTGGTACCTCTTTCTTTGCCGAGATTGATTTTTTGCCTCTGGCCAAAAGAGGATAAGTGGGGACATCTACAGTGTGGTGACCTTAATTCAACTCCTGACCCATGGCTGGAGGAGTATCAGAAAGCCCAGGGTAAAGTCCCCCATTTGCTAGTAGAAATTTAATCAGGTGACCCCAGAAACCCCTGATCAGAGATTTTTGGCTTGTCCATTTTGTTGTGTTGTAACACTGGGGAGAAAAGCTGAACGTGCTGCTGTTGGCTCGTGCCATGGTGATGCTCAGAGTGCTCATGAGGAGATAACACCAACACTGTGCCGCTCTGCATCCCTGCCAGCTCCTTGGTGTTGGATATAAAACTAATATGATTCAAAGATTTGGGAAAGTAAATTGGTCTGGAATTAACCTTGTTTCAATCCAACTACTCCCAGCATGCCGTGCAATATTCTGCCTTTTTCTTGCCATGCTCTGCTTTTCTTCCTTGAATCCCCATTGCCCCCACTTAGATACACAGAGCAACGCTGCTTGCTGTATGTACCCTCAGAATCATGTGTGTTCCTGTGTTCTGCTCACAGACACCAAACCTCACTGTCCCTGCAGTGCTGGAAGTCTCTTCAAATGAAAGATTTTCATATTAAAATGCCTCTGTAATTTAGCCTGCTTACGGAAAAAAGAGTGGGAAAGCCTAAAGTCAACGGCGCAGCTCACAACTTGGGTGGCCAAGGGGGAGCAGGTGTGGGGTGCTATGGTAAAACAAAGCCCAGCTTAATTACAGGAACCTCTGTCAGAGAGGATTTCTCTTTTCTCACACGCACATACGTACACGTGTGCATTTATCTCCTGCAAACACAACGGGTTTGCTCAGACACACAATGCACTCCTGTTGCCACAGACCCTTCTGCTGACTCAGTCCTTGGAATCCTGGTGTGAGCAATGCCAAACTGCACTTTGGTGTTGCTTTTGATTTGCTTGCTGCTGAGTGTTAAAAAAAAAGTCTATATTGAGGCGTTTTTCTAGCAGAGAGCTGAGAACCTGAACCCCAGCTTTGGATCTCCTGCTGACCTGGATGTACCTGCTTGGGCAGGGGAGGTACCTGGGTGAACATTCCTTGTGAGAACCTCCTCAGCCAAGCAGGAGCAGCACAACTGAGACAACAGCATCATCCAAAATTCCAAAGTGTGGGCAGAAGGAAAGAATCACCCTTTGTTGCTGAACCCAAAATCCCAGAGCTTTCTTTGCCGCCTAAGTTGCCGGCGTCAGCAGATTCTGGGTGTTTTACTGCCAGCAGCCGGACTGAACTTCCTTGAAGTTGCAACATCAGGAGGGTTAATTATGTACAAAGTGCTGGCCAGTGCCGAGGTCTGGCACGCAGGGATCCAGCTGTGCTGCAGAGATGATCCAGAGGTGATCGTCACTGCCAGGGTTTGTGTGTTCCTGGGGTCCATGGAGGCAAGGCACCCTCTGGAAGAAGCTTCCGTTCTATGAAGGGTTCTGGTTCAAAGGGAATCACGTTAGCCCGTGGAGGGTTAGCATTCCCAAGGATGGAGCTGCAGCCCTTCTGTGTTTAATCTGATTCTTTCTCAACACTTCCTAGCATTGCAAATGCCATTTTTAGCCATTACAGAATTATACTTTGCAAATATAAGAAAGGAGTTTTGGGGGGCAAAGTGAAATATGTTAATTTGGGGGCTTGGTTTTTTTTGGTATGAGTGCCTGGTGGCTTTATAGCTGAAGTACTTTAATGTTACTGAAGAAATGGTGAGTTGAGTTCAGTTGATGTGTGAGGAGCTTTGTCCGTAAGGCTTGGAGTGAACCTGGTGTTGAGGAGATCCTCCCTCCACACTCCTCCATCTTTTTGCTGGGTCCTCCAGAGAGGCAGAGAGTTTATTCTGCTCTTTCCAAACACCCAGCAGCACTGCCAAGCCTCCATCCTTCCCCTCCCAGCAGCACTTCAAATAAGGTCTGTGGATTTCCCAATATTTGTAACCTCGTCAGTCAGGGCTTATCTCCCTGCTACATAAAAGGACAGAAAAGCACACATGGGCCTTATCGGGGAGCCAACAGTGCCAGAGGCGAAGACATGGGAAGTGTTCTGTCAACAATTCAAACAGTGCAATTAAAACGTGGATCGATTCCTTTTTCACTTGCACTGGTGTCTCATCTTTGGCTGCCAAAGCTGTGCTCTACTCCAGGCTTAGCCAAGATCGTGGTGCAGGTTCTTAAAGCATTAGATGTTCCTCTTTTCTCCTTTGCCTGACATCTGGTACCCCCATCCCAGTTCAGCCACTTCATTTTTTTCTGTTGGAAGAAACCTTTTAACTCATTTCATCCCATCCCCCTACCATGGCAGGGACACCTCCCACTCTCCCAGGTTGCTCCAAGCCCCGTCCAACCTGACCTTGGACACTTCCAGGGATCCAGGAGCACCCAAAGCTTCTCTGGGAAATCCATCCCAGCCCCTCCCCACCCTCCCAAGGAGGAATTGCTCCCCAATATCCCATCTAACCCTGCTCTCAGCAGTAGGAAGCCAATGTGCAAACTGTCCTCGATACTTTCAGTTTAAGGTCCTTTGCCCTAATGGGTGAGTGTTGTTCTCCTTTACCCAGTGCTTGGCACTGCAATGTCTTTGTATTTTAATACAATTTTTAGTTAATTATGACACAATTGAGTTACAACAGCAGCAGACTGGCAGATGCCTTAAATGCTTGGCTGTCCTTTGTCTGCCCTAGGTCAGATGTCAGAGCTGCCAAATGTCAGCGTTGCCAAATGGGAGGGGAAGGGACTTAAGTAAAATTTAAAGTAACTTTTTTACCTCTTTTCTGGTAAATGGACCGTTTTCCTTTATGCTACAACATTTTCAGAGACCTCCAATCCCCATTTTCCTGTTAGAAATACTTGAAAGTGGTATTTTGCACTGCCAGTGGGTGATTTTTTTTTTTAAACAGTAGTAGAGTTTGACTTGATTTTTGGCTTAGATGTGTAGTGCAACCATCTTGTGTCTTCCTCACTCCAAAGTGAATGGCTGTTTAATCTCCATCCCATGGAAAAAAAAAAAAAAGTCAGGACATGCAAGCCCCCTGAGATGGGTTTTATAATTGCTCTAGCTTGACACTCCAACTTAGTGTCCTCATGGCCACTGATTGATTTCAATTAACATTCCCATGCTCCAGGCACTATAAATAACCCTTGTCTGGCCGGCTGCTTCCCCACTGCCAGCTCAACCTTTCTCCTTTAGCTGCTGCTGCTGCTCATCTTGCTTCTTGGCTTGGCCTCAGGCTCAGTCTATAATTCTTTCCAAACTTCCCTGTATAAAATAATCATGTACATGAAGTAAAACAGGAGTCTCATATACACACTTAATAACTCTTGTGTACTGTATGAGTGGGAATTCCACTTCATAACCCCCAGAGCTTTCAAATGGTTCTCATTTTCAGCAGCATTCCTTCTGCAAGATCTAAAACTTCCCATTTTATCCCAAGCTGTTTCTTTCCCTTTCAACCTTTGGATTTCTCTGCTGGATTTTGGGGGACAGGCGGCTTTGTTGTCCCTTTGGGCTGTGGTTTCAGCAGGGAGCTGATAGCCCTGCTCCTGAGCTCTTAGCCAAATGTCTGGGTTCTCTTCCCAAAGCCACATTTTCCAAATTAAAGCTTGGGCTCGCTTGCAATCCAGAGCAAAAGGCTCTGAGATTTAGACTAAACTGATAAGATAAGCTTACAGGGACCCAGAGCTAATGTTCTACACGTGTTCCTCTGTCTGCCTACCTGTTATCTCGTTCCCAGTGAAAAAGAGGAGAAAGAATATCAGGTGTATTTAGACACTTGGTGGATGTGACAGCGAGATAACATCTGTATCTAGATGTGGATATATGGATCCATGGATGCAGGAGCACCACTGAGATAAGAGCCAGCAACCTGCACATTTCTGAGGCCAGCAGGGACAGTTGCATCAAAGAGTGCAGAACTGGAGGGTTTCAATTTGGGGGTGTGTTGTTAGGATGACGTTTCGAAAGCCAAAGTAAAATAGACACCTCTTTGATAAAATGCACATGTGCTCTTTCCTTGCCAGCTGGAGATGGGGTTGGAGTTTCCCAATCTCAAAGTAAAAAAATAATAATTCATTATTTGTCTCTATTGCGTCTGGCGTTTTTTCATATTTTTTTTCCACCCAGCAGCACATCCAGTGGAAGATCTCCAAACACCCTGATCTATTGGTGTTTTGAATTTGGAAGATTTGTGTTGATGTGGGGATTGCTCCACAAGTGTAGGAGAAGTAAAATGGATGATAGGTGTTGTCCTCAGAACCTTTGGCTTCAAAAATTTGTGATCCCTATAGAAATATAGTGATATAATAGAAACACAGTGATGCAATAGTGATAGAATAGAAATAGAGTGATGCAATAAAATCAAAGGCATGCACTTCTCCAGGTCGGCAGAGTCAGAAGTGCAGGAAAACACATGGCTGGAGAAACCCAGGGAGCAGGGAAGGCTTGTGCACATGAGGGGCCACGGTCGGAGCACTGTGGCCACTGGATGTGCCACTGTCCCATCTCAGCACAGGTGACCTGCCATGCTGGTCACCCCCCTGAGCTGTGCTGGCCATCCCCTGAGCTGTGCTGGCCATCCCCTGAGCTGTGCTGGCTGCCAGGACCTGACTCTCCCCCCCAGTGCTGCGTGCAGAGCCCATGTGCTCCGTGCGTGTCGTGCGGTGGCTGCTCACCCTGTTAATTAAAACAATGTTTTCAGTGGTACATTCTTGGGCTTTTTTTTCTTTCCCCCTCCCTTTTTCCACATTTGGAGCCTGGCCTTGGTCCCTCTGTTGTGCCCCTGGCTCTGTTTGCTGAGCTCTGTGTCAGTGCTGCATCTCTGTGATGGGCAGCTTTGGCCAAAGGAAAGGATCATGAAATCGAAGGAGTGCTGAGTGGCTGGACCCAAAAAGTGGAACCTCTAGTTCAGATATGGTCTCACCAGCACCCAGAAGACGTGGCTAATGATCTTCCTTATTCTGCTGTCCATGTTTTTGGAACAAACAATTTGCCCTTTGTGTGATGGGAGGATGCTGCCAGCTCAGCTCCATCCTGGTGCCCACTGCAGAACTGGTCCCAGGTGCTGAGCTTTGCCTGGTGCATTTTCATCTCATTGTCTGGACCAGGTCTCAGTGTTGAATTTCCCCCTTGCAGCTGGGACCACCTGCCTGCTTTATTTCTGTCATGCTTGTGGTGCTTGTGTCAGTGCAACTCATTTATAAAGAGCAAGGTGCTGCTTCATGTTGGTTGTGTTCATTTTTCTGCCCATTCTTTGAGGAAGTTTGTGGCACTGCCCCCAGGTTTTGGTTTGTACCTGGTGTTGGGCAGCAGCAATCAAAAAGTTATAAATCTGTATAAAATAAATCAATATATTGTCAATTTAAAAAAACTTTGAGCAATGACTAATTTGAAATGAACATTAAAAACACCAAATAGGAATAAATTTTCTTCTGTGCCTGGTACAGTGGTGATACTGATAACTTTTAATGCTGTTTAATTCTGTTCAAGGGAAAAAGAAGGAATCTTTTCAAAAAGAAATTTTATTTCTGGAGGTGTTGAAATTTACCAATTTGATGGGTTGGGATTTAGTAGAAAATAGGAATAATGACCACCTAGGTCAGCAATATCAACGTGCATTTGTGATATGTTGTCATCCTGAAAGATTTTTCTTTTTCTATAAAAAGCAGTGCAGGAAAAAAAAACCCACATAGGTCTAATCACACGATCTCCCCAAGCTATTAGTGGATATGCTTATAGATAAACAAGAAACAAAACATCCTGAGAGCAGTGGGAGAAATAAATAGATTTTCTGGAAGGGAGAATGAGTGTGAGAGTGAGGGGAGTAATGGGGCAGATGTGTGCGAGTTTGCAAACTGGTTTTTGCATTACAGGATGTCATTTATTTAGTTTGAAAAAACATGTTTTTACGGTGTTATTCTGTGCCTTTCAGAGTTCTCATGCACTGGAAGCCAGCTCTGACTTCTGTGTCAATGGGCACTTGGGGACTCCAAGCCCCGAGTTATTTGACTGTCAAAGGCTGTTACTAAGTCACTGGAAATCACTTTTTTTTTTCTTCACAAAATTAATTTGTTTTACTCCAAGATGCCCAGAGCAATCATTTACATTATAAAGCTGTAAGTGGCAGGAGGACATCTAAAAATAGCACATTCTAAAAGCTCCAATGCAGACACTGGAGTCGAGGTTTTCCCCTTATTCATATTCTGCATTGTTATTTAATCTAAAAAAACCCCAAAAGGGTCAAATGTGGGAAGTCATGTGGTGTACAGCTGTAGAGACCATGATCTTGTCATTTGTGTCAAGTTAATCGATCTCAAAGAGATACTGGGTCAGATCTTGCCAAGTTCTGTAAATTGCTCTGCTGGGCCAAAGTCTGACCAGGCAAACTGTTAAATCCCAGACTGGTTTGGGTTGGAAGGGATTTCCAGTCCCACCCCCTGCCATGGGCAGGGACACCTCCCACTGTCCCAGGTGGCTCCAAGCCCTGTCCCAGTCTGGCCTTGGACACTGCCAGGGATCCAGGGGCAGCCACAGCTGCTCTGGGCACCCTGTGCCAGGGCCTGCCCACCCTCACAGAGGAGAATTCCTTCCCAATATTCCACCTAATTTTCCCCTCTTTCAGTTTAAAACCATTTCCTCTTGCCTGGGCACTGCAGGCCCCTGTTCAAAGCCCTGCTCCAGCTCTCTTGGAGCCTATTTAGGTGACGGAAGAGGTTCTAAAGCTGCTAAATTGGGATGTTGGTGTTTTGTCTGTGAGAAAATGCACAAGTTGCTCACGTGCCATCTTGGGCTGAGTTGTCTGGTCCTGCAGAAACATCTGAGCTGTGGGGACCTCTGCATCCAGCAAATGTCTCTGGGCTCCCTCCCTCTGCTCTCCAGGTGAGCTGCATGTGCTCAGGGTGCCCTGGGCTGCAGCCTCCTGCAGGTGTCTGTCCCAGATCCTCTGGGCTGATGTGCCCTGGCCTTCTCTCTCTGACTGCAGAAGGAAAACTGCCAGTCCATGCTGTTGGCATCTTCCAGGGCAGGAACACCCCTCAGTGGTTTTCCACAGCAGGCTGGGATGGGTTTGTTTCTCGAGGTTCCAGAGTCCTTGCATTTCTGCTGGAGTTTGGAGGTGGGATGAGCTTTGGCCTTAAACTGAAACTTGGCCCTAAACCTCTGGTGTTGGCTGACTTGAGGGCTTGTCCCCAGTTTATTGGGATCTCTTCCCAAGCTTTTGGGAAATGCGGCCCAAGCAGATTATGAGGAGGTGTGGAGATGTGTCTAATTCCTGACCCATCTGCTTTGGCTTTCCTTACATGAATGACTTCTGTTACAAAATTTGCACAAATCTAATTAAATAGTTGAGCCTCTTCTACCACCTGGAAATCTCATTCACAAGGGAAAGAATTTGACCTTTTGTCTCTCCTTCTGGACTTCAGCATCCCATGTCCTCCTTGGCCAAGCTCTGTTATGGCCATATAAAGCAGTACCAAAAGCCTGGCCAGACATCACTCCCTTCATGCCACACTTTGTTTGTAAGCCTGGATTATACTTTTGTCCAGGACGGTTTGCCTTACCCTAAAATCCTGGCAGTCTAGAGGAGAGGAAAATCAGATCGAGTGCTCCTGATAGTGGGGGAGCCAAGAGCCAGTGCAAGGAGCGGCTTCCGCTCGCAGCAGACGCCGCTGCCAAGCTGGCAGCTGGACACCAGCATCCTGAGCTGGCCTGGCCTCCTGTGATCTCATCCCTCTCCCATTGCTCCCGCACGTGTTCAGGAGGCTGGGCTGGCACAAGAGCTGGGAACCCCTGAGAAAGCAGAGGTCATGGAGGAAATGGTTAACAAATGTTCAGCTGTAGCAGCAAGGCTGCTGTAGAAATCACTGGGTTGTGTTTTAAGGCTGTCACTCACATGCTTTGAGCTAGGTGTGACTTTTGGGGGGTTAAATGCTGTCTGTGGAGCAGGGGAGCTGGGAATGTCCACTCAATGGGGTCAAGTGCTTTCCTTACAAGGTGCAATGTGCAGAGTGATGTGGCCTTGCCTGCAGTTGTGAATGAGCCACTGCTGTAGGCAGACCAGATTCACAGAAATATCCTGAGCTGGAAGGGACCCACAAGGATTATTGAGTCCAACCCCAACAGGACACCCCAACAATCCCGACCTGTGCCTGAGAGTTCTCCAGATTCTTCCTGAGCTCTGGTAGCCTTGGGGCTGTAACCACTTCCCCAGACTGAGCTGCTGGGGCTGCACTTGATGATCTCCAGTGGAGGAGCTCGGTGGTGGTGGAGGGGTATTTGCCTGGTCAGTGTGGTGGAGCTGAAGACCCAGCTGGCAGGATCAGGTTGGGACCCTGGGGTCAGCTTGAGAGCACTGCAGGGAACTTTATGAAATGCTGAGCATTTTAAAGAAATCCTCTTCTTGGAATCTCTTGATGCCAGCATGAGTCACATCCCTTCTTCCAGGCAAGGGATCTGCAGCAGAAGGAAGTAGAGGAAACTTTGCAGTAGATAGAAAGGGGAATAAGGAGAAAAAGGACATGGAGTGTTGGAGTGTGAAGGGGAGACCATCCCACCACTGCCACCCTTTGAGTGGTGTCCAGCCTCCAGCCCCAAAGGGAAGAAGGAACAATTCAGCCAGATTCCACTTTGCTGCCCAAGCTCTCTGGGCTTGGCACAGAGTGAACCACTTGGTTTCTAATATCAGGGACTTTCCTTTGACTGAACCTTGGAGAAATGGTTTATACAGGTTACTGGACCATTCTGACCTTTTGCCTGCTTTATCAAAGACTAGAGAAAAAATCTGTCGTTTATTTTATGTGGAGCCAGAGTCTGACTGGCTGTGCATGGTCATGGCTTTGATAAAAACCGAAGTCCCAGCTGAAACAATAAATTAATTTTGACAGCTCAGGTACATATTACTCTTCTCATTCAATAGCCAGTTCAGTCACTTTTCCATTTCCATCAGTGGCAAAGGGAGGCTCTGAGTTTGGGAAGTCCTGATGCTGTGACTGAGCACAAGGCATTGGGGCATGGTACCTCCATCCTGCAGCAGGACAGGGCCAGGCTGTGGAACAGATCTAGGAAAGCTTTGCATGGTTGATCACATGAATTCAAGCTGCAGAATACAGTAAAATTGCATTGGTACATTTTAATTCATAATTTAATGAATTCTAATATGTTGTTCTCTCTGAGGACAGGGTAGAAATGTTTCTTGTGAGCTTTGGATGTCTTGGTTGTACCTCTCTGTCCTCCCACTGTTGAGACTTGGTGCAAAATACTCTACTGTTTCCAGTCTTCCTTTTTGGTTAATCTTCAAATGATATTTTTAACTGTGCATAAAATTTTCCTGTTTCCCTTGGTATTTCCCTGAAATTTTATTAGCACTGTGTGACTCAGTCTCTGCTCCTTGCACAGTTTATTCTCTTCATTCCCAGCTTCTCCCCAGGTATTCATTGGTACCTGTGAGCTGTCTCTTCAGTCCCAGCTGATGATAATTTAAAGTCTTTTTGCTGTATCTTGTCATCCTTCTGTGTTCCTGAAGGTGATCATCATACTTACCTAGCAGGTTTTTTCCCTTTCTTCAGGAGTTTCCCCAGCTGTGTCACCCATCTCTCCTCCAATCCCAAAGGCTGAAAACAAGGATCACCTCTTCATTTACTGGCTGATGTGTCCCAAATTTCCCAGGCTGGCCAGGGAGCATGACCAATTATACCAAGTGTTTTGTTATCACAGGCCATGTGTTTTTCCCTTTTTATGGGATAACAGTGGTAAATATCCCAAAATTTCACTTTAATTCTCTCCTAGCTGGGATGATTTCTCGGCTGCTCATCTGAGAAGAGTTACTGGGAATGTTTTATATTGGGATGTGCTGCGGATGTGGCTGGCAGTGGCTTGATGTGTCTCAGCCATGGAGATACAGACAGCGCCATCATTTCTGCCTGTGATGTGTGGTGGTGGGTTTGTTCTTGTGCTTGTTGTGCCTTTGGCTGCTTGTTTGTTGTGGCCACTGTGTTTTCATGTTCTGATTCTGGGTTATCATGTAGCTGTGGAGACCCCCACTGCGCTCTGCCTGCCGTTGTTGTGGCTTCCTGCTAACCAGTGTTTGCTGTGGGGGATAATATGTGGTGATGTTTTTCAGCTTGTTCCTTTGCTCTAGCTGCTTGATGTTTGCATTGTAGCCATAGATTTCCGTGGTAAAATGAAGAACAAACAAGCTTTCCCTTTCTAGTCATTTGTGAAACTCAAACATGATCTGGTTCAGCACGACCACAAAAACTTGGAGATCAAACCAAGTAAATTGAAAGTGTCCCACAACACAGAAATTCCCTCCTTCCGCCTTTCCCTGTTGTCTCTCTGCAACCAGATTCCTGCTGCCAATTCCAAGCAGAAGGGAGGTTTGCCCACTGCTAAGAGAGCTGCTTGTGATCCTAATGAGTGGAGTGGGATAGTGGTGATGGACTAGTGTCTGAGCAGAGCCTTATGTTTGGTAGTAGAAGTTTAGTAGGCTCTAAAATGTGAATTCATGTCTTTTGTCAGCCTTATGACTCCATAAGTCTGTTATTTTTATCATAAAAGAAGAAGTTCTGTGTCCTTGGAAGTTGAGAGGAGGGGTGGGGGCAGTGGTATATGTTTGTATTAAACATTTTCATGTGAAGAAAAAATGCAGTTTTTAAAAGGCTCTGGTGATTTGCTTATGAGCTCCATTCCACTCCTCTTGTTTCCCCCATGGCTCCAGTGCCAAACATCTCCCTTTACCTGTACAGATTAAAGCAGGGGGGATCAGGGTTTTATGAACCCAGCATTTTTCCCTGAAGATAAACCCACTGGATAATCAAGGCAGGGAAAACATAGCTGCAAGCTACTTAAAACAAGACATTTGAAAGCTCCTTTTGAAACCTTTTCCCCGAGTCTTTTCTTCTTAGAAGAGTCAGAAAGCCCCCCTTTCCCTGCGCCAGCCATGATCAACAACACTGAAACTCAGACAGTTGTAATCAGCCCTAATAGGAGCAGAAAAGCCAAGTGCCACGCGTTATTATGCCTCAGCCCCTGTAGTGCCGGTATCCGGAACCTCACTTGTGCTGGGATAACAGTAAACAGATGTCAGGGCAGTAGTTGCAATACTGAGTTACCCTTTCAAAATCCAGCTTGCCCCATGGATTTTTTGCAGTTCTTGTTAAGGTCCCTTCTTGCTGAATGCTTTTTCGTTCTCTTTCTTTCTTCTTTTCTGTAGGGTTGTTTTATTTTTTGCAGGATCAGCTCCCTTGGCTGATTCACCGTGTGGCTCCATAAATAGTTGGATTGGCATAATTGAGGGGTGAACCGGATTTGGGAGTGAGTGCCTGGTGATTGAGGAAGGAGGGGGAGTGTGATGGGATAAGCTGGGCTTACCACCGAGAGAAATGTTTGTGGAACCACGGCTTTTCCACAAGGAGCCACAAGTCTCCTGGAGAAGTGGAGAAATGCTCTGACCACTGGAGGAGTGAAACTGCTCCCTGGGCCAGATGCTGATATCATTGCTCTGAGAATTTTGGCTCTGGCCCCAGCCTCGTGCAGGCGTCTGTACCCATCCCTCAACACACTGAGCTCTTCAGTGGGATTGGACATGGGATTCTCCAGGGTGACACTGCTCTAAATATCACTGACATCAAGGCAAAGAACTCCATCGGCTGCTGTGGAGCTGAGTTAGCTCTAAAAGTCATATTAAATACCTCCCTAAAAAATTACGGAATTGGGATGTGACACCAAACCCAAATCTGGTGATTTTGAGGAGAAACAACCATTTTGTCTGTGGTGGGGTCACGCAGATGTTTGCTCTGTTGGGTGCTCCAACAGAATAAGGAGGGGGGAAAGGAGAGGAGTAATCAGGGGTGGAAGCACAGATTTTAGATTATTTTCAACTGGTGGTGGGGGAGCACCTCAAGGATTGGGTTTCCTGTAACATCCAGCCCACAGTGTCCTCAGGCAGCTGCCCTGGACTTGCTCCTGAATTCCCACTGTTCCCCTCATGCTTTTCTTGCTGCCACAGAGTGAGCAGAGTAAATTATGGACTACGGGATGGTTTGAGTTGGGGTGGACCCCCAAAGATCTTCTTGTTCTAATGCCCCTGCCATGAGCAGGACACCTTCTACTAAATCAGGTTGTTCAGAGCCCCACCCAACTTTGAATGCTTCCAGGGATGGGACATCTGCCGCCTCTCTGGGCAGCCTGAATCAACTGATGCTGGGAAAAATGATCCCAGCAGCAAAGAAGAAAAATTTTCCTCGCTGTTCTGATCCATTCTAGACCTTCATCACCACCAAATCTTATGCTGAAGGGAGTAAGGGATTATAGTCAGAGCAGCAGAAAGGTGAGCAGGCAGTGGTGAGCTCCTCCCCAGCAGGGAGAGGTTTCATGAGTGGGTTGTGGGTGAAGGAAGGTGAGTGTGGCCCTTTGGAGTGACTTGTCCAGCAGCCAGCCTGCCAACACTCAGCTTTTGACAGCTTCAATTCAATGTTGTCGTCAGCTCTTCCCACTTCTTTGCAGGCAGCCCAAAATGCTGTAATTTGGAGGTGTAGTATTTTTAACCATGAAAGGGGTGTTTCTAGGAACATCATGACCACAGAGTGGCTTTCAACAGAGGGGTGTGGGCAAAGAGAAGGCATTTTGTTGGGTTCAGGGGCGTTGTTGAGGGGCCTGCTCTGGAGAGGGTGTACCAGGGCTCCTGTGTTAGAGCTCTCTCTCCTTTTCCTTTGGCTGTGAGTCCACAGGGAGAAGCTGGAGAGCCGGGATGTGCGTGTGGATGTGGGCAGTGACACATTCCTGGGACATGTGCTGAATTCCTGTGAATGACCACAGCACTCTGCTGAACAACTATCAAAAGGTTTTTCACCCTTCCTCGAGGGAGGATGGTGTGCTACCAAAAAAGCCTCCCAATGGATGTAAGATGTTCATCCGGTTCTGTTGTGACCTTTGCTTTTCTTGTGGCTGTTTTGCTCCTCATTATCTCCCTGGGAAGAGGTTGTTCTCTTGAGCAGCAATATCCCAACCCCAGTTTGGTTCTTTATATTTTGTGGGACTGTTTGTTATTTAGCAGCTGCCTTTGCAGGGGTGTGAGGATGTTCCCCGATATGCCACTGATGTCAGATGGGCTTTGCCTCCTGGTCTGGAGCTGCAGAAAATGTGTAAAAGGTTTCCCTGCTGCTAACAGGCATTGTGTTTGTCTTCCTCTTTGAGAGGGGGAGAGATTTGGGGAAAGAAGTTAAAGAACCGAAAAAGGCCTTCCGGTGGGACATTGGGGTGGGAATGTTCCTGCCTGTGTTCCCACATTGTTCCCAGCCTTCTGCCGGAATCCAGCTGTATGACACAGGCCTCCAAAATGTGAGGGAGATCCCCTGATGAGTGACACACACGATGGCAACTGCCTGTGCCCACAAGGCCACAGCCATCGGGTGGGTGCCGGACAAAAAGGGGGCTGCCCTTACCCAGCAGCAGGAGTTGGGCCCTGGGCTGCTGCAGGGCTGGACCCAGACTGGCCCTGAGGGTTTGGAGAAAGGCTTTCAGTTCTTGGCAGCCCTCTGAGAATTGTTGGCTGATCTGTAGATAGCTGAAAGTGTCATTGTGGGCAGGCAGGTAGCCCGATGTCCTGGGGATTCTGGAGAGAAGGTGAAGGGAACCACGGGTCCCTGGGAGCTGGAAGCAGAGGAGCCACCTCCTGCAGCAGCAGAGAGCCTTTGCTGCTAATGCTTCCAGGGAGGGAGCTTGAGGAAATGCTCGGGTAGGAATAAGTAGAGCTGGCAACAAATGTGCATTTCATTTTATGAACATTTCATGGTGAAACTTAAAACTTCCACAAAATTTGGGGGACTGGATAGCTCAGGGGATTAGTAATGGGATACAGAGCCTTTCATCTCACCAGTGCCTTTTCAACTGCAGCTCAAGTCAATACCAGTGACTGAAAGTTGTTACCATCTGATGGCTTATGTGCAATGAGTTGATGGTCTCAGTGCATTTCCTGGCAGTCAGGTATCTGTGGCTGACGCACACAAACACCCCAGAGAGCCTGGCTGCTCGCCAGCCCTGTTGGCAGCCTCTGCCCACGGCTGGATGAGTCTAAGAATGAAATATCCCATTTGCTTTTAGCTGGGAGCTCTATCAGGTACTGTCCTGGCACGTGCAGCGTGTGAGAAATGCCAGGTGGGGAAGCAGTGGGTTTATGTAGGCATCTTCCATCTGTACTGTGGTCCACCAGGAATACTGCCTTGTTGCAAGGACCTCCTCCTTGGGTACTCACCCCTTAGCAAAGCTGTTATGTACAGGAAATTTATGTTTTGCCAACAGAGGGAAAACATTATGGCACAGGGCTTTGTGTTTAAAATAATGTCACTGCTTTTCTGCCCCTCCCTGAAGTGGTTCTAAGTGCAACACAGAGCACCTTTTACAAGCATTTGTTTATTAATGCATCTGGGATGTGACTCCAGCACAGGGCTGCATCATCTCCATTTCCAGTTGGGAAAACTGAGGTAGGGAGAAACCAAATGAAGGAGCAGCTCTTCCAAGATAAAAAATTCAGGAGTTTATGGGTGCTGACCCTTTGCCAGGTCCAGTAATGGATTTAGACCATTGGTGAACTCTCTGCTTCTCCCTCAAGATAGCTGCTCTTGCTCCTTCCATTGTGGGTCTAAAAGCAGCCCCTCAGAGGAAGCCTTGGAAAAGGCTGCTGCTTCAGGGATGTGGTCCTTTCCCATTTTATGCTCCAGTAACCTCGTGGTTAGGACAGAGTTTGGAACAAAGAGACTCCTAGCAAAGTTGTTTAGGTGTAGATTTTGTTGCTTCTGTTCCAAGTGGTGGTGATGGGATGAAGAACTGGTGAAGATGTGATTAATCCTCCGGTTAATAACCAGTTACCAGCCCTGGGGCTGGTTGTGGTGAGGCTCCCTTGACACCAGCAGCAATCCATGGTGAAACCAGCCCCTGCTGGGGCGTGAGCATCCCTGAGTTACCCCCATGCTTTGGGGAGCTCTGTCCTGTGTTTAACAGGAGGATCCCCTGTCTTTGGGAGCGGTCTGGTGTGAACTGTTCCCTGCAGGAATCTCTGCACCCAAGTGGCAGTGGGTAGGATGAGTGTCCTGCGCCCCTCTGGCCTTTCCACGCTCACACCGAGCCAGGCACAAGCAGGCCATGGGTAAACAAATTATGTCAGCTCCCAGTGGCTTTATTTTTAAACACTTTGTATATATTACTTGTTCCTATGTATCTCTGGGCTGTTCTTTCTCCCACTCCCACTGCCTCTCAATCACCCTCAGAGCTTTTTTTTCCTTTTGGTTAAAACCAACATCTGTAGATTTGCTCTTGACAAAAATAAAGCTATCCATCTCCTTTGCCCTGCCACTCTGTCATGTAAGCTCAGGAAAACGGGCTGGTCAAGGTTTACAGTAGCTGTGGCTGCCTGCAGTGGGAAAGGCACTTATCTGTGAGTAGGGTTCGCAGCTCTCAGGAATGCATCCTTTCCTCAGACCGAGGGGGTGGCTTTTGTTTATCCTCTGGCACACAATGAAATGATGGGAAAACATGCTTGGATGCACTGCAGTAGTAAGGTGGGGCAGGGCAGTGGTTAAAAATGGAACAGAGCCTTTGATCCCCAGCCAGAGCAGATGACTCCCAGAGTTTGGGCTTTAGGGTGGACATCATGTTCTGTCTCTCCATCTCTGTGTACAGATGGAAGAGTTCCCCTCTTACCTTGTGAGGGGAATTCATTCTCCCAGGCAGGCTGAGAGAGAGAGGAATTACAAGTGCGGACAGAAGGAAGTGTTTTGGGATGAGCTGTACCTGGCTCAGGTGGGTGCTGGAGGAGGAGGTACAAGTCCAAGCCTTCCCGACAGCCTGTGGCTCCATGCAGCACATCCCAAGATCCCAAACTCCATGGCAAAGAGCAGCTGAGCCTCTGGGCTGCTGCCTTGGTGGGGGCCACAGGGGCTGGCAGGGCCAAGCAGTGAGTCATGATGGTGCTCACTGGTGTTTGGGACAATGTTTTTCCTGTTAATCTCCTCCAGAAAACACTGTGGAAACTCCATGATCCCGGAGGTGGCCTGGAGCATACCACAACTCCAGAGGGTCCTTGCAGGAGGCTCTGAGTCCTCCCCAGATTTCCCAGCAGCCAGACCAGGTAGTAAATAACCACAGGAGCCCAAAAGATCGAAGGGGCGTGATGGAAGGAGTACGTGCCTGCGCTTAGTCCTGCTCTATCCCAGGTCTGGAGTGGGACACTCCAAGACTCTGGAGCGCTGACTCCTTGGAGCCAAAGTATATCATCTGTTAATTCTCTGGCACGCCAGACTCGCTTTAGAGTGAGCAAATTGAAGGTCATCTCTCAGAACCTGGTTAATGCCAGATGCCAAAGTAGACAGAGAGGGAAGCAGGGGGATGATGGATCCTCAGATGCACAGATCAATGTATGGCTCAAGGCATGTTTGTTTCTGCCCTGGTTGGGTTTCTGTAGCTGAGGTATATTGTTTTTATTATTTATAGTGTTGGGGGGAGGAATCCCGTGTGTTTGAATTTATTTGCTGTGCTGTGTGGCTTATTTGGAGCACATCCTGTTGCAGGGTTTTTGTTATTCTTTTGCTAAGGAGCTCAGCAATCATTTGGCACTGACTACAGAAAAAATGAAAGAAAAAAAAATGTAAAATCTCTCCATATTCCATTTAACCATTTACTTTTTCAGCATTTGGCCACTGTGCACATATTGGAAATGGCTGAGGGGACCTGTCTGGCCTTGATTCAAGAGGTCTTGGGTGGAATTTCAGCACATGCCTGAGGGTGAAAGCTCTGTGCCAGCCATGGACACGGCGAGGATGGCTCCAGCCGTGGTGGCAGTGCTGCTCTGGAGATGGAGCACGGCAGCTGCTCCGCAGCAGCACGGGAGCCCGAGCCAGGAGGGAAAGAGGATCCATTACACTGCAAGTCAGCTTGCACCTCGCTTCAGGGTTTGAACATGAATCATTCATTCCACTGGGGAGGTGACTGAGGACTCTGGGCAAAAAGAAACAAGATCAAACCCATTGGAGAGCTGCAGAGGAACATCCAAGGGATGTGAGTGGGGATTTGGACCCAAGGACTTGGGCAGCTCAGAGGTGTCTTTCAGATGCTTCACCAGGAATCTTGCTGTTCCCTTTTTCTTGAGCAGCTCAGGGTTCTGGACTGGTTTTCTCTTTGCCTTAATGTGTTTTTTGTATCTCTGGCTGGCAGAAGAGACCTGTAACAATACTCTGGGGCTTTGCTTCTGAACTGTGCCACAGCTCCCCTGAATGGAGCCAGCTGCATGTCTGCAGTGGAGTGGGAAGTCCCAGGAGGAGGGAGGGCAGTGTGAATTCCCTGTTTGGGGTACCACATGCAGACAGAGCTGCTTTTGTAGGCCTTTGAACAGGGCTTGGGGAGGTCCCAGTGCAGATGTTGACATGGTGAGCCTCCCTTTGGTCACAGGGCTGAGCCTGAGGCGAGAGACTGGAGCACAACACATGCAAGTGTAGGGCTAGGGAAGGAAACTTGCCTCTTCTGCACAAGATTTTCCAAAAAAATCACGACTCTGGAGTCCCGTGGCTCTGGGCAGAAGATGAAGGTCATCTTTAAGCCTCAGAGCCCCTCAGCAATTTAGTTCTCCAGTGAATTCCTCTTTCGTGGTGCCCCATGTCAGGGATATTCCCAGTCACATCTTTCTCCAACTGGAACTAACACCTCAGGCTGTGCAGCCAAAAGCCAAATGGAACATGTCCTCAGAGCACAGGGTACAGTTCTGGCCTCTTACATGTGCAAAAGCAGTTTAAATGCAACACTGAAGCCAGGAAACCCAACCTGCATAGCCTGGAAGCTTCGCATTGTGAGTTGACTGAGGCAGCATTAATTCAGCTGCTTTGCTCTCCCTTGGCATGAGCTCCACTTGTTTTCCTTGGGATGTGCAAACCTTGACACTTGGCTACTCCTGTCTTTTCATCTGTACTGAACTTGAGACCCAAACACAGACACTTTGGCTGAGTGGACACTTTAGGAGAAATATGAGCTGGTGGAATTGCCCACCTTAGTGTCATTTCTAACTCTTCACTTGGACTTGGGGAATTTTTTTTCTCACTGCTGTGCATTCAGGGAAGATGTACTGCTGCTGGTCCCTTCTTTGTGTCTTCTCCTGTCTCATTTCCAAGATATTACAGCCAGAGGAAGTGCACAAATGCTTGGTTTTAAAAGTGGGAAGCATTCCCCTTTCTAATGAGTTTTAAAGTGCGTGACTGTCAACATCAACATGTGTATTTAAATTATTTTCTCAATCTGACTAGTGGAATTACAGAAATTCCTACTGATTTCCATGCAGGCTGGTGCAAGGAGACATAAGGTGGCCCTGGCTCACTCCAGACTTCTTGGATAGGAACCAGCTTTGCACCCTGTATTGTTTTGGAGTGACCGTCCAAGGTGTATTCACATTTCTGTGGCCAAATTCATCACAATATTGTGGGTTTGTTGAACATGTTCCCAGTAAAACTGGTCCAACCTTTCTTCTCCCTCTGCTCTGTGTAACAGGTTACACTGAAAAGGAAAACCAGATTTTGGCTAAAATCGAAACATTTTCCAAGAGTGTCAGCTTCAACTAAATTTCCCAGCAGCTGACATTGGCATGACTTCCTTTGGCTCTCACTGTTTTGTTTGCAGAACATCAGAAGGCTCTTGTTTCAATGGACTGGGGTCTTGTCATTTCAGCAGCAGCATTTCACTTCATCCTGGTTTCTCTGTTGCTGTAAGTTCTTTAGTGTCACAGTGAGCAAGGGGGTCAGTGACCCCACCTTTAGAGGGAATGGGTGATGCCTCTTCCAAAAGGAATTCAAAGACCATGGCTTTGGAGGGGGAGGGTAGGGCTTCCCTCAGCCATGACTTAGAGAGAGCTTGGGGCAGGAACTTTGTGGTCTGTAGTGTTCAGCACCAAATTGTGACTGAGTTGTTCTCATCATCACAGGACTTTGGTTTCACCAGAATGGCAAAGATACCAAATGTCAAAAACAAGGTGTAGTTTTCTTCCTAATGAAAAACTCTGGGACTTTCTGCTTTGTGGAAAAATTCAAAATCTTGGCTGGGTTTTCTCCAAATGGGAATCTGAAGTGAGTTTAGTTACATTGGAGATTGTGACAGGGGGTGTGAAAACCCAGACCTTCTCCTCAGGAAAGTCACCTTGTGTTGCAGCCAATGGTGTTTTTTGGGGGGGTTGAACCCACTGAAGTCTTTGAAACAAAGATTTTTCTCAAGGCTTTGAGGAGCACAGCTCCCTCAGCTTTGGGGATGCTGAGTGTCTCCCATTTTTTCATCCCAACATTTCATTTCAAGGGGTTTATTTAAATAATATTTGTTTAAATGCATGAAGTTTCCCTAGAAAGGTAGAAAAGGGATCTTTCCCCTGTGTCCTTGATGGGAACAAAGGCAAACTGAGCTGTGAGGAACAGGTGAAGATTCCTTATGCTAACACGAGATGAGTTTTAGTTGCTCATTCTGGCTTCCAGGTCCATCAGTGTTTCCAAACCAAACCCCAGAGCATGATTTTCCCATTTACGAGGCTGAATTCCTTGTCTGTGTTCCTGAATTCACTGCATTTGTTTGCTTCTCAGCCAACACTGTTTCTCAGCAGGTGCCTGCAGTAAAACCACAGACCTATGAATGAAAGCACAGACAGTTCTTTGGAGACACTTTATCTCCCTCGTTGGTGCCAGTGGGGAAGGTAAAGGGAATTCTGCTTTTTTTCCTGACTTTTGGTTACAATCTCTTCTCAGGGCTGTGGGCATTAAGCAGGGCATGCTCCTTCCCTTGTGCCTGCACTCAATCCAAAGATATACGGTTGCATTTTGAATGAAAATTGCATCTGAAACCAGTTTTATCAGTTTCTTGGAAGATGACGGGGAGAAAATATGTGAAAAATGTCTTTTCACCTCTGTTGGGTTTTTTTCTTTGTCCTTTGTCACCCATTGCATCAAGCTTCCGTATCATTTGACCATGAGAAAATGTTTTCACCCAGTAAAAGAGAGGCCAAACCCTCATGGGTTCATTAAGGGGTGAGTGGTGTGACCAGAGATAGCTGATCTGGATGCGAGGGAGCGTCAGCTCTGGGACCTGCACTTTGGGCTGGCTTTTATTTGCTTGGTGGTGATGGTTTGGGGCAGGGAGACAGATGCATTTCTCCTGCTCTGCCTGCAGGTATCTGAGAGGAGCAGCTGGTGCCATTCCCAGCTCCTCATTTCCCCACCCCTTGGAGAGGAGAGAGCAGCAGGACTCTCCTCAGCTGCACTGGGGCTCTCAGTGTGAAGGAATGAGGGAGTATTTGACAGCCCCTGACTCTCTCTCACAGAAACAGGGCAAGAAACCTTCTCACTTTCAGTGACCTTCCCTCTAGGCAATATATTTTTCCCATTTCTCCCAGTGGATGCAGCTTTACTATCTGTGTAACAACATATTAGTTAGGTCACTTCACAGCTATGAGGCTGTTGAGCGGATTCCCTCTCTTCTAGGAATTCTGCTGATGAATCATCAACACTTAGGGCCGGAGTTTGATGTCTTTATTCACACTTAATGCTCGTACTTGGCTGCAGAAGTAATCCTGTGGAATCCAATGGGACTAACTGTGGAGTTAGATACCATTAAATCTTCGGCCTTTTAACAGGAGTAATGGGTTACAGCCAGATTTGTGAATAAAACTGAAATGCAGTCCTGGCTTTCTGAGGGGTTAGGAGGGAGTACAGGGCTAAAATATTCCTGATGAAACCTAGACCCATGTGAAAATTCCCTGCTAGCTGGCTTTGTTGTAAAGCCTTGGATGTGATCCTCTGGGGAAGGGCAGTCAGACCCACCTGGCCTCACTTCTCACAGAGACCACTGGAGTTGGGAACAAATTACATCCCAGGGTGGGTTTTTTTGTTCGTTTGTTCCATTTGTTCACTGTTGTAATTAAGACGTTTCAGAACATAATTAATTGTCTTTCTGAAGTAATAGTTTTTTAATGCTGGACACGACAGGTTGTTTTGTCTCATACTGAGTGCCACAGGCTGTGGAAGATGCAGTTATGGGATATGCAGTCCTGCTCTCCAGGAAGGAGTTTGGGATCTGATGAGGATGCTGTTTATTTGTAGGAAAGAATTGCTCTGATCTCCACTCAAATTCTAGGTGGATTTGCTGGAGTTGTCTAAACCTGATGTGCAGGCTTTAGCTTGACTTTCTTGGAGGGTGAGGGAAATGCATACCATTAACCTAATTTTCCCATGTGGAAGGAAAAAAGAAGTATTTGTTTGAAAATGCTGCAGTGCTGTCATTGGTCTCAACACTATCTTGGTAATGTGGTGCTTGATGAACTTCAGATGTAACACCAATTGATTTGGATGGGATATTGGGAAGGAATTGCTCCCTGTGAGGGTGGCCAGCCCTGGCACAGGGCGCCCAGAGTAGCTGTGGCTGCCCCTGGATCCCTGGCAGTGTCCAAGGCCAGGCTGGACAGGGCTTGGAGCAGCCTGGGATAGTGGGAAGTGTCCCTGCCCATGGCAAGGGGTGGAACTGGATGGGCTTTAAGATCTATCCCAATCCAAACCATTCCATGACTCTATAAACTTTTAAAAAAAGGAAGAGAGATCCAGATCTGGTGAATCACAGCATGCCTGTGCTTTAGTGTTATTTAAGAAACACAAAGTCAGCAGAGTTGATCACAAATCTTCATTCAGTGAACTCTTGGGAGTCAACCTCAGCTGCAGGGCTGAGCCCCAGCCGTGGAGGGGACAGTGCCACATCCTGTAGAGTGCCCTGGTGTGACAAAGTCCTGCCAGGAGCAGGGGGCAGCTCCTGGAGCATGGCCATGCTGCAGG
The DNA here is from genome assembly GCF_963662255.1 of Cinclus cinclus. Taxonomy (NCBI): domain Eukaryota; kingdom Metazoa; phylum Chordata; class Aves; order Passeriformes; family Cinclidae; genus Cinclus; species Cinclus cinclus. The sequence goes on from NC_085062.1 coordinate 9,460,831, forward strand.
CACCACCACAGCCCTTTTGTCATGTGCCCAAGAGGAGAAACCCCAGCGAAGACACTCTGGTGCAGCTGTACAGCATTACCCTGCAGGGGAGGAGGGTGGGGAAATGAGGAACAGCCACACATCCTCCCTCGGACAGGGCTTGGTTTACACTGCCCCACTGAGGGTTTGTTTTCTTTTAGACCAGATTGGGTTGTGGCGATGGGGGCTGGACGTGAAAACACGACCAGGCTCGTTGGCTCCCGGTGCTGCTGGTCCCCTGGCCTGAGCTCCTGCAAGGACTCAGTGAGGAAGACTTGAAGTCTCTCTTTCTTCAGCCTCTGCCTCTCCCCTCTCCACTCCCTTCCCCTCCCAAGGTGCTTTTAATCCCTTTGGTTAATGTGAAATTAAGATAATAAGTCAAAGAGAAGAGAGGACTGGGAAGGGGGTAGCAGAGGGAAGAGGGAAAGAAAATAGAAAAAAGAAAGATTCTTCTGACAGATAATTAGGGAGATTGGTTTACCAGCCAGGGACTAATGCTGGCTTCCCAGCTCAAACAGTCCCTTGTGACTCATTTTGTGACTTTAATTTCTATGGGGTTCCTCGAGCAGGTGCCCTCTGACAGGTAGTCAATAGGGGACTTCTGGCTGAGCACCAGCGCCTCTTTGGAGAGGTCAGAGCGAGAGGTCAGAGAGTGGGGCCTGCGAGGTTGGCGGGTCAGGAGCCATCACGGTGACAGATGAACCTAAACGTGTTCCCTCCTCCCGGGCTGTCCCTGCCGAGTGGCAGCGCCGCGTCCCTCGGGACCAGCCCCCTCTCTGCTCAGGGACACCCCTGTTCCCTCTGCTCGCACCTCTCAACTGCTCTTCATTAGTCAGAGGGGCTGTTCACATCACGATCCATGGGGAGAGGGTGCTGTCTCCATACCTCTCAACTGGTCCTCATTAGGTAGAACAGTCCCCTTTTGTCCTGCATGAAGCCCCCTTTGTTTCTGAGCAGCATGGGCTGCAAGAGCAGAACCTGATACAAAACAATGCAGCATTATTTAGCCAGAGCCTAAAGTCAAGGAGGGAGCAGCATTTCGGGAATTTCTGCCTGCTGTAGATGTGTGTGTGTGTGTGTGTGTGAACACCCATGGATTCTTGCTGTGCATCCATCTGTCCTTCCTGCTCTGAGCTTGGCTCCTCTTGGAGTTTCTAGCTGGCGTTCACACCATCTGCCACCAGCCCAGGTTGCAGGACCCCTCTGAGAATGTATTTCTAAGGTGCTGTAGCTACAAGGAGCTGCTTTTACTCTGCTCCTCTGTGTTCTGGGGAGACTCAGCGCTCCTTCCTTTCCTGGACAGATTTTCAGGGGGTGCCCTGTTCTGGCAGCATTTCCCTGCTTGGCAGAGCAATCCAGGGCCATTCTGCTTTGCTTCCACCCCTCCCAGGCTGCCTCCCTGCTGCCAGCAGCTGAGGTTGTGTTGACTGGAGCCAGATTTGTCATTCTGTCTGAGATTTCTTTCATATTGAAGATAATGATGTCAAAAGAAAGAAATTAATTTTCTTTATAATTTGATTCCCACTTTTCCATGAAGAGCTGATGCCTTTTTAAAAAGCAGCATCACCTCCGTGTTGGTGGCTGCGATGCTGCTGCAAATAGGATCACCACAGGAGTCTGGTAGGTTATAAATTGGGTGGCAGAATTAAATGCTTACATGCCTAGAGTGCCAAGGTCGGGTCCCTGATCCCATTAGCCACTTCTTTCGCCTTGAAACAGCTGGAGCAGAGCTGAACATCAGCTGCAGAATACCTCACTGGAATAGAAACTGCAGAGGCAGACTGGTAAGAGATGATCCCAAATGTTGTGCTTGGGTCCCATCCACCGCAAAAAAAGTGAGAGGGCTGGGATTCAACAGAGTCCTACCCCAGAGAAAGAAAACAAAGCCTGACTTGGGAGCAATGGTGGAGCCAAAGTGCTGCTTGCAATGAATAGTGTTTGCAAAATTAAGGTCATCTTTAAATTTTTTTTTAATAAGGAAAGGAAACCCAATGTGCATCAAGCCCCAGCAGAGCTTCGAAGAGGCAGGACTGAAGACAAGGAGCTCATTGTCTGTGTGCCAGTGATCCAGAGAGAGGAACCTCTCTGTCCTATGCCAGAGTCTGAATATGAAAGTCCTCTATAAATCCAAACTGATTTGAGAGTTAATTGGAGTGGGAAAACCAGGACAGCGGGATGGAGAAATAGGGCTTTGTGGGTTTCCTGGTACACCTCTCCCAAAGAGATCCTCCTGCATTTGAAGAAGGTTTTTGTGGCCTGTGGGGCCAGCGTTTACACTGACATCTCTGCCAAGGCTGTTGCGTCACATCGGTCAGGGTTTATTTTGATACAACCACAGGCAGCCTCACGCATTGCACACCAGTCACACCAACATTTTGGCCACCTTGGGAAGCCCTTGCCTGGTGACCATTGAGTCCAAAGGGTGCTGTGGGAACTGAAGCCATGGCTGTGGTTCTGCAGCCATGGCCTGTGAGGTTTCAGATGTTCCCACCCTGCTGTACACTTGAATCCTGTGCAGCCCAAGGAGAGAAGCTTGTATCGACCTTCTGTGTGACTCAGGCAGCAGTGACACACAGGCTTGGGTGTCTCTGGGAAGCAGATGTTTCAGTGGCCAGCTAAGAATTATTTTTTGGGGGGGTGGGGACGTTGGTTTTGCTCTGCAAACCTCCAGCTCCATTTGCTGAAGGGCTGGAAATTGTGCCAAGTGGCTGAGCAAGGTTCGTTTGTAGTAGTTTGGTCTAGGCTGGTGCCTGCCTTTCATTCCATGCTCCCACCTTGCTCGTGGGTGGAATTCTTGGCTCACTGCACCTGCAGTGCGATGGTCACCTGAGAGGACCAGTCCACGTGGCAGACTGGGAGCCATTTGCTGCTGGAGGGTGGATTTGCTCCATGGATGCCAGGATGGGGCTGGCACAGCATGAGCCTGCAGGGCTGCTCCCTGTTTATGGCTCTTCCAGCGAGCACAGGCCGTGGCTGGGTGGGACTTGGAGTCCTGCAGTTGAGGGTTTTGTGTTTTGTTTCAAACCGTAAATATAACACAATTGTGTTTATGTAACACAGTTCTGCGAGATGCTGCAAGCGGATTTTAAATAGAATAAGGGTTAAATTTAGCCTCTTTTTTTTTTTCCTCCCATTGATTTTGCAGAGATAGATTTGTGTTTAAAAGATTTCTCACCCTGGAGTTTACCGGACTCGGTGCTGCATGATCTCACTGCTACGATCTCACTCTTTCTCCACCCTTCCCTCCCGTTGTTTGCTATTCTGACTAAAGATGAGACAGAAGAAGTTAAACAAACTTTTTTTAAGACAGGGAACGCATCATCCTATGTGTTTATGCAGTATTAAACACAACAAGATCATTATCTGGAGACACTGGAGACCGGATTCCCTTTGGATATAAATGAGTAAAGTTCCCATCAAGTACATGATTTACACCAGCACGGGCTTTGGCGCCAGGGTGTATAAAGATGAGCAAAGGAAAAAAAATTCAGCTATGCAGAATTGGACTTTTTAAGCATTTCTTATTAGCCTCCAATTAGCAAATGGAAAAAATGATTGGAAGAAGGAAAACAAATAGTCTCAACATCCTCAGAAGAGCAGACTTTGAAATTATGAATGTATGTTGTGTTTTTATACCTGACTTGGTTCTTTTCCAGTCAGCAGCAAAGAGTCAGGCCAACGACTGGGTCTGAATTTCCCCGCTTCTCAGAGGTCAACACTTGTTATTTATACCCCTAATATGAGCTGTAATGATATCTGGGATTCAGAGCCAAGAGCCAGTGATGCAGAGGGGTTTGCAGATTGGGCTGATTTTGCCATATGGGATGTTAGCAGCAGCTTTTCTCCAGCTCCAGCCTCTCTCAAGGTTATTTTGAAGTTTCTGTTGTGATTCACACATCCTGGGATCTGTGCAGTAAAGGATTGGAATTTTGTGCTTGGAGGAAGATCCTTGGGTCAGCTAAGCTAAGTAGTAAACAACACTTCATGTTTACAGGGCTCTCAAATAGCAGCATTCCCCCAAAAGTCTTCGATACAAAGTGATTTTAGGTTTACTAACAACATTTATAATTTATAATCCACCCAAGCCAGACCAGGATCCTGACTCAGGCCTGTTACTGTCCAGCTGCTTCCATCCTGCTGGGACACCAGAAATACTGGGATTCATTCCCTTAGGAAAGAAAAATATTACCTGGCTTTTGGAGGAAAAAATGACTGATGTGCCAAATTCTTTGGCGATATCTTATTCATGGCCTTTATGCAGCCTGGAAGAGTCTTCCAGTTTGTCACTGGTTCTTTGCTCATTGTGAACTAAGTACAAGTCTGAATTTCTTCCAGCTCTTAACAAGGATGGCATTGTCTGAGGAACTGGAATGACCAACAGGCAAAAGTAGGTTTGGGTTTTTCTCTAATATGCATCCAGGAGTTAAAACAATCTGCACATCCTGAGGTCCTCTCTGTTCCTTCAGGAAAGAATTGCTGAGGCTTCCTGGGAGCAGAAATTTAATGCACAAAGGAAATCTGGATAATTTCTGCTGCTGGGAGATCTGGATGGAGCAGTTGTCTCCCAGTTGGTGTGAGGTTTAAACTGGTGAATGGAGTGGCACTTGGAACGTTCTCCTGGCTTTATGGGGACATGCCATGCATACGTGATGTTTATTAGTTCTGAGCTTGGCCCATGCTGGGTTTGAAGCCCAGGTTTATTTTTGAAGGTGGGAGGATGCTGTGGTTGAATGACATGTAATTCAATGCCCATTTTTGCCAGTTGGACTGTCTGTGGTCTCTTCCGTGTCTCCTTTCCAGGGCTCCCTAACTCCAAGCTAATTGGGTGCTGGCTCCAGGCTTTCTATTTTAATGCTGTTTGATGATAAACATCATTCCCGCAGGATGAATGGTTGAGAACAAAGACAGGAAACGTCCCCCTGATTAGATAGAGGCAGGAGAGCCATTGGAGGAAAAAAACAAATGACAAAAGTGACAAATGAGGGTCCTGTAACTTCTGCCATCCTCCTGGGGCATGTGGAAGGGCCTGGAAGGAGATACGAATAAGACTTATTTAGGGGTTTGGAAAACCATGCCTTGGAAGTCTTCAGGTTTCATCTCCATCTGCAAACAAAGGCCAGAGGAGAGATAAGGCCAGACAGCTCCCAGGGCTGGGATCTTCTGGGGACATTTACACAATCCCTCCTTCATCCCAGTCAGATCAAAATTAATCATCAATGCTGCATGAGAGGGAAAGAGGCAACACTCGGATGTAGGTTTAGGTGATGAGCAGGGTACAAACTACACCTGCAGTGTGTTCAGAGCACAGAGCTGACCCCCAGCTGGAGTCTGAGCTTGTTTCATGTTGACTTGTGTTGATGCCATGCCCAGGCTAAGCTTGGTGTGTTCCTGGCGAATCACTGGAAAGGTAAAATGGGTCTCAGCAGCAACCCAAACGTGTGCAGTGCTGCAGGGCAGAAGGGTGTGGCCTCTCTGGCAGTCCATTAATGGATAAATGTGTCTTTTACAGTATTATCAAATCGTTTCAGAATCCTAAAAGGGCTTGCAAGTGCCTTGCTGCAAGGACAGGAAGGTTCTGTGGGAGTTGGGCTTTAGGTGTCAATCCAGAGAAAGGTGAGTGCATGGAGCTGGGAGTAGGTTGTGTTCAACCCTGTGTCCTGTCCAGGTCCCAGAGATGCCATTAGGGTCTAATTTTACCTTTTTTTTTTTCCAAGTACAGAGGTGCTCTGTAAGCCAGTCAAGTGCATCCTAGCATGTCTCGGGGGGAAAGATCAACAAAAGTAAACTCCGACTTCAGATAAATTGTCGTCAGAACAGAAAGGTTTTCATTTTCAGTGGTTGAAAACTGAGTGGGAGTTGGAAGTACAGGGGAGCTGGTTCTGATTATCCCCAAATCCCCACATGCTGTCGTGCATTTTGGGTTTATTTTTGTTTGTTAAGCTTTGTTTCAATTAATTCTGTTTAGTGCTCATGTTTAGAGCATGGCCTTGGGTTTGTTTATGATCATTGTGCACTGGGGGGATGAGCACAGTCTGGGCATCCCTGAGAAACCCCCAAACTGGGGAACTTGGACTAGAGGGAGCTCTGAGATGCCCCAGGAGTTTGACATTTCCATGGCTTGGAGAAAACCTTTAAAAGGTTTTCTGAGGCTTAATGAAAAGTAAAGGCCCAAATCTTTCCTTCTCTGTTTTGACTGTAAAAGACGCAAAAACCTGATCTGGAGAACAGCTCTAGGGCTGGTATTTTTGGTGGTTCTTCCCCAAACCTTGGCACCTTGTCCTGCTCCTTCCCAGACCCTTTGAATTAAGGGTTACTGTGGTTCTCAGTGCTGCCTAGGTTTGAAGCCAATAGAAATCTCCTGAAAGGAAATTGAAATAGAAATCTTTTGACTTGAATACCTTTAACTTAAGCTTGGGGATGAAGTCTATTTTCTAATGCTACAAGATTTTTGTTGATGGTGTTTCTGAAAGTGAGGGTGATTTTTTAGGTGTGCTCAAATAAACCCAAGTCTTCCCTCTTTAGTCTTTAGAGATAATTTATAACTACACTTTAAGACCTCTGCTGTGAAATAAATTAGGGACATGTCTGGAAAATACGGGATTGGCTTAAATGTGCTGCAGAGTCATTTTAGTTTCTTTTATCCTGCATTTTTAAATTAAAGAAATGTGATGATTTAAGGCGTTTGATCTCCGAATGTTGCAATTTTTATTAGCATTTGTTTCCAGTTGTGTGTTTTCCTGGTAATCAGTTTATGGAACCTTTCACCCCCAGTCTCCTCCTCCAGGGTCGCGTGCCTTGCTCAGGTCCAGCCATCTGGCTCTTCTCTCCCACCACTGAGCAAATGGGGGTCACTTTTTTTCTGGAAAGAAAGAAGAACAAATGCTGCTGCAGCCGTTGCTCCTTGGTAGCTCTGTTGGGTGGCCTCAGCAAGGTCAAGGACTTAAAAACTGCAGAGTGACCTCCTGGTCCCTTTCTAGGTAGGATATTCCAGCCTGGGAATGAGATGTACGAAGTTGCTGGAAGTTCTGCCAAGCAAGTCAACCTAATGCATGATTTCATTTCTGAATCAGATATTGTTCCCTTCCCCCTCCTCTGGGGGGTCTAGTGAATCAAGATGTGCCTTCAGAACCACTCGTTTAAAAATCAGGCAGATCTGTCTTTTCCCATCTTGGGACCAGTTCAGGCTCTGTTTGGAGTCCCTCATGTTCACAGCCCAACAGTTGACCTAGAGCAACACCAAAGGCAGGGCTGCTTTGACTTCAGAAGGGAGGTTTTGCAAAGCTTACTGCATTTCAGAAATCCCTAAGAATTTATTCTTATCCTTTATTTCCAGTAGAAACACTCCAGAAGTGTTTCTATGTCAGTCCTATCCCCTTGTACCTTTGTCTGTGCACTCTCTGTGGGTTCCGCCAGCCCACAGCCCTTCAGCTGCTGTGATGTGCCAGTGCTGTGAGGATTCTGCTCTCCCTGGAGCGCTGTTCCGTCAGCTTTGGAGCATCCCACAGGAGCTCCCACTGCAGCTAAGGGCCATTCCCTACGTCAGAAGGGAAAAGCTGCAATTTGGCTTAACCAGCCACAGCTCTGGGGCTTGGGTTGCTCTCCCAAAGCTCAGCCTATGGTTCTGACCTTAAATAGGCTCCGTAACAAGTCGTTCCAGCCTCTGTGTGCCTTGTTAACTGTTTCCATGTTTTTGACAGATGGCTTGGTGTACCTCACAGCAAAGCCAACTTCCTGTTGAACAAACAATGAGGAAAGAGGAGGGAGGAAGAATGGGGTGTGGGAGAGAACACAGGATGCCATTTATATTTTATTTATGCAAGTGTTGGATTTTTTTTATTATTATTTTTAAATCTTGGGTATGCAGAGGATTGAGAATTTGGGGAGAAACTGGAACTTTGAGGTTTTATTTATGAGGAGTCTTCAAGGTTTCCAAACCTCCCTCCAGAGACTGAGGCTTGTCATTACTCCTTTTTGTACTGATATCACAGAGAGTTGTGGTTTAATGAGTGGGGTTGTAAGCCTTTTGTAAGGCACTGTCCATCCCTTCCTGGCAGTGATGTTCCTTTTGGAGAAGCTTTCAGGATTCAGGCTGTCCAAGGCTTTGCTTTCAAGGTTTTATGCTTGTCTGAAATGCCAGAAGCCATCACCAGGCTTCATCTCCCAGTGAATTACTTTGCTAAGTGACCCCTTATTTCGTGACCCCATGGTCCAGCACATTCTTTAACTGCCCTAGACAAGATTTTGGTGGTATTTCTTTCTGGTCAGAGCACAGGACTGCGACTTGGGCTTAGGTCTGGCAGGGTGAGCTTGGAGAAGCCAGGGGAGAGTCTTGTCAATCTGAGATATAAACAGGAATATTTGACTGCTTTTGCCAAGTATTTTTAAGATCTAGTGGTGGAGAAAGCTTGGAAGCCTCTCCAGATAGGGGAGTGTCTGTTACTGTGGTGACCAGCACAAGACTTTCTCAGTCCTGTAGAGAAGTACTGGTGGCACTGACAGAACAAGAATTCCACATCAGCCACAGAGTGGGACCCAAGTGGTGGTAACTTGCTTGATGAATGGCTTGAGAAGCAGCACAGCTTCTTGTTATTATTGTTCAAGTCCTCACTGGACTCCTCCCTAGCAGCGCAGTGATTCCCAGGGTTTCTGATGGCTGGGTTTGGAGCTGTCTCTGGGTTTGGAGCCCCTCTGAACAAGGGCTGCTCTTGCGGGATTTCAACCCTGGCTGGTGCTTGCCCTGCCTGCTCAGTGTGATCGATTTTGATGGACACAGAGTTCAGCTGACCCCAGCTCCTCAAAACAAAAAACAAAAAACAAAAAACAAAAAAAAAAAAAAAAAAAAAAAAAAGAAAAAAAAAAAAGAAAAAAGCTGCCTCTGCTCTGTGCCTTGCTCTATTGCCTTGCCCTGTTGTTGCCTTGCTCTGTTTTCTGTCTACTGTGACCCAGCTCTTCTGTTTACATCTGAATCTGCTTTTTTTTCTCTCTCTCTTGAAACCTTATGCAAATTTAATATCTTTCTCTCTTTCTATGTTTCTGCATCTTTCCCTGTGGTGATCTCGGCCCTGTTTATGATGGAATTCTCCCTGGTCAGACACTGTGCAAGGTGTGGCTGATGGAAATGAATTCCTCCCACTTGGGATTTTGTCACCATAGAACAAAACAGATTTTGCCCCTGAATCTGTGTGAATAGGTCTCACTTTCAAGATGCTTGTCAGCTCCTCAGCACAGCCTGATGACACCAGGAAAGCAGAGCTGGCAATAGTTCCAGTTCTAAAACTCTCTGCTTCCTTGTTTGCTCTTTAGTAGCTCCAGGGAACTGCACCTGGATGATCCCTTCTGTGGTGCAGCGAGGGTCTGCTGGACCAGGCCACCAGCTCTGGCCAGAGGCTCTTGCATGTAAAGTCCTGCCAGAATATCAAATACCCATCCTGAATTGTTGCTGACCACCTTACCCCAAGGCTGTACCCCAAACCAGGGTATATCAGTATATCTTGGGGTGCTTCCCCCAGAAAAGCTGGCAGTTCCAAGCCTGAGAAGCATCTGTGTAACCCTGCAGTTGTGCAGAGGCATTTGCAGGGATCCCAAGTGGTTCCCTGTCCCTGAAATAGCACAGCCTGCTAAACGCTCCCAGCTGAAGGAAACCCACACTCGGTGGCAGGAGGTTTGGGAGGCACCACCATGCCAAGTCCCCTTTGCAATCCATCATTCCCCTTTCCACAAGTTTCCCAGGCAATGGGAGTGTTTTTCCATCCTTCCCTGCTAGTAATGAAGTAAAGTATAAAGTGAGTTATAAAGATGTGTAAAGGAGCTTTTGCCCCCGCCTGGCCTGGAAGAGCTGAGGTCATTCCCAGTGCACATTAGAGAATATGTGGAGGGTCTTTGGAGCTTTCTTCCAGGGAAACAGCTAATAAAGCTGCCTGTGTTTGTTGTTCATGCCAAGACACATTCCAGCATCTGATTATTTTATGTCATTACTTTAATGTGGAAAGAAAGAGTGAAGCATGGATTTTTCCAGGTGGATTGGCCCGTTTGGGGGAGGTCACAGCTTAGGCTAGGTGTGTTGGATTAAAACTGACCCAAGCTACTTGGTCAGAAATAAACCTTGTGCAAATAAATTTCAAATTTTAGTGTCACTAAAGTTGAATAAGGAAGGGTATGGCAGCAGAACCAACAGCTTCCATTCAGAAGCGTTTGCAGATTTGACGTGGAACTGGAAATGGAAAGAAAAAGAGACAATAGTGTTGTAATTGCTTAAGGGGCTCGAACTGCAAAGGAAATGTTCAAAACTCATGTGAAAGACCTCCCTGTAGCCAAATGTAGTACAGAAGGTACCAAGGAGGAATTTTGCTCCCTCAGAAATTCTGTAGTTTGAGGAGGGGATTGTTCCCAGTTGGAATAAAATGCTAAACTTCCCATGTCCCACAGGCCTGCTTAAAAAATGGATTTAATGTTACCAAGACACTTTGTCAAGGGGATTAGTCACTTGAACATTTTTACTGTGGTAAATAATGCAGAAATCTAACAAACATTCTGACATTTCTAGGAAAAAAAGTCATCAAAATCAATACTACTCTTTAGATGTCTGCTTTTTTTAAGGTAATTACCCTGTTTCAACTCTTTTAAACCAGCTGTGTTCTGTCTGAGGTCTTGGTCTTTGGATATGTGACCAGTCTGTACTCGTGGGAATAGGAAATAATGATTTTGTGAAACTGGATACATGAGTATGGACTCTCTATAATCAGAAAAAGTCATAGATTCATGTTCTGTAGGTCTGGTTTAATTTTTCACTTTTGTGTCACTTCATTGGCATTTCTCTTAATTCTCCCCAACACAGCCAGAATTGGAAACAGGACATGTAAGTCTGGGAATTTGTGGCCAGCTTCTTATCTCCCATTGGTTTTCCACCACTGTAACTTCAATGACGGATCATCTTTTTTTGTTTAAATACTCTGGTGTGAGAGAAATGAAGACCAAAGGACTTGGGATAGTTTATGATGGGTTACTGGATATAAGTGGAAAATTAGAAGTGATCCGTTTCCGGTCCATTCAACTCTGTTATCCATTTAATCATCACAATTCCAGGCACTGTAAATTTCTAAATGTTATTTGGAAATGAAGTGGCTCATTACAACTGATGTTGCTAATCCTCCTGCTGGCAGTAGCTCCCCTGCTGAAATTACATAATTTGTGACTTGCAGTGATCAGTGGTGTTGTAGGCAGGTTAAATCTAAAGCCCAGTTTGCAATGGTTTTGCTCATTATCCTACAACACAGTTGTTAACTGCTACATGTGGCTCTTACGTTTGATGTTGGATGGCAAAGGGAAAAAAATATTTAAATCCTGTTTATGTGTGGTCCTGCTAAGCAGAGCAGAGAGAGGACTGGTGTCCAGTGCTCCCAGCTGGAGCTCCATGGCTTTGGGTTCTAACTGAATGTGGACATTCCTAGGTTACTCCGTGCACTATGGGGCTTTTCTGCTTGTAAAGAGGATCCTAAAAAGAGGAGCCATTCATTTACCAGGTCTGAGGATAGACAAGAATGAATAGGTCTCATTTTCAAGACACTAAGGAGAGCTAGCCGAAGACTGGCTGTTGCCAACAGCTGTCTGAGTCTGGTCTAAATTGTAACATAGGATTCCTGTCCACGAGTGGTCTGTGAGTAAGATTTCATTGAAAATTCTTTGAGATCCTATATTCAGTGTTTCCTAAAATTCTGCTGGAGATAAATTTCATGCTGCAGCAACTGCTGCTGAGAAGATTGTGGGCAGTGCTTGACAAGATGGGTAAAATGGTCTCATGAGTAGGCAATATGTTCATGTTCGTGCAGATCAGCACATTTTCTGACTGGGTGGCTAAAAGGTGGATTAATTGAAATCTGAATTAGAATACATTGACTTCAGGGTTTGATGGAATGTTGCAGGGATGAACCTAAGTAGTTATGGATGTCTTGGATCCAGATGAAAACTTTTAAAGTGAAAATATCAGTTTTGTTTCAATCCTGTAAAACTGGGTCTGGTATTAGAAGGAAGATCATTACTGATCTGTGGTGAGGCTCAGATGATTTAATCCCACTGCATTAGTACCTTCTTCTAAAACAGTGTTTAGTACATCCCTTACCCACATTTTTGTTCCATTTGGATTTGTAGAAGTGTCTTATCAAAAGGAAAATATTCAAGAACTGAACAGAGATCTAAGAAAGGAAATGAAAAGCCCTGGAAAGCCAGAAGGGAGATACCAGGTTGGTTGTTCATCATTCTTAATAAACTGCTCGAGTTTAAACATGGCTTTGCTCCTTCAGCCCAGCTTCTCCTTCCTGGCTTCAGCTGTGGAAACAATAACAACAAAACTTTGTACTGTGAGGGAGAATGTTGCTCACAATGCCATAGAATCACTGTATTCACCCATTGCAAAAACAACACAACACTGGTCTGGGTTTTGGCTCCAGGGGTACTGAATATCAGCAAATTCTATGGATCTGTTTGGGTTTGGGGCTTTTTTTGGTTGGTGTCCCATGCAAAGAACTCAAGTCTCCAAAAAGGAAGTGTTCCCAGTGTCTCAGGAACAGCTTCACACCCATCCTCAAGCTCTGAGCACTGTAGGCAGTGTGCAAGGGTGGACACAACAACGTGAGGCAGACATTAAAATCATGGATGACCTGCACTGATTTCTCTGCTGGGCAGGTAGGGACACACAATGCAATGTGCCATGGATGTTGGAAACCTCTCAAAGCTCCAGGCTTGGACGTACCTCCAAGTATTTGTGAAATGTGTGGTACTGTGAATGTGATGTGCTGGAAGACATAGGGCCTTTGGTTTCCTTCACATTATTTCACTGGTATTTTCTTGAGTTGCCCTGAATGTCTTGGAGATGAGTGGAGAAGAAGATTTGCACAACTTAACATTTCATGACTATTTAACTTTTTTATAATGATATTGGTAAAATAATGAGATTGTTCAAAGCAATCATCTGCTTTTTTGTAGCCTTGAGTGACTTTTGAGTAACTTTCTGAACAGCATCAGTGGATTTTACATCCTTCATGTTTTTCCCAGTGCTCAGAATTTCTCTGCAGTGGCTGTTCTGCACTTACCCTGGGGACCCAAGATACTCTGCTTGCAGATGAATCATTCACACAGTCCTAAAGCCTGCTGGGATGTGGGAACCTAAAGCCCAGGCTTGCTAGAAGCTGGGAGAATGAGCTGATTGATAATGCAGCAGATTTTCCACTGGAAGACAAATGGTTTATGCCAGGATTTTGTTGAGACCAGCACACCACTGAGAACATCCCAGGATTTGTCCCACTTCTGAAGTTTTCTGCTACAATTTCTGACCCATTTGGGTCATGGTCCCGTGCCTTTGGTGAAACTGCAGCAGTGAGTGTGTCATGAAAAGAAAGCTCTTCCATCCACCCAGATCTGACCCACTTAAGTGTGTCCAGATGGACAGATGACCTCCAGAGGTCCCTTTCAGCCTAAATTATTCAGTGGCTCCGTTTCCAGCATTCCAGAGGGAGTGTTAGGTGAAACTGGGACCGTCCCATCTGGGGAGGAGGATAGAGTTATATCTGCAAGTCCTGTATCTTGACCCCATCCTCTGCCCTGGCCATCCATCACTGGGCAATGGTATTTTATTCTACCAGGATGTCAATCACCTTTTCAATTAGTGAGTGGGAGGGGAGAGTGTGGATGATAGCACCCAATCTTCCATTTGATTTAGGATGAATCACGCTTAAGAGGGCATCTGGGGTTAAAGAACACAGGATTCTGGACGCATGTATAAATCAATAGATTTGAGGTTTGCATTATTCACCTTCTGGAATATGAAGTGATATGACTCATTGGATCATAAAAGAGATCAAATAGCTTTGTTGCTAATAATTCTTTCCTTGACCCATTCCCTGGCACATTAGGTTTGTAAACAGAGTTTTAATGGCATCCCTTGGAAGTAATAACATCACGCCTTTATAGCACCTTGGCTGACTGTACCCTCCTGGCTGTAACTGTGCTTGGGTTTAAGCCTCAGCCATTTGTGGGAACTAATGTGCTTTCATATCTTAAGTTTGCAGTTATTGCCTTTTTGAGATTGATCATCTCCAGTTACTCTGCCTCCCACCCCTCCTCTTCCACAGATGACATTTGAACCCTCCCAGGAGCCCACAACTCAGCTTATTCCAAATGATAAGCACACCCTGTAATATTCTGGTGCAGATAACATGCTTGAACTTCAGGGTGTTGTCAATATCTAATGAGCTCATGGCACCGTTTACTGTTTTATGGCTAAATCATGATTGTTCATTAACAAAAACAGCACTAGACCATGTGCCAACTTTGGACAGAGGAAAAGGTAAAGCAGAGTGTTATGATGGAGTGTGATAAGGATGTGGCACCTGTGGCAGGACAGGCAGCACATTTCCTGCTGGCTTCTGTGCCCATTCCATGCGGTGGCTCCTGTGGAGAAGCCTGGAGGGGAGGGAGATCAGTGCAGGGCTCTGGTGTTGTGGTTTACAGGTACATGGTAGCAAATAGCTCCCAAGATCTGCTCTGATGTGATGGTGCTTTTTGTCTTTCTGGGAGTCACCCGTGGCAGTCTGCTTTGAGTTGTTTCATGGAATTATTAATGTTGGGAAAGGCCTCTAAGATCATTGAGTTCACCACTATGTTCACCACTGAAACAATGTCCCCAAGTGCCACAACCACGTGGTTTTTGAACACAGAACCACAGAATGGTTTTGGGACCTTAAAGCTCATCCCATTCCACCCCCTGCCATGGGCACATTCCACTATCCCAGGTTTCTCCAAGCCCCATCCAGCCAGCCTTGAACACTTCCAGGAATGGTCATTCCAGCACTTCCTTGGGCAGCTTCACTTGCCTCTGCCTGTGTCTTATTTGCTACCTGTCAAGTGGTGCTCCCTTGCACCACACCAGCTTTGCCCTGCCTGTCCAGGCTGCAGGACTTACATAAGGGGTTGGTGGTTCCCAGAGACAGGAAATCACATTTTGAAGCAGTAGAAGTGGGAGAAAGAAGGTCCCAATCTCCATTAGAGGGTCTGTTCTGTTGGGAGAGATGGAGATATCTGGTCCAGGGGAGGGGAGGAAGGGGGTGAAGGAAAGGAAAGAAGGTTGGGAACTGTCAGTGTAAAACTGTGCTGCTTTGTCACAGTCTCAGGTTCATCACAGAGTCTCAGGGTGCTGCTGAGCCTACAGCAGGTAGGAGACCTTTGTAGAGATAAAAACTGGAACAAAGTCTCAGAGTTATCTAAGAACTGGGATTTTTTTGGTGGCTAATTTAATTGTGGGTTGGTGGACACTCAAAAGCAGCAAGCTGTAGCTGATGGTCACTAAAGAGGGGTTTAGGTGCAATAGAGTTGAAAATCTCTAATTGTAGCATAAAATCCTGCAGATGTACAGACCAAGGAGTTCAAGGAGGACGTTAAAGAAGGAAAACAATGTGAAGGATGAGGAGCGGGTTGGAGTCTGGGAATATCAGGATTCTTCCACCTCATTTGAAGGACGTTCTGTATCAGTTTTCATGTTACCACTATTTTGGTCAGTTCATACAGCTAATACGTAAATTCTTACATTGAGACCTAAGAAAAGACTGCTCAGGGACAGCATATAAATAGCTTTTGGACTGCCTTATATTTATATATGTTGGTTAAGCAAACTTACATGGATAAACAATAGCAATATAATGACCTTTTTATAGATATGGCTCCATGCATGCACCAGAGCAGTCTGGTGTATTTATTTCAGCTTGTAAACCATGCATGGTTAGTACAGGATGTGTACTCTTCAGCATTTACAGTTGTTTAAAGGGAGGCTTTCGTGGTGGTGCTGTCATACAAGGAAACACCACCAGCCTAGGGCACACAAAGTATTAAGTGTCCAGGGGTGGTTGCATTAAGCAAGAGATTTAACTAAAAGGCTATCACAACATCTTGTAACTAAAGAGTGTCTTTAGTTTAAAATTGCATATAGGAGCTGAAAAACCCTGTGAGATACCTGAAAACCATCTGAGATACTTGATGTACTTTGGAGGGGAGTTAGATACCCAGTAACTGTGGGATTTTGGAGAATGGGGTATTTAACTCTTCTTAAAGTCTCTGGAGTAGTTAGTAGTAACATGAAGGCTGAATTCATCCCTGGTCTTGTAAAATCACTGCTTTTGGCTGGGAGTGGGCTTGGCTCAGGGAAGAAAAACTGCTCTCTGATGTGTCCTGGAAAGCAAACAGTAGGTTTGGGATGCACACTGTGATCCTGCCAGCTGTGCTCTGGAGGAATGTGGCTCACAGAGCAGCAGTGAACAGCCCTTGCAGGACTTAGATGGGGAATTTTGCCGTAAATCTTCTAAAACTCTTGGAAAGATGGAATGCTTCCCCTTCTCTTTTCTCTGCCCTTCTTTGTGAATATAAATCCCCAGTGTTTAGGAACATGCAGCCTTCATGTCTGAGGACAGATGGTCAACTTGTTTTTGCTGAGGGATTTTCCCCCATGGCTGGTTGGTTCTGGAAGTAATGTCCAGCTCTTCCCAACTGCTGGACTCAAGCTCTTTCCAGAGGAGTAATTGCTCATGGAGAAAACCAGGGAAGAGCAAAGTAGTTGTATTACCCAGACCAGAAGCTGAACATCAGGCTCCAGAGTCCATCTGGGTGTTAGGGGATGGTGATGTTCCCCCCAGGCATTTTTCTAGCTCAGGTGACCCTGCTCTGGTAAGTTTGTCTCTGCACTTTCCATGTAGATGGACACCCTGAAGCTGCTTTTTGCTCAGCCATCAGCACCTTAGCGCCTGGACAATTCCTGCTGAGAACATGCAGTCTTCTTTTTATGAGTGTCCATCCTGCTCCATGATGTTTCTTCATGGCAGCAGCTTGTCCCTTCCCTCTTTGGCTCCTTGTGCTGCTCCACAGCCACGAGCAGGAAGGCCCATTCCAGTGTTATCAGCCTCTTCTTTTGTATCCTACAGGATGGGAGCAACTGCCAAGCCCACTTTGCCTCCCGAAGTTTAACAGATTGGCCCACGTCTAATTTCTGCCTCTGTGTTTATAGAAGGTGGAGGACAGAGGGGAAGGGGGGCTGCTGAGCAAGGGAAGAGGGCACGGAGAAAAAAGAAATTACTAACCCTCCATCAAAGAGCTGCTTTCCTACTTGTGGTTTCAAAATGCTTCCTCCTTCCCCAGCTATCCTGTAATCACTCTCCAACATTCACCAGAGCAGTGTTTACATCCAGCCCTATTACCGGCAGGGGAGACAGGAGAAATTAAGGGCTCCCATGCCCCATTATCTCCCCCTCTTCCCCCTCCTCTCCCCCTCCCACAGGCAGACACACTTCTCTCCCCTTACCCCTTTTCATCAAACGCCTCCAATTCATGAAGGAGTAAAAGCCCTTTAATGGGATTCTGGAGATCTTAAAATCCAGGTGGTTTGTTTATAAAAAAAAAAAAAAAAAGAGAGAGAGAGGGAAATAAAAAAAAAAAAAAAGGAAAAACTTGGAGGAAAAATTACCACCAGCTCACTCTTTTTGGCTTCTTTGTTCCTTTTCCACGTTGTCTTGAACCTTTTTCTCCTCCACAACTCTGCTTGGCAGCTGGGGTGAGCTGAAGTTTGACTTGGATGGCTGGTGAGACCACACAGAGCTCACCCTGGCTGGAATTAATTTCCGATGTACGGCTGAAGAATCCCATGCACACACACAAACACAGCGAGCCCTTGCATTTCCTTTTGATTTCCTTCTGGTGCTTCCTTCCCCAGATACCCTTTTTATCAGAAGCAGAACGAGCTGCAGTGCCAGTGCCGGGGCGAGAGGCTGTGCCCCAGCGTGGCAGCAGAGCCAGGGGAAGGCGGAGGCTCTTTAGATGTTGGGCAGGCAAAGAGACGTGTGAAAAATGGCCAGTGTTGGACAACAATAAATGGGGATTATGACTTTTTTTAACGAAGGGTAAAAAAGGATACTCATCTGGTACTGGCACTTGACGGGGACTTGAGGTCTGATTCCAATTCCTTGTTTAACCACAGATTTCCTCTAAATAATTCTCGTAATCTCTTGATTCCCTAGCTGAGGTCAGGGGCCCATTGTTCTACACCCTGTAACAACACAATGGGACACAGTCCCTGCCCCAAAGAGCTTACAGTGAAAACAATCAAAGAATGAAAAAGAAACCCAGGCTTGCCTGAAGTTACACCCTGGTGTTAAATTGAAGATTAGAACCAGACCTCCTGACTCTCTAGGTTTTGAGTCTTCTGCAATTGTAACATTTTTCTGGCTCCTATCTTGAGATTCACACTGCAGTGTTAAAGACCATCAAAATAGAAAATACTGAACCTCTTACCCCTTGGAGCAGAGGAGAAGGAGCGGTTTGTGATGGACAGCTCTGCTTCTAGAGCAAGGACAGCCTTGTTGATTCTTACTCAGTGTTACCAGCACACAGAGAGAGGCTGGGAATTTTGGGAAGCTGGTTGACCTTTGAGATTCCTGGGTTTCCTATGAACCAGGGCAATGGACCAGTGCTGCAATGGGCTGGGTGGCTGGTGAAGGATTGCAACAGGGCTGCATTGAAGTCCCTTCCTCAACGGGAAGGGAAACGGCCGTGGGTGTATGGGGACATTTAAGTGGAGAATATTCACTCCCACATGTAGGAGTTGTTGGAACAGCTCCGCGCCCGGAACTCTCTCCCCTCCCAGGGCAGGGATGTGCTGAATGCGTGGGGCGGCGCACGCGCGAGTGAACTCGGCCCAAGTCCTCCAAGTGCTGGCACGGCCGTGCTCCGCTGCGGGAATACTCATGGCACCACGGTCCTGGAGAAAGGGGACAGGCTGGAATGGGCTTCTGATTGTACTGGCAGTGCTCTAAAGCATCAGAGCACGATGTGGTCTCTGTGACTGGAGGAGTAGAACTGAAGTAAAACTGAAGCAGCTTCAGCAAATACTACCCTTGGTATCTCTCGGCAAAGGGAGGATCTGGCTCTGAGTGTTACTGGAAACCTCCTGGTGTTATGGCCTTTTTAAAGTCTCAGCATCTGGAATGACCTGGTAATATGGAAAGTAATGATTTGTGTACGTTCAGCCATAAATATACAGCCATATATACACGCCCCATTTTCCTTGGCTTCCCAGACCCTTATTCCTACCTCAAGAGTATTCCAGTGGCACTACTTGGGCTTTGGATACTGAGTATTATTAGTGGAGGAAAATGAGTGCTCATATCCTGTTTTCTTTTTCCTATCTGACAGTTTATGTGGAACTTTCAGTCACCCTGAGATCTTTGATTTCATCCACATTCAGTTTTTAGGCTTGTCAGAGAGATAGACACACACATCTGGATGAACACGCTCTGCAGGATTTGTCACCCCTTACTCTGGGCATCAGAGGAGATTTCCTCTCCATGTACAGAGATTACACCTAAATGTGCTTTACATCTGCTCAAAGGTCTACATTTTTGCCTGTATTTTCTGGTTGAGGGAAATGGCTACATCTAGGGCCAGGTTCAACAGCTTTATTCCATAGTTTCATGGGGGTGAGAAGTTTCTTTTGACTGCAAAGTGAGTCAGTTGCTGCATTAAAAAAATACCTCCAGCCTGCTGGGTCACTTGGGTGAATCACCAGAGCTGTGTGGTTCTGTCTGAGGGCACTCACTGGCCCCAAGTGGCTCTGTTGGATGTGCTGCCCTTGGCTCCAGATTCTGATCCTGGAAAAGGCTTGTGCTCAAGAGCATTATTAGGCACAAAACTGCCACTGGCAGATGTGTTCCTTGGCACTGGGGCTGAGCTGTTGAATAAGATTTTATTCTTCAGACTTAGGGATGACAGGTTTGACCGTACAATGAAATCAGCTTCGTCCTCCTGATACTCTTAAATTTATTTTCTTTGTTTCAGAAAAATGTGGGGAAATTACTGGATTTCCAAACATCTCTTCCAAAGGGAACTGCACTTTAGACCTTGATTTCTGTAGAAGTATTGGCAAAGGGTAAGGGGACAAGCAGGAAAATTATTCTGCTAACATAAAATGCTCCAGAATCAAGAGATAGGCATCAAAAACTGATAAGATTTGATACCCAAGAAGTCTATTTGGCTTCTGGATTTTGGGATTTGGAATATACTTAGGTCACAGTTTAAATATTTTCCTTGCACATCAGCAAGGAGACTTGCTTCTTTTAACTTTGTTCTTCACCTGATGAGAGCTGAGACTCTCATGTAATTACTTGTTTCCTGGAGCTGGGGCCTTTAAGTAAATATCCAATATCCCGAGATTTGTGTTAAAGTCAGGAGTTGGCCAGTCTGGTTTATTTTATTTTAGAGAAGCCTCTATTCGTGTACAAAACCTAGATAGCTTTGAAATAGCCGTGGAAAGAGAATTATCATTGATGGTTTTTAGTTCTACTAATAGCTATTCTAGCAGCAGTTGATTTTTTTTTTTCCCCTGTGAGAATTTATTCTACTGGAAAAAACTTGGAACATGGCAAAATATTTCTTTTTGGAGAACTTGAAAAGCTTCCTCGACTTAATTCTGCCTTCCATTATAGTGCACATTATTTATAGTATAAGGGATGAAAGAGCTGAGCTCCATTTGAAATGCTCAAGTGGAAATTAGATAGTTCTTAATAAGAAGAAGAATTTGGGGGAGGGGGGTCACAGCAAACTATTTTCATTAGTTTTCATCTCCCCTAAAGTCTGAGGGTTTGGACTTTTCATGCCAATTACTTGAAATGTGGCTGTCTCAAAAATTTTGCTGTACATTCAACTTTTGACCAGCCTTTTCTATTATTTAAGATGCAGATTATAATAGAAACACAATGATACAATTTGTTTAGTTATAAATATATTCCTTATTTTCTTGTCCTCTGTTTTTCAATTTTATTGGTGACCTGTTTCAAAAGCAATTGTTGCAGGCCAATACCTTGATGCAACATTAATAAGAACAAAGAGGCTTAAATGATGGAAATAGCTGTCTATGTGACACATTAGTAGTTTTACTCTCCATTTGGCAGATCTATTGTGGATAAAATTGTGTGTGAAGGGATGAAAGGGAAGAAACTTGGATAAGAGTGGTAGGATCTGCTCCAGGATAATGAAGAAGACAGACCCACACAGAGATTTATTTTATTTGCTTTTGGCAATTAGCATTAGCAATATTGTCTATGAGAAGCTGAAACTGCCACAGATAATAATGGGATTGCTTTTGAGATGGTTTGCCCAGCTCTCATAACCAGGGATTGAATTTGTGAGGGACTCAGCACCACCTCTGGAGGTGCTCTCATATGTGCAGCTAGTCACACAAACTTTTAGGCAGTGTAAGGAGCCCAGGGTAAGAAAAGCTGTCTTCTATTAGAGCTGTCAGGTGAAAGCAGCCCTGCCCTGAGTGCTCCATCTCTGCTGCTCAGTCTCACCACCCTCACAGGGAAGTATTCCTTCCCAATACCCATCCATCCCTGCCCTCTGGCAGTGGAAGCCATTCCCTGTGTCCTGTCCCTCCATCCCTTGTCCTCAGTCCCTCTCCAGCTCTCCTGGAGCCCCTTTAGGCCCTGCAA
This sequence comes from Cinclus cinclus, assembly GCF_963662255.1. Taxonomy (NCBI): domain Eukaryota; kingdom Metazoa; phylum Chordata; class Aves; order Passeriformes; family Cinclidae; genus Cinclus; species Cinclus cinclus. Next base: position 9,482,364 of record NC_085062.1, read on the forward strand.
GGGGCTCTGAATTCTCCCTGGAGCCTCTTCTTCTCCAGCTGAGCACCCCCAGCTCTCCCAGCCTGGTTCCAGAGCAGAGGGACTCCAGCTCTCGGGACATCTCTGTGGCCTCCTCTGGACTCACTCCAGCAGCTCCAGATGGTTTGTCCTGCTTTTGTCCTAAATACCTGTGGCTGTGTACAGTAGACTGTCCCTTTTCAGCAGGTTTCACATAAACATCAAGGCTTTGGTGTATTTGTTACCAGGGATCAGCTGAGACGTGGCAGCTCAAAGCCTTTGGGCTGTGCTGCTCCATCTCCTTCACCCAACCACACAATTTGCTTTGGTTCTGCCTTTGATCTGGGTTGGAGAACTGCTTCTGGTCTTCCTGAATGTCAGAAAAGTTCTTCTCTCATGTAATTCCCCTGGCTGTCAGCGAGCTGCCCTGACTTGACATAATGCAAATGACACAAGAGATGGGTCTGAGAGGTAGAAGCAGTCCAGTGGCTGGTGTTTGGCCAGTGTGGCTGCTGTGAGCTGGCCTTGGCTCAGCCTGTGGCAGCTGGGGTGAAAACCCCCAACACTGGGATGCTCACGAGGCGTTTCAGGTGTCACAGTCCTGGTGACAACTTCAGCAGGGATTTCTCAGTGCTTTCTCAGGTGAAGGCAGTGAGGGGCAGGAGGTGAGTGGTGCCCTGAGCCACAGGACAGGCTGGGGGAGGAGCCAGAGCCATGGGTTTTCCATCCCTGTGGCATCTCCTGAACACACTACCCTGAAAGGCTGCCAAGGCAGCAGAGCCAGGAGGTGTCTCGATCCCTTGGGCCAAAACACAAGCTGTTGGCTGACTTCAGAGCAGGAAACTCGGGGTGCAGGTTTGAGCTTGCTCAGTGGTGAAGTGCCACCAGCCAGCTCCTCATAGCACTGGTGACAGAGAACCCCCGGGCGGTCACATCGTCACCGAGGGCTCTTGGCAGCAGAAGCTGTGTCACCCATGCCTGGGAAGGTGCCTGTGTGGGAGTGTTGAGCAAGATCCTTAAGCTCAAGGGGATGTGAAATCCTTCCCCTTCCTGTCTGTACTCTTTTTGTGTGTCTGGAAAGGAGAAGGGAGCTCGTGCTGTCTCCGTCCGCTCCCTCCTCAGGAAGGTTTGGGGAGCTGGGAGCCAGGGACTCGCGCGCCCTGTTCTGTCGCAACGTCCCAACATCAACACCCTCTGATCTATGGTATCCTGAGAGTTTGCAGCTCTTGTGTGGAGATGGAGTATGAATAAGGGCCCCCCAGTGTATTGGGAATTGGGCCTGCGGGTCTCCCGTGTCAAGTGAGTCATAATGTATTAGATCCGAGGACTTCCCCCACGGGTGTTTAGTCTCAACAAACCCAGCTAATTCAGATTTAACTTAGCTCTTAATATGCTACATTGCTGAGTCTTCTAATTAATGCCACATGTTGCAGTCAGCTGTCATACTGAATAAATGTTTACAAAGCTATTAATGTACTGTATTTGTAAACCAGACCAGCTCCTTTTTGGAAATCATGTGGTATGTGTTTTCCCCTCAAAGATGAAAAAAGTTTTTTAGCAATAACGATACTTTATTTTTGCAGCAACAGCCACTTCCCAGGAATCCATTACTAACTTTCTTGGGCTGCAGCCATTATCCCAGGGAAGGAGGTGAGGAAAAGCACCATCTTAAACAGAGATGCTGAGCTGAGCCCTCCTGCCATGGTGGGACGAGTGGCTGGTAGGGGTCTGAGATCCCGTGCCAGGGGGATGTCAGTGGAGGCAGAGTCCGTGCGTGTGTTGGTGGCTCTCCTGTCCCCAGCTGCTGCTCCCTCCCCTCCACTGCCATGTGAGCGGGGACACCCGGCCACAGCTGAGGGAACAGGGACACAAGCGTGCCATCGAGCAGTCTGCAGGCCAGCTGCCTTCTGCTCAGGGGCCCTTGTGGGGCTGGGGACACGGGCTGGGGACGTGGGCTGGCCACCGCCATCCCCACATGGCCAGCACTTGCCTGGCACAGGGACTGGAGCAGTGGGATTGTGGGGGTGGGAGCTCCGACCTTATCCTGAGAGCCACTCCCCAGCATCTTGATTTGCACAAATTCATGTTTTCTGTTTTCCGAGTTTGTTTGGTTGTGTCTTTAATTCCCTCCTGCGGCTCTGGGAAAACAGCTTTCATCTGCTGGGATTCCTGGACTCCTGTTTCATCTCTAATCAGTGCAGAAACCATAGGAGATGCCAAAGGACTTGAAAGCTTAGGGAGGGTGAGGCTGGGCTCTGTGCACTGCCACCAGCTCCTGCATCCCACTAGCCAAGGCATCTAGCTAAGGGACTGGGGGATGTTGTCCTAGCTGAAGCCCATGACCCTCATAGCATCTATTAAGAAAGGTTTCACTCCAGCAATAATTAAGTAAATTAAAATGGTGTTTGCTCTGCTTTTAGCCAGGTGAAATTTAAGCTAACACTATTCTGGAAGTATTAATAGTGAAGCCTGTACAGGTAAAGAGAAGCAAAGCAGTTAAGTTATTTCACTAATGGGGCTCAGCCCTTTGCCCTCTTGCTCCACTGGTTCTCACTGACCCCCAACACAGGGGTTAGCTCCAGATCTGGACATCTAAGCAGGGCAAATCCAACTTTCCCCTAATCATTGTGCCTTGGTGAGAAGCTCAGTGCACTCTCAGTAGAATGAGTCCAGAAAAGGAAGAAATAGGTACTTAGGTAGTTTATTCATTCTTTTCTCTCTCTATGTCCTGCAGTCCTCGAGTGGTACTGCACCTGCACATGGATTGTGTTTTCCTCCCAAAAGGGAAGAGAGGGTAATTTCATCTAGAAAATGTTTGAGTACTTTATCAGGAAATTATGCTGCATAAGTTAGGGACTGCACCTTACAGCCTTCCTGTTTTATTTAGTGTCTATTTATGGCTAAATATGGCTGAGAGAGTTGGGAGATCTTTGGTTCCCTGGTGCTGGCAGCAGGTGGAAGGTCCTGCTGCACCACAGAGCCACGAGGCATCAAAGGTGCCATCAGAAATCACAAACAGCAGGACTAAACATCCCTCTCTGTAAGAATTATTTTAGGAAATGCCTTTTGCACTTCACATGAGAACCTACAGGTGTATCTGTGGAGGTGACTTTCATCCTCTCACATCCCCATGGATCATATCTCCAGTCCTTGGGGTTTTTCTCCCTACCTGATGCCTGTCTCCCCCCTGCAGTGTGACTTCTGCTCTGTTCCCCCCACAAGATCTCCCTCTCTCCCTCCTGAGCTGCTGCTGCCCCCAGCCAAGGGCTATGTCTGCAGAGAGGCACGTGGAGTGCAGGGCATGTGCCACTGTCCCAGTGCCTTGGCCACTTCAAATGGGGGGGACCTGCTGCTTCCCTCTCTGCCTGGGCTGCCAAGGAAAGAGCATTTGGGGTGGGAGATGGAGCATCCCCAGGGCTGGGGCCATGGCCAGGCTGTGGGTCACTCCTGCCTGCCAGTACCTTCCAGTCAGTTCAGGCTCAGCTCCATGTGACTGAGATATTTTTGTTGTTGCCTCTCCCTAGGAGCAATACCCCTGCTAGTGGAGTTAACACTGTGTGCCTGGGTGTTACCTGTTATCTCCCAACCCCCAGTAGAGGCTTTGAGGGGCTGCTGGTGACTGGTGGGGCAGCCACCTCTCTGAGCCCCACACTTGCAGGGAGAAGGAAGCAAGGCAAGCTAAGATGGCTTTTCATTTAGGATAATGGTTTCAATGCAGGATCCCTTCAGGACCATGTTTTAAGGGGCTGTCCTAAGCTGCAAACCTTAAAACATCCTGCCCTCCCTCCTGAAGCCAAGCACACACACCTGCTCTTGCTGTGGAGCCGCCTCTTCCATGTTTTTAATCCCCCTTTTTCCAGCCTGCCTCGCCAGTGCAAAGTGTGCTGGCGATGTTAAACTTCCCTCATTAGGCTGAACATTCCTCTTTTTAACCTCTTTAACCTGCAGCATTCCCATTGGGAGGACCCTGTCTCCATACTTCTCAACTGCTCTTAATTAGATTGGGCATTTCTTGCCTCCACTGTATATTTACAATTTAGGAACAGGAAAAAATACAGCCTGCACTTAAGGGCTTTCTTCCCTTCGTTCGCTTCCCGTACTTGATATGTTGGACAGCAGGAGGTGGAAATTTTAAAGCCCAGAGGAGCAGAACTTGTCTGGGAGGACAGTCCAGGGTGGTTTAGGTCATTCTTTAGGCAGGACTGATTTCATATCTTGATGGATTTTTACATCAGCTCTCACTTTTTTATTTCCTTCAGCGTGTGTGCGCATGTCCCTGCGCGCACACACACACACACACACACACACAACCCTATTGTCTGTCTGCTCTTCTCCTGCCATCAGCCTTTTATTATTGTTGATGTCTTTTCATTCCTGATGCCAAACTTGATTTGGAGATCGCAGTACTGAGGGTTTCATTTGGAGCACTGTAGATGGAAAACTGAAGCCCTAAGTGACTGGAGCCCTTGGCCAATCTAATTGTTATTGACATTTGTGTCTGATTGTTCATCAAGGGGGATTTGACTTGCAGGCCAAATCATTCTATTACCAAGGTTCCTTTCAGCCTTTTCTCTAACATAAATACACACCCCCACCCCAGTGAGCAGCAGCAGAATCAATGGCAATATCTGGAGATGTGAGAGGGGGGAGTGAAGCTGGAGGAGATCATGTACATCCCGTTTGAAATGTGCGAGCAAAAGATCCGAGAGCCGGCGGTGTTGCCTTACAGGGGGAAAAAGGATCTCATTAACAGACTACCGTTTTCATGGCAAGGTGAAGGAGGCAGAGGAAGGAGGGGCTGGCAGGGCTAATTATATTAAGGTCATTTCACCTGTCAAAACTTTCCCTTTAGTGGTGTCCCTGGTGCCCTGGGATAACATCCAGATTTGTCCTGAATGGTGGCTCTGTTCCTGCTTAGGAGCCTTGACTGGTGGGTCGTGAAGTGAGCTGTATGAAAGGAGCCCTGAAGGCACCCTTTTGCCTTCTTTTCACCCCCTGCTCTCCTTTGATTTTGCTTTTCCCCCCTCTTGAGTTTCAGGGTGGGTAATGACGAAGCCCTGCTGTGCCGCTTGCCCGGAGTCGTGCTCTCCTCGGGAAGCACCGAGGCAGCTGGCACAGCAACTGCCCCGTGTGCAGCCAGGTTCCTGTCTCCCTGCATTTCCAACCCACTTACACCCTGCTGCAATGCCAATTTATCCCCCTTGAAAGCTCTCCTCTGGAGCAGAGAGGGATGGAGTGAGGCTGATTTTGCTCATTAGACTAATGGTGGAAACTGGAATGATGCAGATGCAGGGATCAAAACAGAACCAAGGGAAATATTCTGTTTATTCATTTGAAAGAGGCAGGGGTGAGGGGGTGGCTGGTAAACCGGAGCATCCTCATCCTGGTGAGGAACCCTAGAATTACCTACCCTCCTTCAGGGGGTTGTTCCAAGCCATTAAGTTATTTCATTTTCCAGGAGTTTGGGGGGTGGATAATTTCTGCAGTTAATCTTCTCTCAAAGTAGGTGGAAGCCATGCAGATGGCCTCACTTTGCTAACATTAGCAGGTAGAAATAATCTGGGGAAGGAGGCAATGGGAGGAACACAATAGGGTTCATTCAGGATCACACAGGTTTTACGTGTCGCCACGGAAACAGCAGAAATTTCAGACATCAAAGACTTCTCCACCAAAAGTTGTTACCTCAACGTGTTGGGTAGCTTGAGAGAGAACTGAGGACAAGGAGGAAGTGAACCTAATTCCCCTGGCCTTCGGCAAACAGCTCAGTGAGTCAGTTTTATCCTGCTGAAGTTGCATTGTTGGGGTTTGAGAGATGGATTTGGCTTAACATGCCCTGCCTTTGAGAGATGCTCAGGAGCAGCAGTGAGTCATGAGCAGTTGTGACATGCGGTAGGATTTGATGAGTTTCCCTAAATCGGGACATATTTGGATCCTGGGACTGGCTTTCAAGTAGGAAAATAAGCAGAACCACATAGTTAAAGTATAGTACTAGCTTTTAATTAATTATTTCCTTTGAGAGACAAATGAGAGGTGTTGAGCTGTGGATGCAGAGTGGGAGTGCTTGGTGAGCCAGGCCATTGAGGTTGAACTGTTGGACATCTGCATTTTGCTCCATTGAAAGAGTTAAATGGCCCCTAGTGTTAAAAAGGATTTTATGGCATTTTTATGGCCTGAGAGTGCCATGAGAATTGTTCAAACTGAGATGTGTGTAACTCTGTGTAACTATCTGTCACACCAACCTCTGCCACTCCAGTCTCTTCCTGTCATTGCTAACATATGAACAACCATGATAGCAGCCTGTCCTCTGTGTCTGTCTGATTGTTTGGCCCAGTGCTGCTCTTCTACCCTCCTGCCGCTGGAACCAGCTGCATTCAGCAGCAGCGTAACTGGCCAGACTCATCTCTGACTCTCTAATTGCTGTGTTTGGTTTTGGTGAAGTCTTTTGGGAGGTAGTTCTCAATAAATGCCACTTTCTCCTTTCTGGAGGCAGTCAGGGGTATAAAGGTACCATATCATGCTTTGGCCCTAAATAAGGAGGAAAAATACCCAGATGAAGAGAGTGCTGTGTATCCTCACTCCTTGAGGATGTGAATCTCCCCTTGGGACCAGACCAAGTTGCTATTTCAGAAGTCTTCCAGACCCATAAAAAACTGGTTTCATCCTAGCACAGTTTGTCACGTGGGCCTTGAGGAGGATGAATGAACAAGTGTAAATGCTATTGCTCTTTCAGGAAAGGACAAGCCAGAGTTTTTGATCATATCAAGGGCAATGGGAAGCAAAACTATGTGCTGGAGCTGGCACTTGAGTATCCAGCCCGAGTCTCACTCCTGCCAGGTGCTCCTGCCATGGCTCCCAAGGCAGCGATGCCTCCAGTGCAGTAACCTGAATAATTTTAAAGAGCAAAGCAGAGACAAAGCACTGCATTGTTGGCAGCAAAGGTTGAATCAGAGGACCTTTGGGAGCCCCGCCACTTCTCCCTTTAATCTGATCAGCAAGCAGCATTCTTGTAATTCCCTCCAGGTCACTCAGAATTCCTGCAGTTTCTCAGCCAGGTTGAAGCCTTGCCCTCCGATATTAAACAATCTGCAGGCTTAGAGAAAACAACAGAGCAGGAGCAAGGCAAGGCTCAGTTTATATCAGAAACCAACAGGAAGCTGCTGCCACCTTCTCCCAACATCTCTGAGACTCTGGAATTTAAGCCTTACCTTGCACTGTGTGCTCTGCTTTTAAAGCACTTTGCAAGGTCATTCTGAGAGGATGTGTTGTGTTTTTATCCTAAAACGGTGCCCTGATGATGGATCTGTCAACTTCAGTTGTTCCTGGCTTAATTCAGGTGAAGCAGCATCTTCAGTGGTAACACAGAGACACAGGACTGCTCCTAAAGCTCATGAAAACAAGATTGGCTTGGTTCACATCTCACCTCTGTTGTATTTTTGGAGCACAGTGAAGCCCACAGACACAGAATGAGGCAGGAAGGTGAACCAAAAGAATTAAAACCACTTTTGTCCTTCAGTGGGAAATATATTGCAGCTGCCCTAGGAAAGCATTTCATTCACTTCAATGACTGCTAACTGCAACTTAATGTTGAACTCCAAAGATTTTAAGTGATGCTGGAGAGATGAGACTATTTTGAGAAGTGAAGTGTTAATGTTTTTCTGAGGACTTGATTTAGAAAGGGAACAAATTTTATTCCAAAATATACAAATATACAAAAGAAATATTCCTACCGTGGAAATGCATAGCCTGAAGACTTAAATGACATCAGGTCACTGCTTTCTTTTATCAATAACTTTGAAGTCTTGTCCCAGTTTTCTAATTTAGATTCTTGTGATAAGAGGTTCTCAGCGAGCCTAGGCAAAAGCCAAGGCCCTCTCCTGCTAATAATGTGCTGGGAACACAAGTACCAATAGCAATTCCAGTTCTGAGGATGGGCCAGGTCTTAAAAGTGGCTGTGGAGACTCTGCAAAGACAAACCCTTAGACTTAGGACTGTTTTACATTTCAGCCAGCTCTTGCACCCAAGGGCATGAGGTGCTGATCTTTAAAAGCATCATCCTGGTGCTCCATTCCTGGACTCCGCTGTGCTGGACTGATACATGAGGTGGATTTCAGTGACTTGCTCTTTGAGCTTCCTCCTGGTCTCATCTGTTCACAAAAACTTGTGAAAGTTTCAAATAATAAGATGGAGAATTAAATGAGCAGCTCATAGCTAAGCTTATTTTTGAGCAGGTGCTCTTGGGATGAGCCAGCCCTGTGCAGAGCCCATCCCAGTCTGAATGACATGGAGATGTGTGGAAGGAATGGGGAATGATGCATTTCTAGAGTGGATAGTGACTGAGTCCAATTACTCCTACCACCTGAGAGTAGACAGTCCTGGAGAAGGTGGGAAGGTGCAAAGGCTACCTTCCCCCAGGAGTTACCTTCTCTGTGTAGTGTTGGGGGATGCTCATGGACACTAAAGAAGAGCTTGAAAAAGAGCTTTCCTTGCTCCAAGACCTAAGGGAGCTGCCAGCTGAGCATAGCACATCCACAGTTTGCTGGGTGTTAAAGCAAGAAGGAAAATGGGATCTTTGTGACCAGGGGAGCACCCTGACTGTCTCAGCCACCCCACCTGCAGGGCTGGTCACTGCAGGTGCTCTGAGCACTCGGGCCTGCCCTGAGGAATGACAGTGACAGAACACTGTGCTGGAGCCATGGCTCTGGGAGCAGGGGGTTCATCGGATCCGTGCTGGCTGGGCACTGCCCTGTGCCTGGACGAGCTGTGTGGGCAGGACCCAAGCCCCGAGAGCTACAGCTCATTCTGTAATTAATTAGTGATTCCTGACCCCAGGCAGCTCCAGCCCACTGACAATAACAAGATTGCAGGAGCTACCTGCGTGCCCTGACCACTCTCATTACATTAACTGAAATCCCCTGCAACAGAGACAAGGGCTGCTGGCAGGGCAGGGATAAACCTCCTGCTCTCCTTGGTTTGGGTCTGTTTCCCTGTGGAATTAACCCTTGGCTGTTTCCCCCACCCTCAGTGGCTCCTTGCCCCAGGGCATTGCCCCAAAGGGCTCAGCAGTGCCAACAGCACAGCTCACCCCCAGTGCCCATCCATCCAACCCACTCAACAGCTGGGGCGGCAATTCTTTGGGAATTCTCCACAATGCCCTCTGTAGGCTCCAGATGAACAGAGCACACACTTCCCAGTGCCAGGGGAGCAGGAATGGGCTGGGGCTCGGCAGGACACGGCAGCCTGGGAGCTGGAGTAGCCCTGGGGAGGAAGGACCTGGCTGTGGTTCCCTGGGTGTATCCCGGAGTGTCCCGGCAGCGCTCCCGGCTGTGCCAGCTGTGCGGGAGAGCTCTGCAGCGAGGAGGTAAGCTGGGAGCTGTGCTAGCGTGTTTGCTGTCTCACACGGGGGTGCTTTCACGCTCAGAATGGTTTTAATTATTTGTTGGAAGATTTTGAGAGCTCCCAGGGTAATGGAGAGGCCTCAGTCAGTGTTTCCTAGCTGAAAGCATCCATGGATGTGCGTTCCTCGTCTTACTCACAGCCCAACCTTGCATCAAGAGTGGGGCCTGTGCCAAGTGCCTGGGTGGTTCCTTGGTGGCTCTGGTCATGGGTCTCAATGGCTGGCAGCTGTAGGCATGTTAGAGTTTGCACCAAACTCTACGGAATTTGTAGAGAACTGTCTGTTTCTCCTAAATTATCACTTATTATTTTGCCTTGCAACAGTGCAGTGCACATAACCTTGCAGGGATAAAACCTCATTTGTGGGAATAGCAGAGACTCAGAAAAAAGGGGCTTCAGTTGTGGAGGTGAGTTCTGGCTGTAGCTTCAACACTGTGCTACTGCCCCTTGCATTGTGCAGTTCCTAATGTTCAGGATTCCCTTTAGTGTTGATACTTGAGCAAGAAAAGAGTCTCTCCTGGCTGGTTTTTTTTTTCTGGAAGAAGTCAGCAGATGCTGCTGACTAACTGAACTCACACTTCCAAGCAGGAAAAAATCAAAGGAACAGGTTCCTTTCCCTGCTTGGCCTCAGGCTTCATCTCATCTGGGTGGACTGTGCAAGGAACTAGTCCAGAATTTTTTTATATAGGTTTTATAAAGTCATGTTTGTGGTAGAGGTGGAAGGAAGGATCCCAAATGAATGACCTGGGGGGTGATAGTTCCCACCAAGGGCATCTCGGCTCCAGCGTGATGCCCAGCATCACTGCTCATCACCCATCAGGGAATCTCCCTGCAAGGCTTTGGAGCTTGGCTCTGAGAACCAGCTCTGTCCCTGTGACCCACAGCACATTGCTGGAGACCCCAGACACCTTCCCCTCCACACTGGGATGCCACAGGCTGGGCAGGCACGGAGGAGTGAGCGTGGGGCAGTCGGGTACAGCGCGAAGGGAGAGCACAATAGAGCAGGGCCAGATGTTGTCACATCAGTGGGGAAGCAGAGTGGCCAAGAGCTGTCACCAGGACAACCAGAACACTGATGGATTGGTCCAGCCGTGTCCCCTGCTCTCTGCAGCTGCCTCCCCACCCTCAAGCCATCCCTCCCATGGGCCCTTCCACCCGTTCCTTACATCATCTGCAAGGCACTGGCAGAGTTGTAACAGGGCTAACGTTTCTCCAGACGCTGCTGATCACTGCAGGGGCTGTTTCTGTTTCTCTCCAGTACCTGGGGATATTTTATGGGGAAGAGGCTCGTGGTGATGGGTGGCTTGGGGTGCACATGGACACAGCTGATGGGCTCCACTGCTCTTTCCTCACACCCACCCCACAAATCCCATCCCAGTGTGGTTCTTCATCAAAGCTCACATGATGTGATCCGATACTCGCCTGTCCTTGGGGAAAGAAAAAGCACTGAGTGATTCCTTTTGTTTTAAGCTGTGTAATTGGTAAGGAAAACATATCCTCTTCTAGTGGCTTTTCTTTCATTGTCATGTTTAGGAAGTTTTCTCGCATGTCATAACATTTTGTCTGTTTTTACTGAAATCCTTCCATGAAGGAATGATTGTTTGCACAAACAGACTGACATGTTGATACAGGCTGACAACTGCATGGCTAAGACCAAAATAAAATGTAAAGTAAACACATTTGCATAAGTTTATAATATGACCCAGTTCTTACGAGGCGGAGGAAATGGGGAGATGTGAATCTAAGCAGCTTATCTTGCATCTCCCCTTTCTGCTGTGCCCCTCATTCTTAACCTCTGCTCTGTGAGTGCCATGGGAGAGTTGTCTGATTTTTCCATTCAGATTTGAAACAACAGGTCCCTCTTGTAGTTCACTTGTGGTTTTGTTTTGCTTAGGAGGGAGGGCACGGAGGAGGGAGCATTCCTGGTTTTGCCTTCATGTGAAACTGGTTGGTCTTTTCATCCTTTTTCTTCTCGGTTACACTTTAAAAGGCTTCTGTCAGTATATTTTCCATCACTTTGAAATTACATTGACATACTGCTGTTTTGCCATAACTGTAGCATCACAAAATGCTGATTTGGTACTATCTATTTTTGCTCTGCTTGTGGCATGATTTCCTTAAGGATTGTGAGATTGGTGCCTCTTTTTCCAGATGAGAAAACCGGGGCGTACAGCAATGATTTCCTTTTGGACTCAGATCACTGCTGTCCTGGCTGAGCGAAGTGAGATTTGTTAGTTCTCAGCTGCCTGGAAATGAAACAGCTCCCTTGCTGATGTGTGTGACTGGAAAGAAGCCCTTGCCCAGACGCCCAGGAGTTCATCCAGCAGTTTGTGGCATCAGTCAGGTCTAAGTTGTTGGTTGGCTTTCATAAAACAACTCCCAAAATACTATGAATCCTAAAAATGCCTTTTGAAGGGCGTCCTTTGAATCTGGCTGTCCCAGAGGGAGCCAAAGGGCCCTTATACCTAAAACTGTAAAAAATCCATGCTGCACAGCTGAAGAGAAGGAATGAAGGCGATCTTGGGAAAATAATATTAAATCCGTGGAGCAGAAAGGTGTTTAAACCTGACTGCCACAATGGTAAAGATGGCTCCAGCTCCATCAAAGAACATTTCTTAGACTTGCACAATTTCTGCCTGCAGTTAAATATCTCTGTAGGATTTCCTACAACAACTGAGGGCAGAGGAACTTCTAAATTCAACTCTCAATCTCAGAACCTTAAAGGTCCCTCAGCTCCCTGCAAGCCCCTCTGATGTCCATGACCCTAATCATTGTAGAGGGGCAGAGTTAACTTTTCTACCAGCTTTGAACAGAGCCATTTTGGTTTTCATTAGGAGGAGCCCATTGATGCCAAACAATCTGACTAACAGAGCCCTGCATGAGCAATCCTTGCTGTGGACAGAACACAGTAATAGTTTCCAAAATTCTTGAAGGGAGCTCAAAGCCCTGGTCTCTTAGGGCATGAGCAATTCAGATGTACCATCATTCCATGTGTGAATTTCTGGGAGAGTGTGGGATTTAGGGGAATATTTATTTATGGTCTCCTTTTGCCTATTTTGGGCAGTTTCTAGGTTGGTGAGTTGTCATCCATGTCTCACTTGGATGGTCGTTATTTTAGGAACTGACATTCAGTTTTTGGAGCTGTGAGGGTGCACTGTGACCCTCGTGTCCCCATCCTTGGGGGGTCCCAGCTCTCCATCTCCCTCTGGAGCTCCAGAGCTGATAGGGAATACAGCTGTTTTCCTGCTGGCCCCTCTGGCTCTGAGTTCCAAAGGGAACTGGAGGGTCAGAGCTCCATTTGTCACCATCTGACCTCGTCATCTGAGGGGACTTTGCCAATGACATTGCAAATGAGGAGCGTGGCACAAGGGTGCTTTGTCATGGCAACATCACCTTGGAATAACAGTGGGGAACGTTATTTAGGGGTTTTTTCTTATGTTGTCGCACATGCTAGTAGGAGTCTAACAAGAAAAATATGTGTTTAGGAAAATACTAGACACGGTGTCCCCACAGCCAGACCCTTCACATGTCTTTATTTTGTTGGATTTTGGATGTGCCTCTCTCTTGACAGGAATTGCGTGCCCAACCTTGAAAAGATATTCAAGATTTATAAGCCATAATTTTGATTTCCAAGAGGCAGCAATGGGGCTGTGATATCCAAATTAACCATCAAATATGCTGGTGCATAGCTAGTGCTGGAACCTTTAAAGGGTGGGGTTTGGGTAAAAATCTTAGAAGAGTTAGAGCAGAAATACTGTTTGCAGGAGAAAGAAGACCTGGGAAGTGTTGATTGATGCTTGTATTTTGTCATTCTGGGTATTTTTCTGTGACACATCCACTTTAGGACACTGCTATTAAGCTCTGATGTCATATATTGCAGGTTTTGTGGCTTTAACAGCTTTCTTAGAAGAGCTGGGAAGCGTTTTGGTGAATGTGGCAGGGATGACTGGAACTGAGTCTGTAAACACACAAGTCCCAGGAGATGTTGCTCTGGCCAGGATACCCCAGGAGAGGCAGAGATCAATGTGGCTCATGGGATTTTTAGCTGCACTCTCCCACACTGACAGCGAAGCTTCATCTTAACTGAAGGACCTTGGCTGAGAGCTGGGGGTGTTCCAGTGCCTAAAGGGGCTCAAGGTGAGCTGGAGAAGGCTGGGGACAAGGTATGGAGGGACAGTACACAGGGAATGGCTTCCCACTGCCAGAGGGCAGGGCTGGATGGGAGACTGGGAAGGAATTGTTCCATGGGAGGGTGGGCAGGTCGTGGTACAGAGTGCCCAGAGTAGCTGTGGCTGTCCCTGGATCCCTGGCAGTGTCCAAGGCCTGGCTGGACTGGGTTTGGAGCAGCCTGGGACAGTGGAAGGTCTCCCTGCCCATGGCAGGAGGCAGCACTGGATGGGCTTTAAGGTCCCTCCCAACCCAAGCCATTCCGTGATTCTCAGAAACTGGGAAGCCTGAGTCTGTATTTGTGGGTTTTGAAGGTGATCTGGAGTGGAAGGGGAAAATGTCATGGCCAGAGCTGAACCAGTTTATGTAACCACCACATTCTCTCCCTGGCCTTGCTACAAGCTTTCTGAGAAGCTATAGACCAGTCACATATTTCCCTCCTCTGCCCTGGCATTATTATTTGGGAATTAGAAATAATTAGCTGTTTTTTGCCTGTTGCATCTGTTCAGACCACAACTAACTGGAACTTGACTTTCCACTCTGTGGCCAGACGCAAGAGCAAGACGTTAGTCTGAACGTTTGGCTTGTCTGATCATTTTCATAGCTAATGTATCAGATAAAACCGAGCACAGCAAGAACGTGTCTCATTCCTGACTCTGCTCTAAAGGTTGGCTTGACAGTCATGTATTTCTGCACCATGGAGCTTTTTAAGCCAATATAATTGTGCTGCTGCGTACATGGGTGGGACTGATTTTGGACTGGAGATGTTACTGGCTTGAGTGTGGCATAGGACTCCAAGAACAAAGGATGTGGAAGTTTGACTCTCAGATCACAAGTGGGAGATGATAAGGGTATTATTTGAGTCTTTTGGATATCATCTGATACATATCAGATTGTCTGAGTCCCCTGATGGAGAAGGTGGCTAATAAACCTAGCCTAGTGGCAGTTCTACCACCCCAGCTTTCAGACGTCACTGGTTCACATTGGCAGATAAACATATATTAAAGAGATGTGTACCTCTTATTCCTTAAAAATTCTTTTTCTACTGTGTCTCACAGGTCATCTGCACTGGTTGTTCATGTCATTCTGCTGGGGAGGAACACAGGATTTGAGCTGGCATCTGTGGGGAATTGCTGGGAAGCTTTGCCCTGATTGTGCTTATGTTCCAGATCATTTACACAAGCTTTTCAAATCCAGTGCTTTGGGAATATGGTCGGGATATGCTAGAATAAACTGAGCATGCTGCTTCCATGAAGTGTGGGAGCAATGAGTCACACTACACAGAGGGACTTATGTAGAAAAACTCCCTGCTAGGTGTCAGAAGAAAATGTGTTCTGTTCCTGCAGCCTCTGCGGTCGGGCAACACATGCTGCAAAAATGTTCTGGATGTGCAGGAAGCCAGCGAGAGCTGGGAGCTCTGACTGGATCCCAGGAACACGCAAATCCTACACAAATGTCCGGAGACTACTCAATGGGGAAAGACACGAAATAGCCTCCTGACAGTGCTTTGCAGGGCTATGGTTTGCCCCCTTCAAAGGGGATTTGTTGATGCAAGTTTGGATGGAGCTGCTGCCGCTCACAGAACATCTGAGATCACAAACTCCGTCCTTCCCCATTCCCATCAGAGAACCCCTTGAGGAAGGGAATAGCCTAATATTGAAATTGTCTGCAAGCTAGTTAGATCAGCAGCCCTAGACTGCTGCAAGGGCTCTTGGATAATATATGTATAAATTTTTTTATGGCTTTTTATGAAAAAGGAAGTCAGGCCTGGCTTGCTGAGACTGGAAGAGCAGGGAGTGGATTGGCTGTCAAGGGTCAGCCTCCCAATAGCCCTGTGATCAAAGGCTGCTCTCAGCAGCATGAGTTTATAGGCAGCCAAGACAAACAATGAACGACTTTATCTCCTTTCAGAAAAGGGAAAAAAAAAAAAAAAACAACACTTAAGTTCCAGGAAACCATTTCTGAACTAGACGAATTTTGGTTGTTATCCTCTTTCTCTCTCCTAGTGCAACTATTTTCTAGATGTAGGATGATAACAGGGAGGCAGCAGAGCAAAGCCCAAATGTGAACCAGGTTGTGCCATGTTCTCAGGTGGTGAAAATTGGTGCAGAGCTGGGGAAACTCCAAGCAGCAGGACCAGTTTACTCCTGCTGAGAATCTGGTTTTCACCAGCAGCTGTCGCTGGAAAAGCAACAGGAAACTCTGAATTGAACTGTGTCCATTTCCCCTGGTTCCATCCCTTCTCCGAAGGTGTGCCTCATTTGTTTGCAGTTGGAATGTTGCCTGTTGGGATGTCCCAGCTGGGCCTCCACAGTCAGCTGGTCAGAGCACAGCTGGCCAGTTTTAAACATGCTGGCAGCCCGCTGGATAAAGTGAGCAGAGGGGAAAAGCATTTTGGGCTCCTGTGTACTTGATTATTTCTTTGGGAGGGAAAGGAAGATATGAGAAGAAAGAGTCTCATTCCTAAAATGGAAAAAGTTGCAAAACATTTAGTTGGGTTTGGATGTGAGGGAGAGGAATCTTCTCAAACTGCAGAGTGGTCTTGATTTAGGATTTCCTGTTGGATACATTTCAGAAAGCTGTTCCAGTCATAAGTGGCCAGATTCTCAGCTAGAATAGATGTGTAAAGCTCTGCTGATATGAATCCATGTAGCACTTTGACCCCAGCCTAGGATCTTAGGCCGAGGTCTGGTCGTGGATGCAAAGATCTGTCCCTGCTTATGGGCTCAGGGCAGGACTAAATCCAAACAGAAGTGGCAGTTCTGAGGTTCAGAGCTGCATGTGGGTGCTTAATCCCCTTCAGTGCTGACACTCCCAGTCATTTGAGGGTTGGACTGTTCTAGGAAGATGTTTTAATTCAAGACTGTAAGGTTTGTTTTGGTGTTTTGCTAAATGGGCCTGGTCATATCACTCTGGGGAGAGGCAGGAAGCCCCCAAACCTTCCAACAGCCTTGGGGGTTTTATACCCATTATGTGTTTGTAACCTTGTGCACACTGAACATGGAAAATTTTGTGAGAAAGGTTTTCCAAGCCAGGATTTAGTGCTGAGAATAGAGGCAAAAAAGCCCTGGGGGCTCAAGAGAACATATTTCCACAGTCCTTCCAGGTGTCCACCCAACAAAGTAGTGGAGAGTTGGGAGGGCATCGTCATTTCCAGTCATGGGTGCTCCTGAGACAGTAATGGGGATTGTGGCCTTGATGTGTGGGAACAGGACCATGGCAATGCAGCTGCTGCCCAATGAAGCAGCAGAACGTCACCTTCTCTTCTTCCATCCACCCTGGTGGACTCAAAGGGATAAATCTAATCTCCTGTTCTGGATTTTAGGATAGAAGGGGGAAGAGAAGGGAAAATTGGATCCAGGCCTGCATACTGAGTCCAGTGGCATAATCAATAACAGGACAGGCTGGCTGGTTCTCTGTCCTGGGGTCTTGCTACATGAAGCTGATCAGGTTTTGCCAATGGCTGCAGCCTAGGGAGGAAGGGTTTTCTCCAGGGGGTTACTGAGCTTCAGCTGGAAGGTCTGAGCTGAAGCAGAGAGAAATTTGTTGATGTTTGTGAGGTTTGGATTTGATTTTTTTTTTTTTTTTTTTTTTTGTCTCTTACCCCTTTTGCCACCATAGGAAGGAGCAGCTGCTGGAGACCTCCATATGAGGAGAGGACAGGAGAGCCCTGGATTTTCTTTCCTTGGCTGGCACTGCTGCTCCAGGGTACATTCCCAAATCCCTGACTTTCTTTCCACACCTGTCAGCAGGTGGAAAGCAGGGCTGGGCTGTGTCCACTGCTGTGTTCTCCCCTTGAAGTCCTGGTCTCTCTGTTCATGTACTTTGTGTTCCTCTGCCTTTCTCCCACCCTTCAGAGTCAACACTGCAGCAGCCTGTGAGTGACAGCAAAAAATGAGCGACTTTATTTTGTTGAACTTTATTGACCTACAGGCCTTTGTTTTAAGCCTCTAACATTCAGTCTGCTACCTGCTGCTCCTGCCTTGTGGGAGCTGTTGAACTCCAGAGGCACCAGAGCTCACAGGTTGGTGCTAACACACCTGGTACCTTCAGGTCTCAGAAAATGAGCTCCCCACTTGTTCAGGGATTTTAGCAAAGTTCAAATCTCCCATTCCTAGAAAGTGACTGTGACTCCCCCGGTGAAAACATGCTGCATTTCCCCAGCGTGGTTAATTATTTATACAGTATTTCTGCATAATTACCGGGCTTCTGTGAAGGTCTCAGGGTGCTCTGCAGATGCCAAGGTGTGACCTCACCAGCAGTTGATGAAACTTTGGTGACCGATAGACCTGTGACTTGCCCAGGGCACAAAGCACTGGGCAACGTGAGCTGGCTCCCTACCTCCACCCTGATGAGTTACCCCCATTCTGCTGCTCCAGAGAAGCTGGAAATCCAGTTTAACCATCTGCTTGGGAATTCCCCTGTAGCTGGAGGGGATGGAGCATTCTCACACCCCAGCATGGAGGGTGCGGTTGAGGTGAAGTTCGCATGCGTGGGATTGGTGCGCGCTGCCTGAGCCAGGCTGACCCCCAGACTGTCCCTTGGGAACTGGGACACTTGGTCGGGGCTCAGCATGGCACTTTGGGCTGCCGGCTGTTTCCCAAGGTTGGGCAGCGTGTCCTGGGCATCCTGGGAGCTCGGTGATTGTGTTTGTGCTGGGATGTAGCTGGAAGAAGAGTGTCTGATGTGCGGGTGTTGGGAATCTTCCCCATCTCTCTGGTTAGAGGGCCTGTGGAAACCTGGGTTTTAGCTGCTCTGGAAGCAGAGGACAGAGCTGCATTGCTCTTGAGCAGAACAGGCTTTGTGAGGGGGGAATACTCTCAAAACCAACAAAATCTCCCTCTGCAATTAAGGACGTTTCTAAAATAGTAGCTGTAATCAAACATTCTAAAAGGGGTTTGCAGCATAGCATTGTTAGGACCTGGTTCTCCAGAACTCATACTGGAAGTTGTGTCATCTTCCACTGTCAGACACCAACTTGGAAAGCCCCAGCTGTTGAACAACATGTGGCAGCAGCATGTGCTCCAAAACTGGGGAAAAACCCATAAAGCAGTGACAGCCAAGGCATAATTTGGACCACCACTGGTCTGCAGGGTTGGGGTTTTTATAGCAGTTCTGATTGGTTTTTTAATTCATCCTAATTTCTTCACAGAAATAATTAAATGGTTTGATGGAGGAGCCTGTGGTTCCCTGTTGATTAGAGGGGCCCTTCTGCTGTGGCAGGACAGGGGAGCTGGTGCTGCTCTGTGGTCACTGGTGGTACAGTAGGAGCTGAGAACATCACCTGGACAGAGGTGATTTATTCTGTAGTGTGTAAATTTATTGCCAAACCCCACAGATTATTGCAGAAGAACACTTTGGGAGGCCAACATTAAGGTTATTCATTGCAAGAAGGAGTTTTTAAATTTATTTTTCAGATAAAGCTCTCAATGAGAGCAGCTCAACAGAGCTGACTGGATCTCAGTAGGATATCCCCATATGGAGAGGGGAGCTCTTGGAGTCTCGCTCTGTGCTGGGTGTGAAAGGCCATTCCTATGACCCAATCATCAATATATTGGGTAAATCTGTATCCAGCAATGAAGTCTGGATTGAGTTAGAATTGCCCAAAGACCTATTAATGCAATGTACTTGTTATTTTTCCTGGCGTGCTCCGGTTTTTCTCTACCCCTCATGGTTTTCTTCTGCAGTTCACAGATAGTTGGGAAAATGTACTGCCTTTATTTTCTGCATGACAGAAAATATCTTCATCTTTTGCTTTTTTTTTTTTTGTTTTGTTTTAAGCATAATTAACAGAGCAAAATTACTTGCAGATTCTGCTTTTCAATGGTCAGAACACAAACTGTCGGTTTTGCTTTGGGGTTTTTTTATGGCTGAATTTTGGGAAAGAGGGGATAGAAGAATTACAATTACCTGCTTTTCTGTAATGGGTAAAAACAAGAACCTTTTCATGAAAATTGACTGACGACAGTACTTTTTTCATGGGGAGGAGGGAGGATTAGGGTAAGGAGCAGAAAGAGCAGCTCGAGTTAAAACTCCTTTTGGCAAGTGAGCGCACAACAGCACACACAACAAAATTCCACCCTGCCTCTGCTCTTGCTGGGTTGAGTTGGATGCCATTAACCTCCCAACTGCAGTTTCTTTTGTAAATATGGTTTTCATTTTTCCTGTTTTGCTGCTGTTTAGGTCCTTATCAGTTCCTTGCTTGACAAGAGATGCTTCTGCTTTTTCTTCTTGTTCATCCTCGCCTTCCATGCTCAAACATAAGCATTTCCCATCATTGTTGGGTTGTTTCATCGCAGAGCAAATCATTCCCTTGCCTGTTCCCCCTCCCCTGCTGTTGAGCTTCATGATGAGGAGTGTGGAGGAAGGAAAATATAGAGCTCATTTATTTTTAAGTAACTGTAACTAATGGCTTGATCAGCTAACGTAGTGGAAAATATGCAAACTGCTCGGAGGAGAGTGGATGTTAAAAATGTAACTACAACATTATTGAGACATCTTTCAGCTCTAATGACAGACTGAATAACAAACATGTCAGAAACTTTATTGCTTCTCTAAGCAAAACCAAATAATTGAATTTATTTTCAGTGATGGTTTTTTCTTTGACATATTCAGCTCCTCGTCCATTTTCCTGTAGACCTTGTCAGATCTCTTTGAATAAACAGATTTTTTTCTTAAATGGTAGAGTGAGCAGGGTGACAGGACTTTTTCATTCCTCCCTTTCTTCTCTGCCACACACTTTTTTTTTGGTTTATCACATAAGACCAATTCTCAAATGTTTCTGCTGTGACTCCATCATTGCATACATTGGTTGTAGCTGTCTGCTCCTTGAGCACATCCATGAGTGATGTGGACTGGAACCAATTTATTTATTTCTCAATATTTATGTTACCTTGTATCAGCTGATGATCTGGTCCCCATAGTCTGGAGCTGTGAAAGTTCTTGTGCAAGCCTTTGTGTAAATTAGGGGCTGCTCGTTCTGCTGTGACCAGAGGGCTCTTCTCTGCAAGACTCCCATGATGGTGCAGGCTGTGAGCAGCACAGGAGAGCCTACGATGGGATCTTTTTTCACAGTTCTCACGGGAAATAGGGGAATCAAATCCATTTGTCTAATGGGACAGCCCTTGAGAAAGCATGTATTCTCTTTTAAGGCATCCTCCCAAAGAGAAAGGTTGGTTGGATTTCCATCCTTTCCCAATGGAGGGGCTGGGGAGGCCCTCATGGCACGGTGCCGTGCCGCACCTGCCAGCCCCTGCAGCTCTCTGCTCCAAATTGCTCCTTGCCCTTCTTGGCACCAGGAGCTAAACCTGCAGTTCTCCCTCTCTGAAAGGGAACCCTGGAGCTGGCCCACAGCTCTGCACAGCACTGGGGACACACCAGCTCAGACACATGGTCCTTGCATGTGCATTTCTTTTTAATTTAATGCAGAGCTGCAGCAAACCATTCCACCCACAGGTGAGATCCTTGGAAAACTGAGTGCCCAGAGCTCTGAAGCTTTCAGCCTTCACGCTAACGCACGGGCCCAGCTGGCTGGAGATTAAAGAGCGCAGTTGAAAACCAAAAAGCATTTGAAATTGCACCACTGAGCTGGCAGGAAATTCCAGCTTTTTGTAGATGTCGGAGGCGTTGGAACGGCGAGGAACCAGAAGGTAAAATTCCGGGGTGAATCGCATCATCAGCATTTCAGCAAAGCCTCGGACAGGGGCTGTGCATGGGGGGGCACTATCCCCACCCCTCCCAATCTTGGGAAGGGGGGAAGAGCATCCTGGCTTGCAGCCTGGCTCCTGCCTCAGCTGTCTCTGAGCACAAGAGGCCTCTCAGCTCAGTGTGAACCCCAGAGCGGTGCTCAGCACTTGCTCTGGGGATGGAGCTTCCAGCCCTGTCAGCCTCAGCCAGCCCCAGGCGTGCCAGAGATCTCCAGGGCAGATTGGAAGCTTTTGTTGTGCCCAAGATAAACGTTCTCTCTGCTGCTTGGACTGACTTGTTCGTACTCTTGGAAGATAACTCACAGCTTAGCGGGGTTTTAACTGCTCTGAAAGGAGTCAGTGTTGTGTGTGGTTTGATCAGAGAGGACATCTGCCTGCAAGGAGCAAGGGTAGGAGACCAAGAGGACTAAATGGTTTTTTGGACCTTTATTCTTTATTAGTGCAGGCATGTGTGGGCCTGAAATGAGACTGTTGGTGAGCATTGATTCTGAAATCCTCCTGAAAATCAGTGTGACCACTCATTCCCTTCCCCTCCAAAATTGGCTGCCAAAGATTATCACTCCAGCAACAATGCTTACAGGCAGCTGAAGAACTCAAGGCCTCCTGTGAAGCCATTGGCACCAATGGGAGACTTCAGCTTCCTCTTCTCTCATCCCCTTTCCTCCCCCCTCACCAAGAGCAGATCAAGCTCTGCCCGCATAAGTGGTGGAGAACAGAATCTGCATTGACGACAGATGGAACGAATGTTATGGATGCATCCCAGGCCCTGAGTTGTTGTGCCACATAAATCAGTAGTAAAACTTTGCCAACTCAGAATGCTTCACAGGACTAGATTATCAGCCAGCTTAATATCTGGCTCTGCAACCCCAAAATTGCATGGTCCAAATAAAATAAAAAAAAAATAGTGAATGCGTGTGCCCTCAGTTGAACTTCCAGCCAGCGGGGCTGGGTTGGGTCCAGCTCCTGGAGATGAATGTGTCTCTGTGATAAGTGACTTGTGAAAGATAATTCATGGTTTGGAAGCCTCCCACTGCACCAATGGGCCGTGGATGCAGCAGATGAAGTGTGAGGTCCCAAGCTGCAGATGCTATCGGACTGTGAGGGCAGCTGGATGTGTGCAATGGCCAACCCCAGCCATCAACCCTGATTAGATACCAAACGATCAGGGCACTCAGAAATACTTCATCTTGCTCTCCTTGCGTGTGTGCCAGTGCCTGGGCCACTGCTTCGCAGAGAAAAGCTGGAACCACAGGCAGCCACCATGTGTGAAAACTCGCTCCCGTCAGGAAAGCTGCTTCCCATGCGCTGCATAAATCCCAAGTGGTTGGGATTTAAGAAAAAAAAGACAAAAAGAAGACAAATAAAAAGATTTGCTGTTAAAATTATGACTTGGCAACCCCATAGATGTGCGTGGGGGAGAAGTGCCTGCAACCTTTTTAGAGACATACTTGCCCTTTGGAAAATGAACTTCCATTAAAGTAACAAGACTTCACCCTTCTCGGTGGGGTTCTGGCAGCACGAGGGGGAGAGGAAAGGCTGAAATGATCCCTTCAGCTTTCTCACTCTGTCTCAGCTATGATAAAATGAAATATTTTAATGCAGCACTTCAGATCTCTGACAGCTGTGGTAGCCTGGTGTTTACAGAAGACATCCTGTTGTTCAAGGGAGACACTTCTGCCTCACTGAAATTAAGAGTTTTTAATTTTTTTTTCCCTCCTCACTGCTCTTTTATGCAATTTCCACTCCAAGAGGCCATTACAAGGGTGACTCTGCACATTCTGAGGATTGTAACAGCAAGTTCTTCACCAAAAAGCAGATCCAGCTTGTGGGAAAACTGCTCTGGTGTCCACACGGGGCTGAGCAACACTTGGAAGGGAAAAAAAAAGCCTTGATGGTCACGGAAACTCGCTGCAGTACTGAGTCCAGCACGTGAGTGTATCCTCCTGGGATTGCATCCCAGCTTGCAGCACAGTGGGATGAATCATAAGGAAATGCCACCCCAGGGAACAAATTGATCTTTCTTTGATGGCTCTCGGACAAGTGCTGGGATAGTGATGGAAGCAGGGAGGGAGGATGCATCCAGCTCGCTGCATTCTCCGCAGCGCTGCAGGAACACGCTGGCGAGGCTGGGCATGCTTTGCTGCCTTCCCAGCAGAAAAACCATTTCCCTGTGATTTTGGTTCCTTGATCTTTCTAAATAAACAGTTTCTTTGTATTGAGAAATAAAAAAAAAAAAATTAAAAAAAAAAAAAAAGCTCAGCCATTGGTGCACTGAGAAGATTTTTTTGGGAAGTAGGGAATGTGGGGGCTTTTACCTGCTGGCAGCCCCTTTGGTGCTCCACAGGGGTTTTGGAGTTTTCATCTTCTGAGCAGGGTGATGGGAATGATAACTCCGAGCCTTGAACATCTTCTTCAGCTTTGGATCTCCAAACCTGCTGCACTCTCGGATTTTCCCCAGCCTCGTGGGCATTCATGGCTTTGTTCAGCCACTGCTTTGCCTCTGAACTGGGAGAGCTCAGGGAGCTCGGTCAGAAGCTCAGGGTCACTGATCTGCTGCAGGATTAGCAGCAGAGCCAGAATCAGTGGTTCACAGCCTGCTTACCGTCTGCTGTGGGGTGGCTGGAGAAGGGGGAATTTTGTGTTTTGCCACTGCTTTGCTTGGCAAAGGCTGTAAGACCAGGATAAAGCCTGGTTTCCCTCTGTGGGACCTGCAGTGAAAACCAGGTGAAGATCTCAGGTCTTTCTGTGATGAGACACCAAAGGGAAGCCCTGTGAACACCATCCTGGCATCCTTTGTTCTTGTGCTCCAGATCTGGGAGCTGGGACTTTAGAGCCCATGATATCACCAGGGAGCAATCCCTGCGGGTGCTCCCCTACATTCAGCTGGCTTGGGTAGGAGAAAGGGTGAGTGAGTCCCACAAGCTGATGGATATCTTGCACCTCTGGCCACTGATTTAAGGGGAAATGTGTCGCCGTCCTCCTGTCTCCCCACAAAAAGCCTTAGATGGAAGAAACTGGGAGATCTTATAAGATCTCTATCAGGGGACTTGCTTTCAAGTGACAGCCACGTCTTTAATCCAGCAAAATCTTTCTGTTTCTATTGATGCCCTACAATAAAAACAAAAGTAAAGAGAGGGAAGAATTAAGAACAGGGAGACTTGCTTTTAAAAGGCTTATAAAAATACATATAAAGCGAGACACGATGAGAACAAAGGGGTAATGGAAGCCGACAGACAGTTCTCATGCCATTAAACTGCATCTCAAAAAAAAAAAACCTCTCTCAAAAAAAAATCAAAAAAAGTTAATCATTATTTGGGGGGGTGGGGAGTGTTTTTATTGTGAACATGTGCAAATGGAGGCTTCAGCCGTATAAAACCCATGCCCACAATAAGTATATTTGTGTAGCAATTAATGTGAGATCACAGGCTCAGCTTTTGCCAAATAGTCGTGTCAGCATGGGGTACATTATGTGTGTCAGGAATCCAGTTTCCAAATGTGGAAGACATTGGGCCACTCATAATTAAATGTTTTGTCATCGCGGGGAAGAGCCGCGTGCGCTTCGGCTGAGCCGAGCGCGGCACCTCCAGCGCCGTCGCCCAGGGTTTGCTCTCTTGGCAGCTCTTTAAGGAAACTTTATGCAGAAGGAATTTCAAGACACTTGTAATTAGATCTCTCTCCCCCCCCCCCCCCCTTCTTTTCTTCCTCCCCCTCCCTGAAATGCAGAGGGCAATTTTGATTTTCTCTCTCAGCCAAAGAAACCGAGTTTCAATTTCTCTTTATCGTAGCAGGGATTATCTCCCTGACTGGTTGTGTTGAGCCATCATTTCCATGGGTTTCTGTTAGTGTTTCTAGTAACACTTCTGTGAATCCAATACTTTCTGAGAAGTTTATTACAGCAGCTGCTAAAGGCAAAGCAGTAACGTCCAAATAGTGCAGGAACATGCATTTACCACGCTTACAACTCCAAGAGATTCAGTTACAAGAACTGCTGTAATATTTCTCTTTTTTTTTCTCCTTTTATTTCCTTTTTTTTCCTTTGCTATTCCTTGTGGTCTTATTAAGACCCAGCAAAGACTGTGGTCCCTGGTGCTATGTCTCTGAATTAATTTTAAGTAAAGCAGAGGCTGGAATGGAGTGTGGGAAGGTTCTTGGCATGGATGGGCTTGGCTGGAGTTTTCAGCAGAGACGTTTAAGGGAAGGGGAGAAGAGGATTGCATGTGTGTATATGGGGGGGACAATATTTTTTATATATTCTGCACAAAAAGCCATCTCCAGAGCTATCAGGCTTTCATCACCCCAGTCTGATCCAAGGATGTTCAAAAAGTGAAACACGTCGTAAATCTGGCAGGCTGGCTGGAACTTGGAGAGGTTTGAAAGGCACTGGAGGGTGGGAGCATCCCGGCTGGGCTGGGCAGGGCTGGGCTGGTCAGTGCAGCCCATGCTGGGGGAAACCCCTTCGCACGGCTCCCGGCACTTCCATCGGGTTTTTGTCTCCATGCTCAGGAGATATCCCCATTACTGCCCCCCGCCCCATTCCAGGGAGATGGGAACACATGTGCCCCACTGTAGAAACGCTGAGCAGCTGAGACAGAAGCTGGGGAGTTCAGAGTGATTTTTTTTCTTTTAATTATTTTTTTTTTAGTTCTTTAATGGTTTTCTCAGTGGTGATTGAGGCATCTCTTGAGAATGAGGAGCGCAGCACAAGTCAGTTTTTATTCCACCTTCCCCAGTGCTGCTTCTTCAAGTGATTTTCCACTTGATAAGAATTGGGAGAGCGGTGTAAAAGATGATTCAGGGTGAATAGCAGAAGCTCTGGTGCTTCCCCACACTCAGTGCCCTTTTCTGCATGAGGTGAGTTAGATGTGGATGGGCAACACAGGATTTCAGAGCCTTCTCCCCCTCCGCTGGTGGTTTGTGACTCAGTCACCCTGGTTAAATCAAAAATGAGGTCACTAGTGCTCCAAAACTGCAATAATGCCTCTTGTTTGCAGATCTCAGGGTGGTGGGCTAGTATAGACAGCTGCCCTGTACCAAAACTTATTCCAGGAATTTTCCCTTCTATTTTCAGACCTCACGCTTTGCAAAAGTAATAGGAACATGCACCAGTGATAGGGACATACTTTACTCTAAATGAGCAAAACACCCACATTTCCACGTTTCCCTTTTATTAACTTTAACCACAACTCTTCAGGACGGAACATAAATAAAACATCAGCCATATTAACTTTAGAAGATGGTGTTACTTAAAGACACCTGCTAATTAATTACAGCCAGAATCTTAGCAAGGCTCTAAATGAGAGGGGTTCTCGCCTCCCAAGCAGCATTTCATAGGAGGCAGGTAGCGTGCCGAGCTCACGGATACTTCGCCCTATTTGTTTGTCTTGTAGGTGTTGCAGCGGGATGTAAATTCTTGTTTTTATTAAGAAAAAATCCCCTTTTCTGAAAATGATTCATCAAGTACCTCGTCCTCATTGCATGTAATGTCTTGTTGGGCCTGGAATTGCTCTCTGCCGAGCGCTTGCACCGCAGGGAAGGTGCTGGGTTCGACAGGAGCCGGGGCGCTCGCAAGAGGAGCCTTTGCTCAGTCTGTGCTTGCCTCCCATGGCTGCATGGTGGAGAAGCCTCTGGAGGGGCAGAGGCCAACAGGGGTTGGTTTTAACTTGTTCCAAAGAGGTGAAACCCTCGTTTCCTCTAAATCTCGCCAGTGACGCTTGGTTTTCCATTTCCCCTGCAAATGTTGTCCTTGCTTGGGAAGTCCACTGAAAGGGAGGAACCCGGAGTGGACTAGGAGGTCCTCTTCCCAGGAGGCAGGAAAGTTATTTGAAATTAGTGGTGAGGCCACCTGATTCTGTAAAAGCTACTCATGGAAGGCAAAATCTCAATGAATGAATCTGCAGAAATCTCAGATATTAATGGTGAGACTGAAGGGAGAAGGGGAGAGGATGGCAGCAGCAATTAGGGCTGGATTGCCTCACCTGGTGGAGTGCACTTCCCATCCATGCTGGGGGAATTCCAAACTTTTCTGTGCCTTCTACCACACATTTGAAATTGCCTCTCTAGGTGGAATGGCTGAGGGTGGTGAGAGTGCTACAGCATCCAAAAATGCAAAGTTATGGCATGGGGGAAATCTGTCTGAAACTCGCCTGGGATTAGGATGGCACTGAGCATTTGTGCAGGAGGTGTTGGTGTTTCTTCTGCTCCAGGGACAGGGACCCCACAGATTCCCAAACCCCATTGACACTGAAAGAGCTTTTGGGGCTGGAGTTGTTTCCAGTGCAGCACCTGGGACTGCACTTGGGTGTCGTGGTGGGGTAATCACAGGCAGCAAAGGTGATGGCATCTGCCTGCTCTGCATGGCCCATGCATTATCCAGGGTGGGAAAATCCCCCCGTGCCAAGAAGGTGGATTTAAGGCTGTGCTTGGTTTCACAGGTTGATGGAGTGCCTCTCTTTGTAGTAGGGTGAGGTCATGTGGGTCCCTTCTCCAATGACAGGTGAGGGGTCTGAGCACACTGAGGGCTGAGTGCTGGCTGTGCCATCAGAGAGGTTGGAAGGTTATCCTGGTGGTTTAATCTGCCCTTCCCAGAAGCAGTGCTGCTCTTGTCCTTCATGTTGGTAGTGTTGCAGGGCAGGGGCTGCTTTCTGCATCCCAAAACCAAGGGGTTTTGCACCAGTAGTGCTACTGCAAAAGCTGCCTGGAGCAGCCCAGCAAAAAAAACCTCACCTTTTCCTTCACTCCCTACCAAGACAGAGTTCCCAGTCTTGAGCTAGGAGCCAGGCTGTATCCTCACTCCCAAATCCTGGCCCTGTGGATTGAGCTCAGTAACACCTGGACAGACCTTTCTGCCAGCAACCCCAACACCACTTCCTGCAAAAGAAGGTTTTTTCCCCCTGGCCTTCCCCTTGGTCATGGCCACTCTCCCTGCAGAAACCCTGGCTCTCCAATTCCAGGCTGAACTTTTGAACCTTTCTCCTCCAGCCTCATCCAGGTCGTTATTTTTGACACCCTTTCCCTGAGTTACTGCAGAGCTGAAAAGCAGAGGGCTGGCCTGGCCATGGCTCCTGGCTGCTCCCCGTGTCCAACACTCCCTGCTAGCCCCTGGCACACGTTCAGGTGAGCTCAGGGCGGCCCAGCACTTGTGACAGCACAGTGGACAAGTGCCACCAGGGAGGAGAGCTGCCTGCTGTCTGGTCTTGCCACTTGTATGACTTAGGGAGTCTATTTTTCTTGATCTGGATCCCGCATTAATTGTTTCCCGGAATATTTTGCTACATGAATATCACGATTCTGTCTGCTTGGCTTGCCCTGAGTTGAGCAGAGGTATTTATGAGTGGTTTTTTGCACATATTTTTCACCTTTTTGAAATGCTTGGCGCTGTTGTGGATGCTGGAACAGATCCTTACAGTTGAAAATGCAGAACTCGGTCTGGTTGGGGACTGAAGGGAAAAGCAGTGGTTTAGCTGCTCAGCTCTGGCTTAGCTGATGCTGAGTGATGGTGAGCCCTGCACTCCTGCAGAGCTGGAGGTGGCCAGTGGAGGGGTCAGGTCTCTTTGCCTCTGCTGGTGTAATTCAGAAGTCAGAAAAAGCCTCCTCATCCCCAAAAAGAGCATCAAGGAAATCTGTCCTCCCCAGAGCTGGGTGCGAGTACTTTGGCTGAAGCTCTTCCCTGCACACAAGACTTATTGCAGTATTTTATTTGTTGTATGACAGTCTCTGAACCAGGTTCAGGCCCATGATCAAGTTACCAGGGCTCAGCTGCTGTGCATCAACCAGCCAGGGGGGGTATTCCCACCCTAGGACAAAGAAAAGGTAAAATCTGTTCATTTAAATGTCTTTCACAGAGGTTTAAACGAAACACCATTGGTTTTATGTACTCATGTGTGCAATTAATGAGGCACTAGGTTGATTTGAGCCCCTGGTTATCCAACTCTGATGGCCACTTTGGTTCGGACCAAAAGAGAAGCATCCCAAATGAATTTATTTATTTATTCACCTATACGCTGTGGCACTGGCAGACAAATGGAGGAATTAAAACTTTACTTATGGGAATGGAGCCGGCCATTGCCATAGATTCTTACAACCATTCCTTGGAGGCCAGGGATTCATGTCCCCTTGGAGGGAGGGGTTTTCAGACCCCACCAACCTCTTCTTTCAGCTGCAGCAGGAATCAGGAGGTTGATGGTGAGCACCAGGCTGTAAGCCTTACTGGGAAAATGAGAGGATCTCTGAGGATCCCATGCTTCCCCAAAAGATGTCCCCTCATTTTCACCTTGGAGTGAAAGGATGCTGTTCTGGGGGTAGGAACACAGCACAGAGCTCATGTAGGTGTGCATTTTACGGCTCAAAAATTTGTTGAGAAATAGGAAAAGTGGTTCCCAAGAGGTGTGAGGTGTTTGTAATTGAAGAGCCCTTCCTTCCAGGGGAGGTTTCCCAGCTGCCTGTCAGTGCCAGCCCCAAGGTGCCAAATCCTGGCGCTCTGAGCCCAGCTCTGCCCGGCTCTGGGACACCTCTCTTCAAGCCCTGTTGCAGCTCTTGAGCTAAACAGGAGCTTAACTGTGTCCTCCTGTGGGCCAAGAGCTTTAGAGCTGGCACAGTAGAGCACGGTTGAAGGTGATGAAGCATCTGCCTACACTGTCTATTATTGGAACTGCATCGGAGCTCAGGCTGGGGAACCATTTTCTGAGCAGCCTTCCTGGCTCCCTGAAATCGATGGTGAAAGTAAGCACAACATGTTTACATTCCTCTGTGCTGACAGCTGAGCAGGTTTTCAGGTGCCAACCCATCGTTTATCTTTTTCTTCTCTTTTCCTGTATACCCCAAAGTCCTGAAGGTGATTGTTCGGGGCCGTTCCTTGGGCTTTGCAGAATTTCAGAGCTGGTTGCAGACAAACAAAACCCTCTTTCTTGAAAAAGTGTGTGTCATTTTTGACTGGGATGCTTGTTTATTCCTGTTATTTTGGTGAATGGTGGCTTTGTTTCTTCTAGGTCTATTAATCTGCTTTTTTGTATGTGGTGCAGAAAGACAAATGCCAATTTATAGTCAAGACAAAATTCCAGTTTGGTGTTTGGAAATGCAGTATCCAAGCTAAAATCCTTAATTTTCTGCCTCTTTGGATTCATGGGAATTGCCAAGCTTCAGCTCTGAGCCTTCAGACCAGAGACTGAATTCAGACCAGGAGCTATTTAC
This sequence comes from Cinclus cinclus, assembly GCF_963662255.1. NCBI lineage: Eukaryota > Metazoa > Chordata > Aves > Passeriformes > Cinclidae > Cinclus > Cinclus cinclus. The sequence continues at coordinate 9,512,813 of NC_085062.1, forward strand.
TACTTTAGGGAAAGCAAAATTAAATCTAAGTATAGGGATAAAACTTCGCAGGCTTAAGGTTTACAGTTTTCAGACTTCCTTACTCAGGAGCATTTCTGCAGTGAGTTCATGAACATTTTGTCCTTTTATGCTTTTCTTACTTGTATTTGTATTGTTATATTTTTGAAGCCCTGCTGCTGTGGCTTGTTCCCTGCATCCATGTGAAACCACGGCTTCATCTGATAGAATGAGCTGCAGCAAAGTTCTGCTTAGCTCCAGTATTTTTATTGGAGCACCAGTAAAGGAAGAAGTGCAACACAGCATCTCACAGACCAACCCTCAGCTCTCACTAGTGTCATAAATCAGAAGTAAGAAGCTCACCTAAAGTCAAGGGAAAAAAGGGATTTTTGTAAATGGAAACGGCTGCAAGTCCCATATGGATGTTGTGGTAGAGGTCCCCTACTCCAGAAGGAGGTGGCCCCATCACCCCCACGCTGGGTTTTCCCCATGGGAATGGGAATTCATTACTTAGCTTTTTCTGAGCCATAACAACAGAATATTTTGCAGAGCAGCTGAGCAGGACTGCAATGCACGACCGACAGAAATGCCATGGCCTCCAGAGTAAATCAGAATTTCCTCTTTGATTTGAAGGGGGGAAAGCTGATTTTTACAAGAAAATTCAGGGATGATCACTGAGCTGTCCTATTCTCCCTGTTCCCCAGTGATACTTCTCAGCAAGCAATACTAGAAATACAGATGTTGGGTTTGCCTTTCATGTTTTCTTGGTAAATATCTGAATAAATATTTATCAGTAAACAGAGCAGATTTATTTCTGAACTGGAGTTGGCTGGGTTTATGCATAGTTTTTGGTGAGGGGTTTTTAGGTGTGGTGGAGGGATGCTCAGTCTCAGGGACTGAGCTCTGCAGAGAGAAGAAATGAAGCAGAATTGGGTTTTTAATCAGAAAATGCTATTTAATGGCTCCTCCCTCATAAAATGTGCTGATGGAGAAATTATATGTCATAAAAACAAACAACACCTCGTTCCCCCTCAAAAAAAAAAAAAAAAAAAGGACTAGGGAGTAGGGAGTTTCCTTGCAAAATGTATTACTTGGATGTTTTCAGACTGAACAAACTTTTTTATTTCATTTTTGAGCTCATTTCAGGGAAGAATCCATAGAGAAATAATTGAACAGAGGCTCCAAACCCAGATAAAAGAACTTGCTCTGACTGAAACAAAACATTTTGTTGAGCTTGAAAGTATTTGTGTGCTTGGAAAGCAGCTCACTTTGTATGTAGGGGGGGTTGTTTTGGTGATCCATGAAATATTTTTGAGATTTATGGGACCTGGTGGTGACTTTGAAGACAGAAAGTGCCTTTTTCAGAGCAGCTGCAGCCGCTCATGTCCGTGTGCTGTGTGGGCACTGAGGAGATATGAAAGCAGTAAATGTATTCTGTGAAATGTGTTATTTGCAAAGATAATAGATGTATTTTATATAAATATATATGTATAAAATAAAATCTATGTGCAGGTTTTGGTGGGAAGGGAGCATGCGTGGGTGCATCCCACAGCCAGGTGAGGAGGGATTTGAACACAGAGCAGAGGGGAAGTTGATGGGATTAACTCTTCCCATCACCTACATTACTGTGTTTGGAGGGAGATGTCCCGACTCCCTAATCCCTTTTTAACCTCCCCACCTGGAATAACATCCTGACCAGTACAAAACCAGTTTGCTTCTGGTAGGCAGGAGGACTCTGCTGGGCTGCTGACAGCATTCCCTGGGTTTGGAGGCTCCCCTCTCTTCTAAAAGAGCCGTGTTCTCCTGGGAATGCAAAGCAAGCAAGGAAAACTTCAGGCCCCTCACTCCTTGCATCTTTACCTTTTGGGAAAAACTCTTCTCCAGATGAAATGCCAATCAAAAGATCAATGTCTCCTGTCCCAGGAGCAGGTTTTAGGGCTGGGAGAGTCTGCTGGACTCTCCAGAAAGTGATGCACCCTCAACTCGTGTTTTGAGGGAAGGGAGGGCACCAGGGAAACGCAGGGAAGAGTATTTCTAGCCTGATGTGTCTGAGGAACATGGCAGGATTCAGCTGGAACGATTAAACTGGAGTGAGTGATGGATCTGGAAAATGGAGAGAGCATCCTGTGCCCTCCTGCTCTCCAAACCTCGGGAGAGCCTTTTGCAGGCAGAGCTGGAAAAGGGGTGGCAGGATGCTGTGAGGGAGGAGTATGGAGGAAATACCTGCTTTTACAGGAGCGTTCCCATCACGGCACTCGTGTGTGGTGCTTGTTTAAAAGACACATTTCTCTCTGCACAGATTTCTCCCTTCAAACCAGAGAGGCTGAATGGATAAATCCTGAGATTCAGGGGCTGGCTCACATCTGTGTGTTTGAGGCAAAGAGGTTTCCACCTCCTTAGAGCTGAAATTGTTGAAGAAATCCAGTATTTCCACATCTTTTAGCAGTTCAGAGCATGGCAAAGAAAAAATTGTTTGGGGGAGAGGCACAGCTCTGGGCTGAGCGTTGAATTAGACAATGGAATAAGCTCAGAAATAGAAGGAAGTGCATCCAGATGGTTTGGTGATGACAGGGACATGTCCCTTCCACGGTCCTTAGGGAGCAGCAGGTCCCAGGGTGCTGGTGGAAAATGAGTGACCTGGGATTCACATCCCTTCTCTGGTGCTCACGAGGAACTCCCCTGACCCTGGCAGACGGGGCTTTCGTCAGGGCCCGTCCGATACAAACAGGAGAATTCAAAGCTACTGGATTAGGAGCTGGTGTGGCTTCCATTAACCCGGGGGTTTTGCTGAGCTGACTCGTGGAAGAGCCGTGCATCAAACGCAATGAATCAGGAGGGAAGCCCATAGATCAGAGGAGCCCGCTGACCTCTGCAGTGAGATGGCATTCCCGACAGGCAGCGTGTTGGGAAGGGGGGCGGCCAGCGAAACCAGCCTGGCCTCCTATTTATTAATTTCTTTAATGTCTTGATAGGCTTTCAGGCCCAAACGCGTTAATTTTGCCGATGTACACACAGATTTTTTGTCAGCGGGGATGGCTGGGGGCTGAGCCTCTGCAAGTATTAAAGTAAAAAAGCAGCCAGGGAAGAAACACTGCCTTGTAAGCAGGGTAGGTTTTACTGCAAGACAGCCAAAAATTGCTGAGCCCTTCCAGGGAATTCGCCTGCTCTGTTTTCTCTTTGCATGCTGCAGATATATGAAAATATTGATACATTCCTCAAGCATCCATCTGAGCTTGGAAGTGCATCAGGGAGCCCAAAAGCAATGCACACCCATGTGCAAGTGTGTAAATAGATATTGTTATCCTGAGACTGAGGCTGCAGTTTTCCTCACTGGGACCAGATTAGTTTCGTGCACTAAATGAGTTCATTCCCCAGCCAAGCAGCATTTAAACTACTGGAGGCAATTCTATTTTTAATCTTAAAAGTAAAAAAAAAAAAAAAAAAAAAAAAAAAAAAAAAAAAAAAAAAAAAAGGAAAATCCCTGAACTAACTGCAGATATATTTAGGTTGAGCCCCTTGCCAGCTAGGATGTGCCTGCACATATGGACACACAATAACTTTGTCCATTGCTGTCATAAAACTAAAGGCACTTATATGAGGGTAAGAGGTCAGGGGAGACCTTGATTTAATAACAGGGGAAACATTATTTTTCTGTTATTAATTACACATTATCCGTAGTACATTTGCTGCACTTACTTTAGATAAGGTTACATCTATATTTTTGTTTGGGAAACTTCTCGGGTCATGTAGGGGAAGGTGGCTGGAAGGCAGGGAAAAGAAATCTGATTTAGAGAGCTGGGGAAATGCTGCATTTCTTTGTGACCTCCCCCTTCTCAATCTGCTCTTCTGGGGACTGATCCTTGCACATTCCTGGAATAGCTCACTTGGTGAATGCTAAATGAATTGAGGTGCAGAAGGAAGTTGGGGTAGCACCAGCTTGGAGTTCCCAGAAAGTCCAGAGGGATGGATACATCCTTACACCTGTGCTCTCCCTCCCTAGCTCGTAGCTACTGGATCAGTCAAATTCCAAGTGAAAGGGTTATGTTCAGTGAGAGGGAGACTTAAAAGTTCAAATCCAGGTCTGGTTCAGTGCATTCCTTCTCTTGTTTCCCTGCTTTCAGCTGCTTTGGACGAGTCTACTGGGAGGATTTATCCCATTCCTGCTGGGGGGACTCCCAGCCTGCAGAGGTGATGGGCACTGGGGATCATTCCGGGGGGAATGTGGGGCTCAGCTCCAGGAATTGTCCCAAAGTGAGAAGCACAGGTGCCTCAGTGCTCCCTTCCCAGCACAGACCAGGGGATAGCAGTGTGCTGTCAGGGATGGATCCACCTCCCCTTTCCCAGCTGAGACTTTGCCTAAGGAAGGGGCCAGACAGCTGATGGGAAAGGAGGAAAAAGGAGGGAAAACAACCACTCTGTGCAGATGTATGGTTTGTATTACCAGGAGATGATGAACTTCTTCACATAGCATCAGCACGTGAGAAATTTCTCTTCTATAAGTAAAATTTGGTCGGAGGGAAAATAAATAAATAGAAGGGTTTGGTTTTTCAGCACAGCAAGGCTCAGGATTAGGATTTACCCACCTGAGACCTCCATCCGTGGGAGCACAAAGAGCTGAGGGAGAGGCTTGCCTGTTACATGGGAGAGCAGATCATTCTCCAGGCACTTAATTCCATAGGAAAGGCTGGCTGCTGCTCTGTGATCATCACAGACTCATCGAGTTTGGCAGGTGAGGCAGTGCCAGTGCTGGGCTGGGGATATTATCCTGCGTGGAGCTTCTCCTGCAGGTGAGGGACGGTTCAGTGTCCCTGGAATGTGTGTAAGGCTGAGCCCCAGCCCTGCCTCTGTCAGTGCACGTGGAAAATGGGAACCAGCAGCCATTCTGTCCAAGCTGATCTCAAATTAAGCTGTTTCTTTTCTCAAACCCCTCAGGACATGAGGGGATACCACTCTGGGTCTGTCTAGTGAGAAAGCAAACACAAGTCTGCTAGTCTGGGTGATCTATAGAAATGGCTGGGGGCTGGATGTTTTTAGCAGTAGTTCCTTTTTTCATGATCTTTTCCATACTCCAGCAGTGCTCCCATCAGTAGGAGCCACAGGCTGAGGCCAGGGAGGGATCTCTGCTGGGTTTCCCCTTGGGATATCTGACAGGTCTGCTACAAATTCAGTGATGGAGACCCAGCTGTGTCTGCTCTGGCTGAGTTTTTTTGCCTGCCCAAAACTCAGCACTTGTCCATCTTTGTGTACCCATCTATTTATTCCACTGTTTTCAGATGGCTTCCAGTATCTGTGGAGTGTTTGCCCCCTGTGGCTCATCCCTGGAAAGAAACAAGTGGAATTGTCTTTTTTTATGGATGTGAAAGGCAGAGACAGTAAAACTCTGGTTCTGCTTTAGTGGCTGAAAAGTAAAACACCTGAGGGCCTGATGAGTGTTGGGACACCAGTTTGTGTTACTTGACCAAATCAACTGGGAATCCTGGCTGAAGTCAGCACAGTGACTTGCTTAATTAATTATCTTGATTAATTTATGTGAACGTAGTGTGAGCTCCCTATTCCAGAATCCTGATCCCAGAGCTGAGCGTCCCTTGGATGTCCTTTTGGAGTGTTTGCTGCTGTCTCCCACCATCAGTTTCCAGTAGTTAACTTAATGTTATTTTTTTGGGGGGTTGTTTTATTCTCCAGTTTCCTGTTTCTAGCAGTAAAACGAAAGCAAAAAATCATCTGTACAGCTCAGGGTGATGATGTCCTTGGGTCAGAGGTGTGTCTGTCACATGCTCTGAAATGTGAGGTGGTCCCCAGTGCTCTGCCTTGTCAGGATCTTCTGTTGCACGTGTTTTGTCCCAGGATATGTTAATTTATATCAAAAATTATACGTCCATTTTCATTGCTGGCAAGCTTGTACCAAGGCAGTTTGTGCAGATAAACCTTTCAAGTCAGTTTATTTCAGAACTTTCCTAGAAGTCTGGCTGTGGAAATTCTCTCCTTGAAAACACTTGTACCTTAAATTAGGGGATTGATTTAAGCACGGTTCTTAAATCAACTTAATGTCCCTGCTAGAAGGAGCATTCATACAACAGTCATCTCAGCCCCTGCAGCCAGAGCCTCTGAGCTTTTCTCCATAAGTAAATAGAAAAAAAAAAAAAAGCAACCTCTGAGCTGAATCAGAGCCCTCTCCCTCCCACACAAAATGGAATGATTAAAAAAAAAAAAAGGATGCTTTTGTTTTAAGTGTAGAACCAGTCATAATAGGCACAACAGGGAAGTGCTTAATAGGGTTTCAGCTTGCAAAACAGTAATTAGAGATGATATTCCTCTGATTGCTCAAGGCTGAGTTTGTGATAGGTCATCCCTCAATCGGGGCTGAATATATGTGATGTGGAGGCCCATACTTGCAACATTACAAGGCAGGCATGCTTTTCTTTAATCATTATTATTTCAGTTACAACCCGGATGAGTGATCCCAGCTGGTAGATAAGAATCAAACACACACAAATAGGGCTCATCTTTCTTACCATATGGAAACCTGAATTGCAGAAGTCATCTCCATCTCAAACCCTGCTCAGCCCCCGTCCACCCAGGCACTGTTTCTGTCCTGTTTTCACTGTAGTTAATTGATGAGCAACTCTAACCCAAGCACAGCTTCTCCCTGGGTGTAGGGGCAGGGATAACTTCATTTATAAGGGCTTTGAGTCCTGCCTGGCTCTCCTTTCTTCTGAGCTTGAGGTACCATCTTCTCCTGGCCAGCTCAGAACACACTTTCCATCTGCTCCTTCCTCTTGGTAATAGTTTCATGTCCCAGCCACCAGGTATCCAAATGGTTTTTCTGAAAGTCCCAGTGGAAAAACGGGTCCTGCTTTTATAAGATATTTCCTTTACAAGTTTTAGGGGGGATTTGCCTTCTTTTAAGGGGTACCTGCACAGCCAGAGCAGAGACAGGACAAGCCCAAGGAATGCACTCATCTTCCATATGTGAACATACTTTGCCCTCTGTATTAAAAGTAGAGGGGGTAGAAAATTCCCTGATGAAGGGGAAGGGGCAACAATGTCTAATCACTGCAGAGCCATCTTGAGCTAATTGAGTTTGTCTAAAATTCATCCAGCCTTTAAGGTTTAATAGAAGATGATGGTCTTAATGCATCACATGCCTTGGAGTAAATGGATACTCCGCTTTAAAGGCCCTGTTGATGTTATGTGAAGGGGAACAACAGTTGTTATGATTCTGAAACTCAGATTGAACCCAATTAATCAATGCTGAGATGATTTGAATCATGTGGCATGCATGGTCACCTCTCTGATATTCTATCCTTATCCCTCCCTAGACTGAGACATGATTGATGTCAACTGTACACTGAATTTTCAGGGGGAAGGCTGAGCCAAGTCATTTGGACAGAGAAACAAATTAGATCAAAAGTGTGATCCAGAGGAAGGGAGATCAGTTTCAGAGCAGAAGCTTAAATTTCTTTTGGTGCTCTGTCCGAGTGCACAAGCCCTGGGGATGGCACTTGTGTGTTTTGTGGGGGTTTTTGTGTGTGGGGTGAGTGCACGAGCAGCAGCTCAGGACACTCAGCAGGAGATGGCCACACATACCTCAGTCAAACCCCAGAGCGTAGAACTCATCCAAAGGCACGTTTGCATCTTCAGGCAGCCCTTAAAGTAAAAATAATCCGCAGCCATCCTCAGATCTTAGGTTACAGCCAGCCGTGGCTACCTTGTGACTTTCCCTGAAGAGAAGGGAGCGGGAGGGGGCAGAGCTGGGGGGAGCAGCCCGGGCCCTGCAGTGCTTCACACCCCCTGTCCACCTTTGGCTCGCAGCTTTTCCACCCTCTCAGCCTGCCAAGCCTTGGCCGCGGGTTCAGAGGGAGGGGGGGATTTTTGGATCTCGCCTTTTATTTCCTTGGGTTTCTCCTCCTGGGTTACAGAAAGCAGTGGGAGGACTGGGTGGCGTGATATGGGTGTTTCTAAGGACTGAGGGTTGGGTTTTGTTTCTTTTTTTTATTGTTGTTTCTTTTCTTTTTTTTATTGTTGTTTCTTGGGTGTTTTTTTCTTTTCCTTTTTCCCTATCATTTTTTTCTTTTCCTTCTTTTTTTCTCTTTTGTGTTTTTAATTCCTTCTTTCGTTTTTCTTTCTCTTTTTTTTCTGTCTTTTTTTTTATCCTTTCTTTTTTCTTGTTTCCTTTTTTATTTCTTTCTCCTTTTTTATGTTCGTTCGTTTGTTTGTGGCTTTTCCTTTCTTTTCCACAAAGGGGTTTTCACTGCTGCTCTCCACTTCCCCCGCCAACCTTGTGCCACCAGTTTGCAGGTGGAAGGACTGTCCTTGCCACACGTTTTGTCCCAGAGGAGGTGTCCGGGGGACCGGAGATTCCCAGCAGCCGCCGCCGCTTTATTCCTCCTCACTTTTCACTACGCGCTCCGCAATCGCGCTCCTTTGACAGCTCCACAAAAACTCAGGATTTGGAGAAAACTGGCCGGGACAAACCGGTGGGATGCGAGCAGGGAAGCTGAGGTGCAGATGCCCCGTCCAGCCCCGGTGCTCTCCGGGGGGATGAGCCGCTGGCGCTCCGGGGATGCCGCTGGCGCTCCGGGGATGCTCCCGCGCCGTGTCCGAGCCCCGTGCCACCGGCCGGGTGTCACATTTATTCCCGGCGAGGGCTGAAATCGCTGTCGCTTCACCCCGTGGCGCCTGCGGGAAGCGGGGCTCTGGCTCGGACGCGGTGTCACCTCCCCGGGGGCTGGCACCGGTGGAAGGTGGAGGCACAGAGCCCCGAGGTCCCCAGCGTGTTCCAAGGGGTTCGAAAGCCACAGATTTTCGGTGTCCGTCTCCAGTTCCTGATGCTGGGAATGCTGGAGTTTGCTGACACTAGGAACCAAGGAATTCTTTCTTTCCTGTTGTTTTTTTTTTTTTAAATAGGAGCTTTCCTTAATTATGATATTAAGTGATTCAGCCTAATTCTGATTAAAGCGAGCGTTGTAACAGTTCAATACAACCCCGTCTCATCTCTTTAATAGCTTTGAAAGCGTCTGCGGGGGGAAGATACCTTAAGGAAGTTAAATGATGTCAAGATTATTTTTCATTACTGCAGTTTTGTATAGTTAGAAAAGCAACAAACACTGTTAATCTGGTTCAGTGAAGGGGCAAAGCCTTTAACTACACATTTTTTTTACTCATTAAGTTCATTTGTGCAAAAATTCTTGTAATACAGTTGCGTGTTTATAATACCTTTGCTCGTTTTCCTTTTTTTTTTTTAACCCCCAATCGAAAAAAAAAATCACTGCTTCTGAAAAATCGCTGATTATCCTGACACATTTTTTCCCCCCCAGTGGAAACGCTGATGATTTGAAGCACAAGGAATAGGAAATTCTGACGGGAGATCTATTGTTTTTCAGAAAGATCTGAACAATAAATGTCGTGGAAGGCTCCGCGCTTGTATATGTGTTAATTAGAAGCTGCATAAATAGGTACACAGAGGAATAGAAGTGGCTTCCTTAAGTTTCCAGAGCTGGGCTACAGTTTATGTTACAAACAAAAGAAAATTCGGGTTTGGGTTGGCGGTTTTTTAATGACAACGCAGAAAACCTTCTCACTTTTCTCAGTACCGTCCATCCTGCCCTTCCTGTCTCTCACCTCGGGCGGGGGAAAAAAAATAAATAAAGGCAAAGTGGGGATGTGAACGCTGCCTGAGGAGTTTGAGTAGTTTAAATTCATCCCCGCTGCCTTTCCAGTCGAAATTCTCGGGGATTCGCACATCAGCGGGGAGAAGGGATGGGGACAGAACCCACGCTTTTCCATAACACCTGGGCCGGAGGGTTGGGGTCAAAACGCTGAATTTTAGGCTGCCAGGGTGACATTTTCGTCTCTTCGCAGCTTTTCTGCAGAGTTTGAGCGGCGGCGCTGGGGGCTGAGCTGGGTGCGGGGATTGTCCCCCGTGTCCCCAGCGCTGCCCTACTGCCCCGAGCTTTCACCCCCCCCCTACGCCAGCATCATCCCTTCTCACAAAAAAAAAAAAAAAAAAGTTCTAAAAAATCAACCCACTTGCTTCAAAAATAAACCCCCAATAACCCCGAGTCCTGGGTGGTGGTACTGTAGCACCCGCATCCCCCCCTCTCGGAAGCCGCCCTGCTTCCTATTGATTTTATTCCTTGCCCAGAGCCTCCTAGAAAATGGCATTTGCCGGGATTTTTTTCCCTGCGCAGCCTGCGTATCGTCACTCAGCGGCAGAGCTCTCTCCATCCTCCCTCCTTTTGTGTTCTTCCAGCCCTCTGCTTAATTGTATTCCCAATTGCATTTGCTTTGATGAATTTACTTCCTTTTATAATTTCCCAGTTATAGACCCTGGTTTTGCCTTCTCGACACTTAATGTGGAAAAAAATGTCCTTTATGTGCTCAAGTTGAGGAGGAACCGCTCGCTTTGAAGGTCTCCGCCGGGATATATGAGGGGTTCTCCCCTTTTTTATCAGGCCTTGATATCCCCCCTGTTCTCCTGCGGTTCTGTCGCGTCTCCCCGTTCCCCTGCTGGTTTTTTACAGCGTTAAAAGCCCCCGAGCTCCCCGAAGAGACAGGGAGAGCGGAGCGGGGAAAGCCTGGAGGAGAGGAATGAAGGGGTGTGGAGAAGAGAGCGGGGTTCAGAGCAGGACAGAGCAGAATTGGGGTGAGCTGGCGCTCGGGGGGCGCAGCTCTGTGCAGGGTTTAGTGCACGGAACACCCAGCGACGCAGAGCGATGCGGGCGGGGGGACGGTGCTCGCCCCGGGCGCTGATAACGCCGATGCACATGGAAAATGTTCAAGAAGCAAAGCGGGGGACGGGCAAGGGCCGGGGATGCTCCCCCCGCGGCTTGGAGCAGCTCCTTGCGGAGCCATCCCGGGACGGGCGATTCCCGGAGCTTTGGGAGCATCTCCCGGGCCCGTCCCGGAGCATCCCGCGGCCGCTGGCCCCGCGATGTCCGTGCGGCAGTCCCGGCGCTGCCCGGGGGTCCGGGACACGCAGCCCCGCTACGGGGAGTGGGGTTCAAGCCCCACTGTAAAGGAGCCGCGTTCCAAGGGACGTCGAATCCCCGTTTGTCAGGGAGGGAAGGAGCGGAGCGAGAGGAAATCCCGAGAGCAGGAGCCGAGGGAGGTGGGAGCGGGGGGGCGCGGAGGGCAGAGCCCCCCATGGGAGACACGACCCACGGGCAGCCCCGGGCGGGAGGAGCGCTCCTGTCCCCCCCTCGGAGGGGACGATTTCGTTTACGGAAATAAAGGTGGGGATGCTCCTGAATCCGGACACAGCGGATTCTTCTTCCTTCTGCTGATCCCCCATAAGGGAGAGGTGCCGGAGCAGAGCCCCGCAGTGGTTTGGGGAGGGATGATGTGTTCGTCCCTCTGCAGAGCTGCTGCTCTTTTTCTGCCTGTGGGGAATGCTGTTCTCTCCCTCTTCCGTGCCCTGCGCCGTCCCGGTTTAAAACATTTACAACGTTTTAAGTCCGAGACCTTTCCCCTTTGGCAGCAGCCGTGGGTTAAGCGGAGATCAGGGGAAGGAGGCGCCCGGCTGGCAGTGCCCGGGGCCGGAGCCTGTCGTTCTCCCCGCTCGCACAGCTCCTGCTACCGCTCCCGGCCCCGCCGAGGATGCGGGCGATGGGGAGGTGGATCCGGGTTGGGCTGGGACTCAAAATCGGTAGAAAACAACAAAAGTGGAGATGGGGAGAAGGAAGGAGATGAGGGAGCAGCTCGGGCAGGGGGACACCTCTGCAGGCACGGAGCAGCTGGCTGTCCCCGCGGGGTGTGTGGGGGGAACCTGCAGCTTTGAGAGAAAAATTATTCCCTTCTCTTTTTCTCTTCATTCTTTCCGTGTCCCTGTGCTGAGCAGGTATGATGTGGGGTTTGGGGCAGGGCACAGCTTTCCACAGGGGGCTGAGCCCTTTCTCCCCCTCTGTGTGTGTGTGTGTGTGTGTCCCATTGCAAGAGTTCATTTCCTGGTGGAGGTCGATACCCGATGCCTTAGACCTGGAAAAAATTTTTTTCATACCCTCTCAGCACCCTTTTCCCAGCCTCACTCCCTCCCCTCCTGGGTGAGCAGCTCCAGCAGTGGCCCTCGGTGAGCTCGTATGGGAGAAGAGGGGTCAGGCAAAGAGGGGGCAAAAGGTTCTTGAGGCAGCGAATAAATCCCAACACCCTGTTCCCCCCACGTCCTTTCTCCTGCCCCACGTATCAACAACAACAATAACAGCCAGGCTGACACTCCAGCCGTTTGGGGAACAATCCTTTTAATCGGGGAGTAATCCACAGGACACTTTAAAGAAAAGCTGGAGCATTAACCCTGTGCCCCAGTATAATTCTTCCAAGAAGCATCTGGTACTTCCATCACAACATGGGATTAGCTTTCTCCTTGCAAGTACTGCAAGATCAAAGGGGTTTTCCCATGCCCTGCAAGGACCTCGGTGAGGTGCCCCTGCTCCTCCTCGGTGTCCCTGGCAGGAGGGACACACATGGGATCCTCTGGTGTTTCTGACAGGACAAACTTTGATGGCCTTGGGTGAGCCTCCTGCCAGGGCACAAGGGTTGATCAGGACTTGGCTGGGTAGGGAGGGGCTGGGGGATATTTTAGGGCTTATCCCACCCTCTTCTGTGCTGCCAAGAGCAACTTTTGGGCATCATGGCCCCAAACCTCCCACCTCACCTGCAGCTCTCAGGGGAGACCAGAGCAAGAGCTGCTCTTCAATAATTGGACAAGAGGATATGGCCTAAAGTTGTGCCAGGAGAGGTTTAAATTGGATAACAGGAAAAATTTCTTCACTGAAAGGGTGGTCAAGTGTTGGAACAGGCTGCCTGGGGAAGGAGTGGGATTACTGTCCCTGGACGTGTTCAAAAAAATGTGCGAATGTGGCACATGGGGACACAGTTTAGTGGTGAACATGACAGTGCTGAGTTGGCCTTGATGTTCACAGAGGGCTTTTCCAACCTTAACAATTCTATCAGGGAATTCTGTGATTCCCCTGTCCCTGCTCCTCTACTCATCCTGCTCCAGCTCCAGTTTAGGCCTCACTGGTGTTCCTGGGCTGGGTCATAAAAAGATTTACAAGACATTGTTAAACCAGCAATAAAAACAATTAACTTTAATGGCACCTTGGTCCGGGTTTTTCTCTCTTCTCTTTTCCCCTCCAGAGCGTGCAGCAGGCCAGGGGTAGTGCAGGACCTGATGGGGAGAGACCCCAGGGAGGGAAGGGGCAGCCAGCACCCAGTACCCTGCCTTGAGGGTCTGGGAAGTGGGATCAGCTTGGACAACCTGGGTTTTGGGAAGTTTTGGAGGGGTGTGAGCCCCTCCCTACAGCTCCAGAAGAGCTGCTGAGCGCTCCCTGCGGATCCCCATTCCTGGGGATCCCCATTCCTGACCCTGCCTGGAGCAGGGATGGAGGAAGAAAAACTGCTCCCATGCCTGGGGCTCTGCCTGCCCAGCCCTGGCCAAACCCCATCAAAAACCCCCCGGTTTTGGGCTCAGTCAAGGTATTTTTCTTCCTTTAAAGTACGGGAATTAATTTCTAAAAAAACTGGAAATGCCGACTGTAGCTATAAATCAGAAATTTCCAGAGGATGAACATTATCCAAAGTGAAGCAATTTAGTAAAGCCATCTCTTGCCTTCTATGTCCCCCCCACCCCTCCCCAATGAAAATTAAATTATTAGCTCGGCAGTATAAATGATAGTGCAGCACCAGTTGGAGATGCTTTTTGGGGTGAGTTCATTAGATAAATGGCATGGAGAAAGATTTGCAAAAATACAAATAAAAATTGATGTTTACTTCTGCTGATCACCAAGGGGGGGGCGGGGGTTGTCTGTTAATATTGTGATAGCAAACATATTTCTTATGACGACACAAGAGAGGACCTTCTCTTCTCGGAGTACTTCTGTATTGGTATTTGAACATCTGGACAGATTGTACAAAACATTTGCCTAAAATAGCATTGTTTCGTTGATCTTAGAAGTTATTAAAAATAAAAGAGCTGGCAACAGAAAGGAATCATTAAGTACATTTGGATTTCATATGACATTTCCACCCTGAGATGAAACTGTAGTGTTTTACAGAAGATGAGAGATCCCAACCGAGTTAGACTGTGTAAAAAAATAATTAACCCAAAGATTTCAAATGTTCCTAAGCTTCTATTATATTATTATTATTATTATTATTATTATTATTATTATTAGCTTTGCTAATGGAGAGGGAGCCTGTAAAGTTAAATCCCCCCTGAGCAGAAGCCTGGCTGAAGCTGCACTGCCATAGCTGACATTCCCAAGCCAGAGCCCTGGATTTGTCTGAGACCCCCAGGAACTGGTGTTGGGAGGTTTCAGCCCTGAGTTCACCTGTGGGACATGGATCTGGAGTGAGGATGGATTAACCCAGATGGAAATTTTCCTTCTCAGGGACACCCACATCCCCCTGGGATGAACGGGGACGTTTGCCATCCTCCATCCTCCTGCTTTTTAAAGCACAGCCAGCTGATTTCTCACGCTTTCAAACGCAGAGGCATCTTATTAGCACACAGATGCCACCATGCAATTTGCTTTAGGTTTGTGCCTCGAGCTTTGCCTCTGTGCAAAATGTCCAGAGAGAGAGAAGTATAATTACCTGGTTAGGGCTCTGCTGACACAGGGCAGGGCCACGCCGACAAGCCACAGCCTGTCAGTGCTCCTCACTAGCTGTCCGTGGGGCTGCTCCTACCCTATCCCAACTGGGAAGTCACCCAGAGCAGCACCTCCGCCTTCCCTTTTCACCCCACGTAATTTTTCTGGCCTTTTCCTTATTAAAAAATACTTGCTGTACTTCAAAAAATGCTTTGAAAGCATCACGGCTCGCAGCGCTCAGAAAGAGGGAGATTTAAAATAGCTGGGGCTGAGTTTTTCTGCAGAACCACAGACCCTCTGTCTTTGGGGGTTCCAGCACCGTAGAAACTTTCCCCTGGAATGAGTGTATTAATCCATTATCTCTTTCCTTCCCCTCTGTGCTTGGTGTAGAAGTGAGTGGCCGCTGCAGCCTCGCTGCTCACACCTGGACAATAACAGCACGGACAGGTAGTGGCACGTAATTAAATCCCATCATGAGTTACCGCTTCTCAGCTGCGCTCCCCGGCTCAGTCCCTGCTCTGGGCATGCCCTCAGCCCAGCATTTGCTCCCTCTGCCAGCCCTTGAGGAGTTTTTCCCCCCGCTGGGTGCGGATCCCTGAGTTAGTGGTTGAACCCTGGTGACAAGTGGTTTGTTTTCCAGTTACCTTTGCAAACCTCTTAGAAACCGGCCTTAGACTCTGAGGCTGGAAAACGCTGTCCCAGCCCATTCCCAGCACAAAGAGCTTGTCCCAGCTATCCGGAGGGAGCACGCAGGCAGTCAATGCGCCTCAGCTAACGAGCAGTAACTCGTTAAGTTTCAGTGACTTAGTCCTTTATGTTGGCCTGTCTATAAGGGAGAGACCACACAGAAGCAGAAAGAGCAGCCAGCTCTGTGGCCCCGCTCGCCAGAGTCAAGGGGGAGGTGATAATTATTTGTTTGGACTCTCCTGTTTTAGGGGAGTTGCCGATTGTTTCTTTTTAAGCCGATCAGGAGTTGAACCGTGTTTGCCTTGTGGCTCTTAAGCCGGACTAGTGAGGGAGCAGAGGCAGCACTGGCACAGGCTGTGGGCGGCCTTGGAGCAAGGAGCGCAGGGGATGCTCGGGATGAGGGGATGCAACGGCTCTGGCAGTCATTTGGGAATCTTAGCTAATGGTAATTGTGGCTTCGAGGTGTCACACGCTGGCTCCAGTAAGTTTGGGAAAACAGACGCCCCTGACAGCTCTCTCTGTGGTGGGAGGGGGATTAGAGGATGGTTTTATGGCATTTAATTGCCCTCCTCCCCCAGCTTCATGACAAATAGCCAAAGGGGAAAAAAGGATTCTGTTTCCTCACCCTGCTCTCACTGAAGCTCTGAGTGAAAGGGAGACAAAGCCCAGGCTTATCTCCTAAGTGTTTCCCACTGCCTTGCTTAGCTCTTGGTCTCCTCTGATTCCAGTCGAAGGCCCCCTAATTCTCCTCAGGTGTTGTAGATGGGGCTGGAGACACGGCCGGGCACTTTTCAGGAGACCCCAGAGCTTGACCCGTGTCCCCAGCTCCTGCTCCCATTTTGGATGGAAGATCAGGAGAGAGCAGAGCATTGGAGCTGTGGGTTCATGGATCAGGCAGGCTCAGGCTCCTCACTGGCAGGACACTGAAAGTTCACTGTCACCAATGTTCCTGCTGGTAACTTGAGCCCAAACTTTCTTATCAGGTCCCATGGGAAGGCAATAGCAGCGTCACACGTAACTCCTTAGCGCAGCACAACAGCAACATGGAATTGCTACTTTAAAAAGTCGGGTGCAGATAAGCTTTTCTACCTTTCCTTTGCTAGTTATACAAGCACTACTTAGGGGGAAAAAAAATAAAAACAACATTGGAGACAGACTTGAAACAACTGCTCTGTGCTGGAAGAGCGTGCGTGTGAGATATGGAGTAGATTAGAGCTTGACATGGCACGTAAAAACACTCTTTCCTTTTAACACCTTTATGGCAAGTTTTAAAGGGCAATCAAAATACATTCTGAGCTGTTTGCCTCCGTGCTATAAAAGGACACTCATACCTGTGAAATCTTATGACCTACAAATAGAGAAAATGGGATATATTTTTGCGTCAGTGACCTCTTGAGTGAGGCTACGTAAATAAAACGTAAGTGAAGGGTTGGGGATGCGTTGTGTAACAGGAGGATGGTGGGGACAGTGCTGGTTTCCACCAAAGAGAGTGAAAAAGTCATTATGGGCACTTGCTTAAAGCAAATTAATCCAGTCCTGAGGGAGAATGGTTTTTCTGAAGTCAGTGGAATGATGCCAGTGTGTGTTGGGCCTTGGAGAAATGCTCAGTCCTGCTTGGAGGAAAGCACCTGTGTGTGCTCTTGGCTCCTTTCCTGCCTCTCAGATCTTCATCCCAAGGTTTTCTTCACTGCTTCTTCTCCAGGAGGTCGGGATAAATGGATTTGTGTATGATGGGCTTAAAAAGGAGTAAAAGGATGGATGGATGTTTCAAAAAAAAGGCTGCCAACAGCCAAAGCTCTGGGCAGGAGGGAAGGGCAGTGAGATTTCCCTCCCTGCAAACTCTGCTCCCTTTGGTTTTATTTTTATTTCTGCTGCTTTGTGTTTTGTTATTGGGTGTTTTCTTGGCTTTTTTTCTTTCCCCAAGTCAAACTCAATGAAAGTCTGAGAATGAAGTCAAACAAGTGAATTTTGTGGCCTTACCTCCACAAGGTCATGAGATTTTGCAAGAGAAAAGGGGCTAGAATGCCTCGAGCTTTGATTCCTGAATCGCACAGCGGCTCGGGAAGGTGGTTTCCAGCAAATAGGGCTCACACAGGTACCTGGCCCTGCTTTGTGGTGTTTGGAGAAAGGTGCAGGAGCAGTGGAAGCACTGGTTTGGCCGGATGGAGCCTGACTCCATGCCTCTGTCTGGAAATGAAGCAAATGCCTCTGCCCCCACTATCAGTTCTGTGCATCATATGATTCATGCTCGAGGAGTCCCAGAATTACAGCTGTAAGGCACATTGTGTTTAGGCTCACCGAAATCATTCTGTCATGAAAGGGCTGCCATTGTGGGTGCACTGGGGAGGGAAAATAGAGGAAGAGTCACAAAGGCAAGGCAGGCACCCAGCCATCTTGTGCAATCAATATTCCTGCAACCGTTCCCTGACGGAAAGACTCCGGTTCTTTTGAAATGCCAAGCACCTTCTCCCCTCTACATCAGGGCAGCTGCCTTGCTCTTCTGTCTTGGGAAGGGCATGGACCCACTGTGAGCATCCTTCCATGCCCATGCAGCAGCTGCATCCAGCCTTTCCCTGCTCTCAGCATGCCTCAAATATATCAATTTTTATTTGTTTCCAAATTATCCTGGCATGACTTGATTAAAGGCTGGTTGAAATGTACAGTGCAATCTGGTTCATCTCCACACTGTCTTTTTTCTTTTTTTTTTTTCCTGTGGATAACAAGGGGCTGGACTTTGTGGGAAGGGTCTTTTTCCAAGCCTGGCTCAGAGCAGAGCTGCTGAGTTTGGGGGCAATGAGCATATGGAAAACATCCCAGGTAGTTGTTGCTCTCCCACCTTTGGGAAGAGGGAAAAGGAAGAGGCATTTCCCATCATCTTTCCTACACCTGTTTTGGGAAGAGGCACCACAGCAATCCTTCTGTTTGTGCCTGTGCCACACGTGACACCTGCCAGGACACAGCACCTCCTCCCAGCACGCAGGAGAATCCTTCAGTGCCAAGGAAATTCCACTCCTCGCTCCTCGCAGGGCTCTTTCAGCTCTGGAGGGCTCCTTCCCTGGGGTGGTGGGAACAGGTTCTGAGTGGCAGGAGCACTTCTCTCTCATCCCTTTCCAACTCAGGGCACTGATTTAGGACAGTCCAGTCTAGGCTGATATCCAGCAGCTGCTCAGCTGCATTTCCAGGTATCCCACCCTCTGTATGATCCTCCTGGATCCCCCTGGTCCTTGCAACTCTCACCCAGGCTTGACTTAGCTACAAAAAGCACGAAGCTTCCTTTCTCCCATGGGTGTTTCTCAGCGCATGGGTCACAGCCCGAGCAAGCTCTGGGAAGGCAGGCGGTGAGGGGGAGGGAATGGCTGAAAACTTTATTGCAATCAAACACCAGAAACATCCTGCTCCTCCGCTTTGCTGGTGCCAGGGATTCTTTGTCAGAGCGCTCTGGAAACCTCTGCCCTCGGAGGGAGTGTGGGGATGGGGAGGTGTTGTTGAAATGTTTCTGGATTTACTTTTAGGGAGAAAGAATGGGAATAACAATGTGGCTTTGGTGTTGTTTTGTGCTGGATTTTTTTCCCTGAAATAATCATGAAAAGACCAATGAGTTGTTCTAGATCAGACTCTTTGCAGCACACAGGTACAGGACCAACGTTGTTACCATGCTTCTGTTTATTATTCTACCAGGCCTAATTGCTATTAGTCATAAAGTCATGCTGCAGTTAACCACTTTCCAAATTCATCCTGGGGACACCTCTCCTAAATTATTTCCATGCTGGTCATTTGCCATTTATTT
The DNA here is from genome assembly GCF_963662255.1 of Cinclus cinclus. Taxonomy (NCBI): domain Eukaryota; kingdom Metazoa; phylum Chordata; class Aves; order Passeriformes; family Cinclidae; genus Cinclus; species Cinclus cinclus. The sequence goes on from NC_085062.1 coordinate 9,531,872, forward strand.
CCTTCTCCTCTGTTTTCTGTCTCAACAAGTTTTTAATCTATGACAGCACTTTATCTCCCAACCCCATGATTATAAAATTTCCTTCAGAGACTCTACTGAAGGGCTTTATCAAAAGCCCTTTGAACCTCTCCATAAATTAGAATCTCTGTTCTCCTTTTCCTACTATTCTGTTAACTCTTTCAGGCATTCAGAGGGATAAGGAAGGTTTAATTCACCTTTAGCAGGACTGGATTCCCATTTCTTTTCCTTTCCTCAGGGTGGTTAATTTACATCACTATTTTGGCATTGTTCTCTCTGTTTATCACCCCTCTCTCTCCTTGCCCAACACATCCAGATCCCTGGCTTGGGACCACACGTGTAAGTGAGGAATGGCCTTCACTGAGCTCCCAGCTCCCCTCTACTCCTCCTGGCACTGGTGATTGATAAGGTGGAGCAGACCCTGCTGATGTTTAGTGAGCAGAGCCCTGGCTGCTGATTTACCCCAGCCCACAAGTGACACCAGTATGTTTTTTGCTGGTAACAGACATTTAATTCTCAGATAATCTTCTCTCGATATTTCTCCATTTGCTGCTCTTTGGCTGTGGCCTGGCTTCTCATTTTGATAGGAAGTGGCTCTTGCTCTCTGCTGTTCTGAGCAGATCAAAGGGGAAGGTAGGAGCAACCTTGTCTGGAGGACAGTGTTGGACTGGCACTCTGGAGCCTTGGATTATTCCTCCCTGCCTCTGTTCTTGACCAGATAAGTAACCCAGGGTGAGTCAGTTCAATTCTCCTCAACCCTCCCATTTTCCCTCCCACACTCTTTCTGTCTCTGCAGCTTAGATTTTAATATATCTAGTGCAGGAAATTGTCTCTCAATGTTTGCACATTGCCTTTTGCAATGAGATCCTGGAGGAAAAATCATTAAGTCAACTTGGAAATCTTTTCCTTGAATATCTGAATCTCCTTCCCCCCCTTGATGGATTCTTTCCTGTAACTTATTCTCTGGCTGCATGTGGGTAATGCACAGTTATTCCTTTTTCTTCAGACAGTTGCTATGAAAAGGAGGTTGAAGTTGCTTTGCAATTCCCCTCCATCCCCTTCCCCTAATACCTTTTGAATAGTGGTTTCAGTCAAAGTTGAATAAAGGGTGAAAGTTCCCTACGCTTTTGTGGAAATGGAGAGCAGTGGGATAGAGGAGGAGACCCTTAATGATCCCACCCACTAAAGCAGTGGTTATTGGAGCAAGCTCTGGTTTCTGGGCAAAGGAGCAGCTGCTTGGTGCCCACAGCAGGTGATAAACCCATCCCTGGTGTCCATGAGGACAGAGTCCATCCCTTGTGCACAGCCTCTGCGGACAGAGGAGGGATGAATTCCTGCCTGATCCTCAATGGGATTTCATTAAAATGGGAAATGAGTCGTGCTGGGAGCCAAGCTGTGCTCGTGGGGTTCTGGTGCTTGTGGCCCTACGTGCTGCTTGTGACTGAGATGTCTCCTGGCAAGCAGCAGCACCAAGCCTCCTGTGGGGCTGTTTGGAAATTCCTCCCTTCCTCCCACCTTCTGCCCATGCACTGAGCTCTTGGGCAGAAGAGGGGGAAGCTATTACCTGCTTTCCTATTTTCCCCTCTAGATATCTCTTCAATGGATGTGCAGAGAGGTTGAGATTTGGGGCTTATTAATAGCATACCCTATTATCAGCTGAGTGCCACAAACCACCAGTTTTGGATGCCCTGATTTTTCCTGAGTGGGTGTTTTGGGAGGATGGAGTTGGCTTTCTGGAGCGCTGCAGAATCCTTCCGCCAAATATTTGGCTGCTCAGCAGCCCTGAATACTGAAGCCTTTAGGGCATTTTGGATTTGGGAGTGTGGAAAATGAGGAATCCTCAATGAACAGACTCGTGAAAATTACAGGTTTCCCTCTGCCATGCCTCAGTTTACTCATAAGTAAATTGGGCAAAGTAATCCTTGGGCTTTTGCCCCAGGGGGCCCCAAGTCAAAATTCTTTAAAGTCCTTGAAGGCACTTGAATGAAAGACTCTGGACCTGGTAATTACAGAGTGTTATGCTTGCATAAGGCTATGAGATAGGGAAACCTTTGCCGGGCAAGGTTTGGAGAAGAAAATCAGCCTGGCTCTGCCAAACCCTCCAAGGGGAAAATGGAAGATTTACTGTTGCCAGCATCAAAATCAGCTGTTGTCGTTCAAGGCCATTGCAAATGGATTTGTGGCACGACTTTATTTGCACAAACCAGGAGGGAAAAGCAGCCTTTGCCAGGGTGAGGATGCTGCTGCTGGTGGTGGGATTTGCATAGGAGCAGGTTAGGAGGCAGCACTGGCCAAAGTCAGCTCAGCCCCCATCAACCCAGCCAAGCTCTGCTCATTTCCCTAAGCTCAATTTTTGGCTTCTTTCCTTGAAAAACATCTTCTCAAAGAGAGAGCGAGAGAAGGGAGGTCAGCTGTGTCAGAGGATGTTTTGCCTGTCTCCCTTAGGACTCGGTTATGGATTTAACACAAGATTTCCTTGAAGCCCTGGGAAAAAAAGCAGGCTTCAAATTGTAGGTCAAAGCTGTGACTCACCCCTTGGTTTCTGCTTTGCTTTGGCCAGGAGGAGAAGTCGTTTGGGCCAGGTCTGCCCTGTGCAGGGGTATTTATTTCCAAGCTGTGGTCGTTGGATTTGGGAAGGCAGTGGCAGCAGGGCTCTCCTACCTGCGCTGCTGTGCCCCATCCCTCTTGCCCTTGCTGAAGAGGTTTTATGTGGCCTTCAGAGATTGATTTTCCTCCCCTATGCTCTGCCTGGCACTGGACTAGAGAGGAGAACACAGGGAGTCTGGTATTGTGACTGATATTCCAGTTCAAAGGTATAAACACGCCTCAGGTCTTCCTTTGCTTGACTACAGGAAAAGCTACAAGACCCCTCATGGCTCATTCTGCTGACACCTCTTTTAGAGGTGCCATTCAGGAGCTTTGTGCATCAAGGAAGTTGTCAGCACGAGATGATAAATGATGAGGTGCCGGAGCTATTGCTAAGGGCCCATTAAAAACGAGACACCTTTGAATTCACAGGGTAATAACAGGCACGGGGTATGGGTTATTGGTCTCTTTTTCAGCAGAGAAATGATAAATGTTCCTGTGGAAAGAAGTGCCACACCCCCTCAAACAAGCCACCCTTCCCTCTGCCATCAAAATTCCTGGGTCAGAGGAAAGGATTTGATTTCACTGCTAACGCTCAGCCAGCACAAATATGTGCTAGGTGTGAAAGCCACCTGTTCTCAGCACAAACCTGGCAGGGAGATGTGCAAAGAGCAAAGGGTGTGAGGCAAATTGGCTGTCACTCATCTTCTCAGGAACTTTGGAGTGATGTGTGAGTGTGTAGAGGCAAACTCTCACTTGTGGTAAAAAGTGGGAACAACTTATTTTACCCTTTCCTTTCTTAAATAAAAAAGAAAATCCAAAGTTGCCTCACTGCACAAAAAAACAGGAACTAAATAATCTTGGGTCAGTGTGTTTTTGCCCATCTACTTGAAAGGGGCTGAGTGTGGCCTTTGGAAATCCCACTGCTGATGACTTGGCTCAATGCTAATCTCCAGGTCTTTTGATCTTTATACATTTAGGGCTTGACCTGAAGTCTGGAGAAATTAATGGGAGCCTTTCTCTCTCTCACTGGGTATTTGCTCAGGGACTGATTAATTGATTCTTACATTTGTTGACTGTGCCTATATCATGAACTCAGAGTACACCATGAAAGTTTAATGAAATATTAAAATGGGATATTTGTTGACAAGAGTGACCCTGCGTGTCATGCAAGAAAAAAAAATACACATTTGGAGGTGTCTTCTGAGTGTCCTCAACTCCCTCCAAATCTGATGTTTCCCAGCCATGCGCTCCGTCTTCAGGACTTCTTTGGCTGGACCAACTACCTGATCATGGCAGGTTTTGAGCAGGCTTAGAAAATGTCTGGGGTTTCCGAGCACACCCTTTTCGATGCCTGGAAATTATGCCTGGGCTTAACAGATCCAGTCTTCCCAGACGTGGTCATTGAATACATGCAGATCAGCTGTGTCTGGGCAAGAAGCAGCAAACCCAGCGCTCCTGGGATGCCCTGGATGTGTTGTGTGTGCCCTGGGAAGTGGGAAGGAAATGCAGCGTGTTTGGGACCTGACAGGGCAGCACGCATTCCCACCTGGGAAATCTGTGATGGACAAGGAGTGGATCTCCACCAGGAGGGTGCCACAGCCAGGCTTTGGTAAAGGGAGGTGAGAAGTGGTTGTGCTGCCAAGGGCCTCTCACCGAGCAAGGCCAGCTGTCAGCACTCCCCCCTCCCCAGCCTCCCCCTGCTACAAACTCCAGCAGCTCCAGTGATCCCAGCACACAGGAGGGGGAAGTGGTTTCTTTCTTCTGAGAGGCAGGGTCCGGATCATTTAAAGGAATGAGGAGACCTTGACTTTGACTGTGTGGTTGATGGCAGATCCCCAAACATAGGTAATGCACCCTGTGTGTGAAATTGTGGATGGCAATGGCTGGGGAGTACCTCCATGGGGAGATTAACTCTTCGTGGTCATGCACCTGGATCGATGCCTCCCTTGAAATATCACCCCATCAGCTCCAGAGTGGCTGGAAAAAGGTCATTCAAAATAGTCTTGTACTCCATCCTCTGCCCCCAAAGAGCACCTTTTTCTCTTCCCTAGAAGGCATTTACTGCACAGAGTAATCATATGCAAATTCATCTGTGTATTCACATTGCACAGGAGAAAACATACACCTTTCTTCCAAGGGGTATTCTTGGCCTCCTCAGTTCCTGCAATGTCTGCATTGGCAGAATCATCCCAGAAAGCCTCAGCCTGCAGAAGGGAATGCAGCAGGGAGAGGCATCCCAGCTTTTTCCAGGCTGTAAAAGCTCTAACTCCTCTCTCTGTCCCCCTTTACCCCTTTGTGATATCCTGAGTGTTACCACAAACGATGTGATCTCATTATTACTGTGTAGCGATGGTGTGTATCACACTGAAATGGTGAGTTATTAATCCTAATTATTTTAAGGAAGGCACAGTGAAGTTGCACAGCCTATTTTTTCTGGCCGGAGACCTAAAAACTCAGCTAATTAAGATGAGACAAGCTGTGAAATCTCTCTCCAGGCATCTGAAGAAGCCTCAAGAGATTTTTAGAAGTGCCGAACCCTTAGATGTTCCCGAAGATTTTAGCGGAATCTCGAGTGCTTGCCTCTGGCTATAACCCCATTCCAGGGCTTAGGGTTGTCGCCATGAGCAGAGGTACCTGTTTGCAAATCCCCACACTTGCCTCATTTGGGGCAGGTTCTCTACACTTTCCTAGCCTGGGGCACTCGAGAATCCTCCTGTGAGGCATTCCCAGTCTTTTCTGTTGAAATAGAATCTGTGTAATTGGGAAATCATTGCTGCAATGAGCCTAATAGGGACATGACAAACCTCTTGCTTTTTTTTTTTTTTTTTTTTTTTTTTTTTTTTTTTTTTTTTTTTGTTAGAACTGGTGGCTTTGGTTTCCTTGCTGTTGCAGGAGGAGGAATCCAGCTGGAGACCTCCAGCAGAACGTGGCACTTACCAAACTTAAGGTGAAAATGTTTAGAGCTGCTTAGGACCTGTTGTTTCTTCCCTGCCTGATGTCCCACACTTGTGCATCCCGTGCCTGAGTGCTTTGCTGGCCGGGAGCTCTGTCCTGGGAATGCAGTGGGCATGTGGGATCCTTCAAGACACCTCAGTTATGCACTGCCATGTCGTAGGGCTTTTATATCTGGCTCTTTGTAACTTCAGGCCCCCGTGCTGGAGCAGAGCCTCACGAGGTCCTGCTCAGCGCTGCTTGATGGGGCTGAGCAGTGAGATGCTGGGCTGTGCTGCTTGCTCACACGATGCATTTGGCTAGGGGCTACTGAAACGTTCATTCCAATCCTCTCCAGAGGACCCTCAGCCAGAATGGCTGCAGCCTTCCAGGTGTGCTGAATGCGGGGCTGAGTGGTCCTGGCTCCAGCAGACGTCCCACTCGAGAGCTGGCTTTGAGGAGGGCTTTCAGCAGGCACTAGGAGGTGGTAACAGGCCCTTGGGGTGGGAGATGGAGAATGCAGCCTTTGTCCTCTCACGGATGAAGATGGCAGCTGGGTCCAGCCAGATTCCAGAGGCATCTGGACAGCCTCTGTCATCGAGGTGGGATGTCTGGGGGGAGACGGGGCACAAGGGGGGTTATCTCCTCTCTGCCTTCTTGTCTAGGAGGGGACAGCTGAGAGCTGGAGGAGGTTATAGCAGGAGGCTGGAGTGTGGTAAATGCAGACCTTGCGACTGAGGAGGTGCTGAGAAGGGGCTCCCCGGGGTCAGTGGTGATATTCTGGGGGCACAGGGATGCTGGGGGAGCCTGTCACTGGGTCCGTCCCTGTCGTGCTGTAAGAACACAAGGCAAAGGGAGAAGGAAGCAGGAGGGGCAGCGGTGACAGGGGGAGGACAGAGTGAAAAAGCAACAAAAAAGCCGAGTGAACCTGCTGACTTCCCCAGACTCCGCGGCACCACTGGTCATTTCTGTAGGCTATAGGGGTTGTCAGAGTAGGCTGTAAGGACAGGTGTAAATCTGTCCTGTCATTCCACCCTTCCAACATCTTCTCACCTGAAGGGCTCCCATTTGTTGCAGAGAGCAAGCAAATAAACCCAGCCATTGCTTTGACTCGCAGAGGGCATGAAAAGACACCCCGTGCCGCCGGTTAACCTCCGTCCCCTGCCTTTCCCTCCCGTGCGGAGCTTTTACAGCCGGCCAGAAAGTAAATCTCCCCCTCCAGCTGTTTGTTAAAGCAAAGCAAATAAGGCTATTACAGCTCAGACCAAAATCCACTTGTTTGCAATCTGATTTTTAACTGTCATTCCAGCAGAGAGGGCAGGGGGAGGCTGGCCCCAGCCCAGGGCAAGAGGAGCCATTTGTCTGCCAGGAGGAGAGGGGTTTCGGCAGCTTCCAGGGCGCTCTGGGGCAGGCAGGAGGATGCTCCGGGGCTCTCTGAACCGGGGGAACATCTGCGAAACGACCCCGAAGTGTGTGTCGGGTGGAGACGTGACCTCTGGCTGCGGCTTCGCTGCTCAGCCAGGCGAGGCGGCTCCCTTCTCCCAACTCCTTCCTTCTCTTTCTCTTCTTCCCCTTGCAAACTGTGCCGCTGATTTTTGTCCTCAGACCCGGAGCGAAGATTCCTCTCCCTCCTTAAGGAGCCGTCCGCAGCATCGGTCTCCCCATGGTTTTCATTAAGGAGTGGATGGTGTGTTTCCCATCAAGAACAACTTTAATCTCGACCGAGTTCTGAAAGCTAAAGGTTTGCAGTTTTCTTCGGCCACCTTTGATTATTACTTCTTCTTTTCCAACTCAATATTATAGATCCTCCCTCCTGGCTGAAGTCCTTAATGGCCCGGTCCATCCCCACTCCCCCAAGTACCCATTCCGTGGATGTAGCAAACTCTAATTAATTATAACTTATCTCATGACTTGTCAGCATCACATGTTTGATCCTGTTTAGAAACCATATTCCCAGGGGACGGAAAGACTCGGGAGTAGGTTGATGCTACTCAACAGTGATTTAATGGACGCATTAATGCCGAGACAGATAACTGTGTAGCCATGTTAAGTAATACATCAAGAATCTTTCCAGAGAGGCAACTTTACAGGTCACTGCAGAACTGCTAACTGATATTAACCCGCTTTGCATTGTGCTGTGCATATGGGCGCTGGGAGTTCACACACTTTCTTTTGTCTGTGGTTTTTTTCGAGCAGCCTCTTCCCGTTCCCCCCTGGAAGCGGTGGAGATATTAGACGCCTAATGACAATGTTTCACACGCGGGGGTGGGGTGAGGAGGACAACAGCCTCGTTAGACGGGTTGATTTGAAACACACCCAGTCACTGTCCCGGAGGAGGCCGGGGCAGAGGCTGCTGCCCAGCAGCGGGGATGATGCTCCGGCTCTGCTGGGCTGTCACCGGCCCCGCGGCGACCGCCGCCCCGCTCGGGAGATGAAGGCACCTCCCGGGCACGGAGCGGGATGCGCTCCTTTTCCAATCCCTCCTCTCCCTAAAACCCAGCGGTTTTTGTTTTCCTCCTCCTCGGGAGAGGTTCCTGCGCCGGGAGGGATGCCCTCGCAGCTCTCGGGGAGATGCGACATCCCTTCTGCCGAGCTCCCTCCCGGGATGGGGGCACGCCAGGGGCTTGCACCGGAGGCCCGGGAGGTGGTCGGGAGAACGGTAGCAGTGCCGGGGGCTGCTGCCCCATCCCGGGCGGGCAGTTCGTGTCCCCGGGGCCCTTCTTTGCTCAGCCCCGGAGGAGGGGTTAGGGTTAGGATTAGGGTACTCACAGGACAGGGATCGCCCTAACTACAAGTAGCAGAGTGCAGAGGGTGTTACCGTTCGGCAGGGTCCGTCTGTCCGTCCCTCGGGCTCTCCCAGCCCCACGCGGGGTGCTGGGGAATCTGGACCCGGGCTGCTCCCGGTCTGCCTCAGCCTCATCCTCCCGGGCCCCGTCTCGCCCGGGTACACGGAGCGACCCCCGAGAGATCTCTCCAGGGACCCCGCACCCCCTCCCAGGGATCCCCTCCCCACCTGCGAGCCCACAAAGCGGCTCAGGGGGGCACCCGCACCCAGCTGGGAGTTCCCGTGGGCTGAGGGCTCCCCCTCTCTGCTCCCCTCGCTCCATCCCGGCTCTCCGCTGGTACCGGGCAGAACCGGGGGGGCCTCGGCATGCGGCTCCCCCCGCCCCGGAGCCCCCGTGCTCGGGCCACCGGCACGGCGGAGAGTGACATTCGCCTTCACTGCTGAAGGTTTTCCTCCCGTGAGGATTCCTCTCCTGAGACTGGAGGGAAGGTGCTGCCAGATCCCTCGCTCGTTCCCATCTCTTTCCCCGTGTCCCCTCTCCCTGCCAGCCGGACCCTTCGGGGCAGGCGGAGGGAAGAGTGTGCCTGGGAATTCGCCTTGCTGAGAACGAGGGGAAGCTCCCTTGCTCAGCCGGGGGACACCCTGGCAGGGCTGGGCTGGCCTGGAGCCGCCGGGCTCCGCCGCCTGCCCGGCGGGGCGGCCCGGAGAACCAGCGAGTGCCAAGCCGTGAATTCCTTGAGGAAAGCAGGCCGGGAAGAGGGAGAACCAGCCGGCAGAGCCGGGCTGTCGGCGGGCGGGCGGGCAGCGGGGACCGCCCCGTCCAGCGCCGCGGGGAGAACTCCCTCCGGCCACGGGCCCGGCTCTTCCCCGGCTCTGTGCGGGAAGGCAGAACCCGAGGCACCGCCGAGACCCAGCCCTTGAAGAGCAGGGACGGGCGAAGCCCCACGTGCCCGGCTGGGGACTCGCCGCGGGCTGCGGGATCTCCGCCACCGCCTCCCAGCTCGTGGGACGGTTTCACCCACTCGGGAAAGGAGGGGTTCTTAATTTTTTTTTTTTTTTTTTCTCTCGGGCCGTTCGCAGGGCGGAGGGAAGGGAAGGTGCTGCGGTTTGCCCAGGTTGCGAGGGGAGGATTGTGTGCCACTGTTGATTAAACGCTCTCCCCGAAAGATGGTATCCGACATGAGATAATGAGGCTCTGTGACCGGCCCCAGGTTCCCTTTAAGTTTTCCCATGGACTCGAGCTGTCGCCAGTTCACAAAACGACAGTGTAAGACAGCACCACGCTACTCAGATCCAATTTACGGCGCACAAAAGCTGATCCCCAAATCCCCACTAACAAACCGGGACCCGCAGACAATTCCGATAATGTTTAGTTTTTATTCATTTCTCGACTAATTAACTGGAATCCCACCTCCTCTTCCCCCCCCCCCCTTGACAGTGCCCAATTAATCCGCAATGTATGTCAAAGGTCTGGAACCCACTGTAAACTGCTAAACCTTTGCAAAGATTTGTGTGTCTCTGTATTGATCTGATTAGGACCGCGATGCTTTTTCCTCGCTATTACTGCGTGAAAAATAAAACTGTCGCGGGTTTGCGTTGGGGTTTATGGGGGATTTTTTTTTTAATTGTCCCAAAAGCTTTACTTTCTCCAAGTCTAATAGGATTTCTCCGAGGCGCCTTCAAACCTTGTGTGTCCATGACTAACACTGGCTCCAAAGGGAATCAAGCGAAATAAAGTTATCTGCGAGACAGGAGTGGAGTGTGTGTGTGTGCGATTGGGGGGGGGGGTACTCGAGGGGGCGTAGACTCAATTTTGGATGTGCTGCAAATTGGCTTATCTTGAAAAAATAATCAGGAGCGGGGAGGGATAGGAGTAGGGGATTTTAATTTTTTTTTAATATAAACTTTCTCTTTTTTTTTGTACCAGGGGCTGGGTCGGTGGCGGGCTGGGAGCGCGGCTCCCTGGCGGAACGGAGCGATCCCCGCAGCCGGGGCTGCCGCCCACCCCGCTCTGCTGTCGCTGAGGCTGGGGCAGCTCGTTTCTAATCTTCGGAGGGAGCGAATATAAAAGAGGAATTTATTAGCTTTCAGGCCATCAGAGGAATAAACATTGATTTTATTGACCTAATTATGGGCCAAATGACTCCTTCCATCGATCACGTAAAATACTTCATTTGGAGAAAACCAGGCGCAGGCGCCCGGAGGCGGGGAGGAGAGCGGGTGGATGTGCTGCAAGAGGGGGGAAAAAGCAAAAGCTCGAAAATGTATGGAGGGGTTTTAATGCAGTTAACGTGCCCGTCGCGCTGGAGCTCAAACCCTGTCTCCCAGACGTTACGGTGCGGATGTTTTGCAAACTAAAGCTTTTATGTCGAATTCCAATCCGGCCAGTCAATTTGGCTAAAATAGCATTAAACAAATGGACAGCAGTTTATTTATATTCCCCACACACACGCTGTATTTTATAGACAGAAAAGAATTACTTGAAATGTATTTTACAAGCACAGGACAACACGTCGTTTCAGCCCGAGAGCAGCGATTTCTCGTAATTAGAGTAGGCTCGACACTAATAAAGAAGCAAACAGGCTCTTTTTTATGCTTAAACGCAGCTACTGTCCCCAGCGCTTTGCTGCGCGGTGGGATCGTGGTTGGGTGGTGGGAGCGGGCGGTGGGCGCACCTGCCCTGGGAAGGGGGCAGCGAGGGGCGACCGGCTCCGCTCCTGCTCTGATAAGGAGGAGCAGGGCTCACAAAACGCGATTTTAATTTTTTTAAAATTTTTATTTTCTTCTTGGCTGGTGGGTGACAGCGAGACGTGACTGTGGATGTATTTGCTCGAGGGTTTTTTTTTGGCGGGGGCTGGTCACTGTATTTCGGGGGAGGAGGCGGTGCGGGATGAGAGATGCTTTTGGCAGGGTGTTCGCTCCCTTCTTATGTCACCTGAAATATTAGATCTCGTACACCTTCACCCAGCCTTCAATCTAGAGGGGGAGGGTGGATATTTTTAGTCCAGCTGTTTTGAAGAACGGATCTTTCCTTCCCCGGTCCCTAAGTTTGGTTCAGCGCTTCTCTTGCCCCGCCGCGTTATTCCTCCTCTTGGCGAGCTAAGGAGCTGCTGGTACTGGCGGCCAAACGCTGACCGCCAGGATCTGAACTTTCCCCCATCCCCTTCTCCCTCCGTCCTCACCACCCTCCCGCGGGACAGGTTATCCTGCGTCACCCGCGGGTCCCCGGTGCAGGAGCAGGGATGCTGTGGCCGTGGCTCGCGTTGTCTCTCCGCCCATAGAAACGCCAGGCTGTCACTTCTAAAAGCCCTTTAATTGCGATCCGTTCTGATGAGCGGTGCCACTGCTTCAGCCGCTGCCCCACTGCCCAGGCGGGGCCGGGCTTGGGGGTGTCCCGGGCCGGGCCGGGGGGAGCCGGGCCGCCCAGGTGAGCCCCGCTCCGGCAGGTGAGAAGCGGCGGCCGCGGCGCCATCCCGTGGCCGGAGCCCAGGGAGCCTCCGCGGGGCGAGCCCGGCCCTCGGCGGGACCCCCGCGCCCCCTCCCCGCCCGCTCTGGGAGCGCGGGGTTCAGCCCGCGTTCACCCCTCCCTCTTTCCCTCTCTCCGTCTCATTAAGATAGGGCTTTATGCAGAACATCTGTAAGGGAAGGCAAAATAAATGACAACACTTTTACACCACTTCCTACTTAACTTCTCTTTTTATGTGGCTGCTCCGGATTTTCCGACGCTTTGTACTGCTCCAATCTTGTTTGGATGTTTGTACATGTAATACTCTGCCCACTCCAGCACTTGGGACGGGCTTGTCTTGTATGTTCTTTCTCTTTTTTTCCCCCCCTCCCACCCCCATCCCAGCGTGCAGAGGCTTCAATCTGCTCTGCTTACTTCGCTGTCGGGGGACGAGCAGCAGGATTTGTGAGCCAGGGCAGGGGCAAACGGCTCCACAAGTGTCGGGCATTAATCACACCTTGTCTTTGCAGAAGGTGAGCTCCAGGGACTATGCACCCACTTATTCGCTCTTCAAATCCCCCCTTCTCCTTGCAAGCCGTCGCCTTCCTGTCTCCACTGAACAGCATTTTTCCCTGACCCGGGGTCCGGACAATTGTCCTAATGGTATTTAAAGAAAACAAGGATTAAACATTCATTAATGGTTTCCCCCCTTATTTAGACTGTAGCATCAGAAAGTTGAGTGCCCCGCGCACGGAGTATGTGTCAACCCTCACTCTGAGGAGAAAAAAGCTGTTTGTGGTCCCACGGACCACGACGTGATTTGGGCTCCTGAATACTCCTGATGAATAAGGAACCAGTTTTCAGGGAAATGAGCGCTCCCAACACCCCCGAGAACCCCTACCAAAATGAGCAGAAAGCGGCAGCGCTCCGTGAGAGGACATTTCCTCTCTTATCCCGAGGATCAGGAGCGATGCCCCGGCTCCCCGTCTGTTTTGTCCTCCCCCACCTCCCATCTACCTGGAATCGTTCCTTCCCGCCGCCGCTTTTCCGAGATCGCTCGTGAGCATTTTAGCTTCCCCATAAGCCCATGCCATTAAAGAAGCGGCTGAAGCAACAGGTGAGCAGGGAATTTTCAGGGCTAGGAGGTGGCGGCCGGTGGCCCCGCGGGGGCTGCCGGCACCGAGCCGCCCAGGCGCGCATCGACCGCGGGGAAAGATGCTCCGCGCCGCGGAGCCCGGCGCCGGGCCGAGCCCGATGGCTCCCTAGCAAAATCTCCTGCGGGAAAACAAATTCCAAACCTTTCCCCTCTAACCCCAGTTAGAGCGAGGGGTAGGAGCCGCTCCGGGAAGCGCAGCGAGAGCTGCACAAATGGAGTTTACACCTGCGACGAGGAGCTGGTTGTATTCTGCTCCGCTCGGCTTTAATTGGAAATCTTTTCCGTCTGCCCCAACTCCCGGATCATCTGGGTTTAATAAATATTCGCAACACTTCTGCTGCTCCACAGAAACGCTGTGGTAGAAGCCGGCTCTGCCCGCGTTTCTGAATCCCAGCAGAACAGTAATTACCGTAGGAGCAAGAGTGGCCTGGGACTTGTTTTTGGTCCAGGGGAAAGGGTGGGGAGACGAGGAGAGAGAAACCTGGCCGTGAAATGAGGGCTGTAAAGCTTAGAGATGTATATACACACACATACATGTATGTACAGAAAAGCAAGGAGCAAGTGCAAGATCGAAAGCAGAGCCCGGCTTTGCTGCAGCCACGTGTGCCATTAAAAGCAAATAATTCAAAGTACTTTTAAACTATAAAAACATGGGATCTTTCCCCTTCTGTAACTTTTTTTTTTTTTGGGGGGGGCGGAGAGGGGAGAAGGATACAGATCCCGTCTCCCCTTCTCAGATGACCTCGAAGGACCGGTTTTTTCACTTTCCCATGTGTGCGCGTTTGCGCTCTCCGGAAATCAATCTGAAGTTTGTTCAAAATACTAAACCAAAATAAAACTGCGCTACGAAACCTCCCACGCCCCAGAGACAGAGAGGAGCCCCTGATTTATTTTTCTGCTTTTAAAAAAATTTATTATTAATATTTATTTCCATCTTGTCGTGCTCCCCGCGGAAATGATCTCCGCAGGGTTTTGCTGGATCCTGTGTGGATGTGTGAGCGTGTAGAGGAGCTGTTTGGGGAAGCGCAGTGTTCCGAGCTGGTAGCGGGGCTTTCAGCACCCCCATAACAGGAGCGAGGGGCTGAGCTATCGGCTGAGCCCCCGCGGGAAGGTGTCCCCTGGCAGTGGGGACACTTGGGAAGCGGTGGCGGAGAAGGAGAGGACTTTCCCCGTCCACCACGCCCCATGGAGCGGCGCTCCGAGGGAGCCCGCAGCCCCCTGCCCTGCACGTCGGGTGATAGTTTCAGGCTGACTGAAGCGGTCAAGTTCTTTAGAGAAATTTGCCTCTACCCAAAAGTTTCCCAGGGCTGAGCTGGCACATTTCGGCTGCCTTTTGCAGCTCCCGTTTGAAAGGGAGGGCAGCTCCCGAGCCCTTCGCAGGCAGATGCCAAGGGTCAAACACACAGAGGGGCTCCAGGAGAGGAAAAAATCTCCGTTCCCAGCCTCCCCCTCCCGACCCGAACCTCCTCCTAACTGGGACATTGACAAAAAAAATAAATAAAGCTCTTCCTTCTTTCACAAAAAAAAAAAAAAAAAGAAAGTTGGTGGAGTTTGGTTTTTGGGTTTTTTTTGGTTGTTTGCTTGCTTGTTTTGAACTGGGGATAATTTAGGATGTTTCACGCGAGAAGGGAAGAGTGAAATGAAGATGCTGGGGACACGATCACGCTGTGGGTGCCCCACGGCTGCGCCCCTAGCTCCTCTGCTGCCCAGATGCGCAGGGAACATCCACTTTTAGCAATTTTGCAGTGGCGCAGCCCATGGCGAGAGGCGCTGGCGGGAGGGAGCGGTGCCGGTGCGGGGTCCTGCTCTGCCCCGGCCGGCCGCTCGGGGCCGGGGGGTTCGCTTGGGCACGTCAGAGGCTCGGGGCTGGCAGGAATTGTCCGCTGCCTCCTCTTCCCTTTCATGTATGCCCTGCCTTGGGGTGTGCGTGTGGGGGTTACAGCTCTTTAATTGAAACCTAGTAAGGAAAATAGTAATGGATACCAGGCTTCGATGGAGAATACGTGTCCGCGGCTGCATGATGAGTGTTAGTTCAGCAGTCTTTAAGAAGCCGATTCTTCTTCCCTGTCATTTCTTTATTGACAGCAGCCCCTATTAGATTTACCATGTCCTTTTGCAACAGCTGCTCCTCCCCCCGCCCGAGGTATCAATCGATGACCGGGTGGCTTGGTGGCATCTTGAAGAAAACGGGAGCGAAATGCGTGTCAGTGGCGGTGCCAGAGGATCCCGGCTCCCCTCCTTGCCCTGCAGCCCAGCGTCTGCCGTGTGCCCGGTGCCTCTCGGCACCTCCCGGGCTCCGGCCCCGCTCCCAGCCCCTCTCCCAGCCCCGGGGAAAGCTGCGCCCGCCCCGCGGGGCCGGGGGCGCGCAGGAGACGCCCGGGGGGAGTGTGGAGATGGGAAAGGCTCCGGTTCTGGGTTGTTAAAGAACACGGCTGATGGTCAAAGCAGATAAAATCGGTTACTTTGCCGGGTGATTTCGAGTGCCTTGTTCTACTGGGTCTGCGGGAGGGGGCAGTGACGCGTCTGGAGAGCTCGAGGGCTTCTGCGGGAGGAACCGGCGCTCCTTGGCCCTCTTGTTGTGTTGTGTGTGTGTTTAAATAATTGAATAAACGTATCCTCTCATTCCCTCTTTCTCCCTTGCACGCAGAGACACAAAGACCGCATTGAAAAGATAGATCTGTTTGACTCTAGGAAAGGACAATTAGTGCGACTTCCTGAGTGGCAAACTGGATGTATGGCCTGGGTATTAAAAAAAAAAAAAGGAAAAAAAAGAGCCTTATCCAAATAGTGAAGTCTATTTACAATTTGTGCTTGGCCAACGGTGATGGAAGCAGGAGGATGGGTGCAGAGAGGGCAAAGGAGGAAACACGGCTTTCATTTTGCTTCTGCCAGCGGTGCGACACGTTGGTGAGAAGAACGAGACCAGAAGGTGGAAAGGGTCGCCGGGTCTGTGGGCGCAGAGGGTGTAGGTTTGTGGCAAGCAGAAGCTGAGTGGTGCAAAAAAGGCTCAGAAAAGGTAAAAAGGGATGAGAGCTTGGGAGGGAAGAAGTCCAGCCCCAAACCTTGCTGTGCCCTGACATGCCCTGGTCGATGAGGCTGGGCAGGGCCCGAGGCAGAGGGGAGAGCTGCAGCAGGCAGCTCTGGGTGCTCCTTTCTTTCCCTTTGCAGTCCGGGACAAAGTGGAGGCAACTGGAGAATGTCAGAGCAGCTGGGATGGGGACAAGGTGAACGCAGGTCTTGTGGGGAGGGGAGGGACCGGGGTGATGTGAGCACGTGGAGCCCTGGTGTTTTGGGCTTCCACCAGAGCCGGCACCCGGCAGGATCCCGAGCAGGCTGTGGGTGCCCAGGAGGAGTGAGGGGAGCCAGGAGTTGTGAAGGGCTGCTCACAGCCCTGCTGAGCCCGCAGGGGCTCTGCCGCGCTCAGCGCTGCACTGCTCCCACCAGGCTGGGCCACGAGCAGCCTTCCCCCGAGGACTGCATCCCAGTGAGAGGTGGTGGAGGAGAAACCTCTCCATCTGGTGCTTCCCTCTCTTTTTGTCCTCAGCACTCCAGTAAGCAACGCTGTCTCTGGGCTTCCCCCAAGCCTGCAAAGCCCTCGCCTCAGCTGTGTAGGGAAGGGGACCTGATCCCCCTGGTGGGGGATCTTCTGTTCAGAGAGATGGGAACGGCCCCTTTGAATGCAGTGGGACACGATGGGGCTGAGCCTGCTCAGAGAGAGATGTGGAGGATTTAATTATTCATATTTTTACTGCCTCACCATGCTTTTTGAGACTTTGGCAGGTTATTTTTCAAAGTTTTTGAGCCGGGATTTCCATGAAATCCAGTTAGCAATTGGAAGAAGTGCTCTGCCAAAAGGCAAGGCAAAGAACTGCTATAGTGATCCCCCCTCTCTTCATAGCAGTTTGTATAATCCAAGTGTATAGACGAGCTCCCTAAGGGACCTGCTCCATTACACTTGCGGCCTGCAGTGCTGCTCCGGGATGGATCTGTGTCAATACGGCCCCCATCTCCTGACACCTTTCATGGGGCTGGGGAAGGGCCTGCCCAGGCCTGGGCACACTTTCCCTGGGAAGAAGCGTGTAATCACCACTGCCCCCCGTGCTCCAGCCAGTATTTACTGCAAACCTGCCAAAGTAAACCAGCCCGTTGCGTTTTATTTCGAATAAACACAGCGTGGCCACGCTGGGGTGTTGCCTTCTGAAGGGCTGGAGACAGAGCAGAGGCTGCATCGCCGTGGGAAAGGGAGGGAGGAGAGGGATAAATCCTGCAGGATGCAGAGCTGCTGGCTGGCAGGATGGGTCTGGGCCCCTGGGGATGCTTGGAACAGGCAGCGTGATAAGGAAATGCATAGATAGGATGCAAAACCGCACTTAGGCTGTGCACGTTGGCCCTGCTCGCCATGCACCGAGGCTTGTTCTTTCCTGCAGAGCACCCAGCACACGGAGGGGGTGTCAGGGACACCTCAGGGGCTGCTGTCGGAGCAGGGATTGGCGGTGTGCCCCGGGGCACGAATCCCTCCCGGTGCCACACACCCACAGCGCATCTCCCCGGAGGCCGTGGAGCACACACAGCCCCTCCACGCACGCACACACGCCTCGGAGCTGCTCCCTTCAGGCCTGGGAGAGGACGTGTGGGCCCGAAAGCTGGGCTGCCTTTATTTTCCTCTTGCCTCCTTCCTCCAGCTGGCTCTTCAGGCCACCGGGAGAGAGCCAAAGTCTCTCTCCTCCCACACCTCCAACACACACGCACGGGGAAGGCTCGCTGTAGCGCCGAGCTCTCGTGCAAACGCTAAAAGTTGCTTAGGAGAGTGAAATCCGAGGAAGCAGAGCTCTCCCAGCCGCTCAGCCACCACGGACCCAGGATCTGGATTGAACGGGGGAAAACCCATTGCGGTGCTGGCGATGGTGGAGTGAAGAAGAGCTGGGGAGGGTGGGAGCCGCTCCCCCCGCCCTGGCCTTTAGCTCTTGTGCTTCGAGATTAGAGAGCCCCGGCCTGGCCGCGCTCCGAGGAGACAGCGGAGACCTTTCATGCCTCTTTGAAGAGCCAAGATAGTGTCGGCCTTGCTGCAAGCCCAGGCTGCAGACAGGCCGGGAGGCGCGGGGGCAGCCGGCTATCTCAGCGTGCTATCACCCTGCCCCCCCCCCGCCACCAGCCCCATTCCCACCTCCACCCGCTCCCGGCACTTCACCGTCAGCCACCCTGATATTTCTTTTTTCCCCCCTCCTTACTCCTGTACCATCCCTTCGCTTTGTCATTCATTTCTGCGGCTCTCCTTATTTATTTACTTCTGAGCCTCGCTTATTTATTTCGGGCAAAAAGGAGGCTAACAAGTAGCTGGAAGCACTGGCCAATATTTAACTAAGATGGCTGGCCATCAGGTCCCTTTTGTTTGCTTGCAAATTAATCATCCAGCGCGCAGTCGGCGCCAGGGTAGATTTATCACACACAGAAGGGGGAATGAGGCGGCCGAAGGGAGACAAAGACTGTTCGCACCTTCCCGCTTTTGATCTTAGATTAGTGCAGCCTCCCTTCATAATACGAGTCTCCGGGGGGCTTCGTCGGGGAGGTCACTCGGAACTGGCGGAAGTTTGCACGCCATTAGCCAGACGCTGGAATTGAAAATCATAAGCGGCAAACATTTTATTTTCCTGCGCGGGTGGGTGCGGAGCGCGGCGCAAGGTGCGGGGCAGGCGCGGAGGGCGGCAGCGGCTCCGGCTTGTGCCGCGGCGCCGAGGGCGCGCTCCGGCGGGGCGGGAGCGGGGACCGGGGCGCGGCGGGGCCGGGGGTGGCAGCGCTTGTCCCGCGGGCACCTCCCGGTCGCCGTGAGAGAACGGCGGCGCGGTTGGGGTAAATGGCAGCAAACTTCTTGAAGCCGCCGGGTGTTTGCTGTGGATGCTGATAAAGGCTTTGGGGGTTTCCACCGCGGCAGGAGCCCGAGAACCGGTTCCGAGCAGAGGCTGGAAAGACTCGCTCTCTCGGTCGATAAGCAGCTGCACAGCGCAGCCGAGCGCTGCGCGGGTAACCAGGCTCCTGGCTTCGTGAAACACATCAGACTTCCCCCCCCCCCCCACCCCCCCATCCTCTTTGAACGCATTACTCCCGCTTCCTTTCCTCCCTCCTCCTCTTTTCACCCCCACCCCCGACCAAAGGGGAGATATTTTGGTGAATGCAAAGCGATCCTAGACGCTGGTTACTACAGGGACTTCACCAAGCTGGCGCCAAGCGCTCTTAACCATGTGCGTCAAAAATGCAATGTTAGAAGAGCTAATCACTTTAGAGGTTCCGCTCCCATCTGCGCGCAGCCAGCGCCGAGCCCCCGCGCTCCCCCGCTCCTCTCCCGGAGGATTATCCTCCCTTCTTTAAAGCAGGGTGGGGGGCGTCAGGAGACTCCCTCCCCAGGGCAGGGTAGTGATTTAGCACCTCCCAGCGCTGGGATACCCTGCCTGACACGCGTGGGCGCTCCGTGCCCTGCATGCCCACGACACGCACAGTCACAAAGCCCCCTCCTGCTGCCCTGCACTGTCGCACACCCATAGTCACCCCCGCCGACATCCCCCCCTCCCCGCCCCCCCAAAGGAATACATCTCCCCAGAAACTTCCCAGGAGGATCCTGCCCGGCTCTTCCCTCTCCGTGGCGTCGGGTCAGACCCACGCGTGACGCCTTGCCCGGGGGGTGGCCGCTCCATGCGAGCCCGGGTTAACCCGGAGCTGGCCCCCCCCGCCCGGCGCTGCCCCGGCCCGGGCGCAGGGAAAGCCGCACTTCCCGTCTCCTCCCCGCGCACCTCGTGGAAGAGGAGGGGTGTGGGAGCGTAACCCTGTCGGCGCCGGTGCCAGCCGAGTGGCCTTAATCCGCAACGCCAAAGAAAGAAAGAAAGAAAGAAAAAAGGGAATAATAAATACATTAAAATCCCATTTTCCAGCGGCCTCTCGCTTCCGTGCGCGCACCAGCCTCGATCAGCAGCCGCCGGGGCCGGAGCTGAGCCAGCGGCAGCCGCCGCCCGCCCGCCGCAGCCTCCAGCCGCCCACCACAACAATAATAACAGCGGCCGCGGCCGCAGAGCCGAGCTCCGAGCCGGGGCAAGAGCCGCAGAGCCGCCCCCGAGCCCCGGAGCTCACCCCAGATTGGCGGGGGGAAGGAAAGCCGCCCGGCTCCCGGCCCAGACGTGTCGTTTAAAGAAAGCGACTTCGCCGGGGAGGGCAAAAACGGCGCTGGGGCAGCGGCAAGGGGGGGGGGGGGGGGGGGTGACACCGAGCCGGCGGCTGCGGGGACCGGCGGCAGCCGAGACGCGGCGGGGATGGGCGTGCGGAGCTCCGGCCTCCCGAGATGGCTCGGGCCGGGGGGGGCCCTGCCACGGTACAGGCGGCGTTTGGGGAAGGGGGAGCACGCAGTTTCGGACATTTCCCCCCCCCCCCCCCCCCCGCTGCCGGCGCTCGGGAAGCTCCTACCGGGGGAGAGCGGCCGGCAGCGCCCGGGCTGCCGGGGGCCGGGGGGCGAGGCGGCCCCCAGCACCCCCCTAGAGGCGGGCGCTGCCGGCCCCTTCCCTCCTCCCGCCCTGCTCCCTCCCCTCTGATCATGTTGACATATTCACACGGCCCGAAGTACTAGTGATGCTTTGCTGCAGCGTTACAGTTTCCGACACCTTCTTTTTATAACTCGGCGCTGTCCCCCTCCACCCGAGCTGTCAGAACCCCGCCTATGGAGCCTCACAATTGGTCCGAAAGCGTCAAAGAGCCAATCAAGGCGGCTCCAGCTCCCCTGTAACCCACAACACATCCCTACGATCGGGTGCACGCAGAGCACAGACTCACAGGGAATTCTCAGAGCCGAGAGGCTCCTTCTCCCTCTCTCTTCTCTCTCTTTCTCTTTTCCTCTCTTTCTCCCTCCCCCCTTTTTCTCTTCCTTTCTCTTTCCCTCTCACTCTCTCTCTTTTATGGAGACAACAGTATAATTCTGCCAGATTTTTTTTTTAAGGCACAGCGAAAGAGAAAGAGAGGGGGAAAAATAAATTTAAAAAAAAAAGAAAAAAAAAAAAAGAAGAGGGTGAAAGAAGGAAGAGATCCTGATGGAAATCAGGGCACCCTGACCAGCTCTTGCTTGGGGAGTGAGGAAGGCGAGGCGGAAACGAGATTTCCCTACAAGTTTTTGCTGCTGAAGGTTGCTCAGGAGCCTTCCTCGGCCGGCGAGGGGGGGTGGGTTTGTTTGCTTCTTTCTGCTTTCCCTCCTTTCCCAGCCTCTGCTCTGCAGCCTGACCGTACGGAGGAAAGGTGGAGGGGTGGGGGGGAGGGGGAAGACAGCCAGCCACCCAAAGAGAAAACCCAGCTTCGAGCCGTCGCCCTCCGCCACGGAAGAAGAGAAGGGGGATTGGGACTAAAAGAAAAAAAGAAGGGGAAAAAAAAAGGATTTCGGCTTGCCCAGCCCTTCTGCGGCAACAGGAGCAGACAGCGAACCCGGTGGATTTTTTTTCTTCCCTTCTTCGGCGTTTCTTTTCCAGCGCAAGGACTTCCACTCAGGAAAAAAAAAACGCAAACAACTAAAAGGCAAAACAAAACCTCGGAGACCGAATACGAGAAAAAGCAAGACTAATAATGAACAATCCTGTTAATCCGCTGTCCCGAGGGCTGGGGATGAGCCCCGGCTCGGGAAGTTGTAGGCTGTAGAAGTTCTGCCTCTCCCTCATGTACTGTGCTGTTTAGAGCTTGTTTCCCCCAACCCTTTTTTTTTTCTTTTTTTTTTTTTTTTTGGTGCTTTATTGCTGTTATTGTTATTATCTTAATTTTTCTTCTTCGTGATGTGCTGTTAGAAACCACTCCGGGACTACTCCAGCAGTAGGAAGACCGAGGAGTGGAGTGGATGAATTTACCGATGAGAGATCCAGTAATCCCTGGGACAAGCATGGCTTATCATCCTTTTTTACCGCACCGGGCACCGGACTTTGCCATGAGCGCTGTGTTGGGACATCAGCCTCCCTTCTTCCCGGCTCTGGCTTTGCCTCCCAACGGGGCAGCCGCCCTCTCCCTTCCCGGGGCTCTGGCTAAACCCATCATGGACCAGCTAGTGGGGGCTGCAGAGACTGGTATTCCCTTTTCTTCCCTGGGTCACCAGGCAGCAGCTCATCTGAGGCCTTTAAAAACTCTGGAGCCAGAAGAAGAGGTAGAAGACGATCCGAAAGTGCATCTGGAAGCTAAAGAGCTTTGGGAGCAATTCCATAAAAGAGGCACGGAGATGGTGATTACCAAATCGGGAAGGTAGGTCTGGGTCGGGGGTTCGTGCCTTTCCCCCCCTGTCCCCCACCCCTCACTCTCTGCACCCCACCAGGGCAAGGCTGTCTCTCTGGCGGTTTCCCCGGTAAATCTCCTTTCTCCTGGAATTATGGAGAGCTTTAGGCAGCTGAAGATTCGAGCCCCTCTGGGGCACCAGGCTGCTGGGAAAAGCCCAAGCGCGACCCGGCCCTGCTCAGCATGTGCGAGTGCAGGGGGTGAGAGGGTCCCTTCATGGTTCAGTAGCTTAATGCTTGCTGGAGAAGACTGGGAGCAGGAAGAAAATAATTTGGGGTTGGCAAAGGGGCTGGCCTGGTTTTCAGCCTCGCTACACGCAGTTTTTTCTTCCTCGAGAAAGGGGAATGAAGGAAAAATCCTTTAGAGCAGCGTCTGGCTGCTGGTGGGGAGGAGGAGGGCAGATAGGCTCGGTGTGTCAGGCTGTGCCCCTCTGTGCCGGGCTCTCGGCTGGGTTTGTGCTGCCTTATTATGTTTGAAAACGTACAGAAAAACTGACAAAACTCCCCGGCCGTCCTGCAGCCGCTGCTGGAGTGGCAGGGAAGGGTTTGCAGCTCTGCACTGCCTGTCCCTGTATTTATGTAACCTTCACGTGGGAATGAATGAACACACACGGCGCGTCCACGCTCGGCATTTCTGCTTTTTATAGGTTTACCCGTCTGAAATCTCTCTCTGCATTCGCTACTCATTGACATCTGGACTCCTTTACAACTCAGCCTATTGCTGTGATGATACGTAGGGTGAAAACCCACTTTGCACACGGGTGTTTTTCTAAGGGGCTCTCTGAGAAACCTCCCAAACTCTCCGCATGTGATTTGCCAGGAGAATTACTCGAGGAAGCCACTCCTGAAAAGTCTTCTTAGATGGCCTTGAGCTGCCTTGCTGGAGCTTCGCCTATTTGCAAAGCACCAGTTGCAGGCTACAGGCTCAGGAAAAAAATAAAAAATAATACAAACCCTAAAAGCAGCAAGGAGGAAAATAATAATAAAAAAAAATCTCCTCGCCCATTTTACTGCTTTCCCGAAGTTTTCTCTGTTAATTGTAGTCAAAAGTTTTTGCGTGAAAGCCTCGGCCAGTATTAAGAGCTCTTACATGTTGCAAAGTCATGTGTTTCCTTTTAAGTTGAGATTTGCTGAATGCCAACCGCTCGATATAATAAACAGCAAATTTGTGGTATCCTGTTGCAGTTTGGAGCCGGACCTGGGAGCGGAGGGGAGCGGGGTTTGCAGGGAGCCCTCGGCACACGGGGGGATCCCCGGGTGGCCGGAGCACGGGGAGAGCCCCGCTGCCCTCGCTGGGGGCTTTTTATTCTCGTCTGTAAAGTGTAAAAACTCCGCACTTTCCCGGGAGCTTGGGTTGCAATAGTTCAGGCGATTTATTTTATCGGGGTGCGATCAGCTCCCATTTCTTTGTTTAGCAGGCGAAAAGGAAACTAATGAGAGATCAGAGAGCCCCGAATGGGCCTTTGCTGTTTAGGAATGGCAGAGAGAGGTAGGAGCCTGCTGTTTTCTAGGGAATGCGTGCCTTTCCCATCCAGGGACCATTTTCCCCTGCAACTTTTAAGCATTTGAGAAACCTTTTCGCTGGGGGCGGGGGGGAGGAAACCTTTTTGCTGGACACAGATTTACTCTGCTGCTTTTGAGAGCTGAAGCAGTTGCTTGGTAAACGCGCTACCAAAATTCAGAAGCTTATTTGAAAGCTGTAATTAATTTTATTTTACTTTTGTCTTGTCTTTTCTCCCCCCCCCCCCCCCCTCCTCCCTCCCCCCTTCTGCCCATAGGAGAATGTTTCCTCCATTTAAAGTGAGATGCACTGGACTGGATAAAAAGGCCAAGTACATTTTATTGATGGATATTGTGGCGGCTGATGATTGTAGGTACAAATTCCATAATTCCCGGTGGATGGTAGCCGGCAAGGCTGACCCTGAAATGCCAAAGAGAATGTACATCCACCCGGACAGCCCGGCCACCGGCGAACAATGGATGTCCAAAGTCGTCACCTTCCACAAGCTGAAGCTCACTAATAACATCTCTGACAAGCACGGATTTGTGAGTGCCTTTTACACCTTCCTTTGCCCCCCTTTTCCCGTCCCTCGGCACCGGGCCGGAGCGGGGGGTCCCGGGGGGGTGTGCCCGGAGCATGGCGCTGCTCGGCCGGGCTGGCCCCGCTGGCAGCTCCGGCGGCCGAAATGTGGGGAAAACGGGGCAGAAAGACCTCCCCACGCACCCGGGGACGGGCATCTGTCCGGTTTGTAATAGTCCTTGATTTTTCCTCCTGCTGGGGTCAGGAGTAAAGCCCGGAGTTTACTCTGTAACCTCCCCGTGCCATGCAGCCTTAACTTTAGGGATACATTTCCAGCGCAGCGCAACTCGATATTTCTCAGAGCTGCGGTGACTTTATATATCTATATATATTTTTAATAAACTCGATCACACTTTCTAAGCGTAGGAAAACGATATGCATATGTGTATAAAGGGCTTAAAGGCCTAAGTACGCAAACGTTTAAATCTATATTAATCTGGATAATGTAAAGCAAGCCGGAGTGAAAATAAACAGGGACCAAAAGCAGAGGTCAAGTTGGCCATTCATGTCTTTCCACTCCTTTACATTTACCGGGTGTGCAGAGATAAAAACTTACCCTGAGAGTGAAATCAAACAAACCTGCTGATAAGTGTTCTGTCGATCCTGGCCATTTCTTTCTATTCCTGGGAAAGCCTCCGCCTCGGAGCCGGGGCTTTGCTGGTGGTGGCCGCGGCCGGGGGATCTCTAATGTGCCGAAGATTGCATTTGCTGCCTGTGATTTGATTAGACGATGCATTTTTGCCGTTCGCAGAAGGCCTTAAGTGAATTGGGGCACGCAATTAGACCGAGCCGAGGCTCTCGTGGTGGTGTTGCAAGTGTAGCTGCTGCTGCTGCTTTACTTGATTTTATTTTTTTAATACACTTTGAAATCAAAAGACATTGCTTCCGGAGCCCAAGCAGCTTATCCCCCTCTCCGAGCAGAGCTCTGAGGGGATTCTCCCATCTCCTTCGAGAGGTCCAGCGAGAGCCTAACCCCGGCGAGCTGGAGCTGTCAGTGCTTTTAGTTGGATGCTGCGAGGCGTGTGTGTGTGTGTGTGTGTGTGTGTGTGTGTGTGTGTGTGTATTTAGAGTGTGCTTGGCGGGGAGGAGGAGTGAGGGGAGGAAGGAGAGGGAAGGTAAATTAGGAGGAGAAAGTGCCGATGGCTGGGGGAAATGCTGCTCCTGCTGACCGTCTTCTTTCCTCCCCTCCTGCCCTCTGCTGCCGGCCGCTGCCCCCGCTAGACCATTTTAAACTCCATGCACAAGTACCAGCCCCGGTTCCACATCGTCCGAGCCAACGATATCCTCAAGCTTCCTTACAGCACGTTCAGGACCTACGTTTTCCCCGAGACTGAATTCATCGCAGTGACCGCATACCAGAATGATAAGGTAAGGAGATTAAGAGAGGATTTGTTTTACGTGTTTTGGCTTTTAAGAGAAGTTTTACTCCGCATTATTCCCTTAAAACTCACGAAGTCCATCCCGCTCTTCTCTCTCTCTCCCCCCCTCATCTTTTCCCCCAAAACCTCCTTGATTCAGCTTCAGGAAGGCGCTGGGGGAGGAGCACTCTCCTAATACCGACCTCGGGGAAGGCAATTAAAAGGAGGGAGGACTGGGGATGAGAGGGAGAATGTTTAGGGGTTTTCTACCATTTTTTCCCCCCAGTATATCTCCCCAGTATGAGGAAAGGGATGGGGTGGGGTTTGCTGTTCTTAGTGTGGATTTAATCTAAGATGCATCAGGAAAAAAAAATAAAAAAGACTCGTCTCCCTGTGTCGAAAGACAGAGTGGGGAGAGCAGCGGGGCTGAGATTTTGTAATTCTTCCTGGCCTTTGTGCTGTTTTAACTCCTTTGACAGCAATTGGCAATAAGGCTGGAGCACACGTCTGGTTCCTATTATTATTATATTATGATTTTTTTTTTTTTGCATCCTGCAGTGTTTTATTATTTTTTGTGGTGCAAAAATATGCTCTGGTCAGAGAGGGGTATCTCGCTTAAATTTAGCTGGAAGGGCTGAAAAGACCCGTGTGCGAAAGTTTTGCAGCACTGCAAGTGCTGCCTTTCTATTGCTGCTGGTTTATTGTCACTTGCAATGAAGGTGGTATATTTGGGAGAGTGGCAAACGGCGAATTTACGATAATCAAGTCAAGTGGAAGGAAGCGAAGGAGCCAAAAAAGGGGCTTTGATTTTTTTTTTTTTTTTGCTGTTGTTGTCTGTGAATTACAACTTTGCGTTCGCGTGCGTTGAGCGCAGCGGCTGTGGATGCGCAGCGCCCGCTCGCTGCAGCTCCCCTGTGCCCCTCTCTGCCCCTCACATCCTTCACCCTAAAAAATCCATGGGTGAAAAGGGGGGGGTCGTCTGTACCCTTCTGCCCTCGGTTTCCAAAAAGCCGCTTCCCTCTCGGGGCTCGGGCTGTTTTCCTCTCTCTCTGCAGCCGGGCACTTGCAAGGAAACTAAAAGAAAACGAGTGCACAGAGAGTAGACTTTGCTTTGGGACTTATCAGCAGGGCTGGCCGGCCCGGTCTATCAGCTGGGGGCGGCTCGGTTGAAGGACAGAAATGAGCATATTTGTGTGATTGCCATGAAATCGGCAGGGAAGCGGCGAGGAGCCCTCGGCTCGGCGCGGGGGGGGAGCAGAAGGCACGGCCGGGAGCACCTGGATTAAAAGTCCCGCTGGTTTTAGCGGTGGGGTTTTCCTGCTCTCTCCTGATCCCGTGTGTGCGCCGGGGGGTGACTCGGGAGCCAGAGCCGGTCCTGCCCGCACTCGGGCACGGGCGGGGTCTCCTTTTCGGGGTCATCCTCTGCTCCTAAACTGGGGGGTTGCTGTGCTTCCAGCACGGTCCGGGACCGGGAATGGGACGGCGGGGAGTGGCATTCCCGTTGCAGCTGCTCGCATCCTGTTCCAGAGGGGTGAGCCCCGGCCGGGCTGGGAATTCTGCTCCGTGCATCGCCCGCGAGGGCACCAGGCACTTGCGGGGATGTCCCGCACCCCCCATCCCTCCCTGCAGTCGTTCCCTGCCGTGACCTGAACCCCGAGAAAACCCAAACTGAAAAACTTCCAAACACACCTCCCCCCAAAATATGAACTGGCTCCTGGCACCCCTGGCGCCCCAACACACACGGAGCATAATGCGATTACATAAAGTATTTTATTATAGCAAGGGGGTGGGTATGATTCCTTTGCGGTTTAATTATGGTATTTAAAGAGTTTTAAGCACAGGCATAACTTGCATGGATCTCATTGCACGGCTCAATTAATTCCGATGTGGTGGCAGCAACACGGGGCTCTTTCATTGCCACCACGGTCCGGGTCACCGGCCAGCCCGGTGGGGGTCTGGGGGCGAGCTGCCTCCACACAGCTCGGGAAAACACATGGCTTCACCCAAAAAACAGGGACCTTTGCCCCCTGCCCTGTCCTACTCCTGCCACTATCCTGCCAGCCCTAGGGGAACTGGGAAAAGTGGAGTTTGCTGGTTTTTTTAACACAAAAATCTCCTAATTCTGCTCCAACCCCTTGGCTATTTTTTTCCCCTCTCTCTATCCTATAGATCACGCAATTAAAAATTGACAACAACCCCTTTGCCAAAGGTTTTCGGGACACCGGGAATGGCAGAAGGGAGAAGAGGTGAGTCTGGCTCGATTCTCTACAGGCACCTCGTTTGGTTTTCATGTGTTAAGCTCAGAACACGAGCAGAGGTCAAAATCACCTTGCCTCGCCTCCAAACCACACTTCCCCCCGCCAAAATCCATAAGGATCTTGGCGTTAATAACGTCGAGAGGATTGCAGGGGAATTCTTTCCTGCTTTCCACATTTAGTTTTCATGTCACAGGGGGTGACTGGCCAAAGGGAGTGCAGTACCTTAAGCAAATATTACCAGAGAAAAACTTTCCCTTAAAAATTCGAGAGAGAATATTACAGTGTAGTTTGGATCTGGGACTGGAGAAGAGGGACGAGTGGGGGCTCAGCACTGCCTGAATCTCCTCTGGCATTTTTCTGGGGACTGCACGGAAAAGAGTAAAATGTGGAGGAGAAGCATATAAATAAACTGTTTGGACAGAGGTATCTCATGAATATGGAAGTAATTAATGATAGAAGATTCTTTATTTTTTCCAAAAGCAGCAGACACAGTTTGTGCCCCAGATAGGCAGACAGAACTCGTTATAATGGGACTCGAGACTTTTAATATAAGAAGAAAATATAAGGAGAAAAAAGGAACAGGTTTTTTTCCCTTTGATGTGGGATATGTCTGTATTGTTGTGTTACGGGAGACGGGATATTTTAGCCATTTGCACAGGGGGTTAGATAATGAATAAATCGATCTGATCCTCTTTTTTCAAACAAACAACAAAATAAAAAGGTGGAGGGAACGTGGTGTAAACCAAGAGGCCTCTCTCCCTGCCCAGCACACACACAAACATGCACACGCCAGCTCCTCTTGTCCATCAGTGTGAAAATAAAGCCAGCGCTGGAGCCACAGGACGGAAATGATTTCTAATTTCTCTAAATATAAATAGATTTTTTTACTCCGGGTTAATTGTTGGTGAAAAGATTACATAAAGTGCCTAACAAAATAACCACTTCCTAGCAATCTTAGCAACCATTAAGATGGCTCATATCTCTGGAACATCCTTGCCTTTTAAAAGCTAATCTCCAGGGTATGCTTCCTTCTCCCCTCCGCCCCTTGTTTTTAATATCAGCCCTCGCTGAGGAGCTGCTCACGCTTCCAAGAAATCTCCTCTCATTAGCAGCCAGCTCCTGCCTGCCAGAAACGCGCTCTCCTCCTCGAGGGGACCGTGGCTCTTAACTCCCCTGTGCTTCTTGTGCTCGGATAGGAGCTCAGGAGGGGCTGGGGAGGAGGAGGGGTCCCGGGGGTCCCGGAGCCTCTCGCCCAGCGGGTTCTGTGCCCGCAGGAAGCAGCTGACCCTGCAGTCCATGCGGGTGTACGACGAGAGGCAGAAGAAGGAGAATCCCACCTCGGACGAGTCATCCAATGAGCAGACGGCCTTCAAGTGCTTTGCCCAGTCCTCGTGCCCTGCCGTGCCTGCCGTGGGCACCTCCAGCCTCAAAGGTGAGAGCTGTGGCCCCTGCTCTCCTCTGGGAGAGCCTGGGTGCTCGCTCTGTGTGGTGGCAAATCCTGGCTCTATCACTGTCCTCTGGCACTGGCCTGTTTGCCTTCTTTCCTTCTTTCCTTCTTTCCTTCTTTCCTTCCTTCCTTCCTTCCTTCCTTCCTTCCTTCCTTCCTTCCTTCCTTCCTTCCTTCCTTCCTTCCTTCCTTCCTTCCTTCCTTCCTTCCTTCCTTCCTTCCTTCCTTCCTTCCTTCCTTCCTTCCTTCCTTCCTTCCTTCCTTCCTTCCTTCCTTCCTCTCCTTTTGCTCTATTCTCTCTCTTCCTTCTCTCTTTGGTTTTTCCTCCCTCTCTTTCCTTCTTTCCCTCACTCTTCTTGTTGCCTTTCTTTAAGTCTTTCCCTCTCCTCCCTTCTCCCCCCCCACTCTCCTTTCTCTGCCTTCCTCATTCCTCTTCTCTTTCTCCCTCTCCCCCCCCCCGGCCTCCCTCTCCTCTTGCTGCACATTCATCCCTGCCCTCCTTGGTTCAGAAAGGAGCCAGCTCCGAGTCAAGGGAGCAAAGACAGACCACGGGGCAAAAGTTCAAAACTGGAGTCACTCCATTAATATTCCTCACTGAATCTGTTACTAGAGGAAGGATCTTTCCCCTGGATACAGTCCCGAACTTTGTTATAGAAAAGTCACCCTGGGTTTCTCCGTGCAGGGTTGGGAGCTGTCTGCAGCTCTCTCCTACGTATTAATCCATCCCGGGGCGGCGGGGGGGGCGCAGGGGGAGGAGGAAACAACCTCTTTTTTGTAGTTGCTTTACTCGTTTTCTGAAAGACCTGCTGAGCTGAGGGGAGGGGAGCTGGGAGGGGACCCGAAAAGCAAACCAGAGCTTCGCACCTGGGGCGCTGAAATTAGGAGATGAAGTGCAGAGGAATCCAGCGAAGCCATGCATGTGCATGGGGAGAAGGGGGGCCCAGGGGCTCATGAAGACGGCTGCGGGCTGTCTCCGAGTGCGTTTGCAAAGTTTGCCCATTGAAAGGGATGAAAACTTTGGAAAAACTTCGCAGGAGACACATCCCCAAGGCCCTTCAGCCCTGCCCCAAGGTTGCTGCTGTCTCGTTCCTCCTCTATCCTCGCTGCAGCCGGGGAGGGAGGGAGGGTCCCTGGGGGCTCCCGCAGCCCCGGGGAGCGGAGCCGCTGGCCCCGGGCCCGCCCGGCTGGGGGGTCGCTCCTCCGGGCCGCCGCTTTGTTTCAAAGCCAGTTTTGCTGCTTTGTGTAAAACTCAGGCTGGCTTGGACGGGGCGGGCGGTGGGAGCCGGGGGCTGTATTTATTTATGTAATAATAAGAAAAGGGAAGTATTTCCACACAAACCTCTGGCCGGCCAGGAAGCGTGTCTGCCCCCTCTCGCAGCCCGGTGGGGATTTCGGGATGTGCAGTGCCGGATCCCAGCCCCGGGCCCCCTTTGTCTTGCAGATCTCTGCCCCAGCGAGGGAGACAGCGACGCAGACAGCAAAGACGATCCCTTGCTAGAAGGCAACGAGTCGGGCAAAATCAGCACGACCACCGCCGCCACCCCAGCGCCGGCCAGCTCCGCTGCCACCGCAGGGGACGACCCCCGGGACAAGGGCGGCAGCCCCTCCAAAAGCCACTTCTTCCCTGGGGACTCGGCAGGGAGTCGGAGCCGAGAGAGGACTGAGAAAGCCCCTCCGGACTCCCGACACAGCCCGGCTACCATCTCTTCCAGCACCCGGGGGGGAAGCCTGAGCGGCGAGGAACTGAAAAGCCCCCTGAGGGATGGCCCCAAAGTAGATGAGAACCGACTGCTGGGGAAAGAGCCCTTCACCCCCCTGACGGTGCAAACCGACAGCACGGCCCACCTGAGCCAGGGACACTTGCAGAACCTCGGCTTTCCCCCTGCCCTGGCCGGCCAGCAGTTCTTCAACCCTCTGGGGAACGGGCACCCGCTGCTGCTGCACCCCGGGCAGTTCGCCATGGGGGGAGCCTTCTCCGGCATGGCCGCGGGCATGGGGCCCCTCCTCGCCACCGTCTCCGGGGCATCCGCCGGGGTCTCGGGACTGGACAACACGGTCATGGCCACGGCGGCGGCCCAGGGACTCTCGGGAGCATCGGCGGCTGCTTTGCCTTTCCATCTGCAGCAGCACGTCCTGGCTTCACAGGTACTGCCTCCCCACCCGCGCCGCCCCTCCGGGCCAGGGGCGTTCCGGCCCTGGGGACCGGGCTGGGGGGACAGCGGGTACCTCCTTTAAGTTCCCCGCTTCGATGTGCCCCCCGTGCCCCTCTCAAGGGCCAGTCACAGGGCTTGGCAGAAAGTCGGAGGAGGGAAAGCAGTGGGCGGGGAGGGTGACCCAGCGCGATGTCCCTGAGCTCTCCGCACCGTCCCCGCAACCCCGACCGCCACCGGGGCAGGAGCAGGGCGCTGCTCGGCGCTCTGGGGCGCGTCCCGGCCTGCGGAGCGGAGCCGCTGTCGGGGGAAGGGATGCGGGAGGGGGGCCGGACCTGCGGGTAAAGGGCGCGAGAGAATCGCCCGGTGAGGGGGAGAGTGGGGCGGGGACCCCTCGGCCGTTTGGCCCCCGGTGGGCCCGGCGGGAGCGGGGCCGTGCAGGGCAGAGGCCGGGCAGGCCGTGCCCCGCTGCGCTGGTGGCTTTGGCCCGGGCGGAGGGAGCGCGGATCTCCGCGCCGCTGCCGGTGCGGCCGCGGGGGAGGACCCGGAGCGGGGGGGCCGAGCAGCATCCCCGCGGCGAGCGTGCGGGCCGGTAACCCTTTCCTCTCTCTCCTCCCCTCCCGCAGGGCCTGGCCATGTCTCCTTTCGGCAGCCTTTTCCCCTACCCCTACACCTACATGGCGGCGGCCGCCGCCGCCTCCAGCGCCGCTTCCAGCTCGGTGCACCGGCACCCGTTCCTGAGCGCCGTGCGGCCGCGGCTCCGCTACAGCCCCTACCCGCTGCCCGTGCCCCTGTCGGACGGCGGCAGCCTCCTCACCACCGCCCTGCCCGGCCTGGCCGCCGGCTCCGGCGAGGGCAAGGCGGGCGGGCTGAGCGCCAGCCCCGGCTCCGTGCCCCTGGACTCCGCCTCGGACCTCACCAGCCGCTCCTCCACCCTCTCGTCCGGCTCCGTGTCCCTGTCCCCCAAGCTGGGCGCGGACAAGGAGGCGGCCACCAGCGAACTGCAAAACATCCAGCGCCTGGTCAGTGGGCTCGACCCCAAGCAGGACAGATCCCGCAGCGGCTCCCCGTAACCCCCGGCCTCCGGGAGCTCATTTCAAATCAGTCTCGCAGTGCACTTTGTTTGAAAGAAACCACATCCTCCACCCCGCGAGTGTTTGGTTTTTATTTTTTTTCCCCCCCTCCTTTATTTTTTATTTTCTTCCTCTTTCTATTTTTGTTGTTGTTATTTTTACATATAAAATCCCGCGGCGTTGTGTGCGTGCTTAGCGACACAAAGGTATCTGGTGGAACAGGGAAAAAGGGATGGGGGAGCGCTGGGTCGGAGGCTCCTCACAGGGAACAGAACTGGCCGGATCGAGGTACCGGTGGGGTTTGTGGCATCCTCCTTTTATTTTTTATATTTTTAATCAGTGTAAAAAAAAAAAAAAAAGAACCCAAAAACAAAACACCCCGGAAAAAAAAAGAAAAAAGAAAAAAAAAGGAAAAAACTAAAACAAAAAAAAAACATTAAAAAAAATCAAGCAAACTTATGAATAAAAGTTAAGTAAAAGAATTGATTTTTTTTTTTCTCTCCGAAAGAAAAGTGTGTAAGTAACTCGCATATTGGTTCTTCAACAGTTGTTTCCTGGGCGGGTTGTTAACCACAACCTCCTTAGTCGATATTAAGGGAAGCTGTGTGTTTAAAATATTATTGTGATGTCTGAGAGCCAGTTGTTGGCTTTTCTTTTGCATGTTCCAGAGTAGCCTGCTTTTTTTTTTTTCCAGGGGGGGTGGTGGTATTTTTTATTTCAGTGGGGTTTTGTTGTTTATTTTTAATGATCGTCTCAAATCCCAGGGAAAAATTATTATTAATAATAATAAAAACAAAAATAAGACCTTTGTCCCTCTACCTTAAACATCCTCCCTTGTAGCAACAAAAATAAGAAGTGTAGTTGGAAAGAAAAGTGAATTTATTTTAACTAAAAAACCTCTGTAGCTCGACTGTAGGTTTATCACAGCTTTCCCTCTTTAATTGTATATGCAATAACAAGGTTTAAGTACTGAGAAGAAGAAAAGAGCGGACACTATTATTAAAACAAAGTATTTATGTAATTATTTGATAACTCTTGTAAATACGTGGAATATGAATACTCGAAATTAAACTTTAATTTATTGACATTGTACATATCTCTGTAAATACGACTGCAGCGGTCTTTTTTTGTTTCTTTCTGTTTTTATTTTTAGTCGTTTTCATTTCAAGCTGGTAATTCCTTTAAACATAGATCCCGACCCAGAGGAGAAATTCCCCTGTTTGTGAGGGCTCAGTTTTTAAAGCAGAGCTCAGCCCAGGAAAACCTCGTCCTTTGGTCAAGGAGCCGAATGCAAAGGCAAAGCAGAAAGGAACCAAATTAATCAAAGACCTTAAAAAAAATTCAAAGAGAGAAAAAGACAAAGCAGTGTGCCATGGTAGCTTTTAATCCTAGATTTCTTCAGTGTTCAAAATGTCAACAACCACAAAATTATATATGCTTATACACGACAACAGGCTTCTCCAGTGGCTTGAGAGATTAAAAAAAAAAAAAAAAGCAAACCAAATAAACAACAAAGTGAAGATTCTAGGATTTTCTTTATTTTCTATTATTTTGCCCGTTTTCTCGGTGTGTCAGAAAACAACCCCGCGATGGAGTTTTACTACTGTGCTTATTGTTGTCTTTGTTTGAGTGAGTGCATATTTTCTTGGGTTGAAAGTCAGGTGCTCAGAGCTGGTTCAAAGAAAAAAAAATGAAGGTATATTTTGTGTTATATAAATGTTGAGAAGTTCTTGGTATTTTTTTTCTGTAATTTTTTTTCCCCCTTTTAAAAGTCACTGAAGTTTCAATAAATTTTTATTGAAATGTCTTGGGCGTACTGTGAAATGCCTTCACCCCAACCCTCCCCAAAGTGCCTGGGAGGATGGAGGGGTTGAAAGATATATATCCCTCTTCTGCCTTTCTCCTCCACCCCCTTTCCCGTTTCCAATATTAAGATATTTCTCCTGGAAGGAGCTAGTACGAACCAGTCGAGATGGTGTCATTTGAATTGTTGAGGGGGAAGGACGAGTTTTAAGCAAGCTGTTTAATGTACCTTTTCCGTCTTTATCCCTCTCGCTTTTAAAGTCGATCCAGAGGCTACTAAAGTCACCTCTTTTAATGGAAGAATATTAAGTGGCGTTTGAAAAGTTAATGAGAAAGGCTCAGCTATGCTTTTATCTGTCATAAATTAATAACGCAAAAGTGAAGAATTAGAGAATAGATCGGTTAAATTTTAATGCAGAGCCCTCCTTCAAAGTTTCCAGGTAAAGTGCTCAGGAGTTGATGCTGTCGCTGGGCTCGTTTTCCTCTCCTGTCCGGGCAGGGGATTTGGCTTTCCCAGTTAGTTATCACCTGGAAATACATGAGTTTTTAAAATCTATTTTTCGTCCTTTTGTTGGAATCGCCCCTTCTAGCCCTTAGGCTCGTGATATATCGAGATGAAGCTGGAAAACGGCTGGAACGGGGACAGACATCCAGGCTGGACCAGTGGCCTGGGAGGTCACTGAGAGGAGAGCTGAGGAGAGCTGGCAGCCCCTGCTGTACCTCTGCCAGTCTATGAGCACATCCTTTAGCAGAACGTATATATTTCTCGTTAATGAGATTTTTTTTTCCCCCATCCCTTCAACAGTTAGTGGCCCGTATATTGAAAAGCGATTCATCCTCCGCCAGTAATAAATATTATAAGGATGTACTTCCAGCCTGTATCCTGTTTTATGCTCTGCCTGCCCCTCGGCCCGCGGCCCCCGGTTCCTGCGCCGGCGAGATAAAGGGAGATCCAGGGGGTGAAAGTGGCGATGAAGTTGTGGGTTGGTTTTTTTTTTTCCCCCCTCGATTTTTTAATTTAAAAATCCCCGCACGAACACCAAACTGTTCCCCATCGTGGGGGAACGAGACCCTTCCCATTTCAACTTAAGGGTGGGGGTTTGGTTCAAATCCGCGCTGTTTGAACGGGAGGAAGGCTTGGGCTGAGCCGGGGTTTTTCTCTCCCTCTTCCTCTACTTTCAGATGGCCCAAGGTGACTGCTGCTGGAAATGTCACTTGAGCTGATGCTCCCTTAAGCTGGCCTGGGAGAGGAGGGTCTTTTAGGGATAGAGATGGCGGCGGGTCTGGCAAAAGAAATGAGGGGAAAAAAAAGAAAACAAAAAAACCCCAAAACAAAACAAAACAAAAAAAAACCCCAGCACGCGAAGAAGGAGGCAGCGGCTGTGCAGCCCGCCCGAAGGCTGCAGCCCCACAAGCCGCTGTCCACACGGATTCTCCACGCGGGTGGGAGCTGGAGCTGCTCCGGGAGAGGGAATCCTGTGCCGAGGGGAGCAGCTGGGTGGGACAGAGCCCCTTGGCAGCCCCCCGGGCGGGACAGCCATCCCTGCCACGGGGCGCAGCTCTCCCCTCTGCGCTGAGCTCCGGCCCCAGCAGCAGCGCGGAGGCGCCGGTCCATGACAGATCCCCCCGGTCCCCTCGCTCCCATCTCTTTGGCTTCAGGAATCACTCGGGGACCTCTCTTTTCCCCCTTCTCTCAGCTGCTGGTCCCCAGAATGGTTCTTAGAGGGGGAGAGCCACTATGATTTGTGTATGAGTGGGGGAAATTTCCTCTTTGGAGAGGAATTCGCTGCTGATGGTCAAGAGGAAAGTAAGACACCCACCCCTCGATCGCCCTTGCCTATCTCGATTTTTTTTGCCAGCCCAGGAACTCAGTAGCTGCCCCACAAGCCTGGTAGGCACCGGGAGCCCCGGGGCGCCGCAACCCCCGAGCTCACAATTTATTCTTTTTAAGACTGAGGGTGCAGCCTGATTGCTTTAAACCTCCCTTTTCCACGGGCCTAATGCTGACCTCCCCCTCGCCATGCCCTTGCAAGAAATCCGTGTACCGCAGGTGTAACTCTGACTTGCAAATGGCTTTATCTCTTGCGTATCTTATTTGTATATAGTAACGTTAATGAGTAACTCTTGTGGCGCTTGTGGAAGGAGGTAAACAGCGAGCAATCTCTGTGGATTATCCTGTCTATTACTCACCTGGCGCCTGTCTTGATATCCTCAATGGTTTTATGGCTGATGCAGGCGACCCGGCGCTGGGTGGGGGTGGCCGGCGGCGGGGGGGCTCCGGCGAGGCGCCGGCGCCACCTCTCGGGCAGCCTGGGCAGCGCCCCGAGACCCCCGGAGGGACCCTCGGCCCGTGGGAGGGGGCACAGGACGGGCCGAGGGGGAACTCGGGGTGTGCTGGGCTGAGCCAGCATCTCGCACCCCCCAGCCCCGACCCCCGGCCGCGCAGCGCTGGGCAGGCTCTGCTCGGAGCCGAGCTGCGTTTTACCCACGGGAGTTTTACCCCGAGTCCAAAGTCTCTGGGAAAGCGGGGCTGGGGCCGCACGGAGTGGGGAAGGAGCACGAAACGCTCCCCGGAGCCGCAGAGCCCCGGG
Organism: Cinclus cinclus; assembly: GCF_963662255.1. Lineage (NCBI taxonomy): Eukaryota > Metazoa > Chordata > Aves > Passeriformes > Cinclidae > Cinclus > Cinclus cinclus. The sequence goes on from NC_085062.1 coordinate 9,568,831, forward strand.
GACAGCGCGACACCGACACCCCGGCGGGCCCGGCACCCGCCGCCGCCGGCGCGCTCGGCCCACGCTCCGCTATTAGTTAATTATTGATTGATTACAAGTGAAAATTTATGACCCCCTCGCTCTCTATCCCCCCCCTCCCACCCCCCGCAGCCTCCCGGCCCCTCGCACGCACACACGCTCCTGCCCTCTGCAAACACTCCGGGAGAGGCGGGAGGCGTGTTGTTGTTTTTGGCCTTGACAGCTTCCAGGAATATGAAATATTTAAGCCCTTCGGTCGATCTCCCGTACCCTGGACGTCCTTTTCTTTTTTTCTTTTTTTTTTTTTTTTCTTTTTTTTTTTTTTCCTTCCCCCCTTTCATGTCCCGGCTCGGAGGCTCCCGCGGCGGTCGAGCCCCCTCCCCGCACACAGCCGGCGTGCGGGCTCGGAGCACGCCAGGCCTCGCAGATCAAAGGGACTTCTCCGGCCTCTGCACAAGGGAAGAGAAAAAAAAAATAAAAGAAAAGGAAAAAAAAGAGGTTGATTTCTTTAACGATTGTTCGTAAAAGTCTTGGAAGCGGGGACCATTCCGCCTCCTCCCTCGCCTCGGGCTGCAGGATTGCACCGGGGAGCGGTTTTGGAAGAAATAGGGATTGGGAGAAGGGAAGAGAAAAGAAAAAAGGGGGGGAAAAATAAAAATACAGAGGAGTTGCTAGAAATTTAACAGCCGTGTGTGTGCAGGAGCGCACACGCCGCCCCGGGGTCCCGGTGGGCAGCGGGGTCGAGGCCGCTCTCGGACGTGCGCTTCCCAAAATGGGGCGAACTCCAAGCCCCTGAATGTGCCCGTGGGTGTGCGGGGGGCGCTCCCCCAGTTTCTGCCGGCACGCCCGGGGCGAGGGGCGCTGCCAGAGGGTGACCGGAGCGCGCTGCTCCACGGCCGGGGCTGAGAGACAGGCTGACGGACGGACGGACGGACGGACGGACTGACGGACGGACGGACGGACGGAGCGCTTGTTTGCTGTCTCGGGAGGATAAATGGGCCGATGTGGCGATTGCCTCGGGGCGCTGGCGCTTGGCAGAGTGCGGGGACCGCCCCGCTGCCCCCGCCGGTCCTTGTCACCCGGGCCGGGAGCGACAGCCGGCCGGGCGGATCCGCGCTGGAGGCGCCGGGACGGCGGGGTTGGAATCATCTGATGGGGGGAAACGGGGCGGGAGAAACCTCCCTCCTTCGGCACCTCCAGCCGCACCTCGCAGAGAAACCCCCGTCCACGGGGGCGCGGTGGCAATCCCCAGCCCTCATCCCCTTCCCCACGGAACAGGCACGTCCCGGGGGAGTGAAGAGACCCCCAATAGGACATTCCAGCCCGGTTATCTGGGGGTTCGCACCGCGGGATCGCCCTGACCCACCGACATCACCCGCAGCCCGCCCCGCCGCGCAACCATCTCCCTTTGCACCTGAAGTTTTTTGGTTGAGGGTGGGGAGAAAAAAACAGCGGTTCCCAGGGAGGCAGCCCCGGAGGGTGATGCCTTGGGGTTTTACTTCTTGGCATTTTTGTTTTGGTGTTTTGATTTTTTTTTTTTCCCAGCCAACCCCAAACTTCCCACGTGCTACTCCCCAAACCCCGCATTATTAGGGAACAATTAAGGCGTGCAAAAACACGGCAAGGCGAAGCCCTTGAGCTGGAAGTGGTCGTCCAAGGCAATATTTGAGCTCCTGGCCCCGTTCTCTCGCCCCGAGGGGGGGCTGCTGTGGGCAGGGTGAGCCCCGAGGCTGGGCCGGGACTCCGGAGCTTCTGTGGGGCTCTGGAGCTGCGGTTTCCCCATCTGCCACCGCTCCTTTGTGGAAGCTCAAGCCGCAGCTACCTAGCAGACACCACCTTTGGGCTTTCCCTTTTCTAACCCACTTTTTTCTTTCCTTTTTCGGTTTCTTGCTTTCGTATGATTCGATTAATCGAGAATAAATACTTAATCATTATTATATTTCTAAACGCTCTCAGCCGAAACAGAGTTCGACCTTCAGCGCAGGTAACCGCGGCTGTAATTCCTGCTGAATTTCACCTTGGTCTCACCAAACTAAGCTTTCCCTCACTCTCCCACATAAAAGCCTTCCCAGAGAAGGCATTGGAATAAAAATCAAACCAGCACCGAACAGGCTGGGCTGTGCGGAGCCGACCCGACCCCACGGAAACCCCGACCCCCCTCCCGGAGCAACCCCCATCTGCCTCCGGCTCCCTCCGTTCCGAGGTCCTTTCAAGCTTTATTTCCTTTCAAGCCGTCCGAGCACCACTCATAAAATAAAGTTATCAAGGAAATAAGCTCGAGAGAAAAAGCCAGTGGTGCTTTCCCCCCCTCCCCGGACCTGCTCCTTCCAGTGAAGGTACGAGCGGAGCAGGTCTGGGGAAGGGGGGAGCCGGGATGGGGACGCGGGGTCCGGCTTGGAGCATCCCCTGGGCTGGACTGGCGGGTCGGTAAAACAAGGAGGTGTTCGTGGGGCAGGAGGAGGCGGCAGGGAGGGAGCTGGGGGCATTTCTTTCCCGCTCTCGTGGAGTCCCGTTTTAGATCCCTCTGCAGGAAAGGGGTCCCCGCCACAGCCCCGCCCGAGCGCGCTCCCTTGGGAATGTGTCACCGCGATCTCCAGGCAGGATTCTGTCCCTTCTGCCGTGAGACTGCTCCCAGGCGCTCTCGCGTTTATTTTCCGTAGGTTTCTTGAAAATGCATTTTTCCAGCTCTCCCTCGCTGTCCAATCGTGGCCTTCTCCGTGGATTTTCGAGGGAAGCTTTTTTACTCCTCAGTTCTCCCGAGTCCTTTTTCAGCCGGTTTTCATTTCTCCGGTCTCCCATCTAAAAATCAAGCAGAAAAAAAACCCCTCAAACCTAAATACAATTATGAACCAGGTCAGGAGGCTCCCCCGCTCCCCTTGCTGGAGCGGGCGGGGGTAGGGGCTACCCCTAGGAAAAGTGAAAAGCTCGTTTTAATGGGCGGTCATTGCTAAATCTCACCTTAGGGCCAAAACGACTCGCGACCCATTGCCCTCCTTACGATGTATTTATTTGTCTCAGTGGCACCAGTCGTCAGTCATTAGTGGGGGGGGGGGGTGAACCCGAGAGCCGCCCCACCGGTGGTGCCGGTGGTCCTGTGACTTTTTTGGTTTGTTTTAAATATGATTTCTCAAGAGGAACCCTTCCAGAGGAGGAGGAACAACCTGTCCCGGGAGGACTCCTTGCCGAAACGCGGTGGGAACACGCCTGGGAGCGCAGCGAGCGACGACCCCTCCGAAAATGGTTTTGGTCCGGCGAGCGGGGTTTGGTTCGCACGCCCAAGGGTTCGCTCCCGGGAAAAGCGGCCCTTGGGCCAGCAGCGACATTATTTGATGGATAACAGCGTTTTCCGACAGAAACAATAACGGAGGGGCAAACCGATGCAGAAGCCCGAGTCGAGCAGCAGCCTCCCGAGCCCTCGGGCAGCCTGGCGAGCGTCGCCGACCCCGGGACCGCGAGTGCAGCCGGGCAGCAGCTCCGGACACCCGCCCGGCCGTGCCCGCCCGCCCGCAGGTCTGTGGTCACGGCCGCTCCCTAGCTGGATGTCACTTTACGTACAGCTTTCTCCGCACATGATATCCCGAAAGCGCCAAGAAGGTTCATATACATTTCAAATATTTATATAGTTCAAATACACGTGTGCGTGTGTCGTTGTGTAAAGTTGATACAAAGAAATGTGGCTGTGAGCGCATTTTTTTTTTTTTTCAGTCCACACAAGACGCGTGCGGTGTGGGACCTGTCCCCGCTGCCCGCACACATCCCCTCCGGCCCCGGCTCTGCCAGGTTTAGTCCCGCCTGGCCGAGCACAGCCCGGCTGGGATCGGAGGTTCTAACCGGCGAATTTGGGATCTATGGCTCGGTTAGTTTAGGGATACTTTCGCCGTCGCGTGTTTTGGGTAAATTCACCTCTGCCAACAGCAGTTCGCTGAGCAGTCCCAGGCTCCCCCGTCACCCCGGGGAAAGCTTTGGGGTCCCTGACCAGGAGAGGGAACCGTATGTGAGTGTCCCGGTACTTGTGTTCACACCCTTTTCACAGGCGGCTCTGGTTTGTTCCCTCTGCCAAATATTTAACCAGGGATAGGGATGAGAGAGAAACCATAAATTTCATGCTCCCTTTCCCCCCAGCTCGCCGTCCCGCGGCTCCAAACTTCTGCTGTCAGGAGGCTGGACCGACGGTGCTGGAGTGCTTGGCCTGGCTGGTTCCGGGCAGGGAGGGAAAAGAGAGGGATAGAAGGAGGGAGGGATGGATGGATTTGGAACGAGGTCGCACTGGGGAGGGCGAAGCTCCATCCTCGTGCCGCAGCTCGTTTCGTCCTGAAATCGGGAAATGGCGGAATTGGGGAATCATGAAACCACGGCAGCGGGCAGGACCTGGATGCCCGGTGGCAGCAGGAGGAGGACGGGGGCTCCTTGCTGCTGGGGATGTCCCCCGGGGCCGGGCCGCTCCCGGGATCGGGACTGATCTCTCCCGGGCCCGGTGTCGCCGTCAGCCGCTCCTGGAGTGCCACCTGGTGGGAGCAGCCCGGCAGCACGGGCAGGGCTCGGCTCCGGGGGTCCCGCAGCCCCCCGGGAAGCGCCTCCCGACGCTGGCAGGGGCAGCACGGCAGCAGCGGGATCAGGGGTGTCCCGGGCATCCCCAAGAACCCGAGCATGAGGAATGAAGAGGATGCAAGCAGCGGTACCCACAAGGAAAAGATCTGAATCGAAAGAGTTTCTTCTTCAGAGCCAGAGAAAGAAGAGACGCTGCTGGAAATCCAGGGAACCCCCTCCCTCTGCTCACCTCTAATCGGGGAGGGGGGACAGCAGGAGTGCAAGGGCTGCCTCCAGCACTGACAGGATGGCTCCTGGGCATCTCCACACACTCCAAATGAGAACCCTTGTGCTGGGCATTCAGAGGGAAGCAGCTTTGGGCCTGGCATTTTCGCAGGAAACCTCCCAGAGTTTTCCAGGTGTGTGTTTGTGTGTAGCTGTACTATGAGAGCAGGAGCGATTTTACAAATGGAATTGTTGCCTCCCGGCCATGCCACAGCTTGGTTTGTGTGGCAGAGGCCTCCTTGCTTTGTCTCCTTGGGTTTCTGATGCCCTCCTTCATATCCACGTCTACTGAACTATTTTGTTCACGTGGTTTTGTCCTTGCTCACTGCCTGCTCACTCACAGACAGGTCCCAATGTGAGCAAGCACAAAACCAGTGTATTTATATTTTGTTTCAAAATTTTAGTCATACTCCTCCAACTTACCCTACACTTTTTACTCTCTTACACACAACCATCCTTTATAAGCATGTTGTCTTATTATATCTTTGTTATAACTCTGATTTCTGCCTTCTGTCTCATTAAAAAACCATTCTGCACCAGAAACTGCCATTTCACATGAAAAACGTTTCACTCTGGGCCACAGATTAGCTGGCTTTAGTGAAACTGGGGGGCACAAAAATGTGAGAACAAGGATGTAAAATCAGGAAGACATGCATCAAACGTCAGGGTAAACAACGGGAAGGATATTGATTGCCTTTTAATGTGTATTGGGTGCACAATGGGGAGGAAAACCTTCCCAGGGGAAAAAAAAGAAAAAAAGAAAAAAAGAAAAAGACACTCGCCCCACCTTAGAAGCTCGGAGCAGAGGGTGAAACTTTGGGATTAACTCGGAGAGGACCTTGTCCCAGGGCTTCTGTGGGGAAGTGTCTCTCCAGGTCTAGCAGAGCTTTCAAATCAAGTGCTGCCCTACTTTCTGGCTGTGTCTAAAGAGTGATGAGAAATGCCCATTGTCTCTGCCCAGGCTGGTGCGTGCTCTCATTAAGGCTCTGAATTGTGTGTGTGCATGTCGGCGTCAGAGCTGTTTGGAGGGCAGGGACGGGCAGGGTTTTCGTGGGAGGTAATTCCCGGGTTCCAGCGGGCTGAGAAATTACTGAAGGAGTTTTAAACTCTTGGAGGCTCGGTGCTTCCAGGAGGGGTGAGACAGGAAGATGGTGGCAGGTGGGGTGGATGGTGATCCTGCATCACAGATGTTTAACAAAGCTGTGTGAGCAGAGCTCTGGGAGAATCCACCCCTGCGAGGGCAGAGCCTTCGCTGGGAGCAGCAGGATTCATCTGAGGTGTAGCCAAGTAACCCCACTTTGCTCCTTGGGTGTTGGGTTCTGATCCGAACTGACAGGGGTTAGGAGACCTGGAAAATGGCCTTCCCTGCCTTCCCTTAATGTGTTACCTCAAGCCCAAATCCCTTCATATTCAGCGAGGATGGTGTAACAAGAAAAAGTGTCAGGAAACATGAAGGCACAGCTGTTCTTTCCACTTGGGTAGCTGCGATCGGTTTGAATAATGGATATTCTGTTCAGCTCCTTCGAGGGGAACTTGGAGTCTCCAGCTCCTCACTAAGAGGAGACACGCTGATTTATCATTTATTTATTGGATTATAACCCTGTTTTACGGGTAATCAATCGCTGTTTTTTCGGCTTCCTCTTAAATCACATCACGCCAGTGCAATCAGGGGGTGAGGCCATTCCAAGCACATGGAGGTTCCCATTGGAAAAAGTATTTCCATCAGATCTGGAGATGTTAATGTGGGCAATTGATGGGGGAAATAGGAGGCACGAGCTGACTTGGCCGTGTCCTCTGGGGCTGGGTGAGCACCCTGGTGGCCCTGAGGACACACTGGTGGAAGGTGTTGTCTTCTGAGCTGCTTTATAGTTTGGAGACTCTGGTGCTTGCATTGAAATGAACTGCGACAGAAACAACACCCATTTTGGGGCTAAATCCTGTTTACCACAGAAAAATGGTGGTAAACCACAGAGGGAGAGGGCACAGTCTGTAAACTCAGACAAGAGCTTTGAAAATTGCCGTGTGTTCTTTGCACATCACTTGTACATTCCCCCAGACGTCTCCCCACCACTGAGTGGGATCCAACACATCTCTGGTGACAGCTTCACACAAACTTTAGTGCCAGGACCCCTCAGAGGGGCATGGGCACCTCCGTGAGGGCACTCACTGCCTGCCTGGAGTGGTGCCTCCCCTCCTGTGCCCAGGTGCAAGTGATGCCCATCAGGTTTAATGAGAACCAGCTGTGGCCAATAGCGAGCTAATTGAGGTGTGAATTCGCTGCATGGATGAAGAGGGCATTGAGCTTTTATAAGCCTGATCCGGGCCCGGGAAGAATTGTTCCTTAATGCTGTGGTGTTGAAGGAGCTGTGCAAGGCTGCTTGGAAAGGATCTGTGATGGAGAGCTCTAGAATCCTTCTGAAGGTAGGAAGCTGTGTGAGAAGTGAGGGGGACGTGGTGTAGGCACAGGATGGGAATGGTTCCTGTGTGATTTCCTGGCTCCCCTCAAGAGCTGGGGGGGGTTGTTTCACCAGAGGGAGTGTTGCTGTGTTAGATGTGCCTTCCCTGTGACTCAAAAGGGCTCCAGGGTCTTGGAACTTCTGGTTTCTGCTTCTTTGGGGACTGGTGGGATGAGCAGAGACAGAAGCAATGTGATTTACATAGAGCTGACGGGTGGGGGAGAAAGCAGCTGCTCTGTGCAAATCTGAAATATGAGTGTGTGAAAATGTGGGAAGGGCTCACAGAGATTCCCTGTGGTGCTGCTCCTTCAGCTGGTGCTGGGCCTGCTGCCCTCCATCCATGGCTGCAGCTTCCAACCAGGCAAAGCATTGACTCTCAGGGGGCTGAGGTTTGTCATGGAGCCTGTGCAGGTATTGAGCTGGCTTTACTCTTTGCTGAGACTCTTCCAGACTCACCCTTGCTTGTCTGTGAGATTCAAGCTCGACCTAAGCAAGCCCAGCCTGGTTTTGGGTCCCCAGGTGCCAATGTGTCCCCACAGAGAGCTTGTAGCCAATCTGCACCTGAAGGGAAATGGTTTGGGTTGTGCGTGGGGTCCTGTCATATCGGTCTCTGCACTCTTTGATTTTTGGAGTTCCTTGGCTGGAGAACAAAGGAGACGTCCTGGGTTTGGGGAGGATGTTGAAACTCGGGGATGAGTGTGGCAAAGATTCTGCTCTGGAATCAGGGGTGTACCTGGAAGGGAAGGAACTTGACAAACGAGTGGAATGCTGCCTCTGGCTGGCCTGGCAGCCTTTTATCATCCTGCATTTATCTGCCAGCCTGGCTGGGCCCTTCGACACCTGCTTTCTTATGTGAGAAGTCCCCAAACTCCCCACCGTGGTTTTCCTTTTTAAGGACCTCAGTCAGGTACAGCATCAATGTGTAATTTTCCACTCTTGGCAGGGCACGCCCTAGTAAATCTGGAACAGCCATCTGCTGATAATGACTGTCCCTTGGGGCTCTGGGTGCTGCAGGGGAGACACAGGCAGGAGCCAGCACCCAGGAATGGGGTGGTAGCTGTGATGGGGGCTTCTGGTCCTGGTCAGTCTGAAATGGAGTAGAAATAAATGCAGGTTTCTTAGAAATTATCCCCAGGAAATGTGATCTTTGGCTTTAAAACAACCTGTTATCCTCCAAAGGTTTAATGTAGGAAAAGAAAAATCTTGGAAGGGTGGGATGCCACCACAAGCTTCAAAGCTGCGGTTACTCCTCGTGCCTGTTGTCACAAGAATGTGCTCATCTTTACCACAAGACAATACCAGGTATTTGGTCATTGAGAAAATATTGATTTTTTCCAGGGAAATTACTGTACCGGATTAATTTTTCACTTGCTAGCAAGTGAGATGTTGTACATCAACCTGAACACCACGACATTTTAGGTTGGGTTATATTCCCTATAGTCCACAACTTCATAAATTTCATTAAGTCAAGAAACTTAATGATATTTTTATATAATATAAAAATATCTAGGAGCTTATTGTCCTTGAAGAAGGCCATGAGGCTGGAGCTGCACAACTGTTGCCAGTCCACTGTATAAATACTGCCCTCCCTAATTACTGGTGCCCAATCAGTCCCAGGTGCTCATTATGGGGGGTGAAGAACCAGTTACAGATTCACAACGGGTAAGTAGACACAAAAAAGACTCAAAAAGTGCCTCTCTGGGCACTGAGGTAGCAGAGCAAGGGCAGGGGAGTCAGGACACAGCCTTGGCTTGTTTTGGGTTCTTGGTCTCCTCTGCTCTTGTTGTGCCCAGAAAAAATGGTGTTTCCCTGGTGAGCTCTGCAAATAAGTTTTCTAATCCCTGTTGCCATCTCTTCCTGCAGATGCTGGGCAGGCCTGGCGGGAGTCCCTTGGGGTGTCTTTGTTTGTCCCCTGGCACTCTTTGCAGGAGTGGGGTTTCCCTCACTCTCCTGATCCCTGTGCCATGCTGGTGACACATCAGTGAGGGCTCTGCTCCTGTGTGGAGAGAAATTATTGGAATTTCACTGATCTGATACTGGTGCAGCTTTGTCTAGATCAGGGAAGGCTTTTCTAGGCTTGGATGGCATTGGTAGGAAGTGCTTACTTCATTTAAATCTCTTTAGGCAGAAGGTCTGGGATTTTTTTTGTGGGGCTTAGTGTATGGGAACAGCTGCACGCACCTTTTATGTCAAATACAAGTTGGAAAAATCCTGGGTGTAGGGGCACAGGTGTTTAGCTTTAACGGGGATGAAAAACCCCAACCCCTGTAGTTAGTCCTGATCATTCTGACTTGGCTGTGAGGTGCCAGGCTTTGAGACGTGGACGGTATCCTCACAATTAACCAGCCTGGCACTCTTGTAAACGTTTTTTTTTTTTTTTTTTTTTTAATTAAAACATACTGTGTTCATGAAGCTTTTAAACAGAGAGGGGGAGGGAGGGTGTGCTGCTCCTGCTCTGTCAGAGGAAGGGCTGAGAAGGTGCCTGTGCCGCAGATGCTGCTTTGCTCTCTGATGAGCAAGGACTCGGATCAGGCTCTCAGAGCCCGGTTTGCATAAACGCCAGGTGAACGTGCGGGTGTTTTAGGAACTCTATGAAAATGTGCCGCTAGATGGCCCCAGGAAGAAGGCGGACCGGGCTGCGGGCCGAGGGCAGCAGCCTCCAGCAGACACCTGGATCCCGCCGCAGGGCACGGGCAGGGCTGCGGTGGCACAGTCCGAGCGCTGGTGGGAACGGGCAAGAGCAGCACTCGGGGCTCCCACAGCGCCTTATCTCTCTCACAGCGCCTTCTGCTGCCTCTGGTGCTATGGGAGCGTGCTCCGGGCCGCACTCGGCTGCGGTGCTGCTGGGAGGACTGGTGCGGGCTCCCAGTCCCGGTGCTGTGTCCTGCCTCGGCGCCTATCCGTGAAATGAGTGACAGCACAGCAGACCTGGCACATCCAGGTGACTCCGACCTGTGTGTGTCTGAGTGTCCTCATCAGGTTGCAGGATTAACCAGGTTTGTTGGAGCTCTGGGAACTCAAATATCACCTTCCATCTGCAAACAACCTGGCAACCATACCCAGAACCACACGTTTGGATAAATGACGGAATCACCTGTGATGAGCAAACCCCTGGGGTCTGCTGGTCTGGATGGTGGGACTTGGGCTCGGGGCTGCCTTTCAGGGGTCTGCCTTGGATTTGGGATCAAGGTGTCTTTCCTTTGTCCTACTGTGTGAGGAAGCCTTAACTTCAGAAAAGCGTCCAAGGCCTGGTTGGGAGGGGCTTGGAACAACCTGGTGTCCATGCCCATGGCAAAGGGGTTGGAACTAGGAGGTCTTTGAGGTACCCTCCAACCCAAACCATCCTGTGGGTCTGAGTGTCCTGCTCTGGTCACTGTTGCCAGTTCAGATGGATGTAGGATCAGAGATATTTAGGTCTCCATACACAGAACTCCAGGTGCTCTGGAAGGCAAGGTGGTGGCTGTGCTCAGGGAGGCACATGGGGCAGGAGGGGCTGCGGTGTGCTGTGCCTCATAGTCCACACCTGAGCCTGTGGGAAGCAGGAAGGATGAGAGGCTGTGCATCGCTCCTCTCTGGTGTGCTGATGAGCTCCTGGGGAGGATTTAATGAATGGAGCTTCTCTGATGGAGGAGATAGGAAAAATTGCTAACCTGGGGAGGTGAAAAATAGTGCTGGGCCATATCACAGACCAAGCCTGGCCTGGTGGCCCTTCGGGAGGGAACAGCTGCTGTGTGAGCCAGCTTAGGAGGGGAAGCACAGCCAGGGAAGGAGCAGGCTGGAGCTGCCACCAAGCCACAGCTTTCTGGGATGTGCTGGCACAAATCCGCCCTGGAATGAGCTCTGGGAGGTTTTGCAATGCTGCAGGCAGGTGTGAGCAGTGCCAGGAAGGGCTGCAGGGCAGGCTCCCCTCGGGCTGCCCCGGCTGCTGCCCTGCCTTGCACCTCGCCGCCAGCCGGGGAAGTACCTGCTCTCCTGCAGACAGGGAAGCTGCGTCCCTCTTACCTCTGATATGGAATTCTTGTGGGGCCCCAGGCGAGTGGCACTGCTTTTCCAAGCAGAGCTTTGCTCCCGAGGCAAACTGGGATGAGTCCAAGGGCTTGTCTGGTTTCCTTTCTAGGTTTCCTCCCTGTTTAGTGGGATTAATAGCACCTAAGGGTGTCAGAGTTAATTACTCACCATGCTTCAAGCACTCTGAGAAAACCCTGTGCCATCCGTTGTTTGAGTTCACAAGGCGCTGCTGCCTCCTGTCTTCCAGAGGAGTGACTGAGGTCCCTTCTGTGACTTTGCTCTTTGAAGGACTCGCTAAAGCCCCTGTGTCATGACTACTGATGTCAGCAAGGATTGATGGGGCACAGGAGGGAATCAAAAGGTTCTTAGGAGCAGTTTGAGTTAGGAATGGGTCAAAGAGAGAGGATGTGGCTCTTCCACAAGACCCCTTGATTTGAGGACCAAACCAACCTTCAGCTGAAAACCTTGGGGCAAGCTGGAGTTTTGTGGCCATTGGCTGTCAGGACAGAGCTCAGGTCTTTCAAGTGAGAAGTGCAGCTTTCTATCCCTATGGTTGAACTGACACAACTGAATTGACTCAATTTGGGACATTTTATGCAGATTGGAGCCACAAGACAAATACCACCCCCTTCCCCCCCCCCCCTTTTTTTTTTTCCTTGATATTACCAATCTAAGCTGAAATAACACCTGCCAGGAAGTGTCCCTGTGTAGCTGTGGGTAAATCCATTGAAGCACGACTCAGAAAAGGACAAGGCTGGGACACCTGGCCTCTGTAGTCAGAAGCTTTTTTTCCTGACAGTCTTCATCTTTCCCTCCCCATCCCTAAATATCAATTCAGAGCCTTCCCCCCCCTCCCAGACCCATTTCTAGAAAGCATCCTGTAGAAATAGCTGTTCACTGAATAAATTCCTTCTGACAGGTAAACTGAAACCTGCTATTGAGCCCTTTTGGGCTGGGATTGAGCAAAGCTGGGATGTGCAGGGTTTTGCTGCTTTTCTATCAGGGAGTTGTAGTTGCAGCTGAAGCATGGCAAGTACCTGCTGAGTCAATCTGTCTCTGCTGCTGTGTGTAATGGGAAGTGCAGTGCCCTGCCTGACACCTGCTGATGAGCTCAGCCAGGATTGTTTTACCTGTGGGAGGAGGAATTCCTGGAAGGGGAAATGCAGAAGGGAGCAGGAATGACTCCTGAGCACTTGGAGTCAAGCTGAACCTGTTCTGTGGGGTGCAGGCCCTGCTGAGGCACTTGGATAGTTGCTCCAACTGCTGGTTTTGTGGGAGCAGAGAACTGAACCTACCAACGCATCCCTGAGCATTTCATTCCCAGACTTGCTGAGTTCATTAAGTGGCAGCAGTTGTAAGTTTGGGTCCCTTGTGATCTAGGAACTATGGAGGATGTGTGCTAGGAACTCATCCAGCTGACTGCAGGTGCACCTTGAGGCTTTGGGCGTCTTGAATTTCAGGCCTTTTAGCAATGTGGGGAATTTGGGAGCGTTCTGTGGTGTGTGTGATGGATGTCGGAAGGGGAAGTGGATGTTCAGTGGGCCCTTTGGGATGGAGGATGGCTGTGCCTGGAGGATCCTGGGGTCCTGTTGCCTAAAATGGCTCCTTTTATTGTTGCAGACTGTGTCATTCCCACCCTGCAGGACCAGCATGATGGCAACGGTGTCCAGTGTCCAAGTCTGTGCTGCTGAACCCACAGAACCATAGAATTATCTGGATTGGAAGGGATCTTAAAGCCCATTTCATCCCACCCCCTGCCATGGGCAGGGGTACCTTCTACTATCCCAGGTGGCTCCAAGCCCTGACCAACCTGGCCTTGGACACTTCCAGGGGCAGCCGCAGCATCTCGGGGCACCCTGTGCCAGGGCTGTCCAACCCCCCCAAGGAACAATTCCTTCCCAATATCCCATCTTACCCTCTCCTCTGGCAGTGAGAAGCCATTCCCCCTTGTCCTGGTATTCCAGGCTCTTGTGAAAAGCCGTGGAAACCCTTAGAAATTCCACAGCAAGATGGGGAGGAAACTCTTGGGATTATAGAAAGAAAAGAGAAGACCTTTTAAATGCTGCCAGGCCCCTGTTCCATGGCTGTCTTGCCTTGTGTTGTGCTTTCTGCCTTGGCTCAAGGGGGTGGGCAGGTCTGGGGCAGGGGAGGAACGGGCTGTGCTGGCCCTGTGCCCACCTGGGCTGCAGGAAGGAATGCTGATCCCTGCCAACAGAGCTGCCAGGGCCACGCTTTCCTCAGCAGAGCTGCTCCCAGCCTTGGCTTTGCTGCTCCTGGAGCAGCTGTGGAGGAAAGCTGGTGCCTCCCACCGCTGCTGCATTGGGGCAGTCTCACCTGGGGGATCCCACCTGTCCCTGTGTGCATCGCTCAGGGGGGGATGAACCCAACCTCCATGTACCCCCAAAGTGCAGCCTGGGCTCAGGGCAGGGGGAAATGGGCCTTGCCTGCCCCTTCTGCCCTGCCGTGGGTGCAGAGGACTGTTCCACGAGCTGGCTGTAAATCAGAATGCACGAGGAAGGCAATTTTCTGCAAGGGAAACCTGCCCTCACCAAGCCCTGGGGGAGGGAGGAGAACTCAGAGTGTCAAGGTGAGACGGAAGAGCACCAGAACGAGATTTAATTTCCTTCTCAATAATTTTCTCAAGCTGTATAAACTTTCCTTATTTAAAACAAATACTCCCTGAAAACACATTCTGTGTCAGTGGCCCTGTGAAAACACCCTCAGTCACAACCTGTACCTGTCCCTTACTTGCAGCTTCAGCCAAAAGCCAGCAGTTTTACATTTTGCTCTATTAACTCGAGCTGTAAATTTCCTTGTGCAAAGTCTCCCAGGCTGGGGAATGAATTTAAGTAAACAGGCTGTACAATAATAGACCTGTGTTAGGGCAGGTTTTTCAAGTGGCCTGTAACTTTTGGAGTGAGTTGGTCTAAATCTTGCTCTGTTATGGTGGAGAGTGTGTGAGTTTGTCCAGAAGGTGGAGGAAGTCAGAACAGGCCTGGCTGGCAAAAATCCCTGGATCCAGACAAAAGCAAAGAATGCAGGTGAATCTCTTACCTGGCCCACGGCAGAAGGGTTGAACTAAAGGCTTTTAAGGCCCCTTTCCCCCCAGACCATTCTATGACCTCATTATTCCATTATAGTTTTTGGTTCAAGTCTTCCATAATTAACTTTTTTTTTTTTTTTTTTCAGTGACAGCATCTATAAAATAATTACAAAGAGACTGAGGGACATTTTTCTTCTTTTGACTTACAAAATCCTGAATGCCCGCTCTAAAATTAGTTTTATTTGCTTTGGTGACTAAAAGATGACTTCATTCTCAGTTATCTTCTGTGGGGAAAAGACAAGAGGAGTTTCTCCTGTAAGTGTGATGGAGGCCGATGTTCTGTTTCAGGTTTGTGGGCATCCTTGCTCTGAGACTCCTGAAACTCTTCCTGCTGGGTGTACAGCTGTGCTGGATCTGTTTCTGGCTCATATTGCCAAGGAAGCTGAAGGGATTCTGGGGATGTTATGAGGTGTTCATATTTCCTGCTGCTCCAGGAAATCTCTACTGTAAATGCAACCTACTTATCTCAGGTTGTTGTTCAGTCTTCTGCTAAAACCAGGCTCAAGGTGAACATGATGTAGGAGGCTGCAGCTGAGGGAAGACTGATCCCTTGTTGCAAAATAAGCACTTTTCCTGGTGATACTTCTGTAGTAGATGATTTTATTTTTCCCCATGAACTTGCAGTTAAAATGCACATCTGGTTGGTGTCTTTGAGTAATCTTATAAAGGGAGCTTGATGGTTAGATAAAGAGGAAAGGAACTCGTGGCTTATAGGCAGCCCTTTCCTGAAAATAAAAGGAAAGTTGTATGGAATAATTTGGCATAAAAGCCCATGAACTGGGGTTTCTTTTGACTCCCCTGGGTTGGGGGAATGTCTGGTTATCCAACCTTTCTTCAGCTGCCTCTGGTAAAAACACAGCAAAGTGGTTCTGATTTCTGCTGGGGGAAAAAAAAAACCCAAGAAAACATCTTTTAACCCTTATCCAGAACTCAGTAAAACCAATGGGAAACCTGAGTCTCCACTTCCAAAGGGTGGAAGCCAGTGGAGAAAGGTTGAGCTCAGCTCATGTTAGATCTAGAAGCCAAGGGAAAAATTCTCTGCTCCTGGGAATGGAGGAAAAAAGAAGTCTTGGCAAAATCTGGACCTAAGTGCTGGAGGAAGTGATTGATGCAGAAATGGAAAAGGTTTGGATTTGTGGAATATGAGGAGTATAAAGCCTCTTTTACTGGGGCACTTGAGCAGTTTCTGAACTAGGAATTTCCTCTTGGTCCCTTTATCAGATAAAAGGAGTGCCAGGGGTCCTGCTGCTGCCACAGCCACTGCTGTGACACATCTATTTCCTCTCTTTGAAACAAGTGTTTGCACCCGAAATTCCTTCCTTCTCTCAGCCAGAGGAGTGATCCTGCAGCAAGGCCCAGCCCAGGTGTTTCTGTAGCCCCAAAAGATGTTGAGTCTCACTGCTGTGGGCCTGAGGGTCCTGCACCTGAGGTGTAGCTGGCAGCAAAAGGACAAATTTACCCAGCTGAATGCAAAGACTTTTTTAGATAAAACCAAGTGTTTGCTTTGGCTTTGAGAAGCTTGGAGATACCTTGGATGGAGAGCTGCCAGCTGGCTGCTCCCCAGCCACTGACTCAGAATGTAAAAGTGCAGTGTAGTGTGAGTCCCTGTAGTTCCCCCCCCCACACTTCTTGACAAACTCTGTAAGTGGCTTTTTTTGTTTGTTTGTTTGGGTTTTTTGTTGTTTTTGGATTTTTCTTTTTTTTTTTTTTTATTTTTTGAGAGGAGGAGGGAATTCTCATGGTTTTAAGCAAATCACAACTGACTCAGCCTAAGCCCAAGGGTAGAATGGCAGAAGCTTGATGGATTAAGTGTCCTGGAACAACAGGCTACACAGCTCTTTCTTGTTTTCTGGCTGTGAGGTTCATCCTTTTGATCAGATCCATTTCCCTGCTGCTTTCCGGGTTGTAAATCCAGATTAGTCATGGCAGGGTGGCAAGCAATTAATATGGAACAGGAGGTTAAGCCCAGGGAGCATGTGGTGGTCTCTGGGTGCTGGTTACACCCTGGTGGCCAGGTAGGGAAGCAGGAACACCTTGAGGCCACCTGCTTGTAAACTTGGAAGGCTTGAGAGCCTGAGATTGCAACAACCTGGTTTTCTGTAATCTGTTCAGAGACATCTCTCACTGACCTGCCTGTCTGACTTCCAAGTCTTGCTGTAAGGCTCAGATTTGTATCCTAAATCCAGGGCAAGAAGCTGTGTTTTGGCCACTGACCATCTCTCTTGTATATCTGACCTTGACAGCTCCTTGTCTGTGCTGCTGGGGTTATCCTGACCCTCAGGATGCCCTGGATAACTGGTGAGAGCATCAGCCAGCTCCTGCTCATCCCAGGGTGCTGCTGATCCCTACTGGAAGGAAATTTCCTTGCTTCTCTGGCCAAACAGGAAAATGGGGTGATTTTATAGACCTCTGCAACTGGGAGAAAACATTCAGGGACTTAAAAGCAGGGTCACCAAGGTTGGGAGACAACTTTAAGATCATAAAGTCCAACTGTTACCCCAGCACTGCCACAGTCACCCCTTTCTAAGAACTTTGGGGCCATGAGGAGTGCAGAAACTTAGTGTGAGGGACAAAGTGTCCTGGTTGCCAGTCAGTGTGCTGAGGGATGAGCACAGCAGCACCACAACCCTTGGCTTGTCTCTGACTGAAATCCCTCCCCAGCTGCCCCAGTCAGACCAACAGGCTTGTTTTGAAGACCAGTTTGGGTTATGCTTCCCTGAGCAGCTCCTGCTGTGGCTTCAAAACAATGCCTGTCCAAAGGTGAGGACTTGGTACAAGATGAGGTGGCCATGCCTAAATGGCTGCCATATCCAAGGCTGAAAATGTTATTTTAAGGCAATACTTTAAACCAGTAAACTTGCAATCGGTTTGTAGCGGGGTCCCAAAGGTGCAGCCTGCAAGGGCTGCTGTGTGAATTTGTAGATTTATTTGCAATAAACTGATTTGCCTGGTTAGGGTGGCTTATGAGCACAGCTGCTGCTTGGTGCACGGCTTCTGACATCAGCACTGTTATACCGGGGTGAAATTGGCCTCCCCTACATTGTTAGCAGTTGCAGGAATTTATCATCCACCTGTGCTCTGATTTAGGTGTGTGTAAATCCCAGGTAGCTGCATTAACATCAATAAAGCTGCTTGAATAGATCTCTATCTGAATTGCTGCTGAAGACTTCTCCTGTTGCTGTTGGCTATGCAGGTGCAGGGATGTGGTTGGCTTCAGCTGGGAAACACGATGCCATCCAAGTGTGTGTCTAGCATGCAAACAAGAAAATGCTGAGTTGAAACCACAATGCTCATTTAAAAGTGGGGGGGGGGGGGGGGGGAGATGATGTCAGGCTTTCAGGAGACGATTTCTCTTTGCCATCTTGAAATATTTGAACAGGGGGAATTTTTCTGGAGAATGTTTGCCTGGAAATGTTTCCCTTGGAGGAGGAGAAAATGTCCTCCTCCTTTGTGGTGGACAGAGGAAGGTGGGTTGGTTCCAGATTGGTTTTGATGGTGAAGTTTTTAAGAAAAAATGAGTGGTTTTTATTTCTCCTTTACCTCCTCCACTGTCACTGCACCTCTACCTTCACCAACTGTATGAAAGGACAGCTTGCTTTTCTGGCAAATGTTTATTTTGTGGGCTTTCCTTACATGAATTTTGGAAGTTGGAAACACAGGAACCAACACCGAGGATGTGAGGTGGAGCAGAGCCACCTTGCTCTGGTGTATGGATTTGGGGTCAGTTGTCTTGTGGCAGCAGCAGAAATGGAAAGTCACCTGGAAAAGTCCCAGGGAGATGAGGAAGTTTAACCCTCAAAGAATTTCTCCACTGAATTGGTGGCTAAGAAAAAACACTTGGGGCTGGCAGCTCTTCTGGACCACTTGTGATGTTACTAGAGGCTCCCAGATAAATTATCCGTATGATTTATGAATCTCATTGACCTCTTTGTGACAGCTCATACTAAGGAGATTCTGGGATTTTTGGGGGGCCATATGGCAACTTCATGGATAAGGGTGCGAACCAGTATCAGTTTGGATTGGTTTTTCACATCTGAAATGCAGCTTTTTTGACTGGAATTTCATCTGATTAGCTGAAATAGGATTGGAAATACTGTTCAAGGCAGATTGTTTCTGGGAGCATGTGCTCGTATTCCAGGGACTCCAGCACTGAGCTAACAAAGGGTATGTGCAGGGGAGGAGGAAAGAAGATTATTTGCAGGTTTATTAATTTTTTTTTTTAAATTAAGATGTTGGCTCCTCAGAGAGAGGGGTGACATCTTACTGAAGGAAAAGACTTGTGGCATAAAGTTTTTCATTGCTGGCCAGGGAGGGGTGTTGGCTGCATGGCCTCAGCTGGTGGCACTCTGGGCAGGAGAGAGGGGGTGCCAGCCTCGGGCTCTGGGGACACTGGGCACCATCTCTGCTGCGTGTGTGCAGAGCCACCATGTCCTCCAGTTCAACCCTCTGGCCAAATTCTCATTACGTTCAGACAGCTGGAGATGGTCAATATTGGAGAGTATAACCTGGCTCCATTTTTTTTTTTTTTTCCACTGCTCTGACTTGTGCCTCTGAGCTGGAAGCAAACACAAGGCAAAGCCAAGCACCTTAACTCCCAGACTAAGCCATAGTCCTCCTCATATTCCTCATCCTGTAGAAAACTGGAATACTGCCTTGGGAATGAGCAGTCTTGGGTTGTAACCTTTGCAGCTGGGGGGCCCTTAAGATGAGGAAGGGTCTGAAAATATCAATTTGGATCTGATCCTCATTCACCTTGCAGGGCCCCTGAAGCAGCTGGTGCAGGAGTTGCAGTTCAGGTGTCTCATGTGCCTGTTTTCCATGAACAGGTTTCCCACCTGGGCTGTGTCTCCCATGGCAGATCATAGCTGGAGGTCCCTGTTGGGAATTCTGGCTGTTTTTCCCACAGGCTAATGCAAAGCATCCCAGGGGATGGGAAGTGGGCAGGAATCTGTCATACAGGGGAAAGCAGAGGCCTTGTCTGCATCTCACATTGCAATGGCTTTTTGATAATAATGCCTTTAGTCAATAATGCCTCTTGTCTTGATTTTTATTCGTTTGGGGGGAGTGTGTCACAAACAGCTTTCCCTGGGGAGGGGGGCTGGAGTGGCTCTTGTAGAAATGCCACCTGTACAGTGGAGTGAAGAAGGGGGCTATTAAATTGAAGAATTCCTTTCCATCCTCAGTGCTCCTGTAGGTGTACCCAGGTTTGCTAAAAATAGGCTCCTGACTGAAAATGGGCTGCCCCAGGCATTTGACTCTGTGCAGCTCCCCTCCTCCTTTCCCTGCTTTTGAAGTTGAATGCTTATGGATGTTTTTTGGCTTATCACAAACCCATCACAACTGGCAGTACTCCGTTGTTCCAGGGCTGAGGGTTTTCTTTCTCAGCCTCCACCCATGCATGTACCTCTTGGGATCAGATCATGTGAAATCCTCTGCTCCTCCAAGAGGAGCCTGTCACTTCTCCATGCCTTCAAGATCATGCTTAGCATTTCTTTCAGCGAGGATTTCCCACCTTCTGAAGGACCTCAGACACTGGTTGCGCCCTTGATCTCCGCAGTTCCTGTGACAGACTCGTTCTTGTGGCCTTTAGTCTCTGCTTTGAGCCCCTAGGCTTGTCCTAAGGGGCTGGATGAGCTTGTGAAGGGGATGCTATTTCCAGGAGTCCTCCTGTTTTAAGTGTTTCCCTCCCAGAGATCACAGGGAGAAGAAAACTTCATGTTGATACCTGCTGAGACAGGACCATGGACTTGTTTGGGTTGGAAGGGACCTTCAAGATAATTTCATTCCAATTTGCCTGCCATAGGCAAGGACACCTTCTAGATTCCCCCCAGAATTAAGAGACACCCTCCACTAGACTCAGGGAGTTTTTGCACCATCCGCAGCAGCTTGGTGGGGAACGTGAGGGGACAGGTCTGGCAGATGGAGAGCAACGTGGCAAAAGGAAAGGACATTTAGGAAAGGTGGCCATGACCACAGCAGGGCCCCGTGGGTGTGAGGCACTGGCTCAGCTGCTGTCGGCACCAGGAAAAGGGAGGCAGAGCAGCTGTGGGACTGCAGGAGATGCGTGCTGGAATGTGTGGGCTGCGTGTGCGTGTGAGCGCTGCAAGAGCAACCACAGAGTGCTGGAGGCTGGGAAAACCCAGTGGGAAAGATGTGTGGGCCCTGCTGTGCCTGCCAGGTGGAGACCATGGATGGTTCTGGCTAAAGCCAGGCTGCTGTTCTCGCCTTGGGCCTGCCTGCTAGAGCTGGGCTTAGGGGGGACTGTGTTATGATCTACACTTTAAAGGGTTCAGGGGACAGGTTTGTGCACCCTGTGGGCTTCCAAGTGGCTCTTGCTGAGGCCTGGAGGGGTGTCCAGCCTCCAGCTGGTGCTGGGCATGGCTCCACAGCTGGAAGTGGTGTGCAGGAGCAGAGCCATGTGGGCTGACCACAGCTGGATCGAGCTGCTGGGAATGGTGGTGCCGTCCCCACTGCTCATCCACCCATCCAGGTGCTGGTCAGCAGGTGTGAGTCACTGCTCGTCTGTGGGCTGAACAGACAGAAGAGCACCCCAGGTAGGCAGTGGGATTGGGGTGCTGCCTGTGGGAGGGAATCTGGCTGAACAGGCCACGTGGATGAGGGAGCTGCTCCTTCCCCTTCCACCCCAGCACAGATTAACCCTGTCAGAGATGCTGGAAAAGTCTCTTTCCTGGAGAAGGCAATAGGGTTTCCTCCTATCCCCCTAATGCAAGTGTGGCTGCCAGTCCCTGCACACAAAGGATCCCCTAGGAAGCCTTTCCAGCGGGTTTCTACCAAGGAAACTTTCATTTTTTAGGGGGAGTTCTGTAGAGTTTCTTCAAAAGCCTTCCAGACACAGGGATGGAGTAGAACATGCAGGGAAAATTAATGTGCAGGACCTTTCCAGGGGAGTTTGTTCCATGGGGTAAGGGACATCCCTGCAGTGTCACCACAGATCCTACAGATGCACATGAGAAAAACCCCAGTAGATCTGTACAGATGGAGATGGATCCAAATCTTGGTGAATTCCAGTGCTTTGTGACCTCTGTGCTGCTTCAGGTCTGTGCCCATGGATTGCAACAGTGGGTACCCATTGCTGTGTCTGCCCTGTGTGGTTATAGATGTGGGGTTTAAACCCTTTTCCTGCTCAGGGGGTGGTGCTGACTGACTTTTCAGGGGTGTCATTGCTGTTAGCTCTTGAGGAGACAGGAAAATTCACAAATGTGCTTGGAAACGGTTTGTCTTCCTAAGAGCTTTGCTCCCTGGGTCAGGCTCTCTGATAATATCAGTGTCTGAGCTCAGGGAGGGATGTTTTGGTGGCTGGTGCATTGCAAACAAGACAGATAAATAATAGCAATCTGTGTAGACAGAGGTAATTAAAGTGACAGCCCCACTGACAAATAGCTGAGTAAATGGATGGGGCGATTTGCTAATGAAATGAGGATAAACGGATATATGGACATGCAGGATGGGGAAAATGACAGAAATATGAATTTGGCATATTCCCAACAGGCATCCTCAGAGCTGATGTGCAATGATTTAGTCAAACAAGGCTTTGTGTCCTAAATCATGAAGTTGTTGCAGATTGCAAAGGCTCTTTTTCCCTATGGCTAAGTGTGGGATTGATCCAGACCTGGGGGAAGAGTGCAAATTCCTGGAAGAGGCAAAGCTGGACAATAATCCCAGTAGTGGGTCAGTGACTGTAGGTTAAAGTACAAAGTACCTTCAAGTGCAAGCAATTTGGTGAAAAGTCCAGGGAATTTTCTGTTCTTTACTTCTCCATTTAGAAATGGTGTAAGGTACAGGAACGTTTGGAAGTGTTGGTGTTGGGATAAAGTCAAAATGAGAGAAAGCAGAACTAGGAAGTACTAATAGCCAAGTTATGCTCTCTGGAAGCCCCCAGGTGGTGTTGGAGTGGACAGAAAGTCCAGAAGGTGGTGTAAGCCCCTATTTAAGGCTGAGGATCTTATGTGTATCAGCTTCTCTAGACCTTGGTTAAGCTCAGCTTAAGCTGCTTTACATCTGAGACCAGTGTGAGAATAGACAATGAGGAGTTTCAGATCTGTGGTTAGACACAGCTTGCCTGATAAATAGCTTCTCTTGGTTTTTCCCTCCCCTGTGCTATATGCTGGGAAATCCATGCATTTTTTGGCAATTTCAGTTAACTTTGGAGCAGAATCTGAATAGCCAGCTTGTCATCCTACTGGTCATCAACAAAATACTTGGTAAAGATAACTATTAATCTATTAGTTGCTGTATTTTTATATTTTTTCTGGTCATCTGATGTTATTTAAAATGTTATCCCTACCTTTGCAGCCTCCTAACACCCCACAGCACTTTTGAACATGCAGCTGTGTCTGGGGAAATACCATGGAAAAATCAGAGTCATCCCACTTTTTAAGTGAAGCTTGGGGTGGTTTCCCTGGCTTTAATGGAACAGGCATCTAGTGCTAAGCAGCATTTCAACTTCATGTGCTCAGGGTGGGGAAAAACTCTTCTTTAATATGAAAATGACATGATGCTTCTCTTCCAGAAATAGCATACGGTGCGTGTTTGGAGGGTACCCATTAATCTTCATTAAATTAGTGTCCTGGAAATTGGGGTGAGCAGAGGTGCAGAGGGGAGGGGGTGGGAGGAGATGGGGCAGCTCTGGAGCACGTGTACCCTGCTGCTTTGTGCAGCTCAGAACATTAAAAGTGCTGCTTGTCGGGACTTGAAGCTGAATTTTATGGAGGGATAAGATGGAGGTAGGAGAAGGAGGCAACATAACTTCCCTGGAGGCAGCATTTCTGCTCGGAGCCTGCTTTGTTTTGGTGTCTCTTCCTTCCTGGAGATTAATTAATTTGCAGTGGTGGGGAAGTTTTTGAAGGCTGTCTGATGCCACAAGCCACATGTCCCTGTGCGTCCTGCGGGAAAGGCAGAGCACACAGATCTGTCCAATTCCTCTGAAGATGGAGACCTGCATCCCAGCCTGGGTGGGTGGTTGTTTGGCCTCCAGAGAGGGAAATGGCAGCTGTAAAGCACCTTTTAGATGCAGAGCTTTCAAACTATTGTCCCTGTGTGGAGCTGGGCTGTGTTTGCAGCCTGCTCTGCACCCACGGTGCCAGGATTCTCTTCCCAGTGTTGGGGTCAAGCCCTGGCCGTGCTTTTGCTTTGGTTACTCTGTGCTCTGGCCTGGTGTGTGAGCAGCAGGTACTAAATATTGCCTTTTGCCAAGAGTGAAGAAAAGCAAGGGAGTGTTTTGCATCTTCTTCTGAGGAGTTTGTTTGC
This sequence comes from Cinclus cinclus, assembly GCF_963662255.1. Taxonomy (NCBI): domain Eukaryota; kingdom Metazoa; phylum Chordata; class Aves; order Passeriformes; family Cinclidae; genus Cinclus; species Cinclus cinclus. The sequence goes on from NC_085062.1 coordinate 9,592,495, forward strand.
TTTGTCCCTGGGCTGAGCAGAAATGAGGAATGGTGATTTCCCCAGGCCAGGAGCTCCTTTGCTCCCACTCAGCCTGTGCAGGATGCAGTGCCTGTTCTTGAGGGATGCCATCTGAGCACAGCCACACCTCTGAGGCTTTGTATTGATTGGCAAAAGCTTAGAAACACTTTTTGTCACCAACTGACACTTTTCTCCATCAGTTTTGCTCTGCTGGTTCCTGCCTGCACCCAAATCGAAGTGTTCAACAATGCCAGACAGGCTGGATTCAAGGGAAAAAGCAAGGTCATGGTTCATGATTTTTTAAGGATTTTGCAATATATCTTTTTCAGAAATGAGAGTTCACAAAAACTATTAAAAATATTCCTCCCACATACTGTTTATTGTGATTTTGTTCTCAAGATGCTTTAAAGTTTTTCTGCTTCATGATTCAAACAGAAAGAAGTAGATGCTATTTCTTGCCAATCTGTGTGTTTTACTATTTGTCTTGAAGTGGCACGTAGAAGCCAAAGCTGAGTTGGGATTTTTCAGCCCACAGCTTGTACTGCTGACACTGAAAAATTGGATGTGTACGTCTGGAAGAGTCTAAAACTCACTTTTCCCACAGTAGCAGGACCTCTTCAGGTTTTCTTTCTTCTTCTTCTTGGTGCCTTTTCTAGATTCCTCTTCATGCTGAGTAAAGGGAGGTTGTTGCCACAAGTCAGGCAAGGCTTGCTAACAAAGCCTGAGCTTGGAATTTAGGAGCCTAATCCTCATGTAAGGTGCAATACCACAAACCACTCCAATTACAGAGCAAACTGGTGTGCACATGCTTTACCCTGAACCCAGCTGGAGTCTGCCTGCTGAGTTGGCACAGCCTTTTATTCCAGACTACTGGGGGTAGCAGCAGAAAATCTGTGGGGTTTATTCAATTTGACCATAAAGTGAATAGTAAGAAATCCAGGATGCAAATTTTGGTTTCAGTGGTTCAGGGTGCCCCTGAGATGGGTCTGATGCAAGCAGTCTGTCCTGGTTTCTTGCTCTTGTTAAATACCTTTCTCATGCTATTGTAGAGTGGAGGGGGTTTTTTTGTGCCAGGCATAATAAAAATATAACCTCTGCCCCAAATCCTGCTGCTTTCATGTCAGAGCACAGTAAATGTTTGCAGATTTTGATGCCCCAGTGCTAGTATTAAACCTCCTGTCAGCTGTGCTTTGTAGTGAGGGTGAAGTTGTTTATCCCTTTTTCTCTCACTCAAGCTTGTTTAGGTGTAACCTGTTCCTGTAAAAAAATAATTCCTCCCACTGTAAACTGTATTTTTAGAGATCAAATTATGTACTATATGGAATTTTTCACATCTGTGTTGCAGTTATAACAGTCTCTGGCAGGTTAGATTATTTTTAAGTCACTCCCAGCTGAATTAGGTGTATTTTACTAATACATTTTGGGGCAAGTGTCTCTGGTGAGCTCACAGCCATGGTTAGTGGTGCAGAGCTTGCCTGTCGTGGCAAACTCTTGTCCCTAAGAGGCATTGCAGGGCCATAAATGAGAAACCCTCCCCTTCACTCATGGGGTTTCCCATCATTTGGGAAGAGGAGGAAGGGCTGGGATGCAGGAGATGCTGGGAAATGTCTGGAGGGGGTGGAGGGGCCGGGAATTGCTGCCCATGGCTGAGTGCAATGGGCAGCTGACAGGTAAATATGGGAGAGAATGGGAATGCTGGGATGATTGCTGTCAAATTCCTTGCCCTGTCCCAGGCACTGCTAAAGGCTGCTGGCTTCATGGCACAGGCTGGTTTTGAGTCCTCAGTGCCACAGCTTGTTGGCTGCAGGTGCTGGGAAGCTTTAGGCTGCTTCCAGATCACCAGATCAGAGCGAAAATGGGATGAGGAGTGCAAATGAGTGAGAGAGTCAGCAGCAGATGTAATGTCTTGTGGCATTTTCCTTAATGCTAAAGCAATTAGCTCAAATATGGAGCCTTGGGTGAGCTTTAATTCCCTTTAAGGTGTGTTTTGAAGGTTTATTGCAAACCCAGGGTACAGGTAGCATCCCAGCCTTCCTCCAGGCTCCCGTAGTCTTCCATGGTTTGGTTGTGCTGGAGTTTGAAAGGAGCTCCTTGTGGGAGTTAAAAAATGCCAGCAGTGCTGGCACTGGAGCTCACAGGGGAGCTGTGTGCCCTGTCAAGTGGCAGCTTGTTACTGGTTTATTGTCTGAAACTGGGATGGGGAGCGGCTGGGGAATTGTCAAGGCTTAGCAAAAATCAATAGTTTTATTTTCCTTTTAGCAGAGCCGCCTCTGAACCTCTCTTCAAGGTTGTTTCTATGTCCAAATGCAGATCCCCAGTGCTCCTTAGCACGCTCCACTGGCTCTGAAATGCCTTCTGTGGTGGGCAGCGTGTCTGATGTGACCCCTGCTGCTTCCCTGGGCTCCAGGGGAAGGAAAGGAGCTTAAATGGTCATGTCCCACTTATCTCCAGCTGTTGAAACATCCTTTCCTAGGTGATGAAGAAACATATTGTTAAGACTTGAGGCTTTGCTCTTTACCAAGGGTATCGTGTCCATTTATCTTCCCTTAAAATGTTTTTGTGTTTAATCTCTCAGCTCATCTTCACAGCACCCATCACTCTGACAAACAACACCCAGCTCTAGATGCAGCAGCAGGGGATGGAAAACAAAGCAGTGCTCTGCAGCCAAGTGACTTCTTGAAGCTGGGGTTTATTGCAAATTAGTCATGAAACATCAAATAAAAGCTTTGCACAGAGCCAGAGCTACCATGGAAATTCTGGGTGTGCTCTCCTGAGCTCCAATCTCATTTGTGGTGCTCAATTCTTTTGATATTTGCTGGCACTCCATGAGGCCTGGCAAGCTGACAGGAATTGACAGGAGAGTCTTTAGGGAAATATGGACCCAGGGGATGTCTTCAGCCTGGTGGAGTTATGGACTGGGGCAAAATGTAAAGGGGAAATCTCTGTGCTGGGACAGAACTGGTTGTACTGTTACTGCTTTGAAGATATCTGCAAGATCTGGGAGAGGATCCACGGCCAAGGAGCTCCATCCACAGTTTGAGGCGCTGGGTGGAACAGTTTATGACAAGATCCTGGAGGGGAAGCTCCCTTTACCTTCAGGAGAAATCAGGCTGGCAGTGAGAAGCTCCTAATGCTGGACTCTGGGTTCAGCCTGTTGCTCTGGAAACCTCAAATCATATTTGAGGTGGCAACAGTGCTAAATCCCAGTAAATGTCATCTCCTGTCAGGTGGTGGCCTCATTTATGAGAGGAGATAAAGCTCCCCCAGCCTGCTCACCTTGTTGGAGGGAAGCAGATCCTCACTTTGCCTTTGTTTCCTCCTGCGTGGAGCACTCACCGCTTGTTTAGAGGAATGGGGAGATATAATTAGTGTTTATGAAACACTTGGGGATTGTGTAAAACAAATCATAAAAAAGGGGAGCTCTGCCAGAGTGCTGACAATATTTACACAACATCTGAAGCCTGCCTGTGTTGGACTTTATCAGAAGGAAATACGTGCAGGTGCCAGAACTTGAGCAACTGTTAAATGCATCCTTCTGGCTCGGTGTTGCCATCCATGAATCCTGGGGGAACGCTCAGTCCTTGAAGCTCAGCTGTAATGTTCCTGCTGGTTATCATCCAAAGCTCTCTGAAGGGGGAGACCACCTCACTGCTGCTGGTCTGGAGGAGGGATGATGGATCCTCAGGGAAGCCTGAGGATTTGAGGATTGCGAAACTGCTTTAAACTCACCGAGCTCTCTTTGCCTTGCTCTCAGTTTTCTGCTCTTGGCTTTCCCTTCTCCTGCTCTGAGGAGTGCTGGGGTGGGGAGGCTTTAAACCTTCCCCTGGAACAAATTCCAGTGGCTTCCTTTCACCGTGTCCTTCTCATTTCGGGTGTCATCTCCTGCTCTCCAGGAGGAGGATCCAACTTGCAAGCATTTAAAATCTAAACACTGAAGGTTATTTCTGCCTTCCCTTAAAGTCTGGGATTGGAAGGCTGTTCAGGGATAGCACCAGCATCCCAGAGCTGATTCCTGCCCATCAGGATGAGCCCTTGGATTCAGCATCCTCATGGTACAACAGGATGCCGGGCTGTGCCCGGTGTGGGGTGAGGCACATCCCAGGCTCTTCAAAAGGAGGATTTATGCACTTGCTCCTCCCTGAGCTTCCTGGGTTTGAACACTGTCACCTTGACATCCCATGGGAGCCAGCTGCAGCCTTTCCCAGCTGCTAGGCCTTATCCCCTTGGAGGAGTTTCCCCCGGGAGGGTCTCATACTGCAGGATCACCTTTGGCACCAGGAAGATGCTGTTTCAGGAAGGGTGGGTGATGGAATTTTAGGATCCCTGAGGGAAATGCAGCCAGGATTAATGTGCTGCTGGTTTCTTGTGCCTGAACTACACAGAATTCCATTTTTTTCCCCCCCTATTCCTGTGCTCAGCGCTGCTTGCTTGGATCTGATACTCAGCTGGGTGTTTATCAGTGACTTCCTCCACCCAGCAGCATATTCAGGGTGACTTTCAGGTAGATGAGGGCTGGCTATCAGCTGGGCAAGCATGGGATATCCCTGCCTTTTAATAGCATTTTTTTGGGATCAAGTCAGATACTTTTCAGCCCTAGTATGCTCCTGTGCAAATACCAGCAGGCCAGCAGCAAAATGTCCTTCGAGAAACATCTCCCAGATGAAACACAAGAAGTTCCCTCTGCTCCTGAAAGGTGGGGTTTTGAGACTTGTCAAAGGCCATGAGAGAAGTTGGGAAGTAGGAAAAGGGCTGGTGCTTGCAAATTCCTCTGGTCTTTGAGCTCACTCCTAGGATTTAAATGTAGGAATATGGTTTGGTTTAGCTGGAGGAGATTTATGGCTTTTGGAGGAGATGGGCTAAGCAGATGGATGTGAAACCCTTTTTGAATCTCAAACAAACAAATGCTGAACACATTTTATTATCTTTTAATTGAAGGGTGTCTTTTATCTCCCATAGACTGCAGGTAGGTGCCTGGAATATTGAGGCACTGTTGGGTTACATGGATCACAGGGATAAATCATGAGGGACGTGGAATGAAATAAATTCATTCCTTCTGTACATTTTGGTATATTCCTTAAGAATGAGGAAGCTCTGCCTTCCAGGAATTTCAAATGCCTTTGGATGTTTGATCAGATCCCATGTGAGAGCAAGTGGTGTGTTTTGGCTCTGCATTCAGGTTTGTTTTTTTTTATTTCTTGAAGTTATTAGAGAAGCACAAAGTCCTGGCAAGAAGTGGATTTCTTTACATCCTGCCTAATGCTAGAACTCCTGTCTGGGTTTCCAAATTTTAGTGGAAACAAGACTAATGTCATTTTAACAAAAATAGAAGTTGGACTAAGGCTCTTCTTGCTCTTCTGTGTATGGGGAGGGAGGGAATTGAGAGGGAAAATGAGCGAGGCTCAGCATTTCTAATCAAATCCGTGGTCTGATGATTGTCTTAATTTCAATTAGTGAAAACATCCTCCAGGTGGCTGCAGCCAACTGCAGGTGCTCCAGGGAATTCAGAGCCTCCTTCTCTCTAAAAGCTGGAATGAATCTGCTGGAAGCACCAATCTGATGGATTGTGCTGGGCATGTAATGGCAGTGCAGGCTTGCAGTGGGAATTACTGATAGATGGTGCTTAAATGGACTTGAGCAATCTTTCACCCATAGCTGGATGGCACTGTTAAAAACACCAGAGCCCTGAGTGACAGCTCAAGTCTATTTTTGACGTGCAGGGAAAGCAGGAAGGTTTAAACTGAGCGTACTGAGGAAGGTTTATTGTTTTATTAGTCAGGATTTGCTGTTAAAATGGGGGTGGCTTAAAATGTGTTGCCTTTAACTTCCCTGGAAGCTCATTGACTTCAGGGGGAATGAAGGACAGAGATGGGAAAATCCCCCCAAGCTGTGAAACTCAGGAAGGTTGCAGCTCCATGCCAGCACTGGACAGTTTCCTCCAGAAAGGCTCCTTCACTCACTGGATGAATGTTTTAGTCCCTAGCTAGGATCCAACAATGACTCCAGAAGGTTCAGTGTGTGCAAGGCCTGGCTTACCAGGATAAACTGGGATTGCAGGCCAGCAGCTCAGAGCACATCTGTGTTTCTCTGTATGGCCTGGGCTGCTCATACAGAAGCTGTTCTGCTTCTGAAAGCACTCCTGGTAATGTTTTCAGCTTCGTCAAGAGCTCCTGTGTCAGCTCAGGAGCTCTTCTGGATCACAGCTTTGACTGTCCAGCTCCTACCCCAGGATCTCTTCCCACAAAAACACTGGCACAGTGTTGTTTGTCTTGGTTAAATAAAATTAGTAAAAATTTTTATTGTGTGGTCTTATGCTCTGGTTTAGTCTCTTCAGCTGAACTCCCACGACTCCCTGTCAGTAGCTGCTTCAGGAACTCACACTGGGTAGAGTTTTTGACAGTTCAGAAAATCTTGTATTGTTAACTTGTCAGACAGAAGTGTTTTCTTGAAGCTGGTCTTCTACTGCTTTCCCCATCCTTCCTCACCTTGAAGAGGGGGAAAAATCCTAAACCAAAATAATATAATCCAACAGTTTTACAGCAGAAATGACAGCTGAGGCACTGAATGTGACTTGGGGGTATTCCTTGGACACTGTGGGTGTCAGTTCTTACAACACACCAAATTCAGTAACATTTCTTTACAAGAATGGGGATAGAAATGTTTATGAATGATCCCAGAGCAGTTGTGTTAGCTTAGAAATGGATTTCATTCAGTATGAGATCCTATGACATGTTAAGACAATTTCTGAGCTGGTCTTCCTTGGAGGAAAAGGTGGGAGAGCTTCACCCTCCTACAAGAATTGGGGTTTTAGCTTCTTTGCTGATGTTTGTTGCCTTTACATTCTCTGGTTCTGTCTCCTCTCTGACCTTTACTCTGAAGAGGCTATAGCAGTTTCCACACCTCATCTTGATAATCTGCTGCTGATTTATTAAGTAAATTTTTTGCTTTAATTGAATGAAACCTAAATGGATGATGATTTGGATGAAGTCTTCACTAAGCCTCTTCCTTGTGGCAGGGGGTTGGAGCTGGAGAGTCTTTAAGGTCCCTTTGAAGCCAAACCATTCCGTGATTATTCTCTATCCTAAAAGCCTGGCATCTACATCTGCTCAAGCAGGTGCAGCCCTCTGCTCTGCCTGGCTAATTGCATTTCAGCAATCCCTACAGCACCTTGAAATCCCTTAATACACTTCACAGCTTTGCTGTGCTTAACACACCTGAGTCCCTCTGTGCCTGTAATGATCTCCTCACCTCTGTCATGCTCATCATTATTTATGAGGCCCATGGCAGGGGTGTTTTGGTATTTTCTAGGTGTTACCCACGCTCTCAGCCCTGCAGGCCACGTTCTGATCTCCTGACTTGGAGCAAGGAGCCTTTGTCCCACAGCAAGAGAGAGAATTCATTGCGAAATGAATTCTGCTTAGTGAGATCAGTGATTTACTGTTCTGTTTGGAAACTACCTGGGTTGAAAGCATTTTTAAAATAAAGTTGGCTTCAGGAGTGGGCTCTGTGGCACAGATAATTTGAATCCTTGAGCTAATCACTGGTTCATTTTCAGATACATAGCCCTAACATGCTGTTATTAAGATGGAGTGCAGGTAGCAGCACTCCTGGTGCTCTTTGGATTTGTTGCTACAGTTTTGTGACGAGGTTAATTAGGCACCATATGAATTTCTAGGTTGTCTGAAGAAAATCAGAGCTAGTTATATTTGGAGATGGTTCCAAACTGCCCCTCCAGAGGTGAAAGAGTTGGGGTGTGCTCCAGCTTTGGCTCAGAGATCTGGGTTCACACAGACAGAGGGGTCTCTTGGCTAATTTAAAGTAATTGAGCTGTGAAGATTTTGAATGGTAAGTGAGCTGGAGAAATGAAGCTGTAAAACTTGTGTGATGCCAGTATTTTAAACAACAACAAAAAAATACCCAGGATATCATGAATGGGGAAAAGTGCCTCTGTCCAGAGAGAAACTTTTTTCTTGTGGCTGTGTTCTCTTGCTTGTGTTTGTTGTCTTATTCACAGGCAGGTTTTGTCCCTGTCAGTGGATTTGCCTTTTCCTGCTGGCTTAGCAAATGCTTTTGTGGGGCTGCAGCTTCCCACTGAAGCTTTCTGGGACCTCCAGACGAAGGCAGAGGTTGCAGCAGAGCTGTTGCAGGCAGTGGGGTGGAGGCTTGGCCTGGGTGCATTAAAAGCTGGGTGTGAGCTCTGCCAGGTGACTGCTCACCAGGAGACTGCCCTGCTCAGAGGCTGTTAATTGATTCCCCTCCCTCCCCAAAATGAAGATGGGTGCATTAAGAGAGCAGTTGGCTCTGCCACTTGACCCAGAGGAGCATTTCCATTAAGTTGCAGGATCCGTATCCCTGGAGGAGCAGATGGTTCCTGCCTCCTGCCAGAGCCTGATGTGGAGAACAAAGAGCTGAGAAAAATGCAATGGGATGAGCCAGGTGTGTGTAGCTCTCCATGGGGCTTTGCCTCTGTAGAAGAAGCAGAGAAACACTCAAGGGGCTCTAAGGAAGAGCTGTACCCACACAAGGTATTTTATTTGTTACCTGACTTCATTGGGAGCTCTTTTCTTGCATTTCTGTCTCAAGGCTCAGGGCTGCTGGGGAAAGACCAGATGCTCCCTGTTTATACACGCTTTACTGAAGTGTTTCCTTTTGTTTGGAGGGTCCTCTTTGAAGCTAGAAAGGAAAATAGCTTTGATTGCTGCCTCTTAGATTGTTTTGAAGCAGCGTGGTTAGGGGAAGATGTCCAAAGTTTAATCAGTGGGTCTCATATCTCTGTCTGGAGAGCTGCAGGAGATGGGAATTTGCTGCAAGAGCAGCTGTGGGTGAGAGGATGGGGGAAATTGTGCTTTTTTCTGAGTGTCCTCTAGTGAAGCACCATTTGAGAAGCACCCTGCCAAAGTGGGGTGTTCAACCAACTCTGAGTCTGAATAAGAAACTTCTGGACCTTTTAACATTTTCATTTTCTCAGGTGACTTAACTAGAGCCTTGAGATGAATTGTCATGCTGCTTACACCCAAGCCACCTCTTTAAATGAAACCTCTCCCTGTGTTTGTACCTGTCCTTCTTTTTGTGTGGAGTACACCTGGAGTCTGGTGATGTTTCCTTCAGCTGCAGCAATCCTGGGAATCCCTGCTCTGCTCAGAGGCCATGAGTCACAGAACGGGGTGGGGAGAACAGAGAAGTATTGAAAAACAGGTAATTAAACATAGAGATGTTCAAAGAAGCTGGGTATAAGAATCCAATTGCAGTGTCCTGGTATTTGTGCTCCTTGTGCTGCTTCCATGGCCACTCTGATTCCCTCTTCCGTTGGATTCAGCTTATCCCCAGCACTGTCTTTTGTCACCATCGGGGTGCAGTCTGCAGGGATGGCACAGATGGAACCAGGGAGTTGTAATGGAAAGAAGCCAAGTGGGTGCTGGTGTCCCTGGTCCCAAGGCTCTTGCTTAAAGCCCCTCTCTTTCAATATCAGTTCCCTTTTGGGGGCTCTGCTTTCACAGGACTCCAATTCCAAGCTGGTTTAAGGCGTTTGCTTTTCATCTATCACCTGGGAATTCTGTGCTGGCAGGGGAGATGGAAGGGCTGTGGGTGAGCTTGAGCTTGGCATGGGGCCCTGTGCTGCCTGTGAGGAAATGTCTGCTCCCTCCCAGCTTTGGGAGAAGGGAGAGGAAAACACCTTGGCCTGTCTGCGCCAGCTGCAAGTCTGGCAAAGTGCTGAGAGCTGTGCCTGGGGAGGAGCCATGTGCCAGGGCTCATGGGCCCCTTGTTTCCCTTCATTCCAGCCTCTCCAGGCACCTAAAAGGTGTTTCTCCTCCTTCCCAAAGGTCTTCACCAGCTGGCTGGCAGCAGGGATTTGTGAACAGCACGGTTTTACCTCAGAAGTGATCCCAGGCTGTTTGGGCTGGGCATTGGCAGGTTTGAAATCTGGGTGGAATGCAGGGTGAGACAATCCCTGTCCTGAAGGGTTTGGTTTTTTCTCACCCTCTTGAGAGCCTGGTGACACAACAGGGACTCTACTGAGGTCACGTAGCTGCTTTTGTGGCAGAGGAGGGGAACCCGCGTGGAGCCCCAGCAGGAGCTGGAGTTGCAAATAAAGCATCTTATTCCTCCTGCCCCCAGCATTTCCCTGGCAGGTCAATGGCTTCAGGTGGTGCCTGGGAGCATCTCCTCTCCTCCCTGCTTGTTTTGCATGGCTGGAAAAGGCTCAGAGAATGTGGCAGTGACAAGCAGGGCTGTTTGAAGCCAGGTTTCCCTGGGCACATCCTTTCACTCCACCTCCAGCCTTCACTGAGGCAGAAGAACTTGGGAACAAAGCACATTTTCTGCCATTTGCAGGGCTCTGCCTTGCACATGAACAAGCTTGCAGAAACTCATGTTCCTGGCAAGGGCTGGGAAGTGGGTGGGATAGCACAAACAGGCTGGAGATGGAGAAATCCAGCCTCAGAAAGGAACTTTCACTGTCCTGTGGTGCCTCAGGCAGGGATTTGGATCTGAGGAATAGATCCTGCATCAAAGTTAGGAAGAAATGCATAAAACTGGGAGATTTGGGGAGCAGTGAGAGTGTAGCCTTAGGCTCAGCTCTGTGCATAGGTGCTGTACAACTGGCATTACAGGTCTGGTTCTGCAGAGCTCTTGCTCTCCTCCTGCTCCTCCTGGCTGGAATTTCTGCTGGCTGCAAACAGGCTCATGTCAGGGAGGGCTTTCCTCTTGTCCCCAAAGAGAACCTGTGCTTGGATCTTGGGTTTGTGTGGACCCCCAGAGCTGGCTGAGGGGTGAAGGGCCTGGGTTTTCCATAGCCCCTGGCTCTGAGTGCTGTCCTGCATTCAGGCCAGACGCACGAGGTCATTGTCCAACCCTGTCTAACAGGGAATTCTGCATTTCAGGGGGAATGTGGAGGATTTTGGGATGCCAAGATGTTGCCAACTGGCAGAAGAAAGACAGGATGTGATGCTTTCCGTGCTTCTTGCTTAGAGTCGGGGGTACAGGAGAGGGAAGCGAAAAATAATCCTTAAAATAGTCGAATTCCAGGGATTTACTCCTTCCTCCAGTCTTACAGAGCATGAGATGACAGGCAGAAACCCAAACCCTAATCCTTTGTCCTTGCTTTTCCTTGTGCAGGACTTTGCCATTCAGCAGGACCCAAAGCAAAGCTGGCCTGTTCCACACAGAGGGAAGGATGTCAGAAAAGTGTTAAAATAGAATCAAATTCACCCTGATCCTTTCTGGAGAAGCCAAGAATGGGGGCAACCTAAAGGAGCTAAAGTTTTTTGCTTCTCCTGAGTTTCCTTGGGGTCTTTGGATAGGAAAGTGGCTTTGCCTGGAATGGCTCCCACTCTCTTCTATTTTTTATCCCTTGGCATTAATGTGGATTATTTTATTATTGCACTTTCCATGAAGGCAATTAATATTTGGGAATACAAGATTTGAACTGCAGAGAGAAATTTTAGTCTGTACGTGTGTGGAAAAGCCATGTCCAGGAGAGATGGGATCCCAGCATGGGAACTCCTGCTAGGTTATAATAGGGGTCTGTTCTTTTGGGGGTAAAATCTTGAGTCAAACACTTCCAACAGAATGGGATTAAGTTTGGATTTAAGATGTTCTCTTAACATTTAGTCTGGAGTTACTCTGCCATGAATCTGGATTAACAAAGGGATCATTTAGAGTTCACTGAGGATCACACAATGTTGATACTACTGGAATTAAAGAGAAGTTCAGAGGCAGGTTATCTTTTCACGCCTGCCTGCTGTGGAAATAGAGCAAGTCATCAAAACAGGCTGAAAGAACATCCTGCATGTGAGAGGCTTTGAATGCTGCTGCAATCCCTGGGAAATGGACTGGGTTGTACTGTAGGTCAGCATTCAAGATGTTTAGCAACCCACACCCAGATGGTCACTTGAACGTGGTGCAATGGTGAAGGAGTCTCTGGGTCTTACAAAATCTCCTTGTGCAGAGAAGCAGATCCTGAGAGTCCTTCTTGCCATCCTTCTGCCCGGAGCAAACCCTTTTTAAATTATGTATTATTTCATCTCCTTGCATGTACAAGCTGTGCCTCTGACCCAGCTATCAGATCTGGCAAGCCTGGGGGAGACTTTCACCCCTGGAACCCTTCCCAGCCCCTCCCTTCAGCCAAGGCAACACCTGGCTGTGCTTGCAGGACCTCCTGTGCTCGTGGTCCTCAGCCACTGACTCCCTGGAGAGCCCAGGGCCTGCAAGGGAAAGGTGGGAATCCTGGCCAGGCACATTCCCAGCCTCCAGCATCGTTCCTGCTTCCCAGATGTGGTGCCTGGTGTGGCACTGTCTGAGGCTGAGGGGACACAGCCTGGGACCATGGTTTGAAGGGGTTGGCTCATTTTTTTCCTGCCTTGAGGATCCTGGTTATTGCCTGGTGCACGGTGCAGGATGAAATTCTTGCTGCTCAGGAAGGGATTCATAGTACGAGGTTTGGTTCCTTGCTGGCTCTGTCAGAAAGCAGGTGGGAAAGAGACTTTAATGGGAGGTTTAACGAGGTGCCGAAAGTCACTGCTGCAGGAGGTGAGGCCCCAAGTTGGTCTGAAAAGAGATGAGCCTGCTCAGAGAGGAGGAATTGTGCGGGTGAAGATACGGGGAAGAATGCAGGCCGTTGTCTCACCTTCCTGGAGCCACACACGGCTCCTGGAGCATCCCTGCCCGTGGGATGTCCCCCGCCCGTGGGGTGTCCCCTGGGATGTCCCCTGCCCGTGGGATGTCCCCTGCCCGCGGGGTGTCCCCTGCCCGTGGGATGTCCCCTGGGATGTCCCCTACCCGTGGGGTGTCCCCTGCCCGTGTCCCCTGCCCGTGTCCCCCGCCCGTGGGATGTCCCCTGCCCGTGTCCCCTGGGATGTCCCCTACCCGTGGGGTGTCCCCCGCCCCTGGGATGTCCCCTGCCCGTGGGGTGTCCCCTGCCCGTGTCCCCTGGGATGTCCCCTACCCGTGGGGTGTCCCCTGCCCGTGTCCCCCGCCCGTGTCCCCAGCGGAGCGCGGCCCCGGGCTGCAGCGGGAGCGGTGACCACGAGAGGGCACTGGAAGGATGCGGATCCTGGCCCGAGCCATCCCAGCGCCGCAGTTACAGCAAAAAGAGCTTTTTCTCCTCTCCCCCTCCGTTTGAATCAAAAATCAACGCTTGAAACAAGGCTAGAATGGCGCACACCCAGCATGTCTGCTTTATGCTGGTTTTCTTTCCTACCAGGACATTTTTATTTTTTTTTTCCTGCAGCTTTCACAGTTCTGTTGAATTTTGGTCATCTTCCTTCAGTCGTGTTGAGTCCCAGGTCTTCCAGAGAACGATCTGATTTCTGTACCCTGAATTCCGGAGTAAGGCCCTGAATTGAGACAAAAGGGACGCACAGTGGAGACAATTTCAAAATTGTATTTTGTCCTGGTTGAGAGGTTACAATTTCTGTCTCGTTTCCCTGAGTTTATTTCGAGCAGGGGAAACTTGCTATCCTGGTCCCAAAGGGTGACAGGGAGAGAGAGTTTCCTTAAGAATTACTGTCTTTCCTGTGGTGGAAGGTGCTGCAGAAACAAATCCTCCTCCTTTAACTGTGTGTCAGGGGAAATTCGGAAAGAATTTGAAATTAAAATGCTTATTTTGCCCTTTCACTTTGGCCTTATCCTTATCCTGACTCAATTTGGTTCCGATTTTTGGGCTGCACATTAAAGTAAATAATTCTCTCTTGGAATACCTCAGAATTTTCCTTCTGCAAAATACCTCAAGGTCTGACTTTTATTTTTTTCCTTTCAACCGGAAATCAGGAGGAAATGGAATCAACAGCCTGGCATCTCTTTTGGAAAGAGAATCCTGTTTTCTGATCTCTTCCTGACACTGCCTTTCTGATGTTGCTGCTGTGTTGAACTGGGGTGATGGCTTGGCCGGGCTGGAATGTGTTCCTAGGAAGTGTCTCACTTCATCCTCTGCCCAATTCGTGCTGAGGCCAAGGCAAACCTCAATGCAGCTTGAGCACTGATCCGCACTTTGAGATCGGCAGATGGGAAGTCTCAGGAAATATTTTATCTGGCAGGAGATTTTTACCTTGGAATAAGAGCCCACGAGCTGAGGGGGTGGAGCAGGGACGTTGATGAGAATTTGCAGGTAGGGAGAGAAAATATTTTTGACTTTCAAGTACGAAGCGTATTGAGAGCTGCTCTAAACCGTGCGGCGCTTCAAGCGCGGAGCCTGGAGCAGTGGGGGTGTGGAGCCTGGATCCCTGCCCTGCTGATGGCAGCGCTCGGGCTCCCGGCCCTGCTGTGCTCAGGCACCCCGGTGCTCTCGGGGGCTCGCACACGGCTCAGGGTCTGCGAGGGAGGAGAAATGACCCGAGTGCTCTTCCAAAGCCTGTGCTTTTCCAAATTCAGGGTTTTCCGTGGGAGCTTGAGGTGGGGCTGAGCTTTGGGAGGTGGCTGCTCGTGCTCAAAAAATTCTCCCCTTCCTCGCTTTTCCACCCAGCTTGAGCTTTGTCCCTGGCTGCAGGCTGGCACGGGGAAATCTCCTGACCTGGAGATTCCTGTAGATGATCAGTGTCATCCTTAAAAGAGTCCAGGAGAAACTCCTGGAGAGCAGTTGGCGCTCCAGGAAGGCAATCCCTGCAGGACAGGCTCTTCCTAGGAGGGTCCCACAGGAGAGAAACTACTTTGTTGGCCACCCCTTTAGTTATCTTTAAATGCACTGAGTTTATTCCAGGAAAAATCCAACACTCAGGCTGGAGAAGTTTCCTCAAGCTGTTCAATTTGTTAAAAACTGAAAGCACAAATAACCTCTGGAGAGATCTTCGATTCCAAGTCTGAAATGTTTCCTTCTTCATATAGTAATTTATCAATAATCTAACATTAAAATAACACCCATTTCTGGTAATAAACCAAGAAATTGGAATTTTGCTTGCAAAATAAGATGAGGCTTTGATAATTTAATAATAACAACAATAAAAAAGTAGGGACTTTTTTCCAGTTGGCAAAATCCAGCACTTCCTGCAAAGTGGCAAATAAGCAACTGAAGAAAAGACAGAGCCTGCTCTGAGCTGTGAGGTTTAAATCAAAACATGCACACTTAAAAAAATATTTCAGGGTTTTAGGGGCCCTGAAAAGGAGGAAGAGCAATTCATCTGCCTCGGGTTCAGGGTGGTGGCTTGGCTGTTCAAAGAGACAGCACGTGTGTGGGAATACTCCCCTGGAAAATGAAGCTATTCCCTCATCAAAGTGGGAACCTGCAAACGTGTGTTGCATAAAGGGGGAAATTCCAGGCATTCCTGGGGAAATTGCAACTTCTCCACTGCAGGACTGAGCCCGTGAAATACTTGTAGACCATCCTGGGAGTGTGTGTCCAGGGCTGGAGGGAGATGCAAGAGAGAGACAGGGGGTCAGAATGCTCCTGTGTGAGGAAGGAAGGAGGAGCTGGCTGTCCCTCATGGATTGGCCATGTCTTCCCAGCACAGTGTTGCAGTCATGCTGATAACCACAGCTCCACCTGGCCATCAAGTATTCATAGAGACCCCACCGCCACTGGGAGGCTGCACGGATGAGAAGCAGCAGTGTTTGAGCTGTTAATTGGATGGGTAAGTTCCCCTCTCCTGAGGGCCAAGATGAACTTCCCATTGACCCCCCAAAATGGTTTCTGGAGGCTGGAACAGAGCCCGGGGTGCTCAGGGCAGGTGGCTTTGACCAGCTCTCACTGCACTTTGTAAAGCTGCTGGGCTGGGGTTACTTCCAGGCTCGTCAAGGTCATGCCTTGGGTTTTAGCTTTTGTGTTTTTCAGTCTCTCTGCTGCTTGGTTTGTGGTTCTGAAACTTCATGTTGGGTGTTGGTGAATTCTCTTCACAGGGTAGTTGGACAGAGCAATCCCTTCCTAGGTAAAGAATCGAGTGCCCAAAATTCATAAACAATGGCCAAGAGAAGGGGGCAAAGCCAGGGGGCTGAGACTCATGGCCTGGGGCTGTGGTGGACAATTGACCCCAACGTGTGGATGAACCAAAACTTATAAAAGTGTAAAGACTCCTGACCAGGATCCATCTTGGGTTTGATTTGGGTGTAGCCTCAGCCGGGCTCTTGCACTGTCCAAGGTGAATTCTTTCAATAAATACCTATTCTATTCATTCTGCTGTCTGGTCTCTGTTCCAGGTCAGCCTTTCCAGGCATCAAGGGGAATTGGGTGAGAAAAGGAAGGATGGGATCCCAGCCTGGCAGAAATCAGGGGCATCTCAGCTCCCATGGGATCACCCAGACTGATGCTTTGGTGCAGTAATGAGCTGCTGCTTCCCAGAATAATCTTTTGACTCTGCATTTGGGGGAAAGGGGAGGTTTTTGCTTCTCTTGGCTCTACTTCAGGCCATTGCTGACTCCGTGGCTTGCCCCACAGTCACCTCCATCATCCTGATTCTGCTGGCAGAGCTGCTATGAAACTCAGAATTCTCTTATTTCCCCCTCAAACCACCCAGTGGGGTCCAGCTTGATGGAGGTGGACAGGGAGCTGGATCCATGGTGTGTGGGAATGGGTAGGAAAGGAGACAGCTCAAATGCTTGGAGCAGACGCCCAGTGATGGTGGAGATGAGTTGGTAGGACTGGGAGCAGGTCAGGGCTGTATTTTATCTATTATCAGCTACTTTATCTCCCTTTGGGAAGGGAGGGAAACCTTCCAGGTGGATTGTCTTTGTCTTGGGATGTTCTTGGCCTTGTGCTTGTTCCTCTGTGCAGTCCCTGCTGTGGGAGCCTTATTCCCACTCGTGCTGAGTATGGCCCAAAATCCACCAAACCAGTGGGATTAAATAAGTGACAGCTGTCAGGCAAGCCTTAATGTAGAGCTGATCCATGTCCTCTGCCTCCCTGCTCTTTTTGGGGCTCCATTTCTTACTCCCTGGTGTTTGAAAGCCTCCAAAGCTGAGTGTCTGGAACTGGAGGGCAGCTCACACGCTCTGACAGATGAACGATGTCCCTCTTTGTCTGTTCACTGCAGAAATATTCCCCTGCCTTCCTCGCCTTCATCTGTCCAGTAGCTTTAAGTGGCTTTCCAAATGTGTTTATCTGGAATTCTTTACATTTTTACCCTCCATCCCATGCCTGGGAAGCGACTGGGCCCTTGGATGCTGGAATCAGTGCTTAATGTAGGTCTGGCATGCAGTTATCTAGAGGAGATGATCCTGTTGAAGGAAGAAGAGCACAGAAATCAGTGCCCCCGGTGAAAATGCAGGTGATAAACGTTCCCTGCGAGCACATTCCTGCTCCGTGTGTCCAGCATCGCTCACAAATCCCTCCTAGGAAGAAGGAGAGGGAAGCAGGGAGCTGTAAATTACAGCTTGGCTTAATTGGCTGGCTCAGGTACAGGAGGCTGGGCTGGGAATACACAAAATATCTTTATGTAGAAGAAGTGGTTCCTAGCAGGGGATGCAGTGAAATGGGGGTTTCAGGCAGTTGGTGTCTTGTGGTTGGATCCTCTGGTGTCTGAGAAGGTGCAAACTCCAACTGAAGCTTTTCCTGCCGTTGGGGCTTTCTTAATATTCCTCCCTCCCCTGTGGATTCTCCGGTGTCTAATAATATTCCTAATAAGCTGCAATGTGAGCTCAACAATTTCTTTCAGTGTGGGGCATTAATAGGTCTCAGGGCACGGGAGAGGGCCCTATTTTCATAAAACTTGTAGGAACTGTAAGACCTCTGCCCCTTCCTCCAAGCTGTGTTGGAATTGGCCAACAAATTTGGAAGTTATTGGAGACGGGGGAGATGAGTATGTTTGTTTTATTTATATTTTATATATATATATCCCACGTGCAGACTGACTGCAGAAACCTCATTTCTTAAGAGACCGAGCCCAAACCTTATGTTTTGCCTCTCTATTGTAATAAACCGTGTCTCCTTTTATTTACCCACCTGTAGGATTTGATGATTTCCCCTTTCCCCCCAGTCCTCAATTTCCCCATATCCTGTTCCCAAAAGGGCTGGGGCCCTTCCCAAGGGATGGTTTCGTGCTGTTCCCCCAGGAGGGCTGCCCCGAAGGATGCAGATTTGTAGGTGCACATATGTTACGTTGCATTTATTCGCTCAGCAGCGAGAGGGAAAAGGATACACAGAGAGAGCCTGCTCCAAAAACGCTTCAGGTCCGTGGGGTTGCTTTTGAATCTGTCAAAGGCACCTATACCCCCACAGGGATAAAACCTTTAACAATGCAGAAATAGGAGCAGCAGGAGAATTTTTGGTACATTTAAGTCAGGAAGCCACTTTTACTGAATTGGAAAGGAGCTTTCTTTTGGGGACTGGTGCTTTTGATGACACCTGAAAACCCAGAATTTGACCCCTTGAGCCACTCTGCTTTCCGTGCTCCCCCAGTCCGTGTGTGCACACAAATTATCCCCTCACGCACGCAGCGCTGTGTCCATGCTTTCCTCTCCCAGCATTCCAGCCTGCTTGGGTTGACCTTGTCTCTCTCAGTGATTTAGGTTTTAGAGAAGGAATGGGTAAGGATTTGCTTTGACATTTAAAGGCAATCCAGGTAATTGATAGCACTGGCAGCGTCCATCTCTCCCCCCATATATCTGCACAACAGTATCTATTTTTGACGTAGCTGACACGCCATTTCCTTTGGCAGCCCAGGGGCGGCTCATCTTTAAATTAAACTCGTCTCCGACCCCTCCAATCTGCGAGCTGTGCAGAGGCAGACACGGGTGGGGTATTTCATCTGGAGACTGTGCAGGCATATTTGAGCAGGGTGATGTATTATCAAAAGGGCTCTGCATTACTGCTAGCTGGAACCAAAACAAGCTCTAAAGTATTAACTAATGACATGGGAAGTCCCTTAGGTATCTAATCACCTTTAATGTTCAGATTTAGAAGACAACTTTAAAGGAAGAAAAAGAGATTAGCGGGTCAGGTCAGAGCACCCCTTCCCCCCTCCCTCCGCCCCCAAAATACAATTGGCTTTTTAAAGTCAAAACCAGATTCATATTTCACCTCATCAGTAAATACACCATTAAAAGCCCAGCCTTGGAGCTTGCATCTCGGAGCAAAGCTTTGCTCACATTTGGAGGGGATTGAACCTTTGGCTTGTATCAAAACCAATGATGGGCTTGGGGGTCTGGAAAACAAACACAAAAACCACCTTTTGTGAGGTTTGAGGTGAAGTTTGGTGCTGTCTGGCTGTAGGAGCGGAAAACCTGCAGTGTTTCAGCTGTGCATTCCCAGGTTTTCATGGCTGTCAAGTACTTGGTCTCAAACTGTGTGGCTCTAATCCCTGTTTTCCTCGTGCCAGAGCTCCTTACCTGGACAGAGGTGCTGTAGGACATTCCTGTCTCCTATAGGAAGTCTGTTTGTGGGGAAGGAAATACTGCTTTGGCCTCCCAAGACTCAGACCAGCATGTGGCTCGCAGAACTGGCTCTGTGGACTGGGAAAAAACAAAAACAAAACAACAAAAACAAACAAAAAAAAAACACCCCAACCCAGAACCTCATAAGAAAAGGAAAGCTGCTGTCAGTAAATTCACTTTCCTGCATGGATGTGGACCCAGCTGTGTTCTCTGACTCGGGATAAAGGATTTCAGCCGCGGGCTGTACCCAGTGACCAATTCCTGCCTCCCACAGCAGTCTGTCTCTCCAGTTTGAGGGAGAACAGTGACATTTGTTTTCACCTGGGTACGCTGCTGTTTACAGCAGGAGAAGCTCTGCCTTCCAAAGCTGCTTCTGCAACTTCAGATCAGGGTTTCCAAGGAAGATGAACACGTTTTGGCGTCCCAAGCCCTGCTGAACTTTGCTGCAATGTGGATTTTTGTGCTGTTCTGAGACTTTCTGGCAGTAGCCCATAAGAGCTCAGCATTAGCCACGTGCCTCAGTGACTTGGGATGCAAATATAAAATTTTCAGGGATTAAAGTGATTTCTAACTGTGGATTTCACTGATTTTTTTCTTCTAGTTGTGCTTTGGCAGCTATGCTAGAAATTTGGGCTTTCTGGAAATTTTTCCTTCACTCCTTACTTTTTTAAGGGTGACTTCCAATACTGAACCCTGCCGTGTTTTCCCCAAATTAATGGAACCCAGAAATGCCCAGCATCTCTTCGAGTCAGGTTCAAACTAAAACCCTGAATTAACATAAAATCTGATTTCTTTCCCTTTTCCTCGTCCTTTGACACGCTTCAAAAACTTTTAGCTACAAACCAAATAATTTGCTCATATCCTTTTATGGTTTTCATGCCAAAAAGTTTACCTAATTAGCTTAAATTGTTATTCTTTCTTTTGAGAGTATAATCTTAGGGTAAGACTTGATACTTCTGAAATACAGAGAAGAGACTAAATAAAACTGGGAGCTGACCAATTCCAGGGCAAGTGTGATGGAGAGAAATCAGACCTATCGGTGCCTTTTATTCTTTATTTAATTTTTTTTTATAAAGCCGCACAGTCACCCTCAACAAAAGCTGTGGAATTGTATCCAAGGCTCTGTATCCATCCAGGGATTGTGATGACGACAGAAGTCACTGGAGCTCTGTTCTCATCTCATTTGTTAGGATGTCACCTCTCCAGACATATTTATAATTTTCCAGCTTGTGCTTCCCAATCATTTATTCCTGTTAGATAAATACACGGCCGTGGGCTTCGGTGACATCATGGTAAACCAAGGGAGTGAAGGCTGAGGACTTTGGGATTGTGTGGCTTTGTCTGGCAGCTTTCCCCACGCTTGTGTGGTCACCCCTGCTGGATGATTCTGGTGGGAGATTGTCCTGGGGTAAAGTGGGAAGTGTTTGTGTTTCCCTCTCCCTTTTTTCTATTCAGCTGGCATTGGTGTTGTGGTACCAGCTGATGGTCAGTGCACCCAAAGGGACTCTTTATAAAGGGTTGGAGATATTTCTTGAGACAGGAATTGAGGATTTGGGCAGTCACCACCCAAATTCAGGAGGAGAATTGGGAATATTGTGCTGTTTCAGGGGTTTGGGTTTGTTTTATTGTTTTCTAAAGCCTTAGTCCCATGTGTATGTGGCACAGAGATGAGAAGGACACTTTATCTGCTTCACCTACAAAATGAGCACCTTAAATCAAATATTTAAATGGATAACAATAGGTGAGAATCTCTTTGTAGGTACATATCTCCATAGGCAAATTTCTTACACCCCTGGGAAGAGGCTGAGGGGTTATATGTGAGAAATGAGCCTTGCAAGAGGGAATCCAGCCCTGAGCCCACCCAGCAGTGCCTCGTGCTCCCTGTCCTTCCCTTGAGAGGCACGGCTGGGACGAGGCACTGAAAGCTGGCTGGCACAGCTGCTGCTGCTGAGCTCAGCCTGTTCCAGTCTTCACTTTGCATTATTCAAGCCTAAATTGTAATGGGGGATGATTGGAGTGGCAGGGAGGTGACAGTGCCCACCTATGTGAGAGGGTTCCTTCAAAAGAGCTGGGTGGGCAGCGGCTCTGATCCACTGCCAAAGTGGAAACCCCACGGAGAGGGGAGGAACAGAGGGGTGCCAAGGCAGGAGAGGCTCTGAGGGAAGTGTCCAGGCACCTTCCCAGCTGCATTTTTCAGGACACACCCGTTGTTGCTTTTCCTTGAACTTGATGCTGCTTGGAGATCTCGGAGTCCCAGCTCTGTCCTTGCCTTGCTAAACTGACTCTAAGGAACACACATTGTTCCAGTGTGAAGGCACCAATCTTCCTTGGGGTCCTCTGCTATCCTGGGTGTGGCTAGCAAGAATTTTTCTCCTGGAGAAATCAGAAAATCTGGGAAAAACTGATGGCTCCATCATCCTGTTGTGGAGCTCTTGGAGATCTGATGTTTGCATCTGTCCTGCCTCTTCCCCAACCCCAAGGATGTTGGTGTCCATCTCCTGAGAGCACTGTGAAAACCAGGCTGCTTGTGGTACAAATATTCTTAGCATTCAAAGAAGGATAAGTATTTTCTGCCTCTCCATGTCAAAAACAACAGGGGTGGTTGAGGGCTGTTTTCTCCTGCCATCTCTTCACCCAGGGTCTAGGGTAAGGCTCTGGCTCTAAACAGGGCTTTACTGTTTGTTCTGCCTTGGGAGATGTGCCTCTGGATGCTGAATGAAGGCGTGGAAATCCAAGGGGAAGATTGCACCAATTGTACCGTCCATGCCAAGATGGGAAAAGTCAGTCATTTGCATTCCTATTTCCCCCCCCCCCCAAGAAAAGGTGCCCAGGTGCTGGTTTTCCTACCAGCAGTGGGGTGGGGTGGATTCAGAAGAGGCCGTGTCTGGGTCCAGAGGAACCAGCACCAAAGCAGTGCCAAGCCAGCACCAAACCAGTGCCAAGCCAGTGCTGGCAGTGCACGTGCAATGGAGAGAGCTCAGTGAGCTGAGCACAAGGCGATAGCGGAGATGGATGAGACTCTGGGAGAATGTTGTGAGGTTCAGATAAAATCTGCAGTTCTCAGGGCAGGGTCTCAGCGTGGTGGTGTCGAGGCTAAACGGAGTTTACCCACTTGGGCCATGAATGACGTGTTGTTTATCCATTTCTCATCTACACCAGGCGATGGAAATAATTTCTTTTAATATCCTATCTTGACATTGGGAGGGAGGGGGGGATCACCCCACTGGGGGCTCAGGAGCAGGTGCATGGGGGCTTAGGAATGCTGCCATTCCCTGTGGTGTTGGAGAGGGCTCTGGGCTTGCTGGGAAGTCTGGAGGGTGGAGGCTTTTAACCCCAAATTGCCCCAAGGGTGTGCTGCTAAGGGGATGTCTGAACCCCTGAGTTATGTTGTGCACTGTGCACAGAGCACCCTCACTTGTGTTCTCTCTCTCCTGGCATCTTCTCTCATAATCATTCATTCTCTCTATAAACAGATTTCCCAGTAATGGTTTTCATTTTCTTTGAAGTGTCCCATTCATTCTGCTGCTCTGCCCATTCATGTGCTCAGGGTTCCTTGAAAGGAAGACAGACACAAACATCCAAAGTGCTTGAAATATGCTGGTGGGGGATGGGGCAGGCAGAGGCATTTCTTTTAAAATATATCTATTTTAGGAGACTTTTTCAGACTTTTTCATCCTTTTTTTTCCCCCACCTAAATAATTATCTTTTTGATTATCATGTTGCTTTCCCCCCATACTGATCCTGGTGCAGCCTGGTTTTTAAATTCCACCCCCTGCAATGTGTTCCTGCCGCTTCAAACTATTAATAAATTGAAAGCATGTTCTGGAGGCTGTTTTAATCCAGCCCCAAAGTTAAGCAGGTGCTGAAGTGGTTTGCTGATGGGGTGCATTGCTGAATTGGGGCCTTCAGGCTAAAACATGGCTGTCAGCGGGGCTTGGTGGCCGGGCTCGCAGGAATACAAAGGAATATTTGGCCCTGAAAAGCAGGAATTTTATTTCTCTGTGACAGCAGGGGCCTGGAAGGGCTGCTGTTCCTTGGGGCCAGCATAAACCTCAAGTGCTGGTTATTTGTCACAGCCCATAACACTTCACCTGCACCAGGATCTCTTCCCACTGCAGGACCAGCCCAGTTTTGAGGGTGAATCAGTGCAAATGCTGCTCTGTTTTGCCCCAGTGTCCTTTGTCATCCTTCTTTGGTGTCTGAACTTCGTGGGGCTTCCTCAGGGACAGGGATCCTCCTCCCCTGGGTGAAGAGTGAGTTTTCTCTAACGCCTGGTGTCACCAGACCTGTTTCCTTACAATGACAGCCATGGCTTGCAACTGGCTCTAATCCCATCCTCAAAGCCTTGTCACAGCATGAGAGGAGGAGGCCTCAGGATTTTGAGCCTTTCCCAGGGAGGCTGAGTTTAGGTTTAGAGCAGAGAAGAACGTTCACCCTCCATGAAATGTCACTCTTGAGTCACAACCCTGGGAGCCTGCACAAAACCGAGTGCAAATTCTCATTTGTGCTTTTTTCTCTCGACACTTCTGCCCACAATCCGAGGCTGCACGTGGCATTTTTGGGCTGTATTTGTGGCCAGCCCGGGGTTTTTCTTAATTATTATGTCATGATGGACCCGGGGTTTGGTGTATGGGAGCAAGAATAGGTTTGCTGTTTCTCCACCAGGTTTTTGTGTTGGGTTGGTTTTTATTAGGACTTGTTTGGCTTTGGGTTCAGATTTATAGGTAGTTCTGTTCTATGAGGCTCCAATAGGTTTTTTGAATCCCAAGCCTCATAGAAATGGAGAATTATGATTCCAACATCATGCATAGTAGCAATAATAATGATAAAGAACTGGAGGCTCATATTTGCGTGAAAGGCAAGTCCAAATTCTCTTTTAAGAGGCTGAACCTCTGCGTGGCTCTGGAGCAGGCAGGACCCTATTTCAGGTGGAAGGTTTGTGCCCACTTGACTCAGGGGGTGGGGTCTGGAGCAGATTTGGGTGAGGAACAGAACTGGGGGAAGGAGGCAGGAGCAAACCAGCCCCTAGCATACCACAAATGTGTTTTATATTGTAATATCAAACATTGGCTTCTTCTGTGTTTTCTGTTAAAACAAGTCATAAAAGGACTACTTAAAGGGGACTCCATTCCTATATTTTATATATACCCACAGAGAACATGTGGAGCGCAGATAATGGTGACCAACCTTCCCCCCCCACCTCCTCCTTCATCTCCTCGATCTAATAAGAAAAAGAACAGAGCTGGTGTTAACACAGGAGGGGTTGTTAATCTATTCGGAAACGGATTTTTGGGACCAGCCATACTATTTTTAATTTTTTTGGCGGGCCCGAGAGGAGAAAGGAAGGGATGGGATGTTCACCTCGCTGCTCGGGACCGGAGGGAGGAGGGATGCAGCGATGCCCGGGCAGAGGTGCGGGCAGCCGGGGCTCATCCCCTCGGGGAGGAGGGCGGGAGGGGTGCGCAGCTTGGGGTGGGATGTAATTGATAGCAGGGAAGAGCTGTCACAATAACGGGATAGGAAACCGGCTATCCGGGACTGAGCCAGCTTTTAAAAGCCCCTAATCTGCCAGTCTATGTATTAAAGGGCTGATTTGAGGGGAGGACACGGCGGAGGGGGGTTAAAGAGGAGGCCTGACTCCTGTTAGCTCCTTCTAATGAGGCAGTTGAATAGCATTTAAAAGGGCTCCTGGCCTGGCATGAAATCTCACAAAGGAACCTCCTTATTTTAATGCGCGCAACTGACTTTGCTTTACAAACACTTTTATAGTGTCCAGACACTTACAAATCGACCTTCAGTGATTCTCGAGTTAATATGAAGTCTTGGGAAACATTAATGTGCTATTAAAAAAAATAAAAAAAAAAAAAAAGAAAGTCTCTCAATAGATCTTTCTAGTCTTACAAACACTCTCAGAGTTCTTGAGTACTCGGCTCGGGGTATAAAAATGTAAAGTCGTTTAAGGCTATTAATGGGTGGAGGGAGTCGATCCTGCATTCCTTGCCCGAGTCTCTCATTTAAGCTATTAACCTCCCGCTTGTTTGGTTTGTTGTTTCTTTTTTTTTTCTTTTTTTCCTCGAGTAAAAAGCAACGAATTTTGGCTTCGAGCAAGCATATTTTAAACCTCGAAGAAGGGCTTGTGTTTCGGCGAGTTTATCTTCCCTTCCTCCCCTTGATATGTCAGTCGATTTAATATAAAATCTCCTAGTCCCACTCCCTCCAGACCTCGGCTCTCTAACTACCCAACGCTGAGAGGGAAGAATTTTAGGGGTCCAATCCTGCCAAGCGAAAAGATGGAGAGGATGGGAAGGACGAGATCGGGTGCTGTCTGAAAGCAACTTGGAAAATACCTCTTTCCTTAAAAAAAAAAAAAAAATTAAAAAAAATCCGTGCAGCAGAAGGGAAACGGTTTAAATTGGCAAGCGAGATTAATGAGGGATGGAGAAAACGCGGAGTAAATCGTGGTGGAAAAGCTGGACACGGCAGGAAATGTGTGTGTGTGTAGGGTGGGGATGTACAGAGTATGTACAGCTCGTGCTGATCCTGGGAGAGAGATTCTGGACTTTGGGAGCCGGGATTCCCCGAGGGTTTGTCCCACAGACATGGAAAGGGAAGGAGGATAAAAACAGACTGAGAAAGGAGTGTTGTGATGAGGAATGGGCCGAGATTTTGGGGATGGGTTTTGGAGGAGGGAGTCGCTTTCCACGACCCGCTGCTCCCCGGCAACCCGCGCCGTTTCTAACAGTAAAACTCGTTTCTCAGAACTGAAATTTCGGCTTTTTCCCTTTTTTTTTTTTTTTTTTTTTTTTTTTTTAACCGCCCGGCTGAGCTGGGGACAGCAGCGACGGGAGCCGGGGGTTGAGGGGCAGGGGTACGGGAGGGGGGAGAGAAAAAAAAATCCAACCCAACCCCAAACCACCCCAGTCTCCCGGCCCAAATTATCTCCTGTTAGCGCTGCTTTCGATAAGGCCAGACAGAAACGGCCGGCCCGGGGGGGCGACGGGGGGGCGCGGACCCCCGCGCTCTTCTTTTGTCTGGTTTCTCCCCGGCTTTCTGTTGGTTTTTCTTTTTCTTTTTCTTTTTTTTTTTTTTTTTTTTTTTTTTTTTTTCCTTCAGTGAACAAAGAACCAATTTAAAGGCTGCTCTGGGTCGCGCCGCTCCGCGCAGGCTGAGCGCGGAGGCTCCGCTCCAGCGCAGCCCCGAGCTGCGAGAAAATAAACAACGCTCTGTTTTATCTCTTTGCTTTTCCCCCTCTTCGGCGAAATTCGCGGGAGGGGGAGCGGATCTGAGCATGCGAACAGCTGCTTAAAATCTAATATAGACAAATAGACATCTTGTATAACATTAAGTTTTAGTAGGCAACTCATTTATTTTGAAGTGCGCTCGCGGATAGTTTGGCAAAGGGCTTTTCTCCCTTTTTCCTGTTCCTGGAGAGGAGCTGGAGAGTTTGCTGGGCTGAACTGGGATGTGGGAAGGAATAAGGCATTCTGTCCGTGAAGGTTTCTCTGCCCTCGGCTCGGTCACCTCAGCGCTCCGGGCTAGGGCTGGATCTCTTTCACCCAGGCGAAAAACGAACAGGAACAACCCCCAAACAAAATTAAACGTAAAAAGAGGAGCGTGAGGATAAATGGAATATTTACTATTTGGGTAATTAGGGCTTCTGCAAAGGACTTTAGAGAATCTTAACGCTTACAGCATTCGAAGTGCAGAGTTTTGGGGCATCCAGTTCTTTAGGTTTGTGCTATATTAAATTAACACTGGCGTTTTTATCTTGAGTTTGTAAATTCCTTAGGAAAAGTGGATTCGGCCGTGGGAAGCGGCCGGGATGGAGCAGGGCGCTCTTGCCTCGGCAGGATGGTCCCACAGACTGTGCCATGCTTCTGTCAAGGAAAGGATAATAATAGTAATAATTATTCTTGTTTTATAGGAATGCAAGTATTTTATAGGAGCCAAGAGCACAGAGGCCAAAATGCAAACCTGTGTCCAGTCAGCCATGGGGAGAGCGGCTCCAAAGGAGAGGGTTGGATTTCAGGGGGAATAAAAATCAAATAGGCAAATAATAACTAGAAAATGAAGAAGTTGTTCGTGGAGGTGTGCTCTGGCTGCAGTTACCCAGCGAGCGTGCCTCTGTCTCTTCTCTCCAGGCGACGGAGCCGCCGTCCTCCCCCAAATCCCTCCCTGGACCGGAGTCTTCAGGGCTGGATATGGGGGGGAAAAGGGGAAAACTGCAATTGTTTGTGAGCTCGTAGGGATAACAGGCCCCTCTGCCACTCCACTGCCTTCCCCTACCTTCAGCCGTCAAAAATTCCACGGGTTACCGAATTTTTTTGTTTAATTCGTTATGTATATTTACTTTTTTTTTTTTTCTCGTTTGTACTGAGATGACCTGGCGAATTACTAGATGGAAAACAGTCTAGGTGCCAGGATAAAGTTTTCTGCCGGATCAGGGGTTTGTTTGTTGGGTTTTTTTTCTCGCAGAAATCGCGTTTTTCGACCTGCCGGTGCGGCGGCAGCAAGTGAATTCCACACCGGATTTTAGCGCTTGGGAAAGATGCGATCTGGGGCTAAAATACGGCTGGGTTTAAGCTGAAGTTCTTCCAGAGGGTGGGGGTTTTTTTTGTTTTTTTTTTTCTTTGTAATAATAATTTAAACCCCTAAACTACACGCGAACACAAAACCCCTCTACCTGACCCATTTAGGAGGGGGGAAAATGTAGAAAGAAACCCGCGGCGTGCTTAAAAAACGCGTTTTTGGAGCGGGAAGGGAAAACAGAGCGGCGAGAGCTTTGGGGAAAGCATCAAGCCCCGATGTCTGAGGCTGCACGGGGCTGTTCAAACTCCCTGGGAATGGAGAAGGAGCGGAGCTGGTTCCGCGGGCCCAGAGCAGCCGGGCCGGGAGCTGGAGGTGATTTATTGTGTGTTTGTTTGAAAGCGTTCCCCCCAAACAGAAACAAACCATTGATCTCCCTGAACGGCGCGGAGCCGCGGCCCCGCAGCGCGGATGCTGCGCGGGGGGCGCAGGGCTGGGCTCGGATCTTTTATCCCGCTGCTCCCAACCACGAAATATCAATTTTTTCCCTCCCGAACCTTTGGCTTGGCGGGGGAGGAACGCTCCTCTCGCTTTAAACCCGGCTTAATTTTAAGGCTTAAGAGAGCGAGCCCGAGCACGGAAGGTGCTGCCGGGTCTGTTATCCCTCAATTATAACTTCATTAATATCTGCTGCTCGCCGGGCAGCAGCGGAGCGGGAGCCGGCCCTGCCTGCGCTCCGGAGGCAAAAGCGCGCAGCTTAGTGCCAAGGTAGCATCTTCTCCTTCTTATTCTCGTTATTCTTTGCGTTCCTACCCGCAGTGTCGCTCCTCTCGGCGCATCCCGGATCCCTCCCTGGCGTTGGGAAGCGCCCCAAGCCCGAGGTGTTAACGAGGGGGGACTAAAGGGCTGCGGAGCGGGGCTTGGAGGAAACGCCTTGGCTTTCTTTACGGGCTCATTTTCTCCGAGGAGGATTTTACTGCACGCGTAAAGAATTTTGAAAAGCAGCGGTAAATATTTTCTCTTCTGGCAAGTTATTTATTGGCATGAAGAGAGGATTGGTTTTTTTTTTTCCTCTCTCTCTCTCTCTCTCTCTCCCTCTTTATAAAGCTACATGTGGTGACCATATAGGATCAGAAATAAAGTGGCCTTTCTGGGTTTGAAGAACTGCTAATGTCATTAAAGGTCTTCCTAACACGCCAGCTAGGAGTTCAAAAAGCCTCGCCTTTTATCCTGAGCATATATTTGGTTGTTTATAAAGTGCAGACTTCCTCGTGCTTCAAGTGCATCGGGAGGATCCCTTAAAACTCCTTAGCTGGATCTGTTTCCAACTATATTCTTCTTTGGAAATCGGGCTGTTTAACTGGTGTCTTTCACACTTCTTTGCTGGCTGCTATTTTTATACATTCGACCGCAGATGAGCTTTTCCCGCACACAGAAGCAAACAAAGAATTATCCCCTTTGCCTGGTATTGCAGAAAATATCTGCGCCGGCCACTAATTGTCCATTAGCGCTAATAAGTGGCTAAAACAATAGCAGGAGATAACCCGAGCAACCTGTCTTCTTTATTTTAATTTGACTTACTGAAGTCGGGTAGGTTTTGACGAAGACCCGACTAGACGTGTCCAGGGAATCTGTGTACTAAACTTTTGGACTGTTGATTTTGAGGGTCACTTATCTAAGCTAAGTTCAAAGTGTCACCTGCTTTAATCCCTTTTCTGTCATGCTCGGAGAGACTCCACACAGCACAGTTCGTTTCTCAGAGCGCCTGGAAAAATCTCTCTGTCTCGATTATTTTTTTTTTTTCCTCCCCATTTCCCCCCCCCCCCCCCCCCTCACAAATACGTTTAAGAATTTCTCCCCTCGATTCTCGACTTTTAGGGAAAACTCATTTGAATTCAATTATTAATATTTTCCGGGCACGTTCTTTCAGTGTGCCATTTGTAATATATTAGGATGAATTATATGCTGGGTTTAAAAAAAAAAAAATAAAGGAAAGGGGAAAAAATGGCAAAAAAGGGAGAAAAATCCGGAGGAAAAAAAAAAAGGCCTATTCTGTTAAATAGAAACAAGATGTTCAAATATAGAATACATGAATTTGAAATCTGGTGTTTTCCAGTCTCGAATGCTCACGGCGTAAAAAAAAAAAAAAATCTACTTTGCTGCTTCTGCAATTTAAATCTTTAGGTAGAGACATAAATTATCCACGGGGATATTATTTTTAATTAAAACTCTCTTTCCTGAAGGAGTTGTTTTTAACTTCTCCTTGGTTTTCCTGAAGATTTTTCTTTTTCCCTCGGATTTCACATTTTCATTAATTGAGGGATTCTTAAGTCTTGCAGAGGGGTTGGTGTTTTTGAGACTTTGACAGAAAACAGCCCGCTTGTTTTGTTTTGGTTTGGGTGAATGGTTTTGGGGAAAATGCATAGTTTTGAAACAACTCAGAGGGAATGGAAAGCTTAGAGCTCCTCAGACATGTCAATGAGCAGCGTTCACAGGCACTCACACAAATCCCGTGGTTTTCCAACAAGCTCTTGAATGGCAAGCTCCTCACTAAAGCTTTGGAGAGGCAAACCTAAATTTATGCCTCTCCAGCCAGTTTGAGGCACCCAAATAGAAACGGAGAAATGCTGAACCCTCACAAATCTGGGTGAAGACGAGGTTGATCGCCTCTGGTTGATCGCCCCTAAAATCGAGCCCTTTTCTCTCGCTGCCTGCGTGTGACTTGAGCTGCCTTTATCATTTCCTCCCAGAGAAGAGCTGGAGGATCAAGGGAAAGTTCCTCTGTATCCCAAAAAGTCAGGGTCTTGAAGCACTCGGTGGAGCTCGGAAGGCTCGGGAGGGGCAGGGCACAGCACCTGCTTTATGTAGGATGGGGAGAAGGGCTGAGAGGAGCCAGCTCAGCCCAGCACTGCCCGGCAACCCAGCCCCAGCTCCCGGAGCATCCACACCACGGAACGCCTCCTGCTACCTGCAATATTCAGGTGCTGCTAGAAGAGAGCAAGTGGTGGAGGAGCCCAGGATCAGGGGGACACCCCCAGGTTTTCCTGTCTTTTGCTTGGGTGTTTTGTCTGTCAGAAGTGTCCCCTCCTGCCACTCCAGGCTAAAGAGACAACAGCACTTGAAATGTAGCAAAAATAAAGAAAAAACTAAGGAAAACCAGTTGGGGTTTTTTTTGTTTGTTTGTTTGTTTGTTTTGTATCCTGGGAAATTCTTTTAGGAAGGGAAAGAGGGATTTTTTTGATTCCTTGAAGCTGGTGAGTATCAAGGCAATGTCCTGTTTTCTCATGGGGGGCTCTCAGGATCTCTGGGGTCCTGCTCCAGTGTCTGCAGCTCTGCTGACCTGTCCGTGCTGCTCTCTGTGCAGTGTCCCAGCAGATAAGGCAGGCGGATGGGGACTGAGGGCACAGCCAGAATTATAGGGGCAGGTACAGCTGCTGATCCGTCTTAGTGGTTTCATGGACTTTTTTCCTTTTTCCTGTAATTTCGGAATCAGTCATTCTGCTATCAGCTTGCTCTAGAGATGGATGAGTAACACCAGTGAGATAAAAGAGTCAAGCCTCCCTTTCCTGTGATTTGGCTGCTTTTTGTTAACAGTGCTGAGTGCCATTATTTCCCACAAGAGACATCTGGAAAATCATCGATGTGTGGTGGAGAAAGTGGCTCTTCTCTGCTCCGTGCTCCCCTTTGATCCAACATGGAGCACAATTCACTGCCTCTTGAGATCAATAGCTGCCATCCCGGGATATTTTTCACTCTCCTATGCTGTGGCTGATTTGAACCACTTTAAGAAAGCATGAATGTTAGCTGCTTTTTGTCTCAGATCGTGTTTATTTATGAATTTGTGACAGCAAGGCCAATGCCAGGAGGAGAATGGCATGGACCAGCTGGATATCATGAGTGCAACCATTTGAGTGGTTCCTCTGAGCTGGGTTGGCTTCACCTTTGTAACAGCACACGACTGGAGATTTCCAAAAGTCTGGGTGGCCGTGGCTGGGCTGTGCAGCCTCCCAGCAATCAAAGCCAGGAGCCCCAGAGCCAACAGCAGCAGCTGGTTGGATTTGAGCTGAAGCTGTCTACCTGGAGCAGGGATGGGTTCAGAGCTCCTCAGCCTGGGGATGAAAATGGGGGGAGCAGAGCGGGAAGGGTTTTGTGTGTTTTGAGTTCAGCAGGAACATTAAGTTGTGCTCTGGTCTTTTTAACCAAGAGGGGCCACCCTGTGATTTGTGGGCTGTGTGCAGCGCTCCGGTGCTCTGGATATGGCTCCTGATCCAGGGATTTGTCGTGGCCAGGCAGTGGTGGGCTGAGGCTACCCTGGTTTGGTCTGGGCACGAGTCAGGGCTGAGGGTGCTGGCCTTAGACCCAGCCTTGTGTTCTGCACAGCCTGGAGCCCTGAGATCTCAATCCCTGTGTCACTCACTCCCAGAGCCTTCCCCACCCCTGTTTTTTTTTTTTTTTTGTTCCTGACTGGAAAGACATCTGTGTGGGTGAGAGTGGCTGTGTGAAGCTTTTCCTGCAGAAAGCAGCTCTCGGACAGGTGAGAAGTGCTGTCAGTGCCGAGCAGGAACTCCTGAGCGATACATTCACTCTGAGATGTTTGCCTGCTCGGTACCTCTGCTTTCCAGCACTAAATCCTGTAGTACTCGACCTGAAAGGTCCTGCTAATATGGGCAGGATCAAGCACAGGCCTACCAAGAGCAAGGGAGGTCATTATTTTCGCAGGAACTGCAAGTCGGACCCTAAATCTTCAGAAGAGAGCGGTGCCTAGAAACCAGCTGTCTCATATATCTGCTGTGCTGAACTGGTAGCAGGGAGGGGAGAATAAAAATGTGTTTTGCAGTATAATATTGCTTTGTGCCTCTAAAAAAGGCTTCTAATTTTATGTTTTAAAGGCAAACATTGCAGCTAATTGAAGAGCAGAGAGGGAAAAATGGATCTCCTTTTCTAAGTGCCAATAAGACTGGTTTCTGGGCCAGTGGTTCTGTGAGAGGTCTCCATTTACTACCTGTCCTAAACCTCAGGTATTTTAGAAGGAAAATGCCTGC
The DNA here is from genome assembly GCF_963662255.1 of Cinclus cinclus. Classification (NCBI taxonomy): domain Eukaryota; kingdom Metazoa; phylum Chordata; class Aves; order Passeriformes; family Cinclidae; genus Cinclus; species Cinclus cinclus. The sequence goes on from NC_085062.1 coordinate 9,625,353, forward strand.
CATATATTAAAGAGAAAAGTCATTAAATGGATGTCAAAAAAAAAAAAAAGACAGAGAAAACCCATATGACTGAATTTATGGCTTACTTAGGAAGCACAAGGTAGCGCTGAGAAAACATGAATGGGATCAAGGGGGCATCCATGCAGCGGAAAAGGCTTTTCCCACTTGCTGCCTTCCCAGTGCTGACCTCGGAAGAGGTCCACCAGGATGGCAGTGTCACTGTCCCAGACCCTCCTCCTGCCTTTTCACTCAGCCCCCCTCACTTGAAGAGCATAATCCTCCTCCTCTTGACTGGGAGTTGGATTAGGCCCCGTGCCCAGAAGGTTGCTGAGATTTTACTGCTCTGTTGAATGCACCCATTTGCCTCTGGAGGAAACTGCCCAAGCAGCCCTGAGCCAGCAGGAAAGTCAGGGCTTTGTGGGCATCCAGGCAGGAGCCAAACTAAACGAGCAGGAGGCAAAGGGAAATGCTCTCTCTTGGCTTTGGGTAGGAGGATGCAGGAACACAGAAATGTGGGATTTTAGCCTTCACCTGGGTGGGAACAGAGTGCCCAGAGCGTGTGGTGTCAGACCAGCAGTCAAGGCGGTGACACACCTGTGGGCAGGTAGATCTGGCCATGGCATGGCTGTTCTGTACCCCGGGTTCTGTGGTTCCAGAGGTGTGGGCAGAGCTTGGAGCACAAGGGTTCCCTCTAAATCAGGGACTGAGGTGGGCAGGAGACAGGCGGTGACACCGAGCTCAGAAATGCTGTGAGCTCCTCTTGAAGTTGAGGCTTTCCTTTGGGACATCCAACTGGATCTAAAGATCTGGGAATACTGCCCTGGAGGACATCTGTCCTTCCTAACCCATTTCCTTCTTGTCTTCAAGTTCAGCCGTGAGGTGCTGTGGCCCTTCCATGGGATCAGCCTCAGGGATGGGCTGGGCCATGGCATGGGCTGATGACCCCCCCCAGTTCTGCTCACAGGAACCCCCAGAACTGATGTCCCAGCAGATGCTGTTCCTTTAGCCCGCTCTGCAATCCCCACAAGCTTTGGGTGTTTTGGAGGAAGGAAATCAGAAAGCACTGCGGTGGGGCAGTGACTCCCATCCCACACTGTGAGTAACAGCAGGTGGATGGAACTTGGCTTGTTGTTTTTTCTCCTTAGCTTTGTGCCTGGTTTGATGTCCCAGCTCAGCTCTAGTGGCAGCCCCTGGAGAGGGGCAGGCTGATCCCTGCCTCTCTCCTCACTCCATCCCACCGCTGCTGAGTGCTCAGGTGTTCCTTGCACCACACCTAGCAGGGTCTGGCTGTGGGGTGAGCAGGTTCAGTTGAGACGATGGTGGATTAACCCCATGAAAATATGGCAAAGAAACTGGATTTTCTGTGGGATCAGGCACTAAGATGGCCACTTCATGGCTCGGTCCCGCATGGTTCTGATCCTTTCTCTGACTCGGAGAGGGTTTGGTATGATTGAGATAAGAGAGGTGGCTTCCAATCCCTTCTTTGTTGCCAAAGGACTGTCCCCAAAGGAGGGGGAAATGGGAAGCAATAGCAGCAAGAATCCCGCTCTGAACTTGGTGGGATAGACAAAGAATTTGGGAGGGGGCAGATTTGTTTTCTCCTCTGATACTGATGTGCCCTGTGGTCTCAGGTGCTTCACCTCCTCTTCCTGTGCCTGCCTTGTCCCCTCCTCCTGCCACAGGAGCTCTGCAGAGACAGGGCTGGCCTCTCCCTGTGTGTCTGTGGGGTGCTTCACACGGTGGTGTCTGTCACGGGGTGGCCTCTGGACTCCATCACAGCCCTACTACTATTAATAATGCAGAGGATTAGAAAGATAAGCCAGTTACAGCAAGACTCGGGCTTGTCAGTGCTGTCCACTGACTTGCGGTATCTCCTAGGTGGGGGAACTGCTCTGCTCTGTTTATTTACAGTCCATAACTTTGCAAATGGGCTAATAGAGGCTCAGGTTTTACTTCTTTGCAAACCCCGCAGCGTAGGAGACATCTGTGCTGACAGAATTATCTTTTTTCTTCTTTTTTATTTTTTTCTCCCTTTGCCTACAATGGTGCCTTTAAGGAGAGCTGGGCTTTAATTGTAGGCTCAGATGGATCCCACCCCCTCGGCTTGGGGGAGGATGCCTGGCAAGTAGCATGGAAGTAAAATACGGGCAGATTTAATCCGTGTATCTCAGCTATGAAGTACAGGATGCCATATATTCAATATCTGTTTCATCCCCAGGACTCAAAAATTACTTTATTTATCTCTGAACCAAGCACAATAAAGTTCTGCCTTCTTCCATGGGCTTTATTTCAGCAAAAGGCAGCGGCTGCTCGGGGTCGAGGTGTCTGGTGGGGGCCACCCAGGTCCTGCTGGCTTGGCACGGCCAGGATTCCCGGTTATCCCGTGCCAGAGGGGGCTCCAGGCTCCCGCGGCTCCACGTGGGATGCTGGCAGTGCCGGAGGATCCCTGGGGTCACGGCAAGGTGAAAGTTGTTTATTCCGTGCTGGAGGATCTAATCGGAGCTGGAGCACAGGGACAAGCCCTTGCTGACTGATCTCCCTCTAGGGGCACTTTTCCTTTTTTTTTTTTTTTTTTTTTTGATGCCATACTAAGTGGATTTTGTCTCCTGGCTGATACAAGAGGGCTTTTTTTCCCCTCTGTGAACAGTCGTGGTGTTCCTTTTGCAGAGGGGAGAGGCGAGGCTCACAAAAGGAGTTTTAAGAGCCAGCCTGGCCCTGGGGCTGAGCAGTCAATGTCCCCACCTGAGCATGGAACCAAGGTACAGCACAGGGACGATGCTCACACGTGCACAGAGAAATTCCTGGTCCTTCCTCCTACCCAGGTAGGGCTTCCCAGCCATGAGATTTGAGTGGAATCAAGCAGAGGGTTACTGTCCTCGAAAACCCAAGGATTTATGAGACCTCGGAGCTCCTTCCAGCTGTGGGACCTGACTTAGCCCGACCCAGCAGCCAAATTGTAGCTCAGTCACACATCTCCCTCTTCTCTTTCCTGCTCTGGGCCTTTACAAGGGGGATTTGGGAGAGACACTCTGTGTGCGGAAAGAAGGGATGAGGTGCATGTGAGGAATTTTACAGTGTGACAGATCTCACCTGGGACCAGCACAGCCACAATGAGCATTTTCAGTGCTGCAGGACAAAAAGAATTCCCAGCCATGCCAGAGAGGTTGGGCTGCTTGTGTTGACGGGAAAAGGGAGGAGAATGAGCTGCCAAGCTGGGCTTGGGAGGGACAGCTCCTCGATTGTGTGGCTGCCAAGGCACCTGCTGGGTTGTGTGCCAGCCCTCTGCAGTGACCTGAAGTTTCTGCACCTTTTTCCCACTCCTTGCCATCATCCCAAGAGCATTCCCTGTCCCACCGGCGAGATCTCAGCTCCTAGTGTCCCGTGGCCCTGTGTAAATGTAATTATTCCATGGTCCTGGAGTACAGCTTTGCCCCGTGGTCTCTCCTGGCTGCTCTCAGCATGGGCAGGGGTGGAGCAGCCCTTCCACAGAGTGAGCCCCCTGTCCTTGGCGAGCTCCTCTGCCACAGCAGGCCTCCAAGGCATGTTTGGAAAGAACAAATGAGTGGCGAGACTGAAGAAATGTGGCAGACTCGTTCCTGAGAGGGATTTTCTGGTGTCTAGTGCAAGGTTTGTGGCTGTATGTGCAGCTTTTCTCATGGTGCTCATCTGGGGATTCTCTGAACCCACAGTGTCTCACTTAAGGCACTGACTTTTCCCAGCCCATGTGGCACAGGAACTTTCTTTCTAAGTGTGACAGCAGGCTGCTGAACATGATGGAAATGGGACCAGACACCCCAAAACTGAGAGTGGAGACAAGAGAGGTAAATGAGCTGCTGGAGGCAGGTCTGGGCATGCAGGACTCATCCCCTTCTCTTAGGGACATGGGCTGAGCACTTGTTCTGCACCAAGCTGGCATCTTTGGGAATGACCCCAAATTTATGACCTGTACCCTGTAACACTGAGCACATCCCTAAAACAGAGGGATTTTTGCCTACAAAATGGATTCAAGGAGGGTTTATTTAGTTCCTTGTTCCCCAAGTTTGCTCCAGGCTGGACCCCTTCACCACAGCTTTGGATGTGGAGCAGTGCCCAACTATGCTCCAGGCTGTTCCTGCTGGTTTGAGGTGCTCTTGGGCTCTCTGGAGGGTAGCAGTGGGGCTCTGGGCAATTTCTGGACCCAGATTTTAGGGGCCTTGTGCACATTCTTTATTGGCATCTCCCCAGACTGGGCTCTTTCACCCCAGTGTCTCCAGGCTCTCCTTTCTTTCTCTCCACTGGCTCCAGGCTCCTGCTGCTCTCCCCTTTGACAACACTGGGGCAAGTTAATAAATAATTCCAGGGATTCCCTGGGGTGGTACAGACTTGCTGACACCCAGAGTGACCCTCCCGGCTGCTGACTGGCAGGTGACCCCCTCAGAACTCAGGAACCATGTCTGGGACAGCTTGACCCCACCCTGGGAGCCAGCTGCAGGACTCTCATGACAAGGGCACTGTTCACAGGAGAGGGGAGGCTTCGGGGTTTTCACACTGGGATCTGGGAACGTTCCCCCTACCCTGTTCCTCCTGAGTAGTTGGTCAGAAGTGTTTATCAAGGGCTAGAAAGGAAACCTGTGTGCATAATACCCCAGACCAGAAAAATCTCCCTGAAACCACAGGGTCAGCCTGGCAGGTTTGCAGTGTTAATTTACTGCTGCCTTAAACAAATAGAGGCAGATTTGCACTCCTGCCTCCTCCTCTGCCATCCCGCGCTCCAGAGTGCAGCCAGCACAGGGTTCCCAGGGCTCTGCCCAGATGTCCCTGGATGGTCCTGGATGGTCCTGGATGGTCCTGGATGGTCCTTCAAGTGGGTGTTTCCTGCTGGAATCCCCCTCCCTCTGAGGGGAAAGGGGGCTGAGGCGTCTCCTCTTGATGCTGCCGAGTTAATTGTCCCCATCCATGTTCTGAGCCTGCGATGGATGCAGGGAAATGCTGCTTAACTCTGACCCCACTTCCTTTGTGGTGACGTTAATTCTCCTGACCCTGTGGCTGCTGCTCTCCCGTTGCCTCTGTCAGGGAGTGAGGGAGGAGGGCAGGAGGCTCGGGAAAGGCAGGGCACTCCCTGATCCCACCGTCCCGTAGGAAATCAATCCGTGCCAGCCACTCAGGGATCCACACTGAGGGATACGTTGTTCAAAATTTCATTTCCAAATGAGGAATTCTGATCCCAGATCCTGTGTGGGAATTCACTTTTGAGCCTCACCTCTGGGTCTGACAGGGGCAGAGGCATCTTGCTGCTGTTGGATAGTCAGGAACAGCTTAATATTGAACTCAAATTTATATTAATGCTCCTAAAAACTTCCTCACTGGGGGTCATTCTGCCTCTTCAGGATCATAAAACGTGGCCCTTCACGTTTCCTTGGACCTCCCTTTTCTTTCTGCTCTCTCTGATGGTGTGATCCAAAGGTGAGTGTGAGAAGAGGCTCAGATATTTAAATGTGTGCTGAGAGGGGATGAACGGTTTGGATCAGGGGCCAGCTCTGAGCTGTGGCAGGAAGGGTCTGCGGTGGTCAAAACACCTGATCCATGTCTTGAACCTGCCTTAGGGAGGGATGCTGTGGCTTTGTCAAGCCTGTCACTCAGTTTAGGATGTTTTCCTCTGGAAAAGCAGCAGTGTCTGTGGGCACAGCTCCAGGGGAGTGGATGGACGTTCCACACCGTGGGATGCTCGGGGAATGGATTGTTCCTGAGGGAACTGGAGAAGAGAGCAGCATTTCCACTGCTTCCAAAGGCAAGAGTTGACATCTTGGGAAGCTCCTCTGTGTGGGTCAGCGCTGGCCTCTGTGAGAAGGTGGCTTTGGTGTGTGGGTGCCTCCTCCAGGTTGTCTTTGCAGGAATTACAGGTATCAGCCAGATTGTGTTAGCAGCCTACTCTAATCTCCTTGAACTCCCCCAAGAAATGGGGTTTTGGCCCAAGGAAAAAAAGTTTGGGCTTTGGAGCAGAAAAGATGAGCATCTTTGTTATACTTTAGTCATTAATTTCTTTTCTCATCTCTTTAAGTACAGCCCTTCCCTCTCTGGAAGGTGCTGTCACGACGCTCACTTTTCCAATTCCAAATCCCAACACTGGGATAAACCTCAGCCGAGTTTTCCAAAGGGCTGGAGGTGGTGTCAGGGCCATCTGCTCTCCAGGCCATTAGAAGAATTTGCAGGGTAAAGCTTTGCCATGTGTTCCCCGCAGATTACACACACCTTTGGCTGTGCTCTTGTTGTTAGCTGCTCATTATTGGGGGGTTTGAAAAGCTTTCCTTATAAATGCCCTGGGTCCCAACCACACGTGTTGTATCAGTGGTTTTATAATGACCCATTTGGAATTATTTAGCCGGGGAACCTTGGAGTTTTTTCCTTTCAATGTGTCCTTGTAAGATGCCCAACTTCTACAGTTAGTCTATGAATGTACCCACACTATTAGATCCACTTGTTTATAATAGCAACCAAATGTCTTCAAATATTCAAGCCTCCTTTTATTTTTTACAGCACTGGCAATAAGCCTTTACATGTTAACTCTTGGCCTCTCTGGGTAACCTCTTATTTAAAAGCAACTTAATTGACTTTACCAGGCCTGGGCTATTTTTCATTTCTTCCTAGAGGACTCATTACTGGAGATGGATGTTTATAAACTGGATCTGGATCCTTCTCTCTCTCTTTCTCTCTCTCTCACACACACAAAACCAACCTATTTTACCCCTTCCTGCCTGTTTACATTAGCAGGCCATAATCATACTCCTGGCTTCACATAGCTTGGCCAGGATTTTTGTAGTGGTGACCCAGTGGAAAAGGAAAAAAAGCAAATAGGTGAACAGCAAGTGCTGAAAGAGTAAATGCTGAAATACTCAGGGTTTTAGGGATTTGTGTCTAAATGAAATGGGCAGGAGTAGAACAGAGGTTTGATTCTTTGGAGCAGGTAGGGTTTGTGATATCAAACAGGTGGAAAGCAGTGGTAAACTGGGCCCAGCGTTGGGTTTTTAATTCCTTCTTTCCCTTTGGAAGTAGCGGTATCATCGCTGTTTAGGAAGAAGGGTGGCAATTCGGGTCAAGCCACGATCCTTGGCCTAACAGATCCTCCAGAATTCTGCCCAATAACCTACACAAGCTCAAGCCATTCAAATTTCATCTGTGTGAAACCAAGAAGGACACACACTCAAATCCACAGCCTTGGAGTATTGAACGCATCAAACCCTCAGCTCAGCCTGTGTTGTAAGAATTTTCCTGGTGCCATTGGACGCACTCTGATTTCCATCAGTGGAACATCTGGTGCTTTGTGGTCATGTCCCTGGCTCAGCTGAAATCCACAGACCTGTTCTGGCAGAGGGGCTCCCAAACCCTCTGTTTGTTCAGTGTCTGTGCTGGAAAGGCCACACTGCTCCATCTGTACCTCCTGAAATTCCTATGGGATGTGAGGGAGGTAGAAAGAGCAGTTCTTCCTCCTCTTTTTGCCCTATTTCCACTTTACACCTGATCAATTAGGGGATTTTCTTCATAATTTTAAGTCTCTGGTCAGCAGAGAATTGCAACACCTTGCACCCTTCTCAGGCCAGCAGAATTACTTGGGAGGATTTTCCTGCCTATTGTTTCATTTGCCCATGTTTTCTTGTTTTGTCCTGGGCCAGGTTCTTGTTCAGCCAGCAGGTGCCCATCGGCTGCCACTGCTCTGGAGAATGACCCAAGGGCTTCAGCTGTTAGATCCCAGATTTTTAGTGAGGGGTTTTTCCTCTGCCTGCAGCCCCCCACATGCCCCTCATGGTTGATATTATATTCAGAGCTCCACAAGTTGCCCCTGGAAGAGCTGAGAGAGAAAAGTGAGGAGTTCAGCTCCAAGATTGTCAGTTTTATTTTATTTACTATGACCTGATGTCTCCTGCATCACTCTCCCAAGCTCTAACTGATCCAGCTCGATTTGATGACACCTGCCAGCAGCAGAAGGAACATGTGGAGCCTTCCCTGCACTGGCTGTGGAGCCCTACCCTCGAAATGAAGAATCTCTCCCACCCTTTTCAGCACGAGCAGCTCTTTTGGTTGTTTTCCAGTCTTCCTCTGGGGCGTTTCTGGCCCTGCTCAGCAGGAGGATGCATGTCCCCACGTCCCAGCTCTGTGTGTGAGCAGTGCTCCCACTGTGGTCCCTACCCTCCTGCCACCCCTCCTGCAAACTCCACGCTCGCCTTCTGCCCCATCTCTCTCTGGGACTAATAATTTATTTTTACTGGATTGTGGATAAAACCACAATTAAAGAATCTGGATTTTGAATAATCCTCCAGCCACCTTTGCCTGAATTTCATCATCACAAATAATTTTGGGCTCTTTCTCTGTCTTTTCTTCCTGCTTTTCTCTCTGTCATTTCCCCTTCCCTTCTTTACCTTCTCTTGCCTTTCATGAGCTCCCTTAACTGGGTAGCATCTGCCAATTTTATTAATGGGCTGTGTAATCCATTTACTGGGTCATTAATGAAAATATTAAATAAGGCCAGACCTAACAAAAGATCCTTGGAGTACTCTGCAAGATACCTCCCACAAGTGTAACACTTGGCTTGGTGCCTTTCTGGCAGTTCTGAATCCACAAAGCAACGTTCTTATTATTGTTATTATTATTGTTATTATTACTGGCATGGGGTGACAACCAGAAATCCCAGCCAAAGGCCAGGTTTTTGTGGCCATAGGCATGGTGCACACATGCTCTGGTTATTTATTAGAAAACAGCAGAGTCACTCTGTGTGGGGGGGGTCTGGTTTGGTGCAGCAGCTGCACGAAGAGGAGGCAGTCCCAGGGTGGTTACAGCATGGAAAGAGGGACCTAAATGAAGGATGGGAAGGGTGACAACAGGATCAAGGGCACTTTGCCCTCTGACAGTGGCCCTCAGGCAGAAATCACTTATCTCCACCTGCTTGATTTTACCTTTTCAAAATGTGTCAGTGCTGGATGTTTCATCACCAGTCCCAAAATTACCATTTTAGTAAAGCAGTAAACCCCAGAATCTTAAGGGGCATAGGAGGAAAAAAGGAGATACAGAAACCATTTTGTGTCTGCTGCTACTGCTCACTGGACAAGCTGAGTGCCTGGTGGGAGACATGAGCAGGGGGATCAGGTTGATTTTGAAGAATCCCAAGTAGATCCCAATGAAAGGGACAGTGGGATGAGCTCAGAGCTCAACAGGCGGTGGCACAAAGCCACAGCGATCTGGACAGAGAGCAGAGCAAATAGAGCAAAATGCCCGGGGAAAGAGACTCTGGTGGGTGCTTTTCTGCTGGAAAATGGGGATTTCCAGAGCTGCTTAGAGCACTGGAATACCCATCTCCCAGTCAAAACCCCACTGTTCAGGCTTTTGTAATCTCGAGATAATTAAGATCGATGCCTGGATATGTAAATTGCGCGTATCTGATGTTTAAAGAAGTATTTGTGGGCACACACCCAGATGTTTACCGACAATTATTTTCGTATCAGCACATTTATCAAACCTCCTGGATGCTGCAGGTTTAAGGCCTTCAGTTGCATTTTGGGAAACCTAACCCAGTGCACGTGGATAAAATATTTTTTATATATTCTCCTCTCCAGGTGCATTTTCCACAATGCCTGTGTGTATACCAGGAGCCCTCCGTGACTACATGGGGCAAACAAAGTCTTTTTTGTAACTTTGCAGCTCAATTTGAGCAGCTTTCAGGACTTCCCAGCGTTCTTTACGGACCCTGAAGTCCAGGCAAAAAAACAAACAGGAAAGGTTAGGGGTTGGGGTGGTGGGGGGAGAAGGAGAGGTTTCTATGGAAAAAAAAGACATTTCTGACCACGTTCCTTTTATTGGCCCGGAGGAACCCTCGAGATTAACAACCCCCAGCTCCCCCCTTCCCTGGCAGCCACCCCCCCGCAACCCCGAGACCTTAAACAATCCGGTAGAAGGTGTGACTTCAAACTTGGTGGTAGGGATAAAGAGAAAGGAAGCCGGAATGTAAGCACTTGTGTGATGTGATTATTCCCAGAAATGCCTCGACATCTCCCCGCTGGCCCAGCCCGGCCGCCGGCGGGGCCGGGGAGCTCGCAGTGAGGTGCTGACCGCGACTGCCGCGACTCTGTGATACCTTATCGGGCCGGGCAGTGTCCCCTCGTAGTCACAAGCGGAAATAGGGCCGGGAGCCAGCCGAGCTCTCTGCCAGGGCCACTCGGCATCCATGAGACCTCTGCCGAGCCCCCCGCCAAGGTAACGGGGCTCCCCTGCTCCCCCCGGCCGGGCTGGGCTGGGCTGGCACCGGGACACACCTGGGGTGGTACCGGGGCACACCTGGGGCTGGTACAGGGGTACACCTGGGGTGGCACCGGGGCACACCTGGGGTGGTACCGGGACACTCCTGGGGTGGCACCGGGGCACACCTGGGGTGGTACCGGGACACACCTGGGGCTGGTACAGGGGTACACCTGGGGTGGCACCGGGGCACACCTGGGGTGGTACCGGGACACTCCTGGGGTGGCACCGGGGCACACCTGGGGTGGCACCGGGACACACCTGGGGTGGCACCGGGACACACCTGGGGTGGTACCGGGACACACCTGGGGCTGGTACAGGGGTACACCTGGGGTGGTACCGGGGCACACCTGGGGTGGCACCGGGACACACCTGGGGTGGCACCGGGACACACCTGGGGTGGTACCGGGGCACACCTGAGGTTGGCATTGGGACACTCCTGGGGCTGGCACCGGGGAGCACCTGGGGTGGTACCGGGCACACCTGGGGCTGGCACAGGGGCACTCCTGAGGTGGTACCGGGGCACTGAGCGGGGCCAGAGGGGATGGAATGTGGGGAACCCGAGGGCGCGGGCACAGCGGGCCGTGGTGGGGCGATCCCACAGCAGGGGGTGCTGGGACCCACCCGTGGGTGCAGGGAAATTGGGGTGCACGGGCTGGAAGTGTTTGACCGCTGCTTCTGGACTTGCTGTCCATCCCCGCCAGAGGAGCCTGGGGGGAGATTTTGGGGTAGGTTTGGGTGTCAAGTTTTGTGTGTGAATGTGGCTAAAGATGCTCTGCCATGTCCCTTCTTCAAGGCTTAATTATTAATTTTTTCACCTCAAGCGATACCCGGTTTGCCAGCTCTGATACCATCTGTCAGGAGAGAAAAACAATACGCCTATTCTCGTTCATATATGTATTGTTTTTTCAGTATTTAAATAATTTCATTTACAGGGGAGGTAGAAGCGAGAGAGGGCTAATGTAGAACAGGTGTTTTGATTTCACGTTCCTCTTTGAAAAACAAATCTCGCCATTTGGAGTCCCTATTCACCCTTGGTTGGTGAAGAAATTAATAATAGGGATTGTTTAGGAATTCATCAAAGAAAATCCCATCCCCTTTCTCCGCCTCCCCTTCCCTGAGCCGTCGGTGGGATCCAGCACCCCCTGATTGGAGATGGCAAGAAGCTTTGGCGTTTGATTTTTTTTTCCCCAATTATTTATTTATTATTTTTTTGGGTTGGTTTTCATTTCCAGTGCGCTGTTTGGCGCTGTGAGTTAGGGACTTGGCACGGAGAAAGAAGGGCTGGCTCTTCCCTGCCGTGGGCTGTGAGAGATGGGGCGAGCACGGAAATCCAGCCTGGGTGCGAAGGGGCGGCAGCTTTCCCGCACCATTCCCTGCTCCATCCCCGCACCATCTCCTCATCATTTCCGCTCCATTCCCCGCACCATTCCCCTTTCCACCCCCGCACCACCCCCGCACCATCCCCGCTCCATCCCCGCTCCATCCCCGCTCCATTCCCCGCTCCATCCCCGCTCCATCCCCGCTCCATTCCCCGCTCCATTCCCCGCTCCATCCCCCTCTCCATCCCCCTCTCCATCCCCCTCCATTCCCCGCTCCATCCCCGCTCCATCCCCGCTCCATCCCCGCACCATCCCCTGCTCTATCCCCGCACCATCCCCTGCTCTATTCCTGCTCCATCCCCGCTCCATCCCCGCTCCATCCCCGCACCATCCCCGCACCATCCCCTGCTCTATCCCCGCTCCATTCCCCGCACCATTCCCTGTTCCATCCCCCTCCATTCCCCGCTCCATCCCCGCACCATCCCCTGTTCCATCCCCGCACCATCCCCTGCTCTATCCCCGCTCTATCCCCGCTCCATTCCCGGCACCATTCCCGCTCCATCCCCCTCCATTCCCCGCACCATCCCCGCTCCATTCCGGCTCCATTCCCGCACCATCATCCCCGCTCCATCCCCGAATCATCCCTGCTCCGTTCTCGCTCCGTCCCCACTCCATTCTCTCTGGGAGCCGGGATTTGGAGAACCCGTGGGTTTGGAGAGCTGCCCCCGAGCCCCTCGGCCCTTCCAGGGATCTGCTCCCCCATCTCCACCACTGCTCGTGCCCAAGAAGTAGCTCAGTAGAAATACATATTTATATATAAATATATTAACATTTGTTTGCTATTTCTACTTTTCTCCTACACCGTGAATAATAAAAACCATGGAACCACGGCCCGGGGGCTCCCTGTGTCCATTGGGTGGCACAAAATATGTCTGGATCTTGTGAGGGTGCCAGGGGCAGGGGGTCCATTCACCCCAGTCCCCAGAAACAGCTCGGGGACACGGGGATGAACGAAATATTTGGGTTGGTTTGGGTTGCTGTTTTCTTTTTTTTTTTTTCCATTTTATTATTTATCATCCATCAAAAAAAAAAAAAGTATTTTGATGATTTTCCCTTTGCCTGAGAGCTTCAAGATTCCTCCCCTCTCATCTCCCGGGGTTCACAAAAATGAAAAGCCGTGGTAGGGATGAGGTAAATTGTTAAAAAAATATTTGCCCTGGGGTGATTTGGAGTAAGACAGGGGCTGGAGAATTAACATCGAGTTTGTAAAGCGAGGGTAACAAATTCCACGTCGTTTTGAGGGGGCTGGTTTTAGGACGGGGTTTTAAATAAACCTAAACGTGAGGAACTTCTGGCTGATATCCGCCAGCGCGGGGATAAAATGAATTCAGGATCCTAAATGATGTTTGCGCCTAAACTCTACCAAATTAACAAAATATTTGGCAATTCGAGAGCCCGGTTTTGCTCTCGATTTCAGGGCTGCTGCTGTGGGAAAGCCGTGGGTAAATGCATCTCCGAAATTCGATTTCTCCTGCCTGATACCACTGTAGGTGCTTGTGCCCAAACAAATTCCTGCCTGCCGCTGCTGCCTGCTCCGAGAAAATCGATTTTCCTGGATCCCAGGGCAATTTTCTCCATCCTTCTCTTAGCGAAGCTGCTCTGTCCTGCAGAAACCCCGGCTTATTTCCCCAGATAATCTTAATATTCGTCACGAAGCCGAAGGAATGAGCTGGCCCTTTCCTCCTCTGGCGTTAAAGGTTGTTTCAAAGCTTTGATTTGAGCTCAGGGTGGTTGGAGGGCGCTGCCTGCGCCCCCTTTAGAAAAGCCAAGGGGGAAATCAGAAATTAAACATCTCCGAGACGGAGAAAGTCCTGTGAAAACTCTCCAGACACTCAATCCCACCCGGGAGCTCTCCCTGTCCAAAAGCACCGCCGGGTTTGTCCCAGCAAGTGCATGGCGAGAGAGGTTCGTGATTTCGATTAGGCAGAGAGGAAAAGAGAAATGTTTTCTCTGTGGAAAACAGAGAATTCGCCTCCTTTTCCAAAGGGGAGGTAAAAAAGGAGAAGTTGTGGCTTTGGGATTTTTTTTTTTCTCTTGTAATTTCTCTCACGAGCGGCTTTAATTCGGTAGCGATGGCTGGTTTTTAATCCCGAGCCTAACGCGAGCTGGGCTTTGCCCGAGGTCAGGCAGCTCTTTCCCCTTCCAGCACCCCTCTTCCAAGATCAGGGGTGCCTTGCTCATGTTCCTTACAAACCGCTTTATTCCCCCTTGAAAAACCCCGAAACTTTCAGCGATTCTCTCGAATCCTCCCCCCTAATAACTCATTAAAACCAACCCAGCCCCACCGTTAAAGCCGGATTTACGGGGAATCATTTCGGACTCAGTTTTGGGGAATTTGTTCATTTCTCAACTCCCCATTTTTCCAGAGTCAATCTTTTTCTCTCCCGTTAGAACACTCCTGAATTTCTCCCCCCTCCCGCTTTTGGCTGGGGGTGAACGGTGTAATTTAAATCCTCCCTTCAGCCCGAACAATAGGGGCCGTAAACCCAGACTCTAAGAAAGTTGTCGGCAGGGACGGAGGAACCGCAAACACATTTTTTCCCCCCCAACCGTACAATGTGGAAACTCTTAAAGGGCGCTATCTGTAGACATCTTGCAATCACTGGTCTTCCTTGTCATCTGAAGGAGAAAGGGGAAAATATATTAAGTGAAGACACACTTTAAAATTACTTATACATTTTAAACATGCTGGCAAAGGGAACTGCCTGATAAACTCTTGCCCAGATTTCCTTTTTCTCGGGTAAATTATTTCAAGTTGTTATACGAATATCTCCCGCCTCTCTCTTTTCCCCCCGGCCCCAGCTCCTTTCCCGGATTTAATTCGAACGAAAACAAATTCTCGCAGCCCCAAAACCAGCTCGGACGTGGGGCAAGAGCAGGGCCGGTCCTGCAGCCCCGCGTGGGTGCGAACACCCACCTCAGCCGGGGTTAGAAAAAGGGACAAAACCGACAATAATCATTTAAATAGGTTAAAATGCTTCATAACAAGCCGGCGCAGCGCCTGATGTTGCAGCCAGGTGGGAGCTGAGCTGTGTTTGCTTTCCCCTGAGCCAAAATTCCCCCAAAAGCAGTCAGGACAGAGAATTATTTCTCTGCTGACGAATTTGCGAGGCCGGCTCGCTGTGCCTGCCGCCTGTAAAGCCGTCAGCTCCAAAGGCGGAGGTTTGGCCCTGGAATCAACCCTGCGACTTTCCCACCGTGCGGCCGCGTTCCTTGGCTTTGCAAACGGCATTGATCCGGACGGGAGAGCGCTGTGGAAAGGAAGAGAGGCTCTGGCAATTTCTTTTTTTTTTATCCTTATCTTCATTCATTTAGTTTTGTTTTGTTATTTTTTTGTTGGTTTTTTTTTTTTTCGTTTCTCTGGGGTAACTTTGATTTTTTTTTTTTTCTTGCTTTTTAATAAAAACGGGGAAAGTCCCGGAATTCGGTAGGGTATGTGCTGCCTGGTCAGGCGGGGAAGGGAAATGGGGTAGTTGGGGGATGGAGGAAGCGCTGCTGGAGGAAGGGTCCGACCCCGATCCGGGAGAGCTGAGGGGTGACCCATAGGAAGGACGGGCTGGTCACACGTCCGGGAAACGGAGGGGCTGCGAGGATGGAGACTCGGGTCTGCTCCGGGTCCAAAGCCATGAGGCAGGATCGGGTCCTTTTTCTCCAGGGGGATCTCCAAGCTCCCTCTCTCCCCCTCCCGCACTTCCAGCATCTTCAAACAGCGTCCGTCGCACAACCTGAGGGTAACGGGGCGGGGGGAGGGGGCTTACTTTTTTTTTTTTTTTCCCGTTAAGTCTCTTTCAAGCTGAATTTATGTTTGTGTGATGAAATGCCCCTCTGTGTTTAACATTCCCAATGATCATTTGTTTCCTTAGCTCCATTACTCCTTTATGAGAGCGCCTTTCGCCCGGGCATGTTTAATCATAACCGCTTACGCAATATTTTCTTTGGGATAGATTCACTCAGCCTTATTACATATCAATTATTTCCTTACAACTTCGTTCCTGACCAGCTGCTTTGTTATCTGGGCCTGCCGCCCCTTCACACCCCCCGGCGTGTGCTGGGAAGGGAGGGAGACGTTTGTTTTTCCTAGGATAAAATAGAGCTAATAATAATGCAGATTGAGTGGAAGGAGAAGGGGGAAGCGGAGGGAGAAGCCGGACCGGGGATGCTCCGCGGGGCTGCGTGTCCCTGTCCCAGGCAGGAGCGCTGCTGCTCGGGGTCCCTGGGGTCGCCTTCCCCCCGCACAGGGACTCCCCGTTTCTCCTCGCTTTTGCGCTTCATTTTGGAGCTGCCCCGCTGTGTTTGCGCCTTCCAGGCTTCGTGCTGGCTCCGAGCAGAGATTTCTGCTTCACAATCCCCGGGGCAGCTTTCCCCACCCAGCCTCCAGCCGGCTCCTCCGGCAGCCACCCATCTGGAAAGGACATTTCCAATCGATTCGAGCCCCTCCCGCCCGGACCCGAGTTCGAAATCATTTCAGTGCGAGTTTTATCGGAATTTTGCATCGTAAACACGCTGCCAGATTTGGCTCCTCTTTCCCATGCCGGTTTTCCTGGGCTGGCCCGGGATGTGTTTCGCTCGCCGCACCCCAGGGCGCTGCACGGGGGCTGCCCGGGCTGCCCGGGCCCCGGCCTGGGCTGGGCTGGGCTGGGCTGGGCTGGGGGGAGCTTTTCTCCTCGTCCAGCTGGCAAACACAGCAGGGAACAATCCCGACAGGAGGGATCCATCCCTCGCAGGCAGGGAAAGCCGGGCCCGTTACCCTTCCAGCCCCAAGACTCCAGTTTAATTTCCCGTTCGGGGAGCTCGGCACAGCGGTCTTTTCTTTTCTTTTCTTTTCTTTTCTTTTCTTTTCTTTTCTTTTCTTTTCTTTTCTTTTCTTTTCTTTTCTTTTCTTTTCTTTTCTTTTCTCTTCTTTTCTCTTCTCTTCTCTTCTCTCTTTTTTCCTTTCTATCTTCCTTTCCTTTCCTTTCCTTTCCTTTCCTTTCCTTTCCTTTCCTTTCCTTTCCTTTCCTTTCCTTTCCTTTCCTTTCCTTTCCTTTCCTTTCCTTTCCTTTCCTTTCCTTTCCTTATTTTATTATTTTATTATTTTTATTTTATTATTTTATCCTATTTTTTAAAAATTTTTACTCTCCCTGATGCCAAAGAACCCGAGATCCTTTGCTTAAGTCGTGTCTTTATAGGGGAAATATATATATCCATTTATGTGGGCTATAAAGCTGTGCTGGAGAAGGGAGAGTGACCTGCTGCAGTCCTGGGTCCTGCGCGGCCGTGACACGCTGGGACAGGGACTCTGAACCGGGACACCCAGATTTGGAGGGTGTCAGGAGTCCCGGCAAGATACAATTGGGAATTGGGGTGGGGTTAGTGCCGAATTTCCTGGCTCTGGCGAGCTGCTCTCTCCATCATCTTTACGCGCACACACGGATATGTGAACAGATGACTTGGCATCAGCAAAAAAACACTTAAAATAATGCCTCTGCCTCTGGCCAGGCCTGTGTAAATATCTCACTCTCCCACATGCCCGCCTGGCTTTTCCTGATGCTGCGTTACTTGATCACAAATACATAATTTGCACGAGTGTGTGTATACACGGAGCCGCTTTGATCTCGGAGCAGAAATGCCCCCCCTCGCCTTTGCAGGGGCTGCAGCCCCGAGAACAAAAGCGGAGAATAAAAATGCTCAAATAACACATTTTCAAATGGGAAGCGTGTGTCGGCTTCCTTGAGTGGTTCTGGCACTTGGAAAGGGGTGGTGGTGGCGGGGGGGGAAGAGACTTTATTGAACATATAAATTTAAACTTAGTTACCGCTAACAGTTGCCTTATAAAAGGGGTCCATATAACCTACATCCATTTTTTTCCTGGAGTCCTCAGGCGCGTTTCCCAGCGCAGCCGATCTCTTGGCAGCGCCAGGCTGCGAGGAGCGGGGCTGGCTGCGGGCTTTCGCAGGGGGAGATGTTTATTTTTCAGTCATTGTTGGCTCCCTCCCCTGGATTATTTTACTGCTGCAGATTTAAGCCCTTCTACTTATTTCTTGATTCTCTGGCAGTGCTCTCTCTGCAAGCTGCTCCCAGCTCTGCGCTTTCTCCCTTCGCCGCGTCTCGGGGTGGTGAAATTACAGGGTACGAGGGAAATGTGTAAATTATAGGGTTTATTAAAATGTAGGCGAGCGTGGCTCTCTAGGCGAAACAGATGCAGGATGGCTTGAAGTCAGGCAGCCTGACAAACTGCAGAGCAGCGGGGCAGGGGAATCATTAGAGGGACATTTCCCGCAGGGAGAGAGGAAGCGGCCCCGGGGTGCCGGCGGAGGCTCTCCCTCCAGGAGCCCCCTAAAACCAGCACAGGTTCCCCCGGGGAACGGCGAGGAGGTTGATCCCAGTAAAGTGCATGAGGCCTCTGAGTGTTCAGCCCCTAAATGCCGCATCCCTTCTCTCCCGGTCCCGGGAAGTCCGAGGGGCTTCCTCCCCTCCCTTCCCACCCAGCCGCAGACCCGGCCTCGGAGGCGATGATTTATTTAGGCTAAAGCGTAATTCTCAGTTTATAGTTTGGCTTCTCCACTATTAACCTCAACTGCTTTTATGCGAATCTCAGGGATGATGAAGGGACTTTCTGCGGCAGGAGAGAGCTCTCAGAAGGACCTTGAGGTTTGGGCACTGAAACTCCCTTTCCTCTCTTTCCCTCGCTGCAGGGAAGAGCAAAGTGGCAAAAAAACGGGGCTGGAATGTCCATACAGAGTGGGGGATGGAGAAAAAGAAGCCCTGGGTGAGGTGGGCTTGGTGCTGCCCCGGCTCACAGCCTGCAGCACGGGCTCATCCTGGGAGATGGAGGTGGATAAAGCAGGCTGAGATCACGCCAGGAGAGCGAGGGCTCGGCCAGGAGCCGGTCCAGCTTTCCCTGAGGCCAGGTGGAGGATGGATTTGCTCTCCTCGGCAGGAGGAGATCTATCCTGCATCTCTCAGGAGCTGTTGTCGCCCTGCCAGAGGAAGGACGAATATCCAGCGGTCCCTTCTCCTGTCACTCTGGGACCCGCTGGGAAGAGATCCCGTAAAGGGAATCCCGGGGGTGCTGTCTCACCGCCCTTGTTTCGACACCTCTTGGAGCTAATGAAGCCTTTATTTATTCGTGTGGTTTCTGTTTGCTTTGGAGGGTGTGGGAGCAGCGAGGAGCAGGCGGAGAGGTTAACAAAGGAAAGCGTTATTTACTAATCCCCTCGCAGCCTCCATTCGAGGTAACCAAAACACCATCATAAAAGGAGTAATTAGGAGGGTACTGAGGTATTCATTCAACTCTTGTCTTCAAGAGGTTGATTTGGGGATCTCAACCAGCCTGGCTGTTTTACCACAACGTGGCCGTCGTCCCCTCCTTCTCCTCGGGCTGTGAAATGGGGAGGAAGGCTGCCCACATCTCCCTCCCGTGTAAAACCAAACCTTCCTTGTTTTTACAGTGCTGGTTATCAGTCCTGCCTCTCAATTTATGTCCTGAAAACTCATCTGTAAGCTCAGCTGTCGTTTTTCCTCCCCTTTTTGGATTTTTTTGTTTGTTCTAGCCACGACGTTAATTTAAGATGAACACATGGACTAGGAAATGGTCCTTAGGCAGCTTTGTAAGCAGCCCTCTGTGAGGGGAAGTTGAGACAGGTCTGGGTAGGAGAGACTGGAGGAGCAGCTGGATTTTACATAAGGATGTGGGAGAGCTCGGGCTGAATAGTGGGAACGGGGAAAGAGGCCATGTCAGCAGGGAACAGGAGGAGAAACCTCCGTGAGCTCCATTCCTCCTCTAGGGAAGTCCTTGCCCTGCACAGATGCAGGAATTGCTGAGGAGTTTCTTCTCTCATTCAGTGAAGTTTCGTAGCTGAAATGCCTTTGAAAGACAAGCAGATTTGCAAATAAAGGACTGTCAAAATCAGCTCCTCAGCTCAGCTTTCCGTCCTCTCGACACGGGGATGGGGGTCAGAAGGAGCTGGTTGCTGAATGGAAAAGTGCCTGATGTGATGCGGGGAGAGCTTATGCACTCAACAGTTGTATTCTCAGTGCAAAGAGGGGGCTTTTGTGCTGCTTGATATTTCAGCAAAAGCTGAAGAGGAAATGAAACAAACCCGTCTGCGTTTCCAGAGGGAATTCTGCAGCATGCAGGCTGGAAATATCTCCCTCTTTTCCCTTGGACTCCGTGGCTATTTTTATGTTACTTTAGATCATGGTCCTGGGTTCTTGGACTGCTTTTTCTGGGGTGCTTGTCTTTCTAAAAATAGAAAGAGAATTCTATTCCTAGTAGTATTTTCTTTCTATTTTTCACTGTTGGCTTCTTATTTTTAATGAGGTTTTATTTGTTTTTGGCTTTGTGTGTTTTTCGTTTTGTTTTGGGTTTGTTTTTTTTTTTTTTTTTTGGAGCCAATGAGATCACCTTTTTTCCTTCGCTGAGGGGAAGGAGACCTTTGCATAAATGCCTATACGTTGCCTCCGTGCTTATCTCAGCCATACATAACTCTCCCAGTGCTCCACTGATTTGTGAGCCGCTCATTTCTCGGTGGGAGAACCAGGTCCATGCGTTTGGAAACACCAGGGCAGCCGGGCAGGCAGGAGCTATCAAGTGTGAGGGTGATTAACTGGATGGAAGCCTCCAGGCAGGAGCAGCACGAGTACAGGGCTGCGAGGATGGAAGAAGAGAAGTGTCAAGTGCTAGCTCTCAGCTGTGCATGGAGCTCGTGTTATTCCATGATCTAATGCCCCGTCACCCCCTCGTGCTCGGCTTAGATGTCCCCCAGCTAAACAAAAGAACTAAACAAAGCCAAGGTGCCAGCTGAAGCCTCCAGTTAAAATTGTCCCGTAAGAGCCTTAACTGCACTCGTGTGGGGAATCTTCCTGACTGATGGGAAGAGTGCGGGAGGCAGGTTGTGTGCGGGAGGCAGCGATAAAACAGGATTTTTCCAGAGGGAGGGAGATCCCGCCTTGCTACCGAGCAGCTCTGAGCTGCTGCTGCTCAGCTCAAGTGCCTTGGACTGTTGGCTGTGCTCTCTGCTTCCTTGGGCTGCTCCTTCTGCTGCAGATGGATCCATCAGGCTCTATTTCCACTCCTGGCCCATCCATGTCATGCTCCAGAAGAAGAAAAAGGTCCCATAACTCAGGGATGATTTCTCCCTTCTGTCACCTGCCTTTGAAGCTGCTGCACTGTGATCAGGGAGATCATTCTGCTGCGATGCTCGGTGGGTTCAGGTGTCTCAGCCCCAGATCTGTTGTCACAAGTTTTTAACTTCCACGGTTCCTGCCTAGCTGAGGTGGGCCTGGAGGGATGTGAGATTTGCCACCCCAGAGCAAAACCAGTGTGGCCATGACACAAACTGGACGCCAGCAGGAGCGCTGTGCTTACAAGTGTGTGCACACCAGTAAGGGTATTCACCACTTATTTTATCCCTAAAAATGCCTCAGCCTGTTGTAATGATCCTGATCTCTGTGGAAATAAGCAATGCATCTCTCTCCTGCCTGCTGCTGTGCCTCCAGTTCCTCTTGCAGCCACTTGGGACACGACATCCATTTCAGATCCAAAGGCAGAAAAGACTGGAGGGTTTTATTGTGTGATATATGAAGGACAGAGAATTCCCAGCCAAGGATCAGCAGAGGTGAAAATGAAGCAAAACTGAAGCAGAGGAGGGATTGATACTGGTGGGATATCAGCGACAGTGGAGCTGGCTTTTCCATCTGAAAGGAAGAGCAAGGATGTGGGAAGGGAAGAGGTCTCCGAGTCCACTCTGGGAGAGCAGAGGCTGAAAGGAGGCCCCAGCATGAATTCTTCCCTTCCCACTAACTTGGAGCATTTTCTCTATTCTGTACAGAACGTGATACTCTCTCAGGAGTGACCCTGCTGACCTCCCGCCTCTTGATAGGATGGCGAGTAAGTGAGTGCAAAATAAATGGCACCAAATAGACCTTTTCAAAGAGAACGAGGGAAATAAATCAGGTTATTCTGGTGCGGCATTGACAGCATGTCAAAACAACTCCCCAAAGCGTGAAACTTGGCTGGGGAATGGTAATTCCACTGCTATGATCCCCACATGCCAGATGTATGGCTTATCATCATGTCTGTCTGTCAGTCTGTCTGTCTGTCTACCTGGCTGCCTACCTGCTGTTCCTGCAGGATCCAGCCTTGGAGCACACATGAGATTTTTCTGAGCATGTCTCCCATTCTGGAGCAGAAAGCGGGGTCTAAATGGGTGAGGATTACTCAGGAAGGAAAGTCTGGTAGAATGCAATAGCTGGGGACTCAACATGCCCAAATGATCTGCTGGCCAATGCCACGTCAGATGGGTGGTTATATTTTATTTATATTTTATCTACAGAAGCCCTGTTGTCTTGCTGACACCCATCAGGCAGGTGGGTGATAACAAACCCTCATGGATGCTGCACTCTCAGTCTGGTGAATTATTGTGTTATCCAGGCTTGTATTATCTGGAGCACCTTTCCAGCTTTCCAAAGAGCAGTGACAAACATCTGCCAAAAAAAAAAACCCAAACCCCACATTGCATTGTGCTCTGCTGAGACCCAGCCTTCAGGATGCACACAGAGAATCATTACTTGCTATTTCCACCACGGAACTGGGACACAAAATCCAAACTTGAGGAAGCCCTGGCAGGCTCTCAGCATTGGTCTGTGCTGATCAGGAAGAGCTGATGAACGAGGTGTTCATCAAACACCAGGCAGAGATCTCTCCTCTGTGGTTCTCTGGACACATATCCCTGGATTTGCTGTGCACAGGAGTCTTTGAGAGGGAAGGCAGTTGTGGATTTCATGCCTGTGAGCTTCATGGTTACCCCAGCAGGAGCAGAATAAAGAAAGCTTAGAAATGCTGCTGAAGTTAGTCAGTATATTGGAACATTCCTGGAGATTTCTGTAAGTCCAGAAAAACTGTAGAAAATTATCCTCCCCAGTAATTTCCAGGGCTAAAGGCTGAGCTCACTTCCAGTAGTGCAGCTGCTGTAAATTTCTACTAATTAGCAGAAGGCTGAGTAATTTGGGGAATAGTTAATGTTTTGGCATTTGTGTGCTTGTTTGTTTTTCTCTTTGGAGGATTAGGGGGAAATGGATCTGCGCCGCACATTGGATCTGGGAGCAGGGGGGTGTTTCTGGTGCCAGTTTGGAGCAGATTTCCTGGCTGTGCAAATCTTGTTTGAGCAGTGGAGCTCAGGACACAACCAAGGTCTTGAGCACACAGCTTTTGATGCCAAGCAGACCCAGCAACAATCCTGTCCAAAATCCATCGGGGATTTTGTGCTTCTGGAGGTGGTCTTGGAGGTGTAGCTTCCCTAGGTGGGGGATTGTAGGGATCTGAAGGAGTTTTAAACAAAATTGCTGCTGTTGGTGAGATGTAAATGAAAAGTGACCACCAGAAGAACTCGAATCAGGCAGGTATGAACTTTAGAACAATGCCTCATCCATGAAGTCTCCCTGATCCACAGAGATTGGTTTTGCCTGGGCTGAAATTTAGTAATTTCGGACTGAACTATGCAGGATTCTCTGCTCCAAAAGTAGACAAAACCCCTCTCTTCTGACTTCAGATGGGCCTGGAGTAACCGGTGTGGTCTGGTGGACGAAGAGTGAGGAGGGAAGTGTCCTGCAAGACAGGAGCAGAGCCCAGGTTCTGTAATTTCCCACTCCCAGCACTTCCACCTTGTTTATGGTAACAGTACCCCCTCTCACCTTGGTTTATAAGCGTCACACCTCAAATGAGAGCAAGGGGAGATGTCCTACCTGACCCTGCTGGGGGTGGAATTCCTGGCAGTCAGATGTCAGTGCCCTGCTACTGCAAGAGCAGGGAGGGCTGACAGAGCCTGGGAAGGGACCACCTGCCTCATGGAGCACAGGCTCTCGTAATTACAGGTGACCATGGAAGAGCTGCTTAATCCAGAGGGGTCCCCAGCACATCCACCGCATGCTGCAGGCTGTAAAACACTTCCCAACACCCTATAACAAATTTAAGACTTTTAGTACAAAAGACCAAAAGCCACAAAACCTTGAACATGCAGGAGAGATCAAGGGCATTGCCAGTGTCCTGGGTCCCAGCAGTAGCAGGGAAATTGTGAGGTGAAAATGTCCAGACGATCTTAGGAAGTGGACCATGGCCCACCCTACGGAGGAAAAGCAAGAAAACCCCATCAGTCCCTGCCAAATCTGACCCGAGGGGAAATTCTTTCCTGAATACAGGCCAAAACCCAAAGTAATTGCATATGTACTCTTTAAAAATGGATTTTATTTAGGAGAAACACATTGTCATCATCATCCTGTAAACTGCGCCAAATGTTTGCCGAGGACTTTCCGTGGAAGGAGAAATGGAAAGGCTGCAGAGCTTTGCAGAGATGAATGAAGAACCTCCATCCCTCACAGCCTGGCTGGTGCTATTGGGAGGACCCCTTGGAACACCCCAGATTTCTTAGGAAGTGAGGTTTGACTTCGCTGGAGCTGCTTTTTTTTTGTCTTGCAGGAGTCCCCCGCCAGCTGCAGCGCATTGGATTGATGGCTTAGAACCAATGTCAGCCTTCTGAAAGCTGCAAAGCTTTGGGAAGGGTTTCCTCGAGGTCCTGGCTCGGGGAACCTCGCTCAGGGTTGGAGCATCCATCGTGGCTGGTTGAGCAAAAAGCAGCCACTCTGTGCCTCTGATGAAATCCTCTCTGATCACAGGGCCTGTAAAAGTCCCGAGCACCACTTCAACCTGACTAACAAGACTGAAGGACTTGTCCTTAAGGCAGATTTGCTTCTGTTTCCTGCAGTCCCAAGCCTGTTTCTCTTTTTCCCATCTCTGTTCCCTTTGATTGCACCTCTGCTCTCAGTTCAGGCAGCAGTCAGAGCTATCTCAGGCTGCAGTTCCACTGTGTCTGTAGAAGCAGATGGATTTTAGAGCCTTTGCCAGAAGGACTTGTCCATATTAGAGCTTCCAGCCTTGCTAAAGCAGCCAGTTCTGTGCTCTGGATGGAATTAAGAGGGGCTGGGAGGGAATGAAGAGAGGTTGATTTGCTCTCTTCCCATCCTTTTGCAGAGCTGAGTGATGCTGAAATTCCTTATTTTCATAGAGGATGAGCCCACCACGAAATCTCAAAGCACTTGTCCTGCCCAAATGGCATCATAAAAGACATCAGACTACTCTGTCATTTTAGAGATATGTTCACAGTTGCTAAAAAAAGGGGTCAAAATCACACAGAGGTGTTGGAATTTTCTGTGAGACACCCTGAAATTTTGCCTTTCCTAGGAAGCAAATCAGGGCTCACATGACTGGATAGTGGTTTGGGAAACTCTGAAGTGTGGGATGTGCTGCTGGCCCTGAGGACACACGTGCAATAAGGACACTCATGCACTAGGGACTGCACAGACACCACTGATCTGTTTGGGAATCTGCTGACAGGATGAGCAGCAGCTCTTACACCCAGGCCTTCCCTAACTTGCAGAAATGTGGGAATTCGCATCCCACTGAAATTGAAGCAGACACCAAATCTTCTTGATGTTTTCTCACGATTGTGTCATGACACTGGTGACACGTGCAGAGAACTGATATTTTCAGGTCTGTAGGTGAAGCCATGGACAAAAATTGGAGGCAGGATGATCCTGGCTGGAGATTTCCTCAGGATGAGGTGATGGCCCTGTAGCCGTGGGGTCTGCCTTGGGGAGATCTGTCCTTCCTGCTCCACCCAGTGGCCTTGGGCTCTGTCCTGCCTGAGCTGAGGAGCCTCTCTGGCCACAGGAGGTGTCCCACAGGCAGCAGCAGTGCTCTGGAATCCAACCTCCACTGAACCCTGGTGACAGGAAAGCTTTGGCAGAGGGAGGGCTGTGACCAGCACGGTGATTGCAGCATCCCTGACTGCCCAGCAGTGATACCCAAGGCAGGGAGACTGGCTCAAGCACCTGGAGCTTCACTGGAGCTGCCTGGGCCCAAATCTACCCTGGGTGGAACTCCCCACCCTGAATTCCCTCTCAGGCTAATTTCTGAGCATCCTGAGCTCTCAGGCTGCTTGGCTCTGATGGGCTGGTAGCTGCAGAAAATACAGCAACAAGATTTAATGCCGGCTCACCTGGTAAAGCTGGAGAGCCAAGTGTTGTGGACAGAGTGTTGGCATCTGTTTTCTTTTTAATAGGAGGATTTAACTTTTGTGTATTCGGAAGGAGCAAGTTAAAAGCACGAGTTAGTGTCAAGTTAAAGTGTGCATACAAGAAATAAAAATAGCCTGCGCTGGGCATGGTGGAGAGAAGGGGAACTTGCACCATTTCCATTAAAAATGGCATTTAAATGGAAGGTGAACTACAACGGGACCACATCCATCCCCTTTGGAGCCGGCTCCTGCAGAGCCATGGTAGAAGAGCTTTCCCTGCTGATGATCCCTTGCTGATGTTTGTGTCCCTTTTGAGTGTGGAGAAGGCTCACTGAACGGAAAAATAACCAGATTTTTTTCCTGAAATGCCTCAGTCAAAATCAGCTCCTGCAGCCAAACCACTCTCCTGCTAGAGATCTCATTTAGGAATAATTGATGTGCTCCTCTTTCCTCCTTGGTGAGATGGGAAAAGCGTACTAAAGGGTGTGCTTAGGTGCCATCCTGTGTCTGAAGGTGACATGGGGCATTTGGATTTCAATAAAGCTCAGGTCCTGCATTTTTCAGCACCTGCTGAGCCTCAAGGCCGGGTCTGGAGACATTGTCTGGGATGGGAGTCCCAAATCCCCAGGGTGTGGCTGAGATTTGGCCATTTCCCACAGGGCTGGGCCTTGCCAAGCCTCTCCTTCCAAACCCACTCAAGGGAAATCAGGCCAAAGATATCATGGGAAGGAAAAAGGCATGAGAAGAAAAGCAAAGCAACAAAAAAAAAAAAAAAAAAAAAAAAAAAAAAAAACCCAACAAAATCATTGAACTACCCTCTAAGCCCACACCTCCCTTTCTCTCCCGCGTGGTTTGGAGTGGATGGTTTGAGGGGGGAGATCTGTTTTCACTCAAGAGCGGGGCCATCCTGCCATGGTGGGGCAGAGCTGGCTCCATCCCCGCTGGCCTGAGGTGGCTGCAACCCCAACCCCACGGGCTGGGCTGGGCTGGGCAGAGCCCTGGGCAGGCACCAATAACCCTGGGCAAGGTTCACGCTGCTCTGGCCAGAACCGAGCCCGAGCCAGTTGTAGGGGTCAAGCTAATGCTGACACTGGGGCCTTTGATTGTGTTTGATTCATGTCCCGACACCACTGGTAGGTCAGATGGGCTGTTAATCCCAGAGTCCCTTCCCCCTTCCACAGAGAGAAAAAAAAAAAAAAAAAAAAAAAAGGAAAATGAGAAATAAGTTTAGTGGGTGACTTCCCAACTCGCTTCAAGGCTTGTGGTGCCAGCTGGCTGCAAGCTCTGGGTGTTCAGAAATGCATTTCCTTCTCCATTTTTTTTTTGGTTTTGTTTTTCGTGTTTTTTTTTTTTGTTTTTTTTTTTTTTTGTAGCCCGGTGACTAAAATGCATTGGAAGGAAAAAAAAATAATCTCAGCTGATGTGTGAAGCAGAGTCTGGTGGTGAGGTGCTTGTAATCTGTTTCAGGGGGACCTGGGCTGCCTGGAAAGCTGTGGTGGAAATGGGGTCTCTGCTTTGCCGTTTGCATTTAATCCCAGGGATTCCATTTCCGTCTAATCTTGGCAGCTGGAGGCTGGAGGGGGAAAGTTTGGTGCAGAACTGAGCATCACCACCCGTTTTCTGTCTGTACAGAGCTTTTGTCTGCTTGAATGCACCTCTGCATGTGATAGGGGTTTTTTTTCCCAGCTGATAAAATGTATTTGGTGTCGCTAAAAGGCCGGATAATCAGACTGTGGGTGTGCTCAGCCAGGACACCGAGGGCGGTCAGTGGCACAAGCCACCCTGGGCGGGCAATCCCTGGGGAATGATGCTGAGTGGGAGACGGGCTCGGCGATTCTTCGGGATGCGGGACTTCCCCGGCTTCCCCAAACCCTGCGGGGGAGTGGGAGTGAGGAGAAGCGATCGCCGTGGGCTTGGGAAGGGAAGAATCCGGGAAGCAGCAGCTGAGGGGGTCCCGGGACCGCGACACCCCCGTCGGAGGCTGAAAATAGCGTCAGCAGGGCCCTGGGCTGGAGAAGGCTGCTGTGGGCAAATGACCAATTAGGGAATCTTTGTCAGATTCGGGAAAGCCGAGATAAGTCCCTTTTATCAGCCTATAAAAATACCACTTTCACTTATCTGGAGCTACCTACTCCGCCCAGCTGCGGGAGCCGGGGTGGGGGAGCGGAGCCGCTCCGCAGACAGAGGAGGAGTTTGGGATGGGCTTGACAGCCGGGGGGTTTGGAAAACCCTTTTCTGCTGGAGAACGAGCCCTCTCCCCTGACCTCCCTTCCCCCCGGAGTCCACCAGCTCTCCTAGCCACAGTCTACCTGGGTGGGGAACCCAAATCTTCCCTTTTCCTCTCGTTTTCACCCTTTTTTTTCCCCCTCCCCCGTGTGATGTCGGGGGCGGGGGGAGGTTGCTCGGCCAGAGAAGCCGAGAAATCCGGGAAGGGGAAGGGGCAGCCACGGGCTGCCGGGTGGGTAGGAGCTGGCTCCGCTCCCCCTTGTGCACGGACATTGCCGTATTTACATGGAAACACTCGGATCCACGCGGGTCCATCCTCCCCTCGAGGCTATGGGCGGACACGTGCGTGGGGCTGGGCGTTTTCTGGACACCCTAAAATCTCTTCCTGCATCTGTGCCTGTGCATCTGAAGGCATCTCCTCCCGGATCCCCACACGCAAACAGAGGATCAAGACGTGGAGAGAGTGCTAACATGAATTCCTACTGTGGGAAAACATGCTGCACTTTGATTATTTTTTCTGTGGTTTCCAGGCTGTTTGGGCTGTAGGAAAACGAGCAGATAGAGCGTGGAGGGGGGAAAAAGAATCCATCAGACAACCCAACTCACAGCGCTGCTTTCTAGGTTTTTGAGAGGCTGTTGGGGAAGAGAAAAATACAGGGAAAATATGGTTTTCGTTAAAAAAAAAAAAAGCAGTTTTGCTGGGATGGAAAGAGGGCAGAGAAGCAGCTCTCCCCCTTCGCCCTTCATCCCCTCCAGATCCAGGCCCACAGGACTCCCTCCTGCCATATTTTTTATTTATTTATTTATTTTAAATTAATTTTTTTAGGGCAGAACAAGCAAATCTGGTTGGCACAAAGTGAGAGCCTTGGCTGGCGTTGGGTGAAGTCGCCTCTCTTGGGGTTTGGGCAGGCAAAACATTGAGCTGGGGTTTGTGTGGAGTCGTTTCTCTTTCGAGGAACGAACAGGCGGATGGGACAGGAGCAGGACTCTGCCAGCAGCGGTGCCACGGACCGCGGGGCGACCCTTGGGGGGCTCGGGGTAGGGGCCTGGTACCTTTCGCACAGATTTGCTGGAAGAGCTTCCAAATTCTTTTCCAAATATAGCCCCGGGGCGGCCGCCCGGCTCGCAGCTCCTCCGTGCGCCCTTCACGCAGCCCAGGGGGACAAGCGCGACCCCGCAGCCGGGAGGAAACGGGGACGGGGTGACCCCTGTGGAAACACGCGTGGGAGATGCAGGGCCCATCCCCATCGCTCTCCGTTTTCCCTCAACTCCGAGCAGGCTTATTTTTTTGGGGGGGGGGGGGGGAGGGGGGAGAAAATGGGGGTTTTTGTCGCTTTGGTCACCTCCCGTCCTTCCCCGAGGATGGCACCATCGCCGCTGCCCTGTCCCGGTCCAGCAAGGAGAGCCAAGGATTTCTCTTCCTACCCTAACCCAAACCTGGGAATTCCCAGCCCAAAATGCCCCGGCAGGAAGGTGTGCGTGGGGAGAACACCGGTGTGCCCAGAAGCGCGTTCAGCTCCCGCGGGGTGGGGTGGGGGGGACACACGCAGCTTTTGGGACAGACACCCCCCTTTCCCTCAGAATTCCCGTCCTGGAGTGAAACCTGGGCTGGGGGAAGGAGGCAGAAGCCGGGGGGTATCTGGGGTGAGGGGACCCCTCTCCGCCAGGTCTGGGAGCCTACAAAGATTATTTCCCCAGCGCTCAATGGGATTTCCACCCGCACCCCCCGTCCCACACCCCCTGGTTCCATTATAAAAGGCTCCGCTTGGGATATTTCTCCCCCATCACATTTTTATAGCGAGATCAAGGACAAACTTGTTGCGGGTCTTTGGGATTTTTTTTTATTCTCTGTAGTTATTTATTTATTTATTTGTTTGTTTGTTCCCCCCCCCCCCCCCCCCCAATTCTTTTTGGGGAAAAGCTCGGAGAAATTTGCGGTTCTCCCGGCGCAATTAAGAAGGAGAGGGAGCGCGATCTTGATTGCTCCTGCTCGTTCTGCTCGCTTCGGAGGTGGGGAAGGGGAGGGGGAGGCGGGACGACGGGAGGGAATTGATTTTAGATTTCTCTTTTATGTCGGGTCTGGTTTCTGGTGATTAAATTTCTCTCTTCTGTGGACTGAACCTCGGGATAACTGATTAATAACATGCCACTTGGCGCCAACACGGGGTCTCGAGGCCTTTAATCGGCAAGATGCACAAGAGAACAGAGAGAAACACAGAGCAGGACAAAACTCCACCGACTATTTCAGCCTGCTGCTCTCTGCTTCGGCGGATTTTTTTTTCCCTCCCCCTCATCTTTTCAGTATTTCCTGCTAAACTCGTAAACTTTATTTGATTTACAGCTATTTCATGAACCTGCTTAAACTAACATGTGTTCCGTCTTGTCCGACTGAATCATAAAAACAATCTTGGATCCAAACGAGATTCTTTTTTTTTTTTTTTCTTTTTTAAGGAAGAAACGAGTTATTAATGACAGAAAATAGACATTGTCCTGAGCTGCGGCTCCTCGGGCCCCCAGAGCGGGGAGGTTGGTGGCTCCTGTGCCCGCAGCCTGCGGGGGGAGCCGGGCTCAGCTCCGCAGGTCCCACCCAGGCTCCAAGGGAGCTTTTTCCCCGCAGAGCTTTGGGCGTTTCTTTCCCCTCAAAAGAATTTTTCGTTGGAAATGAACGATTTTCAACCCAAAATGAGCTGGTAAAGGCATTAACCCACGGCCCCTGTGGTGGCAGCCCGGCAGACCCACACGGGGCGGGTAAATACACCTGGCTGCCCCACAAAAATCCCAGGCAGGAACGAAATGAGCTCCTAAAATTTTCTCCAGTGAGGTGAGAGTGGGATTTCTTTGTGCCCAAAACCACAGGATAGAGAAGCACGTATCCAAGGAGAACTGTTGATATCTGTGGAACAGGTATAAATCTATAGGATTGTGTGGATGGAAGCACATGTGGGCTTATAAAAAAAATCAGGTTTACCACACTGAGTACCGACAGCACTCAAATACTCAGCCCAGCTTTGTTTGGGTGGAAAAAACTCTCCAGGGAAGATACCTGCTACCTTCAGAATTAACACCCTGACACTTCGGGAAAGCAGGATAGGACATCTCAATGCTCCCAAATTTGGCTGATAACCCGCGGGGCTCTGCCCCTCCAAAACCGATTTCTCTTCTGCTCTCGGGGAGCTCAGGGCCCTAAAGTTATAGTTGAGGACCTCACCCAGCCTTGGAACAAGAGGGGAAATGCTCTTTTTTTCTTTTCCTTCTCCCCCCCCCCTTTTCTATTCCTCCTGTGATAATTTTTTTTTAACCTTTCCTGACGAGCCACACAAAAGAAATCTCAGGAACTCTTCGGGTTATTGATGTAATCTGTGTTTTTCCCGCACAGATAAAAATGGATTTTAGGATGACCGTAGCCCCTGTCCAAAGCCGAATTAACACAGTTCCCGTGCTGGGGGCCCACAGCCATTCCCCCGTCTCTCTGGGAGAGTCTCCCGCTCCCGAAATTCTTGGATAGCTGGGAATACAAAGGATAATCTGGGTATAACACAGCGGCCGGGCTGCGCTGTCGCTCGGCGTTATTTAGGGCAGGGGAATAAAAGAGATCGGGGGCGAGAAAAGAGGAGAGAAACGGAAAATGGGGAAGAAAAGAGGCGAGAGGGCTCGGAAAGGAGGAGAGACGCGAAGAAAAATGAGTTGGAGAGAAAGGGTGGAAGAAAGTCGGCCGGGATGAGGGAAGTGTGGAGATGCCCGGGGTGTCCCCCCCCGCCCGGGGCTCCTCTCTCTCCCGGGGAGAGCCGGGGCTCAGGCGGGAGGGCGAGGGAAGGGGAGAACATCCACAGGTGTTGCTTTGAGGCCTTTTGTCAGTGCCTGCTTCAAACCCTTGGGGATCGGGCTCCTTCTGGCACCCCCGCCTGCCCTTCAAGGTCATGGCAAGATCGCTCTCCTCTCTCCGGGAGAGGAGCGGGGCGCGGAGGATTTTCCCAATCTTTGCCCCCACTGAGTTTCTTCCCAGGGAGAGAAGAGAGCGGAGGTCATATCAGCTTTTATTTTCTCCTCGGGGCCGAGATAAAGCCCTGATTGACGCCCTGCTTGGGAAGAGCAGATTAGCCCGGCCGTGCCGGTTTTGGGGACGCGCCTCTCTCCACTGGGGACATCGGGAATGGAGCGGGGATCCCACGGGTACCCCGTGCCAAAAAAACCACCCACTGATAACGGGTGGAAAGAGAAATACAGCCCAATTCCCTCTTTCCATGGGCAGCACTGGGGAAAAACTGGGGAGGGCTTGGAACCCTGTCTCCCTGGACTCTCCTCCCTGAGAAACGTCTTTTGGGGGGAACAGGGAAAAGATCCCTTTTGCTCCAGGACTGCCCCGAGATTAATTTGGGGTTCTTCACCCTCTGCTTGGCATCCAGGAGGAAAAGAGATCTTCACCCCCACGGGTAGGAGGTGCGGAAGGGCAGCGCCCTGCCCGCACCACGCCAAGCCCTGCCTCTGCCCAGCTCCTGCTTTTTCATTTTCGTCACTATTTTAAAGCCAGCAGCTCGCCTGGGAAATTAATGGGCTGCAGGGAGGGGAAAAG
The DNA here is from genome assembly GCF_963662255.1 of Cinclus cinclus. Classification (NCBI taxonomy): domain Eukaryota; kingdom Metazoa; phylum Chordata; class Aves; order Passeriformes; family Cinclidae; genus Cinclus; species Cinclus cinclus. The sequence goes on from NC_085062.1 coordinate 9,657,842, forward strand.
GGCCTTAATTGCAAACTTTTTTTTTTTTTCTTAAGGTAGCCAGAAGGGCGGGAAAAAAAACAGCAACAACAACAAACCAACAAAAACCAAATCCAAAACACCCGAAACCACAAACTTTAAAAGAAAAACGCTATTCACCTGTAATTTAAAATAAATAAATAAATAAAGCCCGACCCAGATATCTGCCACCGAAGGCTCGTCTAAAGCAATTCTCCAGCACCAAATGCAGGATTTTGTAATGGAAATAATGACATGACAGAACTGCATTGGAGGGACTTTTATACAAGTATTTTGTTAATAACAACTCTCAGATCAATGAAGATCCCTGCCCCCATGACTGAAGGGAAAAAATATAGGAAATAATTGGCAGAAAAAAACCCAACACACATAAAAATAAAACCCAGTAAGTGAATGGACAAAAATGCTTCCAGAGAGGAGAATTATTTTAAACACTTGTTTGCTCCCAGGTGCGTATTTCGCCAAAGCGAAAAGCGGCCAACAAAAGGGAAATAAAAGCGAAGAGAGAACTGGTCCGAGAGGAGAAGTAAATTATCTAAAAATGGAAAGGAAAAATAATAATCTCTGCTGGAATGGAGCTGATTTTCTCAGAAAATATGGGAAGGAGGGGAAAAAAGAGGAGCATTGGGAAGCCGCAAGTGCTGATGTGTCTGTATTTTGCAAGCGGCCGCGCCGCCCTCTCCATGGGCACGGTGGCTCCCGAGGAGCCGAGAGAGAAACGCAAAAACCTCTTCGATTTGGTTTAGCCGACTCAAAAAGTGATTTTTAAAGGGGTGTGGAGGGCGGGCGGCGGTGGTGGGGGGAGTGAGTTCACGCTCGGCACTATTTCTTACTGCTGACACCTCGACCCCAGTGCGAGCCAGCACCCTGGCCACCCCCTCCCTGCAGCTGTGCCGGGGAAATCCCGCAAGGAGAAACCTCCAGGGCCGGGGACACCCTGCGAAAGCAGCGGGAGGGCGGAGGGGCCGTGCAGGGCTCCGGCCATGCGGGACCCCAAAGCCGGGGCTCCCCGCCGCCCGAGGGGCCGGGGCCGGGCTGTGCGGCCGGGACTGCTCGGGCCGGGTCCTGCGCTCCCGGAGCAGCCGGAGAGAGGCTGAAAAACAGGGATCGAGCCTGGCAGGGCAGCACAGAACTCGGCGTGGGGGTCAGCCACGCACCCGCCATCCACACCGAGGTAAGCGCCCCACGGTGCTTGGGGCCGTGGCTGCTGGAGAATGCGTGTGGGGAGATTCTATTAATGTGTAATATATAAATGTATACATTTATACATTTATTTATACATTTATACAGGGAGAGAGTGCGGTGCATAGGCTTATCCGCTCGCCCGCCTTCCGCCAGTGCGCAGATTTGCGCCCACTGCCACTGAGCTGTGAGGAAGGTGGGGGCAGATTAAGGCTTGCGTGCGCCCAAAAATCCGTCCTTAAACGCCGGGCGAAACGTAAATACCCTTATAAAACCAATAGCGGATGGGGCAGGGATGGCTTGAGCTGGCGGAAACGCTGTTGGGCAAGTGTTTGTGAAGATCTCATCACCTGCACATCCACGCACACGCGATTTTTGTGCTGTGACTGTTGATAACTCCGTGTACAAACGGCCACGTTTATTCACGTGGATCCTCTTGGATCTCACCACTCGTGCGGTTACACTGCACGTTTAGTTTAAAGATATGAAATAAATAATATATGGAATGCATGGGATATAAAAACTGCGACAAGTCCTGAGCGAAGAGGCATCGTGTGTGGGGGCGTGTTTGCAAACGGGGAGTCCGCACTCATACGTGCACATCTGTACTTAAATCTAAGTATTCACGTGTATCTCTGCATTCCTGCGTGTGCTGGTTCTCTGACCCCTCATCCCTCCCCGCTCCCGGCTGGGTCCCGCATTCCCCGGCAGCAGCAGGACCCGAGCTGCTCCAGGCTCGGAGGCCGAGAGCGAGCGGTCCCCGGGCGGGCAGTGGGAAGTGATTCCCATCCCTCGGCCACAGTGGTCTCAGGGGCTGCGGGGAGACCTCGGGGGACACCGGGAGATGATGCCCGCAGCGGTGGAGAATATTTTAGTTCTCATCTTGGGTGAGGTCCTACCCTGCTCTGGCAGCTCCAGTCCTTGGGGCGGTCGGTTCCAGCTGGAGAATCATCTTCGGTGGGATTTTTCCCTTCTCTCCGCTTTTTTTCCTTCCATCCCTGATATTTGGGAGGACTCCGAGCTGACAAGCACCGCCAGATCCAGCAAACGGGGCTCATCAGAGTTAAGGGGCGCTTTGCCTCTCTACCCCCAGCCCCCCCCTTCCCTTTTATTTTTTCCTCCCTCGTTGCTGGTGCTTTTCCTACGGGCCTGGTTCCCCGGAGCCGGCAGAGCCGCGCTGGGGAGCTCAGGGCTCCACGGGCAGGGCTGCCCGGGGTGTGCGGGTGCTGCCTCAGCCCCGAGCAGGCTCTGGTGCCCGCTGGAACACTCACCTTGGCAGCCTTCAGCTCCTCGCTCTTCCTCTTAGGTGTAGCTCTTTATTTCCTCGCTCCCTATTCCTCCTCCTCTCTTTCTCTGTTGGAGGAAAAAAAAACGCTTTAGAATCATTTTTCTGTGTGCATATATTTTTTCCCTTTTTTTTTTTTTTTTAAATTTGTGTGGTATCTTCCCCCTACTATCGCGTGTGCATCCCAAAATTCCTCCAGATTAAGGCAGAGCTAGGACGCGGGGCAAGCGCCAGCGACATCTCTGCAGCCACTGGCTACAGTTGGTACGATCTGGAGGGTTTTGATTTTATTTTTTTTCCCCTTGTCAATCGCATTTGGCAAATAATCGCCCGGGCTTACTACTACTACTACTACTACTACTACTACTACTACTACTACTACTACTACTTCATTTTTTTTCCTTTCCTTTATCCCCCCAATTTTTTTTAAATTTAATCAGAGTAAATAATTGGTTCCCGAAGCACACTCGAATCCGTGCAAATAACCAGGTTATCATTTACTATATATAGCCCAGCGTGCTTGCTTCCAGAGGCGCCTGAGCGTTCATTGGACAAGTTTCCTGTTCACCCTAACAGAATTATTTATTTAGAAAAAGAAATTCATTTGAATAATGCCAATCCCGTTGAATTATTTAATTTTTGGTCTAGCGGGAGTTTTGTTTCTGCTTTCCCCCTTTTCTGCTCCGAAGATGTGTGGGTTTTTCCTGAAGTTTCCATGTGATATAAACCCCCTCACACCCCCATGTAGAAGTCTGTCTTGTGAATATCTAGATTTATATGTATACACATACATCACATAGAGGTCGCACACACCCAGCCACGGTGTATTTTGCGTTTTGCCGAATGGATTTCTTTTGGGGGAGAAAAAAAAAAAAGAAAAAAAGAAAAAAAAAGCAGGAATCTCCCTGATAGAGCTTTAAAAAGAGGAGAAAAATACAAATTAACCTTCCATTACTGCTGCAGTCAACCATGACAGAATAGGCCAGTTGCGTGGTTGGTGACGTCTCCGTGTCCTATAGGAGCAAAGCTCGTGAGATAGCAGCTATCGCCTTGAACTCTCTTTATTTTATCGGAGTATGGCTGGTAATAAACAGTAATATTTAATTTGTCTGAGACCACAAACCGACTTGGAGCTGGAAGGCTCCTCGCCTTGCCCTCCCAGTCCTGGGGGAACCTGAATTTACCGTCCTTTTTTTTTTTTTCCCCAGCTGTTTGTTTTTTCCTTTATTTTATTTTTTTTTTTTTTGCTTTCCCTTCTTGTCCACTCCCTCCCCCACCCCCCAACCTGCAGACGGAAATAAATTCGATTTATTTGCATCGTTTTCAACTTGTCTTCAAGGTGTTTGAGAGCTAGTTTGGCACTGGAGAGGTGAGTGCTTTTCTAGGCAGCGGCCGTGCTCGGGTTCACTCTTCCGAACTTCAGGGATTTCCACTTCTCTCTTTCTTTCCGCCGAGGGGAGGGAAGCTCCTGCTCTCTCTCGCTCGCAGCTGCGAGAGAATCCTTTCTCCTGGTCGCTTTTGCTTCCTTCTGAAGGGAAAAGCCGCTCTCCTTTCGGGGATGCTCTCAGCCCACGTGCGGAGCGGGGCCGGCCGCGCTCCCCGCGTGCTTCCGCGGCTTCCCCGCACCGCCGTGCCCGCCTGCTCCTCTTCCTTTTCCCCCACTGATCCCCCCGGGTTTGCACCTTTGGGAGCAGAGTCCAGGCCAGGGAAGGGCTCCGCGGAGCTGCCCGCTCGCCCCAGGCCGGGGCCGGGGCCGCTCCTGCGGCCGCCGCCTTCCCCGCGGGGCAAAGAGCGCCCGTTCTGCCGCCTCGTTCATTTGTGTCTGGAAGCGCTCCGCGGCTCCTTTCGCCTCGAAAAATAACGAAATATGGGACAAGCTTCGCTCTGTTTGTTTAAGTAGCATTCTCTGGCTTATTCTCTGCGGCTACAAGTGCAGTTATTTTATTATTCTTATTTGCAAGCGTTTACTGTTGGCTCTGTCTTCTCAAGTAGCTGTTGGGACTGGCGTGCACATGGGAAGGATTTGGGAGATGCCAAACTACACCCGCAGATGCAGCCCCCTCCCCAAGAGCCTCTCGCCCCCAGGCTTTCCCCTTCCTCACCTCAAACTTTGAGAGGGCTCCGGTGTTATCGCGCCCTGCGAGAGCTGGGAGCGAGGGTGGATTTGCTGAAAACTTCCTCGAAACGCCAAAAAAATTATCTGAGAGGCAGAAAAGAGTGAGGTTTTTTTGGTTTTTTTGTTTTTTTTTTTTTTTTTTTTTTTTTTTTTTTTTTTGTTTTTTGGGGATTTTTTTTTTTTTTGATGGGTGGGGGGACGGAACAGAGCGGCGAGCAGAGGGTGGGGGCAGCAGCAGCAGGAGGAGGAGGAGGGTGGGCAGAGCAGATCTGAACCATGCCATTTATTCCGAGTCTTATCAAAAATCCGCCTCGCCAATCTGGTTCTCTTCAGCCTGCAGAATGCGACAGGGAGGCTGTTTACCCTGCGCTGACCTATTCAACTTTACCCTCCCAATAATACATTAAAAAAAAAAAAAAAAAAAAAAGAGAGAGCGAAGGAAGATGCAGATAAACCCCTCAGCCCCGCTCCTCGCTGACGGCTTGATTATTTGAGCTCCGGGGGGCTGCGGCCCTCGGCCGTGGCAGCGAAGAGAGGGGTGAGGAAGAGGATGGGAAAGGGCAGGGGAAGGAGCCTGGATGCGGCCACAAGCGGGGACAAGGGCCACAGCCCCGCGCACACCCCCCGGGGCTTACGGTCCCCACTCCGCCGCGGTTTTTTTGGGGGGGGGTTGTACTCATTAGGATAATCTATTTTAGGGGAACACCCCCCCACCCCTCAATAAAAAGCCTCTGTGAGCCCCGGCGAATTTGGAGCTGGGTTTAAATCCACACCTCTGGGCTGCCTTTGAGGGCGGGAGGGGGGACCTGGGGGTGGTGCGAGGTTAGCGGAGCCAGCGATTTATTTTGGGGGGGGGAATCAGGATATTCCCAGACGCTGAATTTTCTCTTTGGTTGGGAGAGATGGATGGAGGAGGGAGGGAGGGAGAGAGGGAGGGAGGGAGCGGGGAAGGAGGTAAAGCAGAGGGGGAGGGTTGCTGGGGAGTTTGATGATTGTCTTTGTGCCTTGTTCTTGTTTGCCGGCCAGAAAAATAGGCTGGAAAAGAAGGTTTGGGGGGGAGGGGGCGGGGGGGGAGGGCTGTGGGAGAGGGAGTCTCTCCGGAGCAGGATCCCAGCTGGTTGGGCAGTGGGTCCCGGCACTTGGCGAACGGAGCTGGACGAACCCACGTCACCTCCGCGCTCCGCTCGGCTCCTCCGCGCTCCGCGCCCGGCTCCGCGCACAGCGGCAGCGCCGCGAACCTGCCCGGAGGAGCGGGGGTTACCAGCCGGCCGAAACTTTCTTTTTTCTTCTTATTTTTTTCCAAGAGGGTGCTGTTTTCTTTTTCCGCTCTTTAGCCCTCTCGTTCTCTCTCTCTCTCTTTTTTTTTTTTTTTGGGTAAAATTTTTTTTAATTACTATTTTTAATTTTGAAATTATTTTTAGGTGGGCAGCAGCAAGAGTGTTCTGGGGAGAACTGCATCAGATCAGGCTGAGAAAAGGGTGGGGGTGGGGGCTTTATCTTGGTCTCAGGATCCTTTCTAGCGCGTCTGACAACCTGGAAGTGTTTGGAGAGAGCAGGACAGAGAGAGAGAGAGAGAGAGAGGAGCAAGCTCGCATTGGATAGATTTTTTTCTTCCAGGCTGAGTTTTCACATGCTGATCCGCAAATATAAATAAATAAAAGGAAATATGCACACGAGAAGCCTGATCCCATTGTAATTTCCATTGCAAACGGGGGAAATAGACCCACACATTATATATGTGGAGATGCATTGATTGCATGGAATTCAACGAGCAAGGTAACGGCTCTTCCATTGCCATGTCTGTCCGTCGGGGTCTGTCCTCTGTGTGTGCGGGTGCGGGAGCGAGAGGCGCTGCCCGGGGGCACCGGGAGCTGCGAGGCCCCGGGAGCCGCGGGGAGCAGGGCAAGGAGCGGGGGCTGCTCTGCCCAGCGCCCCCTCCCCTCTCCGTGGGGCTGGGGGGGCCGGGGAGAAGCCGGAACAAAAGCAGAGGGTGGTGATTTTATTTTATTTATTTTTTTTTATTTAATCCCCCCACCCCACCTACCCACGCCTTGTGTTTTTTTTCCTCCCGCAAACCCACTCGGCGCTACTTTAGCAGTGTGAGATGCATTTTTCATCCAGCCACCGCGGCCTGGTTCTGTCAAGCTCCATTTCTTCTCAGAAGCTCTTTTAAGGGGAAAAAACAAGGAAATTAGAAGCCACGGATCGCCAGTGCTCTTAGTTGTGGGGTTATTTTTTGTCGTCACACCCTCTGTTTTTTAAAATGATGATTATTTTTATATCTGCTTAATTATGTCTGGGCGCGGAGAGCATCGAGGAGGCTTCGCTGGGCTGGGCTGCGCTGCCATGGCTGGGTGCCTCTTTGTTTTAATAAACATGCTTTGGGGGTTTTTATTATTAATTTCCCTCGCTCTACCCTGTAACCTTGCCAGCTCTGGAGGAATCATTGCTCCAAGCGGGAGGGAAATCGATTAAAAAAATGCATAAGCGCCACTTCCCAAGGAAAAGAACAAAAAAAAAAAAAAGCCCGAAGAAACAAACCCAAACAAACAAGACATCACAACAGTCCAGGAGGAAAAAAAAAAAAAGAAAGAAAAAAAAAGGAGGAGGAGGAGGGGAAGAGAAAAGCCTTAAATGGTCCCTGGAGCTGCGGCTCTGCCCCCACGGGCTGGGCCCGGGCCCGGCGCAGCGGCTCCCGCAGCCCCGCGCACTTTCCGCGCTTTCGCTTCGCCCTCGGGTGTGCGGCTGGGAAAAGAACCTTTGGGAAGGGAAGGGAAGGGAGGGAAGGAAGGGAAGGAAGGAGGGAGGGATCCGGCACGGGCCGGGTGTGCACGAGCTGCAGCTCCAGAGGTGCGGACCCGCAGTCCCCTCGCTTTTTGTCCTTTTCAATTATACATCGGTCCATGTGTGTGCTACCCACCGCTAGCGGGGAAGGTCATTTTCTCCCCCCTCCTTTCCACTCCTAATTTTCCTTCTCTTTTAAAGGAGAATTGTCTTTTTTTTTTTTTTTTCGCTCTCTCTGCTTGATTTTTAACAGCTTTCAAATATCGTTGCAGGGCGAAGAACTCTTTTAAAAACATTCTCATGTATTTAAACCCAATATTGCCTCCATATGGTTGGCCTTTCAAAACTGAATCCTCTTCTCTGAAACATGCAAGAAATATTTTTTTTTAAAGCAGCTAAAACGCTGAACTCCTTAAGAACAATAAAAACCTAACAGATAATTCATTTGCTTTTATCTTTTCGGGATTTTATTTTGTGTTGCTATGAAACTTTCACCATTCCTGATAGAGCCTTTAAAGCTAAGTCAAAATACAGCTTTTAAAACTCACTGCGGTTACTCGCATCAGATATAAACCATGTAATTTTTAAGCTCGTTTTCTCTGCTGGTGCAGTTTTATTTTAAATGTTACTGCTTAGCTCACTGCAGCCCCAATTCCACCCCCCGTTCACCAGCCCGAGTCCTCGTTACCTCGCACAGCGTTTGTCCGATTGATTTATTTGCACTTTTATATTTTAATTTTCTCGTCCATCCTTTTTGTATCTTTTTTTGTAGCTTTTCTTGTAACCGCCCGGGTCAAGAGAAGAACAGACGTCTAAAATTTTTCATTTTTTTATAAGAGGTGTAAGAAGTTGAATTTTCCTTGGGAATTGGGTGCTAGAAGTAGCCTCGTGTGCCAGCGGTGTGTTTCCTTCTTGAAACTGGAGCGCCGTGGAAGCTCCCACTTCCCTGGGAGGAAAGTTGGGATTTTAAAGCCCCTGGGCCGCAGCGAGCCCGGAGGAATTGGAGGTGGCCAAGCCTCGGGGGAGGCTCTGGAGCCCCCACCTCGAATCCCCCGACCTCCGGAGTCATTTGTGCGATGAGCTGCTTGTTCCACAGCCCCTCGGGTGCCTGGCTCGGGCCAGGCAGCCCTAAAACGCGCTGTTTACCTTTTCCAAAAGATGCATTCAATAATACCGCCTCCCCTTCCCCTCCCTCTCCACCCCCCCACCCCCCCCCCCCCCCCCCCCCCCAAATCCTATCATCCCTTGCGGGCTGCGATAATAAATAAAAGTCTTTATTTCTCCCTCTCCCAAAGTTAAAGGGCCTTGCTCCCTCCCTGGGCAGCTGCAAGTGAGTGCCGGGATGGTCGGGGCGGCTCGCTCGGAGCCACCCCGCTCGATAAACATCTCGATTTATATTAAACGTCAGCATTGACTTGTGCGTCTCTTATCTCTGCTCTCTCCCGATGTGTGCCTGCAGTGGGGGATTCGGCGAAGGAAGCTCGTAACATGGCGGATGGCGAGGAAGGCTTCGGGCTGCCCAGCACCCCGGCCGATTCGGAGGCCAAGGAGCTCCAGGCTGAAGCCAAGCAGGACACGCAGCTGGGAGCCACCAGCAAGTCGCCCACCTCACCCCAAGCAGCCTTCACCCAGCAGGTAAGCACCCACGTTCCTGTCCTTCAGCCCCGCCACTGTTTCCTTGGCTTATTTCCCTCTTTTCTCCACGTTTTGCCCTCTCCCCAGCTGCGTGGACGGGTTCTTTTAGGCCCCAGGCGAGGGCAAAGCCTCACCTGGCCGTGGGCCTCGTCCTGCTTTAGTGTTACTTGAGGTCGTGCTCAAGCGCTAAAGCTGTGGGGACGTGCCCGTCAGAGTTTTGGGGGTGTGGAGGAGCAGGACCCGAAATAACAGCGAGGGGAGCCCACCCTGCAGTGGCACCCGCACACCCACGAGAGTCCGTGCCTGAGGGGGCAAATGCACGGGAGAACCCCCACAGAGTGGGGTTCCCTTTGTACAGATGTAAATGTACATATTATGTGTGTATATATATATATATATGTATGTATGTATATATATGTTTGTGTGTGTGTGTGTGTGTGTGTGTCCACACCTTTATGTGCCCCTTGGACACCCAGGAGGGCACAGCTGCACCCCACAGCCCAGCGGCTGTCACGCGTGGACACCCCCAGAGCGACACGGGGTGCTTGGGGTGTCCCTCATCCCCCCCTCAGCCCTCGTCCTGCCGGGACACGCGTGGGCTCCCCCCGGGGTCTCCACTCTCCGAGCCACCCTCGGCTTCTTTCCCGTGCTGGGAGTGGAGGGGGAGAAATGCGGGCAAAGGAGATTTCCCAGCGCCATCCCTACTGCGGGGTCCCCCCGCAGAGCCCCGCCTGTCCCCCGGCAGGTACCCCCCGATGAACCCTCGGGGTGGGCGCTGGGACGGGCACCGGCGGCTCGGGGCCACCGGGGGCATTTGGAAAGCGATCCCCGAAGTTTGATGGGGCGCTTCGGCTGAGTTTTCAGCCAGGGGGAGAAGCGCTTGGTTAGGCTAGGGGTGTCCCCCGTGCCTCCCAGCCCGGGTGGAGGGATGTGTTGTTCCCACGGTGGCGTCTGTGCCAAACGTAGGGCTCGCAGCTCTTGCGGGGGAAAGGGAAAATCAGGGAGCGAGGGGAGCAGGGGGACACCCCAGGCCGCTCTAGCCTGCAGAACGCAGCCAGGGGGTGTAAATCACTCGTGGGAGGGTGTAAGTCTCCTCCGCTTGGCTCTGGGAGCAGCTGGGCCGGAGCGCCGGGGGATATCTCTGGGAGGATGCGGCTGGAGCCGGCTCTGGGGGCTCCCTGCCATCGCCTCCCGGCCCCACGACCCGCAGGACCCCGCTCTAGGCCTGCCCTAAGCCGGCCTGGAAGCCCTGTCTGGCCGGCTTTCAGACAGAGTTTTCCTGGGAATGCCCCGAGCTCCGGTCCGCAGAGCCCGGCCTTGCCTCTGCGAGCTTCCCGGCGGGGCTATCCCGGTTCCCCCCCGGGGCTATCCCGGTTCCCCCCCGGGGCTGTCCCCGTTCCCCCCGGGGCTGTCCCCGTTCCCCCCGGGGCTGTCCCCGTTCCCCCCGGGGCTGTCCCGGTTCCTCCCGGGGCAGTCCCCGTTCCTCCCGGGGCAGTCCCCGTTCCCTCCCGGGGCAGTCCCCGTTCCCCCCGGGGCAGTCCCCGTTCCTCCCGGGGCAGTCCCCGTTCCCCCCGGGGCAGTCCCCGTTCCCCCCCGGGGCTGTCCCCGTTCCCCCCGGGGCTGTCCCGGTTCCTCCCGGGGCTGTCCCCGTTCCCCCTGGGGCTGTCCCCGTTCCTCTCGGGGCTGACGCTCTGTGCCCTCCCCGCTCCGCAGGGTATGGAGGGCATCAAGGTGTTTTTGCACGAACGCGAGCTGTGGCTGAAGTTCCACGAAGTGGGCACGGAGATGATCATAACAAAGGCCGGGAGGTAAGAGCAGGGGGGTCCGCGGACCCCTCCGTGTTTGCGGGGACTCGGGGGACACACCCGCCTGGATGGGGGGCACTGGGCACCTCCCTGGCACAGGGACGGTCACGTCTGTCGTGTCCGAGCCCCCTCCGTGTGTGTGTGCCACTGCCCGGCCATGGAGAGCCCTCCCTGCCTGGACAGACGCGGCAGAAATTGTTTCTTCTGGCTTCTTTCTTAACCAGAACAGTTGGATCATTAATTCCGACTTCAGGCCTTTGGAAACTTTCCAGGCGAACGCGAGTTGCAACCACTTGGCCAAAAAGCAAACTTTGTTTAGAGCAGCTTGGTGGGCCATTATTATTATTATTATTATTATTATTATTATTATTATTATTATTATTAATATTGAAGATATTTGGCTCTTCTGCTTTTTTCCCCTCAAAGTTTTATGCCGTTTTACAGAGTTTTTTATTATTTTTGCTCTCTCTGGGGCGAATATTCCCAGCCCAGCCACTTCACCCCTTTTAAAAGTCTATGAGGTCTTAAGCTACTGTTTATAGCGAGATAACAAAGCTGTTTAGATGCAGAGATAGATGCGTCCGCAAATAAACATCATGTGGATGTATTTCTATGCGGGTGTTTATCTGCGTGGGTGTGCGGAAAAATAGGCAGCCTTGCAAATCCAACTTTATTGGGGTTCTAATCGTTTCCATGACTGGCTGTGTAAACCTGATCCGCAGATATTTCTATGCGCACGCGGGTATTTTGGAGGAGATTTTACATTTTCCTGGATTTTAATGTGGTGGAGGGTTGTTACATTGAAGAGTGGCCAGCGAGACGCAGTAAAAGAGTCTCTCCAGTCCTATCAACAAATTGGGGGCAGCCCGAGGGAGGATTTTTCGTTGTGATTTTCAATTAGAATCCTTGGAGGAAAGGGGAAAAAGCCTCCACGTGTAGGAATAGTTTTAAATTGTAGGGACACAATCAACAAGGCAGAATCAAACTTTCATTTTGCTCTGTCATCTGGTATTTGTTGTGGTCTTCCAAAATTTGCCTGAAGAGGGAGGGGGAAAATTAAATATCGAGCTGGTTGGATAAAGCTTTAGCGAATAGATCTCGCCTTCCCCTTGAACCTCGCTGCTGCAAAAATGGATTTGAAAGGGATTTGTGCCCAAAAGGACGTGGGATGAAGTGGAGGGGGTAAAGTCAGTGCTGGGATCACCCGAAAAAAAACCCCGGTTCATAGGGAGAAAAAAAAAAAAAGAAGGATTAAAAAAAAGAAATTCCTACTTTCGAAGGGAGACAGAAACCACCTTGCAGAAATTTCAAACAAAAATCGCTATGGACAGAGATCTCGTCTGGAGAGCAATAAAAGAGACATTCCCAGGGCAGGGGCTCGAGGGGAGATGCGGGCTGGGTTTCCTCCTTTACAGCATTGCCCGTGTTTGTTGTTGGCCAAGTCCCTGGTCCTGCTGCTCAGGTGTTTTCGATGGAATCTCCAGGTGCAGTCTGGTTTCTTCTCCCGTAAAACCTTAAAGTTCAACGCCCGCTTCCTTCGCTGGGCGCTTTTCGCCTCCCTTCAACTTTTTACAACCGAATTAAAGCCCAGCCCAGGTGCCCCACGGCAGCGATAAGGTCCCGAGCCTCGCAGAAGAGAGCAATATTTTTAGAGGTGTGGGGGTTTTTTAAAAATTTTATTTTTTGTTGTTTATGCGTGTTTTAAGTCCAGGGCTCCATTTTCATCTGCTTTATTTTTAAATATTTGGAAAGCTCGAACTAAAATAACAGCAGTGGTTTAAGTGCCTGCCTTGCAGTAATGGAAAATATTTCGAAAAGCCCTTGTCTTGTGTGTATCCGAGGGTTTCCAAGGATTTGTCAGGTGTGTTTGCTGCTGTCTCGGCTGTTCACGGATTTTCTCTTACACCTGAGTGTGAGCAGGGTTTTTTCCTCTGTATCTGTCCCTAGAACCTCAAGGTGTTCATATAAATGTATTTAAAAATGTTTTTACTTCTATATATGTAATACAGAAAAGTAAGTACTTCTATAAACATATACATTTATAGAGAGATATATAAATATAATGTTTTTATAGAAGTATCTACAACTTTTAAAATAAAACTTTTTTTTTTGGCAAATTTCCTCTCCCGTTCCAGAGGTTTATGGAGGGAGGGAACTAACTTGCCTTCCAAAAATTCTCACGCTCACATTCGTTGAAAAAAAACGGAGATTCAAAACCTCGGTAAAAGAAATAATTAACAAAACTACGAATAGGCGAGGAGGTGAATAAAAAAGCCCGTTAGTCTAGAAATTCTGATTTTGTTTTGATAAATCAGCCTGTGTGCCTCGGATGGGACCCAGCACCACCCAAACTTTCCCCAAATTCCAAGGGGCAGGGCACGCCCGAGCCTTTTGGGAAGATCCACTCGGGAAGGATTTTTTGCTAAATGTTCCCCCCTGCAATGTCTCCTGCTCGCGCACACACACGGAACCACCTGGGCAAACTTTCTCTGCTTTTATACTTTTATTTATTTATTTGTTTATTTATTCAACAGGCGAATGTTCCCCAGCTACAAAGTGAAGGTCACTGGACTCAATCCAAAAACGAAGTACATCCTGTTGATGGATATCGTACCAGCGGATGACCACAGATACAAATTCGCGGATAATAAATGGTAGGCACGCGTGGGGGAGAGGGACGAGACCTCTGGGCTGCCCGGGTGGGAGAAATCCTTCAATCAGCGGCTCGTCCTTCTTTTTTCATGTAAAGTGTTGGGCTGCAGGAGCCTCACCGGAGCGTAGTGGGATGCTCCCACGGCCCCTGGGAGAGAAATGCATCCAAAAAAAAAAAAAAAAAAAAAGGAGAAACCACAGAAATTCTGTTGCAATTACCGAATTCTGTTTTGGGATTATTTGCTATTGTGGAGCTGATGGTTTAATTATATTAAGGAAGGGAATTATCTCTGGGCAGGAAGATCTTTAGGGATTGATTCTTTGCTCCTGGCTCGAGGGCTGTGAATCGGGACAGGGGGAAGGATGGGGTTAAACGGGCAAGCGGCGAGAGCCATCTCCGACGGGAAAGGTGCCAAAGAGCTCAGTTAATTCAGCCAACGGTGCTGGAAATGCCTTTTCTCCCCAGGTATGGGGTACCTCAGTGGGAAGAATCCCAGGAAGGGAGGGACGGGGAGCAGGAACCCCAGGAAGGGATGGACAGGGAGCAGGAGCTCACGGTAGGGGAAAGACGGGGAGCAGGAACCCCAGGAAGGGATGGACGGGGAGCAGGAACCCCAGAAAGGGAAGGACGGGCAGCAGGAACCCCAGGAAAGGATGGACAGACAGCAGGAGCCCCAGGAAGGGAAGGACGGGGAGCAGGAACCCCAGGAAGGGAAGGACGGGGAGCAGGAGCCCCAGGAAGGGAAGGACGGGGAGCAGGAGCCCCAGGAAGGGACGGACGGGGAGCAGGAACCCCAGGAAGGGAAGGACGGGCAGCAGGAACCCCAGGAAAGGATGGACGGGGAGCAGGAACCCCAGGAAGGGAAGGACGGGGAGCAGGAGCCCCAGGAAGGGACGGACGGGGAGCAGGAACCCCAGGAAGGGAAGGACGGGCAGCAGGAGCCCCAGGAAAGGATGGACGGGCAGCAGGAGCCCCAGGAAGGGATGGACGGGGAGCAGCAGCCCACGGGCCGTCCCCACGCGGCCGCAGCTCAGCCCCGTGTCCCCACTCAGGTCGGTGACAGGCAAGGCAGAGCCGGCCATGCCCGGCAGGCTGTACGTGCACCCCGATTCCCCAGCTACCGGCGCCCACTGGATGAGGCAGCTGGTTTCCTTCCAGAAGCTCAAACTCACCAACAACCACCTCGATCCCTTCGGACATGTAAGTACCGGGGCTGGGACAAGGGCATCGTGCGTGTCCAGCACCCAAGCGGGGTGTCCCCCACCATCGAGGTCGTGCCGGTGTCACCCACCCTCAAATCCAGGGGTGCTGGGGTGGTATTTTCACCCCTGAGAGAGCGGGATGAGCGCCACCGAGGATCCCCCAAAAATAGAAGCATAAACCCTTCAACTCGGGTTGTTTCGTGGGAATTTATTCCAGACCCCTGGGCCTGGAGTTCGAGAGTGCATGAAACTCTCCTGGTTTACTTGAGTATTTGGTACTTGATTTTAATCGCATGGGGAGTCCCGGATCGTTAAAATCCGCCCGCTGCCTCCGGGAATTTGCCCAACAGGTAAAATCAATCAGGCATAAGTAGAGGAGGAAATAGGACCTAAAACGACGTAGATCCGTCGATCAGGGAAAAAAGGAAAAAGTAACAATAATTAAAGAAAATTAGAAAAACTGAAGTCCCGCTAGAACTTCTTGGGCATTAAAAAGGTCTTTGCGAGGCTTGTGGGGTGAAAATTTGTGTGAATTCTGCAGCCAGGAACAGCCCTCCTTCGAAAGTCTCCAAAGATGCAAATTCCTCTGAGCAAATATATATATATGCATGTATGATAATTTATATAAAATATATATATATATATAACTGAACGAATATGTGAATCCAGATCCCACCAGCCCTTTCCAAGAGAGGATTTTTCTCCAGTCTCGTTTCAACACTTCAGTTTCATTTTTTCCAAGCGGTTTTTTTTCCCTTCGCTTTTAAATGATAAATCTTGTGCTATTAAATCCTCCCCCACGTGGTAGCCGAGAAGTGAGAGGGGTTTAGGGGAGAGAAGCCAGCAGAGTCCCCAGCCCACCCCAGTGCTGAGCGTCCTTCCACAAGTTCTCCTTTGCACCTCCGTTTGCGGGGGTTGATTTCCTTTTTCTTTGTATAATTCGAATTTTATTTTCATTCTACCTAGAGCTGGTGGCAAAGGGGTTTGCAAGGGCTGCTCCCCAGGGATCAGGACGTTTCCCGAAAGAAAGAGGGAGGGGAAAGCCGGGGTGCTTTTGGGGAGAAGGGGGGGATCCGGCCCGGGGGGAAGGGGCCAGGCATCCCCGCTGGGAACAGGCGGCTCTGGGGAAAAAGTCCCTCTAAACAAACCGAAGACGCTGAGGGGACAATAAGGGACTTCAGAGGAGGAGCTGCGCCAGGAGCCTCTCAATTAGAGTAGCTGTAATGAAATTAAAAACCATTAGATCGTTCACCGTTGATGTCTACGACTTTCCTGGATGTCAAAGCAATTTGCTTAAACCCCCGGGACGGGGGAGGCGGCGGCGGGACGCGCTGCGTCTCTCTGTCGCCAAGGTCCGGCAGTCATTATCGGGCCCGAGCGGCCCCCCGCCGCCGCCGCCCCCCATCTTCCCCCGAGATTAACCCGGTACCGAGCAGGGCCCGCTTTTTATCTGGAACACAGCGCGCCGGCCCCTCCCTGCTCCGCACCGTCCTCTCCTTCCCATCCTCTGCGGGTGGCTGGCGGGAGGGATATCCCTAAATCCCTAAATCCCTCCGGCTCGCTTCCCTCGCTCTTCCTTCACTCTTGACCCCCCTGGGATGGGATTGGGGGTGTTGAGATGCCGGCGCCCCCCATTTGTCCCCAACACGTGTTGGGGGAGCAGTTCTGGCCCCTCCGGGGTTTGTGTGGCAGAGCAGGGCTGGGGAGGGGGCAGCAGGTGAGAGCCGCCTTTCACAGCACCTCCCGGCCCCGCTGGGCTCCTGCGTGGGGGTCTCTGGAGAAATCCGTCCCCCGAGCCCAGCACCTCAATCTGCCTTTCGAGGTGGGTCCTGAGAAGGACAGAGGTTTTGAGGAAGAGGCTGCGGATTCTTGCCGGTCTCTGTCCTTCTCCTGCCCTGGGAAGGGGGGAATGCACCGTGCTGCGTCCCCTCCATTCCCACGGCATGTCCTCTCCTTCTCCCCTCGCCCAGATCATCCTGAACTCCATGCACAAATACCAGCCCCGACTTCACATCGTGAAAGCGGACGAGAACAACGGCTTCGGCTCCAAGAACACCGCCTTCTGCACCCACGTCTTCCCCGAGACCGCCTTCATCGCCGTCACCTCCTACCAGAACCACAAGGTGAGGGGCTGGGCCGGCCCCGGCAAACCAACCCCTTCCCTTCCCTTCCCTTCCCTTCCCTTCCCTTCCCTTCCCTTCCCTTCCCTTCCCTTCCCTTCCCTTCCCTTCCCTTCCCTTCCCTTCCCTTCCCTTCCCTCTTCGTTTTCTTCTCCTGTTCCCCTTGTCTTTTCTTCTTCTCATCTCCCCTCCCCGTTCTTTTCTTTCCTTCCCCTTTCTCTCTCCTTTTCTTCCTTTTCCTTGTGCCCTTCTTTTTCTTCTCCTTGCCCTTTCCCCTCCTTGTCCTCTTCCTTTCCCCTCCCTTGCTCTTTTCCTTCCTCCCGTCTCCTTTTCTCCCCTTCCCTTTTTTTTCTCTCCTCACATCCCCATCCCATCCCCTCTGTTATTCCTGGCCACACAAAACATCCAAAGCCGGGCTCGGGGCGAGCCGGGGAGTGGGAATGAGCTCACCAGGATGCTTTGCTCACATGGAGACGACCAAGCGAGGAAGTTTGCTTTATCTTCTCCCCCCCCGTGGGTCAAAGGCTCCTAATCTGGAGGAGGGAGCCGGGCGCTCCCCTCCGCGGCCGGGCGCTGATAACCCGGCTGCCCACGGGGGGCTGCGGGCTCGGCAGCCGGGAGGCCCGGGCAGGAAAGGGAGGCTCAGCTCCCGAGATCAGGCAAACAAAGCACGAAAATAACGGGATGGCTTTGTCTTCTGCTGGAATAGCAAAGGGTTGGGTGGAAAAAGGGTTTTCTTGGCGTGCTGTCGCTGCCCCTCTGTGAGGAGCCCGCTGTTCCCGCTCCTTCCCTGCTTGGTTTTGTGATTCCCCACGCAGCAGAGGAGGAGGAAGGCTGAAGGTTGGTGGCAGGGTGGTTCTCCACAGATGAATCAGGGATGTCTTTCACTAATTGTCCCTTGTCACAGGCCTTCTCTAGGGCACAGTCCTGTGAAAACTCAATTTCTTTCAGCAAAACAGCAAATTCCTCTCTTAATCGCATTGAAAGTGCTTACTATAAACTTGCACTTACAGGCAGGCAGGTAGGATGGCTCCTTTGTACCCGACAGAATAATGGTTTCTCAGACAGAAAAAAGTCATTTAGCACCCCAAAGAAATCCTGGATGCTTTCCTGGAAATGCAGGTTCCTAAACCCGTGTGAAACAACTGCATTTCCTCCATCCATCAGCTGACCAGTAAGCTGCAGAGAGCAGAGCTGGGCTGCATGAGAAAGAGTGTTCCACCATAACTAGGGAGAAAGGAAAATACTTCCCTGCCCTTTAAAATAGGAGCTGCTGGCACAGCCGGGACAAGAAAACCGAATCCAAATTGAGTCCTTGCCAAATTATGCCTTAAATTATAACTCCACTGTGGATGCTATAAAATCAAGTTTAACTTCTGGTTGATGGATTTGGAGAAAGAATATAATATTAATAGAAGTGGGAGTTAATAAAACAGGACACACTGCCTGCTTTAAAGGCATTTCCCGAGGAGAAAACAGACGCGAATGGAACTGTTCTCCTTTGAAGAAAAGCGGGGCTCTTTTATAGGAAAAGAAAGGATCATGCAAATAAAATGAAAGCAAAGCAGGAGCATGTAAGTACAGTAGTTTGGGAAAACTGCCATGCTAGGAGGAGCAGGAATATTTGATTGTAAATCAGCAACATCTGTGTGATAAGAAATGACATCTGTGTATCTGACGGAGGCAGGAATCCCCACAGACACGCACGCTCCCAGCCCAGCAGACACTCGCACCCACCAGGACACATTTTACACACCCCTGACACGTTTTACAGACTCTGACATCCCTCTGTCCCCCGACACACACATTGCTCCTTGTGCTGCCTGCAGTCGCGGGGGGGGAAAGGAGGAAGAGTGGCTTTAACCCCAAGATAAAATCCCAGTTGAGAAAGATAGAGCCATAAAAATAATCCAGGGGCTGATCTTCCCTAAATGGCATCTCCTTGCAGGGAATGAAATTTGTAGCTCGCCCCAGTGCAGATGGGGCTGATGTTGGGGTTGATGCAAATGCTGAGGGAAAACACCCTCCAGCTGAGGTGGGTGAAACTGAGTTGGGATCTTTTCCACCAACAGAAACCTGAGCTCAGCTTTCATAGCTGAGAGGTTGCTTGGAAAACCAGATTTTCCTCTTGCAACACAGGCTGCATTTCCCCTTGCCATCAAGGACGGCAGTCCCCTGATACATGGGGCATCCCCAGCTCTTGCTGTCAGTACACTGCTGATTTTTTCCCCATTTTTCTCTCTCACCTTCACCCCTCACCTGTAACTCATCCTTCATCCAATCTTTCCCATCCATCCCACCCAGCCTCTGATGTATTTTACACAGAGATTTGTACACCCATGTACTTTACACACACACAAATTCATCCTTGCATGGGGTTTAGGTTTCAAGAGCTCTGTTATAGCTGAATTCTATTACAGAATTAATTATGTGACTCACCCCAAAATCCATTTGGGTCCATGCTTACACAGCTTATAGAAATACCTGCTTGCTTCCAGATAGGTCAATTTATTTCAAGAGCACAGCTGCAATCCCAATGTAGGGCTTGTGCTTATTTCCCCTGATAATTTAGACAGCCTGAAAAGATATTTAAGCACCCTGGGATCTCCCTCTCCTCAGCCCTGCTCCCCAAAAAGAGGCTTAAGCTATGAAGAGAGTTTTGGTGAAGTTTTCAGGGTGGTTGTCAGCAGCTCTATTGGTCACCTCCTCCCTCTCTGCTAGCCTTAAAAACACCCCCAGAAATACTGAGGTGTTAAAAAAGGTCACATGCACATTTCATTTCCTTGCCATTTACACAATGGGTGCTTGCAATCGGGTTGATTCCCAAATATTAACTTCCCCTGCAGTTAAGCACCGTTTTGCTGTAGTTTAAATCATTTTGTTACTGGCTCGTATTTATTAGGTATGAGCTCTTGCTTAGGACCAGGAAATGAACCTAATGGACAGAAATAATTAAGGTTCTGCCCTCACGAGGGTTCTTTCAAAAGCAAGAATTCACAACAATTATTCTCATTAATTTTTACAACCTGCTTTCCCCCCTAGCTGGACTTGGGCTTTATATTGGTTCCCCCCCTCAGGATATCCGGTTTTATGCTGATTTCCACCCTCCCCACCCTAAGTTATTTAACATTCTTGGTAGCCAAAATTCTTCCAAGGAAACGTTAGCCCCAGGTGGGATGCTATGGGCACCCAGAAATGCTGCGTGCAGCAGGGTGAGGCAGAGGAGCAGGGCAGGGCACGGCTGAAGGCTGGATTCACTCCCAGATGTCTGGTGGGATTTCTGAATTCAGAAGTTCATCCTTCCCCTAAAAAGACCCAGTGCTAAAATCACCTGGTGAGTCAGCTGGTGCTCCATTCTGGGCAGTTCTGGAGAGCTCCCTGTCCCCTCTGAGCACGTGACTTCTTGTCACTGTGTTTGAGGGCTGGAGGTCCTTGGGTGTGGAGTGGTTTCTCCTGAGAGCTGTGCTTGCCTTGTCTTAGGTTGCACGTGGCCACCTCCACCACTTCAGCAGAGGCCACCAAGTGCAGTGGCCTGGCTGGCATCTCACTAGGGTCATTGTTCCTGTTTTTCTCCATCTTGTTGGCAAAAGGGGACAGCCCCTCTCCTTCCCCCGGGCAGGCTCTTCTCCAAAGAGGGAGAGAGTCCCTCCCAAGTGCTGAGCGAGACAGGACAACCTGGGGTTAAGCAAGATGAGACCAAGTAGCTCCTCTTCGTCACCAGACCTGGTGGCTTCTGTGCAGCCCTGGGGCACCTGAGGAGGGCAGTGAGCTGCTCCTGTTTCCCTGAGCCTCTCTGGGGCTCCTCACATCTCTGCTCTCACATCCTTAGTGCTGTTCCAGGCCTTGGTGGGACAGTGCTTCCTTCCAGAGGTCTTGTGCCCTTCTCAACTGTGGCTGAACCAGCCTTGTCTCCTTCTGTCCCCAGTCTTGTCCCTGCTCCCTGCCAGCCCTGAGCCCCTGGACCATTTTGCTCCTCAAAGCAGCCCTTCTCCTCAAGCTTGGCCAAGGCAACCTCTGGATCCAGCTCCTTCCCACCTGCAGAGTCCTCTCCTTCTCCCAAAACTCTGTGCCAAGTCTCTCTTCCCATCCTTCGTCCTCGTGCCCCAGTTCAGCCAGCAGCCTCCTCAATGAGCCCCTCTGTCTCACCCCAGTACCTCCAAACAGCCTCCCAGTCCCTCCCATTTCCTTCACTGGCTTTGGGTTCAGCAGCATCTCCCCTCTGCCAGCACCTCCCCCTCTCCTCCCTTCTCCTGGCCTTTACCTCAGGCTCTGAGTCCCAGCTCCCCATCCAGCTCCTCTGCTTGGCCCAGATGCCCGTGGGCTCAGCAGGCACCTTGTCTTCATCTATTTCTCTCCTCCCCACTCCTCTGGTTTGGCTTCTTCCTCCATCCTGCCTTGGTTTCCATGTGGGCTACGTGAGAGTGTGAAAGAAAAAGTCTCCGTGCTCTCCAGTGCCAGGGCCAACCTCCCGTGGCTCCCAGCACTGCCAGCTCCAGCGGTGGCACAGCTGGACCACGGTCACCTGCAGGCCAGGGAGAACACGGATCCCGAGGAGAGGGGAGGTTCCTGAGTGCTCTGCACCTCTCAGGGTGATCACCTGCACCTCTTCAGCACTAAACTGATCTATTTTTTTCCCCAACCAGTTTTAAATTCTCCAAGTGGCACAGATCTGAGATAGAACTCAGAAATTAATCCTCGCAGAACATGAAGTCTTTTTCCAGAATACCCAACCTTTCTTAGTTTCAGAAGAACCCAAAGAGATCAAAGAGGGTGTAGTGTTTTCCCTTAGCTTAAGCGCTTATAAAAGATGTTGATAGCAGAATAAGTAAATAAAATAGAGCCGGGAGCACATCACCCCTAACAAAGTTTTAACTTTATTCCAACTTCTAAAGCGAGAAGCAATTGAGAAAAATCTTATAATGGCAAGTTCTTGCTAAAAAAAAAATACAAAACGGAAGTTTTGATTTTGGCCATAATGATATTCATGAGCCCTTAGGCACAAATCCCATATAAATACATATCTTTGGAAAAGGAAAAAGAAGTAAAGCATCTTTCTTGGACCTAACTCAGTGCAAAGCTATGTTTTGTCATGCTGGAACTGAAGATGCTCTTGGGAAGGTCTCAGCTGAAAAGCCTTGTGTCAATTAGCCAAGAGAAAGGAGCACAGGGGGAGCAGCCCAGGGATTCTTTTGGGATTCCCAATTCCATTGGGAACTGTCACTTCCTGTTAAAGTGAAGATGAACCCATAGATCAGACAAGCCAAGAAAAGTGGAAATCTGGGAGGCTTTGCCTGGCAAAGCTCTGGTCTCCAAGGGTCTGTGGCAGCTTCAGGACCCGGTGGAGCTTTGCTGTTGGTTTCTGTCAGTAACAAATGCGCAAACAAAGCCCTTCAGTTTTATTGAACCTGTGCTGTACAATTCAGCCCTGGGCACTCTGTCTTAATGACCTTGCAGGACGTTGTATTTTGTTTTATTTTTCATGAGGTAATTGTCATTTGACTTTCTGACAGCTTTTCTTCCCCCCTGCCATCCCCTCCCCCCCCCCCCCCCCCCCCCCCCCCCGAGGTAGAGTCAATTAAACTCAGTTTTGCTGTGACAAAGCTGATCCAGAAGAAGGTCATTTCCACCCCTGCATTTGCTTTTCCACCTCTGAAATAGTTTGGAAGTCAGGCAAAAAAATGGCCAAATGAAATATCTTCCACAGGTTGTTTGCTAAAGCAGGGATTCACCAACCTTTTCTCTATTTTCTAGTTTGTTGTGTACAGCTTTGTTAAATCTGGCTTGGGCTCTCCTGGCTTTGTTGTGGCTGATGCCACGAGTTGTCACCTAGGGAAACTTTGCTCTGGAAGCTCCAATCTATCTGAAGTAAACCAAAGGTCTGAGAACTAACTCTAAACCTGTAGTCCCTGGTTTTTAGATGCCTTCAATTCAGCAGATCCTTAATTTTAAGGAGGCTGAAGTTGGCCGTGATTCTCTTGGGGATTTTGGCCACCAGCATCAAGACCTTTGCTTGCAGTTGCGTTCCTCGTGTGGGTCGGGGGATTTCTCTACTCCTAAATCAGCAGATTTACAATACTGAGGTCTCACTTTGATATTTTGGCTGCTATTTTGGTGGTCGATTAAAAGCGTGAAGAATCAAACGGGGCATTCAACTGAGGCACTTGAACAAGGGGCTGGAGCACTGCTGGCTCCTCCTCCAGTGACCAGAGTGCACTGGGGACCTGTGAAGGCACTGCCACCCAGCCCAGAGCCCTCTGGCAGTCCCCATCTCCCTCCCTTGATTCCAGCAGGGAGCCGAGGCTCCCAGTGCAGGCGCCTTGGTTAAAATGCCTTCGGTCAGGTTGGGATGAATCTGATCCTTTGTGCCTTTGTGTGCTGGTGCCAATCCTGTAAATCCTCACTCACTGAAGGACCTCGCTTATGTGAGCAAATATTGCCATTGGGGTCAGTGAAGGAGGACAACTCCTACATTTACAGGGCTTCAGGAACATTCAAAATGTTGAATAATGCCTATTATTCATTCTAGAAGAGTCACCACCTTCAAACCAATAGGCTTTGCAAAGTACACAGCTGGTTGTGTAATAATTTGGGGCTTTTAATTACAAAATGCACCTCAGTTTTATTGCTAGAGAATGGCCCAACTGGTAAATTGACCCCAAGAGATTGTTTGTTTACCCTTCTCTTTGAAATCTGAAATGAGGGACCAAAAAAAAAAAAAAGTGCTAAGGGCTTGTTTACGTGCTGAAGTATGGTCCTGATTTCATGGGAATGCCTGTGGAGATAAGTGTAAGTGTGGTGGGGGGCTCTGTGAGAAATTTGGGGCTGAATGAGGCAAAAATGGTAAATAAACAAACAGCCTTTGGAAAAAAATATGCAAAAAAGACAAGGAAAGAGCAAAATAATCTGGTTGTGCATACACCTGGCGAGGTTCGCTATTGACACTGGGCGAGCCAGATTTTCCTCTTTGGATTTTGGCAGGGAGGTGGGCCCGGTTGTTTGTACTTGACTCAGTGAACATGGACCTCTGTCTGCTCTCCCTCCGTTAATTCTGAGCTCTTTCCTTCCCCTTGGCCAACTTTCAATAGGAAGGAAGGACGGGGTTTCCATAAAACGCGGTGAGAGCATCAGGTTCCTCCAGTGGCAAACACGGGGCTGTCTTTCCTCCTTGGCAAGTGTCTCTCCTGATTCCTTGCTGAGAGCTCAGACTGCCAGACAGTGATGGAAAAAAGAGGAAAGAAAGAAAACATAAAGGGAATTTTCCCCTCTTCTGCCTAAATGTTGGGGCTTTGCAGCAATATCATACCTGATGCAGGCTCAATCCTCTTCTGCCAAGTCACCAAAGCATTTGCATGGCAGAGTGAGTTTTTACAAAATCCACAGGGCAGCTGAGGGTGTTGCTGGTCAACAATTAATATTGGCTTAAATGACAAGCCCTGCTCACCAAAACTCAGGAAAAGTAGTGCAGGAGGGGATTGAATGTCTTTGAGCAGCACAGTCCCTTTGGGTAGGGGTTTGGCCTGCCCAGCAGCTGCTTTAAATGTTACATTTAGATGTTTTAAGAGAACCAAAGTTGAGTCTGAGGGGCGTAATCTGGCTAAACTTTAGATTCTCAAGGTAGCTGACTTAGTGAGCAAACTGGAATTGATGGGGAGACAAAAGAATTTTCCAGGGTTTGATGGGTGGAGTTGCCCTCAAAATAATTTAGGTAATTAGTTGATGCAGAACTGTCAGGTGCGGGGCAGGATGGCAGATGCAGAGCACCTGGAGCACATTTAGCTGGTCTGAAACACCCAAAGGGTGAGAATGAGGGTGCAGGGTCTGAGAGGTGAGGTTTTGGTCTTGCCTGTGCATTGATGAGAAAATACTTGTTGGGATTTGTTCGGACCCAACTTCCATCCCTGCTTCTCCAAGCAGTGAAGCCCTTTCTGTCCCAACAGCAAAATGAAAGTAAGAACTCTCAGCAGGTTTTCTCCAGAGAAAAATGTGTGTGTGCAGTCCCACAGGTGAGCTGTGGGACAAGCCTGGGAGAAGAGAGAGGCTGTCGACAGGAGACACTTTTCCTGTGGAACATTCCAGGGAAAGGCCCATCTGGGGTGGTCAGTGCCTGAGCTGAGGGATGACAGGAGTTCCTGCAAGCTGTGTTTTCCCTCCCATCCCACCTGCCTGGGGTGTAATAACCACTGTCCCCTCTCTCCCAGGCCATGCCTTGGACTGGCGATGACCCCGTTGCATTTCCTCCCTTTCAGATCACCCAGCTGAAGATTGAGAACAATCCCTTTGCCAAAGGCTTCCGTGGCAGTGACGACATGGAGCTCCACAGGATGTCCAGGATGCAGAGGTAACGTGTGTCACCCTCATGGCCACCAGAGCCATCAGGGCTTTGCTTGGCACATCCCTCATGGCTTGGCCTGAGCCAGGACACGGTGCCACTCCCTGCCTTGGCATCTGCATGGCTGCTCTACGTCAGGTTGTTGGAATACTCCCAGGACATGGGGCCAAAATCCTGGACCTCCTGCTCCCAGGGGAATTCCTTAATTGCTGCGTGGCAGAGGCAGGTCCTCACCTGTGGGATGCTCTCTTGGTCACAGAGGATGTGCATTTCTTTCAGACCTGTCCCCATCCAGAACAACTTTTGGCTTTATACTAAACTCTCTTCTCTGGGGCTGCAGTGCACTTAGACCCATTAAAAACTTGGACTAGCTGAGAGAAACTCTGGCCACCAGGTTACTGTGGAAGAATTCCTGAGTACTCCTTTCTCCCAGGTGACAGTTGTTTAAAGACAGAGCTCCCAGCCTTGTTTTGGGAGTAGGTTTTTGAAGCCTGCTCCGGCTGCCTCTAGATATGGTGGTGGAGAGTGCTGTGCTCTGTTGTTACTGGCTTTGGAGGGGTTTTGGCAGGAGGAGAGTGTTTGCCTGCTGGGTTCTGGATGTGCAGAGCAGGAGCAGAGGTGTGGTGGCTTCAGGTTGAAGAAGGAAAGGTTAGAAAACATTTGGATCTCCAGGTCCAGGTGGCTGAGGAGACCTTTTTGAATCTTGGCTTGGCTGCAAGTATTTAAGCTGAAAAGCAAGCCTAAATCTTTTTTGAAAATCCTGTTTAATGTCCTTTTCTAAATGTCAGGTCCTGCTGGTAATTAACTCCGTGCTTTTCCCTTCACTTGGAACTTTCTCAGTGTGTCAAGCTGCTTCCTGGTGCAAATGTTTTGCAGGAATGGTGCCATACCCATGGTTCTAACTAAGACAGATGGAGATTTTCAATAGAGCATTTTCCAGGAGGGGAGGAACCACTGGGATCTTTTATTCTCTGGCTCCTGCTGGGGGGACCTGCTTTGGGACCTTCTGATGGGAAGGTTTTCCCCACTGCCCACCCAGCAGCCAACTCTAGGTGGTCACTTCTGGTTGTTGTAGTTGATGACCTGAGCGTGGCTCTCTGTAGCCAGGAAAATTGTGTTGTCAAGCACTAAATAATTCCTGCAAACATGCTCAGAACCCGCCTCAAACTGAGCAAATGTCCTCCTGTGTACAAACGTTCAGCTTCTGCCCCAGAAAAGCTGAGATAGGTGTATAGAAAAGGTATAGGTGACACTTAATCTGCTCCTTCGAAATCATCTCTGTGATCTCCTGAATGTGCCCTGTGTTCCCTGCCTGCCCTTTCCAACAGATCTTGGCAGGATCTGTCAATATTTATTTATTTATGGTGGCACTACCCCTTGAAATAACTCCCCCCACCCTATGCCAGTCTCCCAACTTCTACTGGAACTTGAGTGATGATGTGTTGTCCCCCACCCCAGGATTTTTTTTTGCTGCCAAACCACCCTTTCATTACAGCCACTGGAAAGATTTGAAGGTTTGGATTCACTTCTTTTTTTTTTTTTTTTTTTTTTTTTGAGCAGGAGGGAGGAGGTGGAACAGGGAGGACTCTTAGGAAGGGCTCGGTGCCATATGAAGAGCATGGCATCAAGCCACACTGAGCCCATGCTAAAAATTGATTGGCATTTTTATGTAGGGGCTGCGGTCGATGATCCAGGGAACAGAAACACTTGGAATATATAAATACATTACTCAGGCCTGGCAGGGCTGGAAGGGTTAAAATCGTTGCCTTTACAGGATTAATTTCTGATGTTCATTTTAATAACTTAGCAGAGGAATGGCTGTGTGCCTTTACAAAGGTGGCATTTTTTTAAGGGAGGGCAGGATAAGATGATTATAGTAAAATAAAGACCCATTCAAGGTTGCAAATATGTGCCTACCTTTGTGGGTTTTTTTTATGTAGATATATGAATATATCAAAAATTATATATGAAAATATATAAAACCATATATAAAATCAGTTATATATATGTATAAATAAATTGTGGCTATAAAAAATAGGTTGTGTCTGTGAGATAAAGAACCATTCAGGATTGAGAATGTTGCAGAACTATGCCCTGCCTTTTGTGGGTTTATACAGATTCAACACATAAATATATATTAAAATGTAATTAAATTTATATATTATATATTTTGACATATAAATATATGTTTATGACGTTGTTTCCCAGTGATGGACCAGTCAGTCTGTCCTGGTTTTAGGGAAATGATGTCCATCTATGTCCTTGGAGAATATGGTGGGATGCATTTTTAATGCTATTCCTTCATTATGAAAAAAAGCAGCTGGAGAACCCCCACATTTTTTCTAACAGTGCACTGAAACTGCTGACCTGACATTCACCATGGCTTCCAATCCATCCCTCTCCATGGCTTTCTTCTTCACAGGGCCTCCCCTCCCACATTGCTTTTTTTTTCCTCTTGTTTCCCAGAAAAAAAGTTAATAAGTCTGTCCTGGTAGAACTTCATTCAGGAGTGATGTGAAGCCTTTCAGCAGCAGAGAATTTCATTGAGAAAGAGCAGCCACAAGCTCCAGAGAGATCCAAATTCCAGGGAATGTCCATTTGCCTCCCACTGCCTTTCTTTCCTGAAGCACAAGAGGTGCCTTCAGCTGTGGTGGGATGGACTCTCTGGGAAGAAGAGGTTTTTCAAAGTTTTCAAATTTCTGAGCATGAGATTGAGTTTTATATTTTATTGATTAGGGGAAAAAAAAACCCCAAAAACATTAAAAAGAAAGGAAGATGCCTAGAGGGATGTGAGTTTTACTACATTTATGGGTTTGGGGCTGGAGCACTGCAGGGAAGCAATTCTGGTCAACCCTGTAACCAATTCTTGCTGCTCTTCTGCAGTTCCCATTGTCTGTGGTGGTTCTTATGGGGGCTGAGGAGCTTCTGGAAGGCCCTGGTTATTTTGCCATTTAATTAATTTTGTAAATGAATGCAGTTCAGCCCTTGAAGCTTCTCTTGGAAAGGCTTTTGAGGGGGATGATGATGCCATGAAATGGTGGCTCTTGGCTCCCTCGATGGGTACTCTGAGCACTTGAAAAGTGACCAAGAAATCCAGAATGATCCATGTGACAGGGAAGAGTGACAGCTCAGTCTGACGTTGTGGCTGTGTTTTCTCCATCAAGGATCACGAGCCACTTTGCTACCTTTGGCATTAATCCACAGCAATCTTCTTGGCTCCAAAGGAATTATTCCAAAGATTGCTATGTGTCATCGAGAACAGAAACAGAGCCGGACACAAAATCAGTTCCATGAGTCAGAGCCAGCGTGACAGAGATGACAGTGCATTTTGGGGTGCCAGCAGAAGAAATGGATGAGACTCTGGTCTTCCCTGGCATTCCAATGTCCTGTTGGACTGATAAACACCAGGCTGACTTGTACATGTTGGTCTCAGTCTTCTGCACATGACCTCTTCTTCTTGTGTCTCCTCATTTCACCTTTAATCCACTTCCATTTCCCAGGTTCTGTCACTGAAATCTTCCAGGACTCATCCTCTGTCTGAAAGGGTTCCAGTGTGAGACTTGGTGTTATAACATCTGCTGGGGAGAGGATGCTTTCCTCCAGCACACATCCTCTGGGGAAATTTTCCTGGTCCCGGTTGAAACTGCAGGCTTGAAATGTGTTCTGTAGAATTTGACAGAATTCAGATGAAATCCAAAAGGAAGCAGAGCAGACCTCGCTTATGCACAGCTTGTTTGAAGTGAGAAAGCCACTCAAGAAACACAGGGTAGCTGCAGTTTCTGCCATTGACCTTCCTTCGGGGGATGTGAGCAGCAGAAGCTCAGCCCAGCACGAAGGGATGAGGTGCTGCCTCTGGCCCACACCCATTCTCCAGCTCCTCTTGTGTTCCTCTTATTCCAACATCTTTTTCTGGATAACTGTATCTTTTAATCTGCTAATGAGAGGTCTTGGTGTCTCCCTGGTTCTTTTCATTGCTGGTTCTTGGGTTGGTTGCAGTGATGGCTTTGGGCTGCACTGCTCAGAGGAGCTGCTAACAGAATGCAGGATCATCACCGAATGCTTTGGGTTGAAGCGACCTTAAAGATCATCTGGTCCCACCCCTGCCATGGGCAGGAACGCCTCCCACTGTCCCAGGTGGCTCCAAGCCCTGTCCAGCCTGGCCTTGGACATTTCCAGGGATCCAGGGACAGCCACAGCTTCTCTGGGCAAGCTGTGCCAGGGCCTGCCATCCTCACAGGGATGGATTTTTATGTTTTCCTAATATCCAATCTAAACCTATTGTGTCAGTGTGAAACCATTTCCCCTTTCCCTGGCACTCCAGGCCCTTGTAAAGCATCTCTCTTCAACTTTCTTGTAGGTCACCCTGAAACCTTCTCTTTTCCAGAGACAAATTCCAATCCCAGTTCTCTCAGCCTTTCCTCCCAGCAGAGCTGCTCCATCCCTGACCATCCTGGTACCTCCTTTGGACTCTCTCCAGCAGCTCCAGGTCCTTCCTGTGCTGGCCCCCAGGGCTGGAGGAGCTCTGCAGGTGGGGTCTCACCTGGGCAGGGCAGAAGGGCAGAACCCTCCCTTGTCCTGCTGCCCGTGATGCTGGGGAGGCAGCCTGGAACATGGGAGGTTTTTTGGGTGCTGAAGCATGTCCAGCTCTCGCCCACCAGTACCCCCAGCCCCTTCTCCCCAGGGCTGCTCCATCATTTCATCCCCAGCCAGGACTGATCCAGGGGCTATCCCTATCCCAGTGTAGCAGCAGCACTTTGGCCTTGTTCGACTGCCTGAGATTCCCATGCACACACCCAGTCCAGGGATGCTGGTGTCCCTCAGGTCCTGGCAGGAAGGTCAGGACATTTGCTGTGCTGGAGGAGAATGGGGTGGTGAACAGACTCCCATATTCCCCAGAGGACATTTTGATTTGTGTTGCTGCACCTCCAGTCTCAGCTATTATTCTCCATGGGGCTGCTCTGCAGTCCCCACGCAGAGAGGGGTCATGTTTAATCAGAGCTGAGACTGCAGGAAGTACTCAGTAATTCCTCTTCTACCAGGTCCTTTCCTGCTGTAGTTTATCCACTTCCAGCCAGCCTCTTGAGAGTGGTTCAATTTTATTTCAATATGCTGGAAGTCAGCTGACATGAATGAACACTGACAATTTGGTTTGGTTTGACTTTTTTTTTTTCCCTGGGAGATGATCTGTTTATTCCAGGCACTTTTCCCCCCCCCCCTTCTTCCTTTTGCTGTGTCTGCTATGGCTGACTTCCACTTCTTCCCTCCTCTTGAGCTTCAGCAGGAAGGACAACAATTGGTGGCCTGGGAGCTATAAACCCCAAAGCCATTGAGTTGTGTTTACACATCTGGAATTGGGGGTTGTTTCTGTGCTGGGTAGAGGGGACAGCACTGATAGGGTGACAAATATTTGTCCTTTTGTTGGAACTGCCCAAGGAGGAGTTAAAATCTCCTGGAAATTTGGAAAGAGGGGAGGGGAATCCCTGTGTTCAACATTGGGTCAGGTTTTAGACTAAGATTTGATATTGTGAACAAGATTAAGACAGTTCAGGGATTTCCAAGGCTGCTGGAAAAACACGGAAAGGAAATCCTTTCCCATGTCATACTTCACCTTGACCTCCAACAGATCCTTGGGATCTGATATTGAATAATTCTTTGGAAGCCTTGTTGCCATGAGCTACAGCAGCTCTGGAAAGCCTTGATGTTCTGTTGTTCAGAAATATCAGGAACATCATCTAACATAACTTGTTTAGGGCCAGTAGGGATTGGATGTTTCAACACAGGAGCTCCCTGATTCTAAACTGTGGATTTTTGAAGAGGTTTTTAAGCAGGTTTTTGTCTGGCAGCTGCATTTACTATGCCTTGGCTGGTACATCAGGAAACTTCAGGTCTGCACATGAAAATACATGGAAAATTATTATTCTCTTAGAGCTTAGTAATAAGCAAGAAAGTGATCTGGGTGTTGCTCTGTACAGGTCTGTATTTATAGTTTTTCCAATTATTATTAATTTGGTATGTTTCTGGTTCTGAGATTGCAAAGTCATCTTGAATTTGCTCCTTTAAATCCTTTGCCGGCCACAAGTTTGTGGCAAAAATGATCTTACAAAAGTCTTGAGTCCGTTGTGGTGAGAGCATCACTTAGCTAGAGAAAGGAGAAAATGAGACTTGAGTTTCCAATTCCACCTGGCAGAGATGGGATTTGGAATTACAGGAGGGATTCACTCATCAGGCCTGATGTGTAGGGTGGGAGTTAAATGATGAATTTGAAGTGGAATGTGGAAAGTTCTGCAGAGCTGCTGTCCAACCCTGTGGATTTGGGAAACTTCTGGCCAGGTGGGAAGCAAGAGCAGAGTCCAGACCTCAGGACAGATGGTCTTGGACCTCATCTGTGATTTCTTTCCCCAAGTTTTAACAAAAATCAAAATATTACAGAGCACCTTGTGCTGCTCCTCCCTGTCCCCCTCTGCCATTTTAATATAGTAATTAAAAGTATTAATTATTAGCCTCCAACAGCTTTTAATAGACCAGGGACAGGTTTTTCCTTGCAAATTCTTTCCCCAGTCAACTACTTTTTAAAATTTCTTTTAGTTTTGCAATTCTTAATGCAAAAATGAAAGTTGTCTATTAACACCCCATGTAAAACTAGCCTTCTGGTTCAGGAGAATCAACAACCTCATCCTTGCTATGTAGACAATTTCCTACGTTGCTTAAGT
The DNA here is from genome assembly GCF_963662255.1 of Cinclus cinclus. Lineage (NCBI taxonomy): Eukaryota > Metazoa > Chordata > Aves > Passeriformes > Cinclidae > Cinclus > Cinclus cinclus. Next base: position 9,689,681 of record NC_085062.1, read on the forward strand.
CAAGCTTTAATACCTTTCTTCCCCCTTTTTACTTTGCTACAGTTTTTTTCTGGGTTTTTATTTTTTTTTTATTTTTTTTTTTTTGTTATTTTTTTTCTGGACAGCAAAATTTCTGGATATGACAGAAATCTTTCATTGTAATTAACTATATCCCAGGATTACAAAGGTTCCTTTGGGAATAGTGACTTTGAGTGGAAAAAAAAAAAAATGAACCATTTTAGTTTGTTCTTCAGTCTTTTAAAATTGGGTGTGCACTCTACATATTGCATGGGCTCAGGAAAAAGTAGCAATATTTTGAGATGATTACTGCTTTAGAAGACACCAGAGATTTATTCCAGCTCAGCTGCTATAAGGAGATATCAGAGATAACAGCCTTTGTGAATTGAAAAACATCAAAGTGAAAGAAAAAGAATATTTTAGATATTTAGTGAGAAAATACTTTCCTTCATCTCCCTCCTCCAATAGCTGATTTTTTGGCAATAATAGCACCCAACATGTTTTGGCTGAAATGGAAATATTTCAGTCTGGAGAGACGTTATGGTGATACCTCCCGGGAATTGCTGTTTGGAAAGCTGGTGACTCCAACCTGTTCCCTCTCCCGTGTGACTCCCTGTTCCTGCTGTATCCCCCAGAGCACACTCCTCTCTGCTGGCCATGGAGATTCTCATATTCCCTGGGAAATGCAGTCTGGAAGGAATTTGGAACCCACCCCCCCCCCGTGCTCTGACACTTTGCAGACAAGCAGCTCCTCCTAGGCCAGAAAGGAGCTGAGCTTCACTTTGGCCACCAGGAATTCCTTCACTGGAAGGGTGGTGAGGTGTTGGATGGGGCTGTCCATGGAGGTGGTGGAGTCTCCATCCCTGGAGGTGTCCAAGGAGTGACTGGACGTGGCACTCAGTGCTCTGGCTTAGTTGACAATGTGTTGATCAAAGGTTGGACTCAACCCTGGAGGTCTCTTCTGACCTTCATGATTCTAGGAAGAGTTTTTCATCAAGAAATAAAATCCTAATCAGGTTGTTCATTCTTTCCTGCTCTCAGCTCTCTGTTGAAAGAGACAAAAGTGTTGGTTTGGGTGAGAAGTATCCATGGTGGGGATGGCTCCTCAGTGTTTGTGTGAGGGGCTGACCTTTATGGGGTCCCACTGAGAATTTAGGGTAAGAAATCCCCACAGATATCATATTCCAAAGAGATAGTGATTCTATGACTCTTTTTGAAGGCTGAGGTTGGAAAGCACATTTAGGATTTCATCCAAGATTTACCCATTATGGCCCAATCTACCAGTGAAAGGTGCTCAAGAGCGTCACATGGCCTGGCACCATGCCATGGTGTGTCCCTCCTTCTCCTGCCCCGGATCTCTCAGGTACCCACTGGGAGACAAAACGAGGCTCTGTCAGCTTTTGGGAATTAGATGTTGGTTGTGTGAGGCTAAGAGATGAACCCAGCCAATCCCTGCAGCCTCACCTCGGGAAGGAGAGCTAAGGGCACGTCCAGGAGTCACCTCCTTGCAGATGGTCTCCTTGGAAGGGAAACAAGGTGGGGAAACAAGGGCTGTCACGTTGGTACAATTTTCATTGAGCACCACGGTTTGAAGGTGGAACAGCAGCTCAAAATGATGCCCTGGGAGGGCTGGGAGATCCCTTAGGACCCAGAAGATTTGAGGGTCATCCCTGAGGTTTGATGTCCGCAGCTCTTGACCTTCCCCAGAAGCCACCAAAGCTGTCCTCCAGGTAAATCTGCTGGTGGAACTAAGTGCTGAGTGTCCACAGGCAGGCCCCTGAATCCCACCACCTATCTTGGCATCCACTGCTGCCCTGAATATCCGAGGGACAAATCTCTGCTTCCTCCTGGTCCATCTCTCTTTTGTTCCTTGTGCACAGCCTGGATTTTAGTTCTGAGAAAATGCTGCTTCCAGGGGATGAAACCCCACCTTTGGAACAGGCTTTCCTTGGCAAGCCCCCAGTTCCCGGGGTTGGGAAAACTTTCATGGCCCAACCAGAGCCACATTTCTTTGGGTTTGAGCTCCTGGGTGAATTTCCCTTCCATTCCAGCTCAGTTGTTGATGTTTCTGGCAGCCACCAGAGCAGTGGTTTGCATGAAAGCTCCCTGCTGGGGTAGGTTTATACGATTGCTATTGTTAAATTTTGTAAATAAGTTCTGAGTTCTACGGTGATAGGTCCTCCCCGAGGGGTGTCAGTGGAGGTTCAGGGCTCCTCCTCTGGCCAGGTGAGCCTGTGGATGGCATTTAAGGAGCTGTCCTTGCTCCAGCATGATGATTTCAGACAGGTGAGGGGGTACCTCAAAGCCAGCAGGGTCCAATGGTCTCAGAGGAGAAAACTTGTGCTGGAATCAGCACTTGGTGGCTGCTCTGAGCCTGGTGGCACTTTAGGGTGCTGTCCTACCTGATCTGTCCATGTGTTAGCAGGTCTTTGAGTTCTGGAGGAGACTTTTACCTCACCCGAAGTGCCTGAGACTCCCTATTCAGCTTCAGCTCTCCCTGCAGAGCAGGAATCATCTTCGGGGTTGCTGCATTGCTGATGTGTTTGGAGAAATGTCTCCAAAAACCACTGTAAGGTCTTTGAGGAGAGGGGATTTCCAGCCTGTGCTGGCAAAGAATCCCGACTTCAAACCAAATCAGGGGGCAAGGGAGCAATCCAGCCTTTCCCTCCCATCCTGGCTCTGCTGATGCTCTGTTGTGCATCAAATCTTGGTGATTTATTTATTTCTCTTTTCTGAGCTTGGTCTGTGGTGCAGGGATCCCCCATCCAGGACAACCAGGCTGACAGACTCCAGGCAAATGGAATGGGGAGAACTGCTATAAGGGGGAAAAAAAGCAGACCTAAATTTTTAATTAATTTCCAAGTCAGCTTGGCAGAAATGATGTTTTTATTTACATGCATGTGCATATTGCAAATACATTACAAACAGTATACAGCTTATAAATGCTACAATATGTAAATAGAAATATTGTTTATTTTGCTAAAACTGCATTTATCTTTTTTATGTGTGGGTATAAAACAGTGGTGGTGGAAAAGATGTGAATGTGTGAATTTAAGGGAACTAATAGGAAAGGGAATAACCAGTTCTGCATGGATAAAGTGTGACAGGGCTGCAGCCTCCTGGGAGGGATATCTCCATTTCCCTGAAAGCTTAAACAAACTCCATGACACTAATGTGCTGCCTTCATTTATTAATCCTCTGATCTATTTATTAATTGATTGCTTTGCTGACTTGTTTCTCTTTTGTTTCTTTGCTTGCAGTAAAGAGTACCCGGTTGTTCCCAGGAGCACAGTGAGACAAAAAGTGTCCTCGAATCACAGCCCCTTCAGTGGTGAGAGCAGGGTCCTTTCTGCCTCCTCCAACCTGGGCTCTCAGTACCAGTGTGAGAACGGGGTGTCCAGCACCTCCCAGGACCTGCTGCCTCCTGCCAACCCCTACCCCATCTCCCAGGAGCACGGCCAGATCTACCACTGCACCAAGAGAAAAGGTCAGAGCTTGGCTGCTTCGTGTTTTCCCCCTCCCAACACGACTGTCAGCATTGTTTCCTGATGTTTCCCCTTGGACAGCTCCAAGGATAACAGCCTTTGTGGATAGAAAAAAAATATCAAAGTGAAAGAAAGAGAATATTTTATATATTCAGTGAGAAAATACTTTCCTTTGTCTCCCTCCTCCAATAGTTGATTTTTTGGCACAAATAGCACGCAACAAATGATGCTGGAGCATGAGTGAGGCATGAGGGTTGTGGGCAGCTGCCCCAGGCTGGGCTGGGAAACTCTCAAATCCCATTTCTGCTGGGTTTGGAATGAGCTGTTTGGGGAGCTGGCAGCACCTTTCGCCCACTGTGAATCCACATTTGGAAAGATAGCTGCTGCTGGAGATAAAGATGACTTATCTGCAGCCCCTCAGACAGGGTTAATCTCCAAGTGGAGATACCTTGACAGTTTGCATTTTGCCCAGTTTGCAACTCAGGGCTGTCTCACAGCTGGGAGACAGTTTTCTATCTGCAGAAATGCTCGGGCTAATGAAGGGTGCCTGGGATTGAAACCCATGATACCCATGTTCCTCCCCTTCTGCTGCCACTGACCTGCTTTGACAGAGCTTAGGGATCAAACTGAGAAGGCTTTACACTGACTGCTGGGCTCGTCCTGGCATGAAGAGCCCCCTGATAGTGATGGGGTAATTGTCCTGGGCAGGAGTGAGGGGTTTGTGGTCTCTGCCCTCCTCTCCCAAAGCAGGGGAAACGCCTCAATGCAGAACCACTTGTAGGACTGAGATAGCAAAAGCTTTAGATCAGTTTTACTAGGAAAAAACACCAAACCAACCAAACAAAACAAACAAACAAACAAACAAAAAAACAAAAATCAAAAACAAAACAAAAACACCTAGGGGATTTCCAGGGCTGGATGCAACAAGGGGTGGTCAGGGACTGGTTTCTGCCAACCCCATTGCCTTTCTTGGGATTTACTCAATGGAAAAGCTACCAGAAGGCAGCAAGCACCAGGGCATTGAGGGCAGCAGGAATTTCTCCCCACAGCAGATCCCTTCCCACTTCCCTGCACGACCCTATCAATCAGACACCTGTCATTATTTTTAGCAACATAACCCCTGGAGCACTGGGATGTGCAGACACACAGTCTAAGGTAGGGAAGGCTGGGAAGTGCTGGCAGAGGAGGCAGGAGGGCAGTGGAAATCTCTCCCATGTCCTTGGTGAATCCCTTGGATATTCTAGGAGCACGTGGGTTGTGTACGGTATGCAAATTAAAAAAAAACAAAACCAAAACTGAGAAATCCTAGTATTTTCCTGAGATTGAGGTAAACAGTGGAAAACAGGTGGAATTTTCTGTCCCCTCCAGCTGACCAGGTGACTGTGCTCACACAGAATGTGTCAGAGCAGGGATTGGAAATGGGGATGCTGGCCTTGAGCTGGCTGTAAGGCAGGGAATGAGGAGATGCAGTGGGCACCCAAAGTGTCCCCCTCTGGCGGGGTGTGTGGCCTGTTTTAGCCCTGTGCTGCTGTGGGTGGGAGGTGCTGGGGTGCTGCTGGTGATGGAAGCTCCCAGCCTGCAATCCCTCCTCAGCGCTGGGAGCTGCAGTTCCTGGGAATCCTTCCTCAGTTCCTCTGTGCCGGGAGCTGAGCTCTCACCTCTCCTCTTCCCCCTTTCCCAAAACTAACCAAAACAAGCTGGCCCAAATGGCAACCAGCCCTTGGGACAATCCCCGACTGCTGCGTGTCCCTGCCCCGCGGGGCAATTCATCATTCGCCTCCGCATTGTAACGTGATAAGGAATCAACAGAGGTTTCCTTCCAGTTTTGGGATTCCCGCTAAGTGGTGTCTCCATGGGTGGTTTCCCTCAATCCCCCAATTATCTCACTTCCTCTTATTGTCACAAAAGACACGGCTATCTGCCCTGGAATAAAGCTCCCCGGCCCCTCTTGGCCCTCGCCACGGCGCGGGGGACAGGTCTGGGGTGGCCTTGTCTGCAGGGCCCATGGCCCCTCCTTATCTCTGCCATGGCTGGAGTGGCACAAGCAGTTAAGGGCCTTTTATCAAAGCCGCCAAACTCTTTAATCAAAGGGGAGCAGTGTCCTGCCCGATACCACCGCCTTCTTCCGTGAGGTTGGGTGTCCCGGGAGCCTGAGCCTCTGCTTCCCTCCCTGCGCCTTTTTCTCTTCCCTCCTCGTGCCTTCGGCAAATCGAAAACAGCCACCAGGGCTTGCAGGAAAGAAATACAAAGTTAATGGGAACCAGAGAGCCAGACTGAGCTGCCAAGCAGCTCTTTGCGAAGTGAAATTAATTAAAAGGAAAAAAAAAATCACTAGAGATGAGCAATTCGGGTCGGATAAATGAGAGTGTGGTCCAAGGTTTCATGTCACTGAGCATGGGACTTCCTTCCAGCACCAGCTAGGGTTTTTGTTGGACATGGGAAAATAATCCTATGTAGGATGTTCCTCTTTTTTTTTGCTGTTCCAGGCTCTCATCTTCTCATTTCTGAGATTTCCCCTCATGGTTCTCCTGCTTTCCTACAGAAAACTGAAAAGTAGGAGTTTGCTTGCTCCTACTGTCCCTCTGTCCATTTTCTGGACTGGAAATCTTATTGATTGTGTTGGATTATCCACTCCCCAGACATTGACTCCTCCTCAGGCAGTTTAGGATTTATCTCAAGCGGATTATTTCCTTTCCCAAGGCTGTGGTTGTGGATAAATGCTCTTGGGGGCAGAGGGCAGTTCAGCTGGGTTTGAGACCAGCTGCTGTCTGCATCTTCTGGGGTGAATTCCACCACTGTTTGCCAAGCAAGTCTCCTTCCAGCTTTGACATCTGATGTTTCTCTGCATCCTTTTCAGTCAGAGCCAAGCCTTGGGTTAAGGCTCAGTTAGGGACAGGTCTGTGTTCACCCAACTCAAAGGAACCTTGTTCAACTTCTGCTTTCCTGGTGACCTAAGACAAGGATTATTCTCTGTGCTTGGCAGTGTTGTTCTTAGCTGTCAAGGCAAGATGGATTCACTGTGGAGATCTGATATGGAATTACATTAGGGGAGGGCAGCAGGGCTGCCAGGGGATGTTATCTCTGAAGGCTCCCTGCTTCAGGGAGGTGATGCTCTCCTGGCTGAGGAAGGAAGGAAGGACACATCCCAGAGCTCCTAATCTCGTAACTCCTGGTGTGCAGGTGGGAGGGCAGGGTCACAGCATGGGGAATGTCCCCAGTGCGCTGCAATGGGGTCACTGTTCCAGGAGTGGGGAATGCAAGGATCATTCTGCCTTGCATCCCAGCTCCACACTGGGATTGCTGATGGCATGTGACAAAGTCACTGGTCTTGGGAGGATGGACACCTCCAACCCTGGATCTCATCAAGGAGTGGCCTCCACTATTGATGTGAATTTTTAGGCTGACACAAAGAGAAGTTGGAGCTTTGTCTTTTTGCTGGTTGTTCTCCACCTCTCCCGTCACTGTGCTTGGAGAAGCCCAAAAGGCCTCACCAGCAGGCAGCTTGCCTTGTGTCTTTCATTTAGCTCCACATCCCAGTTAGGATACTGGGCCTTGTTTTCTCTTGTATTATCCTCTCTCTCTGATGTCCTGTGGACTAAACAGTCATCCCTCTAAACCTCTGCTCCCTCCCAGCCTTACACAATCCCAACCACTTGGCAGATTTCTGGGATGCTTACGATGCTGAACAGGAGGCAACTGGAATAGCCTCTCCCTGGGGAGGTTATAAAAGTTGTCAATTTGGCACTCTGAGGGAGAAGAGGGATGTGGCAGAATCCACTGGCTCCAACCAGCGAGGACCATGTCCTTGAGCCCCCTAACTGGGACAGAATCCTGGGGAAGGATTTATCTTTCACCTCCCTCCTGCTCTGATGAAGTTGGTGCTGGTACAGCAATGCCTTTCCACCTTCTCCTCGAGAACACGCACTGGCAGTGTGGACAGACCTCTTTGTTGACTGAACCAACTTCTCCCACATCCCACCCAGCTTGGGTTCTTTTTCACTCAAAGAATCTGTAGGACAAAATTTGGCATGGAATATCTCCTTGGAGGACAAGCTGCTGATCCTGCTGTTGTTTGGAGATGCCATGAGTTGGCCAAAGCTCGGGGTGTGCTGCAGCTGGAGAGATGCAGTGGAGCCCAGAGCAGCCCCCAGTGGCTGTGGGACACTGGGGGTGAGGAAGGGACTCCCTGCATGGGGAGGAGATGTTCAGGGAGCTGGGGTGCACCCGGCTCTTGCTGTGCAGCCACGCTCTTGTGGCACTGTAGTTTCATAACATTGGTGAGGAAAGGCTGAGGGAGCTGGGCCATGACTGACAGGGCACCCCATCAATGTCTGTCGGTGCCTGCAGGGAGGTGCCAGGGGATGGACCAGGCTCTGCTCCGTGGTGTCCAGCAACAGGACAACAGGCAGCAGCTGATGCCTGGGAGGTTCCACCTGAACATGAGGAAGGACTTCTGTCCTGTGGCCAAGCACCAGTCAGGCTGCCCAGGAGGGTGTGGAGTCTCCTCACTGGAGATATCCCAGAATTTTCTGGACAGCATCCTGTGCTCTGGGATGACCCTGCTAGAGCAGGGGTGCTGGACCAGATAACTCACTGTCATCCTTCCAACCTGATCCGTTCTCTGATTCCCCTCTCCTGTCAGAGGTGCCTCCTGTACCTCTGCAGGGAGTGCTGGCAGCTTGCTGCCTGTGGAAAAGATTCCAGGTTTTGGGGGTTGGATTGCCCTTGCTCCACAGCCTGTTGTGTTCAACACAACGCAGCCATATCACAAACAGTGCAACGGCTGGAATGGCTGGCATGTTTTAGGTCCCATGTCCTAGGATTTAGGACTTTTTTGTCCTTTAGAGATGTTAGTTCTGATTGAATCTGCCTTGTTCTTTTCTTCTTGGACAACCTTTGTCATTCTTACACCCTGGTATTGGCTCTTCAGGCTCATGCCAGATCCATGCTGGAATCCAGACTGGATAAAACAACGGAGTTAGTGATAATCACCCATTGTGTCTCCCTCACAAAGTCAGGATGAACCTCCTGTAATGCTCTGGAAATGTGGGTGAGCTCTGAAAACCAAACGAGTTGTGTCTTGTTCTTCATTGTCTTCAATCGCAGGGAGCTGAGTGTCATGTGTGGGGAAGGAGCTCTCCTGATTTACACCAGGGAGGAGAGGGAGGCCCAGTGCACCCTGGAGTCCAGAGCCTTTCCATGTTTGCATTTCATTCTACGTGGCCCGAATCTTGGGATTGGGAAAATTCCATTTAAAAAGCCATTTGCGTGGTATTTACAACCCAGCTGGAAGTAGTAAATACCGGAAATCTTGGAAGCGCTCATGCTCTCGCTCAAGCTCCTTCATTAGATAGATCATCAAATTCCTTGTGAGGGAGCCAGTTTCCACCCCATTCTTCAGGCTCCGTTTTCCTTGGATTCACTTCAGAGCAGCTTCTCCCTGGCGCTGGTGGCTCCCCCTGCTTGGCAGCACCTCCTGCTTTTTGAGGTTTGTGCAGCATCGAGGGGCTTCTCCCTAGAGCTGATCACCACCCTTGGCTTCCAAGAATAGCACCAACAGTGGGGGATGGTCAGTATATCTCCCAGGATAGCCAACAACTCCTCCGAGGGCTCAGTGGCACCTGGAAAAGGACAAGGAGCTGCTGCCAGGGAACCAGCATCAGGAATCAAACCCTGAGCAGGCAGTTACACATCTCCAATGTCCTGTTTACATTGATAGGAGGTAAGAGGAGCTTCAGGGACAGGGTTATGGCCTTGAGCTGCACTGTCCCAGGCTCCAGAGCCCGTGGGATGGATTGAAACTGCACCTTTGGCATTGCATGAGAAACCTGTTTGTTCTGTGCTCCTTCTGTTACTGAAGATGTCCCCTTTCCACCCTAAAGCTGCTCCACACACCCTGGGGATGCTGCTCTGATCTCCTCTGTGAGGAGTTGTGGGACAAGACCAGAGAGACTGGGCCACTGTAAATCTCTCAGGCAGCACCAGCTGAAGCTCTCTGGTCTGCACCATCCCACCTCAGGATGCACGTGGACCATTCTCTTCCCCCTCTAGCACTTGGAGGCTCTATAGGTGGAAAATCACTGGGAAGAGGGGCAGGAGGACAGGCAGAAGGTGTTAGGGCAGGCTGGAATCTTTTGTTAGTGCCTAGGTCCTGTTTGGAGAAGGGAACAAGGTCTTTACACACCTCAAAATCCCTTTCCACATAAAACATCAGTGAACCTGGCTCTAGATGGACCAGCAGAGTGACCCTGAGAGCTTACAGAAGAGGAGAGGGCACTTCTGGGGTTTCCACTGAAATCCTGGTTGGCTTTGTTTTTTCCCTCTTCACCTGTGCTGGATTCTGGAAGTGGCTCCGTGACATTGCGGCTCTGCCCAGCTGGGCTGTGGCGGGCAGTGAAATGTCTGGGCTAAATGGAAAAATCAGCAAGCTCAGGTTGTAAGTCAGGCAGTTTTACACCACGGAAAAACAGAGTTTGACTGGTTTGTGTTGTATATTTTAAAAAATCAAAATAAAATAAACAGTCAAACCCCAAGCCAATGATTTCTGGTGCCAGCAGAGTGATGCGGTTTAATGCTGAAAACTTTATTAGCAGAACAATGCTGCATTTTACAAGACATTGTTTTTCCACCCCAGTGTTCTTATTACTCAGCGGTGGGTCAGGAATCCAAACTTTTTACACTGTCCATAAAAGCTCCAGCTCAGGCTGTTCTTCCAGATGTACCTCCTGTCATGGAGCTGAGACCAGGAGAGAAGTTAGACCTGTGCCTGCAACTTTTGGCTTTCAGGGGACTCCATCCTTTCCCCTGGATCTGAGCTGGTGGAAGGAGGGTGACACATTCCTACATCTACCTGCTCATTGTTTCAGCTGGTTTTAAAAATGGGATGGAATTGCTCATTTATCTAATCCTGCTTCCCTCCCCAACTGACAGGGAAGGCAGAGAAACTTGATTATCAGGGCTCTGCATTGCTGAGGTGAAGGAGCCAGGCTTTGATGTTGTCAGGAAGAGAGAAATGGGACTGTGGCTTTCCAGCTGAATTCATGGTACTACAGAGCCGAAGGCCACTGTGGGGAATGTCCCCACGGTGTCCCTCAGAACCTGCTCTTTGTGGGATTGCTGGACCAAGAGGAACAGCAGCACTTGTTCCAGCTGGACTAGGAAGATCCCTGGGTGGGAATAATGGGTTATTTGACATACAGAGAGGGTGTAGCTTCCTGGAGAGCCCTCGTGGCTGTTCAGAGCAATAAGGGTTATGTGCATCTGTGTGTTGAGAAGAAACAAAAGATGCCTGCACTGCCCACCTGCCCTTTCCAAAGGTGTGACATGAGCATTCCCCTCGGAGCAGCCTGGCAGCAACACCTCTGTGCTTCTTGTGGGGCACATGCTCTAAGTCCTCCTTCCTGTGCAACTGTTTGGGGTTTGTTTCCCCACTGTATTTTGGGGGTGAAAAAAAATTAAAACTCAAAACACGTGGCTTGAGAAAAATTGTAAAGGGTAACTTGTTTCAAATTTCAAATCTGACTCCTGTTCAAAGGGTGCAGCCAGGGGAGCTCTAACCAAGTGAGATATTTTCCTGCTTGCACCAGAAATCTTATTTTTGAAGCAGCAGCAAAGTTAATCCATGTCAGAGCAGCTTCCCTTGCCACGCTGTCCTTAAAATCTCTTGGTGAAGTGCTCATCCCTGGGAATTTTGCCATCCATTCCAGCAGAGCTGGATTTCATTTGATGACCCTGTGAATGAATAAATAAACGCACATTCATTTATTCATTTGGCCTCACCCTGGAGATTTCACCTAAATTGTTTATCTCCTTCCCTCTGCTAGCCTGGGATGCTGCAGGAAACAAAGGGCTCTGCAAGATGTGCCTTGTTGTTTCTAGCTGTGAAATTTACTTTTCTCCTTTGTTCCCCTTGGCTTCAGCACACGGCCCTGTGTGGATTTATGTGCCCACAGTCCTGTGTGGATTTATGTGCCCAGCTGCCTTGGCACAGCTGAAGGCTGGGGCTGTCAAACTCCAAATCTGATTGTCCCAGCCGTGCCATCACTGGTGCTCTCTTGGGAAGATTTTTATTGTGATCTCCTTTTTAGTCTCTTTTTATCATGGAAATGTTTTGTTGCGGAGGAAAGGATTTGAGTTGACAGCATCAGCTCTGAGCCTTCTGGGGGGGGGTGGGGACCCTGGTAGGTGCAGAGGTCACAGGCAGATGTTATTCCTCAGGTAAAAGTGGCAGCAGAAAGGAGATGGGGAGCATGTGGGGAGATCACCAAGCAAGATAAACCTCAGGATCCCTCCAGCATCTTGATTTCCCCCCACCCCACCTAGAGCTCCTGGCTTTCCCCTTCCCCACTCCAGCAGAGAGGGCCAAGCGCAAGGCTTGGTTTCCACAGGATAGACTGAGATCAGTTCCAGGGAAATGATGGGGATTCACACCGAGGGAAGTGTCAGACTGTCCTCGGTCAAACCAGCACTGCAGACAGGGAGGTTCCACTGCAGGCACATTATCCTTGGTGACCACCAGGACTTCTCTCTCCCAACAGACGAGGAATGTTCCACCACCGAGCATCCCTACAAGAAGCCCTACATGGAAACCTCTCCAGCGGACGAGGACCCTTTCTACAGGTCCAGTTACCCTCAGCAGCAGGGACTGAACACGTCGTACAGGACTGAGTCGGCGCAGCGCCAGGCCTGCATGTACGCCAGCTCGGCGCCGCCCACGGAGCCCGTGCCCAGCCTGGAGGACATCAGCTGTAACACGTGGCCCAGCGTGCCCTCGTACAGCAGTTGCACAGTGTCTGCCATGCAGCCCATGGACAGGTTACCCTACCAGCATTTCTCTGCCCACTTCACCTCGGGGCCGCTCATGCCCCGCCTGGGCAGCGTGGCCAACCACACGTCGCCCCAAATCGCAGACACCCACAGCATGTTCCAGCACCAAAGCTCTCACCAGCCCATCGTGAGGCAGTGTGGACCTCAAACGGGCATCCAGTCCCCTCCCAGCAGCCTCCAGCCGGCGGAATTCCTGTATTCCCACGGCGTGCCTCGAACCCTGTCGCCCCACCAGTACCACTCTGTGCACGGCGTGGGGATGGTGCCAGAGTGGAGTGAGAACAGCTAACCAGGGGGGCAGGGAAGTGCCAGAGCCACGGGGAAATCCCAGGAAACGGGAGAAGGAAAAGGAAAAGAATCCCCCTGTTGATAACAAAGCGTTTTGCAAGACTCCTTGAAGTGAATGTTCACCGCTAGCACTCAAGAGGGACGGACACTGACTGAAGCAGGGCTGGAAGTCGTCGGCCTCGCTGTGACTTGCCCTGACCCCCCCTTTGTCTTCTTTTGTCTCAAAAGAAAAGCCAACAGCCCAGCACACTTCTGTCCCTCCACGGTCCCACCCAGTTTGTGTCGCTGCCACCACCCTCATCCCCCTCCTGCCCTTCTGCTCTTTTTGTTCTTCAAGGGACACCAAACTCCTGCTGCCTTTCTCACCACGGTCACAATGCTTGAACGAGAGCAGTTAGGATGTTACTTTTTTTTTTTTTGTGGTGTTGATGTTGACAATGTTATATAATAAATAATAATATATATGTTTTTTTCTTTCCATTTTCTCAGCAAAAAAAGAAAAAGACACCAGCCGTTTTTACCAAGGGTGGATTTTGGAGTGGTGTTTCTTTTTTCTTTAAAAAAAAAATAAATTAGTATTATCTTTACTTTTCAACTGAAAGAGGTACTGAGAACCCCCAAATAAATAAATCCAGTACCTCCCTCACCCAGGCATTGTACCAAGAGTGAAATTACTCCCACAGGGAACTGTGTTTCCTTACAAATTCCCCAAAATTCTCTCCAGGAACCATTCCATAAACCATCCCCTCATCTCCTTTCCCACTTGTAATTCTCTCATTCCTCTTCCCTTCCCATCTCCTGGTCTTTCCTGGTCCCTCAGCCATCTCTGATGGAAGCGTGGGGTTATTTCCAAGCTTGCAAACATCCCCAGCTTGAGTCCTGCTGGATTTTTAGCAGCATGTGGAAAACCAGGCTCTGAGCCAGCTGCCAGAGGGGGAGAGGGGGGAGAGGATGCAGACACTGAGGGGAAAAAGTTTGCTCACCAAAATGATGATGACGCTTGTTTGCAATCCCGGGCTTTCATTTTCTCCTGTGTTCCTTTGCTTCCTCTCCAAAAAAAAAAAAAAAAAAAAAAAAGGAAAAAAAAAGAGATATCAGTCTGGGTGTGTGAAATGAGATATTAAATAAATGTGTTTAAAAGGGGCAGAAAGTGATCATGAGAGGCTGGGAGTGGTGGAGGCAAAAAGAAAAGGAAAAGCAAATATGTGCAAGGAAAAATGTCTACTGCAGAATATTTCAGGTGTAAAATTTCCTGGTCCTATTTATTTATATGTGGGAGTTCCAATAACTCCAAGGATGTCACAAAAGCAGTTGATGCCAAGAGGTTCAAACTTTTATTGAAATGGAAGTTTGCTTTCTTTTCTTCTTTTTTTTTCCTCTCCAAGCTGTGCACACTCTATATAATTTACATATATTTTTAATTAAAAGTAATTCTAATTAACTAAAGAGGTATACCTGCGTTTCAGCCACTGGGAATGTGGGTGGGAATGTGTGGGAATTCTGATGTGGGAGGGAATACAGACAAGTATCCAAAGGCATGGAGCTAAGAAAAATGTACACCATATCTAGCTCTGCTCTCCCATTTTTTGTGCCAATTTATGGCTAATAAATACCACACACTCTCAACAGCAAGGGAGTGCCCACCTATTTTAATATATTTTTGGGTTTGGGGTGGTTTCTACTGATTTTTTTTGCTTCTACTTGATGGCTGTAATTGAATTTTTATTCGTTTGCTCTAGCAGAGGAGGTGCAACATCACAGGGTGGAAGGTAGGGATGGGCTGAGCTTGGGCTGAGTTTGGGGCTGTTCCACAATTGCCTGGGTCCCCCAGGGCTGTGGTCTCCTGGGGTTACTTTCCCATCTTTCCCATTTTTAAATCTTTCTCAAGATTTAAAAGTGACCTTGGTGGGTTGTGGGGTGGCATTGGGAAGCGCCAGTGAGGTGGAACTCCACCCTGTTCCCAGGGAAGGGAGGCTGGAGGGAACTGCTGGGCTCAGGGGAGCTCTGGGGTTGTGTCCCAGCCTTGGTGAAGGAGGGGAGATGCTTTGGGAACTGGAAACCAGGTGGGAAAATCAGCCCCAGAGCCATGAAGAGATTGCAGTTGGGAAGCCAAATAGAAAGGTTGGCTCTGTGGGGCTGCTGAGCCAGGGTCACCTCAGGAAGGGCATAGAAGGAGCTGAGGAGGTGTCCCCAGGCAGGATCACCTCAGGAAGAGCATGGAAGGAGCTGAGGAGGTGTCCCCAGCCAGGATCACCTCAGGAAGAGCATGGAAGGAGCTGAGGAGGTGTTCCCAGCCAGGATCACCTCAGGAAGAGCATGGAAGGAGCTGAGGAGGTGTTCCCAGCCAGGATCACCTCAGGAAGAGCATGGAAGGAGCTGAGGAGGTGTTCCCAGCCAGGATCACCTCAGGAAGAGCATGGAAGGAGCTGAGGAGGTGTCCCCAGGCAGGATCACCTCAGGAAGAACATGGAAGGAGCTGAGGAGGTGTTCCCAGCCAGGATCACCTCAGGAAGAGCATGGAAGGAGCTGAGGAGGTGTTCCCAGCCAGGATCACCTCAGGAAGAGCATGGAAGGAGCTGAGGAGGTGTCCCCAGGCAGGATCACCTCAGGAAGAGCATGGAAGGAGCTGAGGAGGTGTTCCCAGCCAGGATCACCTCAGGAAGAGCATGGAAGGAGCTGAGGAGGTGTCCCCAGGCAGGATCACCTCAGGAAGAGCATGGAAGGAGCTGAGGAGGTGTTCCCAGCCAGGATCACCTCAGGAAGAACATGGAAGGAGCTGAGGAGGTGTCCCCAGGCAGGATCACCTCAGGAAGAACATGGAAGGAGCTGAGGAGGTGTTCCCAGCCAGGATCACCTCAGGAAGAACATGGAAGGAGCTGAGGAGGTGTCCCCAGGCAGGATCACCTCAGGAAGAGCATGGAAGGAGCTGAGGAGGTGTTCCCAGCCAGGATCACCTCAGGAAGAGCATGGAAGGAGCTGAGGAGGTGTTCCCAGCCAGGATCACCTCAGGAAGAACATGGAAGGAGCTGAGGAGGTGTTCCCAGGCAGGATCACCTCAGGAAGAACACGACCAGGTCCTGGGAAGGAGCTGAGGATGTGTCCCCAGCCTGTCCCATGGGGCGGGCACACTGAGGGACACCCTGCAAAGGCACAGAAAGGCAGCAGGATCAGCAGGGCCATTCCACAGGGATATTTCCACCTTGCTGTCCCAGGGATGGAGGGCACAGGGTCTTCTGGGCCTCTCCCAGCGCTGCCTCCAATAAAACTTTCTTCTTTCAGATGTCTGCTTTTACTGTCTCGTGCTTGCAAAACATTTCATGATTGTTGGGTTAGACAGAGCCAAAATGTGATGCTGGAGCTCACTCTGGGTATCAACAACATCGGTGGGCAGAGGGAGGTGCAGGCACCACGTGTGGGGCACGGCGGGGACCTCAACTCTTGCAAAGCTTTTTGTCTGCATGGAGACACCCCCAGGGAACCACCCAAACGTCGCATTAAATCACACAGAACATGCAGTGCTCCAAGACTGATGAGTAAATTGCGTTTTGAGTTAAGGAACACAACAATTACTCTGTATGTAGCTGTCATCTACGAGCTGTAGATGTGCTGTACTTCCCCAGCTTCGTTATCCCACTGCTGATCATGTAATCATCTAATCCCCACCGGGTGATCCCCATGTAATTAGATGGGCAGTGGTTACTCTGTAAGTAGAGGTCTCCCCAGAAATGCCTGCCAGGCATCTCAAAGAGGATTAAGGAAAACTAAACTCCCATGGAAAATTACTTCTTAAGCATTGGGAGGAAAGGCTCAAGCTTCCAACTCCACTCATTTCCTCAGAGCTCCTCAGGTTTGGGTTTTGCCTCTTTGGGGTTATGCTGAGATTCTCTGATGGGTTTTGGGGCTGGAAAACCAGGCAGATCCCTGAGGATACAGCCTTGTGCAGCCACACTGGTGTGAGGAGCAGGGAGGCCATCAGTGCCACGATCATCACTTGTCACAGCAGTAAAATCTGGGATGAAGGCCAAGAAAAGGTGGTGGGAGGACCCAACACAGCCTTTTCCTCCTCTTTTGAAGGAGTTTGTGCACGTGGCACTTCCATATGGCAATTCCATTTCCACGGGTAGGACTGGAAGGAGTCAGGATGTGAAAAGAAAAGGTGATCCCAGCCTGGATGTGGATGTGCCTGTTCTACCTTGAGCTTCTACTTTTGCCCAAGCGGTCCAAAACAACACCAGGAGCTGTCAAGAAGAAGGTTGTCCTCTCCCTCTGATTGTGATGTTATGATCCAAAGAGCCTGATGTGATTTCTTTGATTTCTTTTCTTAGGGATTTATTTCTTAGCCAAGAATAATAACACTGACCATAATAAACAGCAAAAATAGGGGGAAAATTACATTTGTCAGTGGAGAAATTGGACAAAAGAGGTTGCAAAATTCACCCTATTGAGAGGTAAACTGGCAATTCTTCCCTGTCAGGGTGGGCAGGCCCTGGCACAGGTACCCAGAGAAGCTGTGGCTGCTCCTGAATCCCTGGCAGTGTCCAAGGCCAGGCTGGATGGACACTGGGGCTTGGAGCAGCCTGGGACAGTGGAAGTGTCCCTGCCCATGGCAGGGGTGGCACTGGGTGGACTTTATGGTCCCTTCCAACACAAACCATTCCACGATTCCTTAAGAAGAAGCATTGAAACCTGGGGAAGACCACCCCCAAACAATGCTCTGGTGGTTTTCCATAAGCCCCACAGAAGGTTTATGGGGTGGGCTGGCCCTGGGCTGCTCCTGCCCCAGGCTGGGCACAGGGATGATGGAACCAGAGTCCAGGAGAGCTGAACCCCGGGGTGAGGAGGGAACTGGGCTGCAAAGGGAGCTCCGGAGGAGGAGGAGGAGGAGGAGGAGGAGGAGGAGGAGGAGGAGGAGGGCGGCTGCGGCTGCTGAGGAGAGGGGAGGGGGCACTGGAAGCCCATCCTTGCCATGAGCAGGGAGTTTGGTGAGGAAAGGAGTGTGGGACATCAGCAGGCAGAAGGGAACATCAAATTAGGGATGCAGCAGAATAAACAAGAGCAGGCTGAGCATCCCTGGAGTACGGAACCCGACCTGTGCTGAGAACACCTTTGAGGAGTGAGCAGCAATCCCCAGCCGTGGTCACACTGCTGTTTTTCCAGCTGCCTCCCCGGGCTGAAACACTCCCTGCACTCTCTGCCTGTACCTGGGGAGGATTTTGAGAGGCACAGAGAGCTCTTTGTCTGCCCTCAGCAATCACTCCACATTTCAAGTTTCACCAGCCACGAGGCTGGGTGGGTTTGGGAGATGACTTTTCCCCACCAGCAGCCCCCAAAGCTGCACTGGTGAAGCTTTTCCTACAGGCAGGGATGCTCAGAAGGGGCAAAGTCCCCCCTCTACTGCTCAGGCTGCTCCCACGGCAGAGCCAACATCCCAAAAATTGCTGTTATGCCTCGAGGGCTGAGGGAAAAAAATATCCCAAAGCCTCAGGATTCTTGTCCATAAATCCAGCCCACAATATCATAGATTTTACAGTGCTGTCAACTCTGACAATTTTATGATGGGTCTCATGTGATTTGCAAAAGTGTGGTTTAGTTTTTTTCTCTTAGAATTTCCAGCTCCTGGAGATCAGTGAATATATGAGGCTCTCAAAGGATTCTGAGTCTTTCCCCCACTGCCCTGTTTTTGATTTTTTTTTTTTGTTTGATTTTAGAACCTACTGTAAAGTTGGAAATTTTACTGGAGAGAAGATTGAGGCAGAAAAACATGACTTGGGGAAGTGGGGTCATCACAGGTCAAAAAATAATTCGCTTTGGGTTTTTTTTGTTTGTTTGCTTTTAAAATTTATTTTTCTCTGTTAAAGTCAATGCCTTTGCTACATTATTTTTGAGTAATAAAAATGACAAAGTTTGAAGTGAATGGCAAATGTTCAGAGCAATTTGAATTCCCACCCCCTAAGAGAAGCGATACTTCATTCACATTTAGATTTTACTCCTTCAAAATTTCCAAGGAAATGTTTCAACCTGAAGTCTTTTCAGAGGGACGTGTTTCACTTGAACCCATCACACCCAGGGGCTCCAATATCTCCTACTTCCTTTTTTTGGTCAAAACAAAACCTTCAGACTCAGTGTCTGGTTCTGGCTGTGAGCCTTGGAGATTTTGTCCTGCAGCTGTAAGGACTCAACTACAGAAATGCAGATTTTTAAATGTTCCTGAGACAAATAAAGGCAAGAAACAAAGCTACAACAGCTTCCACAGTCCATTAGAAGGGCTGGTTTGAACATCCTGGCTCAAACTTCACCTGGGAAAAGCCCCTCACTGCCTTGGAGACAATCCCAAGTTTTTCCACCAGCACCATTTGGACGTGGATGAGCCCTCCCACAACAGGGATTAAAAGCAGAGGGAAGAGAAGGGTGGGGTTCAGAGGAGGTTTTGCATCAGCTCCTTGTAGTGATTCTGTTGGGAGCGCATTTGAGCACAAGTGAGTAAAATAGAAAAAAAAAAAAAAAAAAAAGGATGTGGTGAGAATATGGGAAATGGTCACTGTGGGTGTCACCTGTGCACTGCTCTCACTCAGGGGTGTTTGGAGACTGAAGGAATGAGTTGTAATCTGCCTCAGGGCTAAAAATGTTGCTTGAATTATGAACAGAATGTACAGCCCTAAACTGGGAGGGGGAAAGAGGCAAACACCTGCAGCAGTGCATGGTGAGCCCTTGAACAGCGAGGGACTGAGGGTTTGGAGGTACCTGTAGCCACAAATGTGGTTTTGCTGTGTAAGGTCACCCCAGATGATGATGATAATGATGATGATGATGATGATGATGATGATGTTGATTATTATTTCTGTTGTTGTTGTTGTTGTTGCAACCATTTGCTGCTACTCCTCTGTTTTGTGGGAGGTGCCATGTGGAGAATGCCTGTCCCACTGTGTGCCTGTGTCCTCGTGGTGCTGTGGTGATATCCCTGTCACCAACTCCTAAATGCTTTGGTATTTCACTTCAGCTGCTCCTCAGACCTGCACTGGAATGAATCAGGAATTTGTTTGTTGCCCCTGGGTCTTTCCATTCTCCTGAAAAAGCAATGAGATGGAATCCCAGTTCCCCTTTTCCTGCTCTTGGTGTGTGCAGCTCTAACAGCTCCTTTAAAATCCCATTGCTGGCTGGGTTTGTGCTCCTCCAGCCCAGGGTGCAGCTGATCTTTGCTCCATGGTTGGCTCCTGCTCCACTTGCTCACCAGGACCCCCAGGTCCCATTCTGCAGAGCTTCTTTCCAGCCCAGCCTGAGCTGGTTTATGGGATTGGCCATGCCAGAGGTAGGGCTTTGGGACTCCCTTTGGGGTGTTCTCCAGTATTTTGGGATCCATCTGAGCAACAGCTCTGCTTTCCAGTGTTTTGCTCCCTGAACTGGGTGTCCAGTCCCATCAGCCCAGTCTTTAACAAATGAAGTTATTGGTGCCAACACTGATTTTTGAGGGATGCTGCTTGTAGCCAACCACCACCTGGAATTTTGGCTGTTGCAAATCCCCCTTGGCATCTGATGGCCCAGCCAACTTTCTGGTTTCTATTTACCCAGCCCCTACCTCATCAGTTTGGACTTGGAGATCACGGTTAAAGGCAGTTTCAGGTCCTGATGTTCACCAGAAACTCAGACTGGGGAGTGGCTCAGCATTTCCCATCTCTGGATCTCTGCACACCTGAGATGTCTGGGTGCATCTTCTTCATGAGAGCTTTGAATCAGAAAAAAAAGCGGCCCACAAACACCCAGGATGGTTCCTGTGGGACACAACCTGGAGAAAGCAAGCCCAGCTGAAGCCTGGTTGGAAAGATGAGTAAAATGATGAATTTGGTGCTGCTCCAGAAGGTTTGGCTCCCCTGCCTGAGACTGGTGCTGCCTGGGCAGGGAAGGAGAGTAAAATCCAGGCTTGGAGAGCTTTTAATTGAAGGCAGGGGATGCTGTGGATGGTCTGTGCTACTGGGACAGTCTGGAGCTGCTCAGGGAGTCAGGAGAGGGAGTGGCTCTGCACAGACACTTTACAGCCTGCGAGAGTGAGGGACGGGCACCAATATTGATTTTGGGGAGGTGCCAGTCGAGGTGATGATGACAAACCCAGGCTGGCAGGGACTGCAGCCCTTGCCTACGTGGGGAGCAAATAATAAAACTCTGGTTTGGGATATTTCCAAGTTTCCTGTGCTGGGCTGTGTAGTAAAGCAGGGAGGCAGCACCACCTCGTAGCTCCAGGTTGAGGCAACCTTGCACTGCTGGGTGACCTTCAAAGCCTCCAAAAACACTTGGCAAAGGAGAGTAAATGCCACTGTTGGATCCATGTGGGTATCTGAGCTTTTTGGGTGTGTTTAACCAGCACCAAAACACTGCTTTTAGGCTTGGATGACATAATTTCTTTGCTTACAAAGGAGCAGTAGTACTTTTCCCTCCATTTTTAAGCCAATCTCCTGAAACAATAAATTATTTTTTATGTAAAGCGTCTCCAAGAAGAGGAAACATCAGAGCTGCTTAGTCTTTGGAATAAAATATTGCTGGCCATCCCAGCATCCCAACTTGTTGTTCAGCTGTAGAGAATTCAAAGAAGGAATAAAACATAGGGAAGTCAGGAACCAAAAGGGGTCAACTCATTCTTAGCTGTGTTATAGCATTAAATAATTATATAAAAGAAATCTCTGGAAGAAATACTCTAGACTCTGGGGATCATCTATGCCATTACTTGAAGGTTTTTACCCACAGGGAAGGGAGCTCTAGGATTATCACCATCCCAGGGCATTCCTGAGCTTGATATGGGATTATTTTAAAGGTTGGTTTGCTTGGGCTTTTGTTCAATTGACACAGCTGTTAATAAAGTACAGCAAAGTGAGATGTCCTTTCTCACCTGATCATGGCAGCTTTTAGGGTTTTTTAACAACTTGAGCAGTTATTGGTGGGTGGGAGCAGAACCCATTTGGATCATGAGCTGAATCCTGCTCCTGCTCTTTCCAGGACAACAGAATTCCAGGAGAATTTTGGGACAGGTAACTCTGCCTGAGAAGTGCAGCAGGCTGGGATGGGGCAGTAGCTAAATATAACCCAAATTAGGGCTTCACCTGGAGCCCAAACTGGAGAGTTTGGGAACCAGGAGAAGTTGAACAGGCACTGTTTAAAGAATGAAGTGGCTGGGGAACCTCTCCAAGCTCAATGGCATTTCACAGGGGACCCTCAACATTCAATCTGAAATTCTTCTGGGTCTTTGTTGAAGGTGGTTGAATTTTGCACCTGAAGGTCCCAAAAGATGACTGCAGTGGCCCATTTCTTTAGGAAATTAAGCTACTCTTAACTCTCTGCACCAACTCTTCCTTAACCAGAAGGTTTTATCCATCAGTCTTGTCCATAGCGGGGCTGCTACTGGCAATTCCAACAGGAATATTCTTTTAGACAGGTTAGAGATGGGCCCATGCAGAGTTAGGTCATAGAAAAAAGTCATGTGGGGTTTTTTTTAAATTTATTTTTTTGCTAAATCCATCCTGATGGAGTTCAGTGTAGTAGAAATGTATGAATTGAATGCCGTGCTGTGGGGATCTGTTCTCCTTCAGGACAGAAGAGTGGGATAACAGAGTAATAAGTGATTTGTACATTAGGGATAATAGAAAGCACAGCCATTGTCCAGACCTGGCTTGTGCAACTCACTTGGGAATCCATCGAGGACATGATCCTTGCCTGGAGGAGAGGGATTAAATGGCAGGCTGAAAGGAACAGAATGGCAAAGCCAGGAAAAGCCCCCCAGACTCCAGTGAAAGACAAGCAAACGCTGCTCTCCCCTCACACTTCAGAGTGACCCTGGCAGGGAGATGTTCCCTTGAATCCCAACCTTTCCAAAGCACTCGTGGCAAGGAGCAGCTCCTTGGTGCCACGACCCTGAGCTGTCCCCTGCTCCCATGGCTCGTGCTGGTGCTGAAGGGGCTCTTTCCCAGTGTCACTGATGGCCCTGACCTTTATGTTCAGTCTGGGCTGGAGTTCACCGAGCTCCCCCTCAACGGGGAGGAATCAGTCTGGGATCCTGGCACTGCTTCCTCCCCATCCTCCTCCTGGCTTTCCATGGGATGGAAAAATCCCCAAGCTACCTGCCTCCCTTCCCTAAAGCCAGGGGGATGAGGGGAAATGGCAGAAAATCCCTTACATCCCTGTGATTTTTGGAGACATAAAAGCTTCTCTTTGAGACCAAATATTTTTCTTTCCTTCTCCACTCCCCCCCCCCGCCCCCCCCTTCTCCTTCTCCTTCTCATGGCATTAGAGCTCAAGAAATTCCTTGGAAAATAATTTGTCAAGGCCCTGCCTGATCAAAGACATATATAAAAGGACCCTTTTTTTTCAAGGGGAAAAACTCCCCCTCCGAGCTCAGAATGAATTGGCAATTCATTTACCAACTGTCAGATAAAGTAGCTCAATCCCTATCACGTCTTCAGCTGGAGCTGTGGCCAGAAGGAAGCAATTCCCGGCCCACTGTGCGTCCATGTTTGGGGTATGTTAGTGATTAGAGTATTCCTGCCTGGGGGATGCAGAAAGATATGACTCAGATTCACAAAAGAGCCATAAATCTCCCTCCTTTTATTCAAAATGTGTGTTTTATAGCCATTTCCTGGCCAATTTCTGCCTCGGATAAATATGTAACATATCTGTGTGTGTATAGTTTTTAGGGCTGAGTGTTGGGCTTCCTCTCAAGAGCCAACTGCCTGCTCAGAACAGCACTGAGCCACACTCAACTTTTCCTTTCATTCCCAGAAAATTCCCTCATTGAGTCTCAGTTGCCTGCCCTGGTGGCACCTGCTCCTGCTCTCCTTGAGCTGTGGTCCCTGGAAAAGAACTGGGTGGGAGATAAGATCTGGAGGACCCCCAAAAGGTGATCCAGGCCCCAAGACAGGATCAACCAGATTGGAAGGATAATGTAGAGCTGAAGGAAAAGGCAGGAGGAGCTGCACAGCACGGCAGGAAAAGTCAAGGCAGGGACATTCCTCTGGTTCAGACTCCCCCATCGCAGGGTGCCCAAGCAGAAAAGCCCGATAGCTTTAATTGTGTCATCTTCTGGCACCAAGGGCTGCACCCCTTCGCTGAAATCAGCTGAGAAATGCTACCCAAGGCCCATTTGCTCTCTGTGTTTAGCCAGAGGATGAGTTCCAGGAAGAAGGAAGAACAACAGGAACAAGCACGCTCCTGGAGAGTAACAGCACTCAGCCTTCCATCGGTGTCCTGCTCTTCCAAGTCACGCAGAAAGCTGATTCCCCTCACCAAAACAACAGGAAAACCCATCCTCTTTGCAGGAAAGCAGTAAATTTGGGGGTCTGGCATTGCTGGTACTTTATTTTTAGCTCTTCCTTCTAATCCTTTAAGCCTGTAGTTCCTTTCTGTTTCCTTTTCCCCTAAACCAGGAGCTGCAATCGCTTGGCCCTGGTTCAAAGTCTCAAAGCCAAGGGCAAAGCTCCCAGATCCCAGAGCAGCCTGTGAGGAGCCTAAGGGTTATCTCCTGGAGGGTTTGATCTCAAAGCTGCTGGACTTGGTGGGAATCTCAGCCCCAACCCTCAGAAGCCTTTTTTTTACTGTGCCCTCAAACATACCCACGTGGCTGCACGTGGTGTTTAAAAATAACACCTGTGGCTGCAAGAAACAGCCTCAAAATGTTTCCTAAACTTTGGCTCGAGGCTAGAATTGATCTCAGGTACCCAGTGTGATGTCTTGAGTGAAAGATAAAGCAAGAAAAATGTGGATTAATGATCGGGGATGATGGGAATTTCTCCTAAAGGTGAGTGGCAGAGGAAAATATCACTCTGGAATGAGATTTGTGTTATAGCTGTGCTTTGGATGCTCTTCATGGGGAGGCACTGCCAGGCTGCTCTTTTCCTGCTCTTTGCTGCTTTTCAGTGATTTCTGGGGGCTTCACGTTGCAGGTTGATCTCCTTCCATGAGCCATTCACACCAGGTGAGTAATCCCATGGCTCTCAGTGCCAGGAGATGCTGATTCTTTGGAATTGCCTCCCTCTGCATCAGGCACTGCTGGTCTTGGGGTCATTTATCAGCAGGGGGAAGAACTTCTGGGGATCCCCCAAATGCTGGGTTTAGTAATTCTCTACCAAAGGTGACACTTTGATTTCAAACAAGGAACCAGCAGATCTGAAACCTTCCACACAAGTGTCCTTCAGCTCTGCCCTCAGCTTTCAGCTGAATTTTTTTTTTCTCCTCGTGGTATCTCCATTTCAGGCCCCTTCATGTAAACACTTGGAAGCACATGCTGGTTTTAACAATGATTCATCCTATTAAAGTCCAAGTGGCTCCTCACAGGATGCTTTCCAGAACTAGGCAATAGATATAAAAAGGGCAGGGACCACGACTTCCCTGGGCTATCTCAAGTGCCTGATACTTCAGACACAACAGGCTCAGTTGCAGAGGAGCTGAGCTCTCTATTAAAGCTGCTTAGATATGGGATTTATAGGGTTTTTTTTTTCCTCTAGGAAATCCTCTTTTTACAAACATCCTCAACAGACTCAGATTGTTGGGGTTTCAGGCAGCTCCAGTGATGGCTCAGAGCAGGGGTCTCATGTGAGAGGAGATGTGACTTTGTGCTCAGCAGGGTTTCATTATCAGCCAGAAAACAAAATAATCAAGGTGAGAAACGCCAGCTTTCCAGCTTTTGACCCAAACATTTGGCCTTCAGTAAATAGAGCACAGAAAAGGGCTTTCCCCCCTGATTTGTGCCACTTACTGTGCTGTACACGGCTGGGGAGGGACGTGGCTGCTCCCAGCTCAGCACAGGAATTTGGGAAGTTCCTGGCTCTGCCTGGGGACCACGTGCAGCCCTGGAGAAGGTCCCTGGCTGTGTTCATGCTCTTCAAATGTCACTGGGAAGTGGCCTCTGTGCCCAGAGGGCTCTGTGACCCTGGCTGGGACAGCTCAGGTGCTGCCACAGGGATGTCCCAGCACATCCCAACTCTGAGGGTTCTCCAAGAGCTTTTGGAGACAGGGAAAAGCCAGGGAGGATGGACAACGAGCACCCTTGGATTGTATCTTGACCTGTTTTTGTGAAACACTATCAAAGCCCTCTCAGGAATTTTATTTTTTTATTTTTTTTTGTATCACCTTGTGCATTTAGGCAGAGAAGCTCAGGGAATTTGGGGGGATGTCTCTGGGAAGTTTTCCAAGCATCCACGACCTTCACTGCCCGTCCCTTCAGCTGGCTGGACCTCAGCCAGCCCTGCATGGTTTTGTCAGGTTGCTGCTAAGCCCGAGCTCTTCCCAAAAATAGAAATTAAAAATGCTTTCATTGAATGATTTTTTTGCAAGTTGAAATGGAGCAGGCATTTTACAAACAGTGTGTTTTTCATAAGACACTTAAAAGAAAAAAAAAAAAAATTGTCCAGAAATGAAGCTATGACAAAATTAATCTTTTTCATTACAAGATGATTCAATGCAGAGAAGTGTTTTACTTCTTTAGTGATTTATCAACTGTCTTCAAATAGACCAGGTAATTTAAGTTAAAAAATTATCATTCTGTTGAAAAATCACTTTTTTTTTTTTTATTCCTGGAAGAAAAAAAACTGTTTCAAGAAGAAAAGCTTTCACTGGGTATCAGGGAAGTGCTCTTGGAGATGTTGTAGGGACAGTGAAAAGAAGTGAGCTGACTTTATATATTTCTATAAAGTATTTTCAGGTGTCTATAAAATATTTCTTAATCTGTTTGACTGGTGGGTGACTAAACACAGAGCTAGTGATACCAACATGATATTTTTGAGGGGAGTTTCTAACTCATCAGACATTTGTAGAAGGTAACTATGGACCCTTGAGACTTCTGCAAAAAGCAAATTGGTAGCAGGACATTACCAGGGAGAAAAGAGAAAATCCAAAAGCTCTTAGCATGGCCAGGCAGTTGCTTTAGGGATTAAAAAAAAAAAAAAAAAAAAAAAGAATAGAATTTCCAGGAAAAACCTCAAGATGCTCGTGGTGAGGTTGAGTGAGGGAACACCTGGGGAAGATTGATTAAGAGACAGCCAGTGTGTGCCTGTGATTTACGAGGAGTGGGCCTGGCTTTAGTAGGAGTTTTTGGGAGATATTGCTGCTATGGTGCAGGACAGAAAGCTCCTGGATGCAATCGAGTTCCCAGACTGTCAAACAGCACTTGATAAGGTTCCACGAGGGAGATTATTCACTCAGAGAAGGGGAAACAGACTAAGAGGTCAAAGAAGCTGTGGGGCAGAAACCTGCTTGGAGAATTCTCTCTGTGCATCCAACTTAACTTAAACATGTGTGTAAAAATATAAATATATATTTATCTATCTGCATCTGTCTGTCCATCTCATTATTTACCCAAAGCAGTCCCTCCCGCTCCTCCTTCCTGGCAGCAATTCCCTGTGCTTGAATCCTGCCTGCTTCAGATGGGAGAAGATTATTTTAGGGATTCACTCCCAGGAGGCCCCTTTGAACTTGAGTTTTGGGGTTTTTTGTTGTTTTTTTTTTTTTTGCTCCCCTGTGTGTTGGATGCTTGAGCTGGGATCAGGGGGTGCTGTTGGGAAATGCAGAGATCCATCCCTGCTCCTTTAAGTGCTTTACACTGTGGCCAAGGCACCAAATTCCCCTTTTTAAGACGTGATGAATAACCAGACCATGCCTGAAGGATGGTTAAATGAGTACACAGTGTTTTCCAGCTGGATAAAGACAGGGAGCAGATAAGAGAAGTTGATAACTTTGGCTTTTGGGAGTGATCAATGGCCTCAAGGTATGCCTTATAAATGTTGGCAAAATGAAGGATTTTGAGCATCCCTGGAGCTTGCAATGCCTGAGAGTCTGGAATGTGCAGCCTATATCCACTGCCTTTCAAACGGTGCAGTGGGCTTTTCTGTAATGTAATCTCTGGCTTTATTTGTTTTCATGTCATTTGGAATTCTCTGGGGAACCAGAACGGCTGGGCTGCAATCCCTCTCCTTTGATAAGGTTGTATCTTTTGGAATTTCACTTTTGGAGGTGGAGGTTTGAGAGATGTGTCCAGAAGGGAGTGAGGCAGAGAAGCAGCTTTAGGGATTCTGCTTCTGCTCTTACCCCACCCCAGGTACCTGCTGCTTCTTTCTGCTCTGCTCCCCGATCTCAAACTATGACAGCTCTTGAATTCCTGATCCATAATCACTCTTTTTGCCACAAAAATGGGCACTTCCAAAGCCATCCAGTGAGCCATCAGAATGGTTTTTAGGTCACATTGAAAAGCCAGGCTGTTAGGACAAAAGAGAAAGGAGGAAGGCCTAAAGCTGACTCATAAATCCCACAAATCTTTTGATGCCTTCAGCTCTAAAGCTACAATGGGATAAAAACCACAGCTAGCAGAAGAATATGGGACATTGCTTTCCCTGGAGCAAGGAATCAGCTGGGAGCTTAGGCCAGATACAGTCATGGCATCACCTTGGCATGCCAAAAAATGCCTGTACCTGCCTTGGTTTGTGGCTGTGAGAGAGGATCTCGCTGCCCTATGAACTGGGGCAACTGGGATAAATCCACTTCCAAAGTGTTCTCTTTGATGGGGTACCTAAACCCCTAAATTGAGGTTTTTCCATTCAGGAAGAGATTCCACATGATCAGTAGCCCATACTCATACTGGGAAGGCCCAAAGGCAGTGGGACCATTAGAAAAAAAGGAATTCCAGACAAAACTCTTCCCTGGCAGCACAGCCACATGGTGGAGGCAGATGCCAAGAGGGCCACAAAGGTCTCATGTGCTTTTAAGATGCAGTTATACATTTTTATAGGAAAAGACCTGCGTGTGGAATCTGACAGGGAAAGGAGGGGAATGTGATGCAGTAGGTGGGAACAGGGATGTGTTTTGGGGCTCACAGCTCTTTTTTGAGAGCTGTCACCTGTGATCTGTGTCCTGACCTTCTTCATTCCAACCTCAAAGGGGCTTTTCCAGCAAATTCCCACTCTGGCTTGCTTCACAGCAAGCTGCCTGGGATCAATTCCTGAGAATAGCCAGCCCAAAAGGGGCAGAAAAGCAATAAGCTTTTCTGGGAGAATGTCCCTGGGAGCTGCATGCAGCTCTTGCATTTTCCTACAAGCACCACAATCATCAACAGGCAGGAAAAGATGATTCTAAACCCTCAGAATACACCTGGGAGCCTTTTCCTTGTGCGTCCCAGGATTTGTGTTCTCCCAGGGCAGAATGGGATGGCTGCAGTGTGACCCCATCCCACAGATGCTATCCTTGAAAATTAACTTTATCTGAGCCAAAAACAGCCCAGGGAGAGAACTCTGCCTCTGAGGGAGACCTGGGGTTCTTGCACTCAGGGCTGTGGCAGTCCTTGGCATCTAATTTTAGCAACTGAAAACGTAGACCTCAAATTTAAACTACTCATCCAGACTTTTTTAAATAGACATGTGTCCTTCAGCTCCTGGAGGCTCCCCAGGTCAGCAGAAAAATACAGAGGGAGCATGTGGTGCTCATAGGGATGCCCCAGCAGTGCAAAACAATGCCCTGGCTCTGGGTGAGGACAGGGAGCTGGCACAGACTCAGAATTCTGCTCAGAGCCTCTTGTAGGCCGAGACAGAAAGATAAACAGAAATGGGAAACAGTGGCTGGAGCGACACAAATGCAGCTTCTCCTCTGATATTTGCTCCTGGGGGTGGTTGCATTCCTTCAAAGCAGAGAGCGAGTCAACAAGACAACAATAATCACAGCAACAATAAAAAACGTGTCCCTTCAGCCTGTTTCCTAAATCCTGCTCTGGCAGGGGCTGTGTGCTGCCTGCTCCTGGTGCTGGGAAGCGATAAGGACACAACCTCCTGCACTTGAGAGTGCACTCGAAATAGAAAGAGAGATAGAGCTCCACAAGAGGAGCCAGAGCAGCCTCAGGCTTCTCCCAGCCCTGCCTGGGGGCTCCAGCAGCAAACTGAGAGCAAATTCTCTGTTTTTGATGGGCAGAGGGTCAAGGTGCTCCTCTGAACGGGCACAGCTCTGCTTTCACCAAACCAGGATTGAGGGACAGGAGCACCATTGGCACAGCCAGGCTTTGGAGCCCTTTGGGCCACACCTCCCTCTCATTTTAGGTGTAAGGAAGCTCTGGACGTACCAGTGTTGGAAAAAGGATGGATATTATACAGATTATACAGAAGGGATTGTTCCCTGTGAGGGTGGGGAAGCACAGAGCAGCTGTGGCTGCCCCTGGATCCCTGGAATGCCCAAGGCCAGGTTGGACACTGGGGCTGGGAGCCACCAGGGATAGTGGAAGGTGTCCCTGCCCATGGCAGGGGTGAAAGGAGCTGAGCTGTGAGGTCCTTGCCAACCTATGGATTCTTTAGCAGAAAGTTCCTGGATCACCCAGGTGTGATGATAAAGACAAATTCCCCTTTCTGTTCTGAAGGCAGGAGCTTTGGGTGGCTTTTGGGTATCACCTGCGGCCCCCCCTTGGGCTCTGTTGCTTTTTCTTGCTGCTTGTTTCAGATGACAAACCCCTTCCAAAGCAGCACCTCGAGACTGGCAAGCTCTGCTTTGCTGCGTGATGGAGCAGGGAACTTTTCCAGCAGATGTGGCTTTCCAGACTTTGCTTTCCCTGCACTTGGTGAGGTACTCAGGAGAAGGAAAGAGCCTCTGTGGAGCCAAAACCTTTGCCCACAGACCAGCAAAAATTCATAACACTGAACATCAAACGTTTGTTTTGACCTCAAGGGAACTTCCAGACCTTGGCCATGAGATAGGATGAGATCATGGTGTTTGTATGCAACAAGTTTCAAACCATCTCTGCTGTTGGCCATGTGCTGAGCATCAAATTTAGCTTAATGTTTTGAGAGATGCCTCCCCCAGAACTGCTCCTGTGCTGGGTGTAGCTCATTCTCCCTGTGCTTTTTTCATTTTCCAGCAGTGAGTTGAGTTCTGCACCTGCTCAGCTGTTTTCCAGAGGTGAATCCAGGAGCTCAGTAGCTACATGAGGATATCTAATTCCCTTTTTCCACCTTGCTCCCATATGTGCTCCTGCCCTCCAAAGCAAACAGCAGCAGGCAACAGGAGCACTGCTTTCCATGAATTGTTTTGCTCTGTTTTCGAAGAAGAGACCTGGGAAAATCTGTGGAAACTTTCACGCTGGCCCAAGTGAGTCGAGAGAAAGAAAAACATTGCTCCAGAGTCAAAATTGAAATGGTTTTGGTTTTTCTTGTGTTCAAAGATGAACAGGAAAAGCAATTCATGAGGGGAAAAGGGAATGGTGGCTGTAAAAACCACAAAAAAGCTTTTGAGGACGTGGCTCCAATCCTGCTGTGCTTGGATGAGCTGCTGGTTCACAACCTGGCTGTCCCCAAGAGGCAGGCACCATCAGCTACTCTGCAGAACAGAAAACTGTGGGACATGGAAGGGGTTCTAGAGGTGAAAGTCACTGCTGGACGGGGCAGCAAAATCTCTGCTACAACCCAAGCCTCGTTATTCCTCTTGTACCCCATCCAGGAGCAAATACAGGTGAAGAAAATAAAAGGAAATGGTCTTGAAAGAGGAAATTCTTGTCTAATTCCTGGTGATGGCAGAGGCTGTGTGTTCTGTGTGTCCTCTCATCTCCAGGCCTGGAAAAGCCATTGACAGTTTTGAATCTAGAACTAAAGACTTCCTCCCCTCTGGCCCCAGAGAGGGAGAGAAGAGAGGAGCATTTTTGTGCGTGGAAAGGGTGGCTGGCTCCATGGGAGGAGTCCTGTCCTGGCTGTTTGGGAGGCAGGATGTCAGCCTCAGAAGGCCAAGAGTTTATTTTGGAAAGGCAAGCTTCAAGTTTCTCATCTGCAGCACACGGATGTGCTTCACCTCCTTGCTCCTCCAGCCTCCTCCTCTTTTGTGCCTTTCCTGCCAGGGTGCTCCCAGCCCTCCTGGTGGCCCTGTCCCCAACCCTGGGGCACAGTGTCACTGTGCCCCTGCTGGCAGCAAAGCTCCTGGCACAGGAGGGTGAAGCTGGAGGCTGCTTTCCTCTTCCCAACCTCATTGTGGAGCTCCCCTGCTGGAAAACCTTGGCTTCTCCATTTTCCCACACTTGAGCTCTTCCACTCCTTCCCCGAGTTTCCAAAGTTCTTTGTGGGAAGCCAAAACACCTGCTCTGTGAACTGGGATCCTGGAGGAAAGCTGGCAGAGATGTCCTTCCTGGACTGGAATGATGATTTTGTTTTTCAATTGCAGGTAGTAGGATTCCTTCTGTCTCTCCTGAAGCACCTTGGCACTTTGCTTCAGGAATTATCTCGGCTGTGCCAGCTTGTGCCCCCTGTCCTGGCTCCCTGAATGTGCCATTTCCCAGCCAGCATTCCCATCTTGCTTCCAGGAGGTGCCAGTGTCACTCCCAGAGCTCTCTCTTCCTGCTGGATGAAGAATGGCATCACTTGGCTCTGCCAGCTCCTATTCCTGCCTCATCCAGCTGTGTGAAGTTGGGCCAGGAGTCTGATCTGGAATTAGGCAATGACAGTGAGGACTTAATCTGGTGCACAATTAGTGATCAAGACTCAGCTCCTGAGACACGAGGGAAGGGAGGCAGCTCCTGCTATTTTCCTTTTCGGCAGCAGCCCAATAATTCCCTAAATCCAAACTTTGGATCGCTCTGCTATCCTTTTGGAAAGGGGAACAAAAATAACATCACAAAGCCTGCTGCAGCCCCTTGAAGTGGACTCAGATGGAAATAAAAGCCCTTTGCGGAGTGAGCTTTGGATGGATTTTTCACTGAGCGTCCAAAAATTCCTTGGAAAGACCATGTCGGCCAAAGGCCAGGGTCTGGGCTGTGTACCTGTGCTCTGTCCAGATGGAGGAGAAATAGAACAGATGCACCAAGATGAAGAGAAGGTTTCAGAGCGTTTTCAGAGCCTCCTGTTTGCTGAAAGGGCTGGAAAGCCATTTAGAAAATGAATCCTTTGAACACGAGGGAAAAAAAAATGTCTTGGACAGTGCTCCCAGTGCCCTTCCAAAGGTGGGGAAATGTCATTTGCCTGCAAGGAACTCAACCCAAACTCTGCCTCGGGTCAGCTGCCTCTGTGTGAGAGGCTGAGTGGGAGGAGACGAACACATGGGAAGTTGAATGGGGCTCTTCAAATATTTGGCCTTCCTCTAACGGAGGTTAAAGTTGGCAGTGTTTTGGTGGGTTTTTCCTCCCTATGACTTTGCCCAAATGTCCGAGGTGATTTGGGATTGCACTGCTCTCCCAAGCTCAGGAGTGAGGGGCAAAAGGAAGGAAAATTCTTTAGTGAATACAGATGGATAAAGGAAAACTCTGCACTTCCTGTCCCATCTTACACAAGGCAA
This sequence comes from Cinclus cinclus, assembly GCF_963662255.1. NCBI lineage: Eukaryota > Metazoa > Chordata > Aves > Passeriformes > Cinclidae > Cinclus > Cinclus cinclus. The sequence goes on from NC_085062.1 coordinate 9,722,530, forward strand.
GGAAACCAGCACCTCTCTGGCCACTGCATCACTGGGGCTTCAGCTCCTGAAAAGAAGCTGCTGTGGGCTATGGAAGCAAAAATCAGACTCCATCCCTCTTCTCAATATTTTATACATCATTGTCTTTCCATGCAAAGAGAGAAATTTAAAACAACAGGGATTCAAGTAGGCTTTTTTTCTACGCCATTAAATGTGGGCACAGAAAAAGGAAAACCAGACATGCAGACAAGTATCAGCAATGATTTCCATGGAAACCTGGGGCTTTTAATAACTCTGGAGACTGATGGTGATGTATGTTCACTAAAGGTGAAGTCCTGGCAGCTGGAGCTAGTGCTGAAACCACTGGATCGAACATGGAAATCAACACGGGACTAATGTTGAGCCTGATGGAAAAACATGGGGCTCACAGTGAAACACTCACAGACCAGACAAGCAAATCAGGTAATTTAATAATAATACTAATAATAATAATATGGAAGAAACTTGACCAAGAATAACCAATCTCAGATCTATGGACACCAGAGCCTGCTTTCTGTTTGTAATATTGCTTTACAAGCTCCTGGCAGCCTTCCTGAGCCTAAAAGTGGTGTTCAATTCCCTTCCTGCTGAAGGTCTGTCTATTCCACCGTTGTGGGCTGGTTTGGAATAGCAGGGAACTGGGCTGGACGTGGCCAGGAATCACATAGGATGAGAAAAGCAGAACTGACAAGTGTAAAAAATCTGGATTTGCAAAGTCCAGTGATGTATTTGAGCTGCAGCAAGTTGTCAAATGCAACAAGGACTGAATTGATCCAGCTCCAGGCCTTTGTTGTAGAAGGTGTGGAAGTTCCTCACTTCCATGAAGGAGACCCTGAGGAAGAGACACAGAGGTTTAAGGTCTTGCATCAGATTTAGTCTCTCATTTTTGCTGTGATTCGTCTCTGTGGTTTTATCTTTCATTTTCAGCTCACTTTAAACATGTAAATTGGTGTACAGCTGAACCTGTGAAAAGAAGCCACATCTGTCAGCATTGATATTATCCATTATTGGATGTCTGACGAGGGAAGATCTGTGCCTTGGATGTGGAGCTGGAAGCAACAGTAAAACAGAAAAATGAGCTGCTGCATGGAGAGAGGGCACAGGGAAGAGCAGGAGAGATCCTGCTCCTGTTCACAGGGGCAGAGCTGTGGATTTGTAAGTCCGGGCTTGGTGCAGCCACTCCTGGTCTCTGCCCTGGGGCTGGGCTTGGCTGCAGCATCAAGTGTCCTGGAACAGCATCCTGGCAATGGAAGGAAGTTACCTCCTGATATTGCTACTGGTTTGTGGATGTGACCGGACTGAGGAAACTGGAGCTGCAGTTCAATCTTGTCTCCCCTTCTCCTGGACTTTCCAGGCCAGCAGTGAATCCGAGGACTGCACTTCTACCCCCAAGGACACAGAAGAGCCTGGCTTGGATGGGCTCATGCTCCACCCAGCACAACTGGCCTGGCTGGTGGTCTGTGCTAAAGAAAAAGGCTGGAGCAAGCCCTGAGTGTGATGTGACTTCACAGGGAGCAGAGAGAAAACCCCTCAGTAAACGCAGAGCAGTGGGAGATTCATGCATGGAAGTTCTGCGCCTGAAAAATTGTCTGTCTTCAGCTGTCATCCACTTTAATAAAGGCAGGATGCAGAGGGAAGAGCTTTCCTTGCCTTTACAGGCCAGCACTGCTGCAACAGCAACACTGGCTCAGTGTGCAGAGAGGGAGAGAAAGTTGTCTCTTCAGAGAGACAAGCAGACAGACAAACAGACAGCGAGCCAGCTGCTCCTCTGTTCTGTGCACAGAACTCCAAAACTATTCCCGGAGCTATTTGTAACCAGGAACGGAATCAAACCACTGGCAGAGCTCCCATGAAAGATTCAGTCCTGGCCGGCACTTTAACAGGAACAGCTCCTCATCAGCAATGTCAGGGTTAAACACTCCCAGCATGTGTGCAATTGCAGAAATGCCCCTAGAAGAACCAAGGAAATATTTCCATCTTAAACCCCGATAAGGAGTGAAAATGTGCAACTCGTTCCATATGGGGGCTGCAAGGCCCGAGCCAAGGGGAAAAGCTGTGCAGTCTGCCAATCCCTAAGAACTTGCAAGCCTGATAAATGAGTGCCTTGCTTTGGGAAAGCCAGAGTCAAAGTCACACTAGAAAGGAGAAAACAGAAGAAAAGTGAGGAGACTTAAAAAAAAAAAAAAAAGCCAAGTCTTCCCCATTTGTCTTGTTGGCTGGCAGCAAGAATTCCTGGAAATGTTTTACATGTCAAAGATTTAACCAAGCTGGGATGTTTGTGGACAAGCCATTATAGGCAATGAATAAATAAATCAGGAAAAGGGTCTATCTCCTGCTTTACAAAAAAGATCCTAGCTTGAGACAGCTGCGTTCTTCTGGGATACTCTGTGCAAGCCAGGATGGAAGTGCTCAAAGCCAGAGTGTTCTCGGATTTCTCCATCACTGACATGGAAAACAGCGCTGTGCTTGGTCATGCAGCAAGGAGGGGAAAGCTGGAGGTACAGCTCTGGCCAGAGAAGCACCCAGGCATCCTCCAGCAGTGGGATGCAGATTCCCAGCAAGATACAGATTCCCAGCACTGGGATGCAGATTCCCAGTAGAGGGATGCAGATTCCCAGCAAGATACAGATTCCCAGCACTGGGATGCAGATTCCCAGTAGAGGGATGCAGATTCCCAGTAGAAGGATGCAGATTCCCAGCAGTGGGATGCAGATTCCCAGTAGAAGGATGCAGATCCCCAGCAGTGGGATGCAGATTCCCAGCAGTGGGATGCAGATTCCCAGTAGAGGGATGCAGATTCCCAGTAGAAGGATGCAGATCCCCAGCAGTGGGATGCAGATTCCCAGCAGTGGGATGCAGATTCCCAGTAGAGGGATGCAGATTCCCAGTAGAGGGATGCAGATTCCCAGCAGTGGGATGCAGATTCCCAGTAGAAGGATGCAGATCCCCAGCAGTGGGATGCAGATTCCCAGCAGTGGGATGCAGATTCCCAGCAGTGGGATGCAGATTCCCAGTAGAAGGATGCAGATTCCCAGCAGGATGCAGATTCCCAGTAGAGGGATGCAGATTCCCAGCAGGATGCAGATTCCCAGTAGAAGGATGCAGATTCCCAGCAGGATGCAGATTCCCAGTAGAGGGATGCAGATTCCCAGCTGCTCCCCAGGACTGTGAGCACCCCCAGCAGCAGGGATGGGTGCTCAGCAAACAGCAGTGGCACCGTCTGGCACAGGGGTCAGGGATCAGGGATCAGGGATCAGGGATCAGGGATCAGGGATCAGGGATCAGGGAGAGCCTGGCAGAGCCAGGAGGGAGCAGAGGGTCAGGGAACATCAGCCTCTCGTTCTCGGGGCCTGATGTTTGACAGGGCTGCATTCCTGGCTGAAGGAATCTGGCTGTGCCATGGATTTCTGCAGAGGAGTGGGCAAATCCACGGCTTGGCTGCCTGGAGGGAAGGTTGTGCCTTTGGAAAAATCTTTTGGCCTCCTCCAGCTGAAACACACTCCCATGTTAAATCAGAAATAGAAGAGAAAATCATGCATACAAACAAAATCCTCTCCCATTTCTTCTCCAAATAGGGATTTTTTTAAAATTCAAAAGCTGCTTTGAAGTTGGGCCTGTAGAAGGTCTGAGGTTCCCTGCCATAGGAAATTTTAGCTGCCTCATTTACCTAAGCAAATTTGTTGTAATGAGGTTTTTCTGTTACATGAGGACTTCAGCAGTGTCACCTGTGCCAGCTTGCTGACTTCTCTCAAGCCAAGAGTGTTTTGTTGGGCTAAAAAGAGCAACAAAGAGAGCAAGCCCTGCAGGTTATAAATTGCTGGGCAAGGTGATAAATGCTATGTGAAATGGCCACTATAATCTGTCTGGAAAGTTGAAAGGAATTCCGCCTTCTCAGGAGCCTAAAATACTTCTTTTACTTGAATACCTTATTTTCCAGCTGTGTGCCACATTAGTCACTTGCCAAAATGTTTGTTCTCTGGTCTGTGCCTCTGTCTTGCAGCTGCTGACAAAACTGGACACTCAGAATTTCCCTGGCAAAAGGGAAATAAGAATTTCCTGTATTTCGTGTGTGGTTCTAGAGCAGCTGGGTTATTATGGTGGTGCCTGGGGACATCCAGGTTACACCTGGATTTATAAATAAGGGGGATTTATTTGCTGGAGAAGGCTCAGATAGAAGGAGCACTGGGCACTGGCAAGATGCTTCACTTTGGCTGCTGTCCACCCTCCAGTCCAGTCTCTCCTGTCACCCTACTGTGGCATTTCCAGGACTGTCACCTCCCCTTTGTGCTGCCCAATGTGCTGTTCAGTGTCCCAGGCTCATGGCAGGGAGGTGCTGTGCAATCCCAGCCCTCTGTGCCCTCAAGCCTGGCGTTTATTATTTGCTGAGGCTTTCTTGAGCCAGCCCAAGACACTGGAGGGAAGTCGTCTCAAGACCTGGGTTGGCCAAAAATTCAGTGGGTGGGAAAACTTCAGAGATGAAATATTGAGATTTCTCAGATGATGGGCCTTTTGATTTCCATTTAAAAACAAATTAAAGAGTGAGCTTTGGTTATGACATCTCTGTCCTTGCAAAACACCCTCCCACTAAAAGGTCTGTGCATGAATTATAGGGCCAGATTTTCCTTTGTGTTTTATTTTTTTGCCATCATTTACAGTTCGGAAAAAAATTCCTGTAAATATGCTCAGCTTCACACCCTGTTTTCCCACGGAGGTTCTGTGTGGATGAAGAGATTCTGTCAAAGATTTCATAAACGTAAATAATAAACCCAGTATGCTTCCCTTCAGCCCATTCTTATTACATAAGAGAGGATCTGGAGCATCTGAAGAACAGCCTAAGCTGAGGTCTGGGAAATTCCAAGTGTGTTCTCCAGCTGAATGTTCACCATTTTTTGGATTTGTGCAATGCCAAGGAGCCTGCAAGAGAACTCATCTGCAGGGGATGAAGTCCGTGTTCTCCGTGGATATTTTTTTTTTAAAGCATTGCCAACTTGGGCAATCATAAATCTGTACCAAACATTGCAACATTTGTTTATCAAGGCTTTCTACCATAGAAAACTCCTTTAATGAAAACACACTTCTAAGGAACTTCTTGAGGCTGAAGCTTGGAAGATATCCCAAACTCCTGACCTGAGGTTCTGGCTCAATCTCCCAGATGGAGAAGATACAGCTTTTTGAGACAGGTCTGTATCTTGCAGCCCTAAACCACAATCTTTTGGAAAGAGTAAATCTGTCAAAGGTCATGTTTTGGAGACTTTGAAATGGCTCAGATCAAAGATGTATCTCTCCCCAAAATCCTGTCTCTAATGGTGCCAGCAGCAAAACTCCAAGGCAAAACCATGGCAAGTCCCTGGTGATTCTTCCCGTGGTCCTTCCAGCTCCTGGCAATTTGCAGCTGAATGACTTCCTGAGCTAGGGGCCATATCCACATCCTTAGGTGGAATTCATTGCCCAGGTTGGATCTTTCCATGTTTTAAATTGTTATTTGAACCCACTTATACTCTTGGCTTCCACAACCCCCTTTGACAAGGAGTTGTACCACTGAATTAAGTGCTGTTTAATAAACAGCGCCATAAATCAGAGTAGCCCTCAATTATAACAAAAGCCTTGAATTTAGATGAGATTGCCAGCATGGATAAAGTTCTTTAATCACATCCATGTATTTTATCCACAGCAATGGGAGCCTCATCCTGAAGCAGGGGAAACACATAAAATGAGTTTATGGTGAGATCTTGGAAATCCTGGTAATTCAGGAGCTTTCAGCTGCCAGCTGCCTCATGGCTTGAGCCTTGCCTGGGTCTGTTCAGCCTGGAAGGGTCTCCTTGGGAAAACTTGGGGCTGATTAATCGTGGCCATGCAGGAAAACCTGGTTGTGTTGGGAAATCAATTCCTGGATAAGTCCTTAGTGTAAGGGAAGGGAGAGTTTGCACCTGCCTCGTTCCCCATCCATTTGTGTCTGTGCACACCTGGACCAACAAGTGCTGCTGGAAAACCTGGGCAAGCTGGGATGATCCCAGATTTATTCAGCTCGGGTATGGCAGACTGAGATGTTCCTCTGCTTTCTCAGCCCTTAGATGGCTCCCAGAAGGTTTTCCCATCTATCAGATCAAAGCTTGACTTTCATTTGGAAGCAGAACATGACCATAAAACAGCACTGAGAGTTAGATCTGATCTTCCTGACATTTTTACCTTCTTTTCCCCAAGACTGACTTTTTGGGAGGGTGAGAGTAGTGGCAAAACCCACATAATTCTGCAATGTACTTGTTGGGAAAACCCCAACCTTCTGTTTTCCCTCAGTGCTGGTCACCTTGGCAACACCAGCTCCTCAGAATTTCTCATTTCAGAGCACGAATTTGAACATTCAAAATTTACAGCTTGGGATGCATCAGGAAGGCATCTGAAAGTGTGGGGATTTTGGTTCTTTTTGCTGATGTTTTATAGGTTCAAGTTGTTCCAGCCTCCCCAAACAGCGCTGTGGGAACCATTTCCCATTCCTGATATTTCTTCTTTATTTGAAGTTGGGTTGTGCTGTAATTACACAACTCCAGGAGCTGGGGCTTGAGGAAAATCAAAAAAAAAAAAAAAAAATTTGCAGTCACCAGGTTCAAGAAAGGCACAGGACGTTTTTCTAGGACCTGCCTGGCTCTGAAGGAGCCTTTCTTCCTTTTCTTCAAAATTCTATTGAATTTTGCCATCCTTGGGGACTACTTGCCTCACCTGGAGACTGGCTGGGGGTATAAACCACCAAAGCCATCATTTCTCTTTAGCCAAGGTAGGAAACACCCATCTCCAGAGCAAGAGCAGTGACCCAGGAGCAGCTCCACACCTTTCCAAGGTGATCAGTGACCCAGACATGAATTACTTCCTTAAAGATGAATAATCCTGGTTGACCACATGATTCTAAAAGACCCAGGAAATGCTGTAGCTGAGTAGGACAGAAATGTTCCTCCTCCCTCTGAGAGCATCATCTTCCTCTCCAAAACTCAGTGCCCTTCTGCTCTCTTGCTCCCCAGCTCCTGCTGCGTTTTGATGCATGGAGGGGAAGGATTTGATCCCTCCTTCCCTCTACAGGGGGCCCAGCGCTCTGAATCCATCTCTGCACGCTCTGAAAATGACTTGCAGCAAAATGAAGTGACAGGAGAGCAGTGTCACGCAACAGCTCCTGCCTGGCCATTGGGATTCAGGGATGAACAGCCAGTGGGACAGCAGTGCCAGCTGAGCTGAGCTAAAACTAGGCTTGGTTTTATATCTTTTGTATATATAATGCGGATAAAACCATCTACATCTATGCAAAGTCACTCTCTGCATTGTTACAGCACAGCAATAATGTTGTATCTCTCTATATATTGCCAAAACTTGAAGGTTTTCCATATAAATAATAATAATTCCAAGTGGGTTCTTGCCTTGCTCAGAGCTCAGTGGTTCCCTAGCCATTCCACCTTGGCTTCTTCCCACTCAGCCTCTTGTTACAGCTCCTCCTTGTTGCCACTCCTGGGTGCTACGAGGACCTTGGCTTGGTGCTCTGCTCCCTGAGAAAGCCCTGCCCTAAGGGTCCCAGCTCCTTAAAACCTCTTCGCAAATCCTAGAAAATGCCATCTGTAAAAAAAAAAAAAATAAAAACCAGGAGGAGTTTTGCCTGAGCAGAGCCGGATTTAACCCGTGGCTGCCTTCACCTGCTGCTCTGGGATGAAAATCGGGTTGAAACAGAGACAGGTGCTTGGCAAATGTCCCTTTCCTCTCCGTATTGCAGCTCTAACCTCGATGCATTTCTGCCTGTTGGTTCAGCCTGTATTTGCTGTGCTAAGCTTTTCATGCCACCATTAATTGCAGAGCAAATGAACCTTCTTCAGGCCATATGCTGCTGCTATAATTTATGCAAATATCTTGTTAGTGACTGTAAAAAAAATGAAGATAAACTATCGCTGGACCAGCATTATTGCCAAGAGATTAAATGCCGATGTTGAAAAACTTGGCAGCGCTTCCTCAGCGGGACTTTTGTCATCTAATGCTGCATCTACCGGGATTATCCTTTTAAAAAATTGGCAGTAGCCTCAGAAAGCACAGCCTTTCTTTTATCTCTATTTTTTGGCAGGTCTTGAAGAAATCCCTTTGCCATTTCCAGCCCTTCTGCTTTCACCCAGTGAAACCCTGGCTCTGCAAGCACTGGCTTCCTGCACTCAGCATCTTTGGGACACCCATGGATCAGTGACAGAGAACTGGAGTGAGAGGAGGAAAAGAAACTCCTCAGATGCAGGAAACATCCGCTGCTGGCCCATCTCCACTGGTTTTGGTGGAGTTGTGCCAGGGTGGAGCTTGGCCCCGGTGGTTTTTTAAGTTATTATTCTTTCATCGATTATTTGCTGGAGTGTATTAAAAGCCTGACTTTTCCATCTGCTCCTCATGGATTTTCTTGCCTTCTGTGATGAGCACACTTTGTTTTTGTGCTTGGCTTCCACTTCGTAAATGCTGGGTTAATGATAAACAGGGGTTTTTTTGGGAATCACGGGCCAAGTGCACAGGTATATATAGGGTTTGTTATTGCAGACACAAACCAGCAGTGAGGTATTTTTCATCTAGCTGGGGAAAAAAATCAAAGGCAGAAAAATTAGTTCTGAAGGCAAACCATTATGCTTGAAATACCAAACTTTTTTTTTTCTCCAGTTCGTTGACGTTTTAATAAATAGTCCCATATTTAAAAGCAGAAATCTATTGCAAAGAACGCCTTAATCCCATCCTAACCTGCCTGTGCTTTAGATGACAATTTAGATAATGACCACTTAAATAGAAACAATCAAAGTTAATTAGAACAATTAAGTTAATTCTAAAAGGTGATTGTAAACAAGTCGATGGTTTAGATAACAATTCATTATCTCGCTGCCCTCCCTAAGGCCCCATTTCCCAACACATTCAGCCTCGATGACCTGAGCAGGGCTCCCTCTGCCAAGTTCACCCTTTCCTGGGGTGGATGTGGGACTGGGAGAGCTCAGCAGTGGCTTTAAAACCCAGAGATCAAGGACAGCTGCTGAAAGTTAAATAATTAAAAACCTCATAAAACTGCATGTTAAATAAAAATAAATGCTTATCAACATTTCAAGTCCTTTAACTGTAGCTGGGTATTCAGTTTCTGCCAGTTTGCCAAAAGCAGAAGGTGAATTTGGGGTATAAAATGTTCCTTGCTCAGGTGAGATCTCAAAGAAGTTCTGAATGAAGCAGACACTTGGCTTCCAGCCGTGTTTAGTTTTTAGGATGTGCAAAGAAGAACCCACCCAAGCTCCAGCAACAGGAGGAGACTCCGGAAAATTCTCCAGCAGAAAATGGATCTGGAGAGCTGCAAGAGAGGTTTGGCTGTGGGATTTCCCAGGATGGAGTTTGAAAGGAAGGGACAAAACCTGTTCTGTCAGCACCTTCTGGAAGATGCAGAGTCCCAACTCATCTAGACTTTGTCAAGGTGCTTGCCAAGGGATGGCTGCTGGAAAAGCAGCACCCCAGTGCCTTGCTGGGAAAGCTCCTGTGATGGATTCCAGGGGGAGCAGTCTCCCGAGAGCCCTTGGTGGGCAGCAGCAGTGGAGGGGCTCCAAAGCCCCCTGATCCTCTGATAAAAACTGTGGCTTGTAAGCACGGCCAGGGAGGGCTTATCCCTCCTTTGCACCACCACCACCGTGCCTTGGGCTGTAAATTTTTTCCAGCTGGAAAGTCCGGGAAAACATTGATAAGCCCTGGCTGTCCCCCCAGCTGGGAATGATGGATTTTCCAGAGGTAACTCAGTGTACCCAGCTCCCTTCTCATCCACAGTGGGAGCATATGGAATATATTGTGGTCTGAGGGAAATGCATCCTAAGAATTCCTCCTGCATCTCTTCGGGAACGTTCCAGGGTGGATTCCAGCAGGTGTCATGGAATCGCCCACTCAAACTGGGTTAAGTGATGAACACCCAAAATCTCTGCAGAGCTTCGCAGCCAAAAGTTTTGCTGTTCCTTGGGTTTGGGGGAGACTTGCAATGGAAGCTCCGAAAAGACTTTCCAAGGGGAGGGGACAACAAGGAAATATCCAAGATCTGCCTGGAAAAAGCCTGCTCCTGCCAAAGGTCTGGTAAGCAGTTTCTGTAATGTGTTTTTTCTCCTCTGCTGCCTGAGGAACCCTTGATTCTCCTTTGCAGGGACTGCCTGGGTGATGCCCATGGATCACTGGGGTGTTTCAGTTCTCAAGGTGTCATCAACTGAGATTTTTCTTTCCAATAAATAGCAATTAAAGTTTAATTGGTGGTTATTTTTTCAACCAAAAGCAATCAGCCAAATCTGCAAAACCAGAGAGGACAGAGTCATTCCCACGGGATAAGTCCACTCTGTTTTCTCACTTGAAGGTACAGCTTGCTCTGGGTAAAACATGGGACCAAGCTGAAACCCCAGCACAGGCACATCCCTTACAGACAGTCAGAGCTGAGATAAAAATCTCTGCATGGACCCACTGAATGTAGAAAACCAGTGCCTGAGTCCTCTTCCAGGAAAAGGCACAGCATACTGGAAATACAGAGAGCCTTGGGAAGAGAACTGGGAAAGTCAGAGCATTTCTCCCACTGGAAGGGCTGGGTCCTGCTGTGGGCTCGGAGTGGCTCTTTCCAAAGTGCTTTCACGTGTGGAGGAGTTTTCCCCAGTGAAATTTTCCCAAGAGCACTGAGAGGGCCTTGATCTAAAGCCCTTGGAGCATCCAGGATACCAGAATTGTGTTTGGTTTGATTTAGTGTTTGGTTTTTGGTTTACCCTGGATATAAACACAGGCCTTAACTTAGGCCAGACCTGTGCCAGGCTGTCTCAGTGACCTGAAGAATTTTTTTTTTAATCTATTTTTGCCCCAGTCCAGGAATACTCCTTGCTGCTCCAGGGAGTGTAGGAAGCTGGACACCTGGGAATGTCAGTGGGTTCAGCTGTCTACTACTGGGCTTTTCCCTATATCCTTCTTTTTGTTTCTCCCATGTTTTGCCCAGTGTCCTGAAACCCAGAGCACCTGGGTAAGACAAGAGAAAACAGCTCTGAAAAAGTGTCTGGGCAAGTGAGTCCCTGTTTTTTCCTGGAAAAGACCTTCCTGTGAGGCTTTGCTCGGCGAGGAAAGGCTGTGCCATGAGCCTGTCGTGTGTCCCAGTAAATTTAGAGAGAAACCTAGATTTTGGAGCCTGCCACTGAGGGATGTGAGGTGCAGGAGAGGGATTCTCCTTGAAGAACTCGCCACATCTCCAAAAGAGATTTCCAGGTGTCCAGACTCCATCCACGGTCCTTGGAAGGTGATGAGCGTCCCAAGAGAGCATTTTTCAAACCAGCTGCTGTTTTTAGGGGGAAGGAAAGAGCTTTGAGGTGTCAGCCCCTTCCCATATTCCAGAAGAGACCTTTGGGAGCTAATTTGGGTAAATGACTCCCAACCAGCATCACCCCGGGGGAGTCACACCACAGACTGGGAGGAGTTCCTACAAACTGGGTTATGAACAAATCCCTCTCATTTGGAGCTTTATGGGAATTTGCTGCTAAACCAAGGAAGTGTAAAAGCTGAGGAGGTGTCCAACACCTCCAGGCACTGGAGATGCCCAAGGATGTAACAAAGTGCCACTGGAATATCTGACACCTTGCCAGTGAGCCATGTTTAATGGGTCAGGCAGCAGAGGTGTCACAAAATCAATAACGTTGGAGTGAAGATCTTTGCAGGTCCAACAGCTACGTGGTTTAGATTCGTTTTGGGTTCATTTCTCGTGGGTCATTGTTGCTGCTGTTTTGTTTTTTTTTTTTCCCCCTCGCTTCAATCAAAGTTTTCAGTTCCCTTGTGAGTCTTTCAGGTTAAACCCTCAGCCAGACCAAGATTTGAAGGGTGGCTGCCAGAGAATTGAGGTCTATTAGGACACAAAGAGCACTTGGCAGGATTTTTGCTGAGAAATATCTGGGAGAGTAGAAAATAGGAGCCGTGTCCAATCCCCTGGGGAAGGAGCTGAGTTTTGCAGACAGAACTCCAGGCTCCAGCCCCAACCCCAGCCTGACAATTGAGACAGACAAATCCAGTGGCTGCAGGATTACAGCACCAACGAGGAACGTGTGTTCTGTGCTGATCAAAAGTCCCAAGCCCAGCCTGCTCTGCCTCTGATCTGCAAATACATCACTGGTTTTTATCACTCGTTTTTGCTTTATCGCGGCGGGGCTGGTCTCAAGCGCTACAACCTGATTATCTCGCAGGAGGCTGCCAAAAGCTTGTCAGGGATCGTTAAAGGGAATAATAAAGGAAGCAGGAGGAATCAAGTGGTTTGAGGAGGAAATCAGAGGGAATTCCTGGCTGGGGTTGCCAGGCTGGTGAAGGCTGGGACTGCAGCGAAAAGAGGAGGGAGCAGCTCAGGATTGTGCAGCCTCCTCAAATTAGTGATGTGTTCAATGGAAATGTAGGGCTGGGCTGGATTCCCCAAGCCTCACTAAAAAATATTCACACACACGACTGAAATCTAGAGGAAAAATAGCATTTAAGGCTGAATTTCAACAACCCCCCCCCCCCCAAAAAAAAAAAAATTAGCCTGTGGCTTTGAGTTTGTTAAAGCTCAGAAAGAAATGGTGTCAGTTCAGTTTGTAGGAGAATGAACAGCTGCACAGCTACATTTTATTTTGATGAATTAAATAACAAGCAGCAATATTCTTGTGCTAAAAATCCCACTTTCAGTCAATTTGGAAAGAACGTCATTTTGTATTCCAGAAAACTTGAGGATTGCTTTTGAAGTAAACAGATATATTTAGCTTGAAGTGATCTGTAATTAAACACTTTGCTCTAAAATAATCAAACAAAGTGTTGGCGTTTCCTCCCTCCTTGAGCTTTGCTGAATTATTTGCATTTAAAAAATGTCTTATGGAGCAGTTTGATTGGATTTCTACTTATCTGGCTTCAAAACATAACCGTGGCCAACAAAAAGTCCTTTAGCTCTAATCAAGATCCAATTAATCAAACCTTGTTTGCTGCTGGTTTGTAGCTACCACACAAACAAAGGGGACCTTCTCCAGTCAGAGAAAGGGGCTTTGATGTGAACTCAAGGTCTTCTAAGGAGGTTTTATATTGCTTTTGTAACAACGTTCATAGGAATAGGATAAAGCCAGAATAAAACCAAATCTAGGCAACAACAGATCCTAAAACTGAAGTGTCCTTAAGCAGGTAGACTTATTAAAATTTTTTAGCTCTTCAGTGTTGTTGAAGTGTGTTTTGTATCTACACCCATCCCTAGAGCTGGATAGAAATCCCCTTTGTTTTTTAGTGTCTCTGTTTTAGCAACACTCTTGGCATTGATCCATGAGGCTCAGGGCTTGTGGAGCATTGTTTCTGTGGCTCCATGTCTCAGGGCTGGGCTAGCAGGTGCCAAATAAAGTGTGAGCTCTGCTTGAAGCATTTCCTGAGCTTGGGGCCTTTGGAAGAGCTCTCTCCCACGTGCCTTTCCCAGCATCTACCAGCCTTGCTGAGCTCCTGCTCCCAGGAATTCAAGGTTCCCCCTCTCTGCAGCTGCCTGCAGCCAGCGAACTGAGCCCACTCCGAATGCTCTTGGGGCTTTTTTCCATTTGAGTTGGCTGAGATGGACCCACGGATTTCCCAAGTCATTCCTGGAGGGAGCCAGGTGACACCCAGGATGGTGCAATTCCTTAGGCAGGACTGAAGAAACGAGTTCAGGCAGGGCCCAGCTGGGTGGTGTCATGTCTTTATTGAAATAATTCAGGATGGGTTGGAGATGAGGAGGGACTTTCTGCAAGACATGGAATGACAGGACGAGGGAGGATGGGGTCAAACTGCCAGGGGGCAGGGTTAGGTGGGAGACTGGGAAGGAATGGTTCCCTGGGAGAGTGGGCTGGCCAGAGAAGCTGTGGCTGCCCCGGGATCCCTGGAAGTGTCCAAGGCCAGGTTGGTCAGGGCTTGGAGCCAGCTGGGATAGTGGGAGGTGTCCCTGCCCATGACAGGGGTTGGAATAAAATGATCTTGAAGTTCCCTTCAAGCCCAATTCATTCTAGGATTATATAAAGTTGTCATGAGGTTTTTGGGTACCTACTAAATCCCTTGGAGTTTGTTATGTGCTTTCTTCTTGATTTTCTCTCAAACAAAGAAACCATAAAATCATTCCTGGTCTCATATCAAAATATTAATGCTTACAAATAATTCTCCAATGCAGAAGACACGACAATCATACCCATGCTCTCTGCACACTTCAAAATGAGCCGAAAATCCTTCCCTCTCCATGCATCCTACCCTGAACAGCTCCATCCTCGCTGTCTTTTAGGGAAACTGGGCCTTGAATCTAGCAAGTGGACAATGGCTACTTTTCCTCCTCTTTTTGCTGCATACGGGGTCCTTTTGCTGTTCAGCTGGAGCTGCTGGCAGCTTTGGGGATGGAGCAGGGAGGGAAGAGGCAAAGAAGCAGGGAGGGAGGGAAGAATGGAAGAAGGAGGGAGGGAAGCAGGAAGGGAAGAAGGGAGGGAAGGAGGGAAGCAGGAAGGGAAGAAGGGAAGCAGGGAGGGAAGAAGGGAAGCAGGAAGGGAAGAAGGGAGGGAAGCAGGGAAGCAGGAAGGGAAGCAGGGAAGCAGGAAGGGAAGAAGGGAAGCAGGAAGGGAAGAAGGGAAGCAGGAAGGGAAGAAGGGAGGGAAGGAGGGAAGCAGGAAGGGAAGAAGGGAAGCAGGGAGGGAAGGAGGGAAGCAGGGAGGGAAGAAGGGAAGCAGGGAGGGAAGAAGGGAAGCAGGAAGGGAGGGAGGGAAGCAGGAAGGGAAGCAGGGAAGCAGGGAGGGAAGGAGGGAAGCAGGAAGGGAAGAAGGGAAGCAGGAAGGGAGGGAGGGAAGCAGGAAGGGAGGGAGGGAAGCAGGAAGGGAAGCAGGCAGACACTGCCAGCAGCCAGCAGCATTCCCGTGTTCCCTGCCTGGCAGGACGGGAACAGCTCCCACACTGCAGCACAGCTAAAGGTGAGGGATTCAGCAGTGAGTGATGCTGTGGGGATCGATATTCCTGCATTATTTCTCCCGCGGGGCTGGGGCTCTGCTTGTTCTGTCCCTGCTGCATGGGGCAGGTGGACTGGAAAATCCAGGAGGTGTGAGAGGAGAGATACGGCATCAGGGAACTGGGAGCTGGCATCTCAGCACAGTGGCAATTTGGGAACCCTCTCCGAAGCAGATTCCACCTTGCTCGAGCTGGGTTTGTTCCAGAAAGAAGAGTGGGGCTTCCAACATTTTAGCTTTAGTTCAGTTCTTAGATTTAGTTCTTCGATTCCTAGATCCTCCTCAGGGGAGGCAGGGGAGGGAAAAGGCTGGACTGTTTGCTCATTTACATGTACTGGTTTTGCTGCACAGTCCAGAATTACTGAGTTTTAACCCTCCAGTTTATGGGATAACCAAGAGGGAAATATTATTTTTAAGCTTGGCAACTTAACCAGTCTTCAAATCCCACACCGAGTTTGTCTGTGAGGTTTGTTTTTTTTTTTTTTTTTTTTTTTTTGCTGGTACAGGGGAGGATGCAGGTTTTAATTAGGTGATTCCAACCCACAGCCTTGGGAGCAGTGATCCCAAAGCAAGGGAGAAGTGAGTCTGAGCGCTTCATCCTGACCCCATCCATGAAGGGACAGATGGAGCAGGCTGGGAATCATCCTGAGGGGACCAATAAACCCAACCTGAGGGATGTCCCATCCCTGGAAGTGTCCAAGGCCAGACTGGACAGGACCTGGAGAAACTTGGTGTAGTGAAAGGTGTCCCTGGCCATGGCAGGGGGGTGGAACAAGATGAGCTTTAAGGTCCCTTCCAACCCAAACCCTTCCATGCTTCTGTGATAATGTATTTGCAGCCCCATCAGGAAACTCTGCCTCAGGTGTTGCAGTTGGGTTGCCAAGCCCATAAACCCAAGAAAATCCATTCTAGGATTGAGGAGGAGCTTGAGTTTGCATGTGTCACCTCCAAGCTGGGATAAATAATAATAATGAGGACAACGAGTGATTAAGAGGATTTTCCCAGCACAATTAATGCTGATTTATGGTGTAGGGTAGCAGAGAGAGACAGACTGTGATAGAATGAGTGGGTGAAGTTTCTGAATGAGAGAGGGAAGGGGATGACAGTGAGGAGTGAAAAATGAAATGTGCTTTGCTAAAAAAAGCAAGTGGAGCTGGCTGGAGCCCCATGTGGAGCAAAGCAGGTGACATAAATAATGCCAGAGGATCTGCCATTGCCATAGCTGGGATGACTGTAATTAGATGGAATTCTTGGTGTCTTCAGTGCTGTGAGACAGAATAGGAGTTCTTTATTCTATGGAGCCAATTAAGTGGCAGTGAGGGAGAAAATGAGTTCTGTCTGGGTAAAAAAGTTCTTTCAAAAGTGACTTTGAGGGTGGCCTTCATAGGATTCGAGTCAAATCACCCAAGCTCTGCCTGGCCAGCTTGTTCCTCAGACCTTCCCCAGCCACAGGGGGCTGCTGGAACCTCCAGAAGTCCTTGGGCTCCTCCCTGGTGTCCCAAGGGAGCCAGAGCCCATTGCTGCTGCTCCCACCACCCACGTCCTGAGCCCAACACCCTCCTCTACAGCCAGGCTGAGCACAAAAACAGCACAGAGAGAGGGTTGGGATTCTCCAGGCTCATCCTGCACTGGTGTAGCTGTGAGATCTTGGCCAGGGGCTGCATCATCATTTCCAATTAATTAATTAATCAATCAAGGCAGCACTGATCAGCACCAGCAATGGCACTGTGAGAAGCAGAGGAGAAGCAGAGCTGTGCCCCTGCTGCCTGGGCTGGCAAGGAAAAGAGAACCCTTCCTTTGCCATGTGCCAGGGACTGCTCCTCGGGAGCTGCAGCATATCTGAAAGGAACGTTCTGAGGTCTTTAAATACAGATTAAATGTGAATTTCATCTGGCAGCGACCCCATTCTGACCACAATAGGTTGGATCAACGCAGGATCGATCGCCAACTCCCTCTGCTGGGGAGGGGGGCAGAGGGAAATCACTGGGGAGCTGCTTGGCCTGTGCAGCTGGAATAATCTCTGGGATGGGCTGTCCCCATTTCCCTGAGAAGGACTGCAGCATGGATTTGGGGAGCTGGATGCTCAGGGAGAGCTCTGCTGCTCTCCCAGGACATCCCACCCTCCGGCTCCCTGCCTGGCTCTGTTGATCTCTTCCCACACATCACATCTCCAGCCAGGGGCTTTTCCCGGTGCTGCCACCCAAACAAGAGCTCCAGAGGCTTCCTGCTGCCAGCTGTGCATCCCCTGGGATGCCTGGACAGATGTTGCAATGAGACAGGGGCTGCTTCTTCCTCCAGATGCTTCCTACAGCATGGGAAGGACAGAGGTGTTTCTCTGACTCTCAGGGACTCACTTTGAAAAATTTCCTGAACTAAAATGCTCCTAGCTCAGGGGCACAGGCAGGACAAAGCTGCCAGGGAGGTGGCAGCCTGGAAGGACATCAGGTACAAGAAAAACAACAATCCAGCTTTGGGACTGCTGAAATATTGACTGCATTATTCCAGCAATGCTGAACATGTCTCTGCTCCCACTGGGCCATCTGTGTTTGAGGGCTTGATCCTCCCTCTACCCTTTTCTGCTGGCACTAGAAAGGAAAAGGAACAAAAAGGACTAGTTATTTCCAAGTTTTTTGCCCAGGAAAAGAAAGATTTTACCTCTCTGCAGGGCTCACACCTGCTGGTTCACAACGAATCCCTTCATTGTGCCTCCAAGTCCAGGGACTCCCCCTCCTCATCTCCCTTCTCCCCCAGACTGCCACATTTCTGTCCCTCCTGCACCCCAGGCGGGTGCTGAGGGCACACTGGGCTCTCCATCCCTGCTCCTAACCACTCCAGCATCCATGGATTCTGTCAGAGCCGTGCTGGGGAGGTGGCCAGTGGGCCCCCAGCCACACGAGCCGTGCTGGTCTCCTTCCCCCACACACGAGTCCAAAAGGACACCGTGACTCACTCCTTTTCCACAGGCAGCACTGCCAGCTCTAGAAATATTCCATGTTTTTCTTAGAGTTTTGGCTCCTGAAGCCCTGTAATTACTTGAACTTTCATTTTCTTTAAATAAAGCCAATTTCTGTCACTCGCAGAGAATCACCGGAAAATGTGACCTCCCACAAGCTCAGGAGCCATGGAGTGAAAACCCCACCTTTAGCCCTTATTTTTAATTTTTTTCCTCTCTTTCCTGTCACATTTTTACAAATTTTCTTGCAGACTGGGATTATTGCAAGTTGCCTCTCTCTGTCTTGAATCTCGCAATGTTGCAAATGATCTGGAATTTGTGCCTTGGTGGTGTTGACATCTCAGGTTCATTGGCTTCAAGCATTTGGCTTTGAGTGTAAAAGTCATGAATAATTCTCTTCAACACGTCCTGGGCTCTGTGCAGCACTGGACAGCACAAATTTGGCCCTGGATTTTGTGATCCCAGAGTGTGGTGTATTTAAATTGCTGTTTCAAGCTTAGAGGAGAAAGAGAAATGCATTCCTTAGGGGATTCAGTCCATCCCTGCCTCAGGTGGGATGGATGAAGAACATGGGACAAGAGCTGCCCTTCTCCCCCTTTATTTTGAAGATGTTTGGACACATTTGGTGTGTGTCCTTCAGCATTGATGTTCAGCACCAGGTGAGATGGAAAAGCTCAATTTCTGCTGGGATAATCTCTGGAGAAATGGGATTGCCTGGGGATGAAGATCCCACCCAGCAGCTTGGAATGGAGTGGCCACAAAATGATCCCATCCCAGGCCACTCTCCAGTGGGACATCAGAGGCTGGAGACACAAAGGCACAGAAAACCAGGCAGAGGAACGAGCTGTGTTTTCCTTGTTCTGTTCGTGAGCTCTGAAAATTTGTCTCCTATCCTCAAGCAGCACAACAAAGCAGCCAACCTGTGCAGACAGGGAATTGCCTTGGAGGCTGATTTGAACAAGAAACCCCGGTGATCTCCAGAAGCTCCCTATGAAAAGTAATCCAGAGACATTCCAAAATACATTTTTTCCAAAGGAGTAGGAGGGGGCAGTGTGCATTTTTAGCAACATCAATCAGCGCACTGGCCCAAGTCACACATCCAAATCGAGGACTAGAAAATATGGAAAAGTTGAAATAATCCTTGGAAGCAGTCCAGGGACTGGTCATTGAGTCTGCAGGACCTTTTATGAATAACTCTGTAACACAAACCTAATGGAAGCACCAAGAGCCAGCCCATTGGTTTTCCAGTCCCAGTCTCCCAGTCCAAGATGAATGGCCTGGGTTTTTGGGAGGGAAAGGAGCAGGACTGGTTTGTCTCCTGGCTGGGGAGAGCTTGGCTTTGAAGAGCTCAGCTTGCAGGAACAGGCAGCGCTGTGAACTTCCTCACCTTGGGGTTTCTCTTGGCCTGCATCTCCTTTTTATTCCCTATCATTTCCACTTCTGTTACCTGGTCAGGAAGTTGCCTCCGTTCCACACCAGGACATGCTCTGCTCCCTCCACTGAGTGCCGTGGAGAAGCCAAAGCCTTGGAGATCCTGGAGACCTCCAGGTCTCTGTCTCTCACCTTTTTTTTTTTCTTTTCTCTCTCTCTCATCACAGACATCTGAAGCTTTTCATTCTTGAGGCTGTGGGACAGAGGGAGAGGAGTAATTTGAAATTACTGACAGGCCTGAAAGGCCACCAGATGACCTCCCCTTAGCACAGAGGTATTTTCTGTAGCTCTGTTACCTCACTTCCCCAAAAGCAGCTGGCAGTGGGTAGCAGAAGGGAGAGGGACTCACCATAAAAAGAGCTGCTCCTCTGTTCTTAATTAAAGCTGACTTAATTCAGATTTTCACAGGAAAAACCTCCAGTTTTCCCTATCCCCCAGCAACAAACCTAAGCAGAATCCCCTTGCTAAAAGGGGATGAAGAAATAGATGTGGGAGGTTGTGTTTCCCAACCACCTCATGAGTCAAAACCTCTGGAAAGGATGGGAGAGGGTGGGTGGGTGGGAGCAGAGAGCACAGGCAGTATTCCTGTGTCACAATCCCGGGCAGCCTTTGGCCCTGCAGAGCATCTCAGAATCATTAAGGCTGGAAAAGCCTACAAAGATCATCCAGTCCTTTCTGCATCCAAGCAGCTCCAAACTGGCACCTGGCAGCTGCTCTGTGCTGTCTCTTGTTTAGCCATCATCTGTGGGGTACATCCTCCACCCAGCATCCAGCCACCCCTGCAGCACATTTATGCATCTCCTTTCCTGATGTTAGGAATGAAAAAAAGTAGCAGGGATTCCTTCAGTGACCTGTGATTTGTGCTGAAGCAGTCAAGCACCTTCCCCTTGGTTGTGTGGTTTTAAGTGTTTTTTAGAAGTATCTGTTTATTACAGCTCAATAAAGTTTTATTTTGCGAAAAACCATGATTGATTTCCTCTGCTTGAAACAACGAGCAGGCACTCTCCTCAGCCAGCACCTCCTCCTCCATTCATAAAAACGTGTTAACAATTCGTTTAAAATTCATAGACAAGCCAAGCACAGTTTATTCCTGAAGTTACACAAATTAATACAAAGCAGCACACGGCCTAGGCCTGGCATAAAGTCAAAGCTTGCTCCAAAGGCCTCCCTCTGCTGTACAATACATCGATGTGCTCCTGGAAATTCCAGCAATCAGAAGAGAGTGCTTGGAGTTCCCTCCTCCCCTGCCTGCTTCCCTCTGCTCTCCTGGTGGATATGAAATGATCCTTGAGGTCCCAAACCATTCTCTGGTTTGCAATTCCCTGAGCGTGACACAGAGCACTGATTAAATCTAAGGCTGTAGAAATCTGTGCCACTTCAAAGTCTGGTCGTGCTCCAAAAGTTGTGGTTGAGAGTTATCCTAAATTTTGGCTTATCCTAACTTTTTTCTCCTTTCTTTTGTGTAGGTGCCCAGAGCTGAGAGCTGTGAGCTTGGGAGCAGAGGTGGTTTGGTGACCAGGACAGTCACCCAGCTTTGGGAGAGCATGGCTTGGGAAGGAGCTCCAAGGGAACACTTTTACCTGGGCAAAGTGCAGGTGACCTGCACAGTCAGCAGGTCCGTGTGGGCCAGCGAGAAATGACTTTTCAGTGTGGTGTCACCCAGCTGTCCCTGCTGCCACCGCTCAGCAGAGCCACCACTGCAGGTCCCTGCTGCCCTTGGAAGATGTTTCCCCAGATGGATTTTCCCGCAGGAGCTCTCCCCTGTCACAGCAGACACCACAGCAGGAGCAGGTGCAAGGCATTAATTGGTCTTAATTCACCTGATGAGCCCCACTTGGGCCTCCACCCGGCCCTGGAGTTCTATTTAAGGACAGCTCTGAGGCTTTTATGGCGTGTGCCTGTGCTGCAGGTCATTTGTCACCTGGAGTGCCCTGCACTGTCTGCTGTGGGCAGGTTGTCTCCAGCCTCCCTCCTGCATGAACTGCAGCCCTGTGGATAACCTGTCTCGTGTCCTGGAGGGACAGAACTGCTCCTTTCCCTCCTTGCCCTGTCCCCAAACCTGTGCAGGAGGTTTCCTGCACCACACTCAAGTGCCTTCCCTTGGATGTGTTCTGTATGGGCGGTACAATGTCCTGCCATCAGCATCCCCTTCACAAGGATCGCCATTATGCACTTTAAAACACCCCAACAGTGACGTTTTTTCGGGAGAACAGATGGCAGAGTTAAATATTCTGACCAGTGTTTAGAGCTGGGTTCTCTGTTAGCTCCAGCACTGCTCCACTGGGCTACAGCTTAGAGGGAACTAAGCAATAATTTGATCTACTGAGTGTGTTTGTTTATTTAATTACCTATTCCACTCCATCTACCTTCTTTTTGCTTTTTTATTCAAGAGAGTCAATAACTGAAAGGCTCCTTTGAGCAGGAGCCTGGGCTTTCTCCCCCTCCCTGCCTTGTCAGCACAGCCCCTGCTCTTGACCCTGAGCGAAGCTCTGAAGTTCTCATTTGTCAGCAAAGCAAGGGAGGGCTGGGACACATCGATTGTCCTTGCTGAAAGCACCTGGAAGTGGCAGGAAGGGAAGTGTGAGACCAGGTGGGATTTTGGGAAGCGTCCCTTGCTTTCCCCCACCTGTGCCATGCGGAGCAGGCAGTGCTCAGGTGTTGGTTGATGTTATCAATAAATTGTCAGCCTGGATTTCTCTCTGTGAGGGTCACTGGCTGTGGAGCTGGGGTCACCTTCCCCTGGGAGGGTCCTGATGTGCAGCAGGGCCACCTGAGCTGAGAGCAGAGCTGTCCTGCCTGCAGGGACAGTGCTGTGATGCTCCTGCTCTCTGAATTCCAGCCTTTTCTACAGGGACCGCTGGGATCTGTGATTGACAGTGTCAAATATCCCCCAGCCTTGCTCCTTTTTTCCCCTCTGCTGACCTCTTATCTAAAGTGCTTTCTCCTGCCTTCAGCAGCTGAGTTTCATCACACCAGGGAGGTCCAGCAGTCTGTAACCCCTTGGTAAGTCCACTGCTCCCAGGATACATCCAGGTGGCCACAAAAATGGCACTTTCTGGATCTAAGCTCTGAATTCTCTCCCCCAAACCTTGGTGATGTTATTTTGTGGTGTGATTCCTCCAGGTCTACAAAGATGGGAGGGAATGATCCTGGGTCTTGCCTGTGGTGAAATACAGTTTGGCCCTAGGCTGGAATCAGCTGCAAAGCCAAGGGAAATCCTTGGCACTGGTTTCAAAACCTCCTGTGCTTCTGGGCAAGGCAGGACCCGAGCACAGCTCAGCTTTGTGTGCTGGACAGCAGACCTGCCCTGGAAGATCCCCGTGGCAATATTTAGGTAATTTCTAGCACGATAAATTTAGTGCACCTGGGAGAGACGTGGGGGTGAGGAGGCAGACATTTCATCAGGTTTGGCTGGGTAAAAAAAAATCAATGTTCAGCCTGGCTGTTCTCAATCTTTGAGCTGCTGATTCTCCCTGGAATTCCTCATGAGACTTGCTCAGAGATTTAGAAGCTTCTGATTATAGACTTGGTTATCTCTCATGGTTCCTCCACGGTTCCAGGAGTGTTTGATCATCATGGACTGAGAATTTGGCTGTGCAGGAAAGGCCACGATGCTCTGTGACTGCTGACGGGCACTTGGGCTCTAAAAAAGCTGAGGCTGGGGAGGTTTGGTTTGAGAACTGCTCATGTTCCAGGCTCATTCCAGAATTTATTTGCAACCCCAACACTCAGTAACTGGGAGTTGTATTTGCTGAGGTCACACAGGAGTGGGTTCGAGACCTTTTCATTAGAGCAAAGAAGCTGGGAATTATTGCAGTGACGGAGCCGAGTCCCAGCTCCCTGTTTTCCAGGGCTGGTGCAAGTCCAAAGCTGCACTCCAAGGAAAGAAATGATGTGCCATGTGTCTCAGCAAGCTGCAGCTCTCCAAGGCAGATATCCAAGTGCCCTTTGCAGCCCCTGGAGCGATGTGGTGGGGATCAATCCCTACAGACCCACCTCCTGTTGGCAGCAGGACATGGCCACACAGTCGGCGTGGAGGAGACACTTCCCTGCAGATGGTTAAGCTTAAGCAAAATGCAGCTATATTACAGTCTCCTGAATTAAATTCCCAATTGCTTTGGGAACCTATTTCAGGGAGGAAAAAGTAGATCATGTTTCACCAGACAATGCCTGAGCTGAACAACTGGAGCTGGTTTTATGGAAGGCACAGTTGATTTTTCTCCCAACATTTTTTTTTTTTTCTTTGGCAGGAGAGGGAGAGAGAAATCCTGGTAGATGACTCCTTGCTGGAGAAAAGGAGTACGGGTAGAGGCAGGACAGCAGAAGATGGTCTGGCACAATTCTGACTGGCACTGAGAATTCCTGCTGCTGAGTGCCACTGGCTGGACCCTGGGAGAAATCCTGGGAATTCAGAGATAAGCAGTGATCTCCAAGGTAAGCACTTCCCATCTGCTGGATTCCAGCTGCACGTGTGGTAGACAAGTTGCTTTTGATTAGTTTTGTTTTGTTTTTGTTTTTTTTTTTTTTTTCTGAGGGGTCTGATGTTAATTCATGACTGGGAGAAGAAAACCTGGAATAAAGATAGTGCTAGAGCTGAAAATGCAGGGAGCAGTCACTCCAGGATGAGCAAGAAAGGAAATTCGAGTGTGAGGATGGCAGGGGCCTGGCTGGGAGGAAGAATCAATCTTTAACTCAAGAGAAAAAAAAAAGGTTGTTTTATTCATTTCCTGAATTGGGAAAAGCCAATATTCCAGGTTGGATGGGATTGGAGCAGGCCTGGTCTAGTGGAAGGTGTCCCTTCCCATGGCAGGGAACAAGGTGATCTGTAAGTTCCCTTCCAACCAAAACCATTCCATGAAATTCTGCATATTCAATCCCAAAAGGAAAAAGCCTCTTAGAGTAGTCAACAAATTCCATTCTGGTAGCAAGGCTGATATGTTTTGAGCTGAATGTAGAAAATGAATGTCAAGGAAAAGTCATTTCCAAGCAAGAAAGCCCATCCTTTGCGTTGGGGAAAATGTCAAAAGGGCACGCTGACATTTACATTTTTTTTCTCTCTCCACTTTGTTCCTGAACAAAAATTTGCCAAAGCCAACAGGGTGTCACTTTGTGATGGAAATCTGTTTTGACAAAAAATTTTCCAACCAGCTTTACTTGCTACACACAAACATTTCCGCTCTCGATTCCAATCCGGATTTGGCAGGGAGCAGGGTAAGGATGGAGAGGGGCTATTCCTTTCAGGCCCTGTCAGTGATGTATCACCCTGTCACAGGCCCCAAGATTGCTGAAAGCATCCTGATCCCAGGGAGATCTGAGCCCAAAGTTCCCTGTCTGTGCCTGCCTGGCTGACCTGGGCAGGGATTAAAAATGAAATGCTATGAAATGCTCACCTGGGAGCTGAATTTGGGCTGGGGAGCTTGCTGATCCACAGGCAGAGCATGACTGGGTCCCCCGGGGGTTGTTCTGCTGAGTTACAGATCTCCCTTACAGATTTTTGTGGGGTTTTCTTATTTATGATGCAGTCCCTGGATCTGCTTGGACAGAGACTTGTTTGCAAAGGCCTGGAGTGACAGGACAAGGGGGATGGCTTCAGACTGCCAGAGCTGGTTTGATGGGATTGGGGAAGGAATTGCTCCCTCCTAAAGGGAGGGTCTAAAGCCCTGGCTCAGAGAAGCTGTGGCTGCACCTGGACCCCTGGAATTGTCCAAGGCCAGGTTGGGCAGGGCTTGGAACTACCTGGGATAGTGGAAGGTGTCCCATGGCAGGGCTGGAATGAGGGAGAGAATCTTTAAGGCACCTTCCAACCCAAATCATTTTATGATTCTATGATACAGAATGAAGGCAGGAGTCCAGTTATCTGCTTATTTTTTGGTGTTTACAGACCCAATTTTCTATATTTTCACTGCAATTCATCTGTACAACACTGAAATGCAGCGTTGTAAATGGAAGAGGTTTGAAAGTCTCTCATTACCTTGTTGGGATCATATCAGAAGGAACATCCTGATGAGCATGAGGGCCCAAGCCATGCTGGCTCTCTACTGGGAAGACAGCCCAGTTTGTACTCCAGCTCTGAACACCAAGGGTTTGCCAAAAAAAAAGAAAAAAAATTTAAAAATCTGAGCACAAGTGCTTGGATGTTACTGGCAGGGAAAAAAAAGCCACAGCGGCAATAAAATTAATTTCCTTCTCTAATATATACAAGACTTTCTCCAAGAGAATTATGAGGCAAGCTGATCAAAGTCTGTAAGTGGTACTTATGCTATCAGTTTCACCCCCTTAATGCCCTGCTGTCAAAACAAAATCCCCTCGAAAGGCTTTGAGGAAAATCACATGAGCATAATGGCTTTGAGAAAAATGGCCCTAAGTACTCAGTAACATATACAGAGAGGACTATTAGATGGGCTGGTGTAATTGGACTTATTTTCAAATGTAAACACTCTTCTAGGAGCAAGTTACTGCTTAGCCATGGAGCAGAGCAGGGGCTGGGCTATCGAGGGAGAGGGGAGCACTGGGAACTTTGCCCTGACACACCATGGGGACTTAGGGCAGAATTAGATAAAAGGAGGAGGGAAAAAGCAGCAGGAGGATGGGTTTTATTAAAGATTCATTTCAGATGTATAAAGGATGTAATTCAGGTGGGGAGTGATGGTGCTGCTCTCAGGTAGGAGTGGTGAGAGTGAACTCTCTGAGCCCTTATCTGCTGTGTTTGTCTGAAGGTGTTCGTGGTGGGGTCAGTGCTGCCCTGACAGCTCTGGGAACAGGAGTCCTTACAGGATTCCAGCTCCAGGCAGAGCTGGGTTTGGGCCCAGGCTGTGACCATCCAGCCCTGGGTGGGGACAATAGAGGTGACACCCCAAATTCCCAGTCTGCAGCACCGGGAGGGAGCACAGCCAGCTCTGATTGAGGGATGATTAGTCCTGATTAATCCTCTGGAGGATTTGTTGGTGCACCTGTAGGGAAACACCTATTTGCCTGTTTTGGTCTGTGCCTCTTCCACAGGGTATTCCATCACCTCTGGAGCAGCTGTCCACATGCAGCTCCCACTGGCACCTCCTGCTGCCAGCTCTGCCCTTTCCCATCACTTTTTGGGGAGGTATCAGCCCCTCAGGCCTCCTTTGCTGCAGCAGCAGTGCCCCAGAGGTGTGCAGTGACTGGGAGGGGATGAACAGATCAGTGGCTGCGTTTGGAGAGATCCTGATGTACAGGCAGGAAAACTGAGCATCCCCCAAGGTTTGGGCATGTCTGGGTGGAAAAGCTGCTGCTGAGGGTTGATACCAATTTCCCCCTGTGCAAACCGTGTCCAGTGCAGATTCCAGGACCCATTTCTTCAGTCCTTACTTCCTCTGCTCCCTCTTCCCTTTTGCACTGCAGCCCTCTCTGTCTGAGGGCAAAAGATCCTTGGAATCTCTTTCCCAGACCACTGAACCTCTTTGCCATGTGACTTTTCTCCCTGGGAGCACCAGTCTACCAAAAAGCAGGATCAGGGATTTTTTTGGAAAAAAAAAAAAAAAATCCTGAAATATTTCAAAATCTAAAGGAAGAAATCCCAAGCAACCCAACAAAATCATACCAATAAACCCACACACTTTCTACTACCTGTTTTTTTTTTCAGCTGGTGAGTGTCAAAGTCTTCCCTGAGCATCCTTTTGGGCTGGGGCACAGGCAGACTCCGCTGGAGTCAATGAAAAGATATTCCTAGGCCAGGCTCATGCAGATTCCTGACATCTCATAGAGCTATTTCCCTATCTGTTCCTCTTTCTTGGTCTTACTGTCTTGCTCTCTCCCTTTGGAGGAAATTCCTTTCCTGGTGATAACCATGTCTGTAGCTCATATTTCCTCTTTCTTGTTGACAGTTTTAAACCAATAGATTTATGAACTTTGAAGTAATAGAAATATTTCAGGCATACCTACCCTTGCCCTTATCTAGACCAGTCAGGGATTTTTCTTTTTCTGGACACTGCACTTGTAACAGGAGACATTTGCCTTTCAACCCATTCTTTGGAAAGCCAAGCCTGGTTTGCTTAATGAGAGCTTTGGTAACCTCTGATTATTCATGTGTGAGTCCCACAGCTGTTCTGCCACTTTTTACCTCAGCTGGGACCATAGAGGTGAATCTGCTCTTGAGGTGATGCCCTCTGACGGGTGTGTGGGACTGGGGGTGATGGATGGGTGCTCAATGAAGAAATTTGCAGTTACTTCCCATCAAGGCTGGCTGGGACACCAGAGCGAGTGAACAGATCCATGCCCTGCTCCCTTTTTGCAGTCCCTGGCCCAAATGTCCTGCTCCATCTGAGAATCCCGCGTTGCTCCTCAGACTTCAGCTCCTCTGCAGAGTCTCACCCTTCCAAATGGGAATGATCTGGTTTAAAGTGCTGCAGGCAGGGTCAGACCCAGGCTCAGCAGTGACAGGGGACATCGGCTGCCCCCACGCCTGGACTAAGGCATGCAGGCAGGATTTTGTACCTTCCAGCCCATGCCAGGGTGTCTGTCCTGGGGGGACACAGCTGGGGCTGGACTGAGGAGTAAATTCCTCCTTCAAGGACTTCACAGACAGAAAATCTTTAACTCTGCAGCATCCTTAATTAATGAAAAAGGGTGGAGGGAGTAGACGCTTCCTCTAGGAAGCGTTTCTGTCTGTCAGAGATGACAGGACAGCCCCTGTGCTGATTTACTGCAGCCCGTCCCACGAGTGACACCGGTCAGAGATAGAGATAATTCCAGAGGCAGCAGCAGCACCTTCCCACCTGATGGTGAGTGCTGAGCCCCCCCTGAGGGGGGGGGGGGTGTGTAAAATGATTGGCACTAATTGCTGACCCCTCCCTAAACTCCCCAGGGACAGAGGAGAAATGCTTCGGGTGGGACAAATTGGTGTTAATTGAGATTTTGCATGGCTGTGACCTGCAGTCAGAAGAGAAATCCTGTGGCAGAAGCATCTTTGGGTAGGGCTGGATTTTAGGCGAGGCTGAGCCTCAGTTCCAAAGGTTCCTGACCCCAAAACGATGCTGTGGATGAGGAAATAACAGCCCTGAGAGGTGTCAGGTGGGAGGGTGACACCACAAAAACCTGCTCCTGGGCACAGCTGGAGATGGGATTTCCTGCATAGGATGGGGAGGGTGTGAAGGGGGTCAGGGTGCGATGGGTGCTGTGGGAGGGGAGAGGCAGATCCACCCCAAGCCAGCACTTTGCCCAGGAACAAAAGGATCAAAGGAGTGATCCTCAAAGACCTGGGACAGCTTTGAGAGCCAGGAAGTGGCTGCTGGTTGTGTGCTGAGGATGAACTTTTGGGATTAGAGGTTGTTGATCCCCAGCCTGCTTGTGTTCATGCTGGAAATGAAGGATTTGGCTGGGTCTGTGCCTAATGAATCCCTGAATTATGGAATGGTTTGGGTGGGAAGGGACCTTAAATGTCATCCTTCCACCATCCCAGGTGGCTCCAAGCCCTGGCCAAGCTGGCCTTGGACCCTTGCAGGGATGAATGTGGGCACAGATCTGCACTCACAGCATTTACCACCATGGTGAGCAGCAGGTTTTGTAGCTTTTTTTTTTTCTTTTTTTTTTTTCTTTTCTCTCCCAGGATTTTTTTCCCCTTCCTTACAGGATTCTGGTGGCTCTGATACAGCATTCAAGGGAGCAGCAGTGCAGGGAGATCCCACACTGGTATTTCCCCAGCTGTATCAGCTGTAGGTTTAACAAAATAAATCATTTTCCAAGGCTATAAATCCCGAGCCTTTCAGCAGCTCCTACAGTAACTCCCATGTGCAGAACAACAGCAGGCTGTTTATCCAAACTCACCAAAGCATCTGTAGTCAAGTTAATGATTTCCCAGGCACTCACAGCCTGGCTGTGGGCTGGGACCTGCTGCCCAGAGCATGGGAGAGGAAAGCAGAGGTTTCAGGGTAGGAGAACCTGTGTTTCCCCTCCCAAACCCCAAAGCAAGATGTTTGTGAAAAGTATTTTCTTCCTGTTCTATTCCATGCTGGGATTTCTTTCTAGAGTCACAGAAATTGGTACTGTAAGGGTTAAGCTGATATGCTGGGATGTTCCTCTGTCCTCTTGATCCCCAGCTCTTGTCTCTGTTCAACATCTCCCCCTCTCTTTTACGTTCAGCTCCTCTTTTACAAGGCCAGGCTCGGAATTTCAGCAGCCAAGAGCCATCTCCCCATCCATTAAGGGCGTGTGACAGCAGGTAAGGGGATCGCTTGGAAAGGACCACATCTGCCCCTCCCCAAACCCAGCTCTGACAGCCACGTTCAGGCACAGCAGAGCAAGAAGCAGCTGCCCCATCTCTTTGCAAGACTCATGCACAGCCCAACGGGCCCAGTCCGGGGGCCAACAGCAGAGCTCAGCCCGGTGGCCGCTGGTATTTTGGTATTTTTAGGGACTGTTTGCCCAGAGACCTCTGCAGCACAGTCTGATCCGTCTCACCCCCCAAGAGGAGCTGGAGATGCTCTGTTTTATCAGCCTCTGCTGACCTCTTACCCTGCAGCAGGCCAGCCAAGGCTGGATCATGTCTTGGCTAATCACTGGGGCTGCAGAGCCCTCAGCCTGCCAGGCAGAGCTCACTTTCTCAGCCTGCCTTCCCCCCCCCCCTTTTTTTTTTTTTCCCCTTCTTCTTTCTGCAGTTTTCCTCCTCTCCTCTCTGCTGACTCAGCCTCACGTTTCTCACATCCTTACCGGCTGCCACCTCTCGCCCATCCTCTCCATCCTTCTTGTCCCTGTCCATCCCAGGTTTGCTCGTGTGTGTGGTCTCCACCTGGGCCAGCAGGAGTCATTCTGGCTCTCCTGCCCGGGCACCAGGCAGGGATAACAACAGCAGTGGCAGGAAGGTCTCTGGCCAGGGGAGATCAAACGGGAGGTGGGATGTTGGCTCAGATGATGCTGGGAGGGCAGCCCAGGAGGTGCCAGTGTGCTGCTTGGGCATGGAAAGAAGCAATTGCTTCCTTTCTTTCCAAAAATCTATTCATTCTGCCAAACAAACAAGAAAAAAATAAATAACCCTGCTATTTTTTAAGTTACTGAGAAGTAGTTAGAGGCAAATCTGGAAGTGTGAAGTTATGAACACGCAGAAGCTTTCTTTTAATTATTAGTTTCTCCCACAAATATTAATACACAACACTCACCTTCCCCAGAATCCTTCTGCCAATCCCATTTATTTACAGGACTGGCTTCAGCTGCTGAAAGACCCCAACACAAACCCCTCACTGGAGTTCAACTTCAGCTCATTTGGTAACCTACCCCTCGATTTCCAGTGAAATCCTGTCCCAGGTGATGGCTGGAGGAGCTGCAGATGTCTGGTGCCTGCCCCAAGCAAGCTCAGCGAGCCCTGCAGGGATGAGGGGCTCTGGTTTGATTTGCATTAATGAGTTACAAGGTGATCGAGGTCACTGGGAGGGCATTGACACGAGCAGGGCTGTGCCACTGC
Source organism: Cinclus cinclus (assembly GCF_963662255.1). Lineage (NCBI taxonomy): Eukaryota > Metazoa > Chordata > Aves > Passeriformes > Cinclidae > Cinclus > Cinclus cinclus. Next base: position 9,753,329 of record NC_085062.1, read on the forward strand.
TCTCTCTTCAATTGCAGAGCTCAGGTTTATGGCTTGTCCTTGTAAATCAGCACAAACCCAGTCCCAAATGTCCAGGGAAACATTCCTGAAGGGCTGAGGGATGGGCAGGCACCTGTGCTTGTGTTCTCATCCCACCTCCCTGGCAGCTGCACCTGCTGGGGAGCTCTTGGGGACATCTTGTGGCTTCTGCTCAGCGACCCTTGGCCCTGCTGGAGTCCCTCTATCCTGTTCGACCCCACCGCTGGGAATTTCTCCTTCAGGAGTAGCTCCTGTGGGATTGCTCTGGCAGAATGGCTCTTAATGTGGGAATAATTACAGCTTTTTAAAGGCAGAAATAGATTTTGACCCATGTAAGCCCCTGGGGAGCTCTTCCAATCTCCCCCTAGATCTGCTGGTATCTTTTTTTTCCCCCTGCTTTTAAAGGGAATTATCCAAAGGAGGCCACTCTCCTTTCAATTTATGGGATCAGTGTTAAATACGGCTTGACTGATAATTCAATTAATTGATTCAGTTTGTGGCTGGTTTGAAAATGGCTCTTTCAGGGCTCTCCCCAAAGCTGTGATTTCTCCTCTGCACTGCCCCAGCACCGATGATTCTGAGCACCCCAAAACACAGGACCCTACAGCACCCCAGTCAGCACCCAGGCACGTGTGGGGTGACAGGAGGAAAGGTGAGCAGCATTCCCTGCTCCAAATCCCTCCCCCAGCACCTGGGAGTCTTTTCACCCTGCTGATCCCCAAACACACCCCATGGAATGTCAGTGGCAGCATCCTCCCTTCCAAATCCTATTTTCAGGTGGGGAAACTGAGGCATTTGAAAACGAAATGAACTTCCTTAATCACAGCCAGGGCACTGCAGGCAAAGGCAGAATGTAGCCATTAAAAGAACTCTGATTTCTGTCATCCAGTTTTTAGGATGTTGGAGAAGACACAGGTCCCTCCATAAAATGAAACAGCATTGCCAAGGAGTTCCTTGTGCTGTCAACATTTCCTCCAGCCAAACAGCAAGAAATCCAAATTTTGGCAGTCAAACCCTCCAAAAACTGAATGTTAAGGAAATAAAAAGGCAACACTGGGGCTTGAATCTCAGAGTGCTGAGCCCACTTTTTTGCTGGTCAGGGGCTGCTGCCACAGCAGCCATCCCAGAGAGTCCCTGTCCATCTCCATCTGCCCAGGAGTGACAGAGATGGATGATGCTGCTGCTGGGAACGTGCTCTCAGGCTGGGGCTGTCCTCCCAGGAGAAAGCTGGAGGCTTTAGGAGCCCCTGATGAAGATGTAAGAGCCGTGTTTGACACGCCAGCTCTTTTGTTGGGGCGCTGGTGGCTCGTGCCACCCGCCTGCCACGCAGGAGCCACCACGCTCCTGCCCAAAAGGGTCACTGGCACTCGTGGCCCTTTGCCTGCCTACAAAAACACGCTGGGGCAATAGGAAACCTGCCCAGAGAAAAGCTCCAAGAAGCATTTTTTGGGGGGACGTGGGGTAAAAAGACCAGAAAGTAACAGCAGGGAAAGATGCAGAGAGAAATGTTCGCTCACCCCACCAAAGAGGGGAAGGATGAGCGAGCAGCAGATAAACCCCACACGGGCAGAGCTGCTGCCCTGAAGGAGTTAATTCCCCGAGGAGTGCACTAAGTGGTCAGCAGCCCAATAAATTATGGCCTGGAAAGACAAACCCCAATCATCATTAGTCACGGCTCATTGGCCTGTTAAGGCTCCTCAGCAGAGTTTATCTCTTCCCTCCTGCCCAGCCACAGCCATATTTCATGCTCCGAAAAGAGCTGACCCCAGGGGTCAGCAGAATGAAAGCCCCATTCAACAGGTCCTGCGAGGGCTGGCCATGGCAGGGACCAGCCCGGGTCAGGATAACACGGGTCAGGCTGCCCTGGCCCTGCACACACAGCACACGCTCAAGTGCCCAGCGCATGTTAATCCGCTCCAGGATCACCCGGGGTCAGCCGGGGCTGGGAGGAACAGTGGCATAATTAGGTGAGGGTGACCTCCATAAAACAGTAATGGGCTTCCAGAGGCTGGCCTGGAGCAGCCCGTGGTGCTTTGCACCCATATCCCAGCTCCTTGGGAGTTGGGGATGGCTGGCAGGGATGGAGGGAGTCTCAAATGTTGGTCCTGCTTCTGCTGATGGGTATCAGTGCAGACCGGGGTTTCACCACCTAGGGCAAATTTAGTGGGAAGCATTTAAAAAAAAAAAAAAGTGTGGGGGGAATGTCTTAATTTCCATTAAAAAAAAAAAAAAGCCAACAGGAAAATATTTGGAGCACGTGCAGCCAGAAGCAGGTGTGGAAAGGCCCTGCCTGCACACAGCAGCAGGAAAAGGGTGTGGTGAGGAATAAGTTGGGTTTGAAGAATGATTTTGTAGGATGTTATTTTCCCAATACCCTATAAGTTCATGCATATAGGCATGGGAATCTACCTTGGAAGAGCTGGACAGCTTGGAGTAGGATGCAGGGAGGGGAATTTCAGGCCAGCTTCCTCCACAGGATGATTATAAAAGTTTGTATTGGAGGGCACACAGTGGCTCAGGGTGAGCTCATGGTTTTCATTCTGGAGACATATGGCCAGCTGAAAACTCCAAAAATGCTCTTAAAATAAAATTGAATGCCATGAAATGAAAATCCCAAAGAAAAGCATCAAGTGAGAATACACACAGTGAGGAAAATATCTCAAATGTTTACATTTTGGATATATCAGTTTGCAGCCAGAATTTTGGCAACAAAAGGGCTTCTGACATTACAACACGAAGGTGTAAATTTTTCAGAAATAATCCTCATTTAAATTCATTGATTGAGACTCAAGGATTTGACTAAGGAACAACAGAGACCAAATCAAAGTTCCATTTTACCAAGCCCTTAGAAGTCAAACTCATATTTCAGCAACCCTTTGGAAGTCAAATTCCTGCTTGCCAGCCCTTTGGCTGGCAAAGCAGCATTGCTTTTAGGAATTCAAAGCTGTGCCAGTATCTGAGGCCAGGGAAACCTGGTGGAAGCAGCACAGCTGTTTATTTCTGGGGACTGCAGCTTTTCCTGCGGCAGCAGGAGCTGCTGGTGCTGGAATGCTCATCCCACTTCATCAGCAGCCTGTGCATCTCCAGGTGCTAACAGGCATTTAGGCTCTGAAAAAAAAAGACTCTGTACCCTGGAATATCATTTTCCTGGAGCTGGAGGTCAAATCTGGGCCTGAGCCCACGTTGCCACCCATGTCTCTATTAAGGAAGGGTTTCAAAGCAGCTCCCCTCGTGACTGAGTTCTGTCCTTGAGCACCATGAATCATGAGCTGCTGGCTCAGGGCTTTTCCTTTTTTTCCAGAGAAGCAGAGGGAGGGGTGAATATGAGGGAGAGTTCTGCTGAGATAATTCCTGCCCAAAGCAGCTTGTGGGGGATCACGTTTTAACCCAGCTTTTTGTCTGTCTGTGTATGTATTCCAGCGTGTCATGGGATGTTTTAACACAAAGCAATAGAGATGATGTGATTTGGGACATCCAATCCCCCTGCTCACTCCCTAATTGTAGGGAGGATAATGATGGGAGGATGCCAGAGGCACGTGTGGAGCACCCCAGCCCTGGAGCTCTGCCACGGCTGCAGGAGAGCTGGGATGGGGGAGAAGGGAGCTGAAAAGGGAGAGCAGGAGGAAGAGGAGGGAACAGCCTTCCTCTTCCTGGCTGGAGATGGGGCAGCTCCTGGCACTGAGCACCATTTGCAGCCATGGATGTGCAGCATTTGGGTAACCCCAGGCAGGAGTCTGAGCTCTGGAGGGAGAGGTGCCCCCCTCCTCTGGAAGGCTGGGGTTGGCTCTGGCTCCCAGGGCTGCAGGATGGGGTCCCTGGGAGAGGGGGGCTGCCTGGGAAGCTCTGCCTGTGGGATTTCAGGCAGCACAAGGAGGGGAGGGAGGTATTAGGGAGCTGGGGAAGGAGTGCTTATGCAGAGGAGCTCTGGAATCTCTGTCTCTGCCCCCTTTATCCATGCAGGGCTCCCCAGCCCTGAGCTCCTCTGCTGTGTGACTGGGGTGACTGAACTGGGCAGTGTCACCCCCTTCCCCAGGTGGGTCCACCAGGAAATCTTCAAACAATCAAAAGAAGTCTCTTCTAGATAAAAAATCCTGGGGCTTTCCACCATATTTTTTTTTCTCCTTCTAGTCGGAGATGAAAATCTTTGTTGCAACAACTCATTTTGGGAGAGTTTCCAGCAAAACCTGCATCCCAGCTGGAGCTGCAGCCTCTGTTCCCAAGGGAGCAGCCTTTTTGTCCCATCCTGGATGCTGAGGTGTCACTGAGTTTCCAGCCATGGAGCTGGGGGGTCACCCCATGGATGCCATCCCCAGCCTGGAGCAGGTGCTTGTGGGAGCCCAGGGAATGGAGCTGGGATATCCCAAACCCTGACTGAGCACTCCAGAGCTCCCTCCCTGCTGGCCATCTGCGGGTACTGAGCACAGGGTGTGACCTGAGCTGGGATGGATTTGTTCCTGGACAAGGGAGGTGAAAATGGGCAGCAAAGGAAGAGCTTGGAGCTGGCAGCAGGTAAGGCTTGGAATTCACATCCCTGTGTTCACAGACTGGTGGAAAAGCAGCCCTAGGAGCAAGACAGAAGCTGGGACAGTGTGTGGCACGTCTGGCTCTTTATTCCCTGGTCTAGAACGAAGCCATTTGTCGAGTTGAAACAATCAGCTGCTTCTGGTGGTGTTTCCCATGCTGTTCCAAGGCAGGGCTGAGAGCTGCCAGGCTCTTCTCTCTCTGTATCAAACATCCCTCCCTCCCTTTTTCTCGGGCGAAAGCAAAGACTCTCCTATTTCCCCTGCCTTACCCTTCAGCCATCTCGCCCTTGCCAGACTATCAGTGGGATTAAAGCTCGTTGAATCAGCTCCTTTGAAAGGCACAGTGACAGCCCGGTCCCAGCGGTGGGAGCAGGCAGAGCAGGGGAGGGATGCAGCAGAAATGCCTGAGCAGGACGTCAGGCTCGGTGCTGGTGGAAAATTTACAGCCTCAGGCTCGGGCTCTGGGCCCCCTTTTTATTACATTTGACACCAAGCAAGCGAGATTGATTTACCCCCGTGTTTCCAGCAGGGTTTTTCAGCTCCAAAGACCACGGGGTTGGGAAGAGGAGCCACGGAGATGCCGGCCCTGGCCGTCAGCAAATCCAGCAGATCCAGGCATAAAGAGCAGGCGATATTTCATAAGCTTAGGATGGGATTTAGCTGTCCTGCAGAGCCTGGGAGAAAGGAGCACAGCCAGCATTTCCCCAGGACTGGGGGAGTTACCTGGATCTCCACTCTGCTCCTGTCCCCAGGTAATAGAGGCATTTTTAAGCTGTGTTTGCTGGCTTCTCCAACATCCTGCCTTTACCAGCTTTGCCAGCGTGCAGTTATGGAATATCCTGAATGGGAAAGGACCCACGAGGATCTCTGCAATCCAGCTCCTGGCTCCGCACAGGACAGCCCAACAATCCCACCGTGTCCCTGACAGTGTTTTCCCAACACTTCTTGGCCTCTGCCAGACGTGAGGCTGTGAGGATTCCCTGGGCAGCCTGGACAGGTGGCTTCCAGAATCCCTCTGGATTTGGAAAGAGGATGAATCTGGGCTCAGGATTGGTGTAGTGATGTAGAAATGAAGTTGCACAAGAGGGGGGATATCCCTTGGAGCTCCTTGCAGGTGGATTCCCTCCTCCTAAGGCTCTCTGGGAGGGTGAGATGGGGATATTGGAAGCTGCCAGGTGTTGGACTGGAGATCTCTAGAGGTCCCTCCCAGCCTACGTGCTTCTCCAGATGCTGGAATTACATGTCCTGAGAGATGCAGCTGCCTGCAGTCACCGAGGCTGGTGTTGGGATATTTCCTTTTGCTTCAATGATTTTGCACCTGGCTCTTCACCCCTGCCCTCTTTCCTGCTCTGTCCCCAACTTGGCCACTCTTCTTCCAAAGCAGAACTCTGGGAAGTTTTGCTGCTCCCAAGGTGCCTTCCCACCCCTTATCCTCTCTCCCAGGAAAAGCTTCCTCTTGTGTCTCATCCCTTCTCCCCTCCCCATGCTCGGGCTGTCACCCACTGTCCTATTTCAGCTCTACTAGTCCCTTCCTGAGCACACTCAGATTGGATATAAGGGAAAATTTCTTCCCTGAAAGGGTGGTCAGGCACTGGCCAGGCTTCCCAGGGCAGTGCTGGGGTCACCAGGGATTTAAAAAGAAGGGAGGGATTTAAAAGCTGAGTGGATGTGGCACTTGGGAACAAGGATTAGTGGTGGTCTTAGTGCTGGGGGATAGTTGGATGTGATGATCTCCAAGGGCTTTAGGATCACAAAAATCCCGTGGTTCTGTGGGCCATGTGGAATGTTCCTTAGACCCTTTAAAGCAGGATGGAGTTAAAACCCTCATTTGGGCTTTGTGGTGTCCCCAGACCCACCCTGGCAGTGCTGACAGGGAGAACTGCCTGGAGCATCCCTCCCCAACTTTTCCAAAGGTGGGAACTCCACAGCCCCAGTGTGATGCCCACCCTGCCCACCCAGGGAGCTTCTCCTGGGTCTTGTCTACTTTGGCTGGACTCTGCTGATGAAATCCTGTGGTCTCAGTGAGGTAATATCCCAGATGCCAATGTAGGAGCTAGGGCATCCCCTCAGCCAGCTGCTCCCTCCCCAAGTCCTGTATTTAATCTCCAGCTCTCAGCTTTGAGTGGCAATATTTGCTTGGGCTCTGAGCCATCTCCTCTGCCCTCTCCACCATGGGGCATGTGGAGGTGGCAGCTGGTTTAGCAGAGCTGCTGGGGCCCTTTCCTGCCCTGCATCCCGTAACTGGTCAAGTTTAATGCGGCTCCTCCACTTGCAATTTGTCAGGCCTTTATCTGAACATCTGCATCCCGGCCTCTTATTAAGCCCTTAGAAAAATAGAAGTGTCTGATGCCTGAATAGCTTTAAATTTGGAAGCAGAGTGGGAGTAGATGGGAGAAAATGCATTGCCCTTGATGTAATCATCAGAGGAGGACAGTTCTGAACAATGACCAGATCGTCCTCGCCCCTACGATGACAGCAGTTTCTGACTTATCACCCCCCAGCACTATATTAAGGCACTGAGATTACAGTGTTATTCATTAGCACCACATCTGCTGGAAATCAGCGTGGGCAAGGCTGCTGAGGGTGCTAAAAAGCTTCAGGATGGCACAGAGAGAATACTCCCCCAAAAGGGAGAATCATGTCCTTCCCCTGCTGGGGTTGTTCGGTGCTGATGAGCCACGGACACCCGGGGCAGCCCTGGACTGAGCTGGTGAGGACAGGGGACACTGAGAGCAGCAGGTCCCACCTGTGGGGGCTCAGCTGAGGCTCTTCCTTTTCCCTGCCTGTTCCAAGTGGTCTCTTCCCATCCTGGCACAGCTCTTTGCATGGCACACCAGGTTTAACCCATGTCACCGCTTCACTTCCACGCCATGGGTTGAAGATCCCTTTTCCTGCATTTTGAGGTTCTCAAAAGTTCTCTCTCAATGCAGTTTCTACAAAGAAAAAGAAAACAAACTTTGATTCATTACAAATCCAGAGTGACAAAGAAACTTTGTGCCATTTGTGCTGCCTTGCACCTAGACCTGCCCTGCCTGAGCTGCCCCAAAAAGCCCTCACCTTTCTCATATTCCTCTGACAGGTGAGCTAAACTCATGGATAACTTCAGGAGTGACTTTCTGATTTTGTTTCCTGCCTGGCCTGCTGAGTAGCCAAATGCCATGGCCTTCCTGGTTTATGGGCTGGAGGAAAACCTCCTTGCAGCAGAATTTGCTGATTCTGCAGTTGCAGAATCAAACAAACTGAAAGAAGAAGAAGAACTGAAATCAAAGAAACTGCTGATTTGCCGATTCAGCAGTTGCAGCAAGATTTAAACCTTTCATTCTTTAGGACCTAAACATTCTTTAGGACCACTCCTTGACTTTTCCAACCAATTTCAGTCACCCAGAGAACAAGGGATCAGGAACATTCAGGCTCCAAAGGTATTTCATGGCCTTGTGGCAAAAAATACAGAACAGGCTCTGAACTGTGAGGATCTCCTGGACCTGCCGTGGTGGATTTTCTTCCATCCAAAGTCTGAAGGTGAATTCTGAGCCTCCCCAGCCACTGCAATGGGTGGCAGCCACGCTTTGATTTCCCAAGGACGGTGTGGAGGATGAGGAGCGTTGCTGGCAGGCATTGTGCTGATGCGTGGCTCTGCACGAGGGTTCAGAAATCCCATCCAGCCTTCCTGGAGCTGCCCTGCTTCCCTCAGGAGCCAGGGCTGCTGATGTGCAGAACCTCAGCTCGAGGAGCTTTCAAAGGACCGTTTGAGCAGCTGGTGTGAACCATCCATCAGTGCTCCTGTCTTCGCTCTAACCCGCTCCGTTCTGGGCTCCCTTAATTCAGTTATGATGAAATTTCAAGCAACTGCTCCTGACAAATGAGACTTCCTCTAGTGGGTTGCTTCTTTAAACTGTTAACACATGCTTAAATATTGTCAGAGCTCAGAAGGAGAACGTTTAAGTTCCCAAAGATCCTTCATTATCAAAGGCAGCTGCTGGCGTGCAGTGGATCCCTGCTGCCCAACTGTGCATCCGTGGGAGAGTATCCTGGCAGGGATCCTTCACTTACAGGAACAGAGGCTTCTGCCCTGGAAAAGGGGCTGGAGGTTATGATAGCAGGGGTGGAGAATTGTTCACAGGCAGAAGAGGAAAGTGGTGGAAAGGCAGGGTGGACAATGCTGATTTCCAGGACTTGAAGGGAGTCTAGAAAGAAAAGACGAGGAGGGATTTTTTACAAGACGTGGAGGGACAGGACACAGGGGATGGTTTCCCACTGCCAGAGGACAGGGGTGGATGGGATATTGGCAAGGAATTGTCCCCTGTGAGGGTGGGCAGGCCGTGGTACAGAGTGCCCAGAGCAGCTGTGGCTGCCCCTGGAAGCTGTGGATCCCTGGAAGTGTCCAAGGCCAGGCTGGACAGGGCTTGGAGCCACCTGGGTCAGTGGGAGATGTCCCTGCCCATGGCAGGGATGGAATGGGATGATCTTTAAGGTCTCTTCATTCCAAACCATTCTGGGATTGTGTGACTTAAGACTTGTCCCCATCCCACATGGACCACAAGAAGCTATAGTTTTCCAGGAAAGGTTTTGCAATGAGAACAAAGGTTTTGTGCAGCCCCTCTCCCAGCTCAGCTCCCTGACAGCCACGGCTGCTCAGCCTGTCCTGCAAAGAAAGGAGCCCCCAGGAGATTCCCCTTCAGCTCCTCCCAACCTTCCCCACCCCAGTCTCCACTGGTGCTGCTGTGACAAGTCTCTCTGGAGGGCACCAGGAGCTCTGGTGGCAAATCCTCATTAATTGATTCACCAGGAGCAAGGAAGAATCCAGTCCAATTAGAGATAAATAATTGATGCCATCGAACGCCGAGATTGGGACGTTATTGATCAAGGGCACGAGAGGGGCTGACAGCTGTTGCTGGTGTCACGGAGCCTCAACTGAGACAATGACCCCTCAGCAGCCCCTGGGAGAGCCAGGGGACACCAGCCCAGCATGAACCATCTGAGGTCTCCACACAACGCAGAGGAAACCACTTCAGTTCTTTAATCCTCTTACCACACCAAGGGCCCCGAAACCCAGAGAGCTCCTGAAGATTTTAAAGGATGCCTGGGGGAACAACAGGAGGCAACTTTTATCCCTGGGACCTCAACTATCATTTTTAAACAGCCATTGGTCATCCTTCTAAACCCATATCCTGGAGAGAAATGAAATGTCCCCTCCAGAAGCACCAGGGAGGAAATTGGTTGGACAAGTAGGACAGGATAAGAAATAATTCTGCTGCAGCTTTGTGGTTTGACAGCGTGGAAAGGAGCAAGAGGGAAAATCCTGATAAGATGTGGCCCTAAAGGCACCCTACCATGGGAGGAAGAGGTTGGGTCTTGGTTTGTGTGGGGTGAGGACTCCTGTCCTGGGGATTGCTCCTCTGTGTCCTCCTAATGGAGGGGCATTTCAGGAACGGGGTCTGCGATGTGGGCAGGGATTTTTCTGAGGAGGATCAGAAAAGTTTGGACCCTGCCCACACCATCCTTTTCAGCATTTTAATGGCTGAGGAATTGTTGAAAACTTGTGAACCAGAGGGAGATTTATCCCCAGCTTTGGTGGAATTTAGATTGGGCCCAATGGGAGTGGGTCCTTAGAGAGCTCAGAGAGCAGAGGGGGAAGCTGTAAGTGGTCCAGAGAAGTGAGAATTGCTCACTGATATCCCCCCTGGAATGAGCACGTGGTGATTGCAGGCAAAGGCACTCTGGTATTTCCACTCCAGGACGTTTATTTGGGTCAGGGTAGGGAAATTTTATTTACTTGCCAAAGTCCCACCAGGCTGGTAAACTCCCAACTCCCCCCCCCATTATTCTGTGTGTATCCTGACTGGTGCTTGGTGACTGTGTTTCTTACACTCGGCCACTCAGGGGGTTTTCTCTCTGCCCCCTCCCCTAAATTCAGTGGAGTGAGTTTGCCCTGAGTGCTGCCAGGACCTGTAAAACCACAGAGAGGGGCTGGAGCCAGAGGGATCCGGTCCCTAGCTCCTTGTGGAGCTTCCATGAGCACAGCCTGCAGGGGGGAAACACCTGAAGTTCTGCCCTCTGTTCAGGGACTCATTTCATGCCTCACCTGCCACAGATGGGAGTTGCTCACAGCATCCCAGGATGGTTTGGGAGGGAACCTTAAAGCCCATCCTTAAAGCCCTGCCATGGGCAGGGACACCTCCCACTGACCCAGGTGGTTCCAAGCCCTGTCCAGCCTGGCCTTGGACATTTCCAGGGATCCAGGGGCAGCCACAGCTTCTCTGGGCACCCTGTGCCAGGTCCTGCCCACCTTCACAGGTGAGAATTCCTTGCCAGTATCCCATCTAAAGCTATTCTCTGTCAGTCTGAAGCCATTCCCCCTTGTGCTGTCCCTCCAGTTCCTGATGAACAGTCCCTCTCTGGCTTCCTTGCAGCCCCTTCAGATCCTGGGAGGCTGTTCTGAGGTCCCCACTCAACATTCTCTTCTCCAGCCCCAGCTGTCAGCCTGTCACCACCCTCGGAGCCATATCTCTGGCAGAAGCAGGACATGGATTTCCCCCAGGCAGGGCTGAGTTTGCCCTGTGATGATCAGAAAGGTTCAAGGCAAAGAGGACAAGCACTATGAAGATACACTTCTTTGACAGGAGGACAAATTCAGATTTCTCAGGCTGGATGAAAACAGAACCAGTGGATTGGAGCCTGTCAGCCAGGCACTGAACTTTGCTCTCTGGTTACCAGTGACAGCACACAGAGGAATGGCTAAGCTGTGTGTAGGGCACTTCTGGGATGGAAATCAGAAGGTTCTTCCCTCAGAGGGTGCTGGACACTGCCCAGGCTCCCCAAGGAATGGGCACAGCCCCAGGGCTGCCAGAACTCCAGGATGCTCCCAGGAACAGGGTGGGATTGCTGGGGTGTCTGTGCAGGTGACAGGATGAGGATCAATGATCCTGTGGGTCCCTTCCAATTCAGGATAGTCTGTAACCCAAATGGTGCTTTCCAGCCCTACATTCCCCACTCTGGGCCACAGCCCCTCACCGTTGGCTTTCCAAGCCCCAGAACTGCCCTGTAGGCTGCACTGGACCTTATTAATTTGAACCGGTTGTTAATTTGAACCTGTGCCACCCCCTGCTCTCAATCACCACTGCTTGAAGGCTTTGCTCGTGGGTGTGTCAGCACCAGGGTGCTGGGAGTTCAAGGCTCCTGCCTTATACTGGCTGAACTCCGCTGCCTCTGCACATTAGGATTGACCTGGCTTTTTTATTTCCAGGCAGGAAAAAGGCTGTTCTGCTGCTCTGGCACCATCATTGTAACAACCCCCAAGAGCGCTGCTGGGTTAAACCCATCACTAGAAGCAGCTCTGAACAAGGAAGGAGAGAGTTTTCCTTTGTATTTATTCCCCAAAGGGACCTGAAGCACCAGCCTGCTCCTTGTGAATTCTGCCAGCACAGCAGCCCCATCCCCAGCAATCCAAGGAGAAACAGGATCCAAATAAAACCCCCTGCTCCCAGCATCCATCGCTGGCCGGTGGCTGCGTGCGAGCTCTGGGTGCCAAAAGCAGCCCCAAAGGCACTCCCTGCCCTGCCCGTGCTGCAGATGCTGCATTAACTCACGTTCAGGGCTCTCTGCGAAGCCCTGGAAGGGATAAAAGCAGAGGGAAATCCTCTCCCAGCCTGACCTGGGGCTCGCAGGACCCCGTGGACTTGCTCCCTTTTCTGCTGCAGCAAAGGCTGGCGTGCACGCTTCCAGGTAGCAGCTTTTTCCAAGAAAATCCAAGCATCTTTAGGAGGAGCAGGTGCTGTGCAAAGACAGCAGCAGAACCCACGAATGGAAAACTCCCTCTCAGGCGATGGGAAACGAGTCCTGCTGCGAGGGAAGAGACCTGGGGGAGGTTTGCTCCCACCAAGGAGGTGCTGGCTGCAGAGATTTGCATATTTAGTGACTTCATGCACATCCACTCACCCACTTCCTTCCCCAGCCTCGCAGGGATTGCTCGTTATTTGTGTTCACAGCTAATTAAAAGCTCCCGGAGCTCAGCCCGCTGATTAGGGAGAGAAGGCTGAGCCCACAGGCAGCCACAGTGGAGGATGCCCCAGCCCACAGCCTGACCCCAGGCCACTCTGCAGACCCCACGCTGCAGTTGGGACATTATTTACCCTGATATTGCAGCGTTCTCTTAAAATATATTGAAGGAGAGATTGGGAAAATGAAGTGTATAAGATTTATCCTGCACTAGAGGATTTCAGCATCCAAGAAAGCCAGAGAGTCCAGTCCCTCAGACTTAATAGAAACCTCCTGCTTTATTAATGTTGCCTGATTTTTTTCCCCCCCCCTTGTCCACAGGTCCTGGGCAGAAAGTCAAAGCTGTATTTGAGGAGCTTTCCTGGAGGTTTTCATTAATAACGGGGCCAGGGAATCCACTGCAAATGTAAAAATAATGGATTTGAGAGCCCTAAAAGGATGGAGATTTACTCACTGTGGAAATATTAGGGAGAAAGTGGGAGTGGGAGGTTCCCAGGGCTCGACGTTGCCTGGCTGTGAGCTCTGGAAGCTGCTGGGAATGGGAGAGGAGGGAAGGATGCCTCTGAGCGGCTCTGGAAGGCAGCTGCCACTGCTCTGCTGAGCACCGAGCTCCCGGAGCTGTGGATATTCCCAAGAAACAGAGAATTTCCTTCTCAGGATAACGGGAAAAGGAGGCTGGAGAGCTTTCATCGGCCAAGGTGTTCACCCCTTGGAGCTGGAGGGGCAGGGTGGTGCTGATGCTGAGCGGGGCAGGAGGGACACGCAGGAATGGGGTTAGGAGAGAGGGATTGCTGGGCCCAGGTCTTGTGGGAATGCTGGAACCACGTCCCCTCCTTCCAAGGGACTGCTCCTGCACCCCACACTGAGCACCAGGCCACGCTGGCACTGCTGATGGCCTCACCCCTGCTGACAAAGCTCACTCTGCAGAGCAATACAGGGAACCCTGACAACCACCAGCATTCCCAAACATGAATCCTGACACGTTTGGGTGGGTGCCAGGGTCGAGCTCCTGCAAAGAAAGAGCCCCTTTGCCTCGAGGACAAAGTGGCTTGAAGGGTTTGCCCTCCTCACTCCACTCCAAATTAGAGGAAGCAGTCTTCTGAAATTTCTTGGGATGGGTTGGTTTTACTGGTGGGAAACGGGTGTAAAACAAGTCCAGGTTACTCTGGATGGAGGAACGCAGCCTTTAACCCTGTGCCACCCTCCAGGTAGATGTGAAAACCCCAAATCAGAGCTTCCAGCCAGCTGAGGTCTCTGGATACCAGCAGCCTGGGAGATGGAGGGAGGGAGAAGTGAGTTTTCCTTCCATCTGGACAAAAAAGGCAGTAGAGCCCATGGATGCGGAACTGACTGCAGGGTGGGATGCCAAATCAACCCTCCTAGGAATCCCGGGCAGCCCCTGCCAAGCCCTGCTTCCCTGGGAGGCAGCATCCAGCCTGCCCTGAAGCTCTCCAGCAGCCCCCCCAGCCCCAGGCGCTGCGCCGGTGGCCCGAGGGGCTGGAGGCATTTTCCCAGCGCTCTAATCTAACAGCACCAGTGGGAATGTTTACAGCACGCTGCCACTTGAGGGCTTATCAGCCTCGCTGCCTATCTCCCCCCGCCCCAGCCTGATAAAGGGAGGGGCTGCTGGTACCCGGGGGAGCGCCCGGAGCAGGGGATGGAGCTGGGGACTGGCCAAGCAAAGCCAGCAGGGCTGCGGGACCTTTCCAGGGAGCCCTTCTGTGTCACCGAGGATGTGGTGGAGAGAAGGAGCAGAGATCCTTTCCCGAAGGATCCCTCAGAGCAGTTTGGGAACAGCAGCGTCGGGGCCAGGGGCAGAGGGAACATCCCGTGAAGGGGTGAGGGGGTGTGGGGGGCACGAAAATACATCCCTGGGAAAATTAGAGGCATGCCATGGAATCACAGATAACTTATGTGGGATGCGCCAGCACTGCCAAGGCCACCACGGAGCCGTGTCCTCAAGTGCCACATCCACACGGCTTTTAAATCCCTCCGGGGATGGGGACTGCGCCACCACTGCCTGGGCTTGACAACCCTTGGTGAAGAAATTTTCCCTTCTATCCAATCTAAACCTCCGCCGGTGCAACCTGAGGATGTTTCCTCTTGTCCTGTTACTTGGGGGAAGAGTCTGACCTCACCATAGTGGGCGGATCCAATATTTCTATTGAGGAAACCAAGTGTTGACACCTGCCTGTCTTAGGAGCAGGTTTTAATTTTGTTTTTTTAAAACTTTAGGATAGACAGGAGCCCTGCCGTGCCCTTACGGCCACCGAGCATCCCTTGTACCTCCCCCGTGCATCCCTGGCTCCCGGGCCGCTCCGGGTGTGGGACACTCCACCATTGCCCTCTAGTGGCCCCCGGCCCGGCCAAGGGGCGCTCCCGGCCCCGGGGGCTGCGGGGTCCCGCTGCCAGCACCCCCTGTCCTCCAGCCGGGATCCCCGCCCGGCTCAGCGGGAATCACACACCGCTCCTGTCCCCTGGGCTGTGTCACCCGCACACACCGCTCCTGTCCCCTGGGCTGTGTCAGGAGCACACACCGCTCCTGTCCCCTGGGCTGTGTCACCTGCACACACCCGCTCCTGTCCCCTGGGCTGTGTCACCTGCACACACCGCTCCTGTCCCCTGGGCTGTGTCAGGAGCACACACCGCTCCTGTCCCCTGGGCTGTGTCACCTGCACACACCCGCTCCTGTCCCCTGGGCTGTGTCACCTGCACACACCCGCTCCTGTCCCCTGAGCTGTGTCACCCGCACACACCGCTCCTGTCCCCTGAGCTGTGTCACCTGCACACACCGCTCCTGTCCCCTGGGCTGTGTCACCTGCACACACCGCTCCTGTCCCCTGAGCTGTGTCAGGAGCACACACCGCTCCTGTCCCCTGAGCTGTGTCAGGAGCACACACCCGCTCCTGTCCCCTGAGCTGTGTCACCCGCACACACCCGCTCCTGTCCCCTGGGCTGTGTCAGGAGCACACACCCGCTCCTGTCCCCTGAGCTGTGTCACCTGCACACACCCGCTCCTGTCCCCTGAGCTGTGTCACCCGCACACACCCGCTCCTGTCCCCTGAGCTGTGTCACCCGCACACACCGCTCCTGTCCCCTGGGCTGTGTCAGGAGCACACACCGCTCCTGTCCCCTGAGCTGTGTCAGGAGCACACACCCGCTCCTGTCCCCTGAGCTGTGTCACCTGCACACACCCGCTCCTGTCCCCTGGGCTGTGTCACCCGCACACACCGCTCCTGTCCCCTGGGCTGTGTCAGGAGCACACACCCGCTCCTGTCCCCTGAGCTGTGTCACCCGCACACACCGCTCCTGTCCCCTGGGCTGTGTCACCCGCACACACCGCTCCTGTCCCCTGGGCTGTGTCACCCGCACACACCCGCTCCTGTCCCCTGGGCTGTGTCACCTGCACACACCGCTCCTGTCCCCTGGGCTGTGTCAGGAGCACACACCGCTCCTGTCCCCTGGGCTGTGTCACCTGCACACACCGCTCCTGTCCCCTGAGCTGTGTCACCCGCACACACCGCTCCTGTCCCCTGGGCTGTGTCACCTGCACACACCGCTCCTGTCCCCTGGGCTGTGTCACCCGCACACACCCGCTCCTGTCCCCTGGGCTGTGTCACCCGCACACACCGCTCCTGTCCCCTGGGCTGTGTCACCCGCACACACCGCTCCTGTCCCCTGGGCTGTGTCAGGAGCACACACCGCTCCTGTCCCCTGAGCTGTGTCACCCGCACACACCCGCTCCTGTCCCCTGGGCTGTGTCACCTGCACACACCGCTCCTGTCCCCTGGGCTGTGTCACCCGCACACACCCGCTCCTGTCCCCTGGGCTGTGTCACCCGCACACACCGCTCCTGTCCCCTGAGCTGTGTCACCCGCACACACCGCTCCTGTCCCCTGGGCTGTGTCAGGAGCACACACCCGCTCCTGTCCCCTGAGCTGTGTCACCTGCACACACCGCTCCTGTCCCCTGGGCTGTGTCACCCGCACACACCGCTCCTGTCCCCTGGGCTGTGTCAGGAGCACACACCGCTCCTGTCCCCTGGGCTGTGTCAGGAGCACACACCCGCTCCTGTCCCCTGGGCTGTGTCACCCGCACACACCGCTCCTGTCCCCTGGGCTGTGTCACCTGCACACACCGCTCCTGTCCCCTGAGCTGTGTCAGGAGCACACACCCGCTCCTGTCCCCTGAGCTGTGTCACCCGCACACACCGCTCCTGTCCCCTGAGCTGTGTCACCTGCACACACCCGCTCCTGTCCCCTGGGCTGTGTCACCTGCACACACCGCTCCTGTCCCCTGAGCTGTGTCACCTGCACACACCGCTCCTGTCCCCTGGGCTGTGTCACCTGCACACACCGCTCCTGTCCCCTGAGCTGTGTCACCCGCACACACCACTCCTGTCCCCTGGGCTGTGTCAGGAGCACACACCGCTCCTGTCCCCTGAGCTGTGTCACCCGCACACACCACTCCTGTCCCCTGGGCTGTGTCAGGAACAGGCGTTTTTGGGATCTGGGCTTTTCCCGGGATTTGGTTTGCAGCCCATCTGGCTGTACCCCCAGTGTGGCTGTTGTGCCCTCTGGGATGTTTCCCAGCCCGGGGTGGTTCCCCCAAGCAGGGAATCTCAGAGTTGAGATTTTGGAGGGTGGCTGGATGAGAAAATTCAGTTTGGAGTCCTCCCCAGCTGTATTTTAAATGTATTTCTGCAGAATCACAGAATCATTTAGGCTGGAAAAACCCTTTAGGATCATTGAGCCCAACCACTCCTCCAGCACTGCCCAGGTCACCACAACCCTCCAGGGATGGTGACTCCACACCTTCCCTGGCCAATGCTTGATAATCCTTCTGGTGAAGAAATTTTCCTTAATATCCAACCTGAACCTCCCCTGGCACAACCCGAGGCTGTTCCCTCTCCTCCTGATGGTTGTTAGCTGGGAAAAGGGAGCGATACTTAAATTCATTTAAGATAAAAAAGTGGCTGCCGCTCCTGACAGCGTGGCCAAGAGGGATCCCCAGTTCCCACATGGGATCCAACAGAGTCTCCCAACACCACACACAGGGAATGGAGAGGTAAACTCGGGCAAGGAGGGAAGTTTGCAAAGAGAAATGTACTTTGTGTAACTCCGGGGACTGATGGAGGGGCGTGTGAATACAGGGACAGAGAGGCTGGAGAATCACCACGGATTTTCAAGAGCCATGCACGGCACATTTTACCCATATTCACCCTCCTTCTTTATCTTAATACATAAGGGCCTTTTGGAGAGCAAAAATACCCTGCTCTTCCCACAGTTCTGTTCCCAAAGTGTTGTTCTGAACTAATCCAGTGGACTGGATGTTGCTATTCTGGTCCCTGCAGTAACAGGAACCGTTTGCGTGACTTGTCAGGACCTGCTTCACCCCAGACATGAGATCACAGCCTCCTTTCTCATTTATAAATAAATATGGTCCTGGCAGGGCTAGAAACATGAGGGAAGTCTAAAGGAATGATTCCTCCCTGGTGTGATCTCCCCCAAAGTGGACCCAAAGGGCTGTGCCAGGGGAGAAGGTGCTGCAGGAGAGGGTGAAATGTGCCATCATCCCATCCTCTGCAGATGTTTCTGGAGAGGTTTGAGGTTTTGGGCTCTTCCTCCAGCCCTGGTTTTTGTAGGACAGGGATGGGCAGCGCTGGGATAATGATCCTGGTGTGTCCCACTGCCTGCCATGGAAAAGGGAGAGGGCGTAACATGAGACTTTAAAGTGTGAGGAATTTTTTAATATGAAGGTGCCACTAAGGAAAATCATAAATAATATATTTTTTCTTCAAAAAACAAGGGAAGAGAAGATATGGGAGCACATCACCAATGCATGCAAACCACAGCCTAGACTGTGACATTGCACAAACTGCAGCCACAGGTGCCAGGTGAGGGATAAATCGAACGTGAGCTGTGAATTGCAGAGAAAAGCACAAGGACGGGGGAAAAAAGCAAAAGGAGAGACTGAGAAAGTGATGTAGAAAGTCAGAAGGCCATATGGGGAAAAAAAAAAAAAAAACAACAACCCCAGAGCAACAATGGGGGAGAGGAAATAGTTGGGAGAAAGCAAAGAGAAGCGAAGCCATTGCAGAGGGTTTATTGTTCTCACCTGGTGTATTTTATGTCCTCCATGACCTGAATCTCTCCCTGGGTGACTGTAGGGTTTCAATAACTCACTGTGTGACCCCCTCAAGAGTTTTATGGCTCAGGACAGACCCCAGTGCCCATCACCATTCAGAGCCAGTGTTCCAGCAGCCCACAGATGTCCCCAAGCCACAGCAGCACCGGGGCCCATCGTGTGTCTCCAGGCTGCAGGGCCAGAGCTGGGCATGTTCAGATGTGGTTGCAGGGTCCTGGGTGGTGTTTCCATTCCTGCCCTGGATGGAGCTGCCCCTTCAGAGCTGAACCAGAGCACAGGAACATCCCTTAAAGCTGATTCTGCCATGCAGGAATCTCTCATGTCCCTTCCCACAGGCAGAGGGGAGGGAATGAGGAGCTGGGACAGGGACATCTCCAGTGGAGTCCTGTCCACACCCTGTGCCTGCATTGGGACTTTTCTCTCCCGGGGTGAACAGGGGTGAGGA
Source organism: Cinclus cinclus (assembly GCF_963662255.1). NCBI lineage: Eukaryota > Metazoa > Chordata > Aves > Passeriformes > Cinclidae > Cinclus > Cinclus cinclus. The sequence goes on from NC_085062.1 coordinate 9,772,457, forward strand.
AATCTCATTTCTGAAGCTGCAGGCTCTGATTTTTGTACCTCAGTGAACCCAGTGACACTTGGTGCTTTATTTTGTGCCTTACAAAGTCCAACGTGGATAGCCCAGTTCCCCTTTGGAGGCTGATCTCTTATTCCTTGACCAGCACCATCCCCCCTGGAGGCTTCCAGCCCCCAAACCCTGTTCCCCCGTGCTGCCCAAGGCTTTGCCCTGCAGATCCCTCCTCCTCTGCAGTCCTGGGCTGGGTGAGGTGCCCTTTCCATGGACACCCAGCAGCAGCTGCTGCTCAAAGCCTGCTGTGATGCTGTGCCAGCCCTCCGAGCGCAGCTCAGGGCACCTCTCCTGCCCACCAGCTTGGGGGACCAGGAGCCAAGCCCTGGAGCACAAAAGGGGCTGTGTGGCTGCTGTTTGCCCTCCAAGAGCTGGAGGAAACTTGGCAGGGAGAAAAAAAACCTTTAGAAGCTTCTGGGATGGCCGGGTTTTATGTTAAGCTGCTCTCAGGAATAAAGGGAATCTTGAGTGGGAGCAGGTATGGCAGAAGGGATGTGGGCAAAGGGGATTTGTCTCCTTATACCCAAGAGGAGCCATTCACTGTGCACAACTGCAGTTTGCCCTCCTAAATTGCCTTTGTCACCTGCAGGAGGCTGATCCTGCTCAACTGAGAAAACACCTTTTGTTTCTGAGGGAGTCTGGAAAAAAACACCTCAGCCACATGTTTTTAACCTGAATGTCTTTAACTTTAGATCGTGGGGAACAGCAAGAAGGATGAAAAATCCCAAAAATCTCTGGGAAAGAAGGCATGGTGCCTGTATCTGAGTTGCAGAACTGGAGAACAAAAAGGTGGCTGTTTGGAAAAAAGGGCAGAAGTCGAGTGAACTTAAAGGCACAGAACATGGAAAACCCTCTCCTTGGAGAAAGGAAGGCTCTATCCCTGTGACATTGTCCCAGGACTCAGGTAAAATGAACTTCCCTGGGGATGAAAAGCCTTGCTGTGAATTTATTCTGTGCGAAGGGCTGGACCGTGGGTTCTTGTAGGCTTTGTGGTTAAGGGCAGGCTGTTCCCAGCCAAAGAACAAAATCAATCTCCACCCTGGCCTGACTGAGCGGGGCCTGAGCCTGCTGTGGGGCTGGGACATGGCCAGGAGGGTGGTGCTGTGTGCTGGCCAGGCTAGCACAGACCTGGCTTTGAGAGCCAGGAGCCTGCCAGGCAATCCCTGGATCTCAGCTCCCCTCTGGGGAATGCCTGTCCTGGTGGTCCAGCTCTCAGAGCCTCATTGTGAACGTTCCCAGGCACAGAAGGGCACTTGCAGTGCCACAGAAAAGGCAGAGCAGGGTTTTCTACAGCATCTTGTAACTCTGACAGATCCGTGGGGGATTCTCTTAGCCCTTATACCTTTACATTCAAAACTTAGTGTGCTTTTTTTTCCAGTCCTGATCTCAACTCATGAGCCCTTCATTAGTTTTTTTTCCCCGCTCCTCTGCCCAACGATGGCAGGAAAGGGTAAATGAACTCCAGTGGATGCCTGGTGTTTGGTCAGTGTCACACCACGTCAGCTCTCATAATGAAGATCCCCTCTGTCCTGTTGTCTCTCCACAGTCTTCAGTTTCATCCTGGCGCTTCTTCAAGGTGGTGGCTCAGGAACTTCTGGTCTGAAGAGCGTTTGTGTGTTGGAGCTGTACAAAAGTGCTCTTCTTCTGCCTCATTCCCTGCCGGGCCAAGTGCTGACGTTCTCCAGCTGTAACCTCAGCCCTGGGCTCCGTGGGGGGAAGGAATCCCAGCTTGCCCATCCTCAGCCCCGTGAGTGACACAACTCTGGGAGCCAGAGCCAGCCCAGCAGCTGGGAATGACAGGACCCCCGTGAAAGGGCTCCTGTCTGAATCCCTGGGAGCTCCAGGGAAAAGCCTGGAACCACCAGCTGTCCTGGCCAAGGTGGAACATGTCTGGTTAAACCTCCTGGAGTGCTGGGGGGACCCTGCGAGGCTGCTCTGGATGTGGGTCCTGCTCATCTCCCCAGCCTTGTTGGCCAAGAACATTCCCTGGGGGTCACCAACTCCCTGCTGCTCTCCTGGCCCTTGGATGCTGCCCAAATTCACTTTGCCCCCAAAACCCAGGGTGTCCCTTTGCCCTTTGTTTTCAGCCATTTGGCTTCCTGTGCCAGCTGCCCAGCCTGCCCAGAACTGTAAAATAAACCCAGCATGACACCATTCCCTGGAAGAAAGCAGCTCATGCCCCATGTTCTGCGCTCTCCTTTTTCCGTCCTCCTCCTCCTCCTCACTGCTCTCCAGGAAATCCCGTGACTGGTGATTTATGGGCAGTAAAAGGGAGAAGGAGCCTGACTTGGGACTTGCTTTTGTAAGACCTCAGGGGAGTTTTGTGAGGCTCAGCTTGCCTGGAAGGTGTTTCTTGCCGGTGGCTGCAGGTGGGTGAGCCTTGCCAAGCTAAGAGGAGCAGCAGAGGAGTGTGAAACCATGGAATCAGTTCAGGCACCTTCTGTGGGCAGGGCGAGAGCAAAACCAACTCGTGAAAGCTCTGAAGTTGAGGATGGTTCCAAGCACAGCTGGCCCAGCTGCAAGCCATTCTCAGGACAAACTCACTTTTGCCACCAAATGTCCGTATAATTGTGTGGCTCTGGTCTATCCATCACGCCTAATACGTGGCTATATAAGCCAGGCTTAAGTAATGAGTTGTGACAGGCTGTACATTTCGTGGTGATTATGGCTTGTGTCGTAAAGCAAAGAGCTGGAGGCAATAATCCCCTGGAAACACATTGCCCCGGGGTGTCTTGTTACCATTCTGAAATAAAACTACAAATCAAGAAATAATGAAAACAGCCAAGAACTCGAGCCATAGGTAGGGCAGGACTGTCAGGCGATCAATCCTCCAGCCCCAAACTGTGGGGATCTTTTAGACCCAGTGTCAGCACCCACTCTCCCACCCCACGGGTGTTGCTGACACCCATGCCCTGGCTGCTGCTGTTTCTGCCTCCAGGATCCTGGGAAAAGCAGCTTTTCCTTGGTGTGAGGGGTTCACCTGCACTCTGCTCACCCCCAGCTCCCCCGGGGGGGTTTTCAAGTCCTGGGGAACACTGGAGAGCTCTGCACTCTAAACCCATTCAGTAAAAGCTTCCTACTGAATGAGCTGGGTTTTGATGGTGTCCAAGTGGGTCCCTTCCAGCTCAGGAGATTCTGATTCCTCTTTTATTCCCTGCATTTAAGGTGGAACACCCTGTGAATCGTTCGGGGTAACAATCTCTCCTTTGTTAACTGGGCTCCAGGAGCTGGAGCCTGAGAGATGTGGAATCTCAGCATGGAGAGACTGGCACCTGGCTTTTCCTTGGTTCTCCTTCTTCTGGCCTCCACACCTCCATCTACTCCTTTTCCAGGGAGCAAGCAGATTTTCTTCCCAGTGCAAGTTGGGAAGAACTCAGGGAGCTGCCTGGAAGCCCAGGGATATGACTGCCCTGCTTTTTTGGACAAAGCCAGGAGTGACCCAGTTTGAACCCAGTGTGGACCTTGAGCATGAGGTCAAACCTGAAACCTCCCAAGGTCCCTTCTGAGCTGGTATTTCTGTGACTCCAGAGGAATTTGGTGCCTTTTGGGGTGTTTAGGAGCACAAGGCGCCTCTTTTCCATGAAATCTCATCCACGAGGAAACCACTCCCACCAGTACAAGGCAACGGTTGTTCCATGGGGTTTTCTCTCTTTTCTCAGCACTAAATAAGGGATTGACCCTGCAGCCAGAGGTTTGGGGGACTGGGGGAGAACTTTCACCATCACGTGTGTGATATCAACAATAATTTCTGTGGCTGCGCAGAGAATTCCAGCTACCCGTGATTAGCCCAGGAATGTCACCTGCTCCTGCTCTCCCAGTAAAAACAGAAGAAGATGCTGGGAAATGACAGCACAAGTTTATTTCTTTCCTCTTTTCATTTTCCCCAAGTTTAAGAAAAACATCCAACAAAGAAAACTTTTTTTTTTTCCCTTTTCTCACATCAACAGGATTTGCCAAGTAATGAGGGAGGACCAAGATGTGTCAAATGCCATCCCAGGAAGGTCAAATGGCTTCGATATTCCACGGGGTCCAGGTCTGTTTGTAAATTTGGGGCTTTTCAAGAAAAAATCTTTGTCATAATTTTGATTTCTTCGGCTTGCCAGGAGTGGAGTCTTTTCTGTCAAGTTTTTGTTTGAGAGAGAACTCAAAAATGTTGCTGGAAATGAGGGGCTTTTCCTCTTCTTTTCCTTCTGTGGGAAAAATACAAGCTGAGGAATTCCAGTGCCTTGAGATCTCACTGAAAACTGCAGGGTTTTTTTTAGCTTGAAAACAATAAAATGAAATATTTTTAAATATAAAATAAAATGAAATATTCCCCTTCTGCAAAGCATTTTTCATGCAGGAAATTTGCAGAAAAGCAGTTAAGTGTGGAGGAAGTCTAAAATGCTTCTTGACTCTGGGATTTTTTTAAAAAAAATTTAATTAATTTGTTTCAATAAAAGTCTGACATTTAAATAAGAGAAAATATTTTGTTTGGAATTTTGTATAGATAGTCGAAATTTACCAGCATCAAAATGTATTATGACATTTAATATATAATAATATGTCATGATATATTTTAATATCCTTTCAACAAAATGGTCCAGTGAAATAATGCCCAAAGTGAATTGAAATATTCCAGCAGTGCCTCTGGAAAACTGAGGAAAAGCTTTGTCCCTCTACAGAAATTTCAGAGAAATGGAGAAGTTCTTACAAAATATTCTGATTTTGATCCAAATGTGGGTTTGGAAGGAGCAAGAACTCCAGGAACTCTTTGATCAACTCCTTTGGATTCATGGCTCTCTGGTTGCACTTGGAACTGCAAAATGTGCTTTTTTTCTTTCTTTTTTTTTTTTTTTTTTTTTGTCATTTCCTTAAATCAAATTCTCTCATCCCTCCAGAAGGAAAGGCAAGACTGGTCATTATCCTCATTTTACTGCCCAGGAAGCCAAGTTTTAGGGAGAGAACTTGGAGGGAGAGCTGGAGGGGAAGCCAAGACTGAGTGGCCAGCTCGGAGCTTCCCACAACGTGAATGTTCCTCCAAGCCCAACCGAGGCACGTTTGGGATTTGGGATTGTGGGAAGGACTGTGGGAATCAACCTCCCTGCGAAATCCACTCCTGGGGGGTTTGCTGTTCTGTATCCCAAATAAACTGGAGTTTTACACGCTGCAACTGGGCTTCTTACTTCAAATTATTGCCATTTCCCAGGTGAATTTTTGCCATTTCCTGATTTAATTTTGCCATTTCCCAGTTGAATTTTGCCATTTTCCAGTCTGATTTTGACATTTCCCACTTGAATTTTTGCCGTTTCCCTGTTGAATTTTGCCATTTCCTGATTTGATTTTTTCCCATTTACCAGTTTGATTTTGACATTTCCCACTTGAATTTTTGCCATTTCTCAGTTGAATTTTTGCCATTTCTCAGTTGAATTTTGCCATTTCCTGATTTGATTTTTTCCCATTTACCAGTTTGATTTTGACATTTCCCACTTGAATTTTTGCCATTTCTCAGTTGAATTTTTGCCATTTCCTGATTTAATTCTGCCATTTCCTGATTCAATTCTGCCACTTCCCAGTTGAATTTTGCTGTTTCTCAGTCGAGTTTTGCAATTTCCCACTTGAATTTTTGCCATTTCCCAGGTGAATTTTTGCCATTTCTCAGTTGAATTTTGCCATTTCCTGATTTGATTTTTTCCCATTTACCAGTTTGATTTTGACATTTCGCACTTGGATTTTTGCCATTTCTCAGTTGAATTTTGCCATTTCCTGATTTAATTCTGCCATTTCCTGATTCAATTTTGCCACTTCCCAGTTGAATTTTGCCTTTTCCTGATTCAATTTTGTCATTTCCCAGTTGAATTTTTGCCATTTCCCAGCTCAATTTTTGCCATTTCTCAGTTGAATTTTGCAATTTCCCAGTTGAATTTTTGCCATTTCTCAGTTGAATTTTGCAATTTCCCAGTTGAATTTTTTCCATTTCCTGATTCAATTTTGCCATTTCCCAGTCTGATTTTGACATTTCCCAGTTGAATTTTTGCCATTTCTCAGTTGAATTTTGCAATTTCCCAGTTGAATTTTTTCCATTTCCTGATTCAATTTTGCCATTTCCCAGTCTGATTTTGACATTTCCCAGTTGAATTTTTGCCGTTTCCCTGTTGAATTTTGCCTTTCCCTGATTCAATTTTGTCATTTCCCAGTTGAATTTTTGCCATTTCCCAGCTCAATTTTTGCCATTTCTCAGTCTAACCTCCCTGGCAAGGAGCTGCCCCCACCAAGAATTCCCTGAATATTCCCCAATTTTCTGTTTATTTGCTGCAAACTGAAAGTGTGGCTGAGCCAGGGGAGGCAGCTCAGGGTTGAATGAAGGTTGTGTCCCCTTTCCTCAGGCTCTCCTTGATCCTGATTTTAGGAGAAGCTTCCTGAAAACAACATGACAAGTGTCGTTTGTCCCGTCACAGTCAGCCTTTGTCCCATCAAGTCACCTTCAACACATCTGCAAGCAGATTTGAGAGTTAAAACCTGTTTCTTTTTTATTTTTAAAGTGCCTGGTTTCCCCTGGAGGGCATCTCTAAAGTCCTTGGGAAGACTCAAGAGTGACCGAATTATTATTTTTTTTTCATATTAAAGTGTTAAAAACTGGTTCAGGCTGAAAGGGAACTTTAGGAACATGTTTAATTTTTTTCCCAAACTCCTATTAAAAACAAATAACCTTATGGATTGGCATCCAGCAGGGTTTTTTTTTTTTTTCCATGGAAACAATTTTAATAACCAAGATATTGATGTGTGAGTTCTCTGCATGTTAAAGAAAAATCTCTAATGAGCCAGCTTTAGCTTGGAATTGATAATACATATAATTTCCAAATTACACTTAATGCCAGCACCTTGGCCCTTGCTGCACGAGGCCCTTAGACCCAAAACTTTGGTGGAGGTTTGAGATGAGCTGGGATTAAGGTCCCTGGAGCAGGATTAGGTCCCACCTTCTGGATTCCAGGGTCTGTTCCTCTCTTTGGAAAAGCCAACAGGAGGAAGTCTCCACAAGGTCAGGTGAATTCAAATATTTCTGCATGTTTTGTTCTTTTCCAAGCACCATTCCTACTGCTGGATGTGCAGCTGGAGTTGTGTTCCCATTCCCTTGACGAGTGGGAATCTGTCCCTTCCCAAATCTTCAACATCCCAACGCTGTGCTGAGAAGGATCTGACTCCACAACTTCCAGAAATGGGAATAACCAGGGCAGCTCTGAGGCTTCACCCAGCTGGAATTACAACAAAGTCCTGCAAAAGTGACCCTCCAGGAAATCCCTGGTGTGCTGTGACAGGGACAAGTCTCATTTCCAGCCTGTTTCCAAAGGTACTGACAGTGGCTGAGTTGGGAATGAGAGAAGCAATAAACTGGGTCCTTGGCCACAAATGAGGAATTAATTGAACACTTGCTTTTCATTTCCCCCCCACCCCCTCCTTAACCAAGACTGAGCCAAACTCAGATCCCTTTGACACTGGAAGAAAGGGGCATGGTGACAATTTTCCCCTCTTAGTTGGGATTTCCAGCATTTTCTGCTTGATGGAGGCAGTTTTCTGCCTGCTCTTTTTCCTCTTTTCCCACCAGCTCTTCTCTTTCTCCGAGCATGGTGAGCTGGGAGGAAGATTAGGGATGCTGCCTTCAGCAGTGGAAAAAAACGTCCATGGTATCAGGCTGTGGCAATATTTAGTCAATCCCAGAATTCCAGGATGGAATTTGGGTGGGAAGGGACCTCAAAACTCATCTTGTCCCAACCCCCTGCTGGTTTTCACTGTCCCAGGTTGCTCCAAGCCCTGTCCAGCCTGGCCTTGGACAATTCCAGGGATGGGGCAGCCACAGCTTCTCTCAATTCAATTCCTTGGTGCCACATCCTGTGCAGCACCTGCACACCACGGGCTGGATCATTTAGGAGTGTTTCCCATCACATCCCTGCTTGCACTTTTGGATACTCCAGGTCTGGAGTGACTTCAGAGAGATGCTGTGATCAGGTAAATAAATTGTGAGTGAACCTCCTTTTCCCAGGGGATGTGTCCAGCTACAGAAAAATATCTGCTGCTGTAGAAAAATGAGCTTTTCCCTCCTTCCCCTTTTGCTATCCCTGGCACTGGGAATTCCCCAATCCTGTTCCTCCCTGGTTTGCAGCATCTCTGTCACCTGCAAATATGGGAAACCTGAAAATGATGAGAACAATCTTCCTGTGCCCGAGGAGAAGCAGGAACGCTGTGGTCAGATAGGGGCTGGTTTTCCCTCCCCATTTCTTGGTAGAAAGGACCCCTGCACGCCTCTGGGTCCTTCCCATGGATCTCCCCTTCCAGCTCTGATACTTTCAGCAGAATTAATGCCTTTGCCCTCAGGACTGGCCTTTCCTCAGCCCTTCTCCTGAGCAGTGGGACCATCCTTGCACGGGGCAGGATCTGCCCTTTCCCAAGGTGATCCATGGCCCGTGGTCACCACATTGCTCCCGATTTTGGGGATCGTGTTCCAGGAGCACATTTTGCAGCGGAATATGGAATTGCAGAGGAGATCTGATGCTCTCTTTGCCCTTTTTTTGTCTCTCCCTCTCTTCCCCCAGCATGGCCCAGCCCCAATTACAGCCAGGGCGCTCTCGGAGGGGACATTCAAACCCAACAAAGCCCCGTCCCCCGCCCTGCAGAGGCAACATCTCCTGAGCTTGTGCCCTAATGAGAGCAAATTTTTTGTCCAAACATTTGAAGCCAGGAGGTGCCTTCTCCTGCCACCCCCTGCTGGGGTTAATGTCATTATCCAGTTGGCTCTGGTTGGGAATTAAAACAAAGGCATTCCCCTTCTTTTAATGAGAGCTGACAGTGGCTCCAGCACTTCAGAAGGGAATTAGGGAAGGAGGGATGGCTGCAGAGTCTGTCTCCCTGGAGTCTTATCCACCAGCCCTGCTGCCCCGTGGGATCAAAGGCCACTTACCTGCTGCTGAGCACCAAATCCCTTGGGATACCCGCTGGAATAATGGCTTTACCCTGCTGGAAATAACGATTCTAGCAGGAGGAGCAGCCCAAGGATCTGCTTCCACAGGGCAGGAAGGCAGAGAGGAGCCCCTTGAGGTTTTGGGCTTCGTGGCCATATCTAAAATGGGATTTTGGAGTGTTAAACCAGGCCAGGTTTTGGTTATGACTTGGTGGAAACAGAAAATTTTTTTGTGTAGTCAGTCTGGTGAAAATGTGGAAAGTAAAATGTTGCCGTGGAGAAAATGATGCATGTACATCTAGTTTTGGTTTTTTGGTCTTTTTTAATTGAAAGCTCTTAAGTTTTCAACGGCACCTTTTGGACTTCAGATAAGTGCTTCGGAGAAAGGGTTTTATTTTTAGAAATAATAATTTTAAAAAAGCTGGTTAAAAATACCCACCAAAACCTCCCCATGTCTTATCACTGAGAAACAGCAAGTTCAGCTCGTCCTCCTCTCTCTCTCAGGATAGGTTTGATTAGAAACATCAAAAAAATGCAAGACAAAAATGTGAATTTTTAAATCCCATTTTAAAGGACCTTTACCCATGCGTGAACTCTCCTTTTGAAGTGCTGCAGTGGCTCTTGCCCAGTCTGCTCCGAGGGAGAGATGCCCAAACAAAGGGAACCATTTGCAGTGATCGTTACTTGTGGCAGAATTCCAGGGTTCCAGCGCTGGGACATGACTAGGAAATCATTTCCAGGGATGCCAGGGGAATTACTGGTGCTCTGGAGGTGGGGAGGAGACACTGAGCCACACGAAACAGCCCCCAGAGTGTGAAAATGGATTGAATAAACTGATTGCAATGGTTGCAGGGAATTTTCTTGGAGTTTTGTTTTTTGCGTGCTGGAACGGTTTATAGCTGCCCTACGAAAGGGGTTGGGAGGAAAAGGAATTCTGCCTTCATGGATCACAGAGAGGATGCTCATTGCACTCCTCTGCCACGGAGCTGCAGGTGTAGCTGAACGATTCCAGGAGCTGATACAGGATAATTTCAGCCCAAATCCCATTTCATGGAATGGTGTGCTCCTTAGGAGCATCCCAGCTTGAAAGTCATGCTCTGGAATAAATTTTTGTCTAGGAATTACTAGCATGGATCTGGGGAGGCAGGATGCTTGCTGGAACAAAATGAGGGAGTTAATGGTTCTGGGGATATTTCCTTTCTCAAAAGGCCAGGTCAGAGGTGCTGCTGGGGACCTGGTGGTTCTTCCTGTCCCCTTGGTAGCACTGGGGGACAAGGGACAGCAAATAACAGCTTTGGGACACTCACAACACTGGGAAAACCTGGACAAAAGAACAGTTTTGGGGCACTCACAACACTGCGAAAACCTGGACAAATTAACAGCTTTGGGAGACACTCACAGCACCAGGAAAACGTGGACAAATGTGTTGCATTACAGCTGTGGTAGGGGAAAAAATCCCTTTCCCTGATATCCATCACAGAGGAAAATTCTGATTTCTTTTCCTTTAATTGGAAAGCTGAAAATTAAGAATTAATTTGAAAACAAATGTACTTTTAGGCTTCTGGATGAGAGGTTTTTGGTTTCCAATGGATGGGCGACAGAGCTTAGGGAAAGCCAACACTCTTGGGGAGAAATCCACCTGTTTTGGTGCTTAGCCCTGGAGCAGGGCAGAACCGTGGGGGAGCTGCAGGGAAAGGCAGCATTAAGCACCTGAACCCACTCATCCATCTCCAGCAGGGCTGGGGGTACAAATGGAAGTGCCTGGGGCCATCCCATCCTCATTCTCATCCCATCCCCATCCCATCCCATCATCCCATTATCCCATCCCATTATCCCATCCCATTATCCCATCCCATTATCCCATCCCCTTATCCCATCCCCTTATCCCATCCCCATCCCATTATCCTATCCCATCCCATTATCCCATCCCATCCCATTATCCCATCCCATCCCATTATCCCATCCCATCCCATTATCCCATCCCCATCCCCATCATCCCATCCCATCCCTGCAGGCTGGGAGGGGGAGCCAGGCAGGAACCCCCAGGAGCAGAAATGCTGCAATGCAGGTAACACTCAGTGAACAGCAGGTGAGAACCCCACGGTCCCCATCAGGAAATCAATTTGATGGGAAGCCTTTAGGTTGGCTTTTCCCCTGTTTTCCCTCCTGTCTTCCCCTCCTCTGATCCATTTTCCAGGCAGGTGTCCAAGGTGAGGGAGCAGTCGCTTCTCAAGGCAGCTGCTTTGCTGTTCCCTGCTCACAGCTGAAGTGCAGCACAGCCCGGGGCTCCGGGGCTTTGTGCTTCTCCCCGTCCCCCCCACGCACAGGGAAGCTGGGGCTGGAGCTGGGAAGGTCACCAGGGTCACACGTTTGAGCTGTTTGCATCCCAAAGGAGGTGCATTAGCCTTGGAGTTGGTCCTAACCAGCAAGACCCAGAGCAGGGCATGGAGGTTTTCAGGCTCAGGGTGAAGGAGAGGAGGGTTTGGAAGGATGTGCTTGCTCTGGGTTTGACTTCTGAGCTGATCACAGATGAAGAAAGGCTGGGAAGGGGCTTAAACCCAGCTCTGGTCAGGGACAACCACTGGAAGTGAAGGGGCAGCACGAGGGGTTTGGCAACAGGAGAGCAGAAAATTGATGGGTCAGGCTTGATGGATTCAGCAGGGGTTTGGGAGCAGTCCTAGCCAGTCCTATTCTGGATCTGGGATTTGTGGGTGACCCAGGTTTGAGACTCAATCTCTGATTTTTATATCCTCTTTTTCACTTGTCCTTGGTGATTTGGGAATGTTGTTTGCCTTGCTCCTCATTTTATCCCCCAAAAATCAGAACTGCCCAATCTTTTCCACTGCTGACTGCGCAGAGACCTGAGCATGGGATGAAGGGATGGCACTGGCTTAATCAGGAAGGGCCAAATGACATATTTGCAAAGATGGAGATGAGTTAAAGAGATCAAACACCACCAAGAAACTGGTTTTCAAAAAGCTTTCTGCTTTGAAAATATCAGAATACCCAGTGGTCTGAGCTGTAATGTCAAGTTTTCAATGATTTGTCATAAAACAAAAACTGTCTGAGCCAAAATATCAGGTCTTAAAGGGCTACTTTAGTCAGCAAACGCAGTCATTGAGCCCAAATAATGAGGAAGGGAAATGCCACAGTGAGGGCAGGAAAGGAGCCAGAGCCTTGATGGCCTTGAGAGCACAGGTCCATACCCCTACCTAGGTGCTGGCAGAGAGAGAGGCCTTGATCTATCATCTGTCCCTTTGAACAGTCCCAGGTCAGCCAGGCAGCTTCATTCATCTCCTTCAGGCAAGGAAAGGAGTGAATTCTCTGCCTGGTCTGGATTCCAGATGTGTGCAGTACCTGGGATGCTGAGTCTTAGCAGAGCCCTGGGATCTGGAGAGCACTGAGTGCCCCTGATAACAGCAGCACATCCCTGGGGACAGCCAGAGTTGCTCCACCCTCTGGAGCATCCTGTCCATCTCCTGGTGGAGTTACCACCCATCACTGGGTGAATCCAACCCTCTGCAAACATGAAGTGTTATTTAAATTCTTTCTCTGGCCAAAAGCTGGTGGAGAGAATGTCACACCACAGTCATTAAGAGCCAGCTACCAAATCTACCTCAGCTGCTTTTAATCATCTGGACATCCCCTGAGCTCCCAGATACCAGGCTTGGGTTTATTCCCCTGCAGGAACTTGTTAGGCTGTCAGCCCTAAATGTTCCAGTATCCCAGGTGAGGCACCTCCCATCTTCATTTCATTATCTATCTCTGCTCCTACATACATATGCAGTCTCCCATCTTGTAGGGGAAAATAGATGGCTTGGAAAGGAATGGATGGAGGAGCGTTCGCTTTGCCTTTTATTCTCCAACCATCAGGTCTGGATTTGAAACCACAAACTGACAAAAAAAGCTCACGCTCAATACGAGGGGCTCATACATCTGCTGCTTGCATGTCTGATCTGCTCAGGGGTGTGTTGGGCCAGTTAAACCTGCTGCCCTGTTAGCAAGGCTGATGTTGGGAAAGGAAATGCTATCCTGGTCCATCATTTCAGGGAGGGGATAGAAGGGAATCAGGGCACAGAACATCACCTGGCTTGGGCAAAGGGGCATTTTTGTCTCTCTTTTTCTGGGCTTCATTTGGATTCTGCAGGAGGAAAGTGCAGTTTTGTTCAAGCCAAACCTAAATGGAAATATTATCTATAGAAGGCTTTAGAATGCTGTGGATTTTTTTTTTTTGTTTTTGTTTTTTTTTTTTTTTGTCTGCCTGCACATGATGTCACCTTTTAACACTTGTCTGTGTCAGGGCCCATATCTGCCCTCCATGAGCCCGGCGTGGCCCCAGCGCTGTTCTGTAGCTCATGTTCAGCTCATTGTGTCCCCAGCTCAGTCCCTGGGAAGGAAAGATAAGGCCCTAAGTTATGTCTTTACCTCTTGGCTGTGTTTCCTGCTTCCCCCAAATTAGCTGGAAACAGTGAGGAAGATTCTCCAGGGATTTTTCTGCGGTTGCCTGCGAGCAGCTGCGATGCTCTGCCACGCTGGAGCATCCTCGCTCCCTGCTGCAAAGCACAGGAGGTGCCACTGGCTCCGACAGGGAGAAGCAGGGTTTGGAAAACAAGCACATTTCTTCCGAGGCCTCTGCTGTGTGCTGCTCCCTGCGGCCCATCCTGCTCCAGCCCCAGCCCGCCGCTCTTATTTCAGCAATCAGCTGCAAGACAAACCAGCTGGCCCCTGCAGAGGTGTGGAAAGTCCACCGGGGGATTAAGCTGGTCTTACCATCAGTCCTCACTTGTGAAAATACAACCTACTAAGTTTTCCTAGATGATGCAGTTTTCAATTGCTTTTGTTTGCTTTTCAGGCAGGTCTTAAATCAGGCTGTCAGTCAGGTTCCCTTCCTCCCCCCGCCTCGCCTCCGAGGCGGCTTCCAGGCGCTGCTGCAGGACCTGCAATCTCTTTCCTATTGCCATTTATTTATGGGGTTTTCCCTTCCTCCCGCTAGGAAGGGAGGGGCTGTGTCTCGCACATGGAAGCCTGAGCTCTGCACCTCATTCTCTGGAGCTCCCAAACCGGGGTGCTGGGCGGTGATGCTGTCAGGGATGCAGGGGGGACTGTGGGGACACTGTGTTGGTACTTGGCGATTCTGCATCTCCAGCTTTCTCCTTCAGCATCTGCGATGCTACAGACTCTGAAGGGAGGGTGTGGAGATCGTTACCAGCATCCTCCAGACCTCTCATGCCTCTCTTCACACCTGCGAGGAGGATTTCCTGTCAAAAGATGCGGGAGAGGCTTTATCTGCCTTTCCTCCCCTGCCTGGGCTGTCATATCCTTGTCTTCCTTGACATCCTGGACTTGGCTGCAAAACGTGTTTGTGCCACGTCCCGTGCATGCAGAAGAGCTGAAGTTTGTTAGAGCTTGTTGCTAGAGTTTCAAAAAAGGGTGCCACGGTTTTTTGGAGGATGAAGTAGTGGCTGAGAGGTGCAGGGAGCAGCTCTGGAAGGTGAAAGCTGCGAGTTCAGGAGGAGTCAGCTCAGCTTCACGCTCTGTCCCACCAGGCACATTTTTATATCTTTAGGTGCTTGAGTACAGCCCTGTCAACACATGGGAAATGAGGTGGTCTTGCCTGAGTGTGTGCAGCAAATCCAACACATCCCAGGCAGAGATTGACATCTGGAGCAGGTCGTTGCCTCCAGGATGCAGCAGAGCTGCTCCGTCTATGTTCAGGGAGGATGGCCCAGGATTTCCGACCATCCAGAGCAAGCCCTGACCCAGATCTCTGGGCATTAAGTAACCTTTCCGAGTCGTGGTGCACAGGTCCCTCTGATCTCCAAGGACTCTACAAATCTGGCCCAAATCTTACGAGCAGGCACATCTCCCGCCCCCACCCTGGCCTCAGTGTTCCAGGTGTTTTCTTCCGCCTTTGTCTCATAACACAATCCACAAAGGACAGAGCTCTTCCAGATATGGGAATCTGGGCTCCAAGTCCGCTCCCAGCAGCCCCCTAAATCCTGCCCCTCCATGTAATTTAAATTGCAGGGGCTGTGCCTAGGGGCAGGTGGGGGAGGCTGCTGGATTTGAATGTCACCTGGTTAACGAGCGCACCGTGATCCCTTTTCCCCCTGCACGGACAGCAAAAGGCAGAGATGGAGGGGCTGGATCAGCTCTGCTGGCCCGACAGGCTGATTCCTGTGCTGTGGCTGGTATAACACAGAGCTGGTGGAGCTGGGATGATGGTTGGAGGGAGTCAGGGCTTGCAGCTCTCCCCAGGCTCCTGGGGGAGCACCGTGCTGAGCTGCTGGCAACTCTCACCTCTGATAAGGGAGAAGGCAGAGAAAACCCAGGGCCTGTCTCATGCTGGAGGAGCTGGATTTTTGTGTACAAGCAATACAGAATGGTCCCTTCCTGACAGAGAGGTGTGTCCTTACCCTTAACCCACAGCAAAATGCAAATACTGCTCTAGCACGCCCCGTTGTTGCCACAGGCTAGGAATCATCCTCAAATATTTTTATTCGTGAAAATTGTGGCTACCAGGGCAGATAAGCGAGGCAAGGTACCCTAAAGCTGCTCCATGCCAGAGGAAGGTTTGAGAGTGCTGATATCCAAGTGAATGGTGGTTTTCTGGCTGATGTAGGATGGGAGAAAGGGTGTCCCAGACTTTTTCCTGCTCTTGGCTGATGTGAAAATGGCAACTGAAGAGCCACCATGCAGACACATGGTCCCAGCAACAAGGCTGACAGTGTGGCTGTCCCTGACCTCAACAGCTAAATCCACAGGAGCTCCTCACTCCAAGCCTTCAGCTGGTTTTATATCTGATTTTAGCCAAGCCTGAACAACGTTGGCCCTTAGATAAAGCTTTGTTTTCCTTCTTTTCTTCGCATCTCCTCCCAAGCAGCCTTGGGATGATTGGAGAAAGCTGCATCTTCCAGAACTCCAGAGAGTCAAGAAGGACCCAAATTCCTGGTCTGAATATTACCTTGTCTAGTGTTAGACTGGTTTTGTTCTGTGCAGCAGGAATAAGAAAAATCCGACTGAAACATGAAAGTGGCTGTGCTGTTAAAGAGTCCAGCCCACAGAAGGAGGGGATATACATTTTCCCCTGTGCCAAAGTAAGCTGAAACACCAAAATTCCCTCCTCACACAGACCTGATGTGAAAGCCAGGTTGCCTCCCCTCCACACATTTGCAGCTCCTGGTGCCTCCTGGGGAAAGCAGGAGAGCCACAAGCCCTGCCAGCTGTCTGCATCCAGCACAGCGAGGTGCCCAGGCCTGGGGAAGGGGCAGGGAGGAAGGCTGGGATGCACAGCGTGCCTGGGAAGCCTTTGAGGGATGCTCTGGATGAGAGCTGCGTTGTTGCCCCTTTAGCAGCATGGCTTGAGTGGCTTCATCCCCGGCAGCTTGAGCAGGGGTTTATCCAATTCCCAAACTCCCCAGGGATGTGGCTCACTCAGCTGGCTCAGCTCGAGGAAGGAAAAGCATCTGGCTGGTGTCAGAGCTGGTTGTGGCTGAGAAAGCAATGAGGCATCACTGCTCTGTGCCTTGAACCGGGATCTGCTGGATCTGGGAGCTCCTGCTGGCTCCCAAGAGATCTCCCAGGCACTGCTGCTCAGTGTCCCTGGAATGCTGCTGGATTCACTGCCCCTGGAATGCTGCTGGATTCACTGTCCCTGGAATGCTGCTGGATTAATTGCTGATATTACTTGAAAAACACTGCTCAGGAAGGTTTACCTGTGAGCTTGGCTGTGGTTAAAATTGGAATATCTCAAAGATAAAAAGGATTCCTGAAAGAACTCCAAAATACCTGCTGTGGGATGCCAAAGGGTTAATGCTTAACTGAACTCCTCTTTCCACGCACCAGCTTCCCTGGTTTTTAATCTGGTTTTTAACCTGATACAGAAAAATGGGGAAATGGCAAAGGTTTTATATTTGATCTGGGTTAACAAGGAGCATCCAGAGCCAGCACCATCCCTCAGGGGAGCTCTGGTGGGGACAGCTGGAGGCAAACCAGGCTGTGCTGTGGGATACTCATGGCACTGCTATCCCAGTCGTTGGAACAGACCTTGCAAGGGGATTTTGGAGCCACTGGAAGCAGAGCTGGCTGGGAATCTTTCTGGTAAAACGTGTTGGAGTCACTTGGTCAGATGAAACTTCTCAGAGCAATATGTGACACCTGCCAAAGCTGGAGCTGGGAATGTTTCCTCCATCAGAAGGGACCAAAAAAGGGGATCCAGGAGGAGCAATGGATTTGTGGAAGCCCATCCAGGCTGAGTGTTGGCTCCAGCGCTCTGCAGTGGCCAGAAGCACAAGGAATGCCTGTCACTGACACCTCCTTGGCCACCCAAGACCCCTGATGTGGTGCCAAGACCCACCATGGTGTGGGTGCCCTCAGTGTTCCATGCATGGTGTCTTGGGTAGAAGAATTTAGGTTGGAAGGGACTTTTGAAAGTCAGTAAATTCAATCCCCTGCCATGGGCAGGGTCATCTTCAACCCCAGAGCCCCATCCAGCCTGGCTTGGATGTTTCCAGGCATGGGATGAGCTGCCAGTGGGCAATGCTCCTTAATTCCCACCTCGAAGCAAACTCCTGAGCCCAAGCCTGTAACAGCTCCAACCCCTATGCTCTTCATTCCCTTTCTCTTTGAGAAATGTTTTGGAGGTAGCCACCTCTGTGTAGTGGGAAACAGGACATTTTGGGAAATTTTCAGCAGGTCATCAGTGCTCCTGCTGCCCTGGGCGTAGAGAGGCTGTGCTGAGCTGCTCCTTGGTGTAAACCTGACCCACGAGCTCTCCCAGTTCATAGACACTGCCTGTTGAAAAGGCAGTAAATCAGCTAAAACCCTCAGTCAGAGCTGGCTTGGGAATGTTTTATGGTGGAATTAGAATAATGAATGAGGAGCCTGCTGTTTGTGTTAGTTTTGGCTTGCAAACTGCAGAAAAAGTCTGGTACTGAACTTGGTGATAAACTCTCCTCCATCTGAGGTTGGAAACAACTTTTTAAAGCCTCCAAGACCCAGGAGGGTGAGAGGTTGGCACAGCACGAGCTGAGTGAACATTAGGGCTGAGATAAGAGGCGTGGGTGTGTTTTGGGCTATGATGAGTTCTTGCTGGAGGATCTAAGCTCTCCAAAGCTTTGGACACTCTCCTCCTTGGGGCTGGCCCATCACATGCTGGAGGAACAAAATGAGTTGGCCAAACCTGCAAGAATATTTCCAGCTATTTCCATGCTCTGAGTACCAAAAGTCGCTGAGATGCTTGGGGGTTGCTCCACACCTGGTTGCAGGTCACCCATCACGTGTCCTTGGCAGGTTCCTTCCCAGCTTTGCTCTCAGATCCTGCTTGAGCTCACAGGTATAAAATGACCTTCCTGTTCTGACTCTGCCAGAGCTGCAGGGGTTGGAGAGAGCCTGGCTGTAATTTTGCCAGGCTTTGACGTGGGTCTGGATGGCTCCTGCGTGGATCTGGGCCAGGTTTCTTCTGGCTGGGGGAAGATACTCTGGAAAAGCCTGAGGAGCTGCTGGTTAGTGAGACACAGTTTGGATGGATGGATGGATGGATGGATGGATGGATGGATGGATGGATGGATGGATGGATGATGGATGGATGGATGGATGGATGGATGGATGGATGATGGAGGGATGGATGGATGGATGGATGATGGAGGGATGGATGGATGGATGATGGAGGGATGAATGGATGGATGGATGGATGGATGATGGAGGGATGGATGGATGATGGATGGATGGATGGATGGATGATGGAGGGATGGATGGATGGATGGATGGATGGATGGATGGATGATGGAGGGATGGATGGATGATGGATGGATGGATGGATGATGGATGGAGGGAGGGATGGATGGATGGATGATGGATGGATGGATGGATGGATGGATGCATGATGGAGGGATGGATGGATGGATGGATGATGGATGGAGGGAGGGATGGATGGATGGATGATGGATGGATGGATGATGGATGGAGGGATGGATGGATGGATGATGGATGGAGGGATGGATGGATGATGGATGGATGGATGGATGATGGATGATGGATGGATGGATGGATGATGGATGGATGGATGGAGGGATGGATGATGGATGGATGGATGGATGATGGATGGATGGATGGAGGGATGGATGGATGGATGGAGGATGGATGATGGATGATGGATGGAGGGATGGATGGATGGATGATGGATGGAGGGATGGATGGATGGATGGATGGATGGATGGATGGATGGATGGATGGATGGATGGAGAGCATTTCTGTGTTAGAATGAATGATCTAATAACACAGTTCCAATGCATGATCCCTAATCCATGCATGCTGCAGCAAATCCCCATTTTTCTGGAGCACTCTGTGCCCAGGCAGCCCATCTGATGGCACTGGGAGGAGTGAGCACCTGGATGTGCTCAGCTTCCCCCACTTCAGAACTCAGCAGGACTCTCCAAAGAGCTGGAATTACCTCCCTTTTCCAGATCCAGGTTTTTATTTCCTGGTGGTCCTTTCTGCCCCCTGATGATTCCTGCTGCTTGCCTCAGAGTGGGACACTCCTTTCACCAAGGTTTAGGATCCTCCTTCTCCAAATCTCTACCCCAGCAGGGACCCAAATCCTAATTCTTCCACAGTGGTCAAAACCTGCCAACACTCAGTCTCATTTTTGCTTCCAAAGTTGATTTTCTACTTTCTAAGGACTATTATGACTAATGATTAAATGCTACCATTCCAGAAGAAATCCCAGCTCACCTGGCCTTGCCATTTTTCATCTTTTTGGTGTTTTTTTCCTCTGGATTTTTGAACTTTACTTTCTCAAATTGTTTAAAAAGAAACATTTCATGAGAAGAAACGACTTAGAGCTGCACGAAGCCTCTTTCACCTGATGAACTGTGAAATGCAGTTTGCAGATGGGGGGCTGCTTAAAGGGTAGAGTTTGAATTTCCAAAATTTGGAAAGGGCAGGACTTTCTGGCCTGTATGTCCTGTGAGTGACCGCAGGGGAAGGGGTGGCCTTGGCCTTTCCCACCCACCATGGCAAGGCTCGAGGACTGGAGAGTCCTCTCCCAATGTCTGACACACCCGTGGGATTTGCACTCCCATTTTGTGCTCGGAAGCACTGGACAAGTCCCAGCTCAGCTCTCCTGGCTCATCCAAGCCTGGTCTGTGTTCCCCAGCCAGGGAAATTCCAGAGGGATGGGTCAGGACCCAGGGCAGCAGCATTGCTCTGTCCCTGCTGGCCCAGCTGTGGATGGACTTTACCACTTGGGATTTTTGTCACATTTTGAGCTGGTTTGAGGTTACCTGTCAGGGTTTGGAGGGAAGAGAACACCACAGGGGATGGCTCTGCGTGCCCTGCTGCCACCCCAAAGGGCTGTCCCCCAGCCACCACCCACCGTGTCCCTCCCTGCCCCTTCTCTGTCACCCCCTGAACCCGACCACACTCGGTTCAAGTTGATCCCAAGTTTATTTTGGAGCTGGATCAGCCTCCCCTGAGGCCAGCCCGTGGCTGCCTCCCGGCCAAGTGGCTCTCTCAGGGGCAGCCTTTATCTCTTTGAAGATTAGGGGGTTTTAACATGTCTTTAAAGTGAATTTCATCCCCCCCACCACTCCTCTGTTTTATTATGATAATTGATGACCAGCAAACTTTTCTTTTCCTTTATCTCTTAAATATGTTTCTTTACCCTTAAAAATGCAATATTTCTTTTAACTGGGAATATGGATGGGTCTGTGCAGAGCAGGGCTGCCTTGGAATCATCTGTCAATTTGATCGTGTAAAGCCTCTGTTTTCAGCTGGCATCCAGTGCAGATTTCAAAGCTGTAACTCACCCCTTTTTGCAGAGTTAGAAGTTTAAAAAAAAAAAAGGTAGTAAAAAAATTAAAAATAAATGTTTTCCAAGTGGTCAATTACCACTTGGAGTTTTTATTTTTGAGCCTAATTATCAGGGAGCTTTGGGTGTGTGTGCTCAGGAAAGATTAAAACCACTAAAAGATTTCAGTAGCAAGGGCTACAAAATGAATGGTTGGCCTTGGAAAGAGGAGATTGGAAGAAATAAAATTATTGTAAATGAAGAGCCAAAACCCAAAGTTTTTTAACAAAGGATAAGGCAGGAAAGGGGAAGTCGTAATAATTTAATATATAGTCAAAATTTGAATATAATGTAGATAAACTCATGTAGCAAATGCTTGGAACTGAAACTGTCTTTTCCCTCCCTGCAATAACTTTATAAATAACTAAATAAATCCATATCTAATGGATAAATATATAACTATAAATCTAAATAACTAAAATAAACCCACTCTCAGATGCAAAGGACATGTTAAACTTAACCTAGAAACTGACTCTGAAAAGGTGAATATGCATTTTTAAAGAAAATTTCCCCCTTCCTCGCCCCAGTTTATATCATTTGATGTAAAATGCCATTTTCATCAGTGTGATCACAGCTCCACTGGGAACCAGTCTATGTTTTCTGGACCTGATAGCCCAGCCCGGGCTAGCCCAGGGCTCTGAAGGCCCCCTCTCTGCCACCAGTGTCCCAAAATCCCAGGAATTCCCCAAGCCAAGCCTCCGAATGGTGTCAGGGGAGAGGGTGAGCAGCAGCTCGGGGATTCCTGGCTTGTCAGAGAATTTTGTGACACCTCATCCTGGGCATCTTAAATCCACGTGTGGGGAACAGAGGCGTTCAAAAGTAATATTTGTAAAGCCTGAGGAGCACTGGGGATGGCTCTGGGGCGGGATGATTCCAGCAGCACGGGTGATTCCTAAGGGCTCAGGGCTTGGCACGCTGTGGGTGGCAGTGCCAGCTTCCAGTGCCTTATTCCAGAATATCCCACAGCAACATGGGGTGAGCCCAGCTCCCTGCAGGCTCTGGGAGGTGGAGATGAGGTGAATCTCGTGGATGTTTGTGTTTGGAAGCTCCCGCTGGGATCAACCTGCACTGGGAGTACTTGGGACCCATCAAGGCAGAGTGACCTCATGGTTAAACCACAGAACGGTTTGGATTTAAAGGGTCATTAAAAAGCATCTCCTTCCACCCCTGCCATGGTAGGGACACCTTGTGCTAGACCAGGCTGCTTCAACCCCCATCCAACCTGGCCTTGAGCACTTTTAAGGATGGGGCAAACCAGCTCAAACACCTCCAAAGACCCTGGAAATACTGTGGGGCAGCAGAGCTGTGGTGGAGCTGGGGGTCAGGAGGTGGGTGGGATGCAGGAGCTCTCAAAGCACAAATTAGGACTTTTTAACCCCAAATTTGCAAGCAGCTGCTGACAGGAAGCCCCTCACGAGAAGAGCTGGGATTTGATGGTTGCTCAGCCTCTGCAGTCAAGAGAGAGAGGGATGGGAAATGCAAAGATCCCACATGTCCACTTTCTTTTATTGAATTTACCATTCCTTGCACCAGGCAGTGTCTGGAATTCTTCCTTTCCTCAAGCACTGAGGTTTTCCCAAGTGTTTTGCAGGTTGGCACCTCCAGCCTCTCCTTTGGACCCGTGTGGGGAGTGTTCCTGCCCAGCTCTGCCAGCTCCTCAGCCCACTGTGATCACCTGAAATGAGCCACACTCACCTTTCCTTTGCCATCTCAACGCCAAAGGCTGCTTGCTCAAAAATTCCCACCAAGCTCCACTTAGAAGTGGCTTCGGTGTTTTCTAAGCCTCTAAAGACCAAGAGGTGGTCACCAGAAATGTGCCAGGGGTTCCAACACCCTCTGAGTGTGGCCTAGACCTGCTGAGAGCTTGAAATTATTTTTCAAAATATGGTTCACCATGGCCGGCAAACCCAAAGTGAAGTAGAAGATGAGATGGGGAGTGAACATTGGAAGGAGATGGTGGGGTAGACAGAGGGGAAGGAGAGCAGAGCTACCAGACTGTCCAGAACACCCCAGAGTTTGGGTCTAAGAACAGGATCTTTATGGTGACTCTGCGTTCTCTGATGGCTTTCAATGAGTGAACAGCTGCTGATGTGGCTTGGTCCTGCCCACACCCATTCCCACTCCTGGGAAAGGTGATGGAGATGGAACGAGACAGCTGGAAAAGCAGAGCCTGAGTCAGGCAGAGCTGGGGAGAAGCTCTGCTGAAATCCCCCTTGACCAGCACCCCCTGCTATCGGGGGACTTTTGGGGGCACCTCCAGCAGTAGCAGCTGGCTCAGGCTGGGTCTGAGCCTGTGGAATTAGGGACGAAAAGCTGCATTACAGGTCCAGGGAGCCCACCCAGGGCCCTCCAGCCGGCGGAGTGCCAGCATGAGGATGGATCCAAGGGCCATTGAAAGCCCTCATCCAGAGTATATTTGGTTTGTCTTGTGTGACACAGAGAACCTGAGTTATTATTTGATCCTGCTCTGAGTAATAACGAGATAAATGGGCCTGCGGATTTCCAAATAAACATTTTAATAAATGAGGGGGGAATTAAAGGAGAGCTGCTCCCCTCCTCTCCCCTGCTGCCAATATTAATGTTCAAATGAAGGCAGGCAGTGTCTAACAGAGCCCCGTGTACTGTAAATACATTTCTTGCACTGTCACATATAAACACAGCAGAGACGGAGATCAAAAGGTCTCGCTGTGCCGAGCAGAGCCGTGTGATGAAGTGAACATGTTGCTTTGTGCCTGGGGTGGGGTGATGGGACTAACAGAATAACAGACTGGCTGGAGACGGAGCAGCCCAGAAGGCCTGGGGGGCCTCAAAGGGGAAAAAAAAAAAATCCCCACTAGCAGCAGGAAAAATAAATAATTCCGTTATCTCTGATGAATTTCTGCCTTTGATCTGGCTTTTCCTCTCCCTTTTCGTTCCCTCTTCTCCCCCTGGCTCGCAGCCCCCCCAGCTCCCCCTCGGACACTTTTTCCCCCCTTTCCCCTCTCGGTTTGATTTATCCCACGGCCGGCTCGGGGAGCCTGATGGGCGCTGATGGATGGGCAGAGCTCGTCTGCCAGGACATCCCCGGCTTCCTTTCATTCCTGGAAAGCCCGAGAGCCCCACCGGGCAGCCCTGGGCTCTGCCTTTGCTCCGTGGCTTGTGCTTCCCCTGGGGAAGATGCTTTTGTGCCTCACCCAAAGCCCAGCCTTCCCCATGCCGGGGTTATTCAGCTTAACCTTGACAGCTGTTAAATAATTGGGTGTTTCTTCCACGGCCAGTGCCTCCTTTCTGAGCCACATGGGTGCCTCTGATATTCCCCTGCAGCACTGCCAGCAGAAAAGGAATAAAGGTGGGGATTGGAAGCAGCAGAGTGGGGTTCGGGATGGTGGAAGAGCCTGCGGAGGGGATGGATGGGGAGCAGGGGTGGGATGTGCTGGGATTCATCCTCCTCCACCAAGCCACCCTTGCAAGGAGAGGACGGAGGAGCAGCACCAAAATATTGCTTGTCTGCACCTTAGGCTCAGCTCAGCTCTGAAATTCAGGTCCTAGGAAAGCCCAAATCACAGAAGTCAGCAAAAGGGAACGACTCCAGGAGCACTCAGTGCCCAGGTGAAGATATCCTTTAAAAACTTGAATTTTTGTCTCTCTGTGCATGAGAATCCATCAAAACCATTCCATGGGCCTGCTGCAAATCCCCACCCCTCCTTTGCAGCTACAAAGGCAACAAAATTGTGTGGCTCAGGCTGGAAGAAGATCTCAGGAGATGGAACAACTCCCCTGGACACATCCCTGCTGCTCCATCCACTGTCCCACCCTGCCCTGGCACTCCACAAACCCCTGGGTTGATGCATCCCCTGTTTCCTACGACTCAAAGCCAAAATTCACACAGTGCCTTGAGCACTGGGTTGATAAAAGGTCCATTTAAAAAAAGCCTTGCAACTCTGCTTTGACATCTCCTGTCTCCCAGCCCAGCTGGTTAAAACTTCTTCTTCTACATCACATTTAATATTAACCATTCTCTTAAAAATCCCTCTGAAATTCAGGGTATTTTTGATTCTGGAATCACAGATCCAGCCCAGCTTGGTCTCCCTCCCAGATGTTCTCCCTTCTCTATTTCTTCATGCCTGTGGTGCTGTTCTGGTTGATCATTCCTGATTTCCCATCCCCTGGAGAAGTCTCAGTGATGGCAATCTCTCCCTTTGGGTTCTTTGGCCCTAAATGAACTCATTCTTTTTTTCCCAGAAGACTGTAACTTTAAAATTGATGCTCCACCTTTTGGTGGTTTGTATTTTAAGGTGTTTACATTGATACGGAGTTCACTCATCCACTCCCTTTTGAAAAGTCCTCTGTCCTCTGATCCTTTTCTTTATGCAATTCCCTATTTTTGCTACCTATGAAAAGAAGTTTTTTGCGTGGAAGAATTTTAAGGATTTTTGTACAGCTCATGGAACCTGCTGGCAGTGAAATCCCCCCAGGCTTCTTATCATCACCAAAAACTACATAATCCTCAAAAATTCCTACATCACCAATGTTATAAAACCCTAAAATCAGCCTCACTGATCCTGCTGAGCACCATGCAGGGCGTTCCTGCCCTTAACCCTCCCAGCAAGGGTGAAAACCTGATAGCAAAAATCCCAAGGAGAAGAAATAACTCCCATAAAGGCCCAGAGGAGGTTGGAAGCAGAGCTGGGAGGAGAAATTTAGTTTCTCCAAGTATTTTTTGTGGAGCTGCAAGGTGAACAGTAGCAATTCCAGTGCCAGGGAAGGTCACATCCAGCCCCTGGAATCATCCAGATGTGCTTTGAAGACATCCAGAGATGACAAATCCATCACTTCCCATGGAGAGCAGTGCCAGTGTTAATCACCCTCACTTAAATATGTGTGCCCTGGCTTTGCTTGGAATTTGCAGGGCTTCAGCTTTTGATTTCAGTTTTCCTTGCAGAACCACAGAACCTGCCTGGCCTGACACCCTGGGCTTGGAGAGTTTTTCTGGGCTGCTTATCTTGGATGTTTGATTAATTCACTTTTTGTTTTTTCTACAGCTCAATGCTAAACTCTGTCCTCCCATCATGACCTCCTTTTATTAATAAGGAATACATTCTAATTTAAATAAATAGATTTATTTCCTTACCCATGAATAGGAATTTTGGCATTAAAAAAAAAACTGATTTAAATAAATTTTCCCCACCACTGTATTTCCCTAAAATGATCATTTGCAAAAAAACACCCAAAAATCACCAATTGGGGAGGTGCCCTCGGTGTTTCTGTGGCATTGTTTTGTTTCTTTGGGTTTCCCTTATCCATGTTTCCATGGTAAATAGAACATGATTTAGGGAAAATAATTTTTAAATATAGTTTTATTTCCAGCCATGCACCACAGACCAGCTGTAAGATTCCATACACTGGGGAGATACAAGGAAGTTGATCTTAACATAGAATGGGATGTCCTGATGAGCACAACTAGCAAAATACTCAGGAGGAAAGCAGAGAGGATTAATTAGCTGGAAAAGCTGCCAGTAATTAGAGAAAGGGCAGGATTTTCCCTCCCTGGGCTGGTTAAATGCTATATAAAGCCCTGGGACTGCACAGGGGGGGTGGCAAGGTGGGTATTCTCTGGGGTAGGTGGAATTCTTTCCTGCTGGGAGAAGAGCTGGAAGGTGTTGTTTGCTTGTTTGTGTTTTTGGGGTGGAGTTGTCCTGCCCTGGGTGCTGCTGGTGCTTGGGGAGCAGCATTTAGAGGGGTGCCCTGCAGGTGTGGCTGCAGGAAATGCTCTGGGGTGAGCCAGGGGACAGAGTGAAGTCATTCCCTGCCCTGTTCAGTTGATTCCATCGAGTCCCTTCCTCAGGCAGAGGCTGCTTTTTGCTTTTCCAAGGTTCCTGTTCCAGCTGGGGCAGGAGCTAACACAAGAAACCAGCTGGGCAATCCCTAAATATCCTGAGATCTGGGCTTGGCTGGCTCCAGAACTGCAAGTAGGAAGGCAACGTGGATGTGTTGAGTTCTAGTTTTGGGGCATTCATTTTCTTGTTCTTCTGAATTAAGGTGGAGAAGAAGGTTCTGGGGATCAGTTAGGTTCTGCCCCAGTGGCCTTCACTAAACAGGGGCTTGGCTGAGCCTGGTGTGTCCCTGAGCCCTGCTGGGGACAAGGGGTGACAGACATCACGCTGAGGGTTTATACCTTCCTTCCCCACCTTCACAGGCTTCTTGGTTTTGGGAAAGGCTCTCAAACTCTTTGGATGAAGCAGCCCTTGGTGAACAGAGCACTCAGGGGCAGCAGCAGCACTGGAAGTCACTGCCTGCTCTATAAAATAAATCCTCCAGCACATATTTCTCGGGAAGTGGCTTAAAACATGTGATGTTTTAACTCTGGGAGGTTTTTTCTGTGCTTTAACTCCTTGAACCTAATTGAGGCTTTACTGCCCCTGATTTTCAGGCTCTATCATGCAGATGGAGGTGAAATTCTGGGAGATGCTGGGGAACAGATGAGCAGCCTGGAGCTCCCTTCCAGCTGCTTGGAGCAGCAACCTGAGGAGGAGGAGGAGGAGGAGGCTGCTGCTCAAACATCTGGGAAGGACCAGCTCAGTGTGCACTTTGCTGAGAGACTCTCAGAAAGAGCCCAGGCCCTCACGCCGGTGCCTTATCTCTCCCCCAAACATCAGAGACCTGATCTTGCTCCTGAGGCCAGGACCTGACAGCCTTGTACATTAGCACTTTTTTAAAGTGATGTCCACTTTTGAAACAGTACCTGTCCCAAGAGTGGTCACTTCATTTGACAAATGCCAGTGATGACAGCTGGACATTACAAACTCCAGCCCAGCTCACACAGGGCTGAGGGGGGAGAGCTGTGCTCCCCTTGGCTCTCTGGAGTTATCTGGATGTAGTGCCCACCCTGGGCTCCCAGCCATGGTCCAAGGCCTGTTTGGACCTTGGATACGGGCTGTCCCCATGGGATGGGTGCCTGGATCCCACCAGCACCAACAGCACATCATCACATGGGGCAGCTGAAGGCAGGCAGAGAAGCTAAATGGGGATTTTCCCAAAAGAACAATGGGGGTTATGCCACCCTCTGTCTGCCCAGTGCAAGGAGTGAAGCCAGGCAGAAAACCCACTCATTTCCTCCTTACACAGCAAGGTCTGAGCTGAAAGTTTCTGGATGAGGCTCCAGCTCCAAAGCTGTCCCTGGATGTGTTTTGCCCTGGAGACACCTGGCTCTGGTGGCCAGAGGGACTTGCCTGGCTCCATGGGGCTGCTGTGGGCACTGTGCTGAAGAGCTGGGACAGTCTGGGTAAGAGGAGGCAGGGCTGGGACAGCCCACAGCTGAGAATTCATTCCCTCCCTGCTCCGCTGAGCCTGCCAGGAGCCCTTGTGCTGGTGCTGACCAGTCCGAGTCACCACTAAAAGCTGCACTGAAACAGCACGACTGAAGTGACAAATGAAGAAAGCTGGGAAACACCACAGTTTGGGGGGGTTGCCTGATTAATTTTCTGCCTCTTAGTTAACCAGGAGGTTAAATACATCCACTCCCTTGGATTGTGGTGCCCTGCTGAGGATTTCTCTGACAGACGCCTGGGGGTGCCGCAGTGATGTTTGTTGTGTTTGGTGTGAACGGGCGACTCGCAGCCCCCGGCTGAGGGGTGCTGGCAGCAGCTGGGCTTTTCTGGCCACTTGCCTGCACTGTGGGATGCCCACCCACTGCTGGAAAAGTGAACTCAGCCCTGGGATTCAGAGGCTGGGGATAGGAATAGAGGGAGCACCTGGCTGTCTGCAGGGTTTATTGGGGTCTTCACTCTTTTCTGTGGCTACTGAGCCTCTCCCTGAAGTTTCCCATATTATTTCCAGCAGGATTTCCTAGAAAACAAGATGTGGCTGAGTGTGTGAATGCTGTGCTCTGGAAAACACCAGTTTTGCCCCAAATCCAATGTGTCTTTCACTCCTCAGTGTGTTTGGCTCCTCAGTGCCAGCAGCACTGCAGCTCATGGGCATCGCCCAGCTGGGTACTGGACACCTCAAGGCAGCCAGGGACTCTTCCCAAAACCCCTGAGCATGGAAACCTTTTCAGATAGAAGTAGGAAAGAAATATATTTTTGGGAAACTCGGGTATAGCTGGTCTCTTCCCCTGCTGATGGACAGAGGGAAAGGATTTCAGAGCTCTTCAGGAATCTCCTAGGCCACTGTCTCTGCTCTGTGGGTTGGTGTGGGTTGATGTTCTTCTCTTCCCTGCTTCTTTGGCTCTCCATAGTTTGGTTCCACACTCTTTCTCCTCTGCCAGCCCTCTCTCGCATTAAAAAAAATGCTCATAAAGAATATCAGAAGCTGAAAGGGATCCACAAAGATCTTCAAGTGCAGCTCCTGGCCCTACACAGGACAGCCCCAACAATTCCCCCATCCTTTGCCTGTTGGACAGGGTGGAGCAGCTGCACTGAGAGGTGGTACCCTGAGAAAGGATGGGTATCTCTGCTCCCAGGCGGTCCAGGAAAGTGCTCCAGGCTCCTTTGTGCCCCTGGTAAATGGGGACTCTCAGCAACTTGTCCCCAACCCATCAGTTTTTGGGCAATTGTGGGTGGGAGTGGAAATCGGAGGAATTTTTCCTCCCTTCACAGGCTCTTGGATGTTTTCCCCAAGCACCAACTCGATGTCTTGCAGCCATCTCTGCATGTCTTGGTGCCCACCTTCCCATGCAGCTGCCACATCTCCCTGCACCTCCTCACCTCCACCAAGACCCAAGTTATGATGTGAAACTTGAACACTTCTGGACCACTGGCACAGCCCAAGCTGAGCCTGCAATTTCCTGGCTCATAAAAACATGAGCTTCCTTCAGGCCCAGGTCTCTGCCAGGTCACACCGTTCCAAGTCCCACACCACCTCCCCAAGGCCTCCCCACCCCCAAAATATTTTGTGACACAGGCCATGAGTTTGATTTTTCTTTTTTTTCTTTTTTTTTTTTTTAATTGTTCCATATGTTGGAGACACATGGAAAAATGCACAGGAGAAATCCCCTCAGCTAGGGAGTGAAAAGCCCCCGAGTTTACAGGGTGTTGCAAATAATCCGAGGCAAAACAAATGTTTAAGGCTGCCTCAACTGCCAATTTTGAGTGCATTGTTTTAAATCTGGGAAAATAGGCCAAGGGGCAGTTGTTAATGGGCCAGTAATTTTCTTCCTTTCTAGGCACCCCAGAGCAACAAATACCAGATATTCCTTAGGAAAGGAATCAAGTGTGGGGGCTTTTTTATTGAACATCTCAAAAGCCTTCATTGCCTCGCCCTCGGAGCTCCGCTGCTTCCAGCGAGGAGCTTTTACAAGCAATAACCTGTTTGGGAAGCAGAGCAGGGAAGCCGCACGGCCCAGTTTGCAGCTCATTGTTGGGGCTGGCTTTTACAAGCCACAGCGGGGGCTCCCAGCAGCAGAGCTTTTTGTAGCCCAGTCCATTAAACATGGCAAGCAGAGCTA
The DNA here is from genome assembly GCF_963662255.1 of Cinclus cinclus. Lineage (NCBI taxonomy): Eukaryota > Metazoa > Chordata > Aves > Passeriformes > Cinclidae > Cinclus > Cinclus cinclus. The sequence goes on from NC_085062.1 coordinate 9,802,709, forward strand.
AAGAGCAGCAGGGGACGGAGCCCCCGGGGATCCTGCTGAGCCAAGCCCTCTGCTCCTGCAATAAACTCAGCAGCATCCCTCTTAGAATTCCAGCAGCAAACAGCCTGGGCACAGAGGCTAATGTATTGCTGAAGGGAAGGTCAGGTGTGAAAAGAGCCAGGGTTGGGATTTTTCCACAGGTTTTTGTTGTTGCTACAAGAGCCGTTGGCCAAAGTGCTGCTGGTTCTGATAATGAGCCAAGCCTTGTGTGTGTGTAACTTTGGGATCCTTGTTGAGGTTTCTCTTTCTGAGATCTTGTGGATGTTATGTTGGTGTGCAGTCCAGAAGATGTGGCAGGACCCAAGGAAGGGCTGGAGCTGGGTCAGGGGAGGTTTAAGATGGATTTCAGGAAAGGTTCTTCCCCAGAGGGTGCTGGGCACTGCCCAGGCTCCCCAGGGAATGGGCACGGCCCCGAGGCTGCCAGAGCTCCAGGAGCATTGGGACACTGCTCCCAGGGATGCACAGGGTGGGATTGCTGGGGTGTCTGTGCAGGGCCAGGAGCTGCGTTTGATGACTTCTGAAAGTCCCTTTGCACTCAGGATATTCTGTGTGTGCTGGGCAATGTCCCCAGCCCCTGGCTCCTATGGACCCCTCTTTCCCTGGACACAGTGTGGCTGGGCTGGCTCATGACTGAGCAGCCATAAACACCAACATGTCCTGAAAGGTGCCTGAAACAAAGCCAACCTGAACTTCAGGGATCTATTCTTTCTCTTTTGGGCTGCAGAAGGAAGGGGTGTTGCCTCCCAGCATCAAGCGAGGGGCTCTCGCTCCATGGTGCTGTTGGTGCTGTGAGAGGGGGTGGTACAGGAAAAAGGGGAGAAAAAGGGATTAAGCACTTGGATTTTACAAACCCCCAGCTGCCCCCCCGTGTGCCAAGGGCACAGGCACTCCCCGCCTCGTTAACCTGCTGGATTTGCTGGTGTTTTCCTGAGAAATAGCAACCGAGAGCACTGAAATTCTCCCCTCAGCTCCAGCCCTTCCCCTCTAGGGCAGCAGCACGGAAATCCTGCAGTGCTGAGCCGGCTGCATGCCGGGCTTGGAGATCACCTGGCTGGGACAAAACTGATGTGGACTTGGGGGGGGAGGGGGGGGGCAGAAAAAAACAAACAAACCACTTCTTTTCACGTTAAATTTGGCCTGGCTGAAACCCTCTGGTGTCCTTTCTCTGCAGGGGCTGCTCTTGACTCTCAGCTGCTGTCACTTAAGCTGAGCTGAGCATCTTCATGTCATCTGAAGAGGACCTGTGTGTTCTTGTCCTTCCCCCAGTGCTTTCCAAGTTTCACTTGAAGGCTTTTTACCTGTTGGCAGCTCCTTTTCTCCCTGCCAAGACCGGGGGATGGAAAGGAGTTGTTAGACAATGCCTAAGGACTGTGGGCTAACACCTAGGCTGGCACGGGTTGCAGCTCTCACCAGTGTTTTTAGTCAGAAAAAATAGAGATCTGATCGTCTGGGAATGCTATGGGAGCTCCAGGCTGCAGCATATTGGTGAAGAAAAGTAAATTTCCACTTGAATCCAAACTGTTCATCTCTACTGTTTGCAGAATTGTCCTGTCATTTGTCTGCTTTGGAGCAAAAAAAATTTTATCTTTGATTTTGAGGTCTGTGTTGAAATCAATTGAATTACTTTGGAGCAAAGTATCTTGAGTCAGTGCTTTAAATAAATTTCAGATTTATTTACTTGCAAGCCCAGGGTGTTCTGGTGTAAATTGTGGTAATTCCACTCAACGCCCTCTGTGGTAATTCAGCTGCATATTTTCCTGTACAGGTACCTGCTATTGTCCCATTCCTGGAAGTGTTCAAGGCCAGCCTGGACAGCGTTTGGAGCAGACTGGGATAGTGGAAGATCCCTGATCTTCCTGATCCCTGATCTGGATCCCTGATCCCTGCCTATGTCAGGGGCTGGAACGAGATATTTAAGGTCCTTTCCAACCCTTCTGTTGCACTCCTGAGGTAGAAAGCTTAAAATTATGAGTTTGAAAACAACTTAATTTTTATCTAAAAAGTCTGGGTGGCAGTTCTCTGTGCAAATGAAGATTTAAGGAGGAAAAATTCCCCTTCACTACGGGATTCAGGACTAGGACAGGGACTTCCAGGGCTGGGCTGTGCCGAGCATCCCACGGTCCAGCGCTGGTCACTGAGGGATGCTGCAGCCAGCTGGTTGCCATGGAGACGGGACAACAGCGAGCCTGGGATGCGATTTGGTCCCTACCAATGTTGCCGGGGCGGAGGGGAGATGGCCGGGGACCCCTCGGGGTCTGTCCCAGCCCCTCTCTCCTCGGGGAGAAGGGGCCGGGTGACACCTTGTGGTGGCGGCTCCTGCCGGGCTGTGCAGCCACAGCAGAGCCTGCCGGGCCATTCCGCTCAAATCCCGTGATGGGATGGGGTGTGATGGGATGGGGAGACATTCCTTGGGAGTTTCCTGCCCGAAGCGCCTGCACAGCCCGGGCTCAGCCGCGGTGAGAGGATGGAGCTAAGGCAGGAAGCCCCGGTGTCGTGCAGGAGGCTAAAAGCCTGTTTTTATCTCCTTGTGCCAGCCAGCATCTGTGCTAGGGAGTGAAAATTTCAGCCACCCTGAGCAGCACAGCTGTGGATGGGTTTTCCTGGGGTCCTGCCTTGCTGGGAACAGGGGGTGCTCAGTTTGGCCCATCCTGCTCCTGCACAGGGGATTCAGACCTAGTGGAGGATCCAGTGTGAACACACTGCTCTGGGATGCCAGGGAAGCCAGAAATCCCAGGCTCTGGGAGCCCTAAGGAGGCAGAGGGGTCTGTGAGGGGATGTTAAACACCAGGACTTGGAGATAACTCGGGATGAGATATCCCTGGATCACCAGCAGCTGAGGCAGGAGTAACTCTGTGTGTGTATGTGTGTTGTTCCTTGCCTGAGTGCCTGATGCTGGCTGGTGTGAGGAGGATGCTGAGCTCTCTGCGTGTCCAGTCTGGCCCCTTGCCACTGGTTTTTATGAGCTCTTTGTCTTTTGGGAATCTCTTTCACTCCCAGATGTTGAGAGAAAACATCAGAGGTCTGAAAATTCCTCAGACTGCAGGCAATTCCCTTCCTGTGCTCCAGCATGTTTGGAGGGACAAGCACCCTGATTTCCTGGGAAATGGGGAGGTTTGGAAATGTATGGCTCTTTGAGGTGCTTGTCCTGAGCAGGAAAAGGTTCATCCTGGGCAGGGAGGATGGTTGGGACTGGGATTTGCTTATTCCCCCCGAGTGTGGGTTGGCTCCAGGTTCCCAGCACCCTCCTGCCAACTGTCCTGGTCCCTGTAAGTGACAGGGACCTGCCTCCTCTGGGATGCTCAGGGAGCAACCAGCAATTCCTGGTTGTCCATCCCTCCAGCTGCAGAGAATTCCAGCAGCAGTCAAGGAATAAAGAGACACGGGGAGGGGGGGGTTGGTACCTGGAGGTGACTGAGCTCCTGTTCTTTAGCTCAGACATCCCTTCCCTGGCTGCCAGCAGGTCCCTCCCCTGCTCTGTGAGTTTGGTGGCACAAGGTCCCTGGTTTGGGTCTCTTTTTGGGGTAAGACCTGCTTGGTTCACCCAGTTCCAGGTGGGAGCAGGACTTGGAGTGCAGCTGAGATTTTGTACTCCATGGGGGGCTGCAGCTGGAGGTACTTCAGTGTTGGATTAATCAAGTGGATTTTGTAGTGCTGGAGGGAAGGAGATGTGAAGTGAGACCCCACTTTGGGGCTTGTGGTTCTCCTTGCCCTCATGACCCCCTGGTGGGGGCAGGTTGTCCCCACAGAGGTTTTTGAGAGCTCCTCTCTGGGCAGCTGAGTTGATGGGCAGTTAATGATTCGAGAAGGATGGAAAGGTTTAACTCCACCCTGCCTCAGCCACCATTTTTCTGGTCGGGTGGGCAGGAGGCTTAAAATGCCACTTTGGCTGGCAGAGAGATGGGGGCCAGAGGAAGGGCAAAGAAAAAAGCTTTTACTTCCAAAAATAACTCCAGAACAAAACGAAGAGGGCAGAGGGCAAGCAGGGAAACGGAGAAATGTCTTCTCCAGGGACCAGCCCTGGACTTCCCATCCTCTGAGTAGGAAAGCTTGGCTGTATTAAAGACAGTCCCCAGCTACAGAGCTAAAACAGGCACGTGTGAGAGCAGCGGGGGACGGTGGCACGGGGGCACCGAGCTACCCTTCCTCCACTGGATGCTCCAAGCTGAGCATGCTGCCAACAAACTCTTCTGTTTGGGCTGGTCAGGACTGGGACACACTGGGAATGGCCATGGCACCTCTCCTTGCCTTGGCTGTGGTGATGCTGCAGCTGCTTCCCAGCCCCAACACTGCCATGACTCTAGCACAGGGAAGGAGAGAGGACTGAGGGGCTCCTGTGGTCCCTTATCCGTGGATGTGCTGCTCCATGCCCGTGGATGTCTGTCCTGGAGAGGAAGGATGGGTGGGAAAGGTTTGTGGTGCTCACCAGGCTCTGCCTGCAGTGCGGGGAGCTCAGCAAAGAGGGAGCAAGGGTTGGGCTCAGCTGGGCACAAACCCAAGCAGAGCTGAGGACATCTGAGGGCTGGGGACACACATGCAGCCCCCTCACAGTGCAGGGTTTCATTTGGACAGAGGGAGATGGCTGTGGTGGTCGTGGGGAGCTCTGGTTGGAAGTGCTTCACATGGGACAGGAGGAGCTTGCTGCTTTATTGGCTTTTTTTTTTTTTTTTGTCCCATCCCACTTGATCTAAACATCCATTTCCACCCTCAGGAACTCGGGACTCCTTGAAGAACCTGTTGCCTCCAGCTTGGCACTGATCCTGCCAGACCCCTCCTGTCAGAGGGAGAAATCCCTGACCCATGAGACCCAGGAGCTGGCAGCTTTTGAGCACCAGGACACCGGGAAAAATGGAAAAACTTCCTGTGCCAAAATGGCAAAAAGTCAGAGCAACATCCCAAAGAGAATCTCCTGGCCAAGAGCAGCATTCCTGCAGGGTGCTGGGGAGCTGAGGGGATGTCCTTGCTCCTGGAGCCTGTTCCATGAGTGTCCTTGCCTGTATGTCCCAGTGCCTGATGCTGCAAAAGCCTCTTCCCTGTGAGCAGAGTCCTCCCACCAAAAATGGGATTTTCACAGGCAGATTTCTCGGAGCAAGTGTTGGTTGGGTATTGAATTGTCAGTGGTGGCCAGGAAATGCTGCTATTCCTTCCCTTCCCAAAGCTGGGAGACGATAAACACTGGGGGCTGCCTCCATTCAGCTGTGATCCATCAAGGAGGGGGGGCCTGGCCCCAGAGAGGGGGTGAGGGGAGGTCAGTGATTGTGTAAACAGGCACTTTAGAGTTCACCCCGAGCTGGTATTACTGTAATTCATTAGAGGTGTCAGCCTGCTTTGTAGTTCCTTGCTTGGAGAGCCCCTTGCCTGGCAGCTTCCAGCATCCAGCCTTGCCAGCAGAAAAATAAACCTTTGCAGGAGGCGAAGTTGCAGTTGCAGCACCACCCTTAAGTAAAATAAAATTAAAAAGTGAGGTTTGCTGTCTCTGCTCATTTCCTAGCCAGGCTTTATTGCAGTCACAGAGGCTCCTCCTGCAGTGGGGAATCGGGGCTTGGAGAAGGCTCTTCATCCTGCCAAACACATGGAAGTGAGGTGCAACATGGTGCCTGATCACCACTGCTGGAATTAAAGGATTTGTTTAGGGAAAACAGTATGAGGGCACAGAACAGAACACATTGTGCTGTCCCACAGCCAGCATTTGCTTCAAGGAATTCCAAACCCTTTCTAGGCAGGACCTCAGGGACCACAGGAACTATTCCCTGGGGGCTGATCCACCTGTGGGGATCATCTTTTCCACCTTGGAGCAGATCACCTGCACCAAACTTCACCAAATCTGCATCTTCGTTCTGCAAAGGGCAGCATGAGGAGCCTCCTCTGCAGCCCCACCTGGATGCTGGGCTGGGCAGGGAACTTGGTGCCACTTGTCAGCATCTGGGGATGGAGCAGGGAGCCTGCCGAAGTTTGGAAGTGTATGGCTCTTTGGGGTGCTTGTCCTGAGCAGGAAAAGGTTCATCCTGGGCAGGGAGGATGGTTGGGACTGGGATTTGCTTATTCCCCCCGAGTGTGGGTTGGCTCCAGGTTCCCAGCACCCTCCTGCCAACTGTCCTGGTCCCTGTAAGTGACAGGGACCTGCCTCCTCTGGGATGCTCAGGGAGCAAGCAGCAATTCCTGGTTGTCCATCCCTCCAGCTGCAGAGAATTCCAGCAGCAGTCAAGGAATAAAGAGACACGGGGAGGGGGGGGTTGGTACCTGGAGGTGACTGAGCTCCTGTTCTTTAGCTCAGACATCCCTTCCCTGGCTGCCAGCAGGTCCCTCCCCTGCTCTGTGAGTTTGGTGGCACAAGGTCCCTGGTTTGGGTCTCTTTTTGGGGTGGGAGGAAGGGAAGGAGGAGAAGGGGTTGGAGCTCTCTCTCCTGCTGGAACAGCTTGTTCTGCTCCCCTCGCCAGCTTGCTCCGCTGCAAAGCTTCACCCAACACAAAAGGACACTCCAATTCCCCTTCCCCGTGGTGAGGAAGCCCAGCATAGGCTATAAACTGCCAGAGAACTCAGCTCTGTTTGCAAATGTGGGGGCCTGGCATGAAGTCCAGAACTGCACTTCATCATCATCCTCCAGGTGACACAGCAGCCTTAGGTTTTCAGGCACTAACGAGCTGCATTAATGAAGGTTTCTCCTCCCCTGGGCTACCTGCTGCTAAGTCCTGTTTGCTCTCACCAAACCCAAGCTAAGGGAGATGAAATGTGGTGCCCAGCCACGCTGGTGTGGCTGAAGAGAATAGAGCCACCCCACTGCTGAAATTCCAGAATTGGCTTGGTTGAAGGCTGGATTTGATGACCTTGGAGGCCTTTTCTCACCTTAATGACCCCATAATTCCAAACAAGTGACTATTAACCCAGGTGACAATTTCCATTTCCCCCTTATCTGCCTCCTAAATGCCACAATCCACTTCAATCCCATTTTTCCTCTCACCAAACTCACTGCTGTGGTATCAGAGTCCTGCATTCCCAAATAAATCCAAACTCTCTCACCCCGCTGCCAGGGAGTGTGCGTGAAACATTCTGGGATGGATCCATTCCTGATACCTCAGAGCTGGAACAAGAATAGTGGCAGCTCCCAGCTTTGTAATTGCTAATAAACCATCTGTCCTTGCTTGTTTTAATTATGTGCTGCTCCCACAGAGGGTCACTGAGGAGAGAGGGTGCCCTACATTCCCACACATGGCATTTCCCTAGGGATAATTGTGCCGTGCAGGGATCCTAGCACCCGGCCTTTGATTCCTGGCCAAGGCAGGCAGGTGCTTCCAATGTTCCCCTGCTCAGCCTCTCGGAGAGAGAAAAGCATTTGCAAGATGCATCTGGTGGAGGAGAGAGTTCAGCCAGGGTAGGTGGCAAGTCCTTGGTGGGGGCTGCCCCGTGGCCTCGTGTCACAGCCATCCCCTGTCACATCGGGCCCTCCCCATGCTGCTGTCACCAAGTGTGGCCCTGCTGAGGTGACAGTGGTGGCCTGTCACCCTGTGCTGCCTCAGAGCAGTGCCCACTGCTGTCCCCTCCCCTCCCTCCGCTGTCTATCCCTCACTGCTGCCTCTCCAAAATTCCCCCTCCAGCCTGGGTGTCAGCTCTGCTTTGCCGGGATGGGATGGGATGGGATGGGATGGGATGGGATGTGGATGTGGATGGGATGGGATGTGGATGTGGATGGGATGGGATGGGATGGGGATGGGGATGGGGATGGGGATGGGGATGGAGCAGCTGCATCCCTGTGCTGAGGGTTGATTTTGCATCTTGTGGAGCCTCTGACCACTTCCATAACCCCCACAAAAGTGAGGCTCCTTGGGTTGTCCTTAGTGCTGGAAAACAAATAGTCCAGGTTTGGCAAGGGGAGGCTGTGGTGGCACTCTGGCTGTGTCACCAGGCTTTTCCCTGTGCCTCAGTTTCCTTCCCTGCTCTTGGGTGCAGGAGGTGGCTGTAGTGGGGCTGTGGATCTCGGTTTGTGGGGGATATTTTGGCAGGCGAATTCTTAGGGCTGGGTTTGTAGGATATGACCGTGTCTGTGGGGATGTGGCAGTGCTGATCACACCATACCTCCTGCCTTATTGACACTTTCTAGGACCTCATTTTTCTGGCAAACCTTTCAAATGAGTTTTCAGGTTCACTTGCTCCCTGGGAAGACCCAGCACTTCCTCAGCTCCATATTTTGTGGGTCTAGCACATTCCCTGCCTTCTGCCTATCCTGGTCTGGAATGGGCCACCTGGAGCTGGGGGGCTCAGCCTGGAGAAAAGGAGCCTCAGAAGGAGCTCCCTGCTCTCCACAACTCCCTGAGCAGAGGTTGGAGCCAGGTAGAGGTTGGTCTTTTCTCCCAGGTAATAGCTGACAGAGAGGAAACTGCCTCAAGTTGCACTGGAGAAGATTTAGATTGGATATTAAGGAAAATTTCTTCATGGGAAGAATTGTCAAGCACTGGCTTAGGGTAGTGGTGGAGTCACCAAAGCTTGAGGAATTTAAAAGATGGGGGAATGTGGCACTGAAAGATGTGGTTGGACCCGATAATGTTGCAGAGTTTTTTCCAATGTAAATGATCCCATGAGCTCTGCCATCCCCACTCGCCCTGGCAGCCTGGCCATGTGCACCACTCTGGAGCCTTGTGGGATCCCAACCCTCTGTTCCCACTGCTCCCTGCTTCCCAATTTCGTCCACCCCTTTCCTCTCTGCCACCCCCATCAGCTCCTAAACCCCAAACTCTCCATCCACCCCAAAAAAAAAAAAAAAAAAAAAAAAAAAAAAAAAAAAAAAAAGGCAGCTCATCACTGCCAGATTCCCAGCCTGGTGCAGGAGCATTTTCATGTCTTTATTTTCCCAGGGTTTGCTGATAAATGCTGTCTCCGTCCCCCCGGCCGTGATGGACTCATTATCAGGCACCGCACGGCGAGGAAGCGACCTGTGACCCCGCCCGGGGACACGGGGTGACCCCGGGGGAGCCACCCTTATCGGCCCTTTCTAAAAGCTTCCCTTTCCAACATGACAGGAGCCTTGGCCAAGCCTAAATAGGCACGGGGAGGAGGAAGGTGTGTCCAGGCAGGACGAGGGGGTGCAGGAAGCATCGGGCACGTGGGCTGGGATTATTCCCACCGGGAATGGAGGGCGCTCCTGAGGCTGGGAAGGGCTGGAGTGAAAGCCGTGATGGGGAAAGAGCCGAGTGCTGCAGTGAAGAAGGGCTGGATGTATCTCGGGGGCGGCTGAGCTTGACAAACGCCTTGCCTGAGTCCACCTGCTCCTCCAGCCCGGCTTCCCAACGGGATTATCAGGAGAAAGCCCGCCGGGAGATAAGAGCGGCCGCGGGGGAAGGTGACACGGGACATTTTGGCACCGGGGACCAGCCCACACATCGGGGCTGTCCTGCACCGCCACCCACACACCTGGGATGGAGCAGGGGCTGCGAGCTGTGTCCCGCTGTCCCCAAAGCCCGGCTGTCTGTCAGGAGGGGCCGATTTGTCTTCCCTTTTCCTCCCAGCTGTTTTTACAGCAAATGACCTTAACATCCATCTTTTTTGGAGGTGATAAAAGTCTCAGGGCATCACTGCCCCTCTTGTCCTTCAGCTCCCCCTCCAGGGAGCAGGGAGGGTGCCGGCGTGTGGGAGAACCGAGGAAGAGCTGGGAATCCCGTTTCTCGTTGCAGAGAGGATAATGCCCTGCTCAGGACAGAGCCCTGGGGCACATGGAGCAGCCCTGCTTCCCTCACCCTGCCGGGGCACGGATCCATCCCTCTGATGGGTGGAGGGCTCTGCTTGTGTGGGTCCCTGAGCGACCCCCCAGCTCCCCAGCCGGGATTAGCCGGGATGGGTTTTTGCCAAGTCCCGGCTGTCACTGTGTTCCCACCTTTGATCAGGAGTCGGCATTCCTGAAGTGCTCCATCTCCCACATGTTGCACTGATCAAAGGCAGCTGTTGCCTGGACCCTCCCCTGAGCCCACTTGCACACACACACCCGAAAATATAGAAATAAAGGAAACTGAAGGCGGTGGAAGGGGTGATGGATGAAGGAGAGACCAGGCAAGGGCAGCAGCAGGAAGATCCTTCTCTCTGGTGTCCCCACGGAGGGTCCATCCACATGCATCAGGAAGGCTGGTAGGGAGTCTGTCAAGGTCTGAAGGGAAATGTTGCTTGGAAAATGAGTGGGATCTTATGTGTCACCTGGAAGAAACAGTGTGCTGGGTGGGTGACAGCAGCAGCCTGGGCCAGCTCCAGCTATGGCAGAACACAGCCAACATCTCCCCCAGCTTTAGGTGGGGTCAGGAGGGAGCCTAAATCAACCTTTCCTGTAATCCCACCCCAGTCTTGGCAGTCTTTGTGTGCTCAGTGCCAAAGTCTAGCCCACCCCCTCTGGAGAACCATGGAAGGCTGAGAGACACATAGGCTGTGATGGGTAGAGTGATGCCAGGAGGGATTTCACCTCATGGATCATCTCCTTCAGCTCTGCCGGCCACCATGCACTGCTCCAGAGGGAGAGGAGGAAGGTCTGAGTCCTGCTCTGGTGGTGGCTCCTCTCCCAGGCAGGTGTGGTCCCATTAACTGTTCTGGAAGGTGAATGAATTATTACTCATGGACAGGGTTTTCCCCTGCTCCCCAGCTGCTCTAATGCAAAGCACTTGGATTATCTGGATTTCCAAGTCCTTTGTGAATCCTCCTTCATGGCAAGTCAAGCTGGCATTAGCAGCTTCTTTGTGCCCGATGTGAGGGGGAAAATCCCTCCTGCCCTTCCTCATCCTCTCCCCCATCTGCTGACATTCAGCATTGCAGTTTAGCAGGAAGGCTTTGAAAAGACAATCTCCAAAAAACCTGCAGGTAAAAAGAGGGCAGAGACCAGGAGCATGGACACACAAACTGTCCAGCTGGACATATCCAGCCTGTCCCTTAGCTCAGGTTCAGGTGAGGGTAGGTGTGGTTGGAAGCCAGATTGTGCTGCCCACAGTGACACTGCAGCAGTCACACCCCCAGGCAAGGACAGGATCCTTGCAGCATCCTGTCCCTCTAGCAGAGGGTCTGGCAGGCCAGGCTGGGCAGAGTCCCAGGGATGAAGCCCTCCAGAAAGACAATTTCTCCTCCTCCTCCCTTGGCTCTATCCCATTGTGCAGTAGGGACAAGTATCCTGGGCACTGCCTTTCCAAGCACCAGCTGTATCATTGAAAGCAGCTTTTTATCTCCCTCAGGACTGCCAGGACAATTTGCTCCTACAAGGAGGCTCTGGTTATCTACCCACCCAAAATGTAATGTCTCCAGCAGCAAAACTGAGGAGGTTCAGGCAGCATTTCCTATGGTGCTGTTATTGAAATGTTACCCACTGAAGCAGGGTCAGCACACCAAAAGCAGGCTGTGAGTGTTGCTAGGTCCCATTCATCCCTGTCCTTGCTGTTATCTGTGGGTTAATTTAGTCAGTAGAAGGTCCTCAGCCAGGTGGCAGCCCTCTGCAGCAACTCCCCGAGGCTGAATTCCTCTCATTTCCCACATCTAAAAGAAAAGAGAGAGACTCAAGGTCTGGGTGCCAAGGAAACCAAGCACCTCTCATGCTTTCCGCCATGGAGGGATGTGGGTACATTCAGAACCCCCCCACAGCCCCCAGAGCTGCTCAGCTGTGAGCACCAGAGGCTGCCTGGCATGGGGGAATCTGCCACAGCCAAGGTGACCCCGGCTCAGATGGATCTTTTGCCTTCCCTGTTCACCTCCAGAAGCGTCCGGCGGTGGCCGAGGCACTCCGGATCCGACAGGCATGAAGGGCACCCCGGGGCTGTGCTCGTCCTTCTCAGCAGAGTTGTCCGGGGCAGGACACCACACCACAGCAGCTGCTCTGGCTCGGGGTCACAGCTCTGCTTGCCTGGCATCCTGAGTGGCACCTGGAGAAGTCAGAGGAAACCTCCAGTGCCGCTCTGGACTCCTCAGGGGCCACAGAGCAAGAGCAGCACCTCTTCAAACACCACAGCAGCCTTTGCCTCTGACCTCTGCCTTCTCATACCCAGGGGCACACAGGCTTTGCAGAAGCTTCTTTCTTTTCTTTCTCTCCTCCTCAGTGGCACTTTTTACCCCTGTGCCCTCACACCCCAGAGCACAATGTCCCTCTGTCCACCCACAGCTGCCTCTCCCCACAGAGATGGCCCTGACACCGTGGTCCCCTGCTTTCCAAAGTTCAGTTCCTTGGCTGCAGGCAGCCCATAATACCACCTTAGAGCCAGGTGACCCCTGCTCTTTGGCTGGGCAAGATCCTGTCCAGCTGGCTGAGGGGCTGGGCATGTAATGTGGTCCGACAGCTTCCCTGGCTGGAGCTCATGGGGACCTCGTCCTGTCCCTCCTTCATGGCTGATGGAGCCATGGGTGCCCCTCTGTGCCCAGCGTGGATCTGGAGAATGAGGGAGAAGGGACAGTTACCACCTGGACCCTGCCACCAGTCTGTTGGCACCCCAACATGGAGTGGGGGGACAGCAGACAAACATGGGGGTCTCTCTGGACAGCACCTGGCTGGGGGGGGGATGTGTCACTGTGTCATCTTTGCTGGGCCTGTCACCTCCCAGTCACCCTCTGCCTCTTGCTGCACTAAGCCAGTTCAGGAAACAAAGCCTTTTCCTTTCCCTGCCCCACCCAGCAGCCACCTGGCCACCTGCATCCAGCCCAGCACTGCTGTGGGGACAGGTGACACACAGTGACACTGGGACATGGAGTGTCTCATACTGTTATCATCAAATAAAATAGTTTCCATGTGGAAAAACATCCCAAATAGATTTTGTTTATTATATATATATCTTCCCCTGCCTCTGTTTCAGAGTATGTGCTGGGTGACCTGCCCCTGGTGAACTATCCACTTTGGCTCAACAGTGCCTGCTCTGTCCTCTGCTCATGCTCTTTGCCAGCAGTAGAGGGGTTAAGGATGATTTTCAGAGCCATTCAAACACTGGGAGCTTTCCAAAAAGTCCTTTGAGCCTTCTCAGGACAGGGCCTCAGTTTCCCTCATCTGCCCAGGGCTGGAATCTCAGGTTGGAACTGAGCCTGCCTTGGGGAAAGACCTTCCATGGTGCAGCACAACCACCTGCTAAAGGGGCAACTCTCATGTCTCTGATCCCCTTAAAACCCCCAGATTTCCAGAAAAAGGGTGTTCCCAGTCTTACATTTGCAAACTTAAAATCTTGACCCACCCTGAGGAGAAGAACCCACAAAGGAAATCAAATCTGAAGTTGGTGTGTGTGTAAATCTTGTGCTTCTGTACTGAAGCTTTGCATTTGGGGAGGGATAAAATCAGTTGTTTTCAATTAAGTGAGACCAGCAGAGCTGAACATCTCCATGTACTTTGCCAAACCCACTGCATGACCACTGGAATCAAGAGGTAGATGGGTACCTGGCCTGGTCTCAGTTAAGCACTGCTCCCCCAGGCTGTCCTGGAGAATAGGCTCTTTCTGATCCCAGGCATCCTTAGGGGTCACACCTGTATCAGCTGAGCACTGGGGCCACGCTCCTACCTGGGCAAGATCACCCTTGACTGCAGAAAAGGCAACGAGGAGGCAAATTGCAACTGTGCTGTGAGGTGAGAGCCCAGATGGAGCAGAAGAGCTGGACGCAGCCAGGCTCCATCCCTGTGCAGCTTCAGAAGGCAGGAGCAGGCAAGGTCACGGCTGGTGTGGGCAGGAGCTGGGCACTGCTGCCAGCTGCACACAGTGGGTGAGGGGGACATGGGGAGGGACACAGGGGGACAAGTGTCTCGGAGAGGAGACAGGAGTGATAAGGGCACAGTCTGGATGCGTTAGTGATGGTGTGATTGTCCTGTCAGTGCCAGCCTTCATCCCCAGTGACAGCCCTGACAGCCCGGCCAAGGACGAGCAGGAGCAGAGGGCAACGGGGGGAGGGACCTGGGTCCCTGTGCTGTGACACCTCACGGAGACTCCTGTGAAGGGACAGAGGACCCGCTCCCCCCCAGCCAGGGCTGAGGGGTGAGAGGGGGCTGTGCTGCGCACTTTCCCTCTGAGCAGGGCACTGATGCAGTCCCAGAACATCCCGCTCTCTCCTGCTCCCCCTGTCCTGAGCCTGGCCATTGGCTCTGCCCTGCCTCCCTGGAAAATGCATTTCCCTCTGTGTTCAGCCAGGGGAGAGCAGGGGCTGCAGCCCAGTGCTGCCAGGACACTGGGATGTGCCTGGGTTGGGGTTGCCTCCCCCAGACAGCTCCTGCCCTGTCTCCTTGCTGCCTTCAGCCTTTGGGATGGGCTCAGCCAAATCAGTTGCATTAGAAGATGGGGAGGGGGCTTCAAGTTATCCCCGGGGTAACGCCAAACTGTGGGGAGAGTGGGTGAGCGCTGGTGCTGAAGCTCAGAGCTGTCCTGAGCATCTTCTTCTGGGAATAATGGTGTAAAAATCAGGTTTCCAGCTCGTGTGACACAGGCAGAGCAGGGCTGAGGGACTGTGAGCAAGAGCAGGCACTTGAAGAATGCTTCTGCTCCCCCCAGATATGCTCAGCCTCCAGCAGTGGATCATGGAAGCATAAAATACCCTGAGTTGGAAGGGACCTGCAAGGATCACAGAGCCCTGGTCCTGGCCCCTCTCTGGGGGGGAAGAGCCTTTTCCTGAAATCCAAGCTGATTTTCCCCTGGCACAGCTCCAGCTGTTCCCTCGGGTCACAGCAGATTGGTGCTGCCCCTCACGAGGAAGCTGGAGGGGGATGTTCAGGTAGCAAAGGATCTACAGTGTTTACTAATGCTCAAGGGATTTTTTTTATTCTGTGACTTTTGCTTTCTTTTATCCTTTGGAGCTGTCACAACACAACATTCTCTGGCTGTCGGGTTATTTAACCATTCCTTGGAGGGGAAACTGCTTTTATTCAAAGAATCACAGAACGGTTTGGATTTGAAGGGACCTTAAAGCTCATCTCATTCCATCCCCTGCCACGAGCAGGGACACCTTCCACTCTCCCAGCCTGCTCCAAGCCCCAATGTCCAGCCTGGCACCGTGAATACATCCAGGGACGCAGAGTTTCCCTGGACCAAACCCTCTGTCCCCCTTCCCTCCTCTCTCCCGCATGACTTTAAGCCGTGATATCGAGGCCCTGTGCGCCACGCCCCCGCGCAAACTCGACATTCTGGAGCTCCTTTGGCTCAGTGGCCGGCCGGAGCCGGGAGCGGCGAGCGCGGAGCTCCCTCCTGCGGCCCAGCCGAGCAGCACGGCCGGGCCGGGGAGCTGCAGTCGCGCTCTGCGGGGTAACCCGGGGATTGTCACCCCTTTCTCATCGTGCCCCTGCTCCGCTCCCGGCCCCGCCGCTCCCCGCCCGCGGTGCCCCCGCGATGCCCCGCGGCCCCGCAGGCCCCGTTGCTAAGGGGCCGTTGCTACGGACCAACATCCGGGTTCCGCCCTGCGCATGCGCGGCACCACCCACAGGGCACGTGACCCGGGGAAGATGGCGGCGCTCATGGGGCGGCGTGTACGGCGCTGAGCGGTCCCTTCTTGGTGTCTGTCGCTGCCATGTCGCGGCTTATCGTGAAGAATCTCCCCAATGGGGTGAGGCATCTGTGCGGTGGCGGGGGTGCAGGGGGCGTGCCGGGCCTAGGAAGGGTCGGAGGGGACGCTGCGGAGGGAAAGCGGGATGCCGGGCAGGGAGAGGCATTGGGAGGGGAGCGTGTAGTGGGTATGGGAGAGAGCGGGAGAACCTGCGGGAGAGGTTTGAAGTGGTGGAAGGATGAGGTTTTGGAGGGGGAATGGTGATGAGGTGTGAGATGTCCCGAGGGAAGGGGCTGTGAGGGATTAATGGTCGTGGTCAGTGCTGGGACGGGGGGCATGGGGACGCCTCGGGGGGAGGATGGTGCGAGAGCTCCTGGCGGAGTCAGGAAGGTGCGGGAAGCAGCATGAAAGGTACGGGCTGGGCAGGCGGCAGCCTCTCGGGGGGGCAGTGGACCTTGTCGTGGTCACTGTACCCTCCTTGTTGTCCTGGAGCTGGGAGCAGGTGCTCTCGGTCCTGCTGTGCCCGGCAGGATCCCGCCCTGTTCCCCGTCCCCATGTGTGGATTCGCGGGGAAGATGAGTGGCTTCGGTGCCTGAAGTAGGGATTTGGTTCACAATGTGGTTCCTGTAGTCTTCTAGAAGCCTTCTGAGACACATTTGGTTTGGACTTGTTCTCAGAGCCTCCCTGTGGCTGATTTCCCTTCCTGCTGCTCTCCCTCCTTTCCCAGATGAAGGAGGAGCGCTTCAGGAAGCTCTTTGGTGCCTTTGGCACGCTCACTGATTGCTGCCTGAAGTACACCAAGGATGGAAGGTTCCGGAAATTTGGCTTCATTGGCTACAAGTCTGAGGATGAAGCTCAAACAGCCCTGAATCACTTCAACAAAAGCTTCATAGACACTTCCAGAGTCACAGTGAGCTGATCTCTACAAATATCTCCCTGAGGTTCTTAAGGAATGGGATCTTAGGAAGAGATTTTTCCCTGGGAGGGTGGGGAGGCCCTGGCACAGAGAAGCTTTGGCTGCCCCTGGATCCCTGGCAGTGTCCAGGGCCAGGTTGGACAGGGATGGAAGCACCCTGGGATAGTGGAAGATGTCCATGGCAGGGCATGGAACTTCATGGCCTACTGCAATCCAAGCCATCTTGGGATTCTGTTCCTGTCCATTCCTGACTCTGCCATGGTGATTGAATGTGTAGCTCTGGGCTAATCATCTGTAAGAAGTTGTTCCTGCACATGCCCTGCATCCCATCAGGGTTACAATAATTCCTGAGTGAAGTTATCCAGCGGTTACAACCCAGGCTGTTGAGCACGTGTTTAATTAAAGACCTGACTCCTTCCAGGTGGAGCTGTGCAAGTCTTTTGGTGACCCTACAAAACCCAAAGCCTGGAGCAAGCACTCTCAGAAGGCCCCTGCCTCAGAAAAGCAGACCAAAGAGCCCTTGGCAAGTGCAGCTCCTGCAGGCACAAAGAAAGTGAGTCTTGCCTGAGTGCTGGAGGCTCTGATGTGTGTCAGTGCCAGAGAAGGGTGGCCTGGGCTGTAGGGAAGGGGACAAAGCAGCTGGGACACCAGATGCTGGAGTCCTGGTGCTGGTGTATTCTGCCTCAGGATCTCTGTGCTGTTGGGTTCTCTGGAATTGCCTGTGCTTCTAATAAACCTTTCTGTTTTTTTTCCCAAGGATAAAAAGAAGAAAAATCCAGTGGATAACTTAAAGACGGTGAGTTGAGGTTGGATTGCTGTCCATGCATTCTTGCTGCTGAATAGTTCCTTTCTGTCCTACTTCCCATGCTGTTAATTCAGGCTGGGGCAGCCCAGTTCTATTGTAAAAAATCATTTTCACAACCCCAACACGGGGGTCCAACTTTTTAGTGTGTTCTGTGAGCATACACTGCATCCAGGTCAGTTCTGTTTCAGCAGTTATGGGGTTTATCCATGTGTGAGTTTTGTCACATTGAACTTGTCTGCTTTTTTGTCTTTTTGTTTTGTTTTCCTCTTTAAAGTACTTTCTAAACACCAATTATAAAAGAAGAGTAGGAATGAGACACCTTGTCAGTGTAAATTGAGCTCCCCTTAAGTTTACACTGCTGGACAGAAGGTGACATCTTGGATTTCAGATTCACTGAGTCTCCCTTCACAGCTTGTCTTTTTTTTTTTTTTCTCCCCCCCCCAGCTGGAGGAAGATAAAACATTCCAGGAGTTCTTGGTGGTTCACCAGAAGCGGTCCCAGGTGGCCACCTGGGCTAATGACACTTTGGCAGAGGAGCCTAAGAAGGGAAAAGCAGCAGCTGATTACCTTAACTTTGATTCTGATGAGTCTGAGGAGCTCAGTGAGGCTGGGGATGAACCTTCTGAAGATGAGGAGGAGACTAAAGGTACCCAAGGGACTTGTCACCCTTTGCTTGTCTCAGGGACAGGATTGGACTCAGTGTCACCTTTCTGTGTGCTGGGAATGTCTGGTAGTTTCCCCAGATTTGGGGAAATGTGGCAAATGCAGTGTCTGATATCGGGGAGAGTGGCATTTGTGCTTTCCCTGTGTTGTTAGGGAGGAGTAACAGGGCAAACATCTGCAACTTTCCTTGAAGTGCTCTCCTTTCCTGCAGCCCCTTTCATCTCCAGGATTTCCAGGGCTGGATGTGGTTGTTGTTGGTTTAGGAACCTCTGTGAACTTGTCTGGTCTGCCTTTGATGCATGTTTCTGGAAACTGGGGCTGCCAGGGTTGATGGGCAGGAACAAGGTTCAGTATCTTGGCTCCTGAGAGGAAATCTGGAGTTGTGGGTTCATTCTGAAGACTCACAAGTCTGGGCTTGCAGCCTGGTGTGTGTGTTTTGGAATCCGGTGTCCCTGCAGTAGGGGTGGGTGTGGATTTGAGCTTTTTTCCCTCTCTCCATGAGGTTTCCTCAGGCTGTTCTGGTGGAGTGAGTGGTGTTTTCCCTGCTGCTCCTCATCTCTCTTTTGGGTAACTCAAATGCAGGTGTGCTTGTGTCCTTTTCCCTGTAAAACTAAACACTTCAAACCCTTCTCTGAGGCCTGATTGGGGTATTTAATTAAAATTGTGACAGAATACGTTGTCCTGGAGTACCTCAAACCCTTTTCTAATGTGTTTTATATGTGAACTGTTGCTTTGAAATCCAGGCTGTCGGTCTGGAAGTGCTGAGATTAAATTGCTCTGCTGTTCTCAAGCCTTTCCCATGGAAAAGGTAGAGGACAAGGAGGTGATGGTCATGATTGTGTCAGTTCTCTGCTTCTTCCTGGCCTGGGGGTAGAGCAGCAGCATCTGTGTGAAAAAACTTCTCTATCCTCTCTGCCAGGAAAGAAAGAAGGGAAGAAGGCAGCTACCAGCAAAGACCTCTCAGATATGGATTACCTGAAATCTAAAGTGGTGAAGGATTCTTCTTCCTCATCCAGTACAGAGGAAGAAACAGAAACTGAGGGGGAAGAGGAAAGTGAGACTGAGGAGGATTCATGCATTGCAGAAGCCCACCCAGAGAAAAGGGGGAAGCCAAAAGCCCAACAAACAGAGCAAAAAACACCAGTGGGAAAGAAGAAAAAGGGATCCAGACTAGAGGTACAGCTGAATTAGATTTCTGTCTGTTTTGAAGCAGCAGCTTTGGTGATAGCAGGTGTCTGTCAGTCCCTGCAGGGATGAGCTGACAGCCTGGGAGGGCTGCAGGGCCCACTGGGTACCAGCTTTCTTGGCATTCTTGGTGTGACCCATTTACAAATGTTGAATCTCCTCAGGGCTGACTAAATTCCCAGAGATGGGGCTTCCAGCTAAGTGTTTCTAGTGTCCTTGTCAGAGGCTTTTTTCCAGGAAATGCTGTCCTGGAAAGAGCAGAATTCAGTTTTTCATGGCAGTGCACCTTTAGCTGGCACCTCCTGCCCCAGGCTGCTGCAGCTGTGGGAATCTCCTGATATTCCCTCCCACTCTTCAGCCAAGCCCAGCTGGTTGTGCTGTGATTTTTGTTCTTTCATTCAGCTTTTTCTCTCCCCTCCTTTGTGCAGAGCCAGGGCAGCTCAGGGGAAGCCATCACTCCATTCACAGTGAAACTCCGTGGGGCCCCCTCCAACATCACTGAGGCAAGTTTGGTTTCCCAGCTGGGGAGGGAGGCTCAGGGGCATCTCCCAGTGTACCTCTGCAAGATGTTTGCAGAAACTTTTCACTCTTTTGAGGGATGTGTTGGTGATCAGGGGAACTTCTGAGCTGTCTTTGTGCAGAGATCTGCTTGCTGAGCGGGGTGTTTTATGTATAAAAACCTGAGCCTGCAACTTGCTGCTTCCTGTATCTGAGAACTTATTCAAACAATTCTAATTCTTCCCACAGCAAAAAATTCAGGAATTTTTCTTCCCTCTGAAGCCAGTGGCAATCCGGATGGGAAAAAAGGCCCAGGGGAAGAATTCAGGTAAGAGCTGTGTGTGGAAGAGGGGTGGACTCTGTGAGCCAGGGCACCTCTTGATCACCCCTCTGCTCTTTCAGTCTGCAGTTCCAAATCCCTGGCTCGTGGCCTGATTCTTTGAGACCTTTCTGTGACTTTGCAGCTCTCCTGCCCTACTTGCTGTCCACAGGATGCCGTGGGCAGAGTAATGTTGGCTGTGCTCCCTTAGCAGTAGCAGCAGCCTTTTTTTAGGAGACTTCTTCTTTTTTTTTTTTTTTTCTTTTTTCTTTTTTCTTTTTTTTTTTTTAATTGAGCTGCATCCAGAACTTTTCTGAACACCCCAAACCATGCCAAGGAAAAGCCTGTTCCTCTGGTATAGCTGCAGCAGCCCAGGGCACTGCCGATTTGTGGGAGCAAGTCCTTGGGGCTTTGCTATGTGCTCTTTACTTTAATAGTCCAGCAAGGATGCACCTTTTATTTGCTCTCAGAGGCACCTGTGAAAGCCTCCTCCAGCTGCTAAGTCAAGTTTTTTTTTTTTTTATTTTTGTATAGAGAATAAGATTTGAAAAGGCAGCCTTCCAGCCTGACATGGCCATTTCCAGGCTGGATTGAAACTTTTCATGGGAACTGAATGCCCTATCTATAGGAATCTATATTAAAGCAGGCCCAATTCACCCTTAATTACCCAATTAGTGGCTGTGTGTATTCCCCACATGATGCTCAGTTGAACCTTCCCTTCCTCCAAGGTTACATCTTTGTTGACTTGAAGAGTGAAGCAGAAATGCAAAGGGCCTTGAAGCGGAAAAAAGAATTCCTGGGTAAGGGCTGTTTGTTCCTCCTCGTTCCGGCCGTGGGAGCTCAGCTGCTCGAGTGTTCCCTGCACAAGTAGCTCCTGTGATTGGAGTTTTTCCCAGGCAGATGGGAGGCTTGTTCCTTGGGATAAACCAGGTGCTGTGGCAGGAGTGGGGTTTTGGGGCTCTCATGTTTTGCCGTGTGGTTGAGGTGGTTCTTGTTGGGATAAAAATAACACTGCTGGAGTCCAGCTTTGTACAGACAGTGCTGCAAGGTTGGGTTGGAGCCCTAGGCTTGGCCTAACCCTTGGAGTAACTTCTGAAATTCTGTTTGCAAATATTGTGTAGGTTGGCACAGACAGGCTGGGGCTCTCTGAAAGGAAAGATTTTTATGAAAACTGACTCTTACAGCCCCCACCTCCCCCTTATTTTTGAGTCTCAGCCTGCGGGGCTATGATTGTGTCTAACCATGGGCTTTTTGTGATGCTTTCAGTTTTAGCTTTCATATTATCCAGGTTCTGTACTGCGTTAGTATGTAACTCTGAACTTCATATAAAGTCTTAGCAAATTCTCCTCCCAGCTTAGTTAGACAAAGCAATCCTTTTCCAGTTCAGGCCCAAAAAGTATAAACAACAGTGAGTTGAGGAGAGCAATCTGAAAGGATAAGACTTCGTAACCTGGAGCTGTAATTGGACAATTAACCCCAACATATGAATGGGACAAAAGTTATAAAAGTGTGAAAACTCGTGACCCATCATGCATCTTGGGGGTAGCCTCAGCCAGGCTCTTGCACTGCCCAGGGTGTTTCCTTTGAAGGCCTTTTCATGAATACCTCCTTTATTCCTTTAGCTCTGTCTAGTCTGTGTTCCAGGCAGCCTCTCTGGGTAGCATTTGCACGTGAGTGTTGTTTGCTCATGGCCTTGGGAAGCATCCAAGGTCCCTCTGTGCTGTTTGGGGATCAGGTGGACGCTGTGTGGAGGTGTCCCGGTGCAGCAACACTGCAAAAGAAACTGCTCCAGCAAAACCTGAGCACCAGCCCTGGCAAAGGATCCTGAGGGATGATGAGGAGGAAGAGGACTTGTCTGAGTCAGGGAGACTGTTTGTCAGGAATCTGCCTTTCACCAGCACTGAGGAGGACTTGGAGAAGATCTTTTCAAAGTATGGTGAGTGTTTGCCATGGGGCTGGAACCTGCAGGGTGACCTCTTTCCTTTGCCCAGAGGTTTTCCTGCTGGGTGGGAATGGACAAAGCTCTGTGTCCCATGCCTCTTGAATGTTGCCCAGCTGCCATAATCTTCATTTTCTGGTGTGATAATGTGAGCCTGCTTGGCAGGATGCCTCCTACAGGTGAATCCTTGAGATCCACCTGACCTTCCAAACTTGGGGTGTAAGTTTGAAGTGTCTCTCTTCTACCTCCAAATTCAACACATATAAGGTTATCTTGGCATCCTGGGGCAGAGAGGGTGAGGTAGTGGAAGTCTTTATTCCTGACTGGAGGTGAAGGCAGCTGCTCAGAGTTTGCCTGATTTGTGTCACCTCTAAGATCCCATGAGTTGCCACACCTAGACTCGGGGTGCTTGTGCTGGGCCAGCCTTGTCCCTCTGCAGCTCCTGGCACAGGCTGGTGGTTCACCACACATCCAGAGCTGCTCCCCTCATTCCTGATTGTATGTGGGAGGTGCCAGTTCAGAGCTGTGCAGGGACATCTGTGATCAGCAAGCCTTGCCTCCTGCAGGTCCCCTCTCGGACATCCACTTCCCCATAGACAAATTCACCAAGAAGCCAAAAGGATTTGCTTTCATCACCTACATGATCCCTGAGCATGCTGTGAAGGCCCTGGCAGAGCTGGATGGGCAGGTGTTCCAGGTACAGCAGCTGATGCTTTTCCTGTGCTTTGGGCTGCAGCTGGTGGGAGTGCTTGTTGGGAATGTGGCTGAGAGTTTGTTCTCGGCTTTGTTAAAAAGGTTGAGGCTCTCCTGCAGGCTCTTTTGGTAGAGTAGATTGGTTGGAACAGTTTTGCAGGCACCAAAATCCTGATAGAGGTGGGGAAGGAGCTCTGAGTCTGTCTTACACTGTGTGGCCACTTTGACTTGAGGCTGTGGATCCTTTGGGAAAGAAAATTCCCTCCTTCCACCAAGGCTGACTGGGAAAGGTGCCAGGAAATTTTCTCCACGTGGACATCTGTGGTTTATTCCAGAGCTGCTGGACCTCTTCTTCCTGTCTTGCAGGGCAGAATGATGCATCTTTTACCGTCCACAATCAGAAAGGACAAAATGGAAGATGGGGATGCAGAAGAGTCTTCCTCCTACAAAAAGCGCAAAGAGGCCAAGGACAAAGCCAACAGTGCCAGGTACAGGACAAGCTGCCAGATTCCCAGGAAATTGCAGGAAGGCATGTGGGATCTTCACAGGGGCTGTAGACATTCCCAAAGTTGATGAAGCATTTGCTGTGCAGCTCTGTTTCTTTTGTCTCTTCCTACCTGGCTCCTGTGCCCAGGTAGCTGCAGTAGCTCAGTGGGCAGCAAGGCTTTGGTATGAGTTACTTCTTTAGAAAGAGTTAGTCTGTAATTCTTCTGGGGAGTGGTTTCAGATCAGTTGGGCCTTTCTGCACTGCTTGGCCACCTGTAATTCTGAAGCTTGTAGCAGCTTTGCTTGCTGGGTGACAAATCAGTTTGCAAGAAGTGGCTGATATTTTCTGTATTGAAGGGAAAAAGGTGCAGCCTTTCTTGCTTGGGGTTTGTGGGTCTAGGAAACCAGTTGGAAAGGTGTGTTCCTCTGAGCCAGTACCTGAACTTAGCTGCAGAGCTGTGACCAATCAGGTCTGTGGAAGCAGAGCTCAGCTGCCTGCACTGCTTTCTGTTTGCTCTCCAGTCACATCTGCCTCAGCCTGTCCCTTCTCTAGGGATCTTCCACCCTTCTTTCCCTCTCTCTTCACCCTGCCTGCTCATGGTGGTCCTCAGAGCTGCTTTCTCTCAGGATTGTTGACTAGAGGGGCCCCATGACTGACCCTGGCTGTGTTTTCTCTTGCCAGCTCCCACAACTGGAACGCGCTCTTTGTGGGAACAAATGCTGTGGCTGATGCCATGGCCCAGAAGTACAATGCTTCCAAAAGCCAAGTGCTGGATGCTGTGAGTTGGGTTGGGATGGATCAGCTGGGGTGGGACATCACTTGCCTGCCTGTTTCTTTGTGGCCAGGGCCTTCCTGGTCTTGTACAGGAAAAGCCTCTGTGCATCCATGGGCACCACACAGCTAAGGCCTGTGGTTCTGTGGCACCTCTGTGGGGTCTGAGCCTATTGATACCCTGGTGTCCAGCCTTCCTTCCCACTCTGCTTTTCTGTGACTGAATTTTGCATTTCTACATAACTAGAAGTTGATGGGAATTTACACCCTATACCTCAGCTTCTTCCTGGAAACTTCATTTTACTTTGGGATGTGTTTGAATTCCAACAGCACAATTTCCAGCGGCTCCAGAGGAGCTGGAGCATTTTACCCTCAAGCTGCCTGCCACATTGCTTTTGCACGTGCTTCTGAGAGCAGCAGGTGACTGAATTCTTGCCTGCAGGAGGGCAAAGACAGCGTGGCAGTGAGAGTGGCTCTGGGAGAAACGGAGCTGGTCCAGGAAATTCGCCGTTTCCTCGTGGAAAACGGAGTCAGCCTGGATTCCTTCAGCCAGGTGAGAGGCTCAGCTGGAGGCACCAATAGGGATCCACCTCTTCTAGTCCTAGTGTTCTCAGCTCTCTTGGAAATTGGTAATTGAATCCTGAGCATCTTGCAGGATTGAACCCTCCCTGATAAGTTAGGAAATGGATCCATTTGAAAGTACAGCTGCCCTCAGGATGGGTGACATCCATATTATGATGGCTTTGGGATGGTGGGAAGCTTGCTGTAGGCAGGGAAGGAGCCTTGTGGATCTGCAGCTGAAAAGTCCATCCAAGGGATGTGGTTGTAGTGGGGTGTGGATTTTCCAGGGGAGATTTTCTACACAACTGTTGGTCCTTTTGGATCTGAGAAAGGAGTGGCACGGAGAGATGAGAGCACAACCTGCTGAATCCGGAGTCTCCAGTTAGAAAATTGGTGGATTTGCTCTCTTACATCCCATATTCTTTCTTTCTTTCCCTGCTGGCTGTCTCAGGCTGCTGGTGAGAGGAGCAAGACAGTGATCCTGGTGAAGAACCTCCCAGCCAGCACGAGCACGATGGAGCTGGAGGAACTCTTTGGCAGACACGGCAGCCTGGGCCGGGTGCTGCTGCCAGAGGGAGGCATCACAGCCATCGTGGAGTTCCTGGAGCCCACAGAGGCCAAGCAAGCTTTCACCAGGCTGGCCTACTCCAAGGTGAGAGCACTCCCTGGGGAGTGGGATCTTGGTGAGCTGGGAAGCTGCAGAATGGCTCTGTCTGAGCGTGAGGAGCACAGGGAGTGTGGGAAGGGTGTTATCCCAGAGCCACGGAGGTGCCTGGTACAGCAGAGCAGGGCTCGGCCTGCAGAGGATGCTGGAGAAGGGGGCTGGGACACAGCTGGAGGGTTTCTTTTCCCTTTCACAATCCAGAAGTGACCCATGGCAGGCTGTGCTTGTGTAAGGCTGGATCCTTTAGTGTCAGAGTTTAGGCTGTGCTCCTCCTTTAGTGTCAGAGTTTAGGCTGTGCTCCTCCTTTAGTGTCAGAGTTTAGGCTGTGCTCCTCCTTTAGTGTCAGAGTTTAGGCTGTGTTCCTGTAAGGCTGGCTCCTTTTGTGCCAGAGTTTAGTCCATTTGAAAAGGTTACTCAGCTTTTCCACTGCTGTTTGCCATTACAGAGCAAGGTGAAAATGAAGCTGAGAGCAGTTTTTCTTTCAGGCCTTTCCCTTCACTCATCATTTCTCTCCTGACTTCTCTTCACAGTTTCATTCTGTGCCTTTGTATCTGGAGTGGGCTCCAATGGGGGTTTTCCTTAGCTCAGCCCCTCAGAAAAGAAAAGCTGGGGTTTCAGGAAAGGAGGATGAAGCGGGGCTGGCACCAGGTAAGAACTCTGCCTGACTTGTCATGGGTCTCTGTGTTTCTCTGCTGTTGTGTCAAGCCCCAGGATATGTTTGGTCTGGGGGATTTCCCACTGTGAGGGCTGATTTTCCCTCCCTAAGTACACCCTCTTTCTCCCCATCCCAGGGGCTCCCCCACTCTTTGAGTGGGCAATTCCCCCATAAGTTGGCTTTGTTGCATCTGACAAAGTTGGGTTTATTCTTCTTGTTTCAGGTGAAGCTATAAAAGACTCAGAGGAAGCCGCAGCACAAGAAGAAGAGGAGGAGGAAGAAGAGGAGGAAGAAGAAGAAAATATTCCTGGGTGTACCTTATTCATCAAAAACCTGAACTTTGCCACCACAGAAGACACACTGAAGGAGGTGAGCAATAAGGACACAGTGTTTAAAGGATTTCAGCTGCAGCCAGTGTGACCTAGTGGGAGATGAGTGAGCACTGGGTTCTGCTGGGACTGGGTACATCACTCCAGGTGTCAGTTAAGATAAATGCATCTGAAACTGTTTTGGTGGGGTTTAATTCCACCTAGAGACAGGTGGAGGCAGTAGGAAATCTTCTAACATTCCTGATTTCCCATGTTTTCTGTAATGCTCCTCCTTGGGACAGGTACTGCTGCAGCTCTACCACTGCTTTGTGTGTGAGAGGCAGTGAATAAATAGATGATGATTTTTAAATGGGCTTTTCCTCTCAGCTTCTGCTGACACTGCTGCCTTGTGCTGTTTCTCCTCAATGAAGCACTTGGGAGAGAGTCTGGCATTCCTGAAGTTCTGTGGGGTGTTAATACCAAAATAAAGAAAGGCAGCTGATTTTGCCATCCCTGGCACTTCTTGTAGCCAGAGTGTAAAATGCCACATTCCATGGCCCAAAAATCCTGGACCTGTGAGACTGTGTAGAGACTCTGATCCAGCTGTGGACAAATAAATGTCCAGTGGAGGGCTGGCACTTTGTCCCCTCTTCTTTTTCTGGCTTTACAAGTGAGTCAAATAAATAGTTTGCTACTCTCTAAGCCCCCATTTTTGGGAAGAGCTATGTTGTAGGGACATCACAGGCACCACCCACCCTTAAGGCCTCTACCTGGTTGAGAGCATCTTGTAATCCAGTGTTCCTCCAGAGCCATCTCAGATCTCTGCACAGTTTCTGAGGGGTGGTGGAGCATTTCTGGGAACACGTGTCTTTATCTTTAAAACTGTGTGTGTGTGTGTGTGTGTGTGTGTGTGTGTGTTTGCACAGAAATAACGAGGTGAGGAAAGGCTCAGCTGCACTGCCTGGCAGGTGTGTGCTGGGGAGGAGGGCCTGTGTGGAAGAGGGCCACGTTGGCAGTTGAGTTGCAAGCCTGTGACAAAGGGAACTGAATCACGTGTCCAAATTCCTTGCAGACGTTTGCCAAAGTGGGAGCCCTGAAGAGCTGCACAATATCCAAGAAGAAAGACAAAGCAGGTACTCTAGATGTTGCTGTTCAGTTCCTTCCCTCAGCTGGTTGCTGGGGGCTCAGGTGTGGCATTGCTTCAGCATTCATCTAGCTGAGCATTTGTGTTCCTGCTGGCAAAATCCTCAGTGCTTCCCGAAGTGTTCCCGTCGAAATGGCTGCAAGCAGCCCCCAGACCTTCCCCCAGGGTTCACAGTCTAGAAGCTTGAGCTCCACTGTGGGGTTTGTGGAGACGTGGCCTTCTCTTGAGATCTTGAGATGGGAGAAGCCAAACTCCTTCAGGATGACAGAAGAGAGTGGGATGCAGGCTGACAGGAGCCGGTACCCCGTGATGATTAAACCCTGCGTTATCTTGGAAATGCCAGATCCTCAAGGATGCCTGGCTGAGAGCTGTGCTGAGTGGGCTTGGTTTGCCTTCTCCCTGCCAGCCTTGAGCCCCCCAGGCTGCAGGGATGAGTGCCTGTGCCTGTTGTTGGCTGCTCTCATTTCCCAAGGAGTTGGATTAATGCAAGTGCTGGCTGGAGGGGCTGTGGCTTCTCTCTGGGAGCTGCACAGCTTTGTGGTATTTCCTCTTGACAGAGCTTCCCTGTCGTGTGATATTTGAAAACTCAGATCTGCTGGGAGATAAAGAAATGAAGTGAATTCTTCAGTTCTCTTGGAGGTCTGAGCAGGCAGCACCAAGTGTGAGCTGATCTTGGAGCACCTGATCCCCTCTGGCACTGGGGGTCACCTCTACGCCCTGCCACTACTGAGGCTCTGAAGTTGAAAATGGGGTGTTGTTTTCTCCCCTTATTATTAATTGTCCTTTAATTATGGCTCCTGTATTAGGCAGCAGGTTCCTCAGGGGTGTGGTGTGACTGCACGTGCTGCAAACCTTTGCTGTGCAGGGGTGGAAGAGATCTCTCCTTTCTTGTGGAAGTGGCAGCTGCCCACTCCAGCTTAAGGGATGTCTGTCTCCACAAGGGGATCACTTCTCCTGATTGTGACCAGCAGCTGCTTTGTAGTGTTTTGTTGAAGGAAGTTTCACTGAAAGCATCAGTTTGTGTGCAACATCTGTTAGCCCCTCTTCACATCAGCACCAAAAGCAGCTGGTCCAGAGCAGTGCCTTTCTCAAAAATCTCAGCCAGGGGTGCTCATGAGGAGTATCCAAGTCCACCCATGGACAGGCTGGCCCTTTTCATGGGATATGAAGTTTTTGTCCCCCCAGTTTGGCAATCAGTGCTTGCTCCTGGTTTGTTTTTATATCTTTTATTATCACTGCTTTCTTAGCAAGTCCCCTTTCTCTCCTGACAGGCACTTTCCTTTCCATGGGCTTTGGATTTGTGGAGTACAAGAAGCCAGAGAGTGCCCAGAAAGCCCTGCGCCAGCTCCAGGTGAGCCCGATTCTGATTTCCACGCTGGGATTCTTCCCAGACACTTGGGTGAACCTGGCAGCTCAAAATGGAGCTGAGGATGTCAGTGCTGTGGGTTGCACTGGACAGGTGGAGAAGCTTCTAAAATGGGCCAGGATTTTGAGGGAAGAGGACAGATTTTATAAAAGGACAGAACCGTGGAAAAGTGTGTTTCTTAGTGCTGATCCAACATGGAAATCCCAGAAATTGTACAAGGATTGAGTTTTCATGAGGTTTCCTGTCAGGTGCCCCTTGCAGGGGGTAGAGACCCAGATATCCCCTCACAAAACAAACACTAATTTAATGTTAATTCAGTGCTGATTTGACTTCTAATGCATTTATGTATTTATTTATATTAATTATATGCTTTTTTCCTGCTGTTTCTTTGTTTGAACTCCCAGGGCTGCACTGTGGATGGCCATAAGCTGGAAGTGAAGCTCTCAGAGAGAGCTGTCAGGTAAGGCTCACCTCTCACCTCATTAACATTTCAGCTACAGTAATCCTTGGGAACTTCTTCCCTTCTTTCCCAGCATCTGCATCTGAGGGATGTGGCCAGGAGTGCTCCAGCTGTTGAACACATCAGCCTTTGCTCAGCTGTACTCAGTCAGCTTTGCTTGAAAGGAAAAAAAATTAGGGAATGAGCTGAAGTGGGGCCCCAAAACTGAGCCCAAAGTGAGAACCAGGCAGAATTTTCTTCACTGCTCAAGGAAAAATCCTCTGCTTTGGTGACAGTTCAGGCAGCACTGCAAGTTCCCAGGAGTTTGAAAAGTTCTTGGAGAGAAATTTTCTGTGGGTAATGAAGTCTTTTACCTGTTCATCTGAGAGAACAGGAACTCAGGAATAACACTCTGGTCAAATCAAGACAAAACCAGGTTTCTTGCTTGATAAAAAATTTAGATTTACCTCCTTTTGTCTGGGCAATCAGGCACAGAGGAGAAGGTTACTTGTGGGTGAATTTACCTGGAGCTAGCTTTGGCTTTTAGGGATTTCTTCCCAGTTCTTCCTCAGCACAGAATATTCTAACTGCAAAGTTGCAAATTAATCCAGATATTTGTATGGGCACCTAAACACTGTCCTTCACACACTCTGGAAACCCTACTGGAAGTGATATCTGTTAAATGTCAAAATTTGTTTGAAAATCTGGTTGCTGGGAACCACAAGCAGTCATGACAGCTCCCTGTGTCTGCACTTTGTATTTCAATTCTTTCATGAACCATTTTTATCCAGTTTGATTTTGAAAATCCCTTCAGCAGGTATCCAGGCTGCAATGGGAAGTGCTTTGCTTTACGGAATAAGCTGCTGTCTTTTGTTAGGTAAATTCTGACCTTGTCTAAATGCAATACAATTCCAGAGGTAAAAAACCAAAATTCGTACTCTGTTACAAAATTTCAATTACTATTTTATAAGCCAGGAAGCAAAAGAATCCACGTTATCTTACATTAAGCAAATTTGAAAAAAAATATATTCATTAATGCATTCTCCTGACAATTAAAAGGCAAGATTTGGTGACAAAAACACAAGTTAGTGACAAATGTGAGACGAGGACCTCACCTGGGGCAAGGTGGGCTATTTAATTTTCAGATGAGGGACTTAAAGGTGTTTGGAATTTGATCCTTCTGGGTGTCCTGTGTGGCACTGCCACTGTCTCAACTAAGGATGCCAATGTGAGCTGGTGCCTTAATTTTCCACATTCCAAATCCTGAGGGAGCCACGCTTCAAAGGGACTTTACTGCTGCATGTTCTTTACCTGCCCTTCCTGTTGGCTTCCAGGCCTGCTGTGAAATCAGCCCGAAAGAAACAGACTGCCAAGAAGCAGAAAACTTCCAAGATCCTGGTGCGAAACATCCCCTTCCAGGCCACTGCCAGGGAAATCAGGGAGCTCTTCAGGTAGGAAAGTGCTTTGTTGGCTCTGTGGGTTACTCTGGGTGCAGCTGCTGTGATTTTCATACAGGGTCTTTATCAATCTGTAAATATTATGAATTTTCTGTTGTCTCTGTAGAAGAAAAACAGGGATTTTGGGATCACCTCTTGTGTTCTGTGTGTCCTCAGCTTGTTGTGCTGAGATTTAAGCATCGTTCCATCCTGAAAAATAAGTGAAGCTTTGTGAAAGGATAACCATTTATGCTGCTCCCAGGACAGGATTGTTCTGCTCGCTGCCCTGGGCTGTGGTCCCTGCTCTGCTGTTGTTTTGCAGGAGGGATTTTTCTGCCAGCTCCCATCCACAGGGTGCTGTGTTGGCAGGTGGCCCCTGTGGGTCTGTCCTAGCAGAAATTGGGTGCTTTTGTCACAGCTGGGGCATTTCTTTCCAAAGGGGATATTTGAGCTGTTGCTTAACCCTTTAAAACCTCCTCGGACCGTGCAGTGCAAGGCTCCTGGCAGCAATTTGTTTGTGTTTCCTTGTGTTCATGGAATTCCAGCTCCTTTATTTGTGTGAAGATGGGCTTCCTGGGTGGCTGGGAGGCTGTTCCCTTGCAGGCTGTGAGGAAAGCTCTGTGTTGCAACACTCATTTGGGATGAATTCCAGGGATTTCACTAAAGGCAAAGCCTGACCTGGCTTTTGGACAGGGGTGCGATGATGGTCCCAACAAGAAGATGCCTCTAGAAGAGCAAAAGCTTTTTCTTGTGCAGTGCAGCTTGGATGCTTTTGCTTCAGTTCTATCCTGAGGGATTCAGGCAGAGCTCCTGGGCTGCCAGTCCCCATGCTGAGTTTCCTCAGCACGTGGAGCTCTGCTAATTTAAATCCCAACACTCTGAGCTGCAGATGTGACCCTCGTAAAGCTCGAGCCAGCAAAGCTGGGACTAAGGTGAAGTTCAAGGCCTCGGGAGGGTTTGTACATCACAAGCACAGAGCCTGTGGGGGGTTTTTGGTGTGGGTTTTTCCCCTCCTGTCTTGTCTAGCACCTCAGAGCTGTGGAGGGGAGGGGCAGGGGAACATCTGATTAATGTTGCAGGGAATGTGCAGCTTCCAGCTGGTGACAGCTCTCAGAGCATCCCTTTCATTTACCTGGAATATGCAGAGCTAGGGGTTTAGCCTCAAAACAAAACCCAGCAGCTTGGGGGGGGGAACATTCCTTTCACTTCTGCCACCCCTCCTTCCCTCTGGAGAAGCCAAAACCAGGCACAACAGAGCACTGCCCAACACCTCACCCTCCTGGATTGCTTCATTTGTGCCTTTGAATCAGCTGCCTTTGCCTGGAGCTTTGGGCTTGCTCTGCCTTTAGGAACCTGTCTTAGTTTGTCTTTTGTTAGGGATTGATTGGGAATGGCAAACAATCCTTTGGCAGTGGAAGGGCTGGCAGGGCTGCAGGGGGCACTCTTAGCCTGCCCAGGACAGCCAGCCTTGGGGACAGCAAGGGACAGCCAGCCTGGGGAGCACCAGGCCACTCAGCCAGGCATCACCACACAGGGTGACAACCCCAGGTTTTACATCTTCCCTATTGTTTCACCTGCTCCAGAGCCACCTGCCAGCTCTGCAGCAGGAGGAAAATTCAGAAATATTAATTTAAAAAATAAAGAAATACTAATTTAGAAATAAATGCTAATTTTTATATGTGTGTATTTATTTTATGTACCCACACATATTACGTACATCCACACAGAATCTAGATATTATGTAGGTATTACCCCAGAAAAATACATAGATTATGCCAATATTGTTCAAAAACTATCTCTAACACATTATATGTGTGTAGATATATTTATTTTATTCCTCCCAAATAAATATTTTCACGTTTTCAGCTTTGTCAAGGAATTCAGTCCCCCTTTACAAAGGGCCCCCCAAAAGGTGTTGATGACTCTGGGACAGCAAACCCAGGGAGCTGGGTGCTCTGAATGGTGGATTTTTCAAGCTGCTGGAGCTGCTCAGCACTGGCACTTCAGGGATCCCTGCCCTGGCTGCTTTTACACTTGTGGATCTTGTTGTTCATGGATCCATCACTGGAATGCTCAGCCTTGCCCTGCACCATTCCTGTGTTTCTACAGCAGCCTGCAGGAACTTCACATTTTGGAATTTGGGGATTGCAGCTTCTGTTTCTTAGATTGGAGAAAGGTGGTGCTTAATTGAAGTGTTTGAGGGGAGTCAGGAATGCTCGGATCAACAGCTCAGGTCCTCTGCCTGCAAAATAATATTTTAGCAGTTCCACAAGCCTCAGGTGCTGCCCTCCTCCCACCCCAGCCCCAGTGGCTTTGCTGGGCTGTGACACTGGTTCAGAGCATGTCCTGCCATGTTCTCCTGGAGCTTCTGGCTTCTCTTGCACCCTCAAGGGATTTATTTATCTTTTTTTATTTTTTTTTTTTTTTTAAGATAGGTGTTATCTTCTTCAGAGGGAGAAATGCTGTTCAATTATAGGGACTGCTTTTGGGCGAGGTGTGAAGATTTAGCTTTTGTGGGTGTGTTTTTTTTCACCCATTTTTGTTCTTGATTAGATCCTACTCTTCTCTTTACTACCTGGAAAAATAACAAAAGGTAAATGGTGCTTAGTTCTTTGCAAAGAGCCATAGTTAGTGGAGGAGAGACAAAGGGATTGCTATCCTATGAAGGCTTTTTTTTGAGAAGGAACTCTAGATCTGTGAGAGGCCACATTTTCACAGATTGGAGCCCTGGCAATTTCTGAAAATTGGGCTCCTTTAAGAATCTATCACATGAAATCATGCAGCCTTCATTGGGAGTTCCAATTAACTCTTTGTTTCAGAGTTCCATCCTCCTTCCCTCTGACTGCACCAACTCCATGAAGATTGACAATCAGGCTGTTTTGCAAGTGGTTTATAATGTTTATAATGTTTTGAGGAGATGGGGGTTTCGTTTTCCTCAAAAAGGGAATGATAAAATTTAGAAAAAACACTTCTTAAGCTTTAGAAGTTTGGAAAAGCACTTCTTGCTGCTCATCCCACCAAAGGATGCAGTTCTTGGAGTTGTGTGTTTGGGGGATGAAGTTGTTTCTTCTTTTCTTTGCAGAATATATCTGAGAACTTACCATTTTGGTTTTCTCTTTGATATCTGTGGAATTTGCAGCAATTGTTAGTTCCAGCCCTGCCCTGCCAATTAGCTGTGGGAGACAAAGTCCAGGGGGAGATCAGGACTCAGTGTGGAAGGTGTTTTATCATCCCTCTGACCATCCCTTGCCTTGCACCTGTAGGAACTGCAGTCAAACACGTTGCACAAAGCTGTCAAATCACAAATTATTATCAGCTGGGAGGCTGGACTTTAGTTTGACTAAAGAAGCAGCGAGCAGAAAAGCAACTGGAAGGTATTGCAGAGCAAAGAACAGGTTATCAGGTGCATTTATCTCCATAGTCTGACTTTCCTACAGAAAAAGTAACAGTGCTTCTTGCAAAGGCCTTTGGGGGTGGGTGTCTCTTTCAATTTTAATTCCTTTGCTGACTATTTTCTCTGTCTTGACAAAGACATGGCATTTATTGCATCTGGCAAAGCAAGTGTCTGGGCCTGATTAGGAGGAAAAAGAACTATTCCCTCTAATGGAGGGGAGAAGTGAAGTGGGACAAGACTTGGGAGTCAGCCCCTTCTGGGAGAAGAAAAAAAATCTCTTCAGGGAGATGCAGTGGATAAACTGGCAGAGGGGGTTTTTTTAGGCAGTCTTTATGAAGTTAATTTTATAAGATGATGCCTTTCACTTCTTCTGACCTATTATAATAAAGTGTAGTTACCAGAATGGGCTTTTCATTTCCCATTATAAAGGACACGGTGGGATAATGAATCCGTCTGCCAGACATGCTTGCTGTTCACACCTTTCTCCCAGTAATGGAGTCTACATGACTGGAGACAATTTCTCCTTCCCCTGTTGAAGATGTGGAAAATCTGTGCTGGTGAAAGACACAGGAGGAGAAAAAAATTGACGAAATGCATGTGAGTTTGTTAAGCAAGTGCTAGGCAGAGTTAATTAGAGCATTCCATGCAAACAGAATGTCCAGTGCTGGCAGGATTGCTGGGTTTCACTTTAAAACCCTTTGATGTTGTGCCAGAAATGGCTCAAAACCTATTGCTGCTGCTTCTTAGCTGCCTGAATTTTGTCTCCATGTTGTCCCCCTGCAGTCAGATGCCCAAGGGCTTGGGGACAGGTAGGAGCATCTCCCTGGGGTGTGAGGGACTGCTGGGGGTAGCCCAGGAATGGATGACGTTTGGGAGAAGCCATCTGAGCCAGGGCAGAGCTGCTGATGTGTTGGGATAGCAGAAAGAGCAGGCAGAGCAGGGGAATCACTGAAGTCCCCTGAAATGCTGACACCTCTGCTTGTCGCAGGGTGCTCTGCTTGCAAGAAGGGAGCACCCAAAAATGAACCTTGGGGAAGCAGCTGGGCACCCTGCAGCCAGCCAGCCACCAGGGCTAGGACCCCACCTTCCTGGCCTGCCCCGAGGACTGGAAGGACTCTGGAATGTGCACCTTGCCTGGAGGCAGAGCCCAGGTGCAGTCCTGTCACACACAGGCTGGGAGCAGGGTCCGGCAGGGCTCAGCTGTGCAGTGGCAGCTGGCAGGTGCCTCTGAGTTGGATGTGCTGGGCAGTGGGATCACCACATCACCTTCTCCAGCAAACAGGTGGGGCCATGAGCTCTCCAGAGCCCTCCCCAGGCTCCTGCTCCAGGGGTTACCATGTGGTGGTTGGCATCCCAGCACATGGGTGGCTGTGCTCTGGTGTTTCCAGCGCAGGGCTGGATTCCCAAGCCTTGCTGTGGCCTGTCCTTTGGGATAACAACATTTTAAGGCTGTCTTTGCAGGGTGCAGCCTGTGCTGGGAGCTCTGAGCCAGGAGCTCCTGTGGCACTGGTGATGGCACAGAGGATGTGGTGCCTGCGTTTCCACCGGGTTCCAGCTCCTCACTGGGATGCAAGGGCTGTGCTGGGCTGCTCAGTGTCTGAGGAGGACCCTGCAGGATGCTCCTGCGGATTGAGGTTTTCCTCCCTGGCCTCTGTCCCTGTCAGCCATAGGCTGTGGGGTCCCACCCACGCTGATTGAAGATTCTCACAAGGATCACACCTTTGGATGTGTTGAGTTTGTTTTTTGGGACGAAGGAGGCTGCCTGGTTGATGGCTCTCTCTGTCCTGGCTGGAGAGCTGGGTCCCACTGTTTGTTTTTTAGTGTGTCTTTGCTTTGCAGGGGGAGCACAAGACAGATGTGGGGCTGTTGGAGTCCAGAGGAGACCACAGAGTTGGTACAAGGGCTGGAGCCAGGCTGGGAGATGCAGGAGAGAAGGATCCAGGGAGAGCTCAGAGCCCCTTGCAGGGCCCAAAGGGGCTCTGGGAGAGCTGGAGAGGGACTTGGGACAGGGGATGGAGGGCCAGGACACAGGGGTAGATGGGATATTGGGAAGGAATTCCCCCTGTGCTGCCCCCTGAAGCACCCCATGCCCTCTGCCCTTCCACACCTTTGCACTGGGTGCCCTGCATCTCCTGCACAGCTGGTCCCAGTGCATCCTTGCAGCCTTTTACAAATCCTGATGTTTCCATGCCCAAACTGCAGTGCCAGGGGATGCTGCACAGGAAAATGCAGAGTGCAGGAGCTTTTTGGGAAGCAGCTTGCAGGAATGAGCTGCAGGTAGGAGTACAGGGATCTGCTGAGCTGCTTTATTTCTCTTACTCTTTCAAACAGCATAAATGAAACTAATTTTATTTTATTCCCCTCTTCAAGTCTTCTCCTTGTGTACTGGAAACCCAAACACAGCAGAACTGGGTTGATTTCAGAGCCCAGAAATGGAACTGGCCACTTTAATTTGGCCACTCTCCAAAGCGAGCCATGGGGTGAGGGAGAGGGAAATGGGTTTGCAGTGCTGTTTTTCAGTTTGAATC
The DNA here is from genome assembly GCF_963662255.1 of Cinclus cinclus. Taxonomy (NCBI): domain Eukaryota; kingdom Metazoa; phylum Chordata; class Aves; order Passeriformes; family Cinclidae; genus Cinclus; species Cinclus cinclus. Next base: position 9,838,963 of record NC_085062.1, read on the forward strand.
ATAAAGGTGTTTAACATAGATAAGGAAATGTTTAACTCTGTGTTATCTTAACAAAGTTGCTTTAAAAGGTGGCTCTTCCCAAGAGCAGAAGGAACAACACTTTTTTTTTTTTCTCCCAGCACATCCCTTTCCTGGGTTTGAATATTCATTACATACTTGATTTTTATATTTATTTTTTTCCCCTTTTCTGCTCTCCACATACTCCGAGTCCCTTTTCTGCTCACTCAAAACCTGGATTTCTCCTGTGCAAATGAAGGGAATTTCTGGGCTGCTTTCTCCCAACTCCTGCCACAGCCCCTCTCTCCAGGGCATCCAGCCGAGCTTCCCAAGGGAACTTTTAATTAGTTTTCCACACAATTTCTGCTGCTCAGCAGCGTGGAGGGGCTCGGGGAGGTGGAGTGAGGTGGGGAAGGGGCTGCTTTTGGAATGTCTTGTTCAAATGCTACTCTTGGATTCTGCTTTGGGGTTTTTGCCATCTTTTCACTGCAAAAAAATTTCAGATGTGGGCAGGTGGTTCTCCATAGGGAGCAAAACCAAAGCCTGCTTGTGCTGGCTGCTGAAAATAACCCACTCAGGGTTCTTAGTGTTAGAAGATCTGGTTTTGTCTGAATTAAGAAGAGCATGTGTGTGTGTAAGAAAGGAAAAACGTGGGGTTTTGAGGGGGTTTTTTTTGCCTTATATTGTGGCCAGTTCTTGTTCATTCTCAGAACTGGCCCTTTGGGAGCTGGCAGCTGGGCATTACACAATCTATAATGTTGAAATTGCACTGGACTAACTTTTGAGCTTGTCTCAGCCTTTCATCAAGGTACAGTCGAGATGATTATTTCCTTGCTCTTAAGATTCCTCTGTCTGTTGGATTTCTGAACTCCAGCTCTTTCCTGGTGATGTTGATCCACCCACCCCCCCCCCCGTCTTTCACTTGTGTGGGTATTTTTCAGTCTCACTTCACGAGAAGGTCCTGAACAAGCCTCTAATGAATCACAGCTTTCTCCTCACGGTGACATCGTGTCCTTTATTTGCATCTCTGTTTGCATCATTATTTTTTTAACCTCATGCCTGCTGCAGCCTCTCTCCCTCTCCCAGTTCAGGAGATTTTTCAGCCTTGGGATGTGATTGCAATTAAAGCCCTTCCACTGCAGAGTCTCTCAGCTCCCCTGAGGCAGTCCCTGTGCCCAGGGCCTTTGAACTGTGCTGCCTTCTGCAGCTGCTGGCACCAGCAGCATTTCTGTCTGTGCCTTGTTTTTCCTGAAGAAATCAAGTTAAGGCAGATCAGGATGACCATCTGTCTTCTCACCTCTCTTTCCTCCTCCCCTAGCAGTATCCTGAGCACTTCCAGGCATCTGGCAGAGGACAGGAGATCTTAAATTTGCTGCAATTAAGCACAGGAGGAAGCTCCTGAGCCTTGTCCTCTCAGGAAGGTACTGTTGTGGGACTGACCCTTCCCAGGTACCCAGGGATTCACATCAGCTGCCTGTGAAGATGGGATGTTTTTTCTGCCCACGTTCCCATTTATTAGCTACCAGGGAAGCCAGAAAAACACTTTTTGTTCTGCTGCCCATCAGTGGTCTGTGCACATCAGGCTGTCCCCTCGTAGCTGGGCTCTGGGCCTTGCCCAGGGGTGTTTGGAGGACAGGTCTGCACCTCCTTCAGCCCCTCTTTTTTTTTTTTTTTTTTTGACATCTCTTTGTGAAACCTCATTTAGAAAAGCAGCAGTGTTGACTTTTCCAAGCCCAGGAGTGCCAATCTCAGCATCTCAACAGGCTGGGGCTGCTCACAAGCAGCACCACTGAGATTTGTGCCAAAATTCACCCTGTAAATCCCATTTCAGGTGGGCTGCGTGGCCCTTTGCTGCTTCTCTTTAACCCAGCTCCTGCTCTTCCCACTCTTTGATCCCGTGCCAGCAGCTGAGGGGTTAAAAGTCTGGGGGGGGTGAGGGGGTGGGGAACGAGGTGTTTCAGCTGCTCATTACTCACTGCCAACTTCCCCCAAAATCATATTAATTTCACGCTGTCACGCAGGACTGCGCTGTCTGTGCCGTCAGCAGCCAGGAGGGTGACGGGGCTGGGGGGGACCATGGCTGCCCCTCATCCCCACCGTGGCTGCCATTAGGGAATCTCACTGCTGGCCTCTTTCCTCGCCCAGGTACCCACCCAGGTGAGGCTGGGGCTGCTCACCTTGCGGGGGTCTGGGGAGTGCTGTGTGCTGCCTCCCCCATGATCATTTTCCACCCCGCTGCCTGTGCAAAAACCCCATGAAATTGGGTGTGCTGCAGCAGGGAGGTCTGGGGGAGGGAAGGAGGGAGGCAGGGGAGCTGCCAGCCTGCCCTGCCCTACCTGTGCTCAGCAAGGATGCTGCTTAAAAGTTGCTTTTTAACCACTTGCCTCCCTTTCTTAATGCCAGCGAGCACAGCTCAGCTCTGCTTGTGAAGATGGAGCTGCCTTTGCCTCCTGTTTGATTTCTCCCCCTTTTCTGCTGTTTGCTCTCTGCATCTGCCAGAGCTGTCACCTCTGTAGGGACTTACTGCCATCAGCTGGGCCTCTGACAGCTCCCACACAAGCTTAGCACTCCTGAGCCCATCCTGGCTGAAGCTCGCTCTTCATAGCAGATATTCTGTTTTTCCTCTGCCATTTTGATTGCTCTTACCCCCAGAGCCTGTCTCACCTTTTTTCCAGGTGTGTGCTTGCATTTTTTTGTGTGTTGTGGCTGTAAGGATGATCCCCCTTTTCTCTCATCACAGCCACACTTCTTGGAGCTCTTGGCAGGGGGATTGGACTAGATGCTCTCATCCCAAACCATTAGTGATCATGTGAAATCCCTGTCCTATTCATCCAGCACTTTGAGATGTGTGGAGAGCAATGAGCTTTCCATGAAATGGAGTGGGATCATCATCACTGAGTGCCACAAGCGGTGCTTGCTCCAGTCACTCCCTGTCCTGTCTTTTGGGACTTTTCCAGGTGACCTGGAGAGATGAATTCCACTGTGCCAAGTGGCCTCTGAGCTTTATTGTGATCATGGCATGTGGCAGCAGCCGCACCGTCAGTTTTGGGCACAGGAGAGGCAAATTGGAAACACGCCTCTGCTCCCGTGGCTTCTCCAGTGTGAGCAGAAAATGGGATGTTCTGTCTCTGGAGCGTGGTGCCTCCCAGCCTGCCTCACCGAGGAGCTGCTCTGTGCCTGCTTTTAATGTTCTGACACCTGGCAGATGTCACATGTGGCCAGCTGGGCTCTTGGGGACGAGCCTGAGCTCAGGAGAGCTCGGCAGCCTCGCTGGGTTTGAGTCACCAGCGCGGCTGCCGCGTTCCCGCTGCGCTTGCGTGCATTTGATCTTCCCTCTGTGTTTCTCTGTTCTCCTGATGAAAATAATTAATCAGGTTATTTTTCTAAGTCATCCTGCAGCTTTACAGGGACAAGACTTAAATAAGGATTCTCTTTAAAGCAGAGCTGTGTTAAAATAGCTGCGTGCCTATAAATATCTCATGGCTTCTGTATTTATTCTCTAGCTCAGTGCAGGAGGTTCTACAGTTGAATATGAGATATATTTTTATTTTTTGGATTGTTGATGCAGCTGGTATCTTAAGAGCAAGGCTGCCTTCTCCAAAGGATGTCCTGGGTACACCTTTGGGTTCCTTCTGTGTTTCCTAGTTGCAAGTTGTACAAATTTCCTCTTGTCTTTGAAAGGAGCTGACTCATAAGAATCCTCCAGGAGCAGAGATTTGCACCAGACCCTCCTGTGAGCACTATTTTTAGCATAACTTATTTTTTTGACCAGAGCTGCACTCTGATCAGGATTTTCAAAGGAACCCAGAAGAGATAAATCCCCAAATCCCAGCGCTGTCGGAGCTGCGGGTTCTTTTGAAATCCTGACCCTCTGGTGATTAGGGCAGTGACTTGGTGGCTCCTAAGCCCTGGTCCTGCAAGGTGCTGCGTGCTGGGAGAATCGTGGCTTAGGAGTGTGAGCTCTGAGAAAGGCTTTGCAGGCGTGGGAGGCTCTTGTTGAAGGCTGTGCAAGGATTGAGATTTCATGAGGGTTGGGATATAGGGGTTATGACTGCTGCATTTGTGCATCTCAGGAACAGCTGCTAGGGGAGCATGGTTTGGTTCTGGTGTGCTCCAGAGAGGTGATGTGGGGGAAGATGTCTTGATGGAGCTGGTCCTTTCACCACCAGAATGCCTTTTGTCTCCATCAGCACAAAAAACATAAGTAATTACTATTAGGACTAACTAGTAGTAGGATTAGGATTAAGAAGCAAGGTGTTGGATAGGTGAAATGAGGGAATTTGAGAGTGGCTGGCCCATGACAGCAGAGGGGACAAGAGCCCTGCTGTGACCAGAACCAGCTCAGAGCTCTAGAAGACTGCCCAAGAGAAGAGAAGAGAAGTAACAACAAAAGCTGAATAATATGAAATTGGGATTTCCCCCCTCCATCCTCTTTTGGGGTGACCTCTTCCATCACACATCCACCAGTTATCTTTAAATCCTCTGAGTCCAGCTCAAACTCTTTTGGGGTGGATTTGAACTCCCAAACTCATATCATTGTTCAAGTCCAGCAGTGCTGCTTAAACCTAGGGTTTCCTAAAGTTTGTGGTGTTCCTTGTGCCAGCTCTGCACCTTGCCCTGTCCCTGAGGAGCTGGAAATTGTAGGTATTGAGGTGTAAAATTTCAGGAGGAAATCTGTTCCTGCTTTCATTAAATAGTGAATCATCATCTTTAAAGCATGGAAATAAATGTGGAGAATAGGCAGGTGTCTTCTCCTGGAGGTGTCACTGAGTCCTGGCTGCTTTTCCTTGATGTCACCAAGTCTAAAATAGATTTATGGCAAGAAGTGGATTAAAAAAATGCTTCCCACCCCAATGGTGCAGGCTTTTCCATCAGCAAGGAGCAGGAAACAAAGCAGGAGCTGTGCAATACCCCATGGGCAGCCACAGGTGGGAAGGGCCATCCTGGGTCCTTGCTTTGGAGTCAGACCAGAAGAAAGATGGAAACAAATCAGGAGCTGACCACGTCCAACCCTCTGTCCTAACGGCATGTGAGGCTTCTGGGTGGGGCTCTGCACCTCCCACCTGCTGCTGCAGGGTTCCAGGGCCCTCATTCCTTTCTTCCACCCTCAAATTCTGGCGTGGGAGCTGGTTCTGGAGGGTGAAATGATGGTCACACCATAGCAAGTGTACCTCCAGGAGCTGGGAAAATCAGCATGGATTGGGAGGAGCTGCAAAGGGAGGCTGCAGGGAGTCGGTGCTGCTCCCACCAGCACAGCAAATCCAGGCAAGGGAAAAGCCCCTTTTCCCACCAGCCTTTAAAGCCCATCTCTCCCGATGATAAAACCTCCCAAAGTCGGATTAAACACAGCAAAATTAAGAAACCAAACCTGGTTGCAGCACCTGCTTAGAAATGACTTAAGTGGAGGGATATTAAAATTTTAAGACTTGCTGCTGTGCTGCTGATGGAGGATTTAAAAAAAATAATAATTACTGTTGTGGTTTTGTTTTTTTTTTTCCTTTCTGCTTGGTTTTCAGGATTGGTTTCTGTTTAGCGTGCGGACTAATTGCGTAATTACACGATAGACTGGAGTAGAATTTAGTGTGTGTAATACCAGTTATAAAGAAAAGCCCTAATTATGTAGATCTTCTCAGGTAAATAATACATCAGGGGCATGGAGTGGCCTAATTACTGTTCTGAAAACCTGCCTAATGACTAATTTACTTGGAATTTCAGAACGCTTTTGATAAGGTCCCTCATAAGCAACTGTTAAGGAAAATAAATTGAGAAGGGATAAAATGTTTTGCTGTGTTTTTAAACAAGCCAGTTAAGCCATGGGAAGCAGCCACTGTCTCCTGATCCAGCATCTTGAGGAGAGGGAAGATCCCCTGGCTGCCTTCTGCTCTGGGGCCAAAGCTGTTGTGTTCCTCATCCTGCTTTGCCACGAGCTCCAAAGGAGGCTGCTGCCACTGTCCTAGAAATGGGATTTGTGGGTCAATTCCCAGCTCCTTGGAAGAAGCACATTTATGTCCACATCGTCCCTGGCACTTGCAGTAGTTGTGGTGTTGGGCATCTAAGTAATTTTTGAAGATCTGTGCCAAAATTCAATAAACCCAAGAAGAGCTAAACTTGGGAGTGTTCCACAGGCACAGAATGAGAGAGGGCAATCCAAGAGCTGGAGCAGCTTCCCCAGGACTGTTTTCTTGTGGATCTCATTCCTTCATGAGGAGGGAGGTCCAGAGCTGGGCCCAGCAGCAGAGTTATTCCAGGGAGAGAGATGCTGCAGTGAGGAAAGCCTGCAAGGCCAGGTCTTCCCAGAAAACTGGGCTTGGGAAGGGATCCACGTCTTGGGGCAGCCGAGCCTGGAGCAGGCAGCAGCACAAGGAGAAAAGGAATCACATAAAGCAAAACCCAGTTGTGCTGCAGCAGCAGATCAAGGAACCTCCAAACAAAGACGATGCTCCTGGGCAAAGAGGAGAGGAAGCTGGAAAAACTGCTGATCCATGGAGGAGAGAACAGGCGCAGGCGTGGCTGTCCTGTGTCCTGCTGGCTTTTCACACGGAGTTTGCAGGTGCTTTGATTATCCAGCAGGACTGGCCAGCGTGGGAATGAAGGAACAGCGCTGCACTGGGGACCTGCCTCCTGGTGTCACTTCACCTGGGGGCCAGGGGGACACTGGGACCCCTGCTCTGCTGCCAAATCCCTCCACCCACAGCTCCACCAGAGCTGGAGGGAGCCACGGTTTGACTTGGCTCTGGGATCCAGAGCTTTCCCTCCCACCTTGTCTTTCTGTGCCTTCATTTGCTGATTTCCAGAGGTGAAGGAGACATTATTGATGCTGCTGCTGATAATGGTAATAGGGGAGATAGGTGCCAGATGCTTCCTGAACTCTCTAACAGGATTTAAGCTAACAAGAGAGGAAGGCTTTTTTCCTCCCTCCTTCCCTTTCCCTTCCTCCTTTTCAGATATTTCCTGTGCTGGGGATAACAACACCAAGGAGTGTTAAATTGGCTCTGAATGTCCACCCCTGGCTGTCCACATTCTTGTAACGATTTCATTAGCTTGAATTATCCACGTTATTTTCTTGTAATGGGATTAGCCATCCTGGAGTCAGCTGAAGTCCTGGAGGGAGGCGGGAGGGCCCTTCTGCTGCGTATTCCATTAACTCCCTCATGCAGGGGGTGGAACTGGCCATGGCTCAGCCCAGGGGCAAAACCATTTGCCAGGGTCCTGCCTTCCTCAAGGAGGAAGAAAGAAAAAAAGGACCATTACTGTATTTTTTTTTCCCTCCCCCTTTTAATCAGCAAATGGGTGCAGAGGCAGAGCCTGGCGTGGCCATCATTTTCTGAGGGAGGGAAGGTCCTGTTTGGGGGCGAGCGGGGGAAAAGAATCAAAGCAAGAGGAGCATTGCAGAGGGATTGAGGGAATTCTGTGTGGCTGCAGCCTGCTCCTGGGGCTGAGGCTGTGCAGGGAGGGACTTGTGTCTCTTTTGGACTCGTCATCCCTGCCCAGAGCCATTTGGGATGAGCGGTCACGGTCACGCTGCCTGGCTCATCCGCCTGAGCTCCAGCCTGGGGCAGCCAGCAGTCACCAGGGGAAATTTGGGCAGGGCTTGGCAGCAAGAGGAGAGGAGGAGGAGATGGTGGCAGTAGATGGCAACCCAGGAGAAGGTTGACAGCCTTGGTAAAGGTTTTCATATTCAGCTTTGCAGCGTGATTTTGCAGTTTCGTTTTTCTTGAAGGAATATAAACCAGAGAGGGGGATTTAAGACTGTTCTGTGCAGTAGAACCTCTGTACACATCTGCAGAACACTCAGGATGGTTTTTGTGGTTGTTTTCCAAGATATTCTGAGTTTTTGGCAGTGGACAGATTTGTGGTGTCAGTTGTGCTTTCTGCCTCTGAACATGGCAACCCAAGAGTCCTTGATCAGCTCATAGCTTCGGGTGCACCAGGATCAAATCAGATGAACATATCTGTGTGTTTGGGTCTTGAAAATGCCCATCAGGGATGGGTAGCTCTGGCCTGTCCCGAGGATTTTGCACGTTCAGTGCTGCTCTGTGAGACGGGGAAGGGGTTGAAATGGAGGGAACGCTTCCCAGCTGGAGAGATGTTTACAATTTCTTAGAAGAAGAAATTCTTTGGAAGAAACTGTTCCCTGTGAGGGTGGGGAGGCCTCTGGATCCTTGTGAAGTGTCCAAGGCCAGGCTGGACAGGTTTTAGAGCACCCTGGGACAGTGGAAGGTGTCCCTGCCCATGGCAGGAGGTGGAGCTGGATGGGCTTTAATGTTTCTTCCAACCAAACCATTCTGACTCCACATTTACCCTGATCTGGAGGTACCTGTCCCATGAACGAGCAGCCTTCACAGCTGCCTGAAGCTGGGGGGTTTTCTTGAGACCAGGGAGGAAGGAAGAGGTTTTTTGGAGCCCTCCTGTATGCCCATTCTCCTCTGGCCCATGGCTGTGTTGGTGAAGGATGTGCAGGCTCCTTCTGGTGACCAGGCAAAGCCAAGTGAGCCGTGTGTTGTCTCCTGAGCTGGAATGTGCTGTTTAATAGCAATATAATGTCCTATAATTAGCAGGCAAAGGACTTGCCTCCCAGCTGGCCTGTGCCAGAAGGCTATAATAAAAATCCCAAGGAGTGATGTTCCTCTGACCTGCAGCCAGCTTGCAGTGATGAGGAGAAATCTCCTTTTCCTCCCCGTGCTTAGCCAGGGAAGCAGGATGGCAGCTGGAAGGGCTGCCAAAGCAGCAAGAGAGCAGCTGATAGCCAGCACTGCCATGGAGAAATGCTGCATCTCTTGTGGGAGGGAGGGAGGGGATATCCTTGCTGGCATCTCTGGGATGCACCCCGTGTTTCTGCTGAGCTGGGCATGGGTGACTTATCAAAGGAGAGCTTGTGGCTCTCTGTATTCTGCAGCCCTGTGGATCGTGGCTCAGCCAGGGCCAGCACAAGCTTTGTCTGGTTTCCTAGCAAATCTGGATGGGTTTAAAACAAAGGTTCTCATTTAGGAAATAGGAGTTACAGTGTTTGTAGAGGCTGTCATCCCTCCCAGCCAACAGCAGGAAAACTGCCAAGCCTGGGAGAGCGAGGCGTGAGGACAGATCTGCCAGCCTGCCTGGCAGGGACAGGGGAGCCCAGGCAGAGCCACATCCTCTGCATCTCTGCCCTCCCCTCCTGGTCCTGATTCCACTTGGGATTTCAGAGAAGAGCTGTTGGACACTGTTTTTCATGGATCTGCAGGAGGGGAGGCAGGAGGAGTTGGGGCAGCCATGTCCATCCTGCTGCCTCTGTGGCAAAACCCTTTTTTTTTGCCCCCCCCCAAACCTTCCTGTACTAATTGTGAGCAGCTCCATGGGGGTTTCACAAGAGATTTGGGGTTGCTGCACACCTTGGCCACACTGAAATCCCATCCCAGTGCGGTGCCACCAGGAGCTGTGGGGGTGTCCTGCCAGAAATGCAGCTCCAGGCCAGGCACAGGCATCTGGTGGGCTCATCAGGACTGAGGTTCAAGTCTTGTGCAAAGTTAAGCCAGGCTGACTGCAAACAAGTCAGTGTCTGAAGCCTGAAAGGGCTTTGTTCCCCCAACCACCAGGTCCTTCAGCCCTGCTGCAGGGGCTCAGGAGCACTTGGGGAGGGCATGGACGGGGTGGGTGAGTATAAATCCAGAAACCACCACTCTGGTTTCACACTCACAGATGCTGGCAACATCCCTGTAAACCATTCTGTTCGAGGGAAGGAGCCTGGCCTGGTGCTGTGCTCTGTGCTGGCAGCAGGATTGCTGATCTCTGCCCATTTTGAGAGGAGAGAGGCACCAGCACCCAGAGGAACCCCTACCCTGGGCTGCCTGTGGGTTTCTGGCTCCATCTGTGTCCATCAGAAGTCTGTGCTGGAAGGGGAAGGAGCTGGCAGTGCCACCAGGTCTGTGTTGCTGTGACCCCTCTGCCTCCACAGCCATCCCAGCCCCTGGGAGCACATTTTCAAACAGCTCCATGAGATCTTATGGAAGAGCTGCTTTCGTCCCTCCCTTGCCGTTGTGCTCTGGTGTCACTTGGGTGTTGTGCTCCGTGCTTTTCCTCCTCCCATCTCGAGGGCACCATCCATGCATGGCCATCCTGGAGCCTGGCTGCAGCTGGGGTGACAGCAAACGTGTCAGCACTGGCTTCCCTCTGGCTTCCCTGGGCACGGGAGCCTGCCACTGCAGGGGTAATTGGGTTTCCTTCTCCCTCTGCCTCTCTCTCCCCCCAAACCCAGGAGAAATAATTGGAAAAGAGAGGTGTGAGTCTGTGCCTGGCACCGGAGAGGAGAACATTAAAGGCCGGAGCTCTGCGCTTCATTCGCAGCTCCCGGGCCGGTAATTGCTGTGTTGTGGTTTCTAATTAACACCGCTGTGGGGGGGATGCTGTTCCCCTGCATGGCCCCACTGGGGTCAGCCCTGTCCCCTCGGCTTCCCTCACCTCGCTTGTTCCCTGGATCCATCCCTCTGGAAGCCCCTGCTGGTTCCCATTGCCCGGGGAATGCTCGTGGCCAGCCCTGCTCTGGATCTGGATCAGGTCTCCGCTCCCTCCACACCTCTCCACGTGCAGGTGGCTTGGACTGCTCTGAGCTGGAGAGGAAGGAAGAGCCAGTTTCTCCAGCTCTGCCCAGGCTGATGTGGGTCAGCACAGCTTCCCTGGGACGCTGAATCCAGAGCCAGCCTCCTCCTGTGGGTACCTCCTGACCCATCCTAGCTGCTGGGTCTTGGTGTCAAAAGGACGCGGAGGTGTTTCAGTGCACAGACCGAGCATTGTCCAAGACCTCCCTTTGAGCAAATACTCTGCTCCTTTTCCTTCAGCAAATATTCTGCTGCCCCCTGGCAATGTCCTTGATATTTTTCATGGAGAGAGAGAGAGAGAGAGACTGGAGCATGCCCATGGCTCTTGCCTCCCATTTTCCCTAGCTAGATGGGCATCTCTGTGGCTCAGGAGCTTTCTCCTTGCCTCTCCCTTCACCCAACCGCAGTGTTTGAGACGCTCCAGGGATCCTGGGAGTCCCTGTCACCTCCACCCCCTTGCAGGAGGACCTCTGGAAACCACAGGCTCCGAGCATTCCCAGTGGCTGAGGCTGCTCCCTCTCCTGTGCTGGGGTTTGTTTGTTTGTTTGTGTAGCTCCAGCTCGGAGGGGGCACGAGGGAGAGAGGGAGGGAAAGCACCGAGCGAGTGGGAGACGTGCAGATTCATTTTGAAGCTTCATAATGGTGCATTTACACACCACGTTGCCTAAGGAAATTGGGTGGATGAATGCCTGGTCATGCTGCCAGTGCAGCAGGTTAACTCCCAGGATTTAGCTTATATCATTTCACGAGAGCGTTTATGGCCTTTACTGTGTTTATTCCCAGGTGCTCTTTGGCACTGCTGTATCCTAGGCTCCTTTTGTGTATGCACGCCTGTGTGGAGATTTTCAAATAAAATAACACATCTCTTCAGACCTGGGCCACGTTAAATATTTATTGCCTGCAGTTTGTGCATATGTGTTTGATAAATGGGTGTGAGGGGAGGAGAAGGGGAAGCGGGAGCTTGGCAGCAGGGAAAGCGTTGGCTTTGTCCTGGAATTTCTCCAGGGGATGGCACTGGAGAGGGGTGGCCAGCCCGTGCTGCCTTTGGGGCTCTTTATAGGGATTCTGGGCAAAGTGGGATGGCTGCGTGCTTTGCTGCTCAAGTCACAAGTTCCTTCTGTGGGACAGGTAGCCCCTTGTCTCCCCATTCCAGGCTTTCCACTGATATTGCAAAACTTGTCTGAAATGCTGTTGGATATGGAGGTTGTTATGGTCTGCTGGGTTTGCCTGTTTCCCTTTCTCCATTCAGAAAGCTTTGATAAAACCAGTTTATTCCAGCACAGAAGCTGCAGGATGGGAGAGGCTGAAGGGTTAGAGCGAGGAAATCCCATCATAAAAAATGCCCAGGATCCCTGGAGCTGGAGGGATGATACCTCTAGGGATGGAGGAGCTATTCTGGAAACAGAGTAATTCCCTGTGGGGTCATGCTCTGTCTCCTCCCTGTATTCTGTGCACTCGTGCACTCCAGCCCCTCTTTAAAGGTGTAAATAAATCTTTTGGTGAGATTTGGAGCGGCCCTGGTTTCCTGGAGATGCTTTGCCCACCAAGAGCAGGGCATGGCATTCTGGTTGGCTGTCCTGAGGGAAGGGGGAACAAAGCAGTTACACTGAAGTTTTTTGTATTGTTAAGTTTTATATCCAGAATGATCCTTGAAATCCAAGCTGAGTTTTTAGCTGATTGTATTTGCTTTGGAAATGGGGTTTGCAGGCAAGCAGAGTACCTGGAGCAAGATTCACCTAATGTGAGTGACCCACTCAGCATGGGTCTGCAGCTGGCACTGCCAAGGTTCGTGGGACAGGGGTGACCCTTCCCTTCCTCTCATGCTGCTTTTCCTTGGATTCACAGCACCTTTGGAGAGCTCAAGACTGTGCGGCTGCCCAAGAAAGCGGCAGGAACGGGATCCCACCGGGGCTTTGGCTTTGTGGACTTCGTCACCAAGCAGGATGCCAAGGTGAGCTGTGCTCCTCCCTGTCCTTCTGGCACTCCCCAGCTGGGAGGGGAGCCTGGAGGCTCTGTCCCGTGGAGGCTTAGCCCAGGTTTGGGGCAGGCTGGCAGCATTCCCCAGGAAAGCTGCAGTCAGGCTGAAACCACCTCGTGGCCAGCAACAAAGCCCACAACCCAAACCCTAGCAGGGATAATCTTGGTGCAGCTGATAAAATAACTCAAAATTCTTGTAATGCAGAAGGACAGGAGCTTATTTTTTCAGATTTGTCAGCAGCAAGGTGAGACGGGATGTTTTTGACCCAACATTAACACATCAGGAAACTTTTGCACATGTTCCACCTCCACCCCTACCTTTATTTTAGGGCAGGTTTGGATATTGTGGCTGTTCCCTAATTTGTAACCTGTGCGAGGTTTCTGTTCACCAGTTCTTGTGTGTGTTTGTGAGCAGCCTTATCCTGCTGCTTTCCCAGTGTCTGTGCCAGAGGATCAGTAGTTATGACTTGGCCTAGTTCATTTCTTTTTGAAAGCTTTCCTCTACCTTTAAGTTCCATGCTTTTAGCAGAAACAAGGGGATTGCAGCCTGTCTGATGGTACCCTCCTCTTATCCTTTGCCAGAGGTTCTGGAGCAGGGTGGATTTCATCCTGCTGCTGATTCCTGGGGATTTGTGCAGGGTGTGGAAGGGAGTGACTGTAAGCACAACCCACGGGATGTTATGGCTGGAGGAAAGAGACCACATGAGCCCCCAAAACTCCAGATTTTCCAGACTGTGAGCAGAGATGAAGGAGGGAGGAGGGGGGAGCCAGCCAGAGCCTGTGTTTATATTTTTAGACAGCATTCATTGATCCAGGATCACAAGGGACTATTAGATCATCCCTTCCAGCCTGACCTCCTGTATAACACAGTACATGGAGTTTCTTTCTTAGTCCTGTATTGATCCTAACTCAAACTTCCCTCTGCTCAGCTCAGCTTCCCTCATCCCCTTGGGGGTCAGCTGGGGGTGCAGGGATCCCCCAGGAGCCTGATTCCTCTCCCTGCACCTTGAGCTGTGCCTGTGGCTCTGCTCAAAGCAGCTTTGCTTTCACCTCTGCTTCCCTCCACAGTCATTCAGGCTTTGTTCCTGGAGTTTGAATTAATCTCTTCCCAAGGAAACTTTAGGCTTTGGATGGAAAGGTCCGTAGAGGGACCCGACTGGTTCTTTTACTGCTGCTCAGTTTGGGGGGGTGTGAGGCAGCACCTGCTTTACTGCTGCTCTCTGTGGGAAACAGGCACAGGCTCAGTGTTTGCCTCCCTTTTCATCCCCTCAGGGACTTATTCCAGCTGGACTGGACAAATGGGACCTCAGTGACAGGGGAGAGAGCCAGGCAGGGCTCTGGCCCAGGGCATTGCTCTCTAAGCTCATGGAGGGGAGCATGCAGGGAGAGAGCTGCCCTGTGGAAGAGCTCTCAGCAGGGTTTTCTTCTTTCCCAGCAAAGCAGCTCTTCTTCCTTCTTCATATTTTTTTTCCACCCTCATCTCTTTGAGGGATTTAATTGTCTCACAAGTGGCACATCAAGTACACTCCATTGGCCGTCTGGAAAAGGATGCACGGTGTATTGATGAATAGGATCCTGAATATTGTAAACACGCTCATAATTGGCTTAGAGTTTATTGCTGAGTGAAATGAGAGAGGAGGGGAGTGGGCCTGGAGACCTCTGAGCTGAATAGCTCTGACTGTCAGTGACGCTTTTGCTCAGAGTGGTAATCTGGAAATTGCTTATAAGCATCTTATAAAACATGATGGGTTTGTAATAGAATAGTTAGGCTGCCTTTGTTGGGCATTTAAAGCCTGTGACCTCCCGTGTTTGTCTTTTTCTCTGAACAACCACGGCTGCTGTGGGAGTGCACATGGAGATTTTCCACAGCACAGAGATGGGGGGCTCCTCCTGCCAGCTCCCCAGTGCTGTGCCTGCAGCTCTGCCCCATCAGGCTTGGCTTGATCTCCTCAGCCTCCTCTGGAACTCCCATGCACCAACAATACCAAATTAACTCTACTAAAGGAAGCACTAACCGTTTCCTGACGTTCCCTGTGCAGAATTGGTGCGGAATTGTTTTTATTTTTGAACTATTAACTGGGAAGCCGAGTTCCCACTTTTCTCCCCTGTTGATATAAAAATACATCTGGTCTCCAAATAGAAATTGCTCATTTGGGAGAGACAGCCAACGCTTTCAAAATGCACACACACGGAAGGAAAAATCCTTGTGTGCAGCTGGCATTGCAGAGAGCATCCTCAGTTGGGACTGGCTCTTGTGAGGCTGGGATATTTATCAATCTCCTAATGTTGTTGACCCTTTGTCCCTCTAATGATTCCAGCCTGGAGGCTCTTTGGCTTGAGTATTTAATAGGGCAGGGGGGAATCTGGAGGCAGAGTAGCACTGTCCTCTAAATGAGTGCAGCAGTCAGGGCTGGCACTGTCACACCCAGGGTGACAGACGCTGCTCCCGGCCCTGCCAGCACAGCAGGCTCTGCTCCACAGCTCTGGCTGCCTCATCCCCACAGCCTGGCCTTCCTGGGGTTTGTCAGCCACCTCTTCACTTGGAAATTCTCTTTCTGAATCCCACAGTATGTTTTTAAGCTGCTGTTCCAGCCTCTCCCTGCTTTTTCCCACCATGCTGATCCTTAACGTTAAGCTTGAACCAAACTTCGCAAAAAGAAATGGCATTTTTAAGTGTGCTCACATCCTGTTCTCAAGGAGGAGAAGTCTATAGGGTTTTCATGCAACCCCTAAAGCATCTGGAAAGTGAGGCCTGGGAGAAGATTTGCCAGGGATCTTCAGGCTTTGGGGTGGCCTGGCAGAGGGTGTGTTACCAAATGCAGCAGCTTTATCAGAATCGGGTTTGGGCATTTCAAAATGAGGTTTTTGTGGCAAAGGCTCCCCTTGAAGGTGTAGGAAGATATGAAGCCCTGGAAATTTTTGTGGTGAGTCTCTCTCTAGGGTTAGCAAACACCACACCTCCCTTTATCCCTCATTTGGATACATCTCCACAAACCTCTGGCCCTTCTTTGTTCCTCCAAAGAGGTGTCCTGGGAAGGCAGATGCTCATATAGAGGAGCTGCTCCCCAAAAATAGCTCCTGCTTTCTGTGAAAGCCAGCCTGCTTCTCCTCATTTCATACTTGTCACCTAATTAAAACATATTTTTCCCTACCTATCTCTTCATTTGGAATAGCAGCAGTGGCAGATTTCCTCCTCTCCCTGGAAGATTTCCAGCAGTGTGGATGTGTGGGGATGGCATTTCTCCCCTTCATCCCTTTGTCTTTTAAATCATCAGTGCTTTCTCTTTTTTTTTAACCCCCCTGAAAAAGTCTTAATTCCTCTCAGAGTAATGGACAGCTTTTGTCTTTTAGCTTGTTTCCAAAGAAGTGACATCTGTGTGTTTGGCACCTGAAATGTACAGCTTCTCTTCTGCATTCCCAGCTCCTGGTGCCCATCTGGAAGACAGGGAGCAGGGATCCCAGTACAGGCTGGAGCTTTCCTTCATCGTGGGTGCAAGCCACAACTCATTTTGGGGATGTATTTGGCGAGGAAGGGCCAATGTCCCCAGGCTGGTGGCGGGTGTGTCTCACCCAGCACGTTTCTTGCATGTAAAATAACTGGATGGCAGCATCTGCCTTCCCTCTTGCTCCATGACCTTTCCCAGGGCTGCCAGCAAAACTAGAGGATGGCAGTCCTGTGAGGAGGAGGAGGAGGAGGTGGGGGCAGAGAAATGGCTCAGAGGACCAGAGCCCACCAAGTGCCACGTTCATTATGGTCTGCCCTCCTCCATGACCTGTGGAGCACGGATGGGCTGTGTGCTGTCACCCAACCTCCCTCTTCCTTGTGCTGTGGGAAGGAGAAATCCAAAAATAGGAATTAAAGGAAATGCAGTGTTTAGAGCCGTGGGTTGTGTGCCAGGCTTTGGAAAAGGCTCCTGGTGCCAATGTAAACAGCCCTCACAGCTCCCTTCCACTGCCTCCCCCCGAGCGTTTGTTTAAGCCAACACATTGCTCTGCTAATGGGGAGATAGGCCTTGAAAACACAGCAGCAGCAAATCAGCTCTTCCAGGAGGAATGCGTCCCTGGAAAAGGGAGCACTCGGCCCTGCTGGGATCACCCCGGGGAGCAGGGGGTGCTGGGATCATGGGAATTTCACCCATGTCGTGGAGCAGGTGGAGCTGGTGCTCCTCGTCACTGTTTGATAGCACGTGAGGGTTATGTGGGTGCAAGGACTTTGGACAGAGAGGAAAACTCAGGTTACTGGATGCTGCTTACTGAAAGTGGGGTTTTTCTTATGAGTTTCATTACCCAGCAGCTCAAGGAGGGTCCTGAGGAGCAGCTGTGGGCAGCAAAGCAGGACAAGCCCTCTGCCCAAGGATGTGGCATTTGGGGACAGCTGCAGTGGCTCAAAGCTGCTTTTAGCAGGTGGCTCACAGGAGAGATGTGGGCTTCTACAGGACAGCTTGGGAGCTGGTTTGGGAGCCTCCAGATGGGAGCACAGCTCCCTGCTGGACAGCAGGATGTGTGTCTGATCCTAGAGCTGCTAGGATTTTGTTCCAGGGGTGTGAGTTTGCAGAGCTCAGAACCTGAGCTAATCCCAGCCTTAGCTGGGTTTTTTAAAAAAGTTTTTGGGGCATTTCTCTTCCCCTGTGCCCAGCCTTTACTGTAGTGTGGGCCCTGGGGGATAAAAATATTAGGCCAGTGTGTTTGTGTATTTGGATTGTGGGCCCAATCCTGCTCAATCCTGAATTTCCTTGAAATTCTGTGGGAAATACCGACAAAAATCAAACTTCCCTGGACTGAGGCACTGTTTTCTGGGTCTCTCTGCTGGTTGCTTATGGACAGAGGAAGGCATCTGAGCTCTGGGCTGGCTGGCACATTTGTGTTCAACATCTGCACGAGTTTACAGCTGTATGGGTGTTACTGAGCAGGATCTAACACCAGGAAACCTCTGGATTTCTGGAGTGGATCAATCCACCACAGGCACAAAGAACAGAGGACTTCTGTGCTGGCTTCTGCACTGCCACATTTGCTGTCAACATGGCCAAGTCACCAAATGGTTGGCAGGAGAAAGGCAGTTTTCCAGCTTGCTTCCAGAGCAGAAAGAACTTCTCTCTGATAGCTGAGCTGTGCTTCCAGCAGAGAACAGAATGCTGGGGAGTCAGGAGGTCCCACCCAGTGCTGACCCAGAACTCCAGAGACTGCAGCATTCCCAGCTCAGGGTGCTCCCATCCTGCTCTGGATTCCAGCCTGCCCCACCACGAGCAGCAGCCAGCAGCAATGGTGATGGCAATGTGCTCTGCTGCAAGCACAGAGAAGATAAATGACCGAGTCAGAGCCTCCGATGGAGATGGATCCTGCCCCATCAGAGCAAAGCACTCCGAGCACCGTGTCCGGCCAGTGGCCTTTCCCCTCCAGGGCAGAGGGAGGGACATTTTTGCCTTCCTTCCTGTGAGCCTGTTCTTATTTTTTTCCTTTAATTTCTTTTTTTTATTCTCGTTGAACTCTGCAGAAAGCCTTCAGTGCCCTGTGCCACAGCACTCACCTGTACGGCCGCAGGCTGGTGCTGGAGTGGGCAGACACGGAGGAGACGCTCGAGGCCCTGCGCCGCAAAACCGCCCAGCACTTCCACGGTAAGGTCACCCCTCCTGCCTGGCACTGCCCACCTGGCACAGCTGGGGGCTGGCAGGTACTGTGCTGGAGCCTGAGCATGCAGCAGGAGGCATCCAGGCCAGGGCTTTGTCTGACAGCTCTACCTGTGAGCCTTAACTCCGCGTGCGCCAGCCGTGCCCAGGTGCCGCCTCCCAGCCACAAGGCCTGTGCTCCCTCCCCTGGGTGCTCCTGAGCTGGGGACACGCTCTGCGCATGCAGCACGTGGGTGTAGAACTGTGTGGGGATGGGTTGGGGTGCAGGAGGGACTGCTTGGCTCAGGCCGCCGGGAGTTACAGCTCCGCAGATGACAGCACTGCAGGCTCCTATTGACAGCCATCGACAGGCACAAATGCATTGCTTGGCAAATATTTATGTAGGAAGGGCTCCCCTGGGCTGCAGGGCTAAGCTGGAGATCAATGCTTCTCCTCCTGCATCCCCTCCCAGCTTCCCCTCTCCATCACCACACGCCCCTGGCCCGGGGTTTTAGCAGCAGTTGTGGGGCTGCACATCCTTGCTGAGGGAAGAGCAGTACATCTCAGTTATTGAGTGGTCCTGACTGATCCAGTGATCCCCATGTTCCTGAAATAGTGCCGAGCTGGGAATTCCAGGCTGGGGAAACTGCAGCTTGGTGGTGGCAGGGCTGTGAGGGTGCATGTGCCCACCCAGAGCCCAGCACTGGAGTGGGGACATGTCGTGCATGTGAAGCTCCACCTGGGTGGAGAAAACAGCAGGTGAGATGTTTCAAGCACTCAGTTCTATCTTTCCCCTCTTTCCACTCTGCTCAGTGTAGGGGGAAATAAACAGTCTTGGCTTTAGGGTCCTTGCAGACTCTCACAGATGTGGCTGTGAATTCTGCCACCTCCCCTAGGCTCTGCTTCCCGATTTTTGCCTGCCTTTGCTCCAGCCACCTTGTCTGGGCTCTTCCTCACCGAGCTGGGGCCCTGGGTTGGGCAACAGGAAAAGAATTTTCACATCCCAGCAGGAATGCAGCCCTGGAGCTGAAGTGTCTCCAGGGTCTCAGCTGAGGAAAGCGAGCAAGGCTACCACTGCCCATCTTCAGGGGTGGGAAATAGGATGGAAGCACGATCCCTGCTGTGCTCCAGCCTGTCTCAGGAATATCCAGTGACTCCAGACCTGGCAAAACTGCCAGTGGCTAATCCTGCAGCAGAGTGGGATGTGCCAGGAGGGGCTCTGTGCCAGGAAAGCCAGGCTGGAGCACACCTGTGGGCACCAGGATCTGGCTGGTGCTGGGACCAGGTCTCAGCCTCTCTGTGCCACGCTGGCAGGCTGGAGGATCACGGGCAGGATTCTATTCCCTTGGGAAGTACCTGCTCCTGATTTCAAGGCACCATGGGGTGCCAAGGGCTCCGAGGTAAGGCAGGAGCTGCACCCTGTCCCTTCTGTGGGTGTGCAGAGGGTGATAGTGATAAAGAGAGGAAAACAGGCTGCCACCACTCTGCCTGAAGCCCCCTGGAAGGGGGATGCTCCCTCAGCTTTTCTCCCTGGCGTGGTTAGAGGCTGCTTCTCCCACATGGAGCAGGGATGGAGAGGATGCAGAGCTCACACAGCCAGGCTGACACGGTGCATCTCTTTTCACTGGTGGTACAGACCAGAAACCAGGCTTTTTCCTACTGATCCCCATTTCCCCAAGTCTCTTCTTCGCCCCACAGGGCACAGGGGCAGCTCAGTCATCCCTGTGCTGTTTATCAGTGTCCCATGAGTCCTCCTCTCCCAGCACAGCGTGGGTGAATTGTGAGGGTCTTCCCACACCTGCAGTGGCCAGGTCCCTATCCCGAGCTGGGAATAGGAAAGAACAGCTAATTTTGGGTCTTCAAGCCCCTAGAAACAATCAAGACCAAAGGTCTGGGGTGTCCCCAGCTCGAATGTCAGCCATCATCTTTGTCTTAATATTTCAAAGTCCTGACCTGGGCTGTGGCAGGCATGTCCTACCACTGACTGCTCTCTGCTACAATTACACACCTCATTTCTAGAGACCATTTAGAGAGATTGGGCTTCCAGTTCCAGGTCTCTGCTGTTATTTGTGAAGGAGAGGTCTGGTCTCCCAAATCTTTTCTCCATGCAGGCGTTTGTCATGGCAATCAAGCCACTTCTGAGCCGTCTTTTCAATAGGTCTAATAGATGCAATAAAATGGAATAGGCTTCCTTCCCATTTTGTGTAGTTTTCAGGTCATTCTTTATGGCTTGTTCTGAGGCTTTGTAATGTTCCAGGAGAAAGTGAGGAGCCCAGGAGTGGTCACTGACTGCCACGGGTGGTTTCAGTAATTCTGGCAGGATTGAAGCCACAGCCCAGCCCTGAGGCCTGGGACCTCAGCCCTGCACCCCACGCTGGTTCCCAGCACAGTCTGGGAGAGGTTTAAGGCTTTTTGCTCATTTCTGAGAGTATCAGCTCTTCACCTTGGGCCAGAAGGTTTTTACATTAGAAATAAAAGAAGACACTTTGAGTGTTGTTTGCACCCCACTTGTAATTTGGGGGACCCACTGCTGCAAGGTGCCTGGAGAGCCTGAGGGCTTGGCCAGGGCCAGGCAAGGCTCTGTGCTGCTGTGGATGAACTTGGTGACTGCTAACGTGGGAAGGAGAAGCCAGGGACAGCTTGGCCAACGGTTGTCCCTGGAACCTCTAGTGCAGCCAGTAACCTGGAGCAGGGTTGTGGCAAATGCCACAGCAGGGCAGGGACAGGTGACAAACCCTGCCAGCAGCAGCATCTCAGCCTCAGCATGGGCAGGGGCATCCTCCCTTTGGGAAACAAGGATCACCGATGCTTTGGAAACCAGCAGGGTGGTTTGGCGTTCTGGCTCTTGGACCAAGGGCTCCTGCTGCCCAGCAGCTGAATTTGCCATCCCTG
Organism: Cinclus cinclus; assembly: GCF_963662255.1. Lineage (NCBI taxonomy): Eukaryota > Metazoa > Chordata > Aves > Passeriformes > Cinclidae > Cinclus > Cinclus cinclus. Next base: position 9,860,003 of record NC_085062.1, read on the forward strand.
GGGCAAGGGGCAGCCATGCCCTGTGCAGGAGGAGAGCGCTTCAGGCTCGCCCCTGCACTTCTGCATCCCAAATCAGGGAACCGCCAAGGGCTGGGAGCAGCTCCGTCCCCTTTCCTCCCCAGCTCCATCCTGGAGGAATGGCGAGCTGGGGGAAGGATGGCAAGCACTGCCCATGCCCTCGGCGTGCTCTGCTGTCTCCCGGGAGCCCGGGGCCGTGCAGGGAAGGCGCTGGCTCCCAATCCCACTAAATGACAATGGCCCGTGCTCCGTGCGCTCCGCAGAGCCGCGCTCGGCTCTCCTGCCAGGCCTAACTTGGGCAGCCAGCTGTGCCGGGCCGCTTTTCCTGCTCCTTCCCATCGATCAAAGAATTAAATTGACAGATGGGGAATTTCGCCACGCCGGGAGGGGAAGGAATGACTTGTGGGGGGGTTTGCTAGGGAGGATGGGGAGGGTGGATGAGGAGATGCGTGAGGAGGGGGTTCAGCTGTGGGTGGGGGTAAAGCGGCCGAGCCCCGCTGTGGCTCGTCCCTGGTTATTTACAGTTGTTGCTGGAAGCAGGGGGCTGCCAGGGAAGGCATGGTCCTGATCCTGCCGGCGGGCTGGGAAAGTCTTCCTGCTGCCATCACCTTTCCCAGCTTGCTCCCGCCTCCATCACCTTCTCCATATTGCTCCTCCTTTGGCCACAGACCCCCACGTTTCCTTTTCCCTCACCTCCCAACCGCTAGACTCCCTTTTTTCTCCTTTGTCCTTTCTTTTTTTTTTTTTTTTCCAATTTTTTTTTTTTTTTTTCGAGAGCATCTGTAACTAATGCAAACACATGCCGGAGCCGGAGAGTAAAACCCTGCAGGATTAGCGTGGCATCCGCAACCCTGCCACGTTCTAATCCCATGGTAATCCCCCTCCCGGCCCACCCCGCCGGCTTTGCCCATTGTTTAAAGGAAGCAAATGGGATCGTTAGCGGGCAAACCTTAACCAGCTTGGAGCAGCAGAACGGAAGGAAGTCGAACAAATTCGCTTCCCCACCCTCCTGGGTTTTTATTTTCTCTTCGTTGGACCGGACGGGGATGCTCCTGGGGCTCCCCGTGGCTGAGCTGGTCAATCTGGGGGGGTAGCAGGGGGAATTGCCCTGTCCATGCCATGGCAGGTCCTGCTCTGCTGAGGGATGCTCCCTGTGCACCCAGCATCCCATCTCCAGCTTCTCCTCTGCTGTGCAGGGTGTGCTTGGGAAGGGGTGGCAGGTACAGGACACGCTTCCCACAGTGGATTTGGGAGACGAGACCACATCTGATGCCATTCCAGAGCAGGAGAGCTGGGAGCAGAGTAAAGGAGAGGGAGAACTGCTGAGCTGGCACCTTCCTCTGGGGTGGGTTATCCTTTGTGCCTTTGGGTGATGGGACTGGGAAGAGCTGCTGGAGGGCCTTGGGGTAGCACCTTGGGGCCCCCTGGGCTCCCCTGAGCTCAGTGGGGTGGGTGCTGGGAGGGCAGTGGGGTCCATCAGCACCCTCGTCCCCACAGCCCCCAGGGAGAAGGGAGGTAGGTTCTGGCTCTCTGTCAAGGAATTAATTGAAAAATAAAATCATTAGATGGGAACTCCAGAAATGCAAAATTGTTGGGAGTTGGGGGGGGGGGGATATGTGAGCTTTTGTCAGGTTAATTTCTCCTGTATTGATGTTTTGTGACATTTACTTGTTGTTTATCTCCCGCAGCAGCTGTAATACTAAAAGAAAATGCACAGCTTGTTCCATTTATTTATTTTACACCTTTTCTTTAGTCCTATGGTATGTTTGTTTGTTTGAGAAACCCAGCGAGGCTTTTGATGTCTGAAAGCAGGATTTAAACAGCTGTTCTCCATGTGCTGTGTGTGAGCTGGGGAGCCAGGGGGGGAGAGAGGGCTGTGCCACGGCTCCTGCAGGGAGGGCACTGCTTGCCCAGCATAAAGCAGGATGTCAGCCTCAGATCAGGGACCAAATGGCTTTGTCACCTCAGGTGCTGGGGTTGGGATGTTCCCCCAGGGTTCCCCCCTCTCCTGCCTCCATTGGGGAGGATGTGTGCATGGTGCTGTGTCCCAGGGAGCTGGGCAGTGCCAGGACAGCGCTGTGCTGTGGGGCGGGAGGGACAAAGCAGGGACACGTCCTGCTGAGGTCAGGGATGTGCTGCTGGGATGGAGTGGTCTCAGTGAGGCTGTTAGTGGGGCTGTGTCCTACCAAGAGCCCTGATGAACCCCTGGTTAGGCTTGCAGCCGCTTTTCCATGGGGAAATTGTGAATTCCACTGTGAACTGGGGTCAGCAGGAAGGGTTGGCATCACCATGACCTGTTTGGATGTTGTTTGCTCCCAGCCAGTGAACTAAAGCACTGGTGGGGAGGTATTGGAATCCCAGGACCTGCCTGGAAAGGAAAAGTAGATGGTACTTGATGACCTTCACCTGGAAGGGTATCCTACCACCTCCAGCCCCTCCCAAGGTATATCCCAAGTTGTAATTTTTGCTTTTCATCTTCCCCTCTTTGCTCCCATCTGGGCCTGGACAGACTCCCCGAAGAAGAGAAAACGATCAGAGATTTTGAATGAAATCATGGAGCACCTGGAAGAGGAGAACAATAACAAAGATGAGGACATCTAACAGCTGCCTGGGGTCTGGTGAGGTGGGTACTGGGGCTGGGGTGGGCACAGCTGGCCCTTAAGGACACAGTGTCCTGGCTTGCGGTGGGGTTGGCAACACCAGGGGCAAGAGAAAGTGGAATTCCAAAGGCTCAGCAACCTCCAAGCAAGGATGCCACCCTTTGCCCCTCCCTCCTGTGACCCCACAGGCTCCTGGCTGTGGTCCCAGGGGTTACAGCCCAGATTTGGGCTCAGTTTGGGCCCCATGTTGAAGTGAGTGCATGCCCTGGCTACATTCTGTGTGCTCCCCTGGCTGTTGGCATCCCCCCCAGGGGAAGGCAGCAGAATTTCTGCTGCATCAGAAATTGCTGTCAGGGTATGAATTGTCCCTCCCTGTGGCTGGGGGAGAATGGATTGGCTGCCAAAAAATCCAAGTCCCTGTTTGGACACCAACCTGCAGCTGTCACCATGTCACAGATAGTTTGGCAAGGGCCTTTTACCTGTCAGCACCAAAAACTCCACGGCTTCTCTCCCTCCAAAAGTACCACACCCCGAGGTGCCATCACTCCTCCTTGGTGTGTCTTGGGGTAGCGTCTCAAGGCTGGAAAATACGGGATGGCAGGAGGGAGCCAGGATGAAATGGCTCCCTGAGGTCAAGCCCTGCAGTCCTGTCAGCCCCTCTCATCTTTTCGAGACCCCTGAGCTCATCTCACCCTGTGTGGGTTCAGGAGAGGTGAGATGAGCTCATGGTGTCCTTTGTGTGAGTTTGTGGTCAGTGGAAACCCTGGGGATCTGCTAAGAGCCCTGTTCACAGCATCTGAGCCATGCAGGGAGTGCCAGGGTTTTGGGGTAACATCTGTCCAGCTGTGCTTTTGGGGATCCTCCAGGTGTGTGTGCTGTGAACTCCTGTCCAGGGTGGAGCTGGGCAGGGCTGGAGCAGCACTGGAGAGACAGGACCCATGGTGCTGCTCACAGCCCAGCCCTTTGCTTACAGACAGGTCCTGTCCCAGCTGTTCTGCAAAATTCCCAAGAACAGGGCTCAGCACTGAGGCTGCAGTCCCAGGCTGAGCTCCTGCTCAAGGACCAGAGGTGTCACAGCCCTTGCTGGTCCCCCAAACTGTGCTGCACCTCCAGAGCCCTGCACTGAGAAGCTTCCCAAAGCCAACAGCAGAGACTCCTGCCAGGACCTGGGAGTGCTGGCTCAGGGGATGGACCAAAATTGAGGGATACCCCTTTGGGATGTCTCAGGGTTGGGGTGTAAAACCCTCTTCCTGTGCAGCAGGTGGGGAAACTGAGGCACAGGTGCAGAAGCAGCGCTGTCAGAGGGGGTGGCAGTGTCACCTGAAGTGGTGACAAGCTTTATTCCCCTTTTTCTGCTTGGCATTGGTGAGTTGCTTTCCTGTCCCTGTTCCCCACTGCCTTCACCACCTGCTCCTCCACTGGCACAGCTCTGACCAGGGCGTCACGGCAGGGAAACTCCAGCCTTGGCTAAATTCAGTTTAATCCTGCAGGGATGTTTGTCCATGCTGGCTGTGCAGGACCAGCCCATGTCCAGCACAGAGGACAGAGAAGCCAGGCAGGGTCCCCTCCAGGGACGTGCATCACCCAGCACGTGATTTCAGCAAAGCTCTGCAGCCTTGCAGGTTGGGCTTGGATTTTCCTGTGGGGGTTTTTTTTTTCCCTTTTTTCTTTCTTTTTTTTTTTTTTTTTTTTGGTTGTTTTTTTTCCCTCTTTCCCTTCATTGTCTTTTGTGGCAGGGCAGGTTTCTTGCTGAGTGTCTCTGAGGTCTGCAGCGGCGACGAAAAGGATTAGCACAAGCAGAGCATGTAGGCTTTAGAGAACAGAGCAGAGTTTGGTTTCAACATCTAATTCAATTTGTTCTGCCGAGATTGAAATATGAAATGGTTGCCAGTCAAACGTTCAAAGGGGGAGGAGGGAGGAAAGAAGAGAGGGAGCCTTCTCAAATTTAAATTTTAATGAAAATTAATTTAACCCTTTGATATGTTTTAAAACATGTTATTTCCCAGGCTGGGAACAGGCTGGAAAACATTCATGAGGGGTTTTTTTTCCCCCTGTACCTTCAAACATAATGAAGATTTTCTTTTTCCCTTAATGATACTTATCTTATGGAGCAGTTTGACATTGGTTAATTTTTCAGGCAATTTGGTATCAAGGAAATCTGTTTGATGTGAGCAGGGGGGGGCTGTGTGTGTGTACACAGATACATATGTGCCTGGACATTATTCATGGAAGTGCTGATCACAGCTCTGGAGAACAGTTGGAGTTAATTCCTGCTCCACTTCTTTCTTACGTATTGAGAATCCCACACATTGCACCCCTAAAATTACAGCAGGAATTTTCTAAAACCGAGCATACACCTGAATTAAAATGATCACTTAAGTAGGTCTGCAGAAATTCAGCACTCCTCACTGGCTGTTTTCTTTTTTCCCCTTGATCTGAAGCAATCCTAATGATAAAAGAATGCAAACTCTCTTACCTGTCCACAGAGCTAAAGCAGGGAACAGCCTCCCCCTGGTCCTTAACCTCAGCAGTGCTGCTGCAATGCTCTCGTTTGCTTTGGGAGGAGGAATAGTTGCTTTTCTGTCATTCAGGAAGGTTTTGTCTGTCCCAAATGACTGGACACTGATGGCTGTAACTGGGCTGGGATGAGCTGTAGCCCTGTCCCCTTGTTTTGCTGGTTCTTGACATGCCAGGGTCGGTGTCACCCGTGTGTGCCTGTCACCCCTGTGCTCCCAGGGCAGAGCTGGGCACAGGGTGGGGGTGATGCCCATCTGGGTGTTCTTTTTGGGGTGCAAGTGCTGTAGCCAGGCTGTGCTGGTGGCAGAGAAGATGAACAGCTCCAAGCCAGAGTCATGCATCAGGCTTGGCTGTGAAGGTGAGGGCTGGGGTACAGCCACCCCTGATGGGCTCTGGGGTTCACTGGGCTGTGCTCAGCCTCTGCAGAGAGCTCACACCAGTGCTTTGCACTCAGTTCTGCCTGCTGGGATATGGTGCAGGGTCCCTGGAGGGGTGAAGCCCACTGCCTTGGCCAGTGGACTTCTGTCAGGTTGTGATAGCTTCATCCAGGGAGAGACCCCAGCGAGCTGGACAAGAGCAGGAGCTGCTGCAGCTGCTCCCCAGGCTCGCAGCAGATCCCCCTCCCCAGGGCCAGCTCTGCAATTGGATTAGGATATTATTCAAATGCAGCTTTTTTTGCTGAATGAGAGGGTTAAGGGGTTTGAATGTAGAAGCAGCTCTCCCTCATTGCTGCCTGTTGCCAGAGGCCCATGTGGGCTTTTATCTCCTTATGGGGACAGCTGGCAAAGCAAGGCAAGGCACAGAGCATCTGCAGGGAGCCTGGGTTTGCTGGGCACTGCCAGCCCCTCTGCTGTGCCCTGTGGGTGCCCAAAGTGACCCATCCCCTTTGGAAAACTCCTGATCACCATCTGAGTTTTCCTCCCTGACCTATAGGAAGAAGGCAGGAGAGCTGGCAGGGACAGGCAGCATCCATGAGCTCTCGGTGGTTTCTTTTCATCACCACTGCACAATTCAGGAAATTCCTGCCCACAATTCAGGAATTCCTGCTCTTCTCATCCATTCAGTCCCATCTTGCCTGAGCTTCCTCCCAAGTTCATCCCATGGAATGAGGTCTGGGAAGCACTTGAGGGCCAAGCAAGCATCATAAATGCTGTTCACCCACCCTTTGGCAGTGCTGCAGGCAGATCTTGCATCCCCTGTGTCCTGCCTGCTGCTTTCCAGCCCAGCTGCTGACTCCAGGAACTCTGGAATCTCCAGAGCGAGGTTCAGGTTGGACTTCAGGAAGAATTTGCAAATGCAGATTGAGAGGGTTGACTTGATTGCCGGCTGGGAGATCTGGGGAGCTTCTCTTTCATCACAGAATCCCAGGAGAAGCTGAGTTGGAAGGGACCAATATTCCAACACATCTGGACTTTACCCTGGGTCACAGCACCACCAGTGTTTGGCACCACATTCCAGCTTCCAGCAGCACATTCCAGCATCCACCAGCACCTTCCTCAGCAGGAGGAGAAGGAGGCAGTGTGCAGCTTCCCTGACTGAGGCACCCTGCCTCCTGTTTTCCCTAAATATATGCATTGGAGAGGAAGAGAAATCGCATGGCCGGGCTTGAGATCTCAGCCTTCGCCAGCCATGAATAATAATCAGGCTCAGTAATTCACAGTAAATAGGGATCCAAATTGGCTAATCAGGGAGGCTTTCACCCCAAACTGGAGCTGGGAAGGGAGGCAGAGCACGGCAGACGGGGGTGTGCAGGGTGTGACCTGAATCGGTGACAAAGGGGAAGTGGGGCCAGCACAGGAGCAGGGAGGTGGGAAGGATCCTGGAGAAGGGAGTGTCCTCTCCTGGGAGCTGCAGGAGCACAGTCCCTATGTTCCACAGGCCATAATTAGCGCCATGTCATTAGGTTTGTGTCTGGTCCAGCCCCAGGATCATGGTGGGCTGCTGGGGATGAGTGTGGACCAGGGGAGTACAGAGCCAGCGTCACCACGTCCCCACATGTGGCATCATCCCCAGCTCAGGGTTTAGCAAAGCTGCTGGGGCAGACTGGGAGGGCAGTAAGGGCTGTGGTGTGTGTCAGGAGAGGTGATCTGGGGAGAAAAAGGTTTTCTTTGTGTTCCCTCAGCTAAAATTTGGTATTTTCTGGTTAATTTTCTCCTGCAAGAGCGAGCAGGGCAGTGGTAGGAGCTGTGTTCAGGTGCAGTGGGGAGGGGCTGGGGGTCTTCATCTGCCAGCAGCAGGCTCTGACAGGGAGGAAATCCCATGGACACCCCCTGTGAGCAGGGAATGGCTCCCAAGTGCCCAGCACTGGACAGAGCAGTGACAGGCAAAATCCTTCCCTGCTGCTTCCCAGCAAATACTCTTCCAGCAGCATCTGAAGGCACTGTTAGTTCAAGTGAAGATAAAACCATGGGAAAACCCCTCAGCCCATGATTTGGGCTATTTAAGTATGTGGAGTGTGAGCTGGAAGTGCAGTTGATGAGGAGCTGGAGGAAGGCTGCCCCTGCAAGGTGTTTTGCAGCAAAATGCTAAATGACTTTTGAAACTGAGGAGGAACCTCTAGCCACGTTCCCAGTGCCCTCAGCTCCCCTGTGCAGGGCAGCACAGTGGCTGGACAGCACCAGCCTCCTCCTTTGGCACCAGCCTCCTCCTTTGGCACCAGCCTCCTCCTTTTGCAGCTCTCCCAGCCCTGGGAGAGGAATGGCTCTGCACTCAGATAAACCACAGCAGCTCTGTCCATTGCTCTCCTGCCCTTTCTTTCCCTTTCCTCAGCTCTCCCCTCCCCACACCACGGGGTTAAGAACACTCAGGAAATTCAGCACACTGGGAGGGATGGAGAAAACACCTCCTTTAGCTTCCTTTCCTCTGGGACTTGGGTTCTTGAAGTGGAAGGGGGTTTGGGATGTGATTGCTTTTCCTTGGGGTGTGATGGGTGCTGTTTGATGTCTCAGCACCTCAGAGCTGTTGGTCAGAACCTCCCCATCCTCTCCCTACAGCTTCAGTGATCCCTCACAGCCCAAAACTGGAGGTGGGTTGTAGCAGGAGTAGTAAGGACAGCTTTATAAGCCAGGAGGGATGGAGACAAAAGCAGGTTCCTGACTCTCCCAGACTTGGTGACCCCAAATCTTTTTGGAGATAAGTGTAGCTCCTGTTAGGAGCCATCCCCCTGATGCTGCTGGGACTGAGAAATCCAGGGCTTTTCTATTTCACCAGCTTAGAAACCAGACCACAGAAGGCAAAAAAAATCTCTCCAGGAGAGATCTGGGGCTAGGCAGCCATCCCCTCAGAGCCATCCTCTGCTCCCAAAACCTGGCAGCAAAGCCCAGGCTTAACCTCAGCCTCAGCAAGGCTGAGCCCACAGTGGAGCTTTGCACCTGGCTGGGACAGGGATCTCCTCTGGTGTTTTGGGCAAAGCATTAATTTTTGCATTTAGTAGTCCGGTGATGTAGAAAACTTTGGAATTTCTTTTCTACCCCAGGCTCTGGGAGGGTGTGTGGGCTCAGCCTGAGGTGGATCCCCCTCCAGCCCAGGGCTGGGAGTGTCCTGCTGGATCTGAATTAACCTGGGTTTTTCAACAGAGCCACCACAGGCAGGGACAACCCATGGGGTTGCTTTGGTGGCCCCAAAGGCTCTGTGGTACACAGTGGGGAGGCAGGAACAGTCAGGTTGCAGGCAGGAGCTGCTTTAAATCCATTTTCAGCCCAGCCCAGCGTGTCAGCCCCAGGAAACAGCAGCACGGACTGTCCCAGGAGCAATTCCAACCACGGGGCAGAACTGGTGCAGGGCTGCAGAGACATCAGCCAGGGGGTACAGCCCATTCTGTCCCCCAGCCAGATAAACAGGACAGGCACATCAGCCCAGGCAGGAGCTCCTCCCGCCAGAGATCAGGACTGAAAATCAAAACCTGGCAAGTTCCTTCTTTAAATTTAAAAAATGAGAAACCAATTCAACGCAGTGTGGTTTCAGCTGGGGGTCTGCAGGCCTGGGTGGCAGCAGGAGGGGCCACAGCAGGCAGGAGCCTTGGACTTCGTTAGGATTCAGCCGTTGGATCTCTCCTTTCCCTCTGATGGCTGAGTGTGATTGACACTTACAAATTACCCAGCCAAAAGTGTCGAGTCTTTGACCCCTGAGTAACATCTTTGGCAAGCCTGAGATTTGCCAGCATTTTGTCATCTAATTACTACAAATCCCTTGAAAATTCACTGGCTGGTGAATTTTTAATGCGGGACAATTTCAATGTGATGCATCGCCCAGATGGGCACGCGCGGGCTCCTTCCCTCTCCCCCCGCCGCCGCTTCCCTGCCCTTTCTTCTCCTGCTTCCCTCCTTTCCTTGCTCCTCTTCCTCCCCCCGTCCCATTCCTTATCTCCCTCCTGCCTCTGTGCATCCCTGTCCATGGGAGTGCCCCGGGATCTCAGCTCCTCCTGGGCTCTCCATCCCAGCTCCGTGTATCCCCCCCCCCCAGCCCGGCTCACGTCCCCTCTCTGCCTTGCTGAGGGAGCTGCTACATGGAATTTATTTTTTTTTTCCACCTTCTTAGGTCTCTAGCTGATGGATAGAGCCAGGAGAAGCCTCCATGAGGAGCGAGCCCACTTGTTGCCAGTAGAGTCCACTCATCCTGTGAACCCAAGGGCTGATTTATGCCTTGTGTCCAGGTCCTGGAATTCCCAGCTTTTGAAACAGACTTTAAATTCAGAGAGGAAGGAAAACCCTTGTCTGCTGGCAGCTCCTGAGCATCACCTTAAATCCGGGCAGGGAGTGATTCCCTTCATCTCAGCCCAACCTGTGAGAAGAGGAACCTGGAGCAATGGACACTTCCCTGCTGACCTGGGGACTCTGACAGAGCCTGCCCCTTAATGTCTGAATTAAATAATTCCTGTACATTAAAACCCACATTCTGTACTTTAAAAAACATATTTTTAGTTTCCCAAACTGAGCCACGTCTGGGTTTTGTGTGGATTTGTTTCTTCTCCACAGCCAGGTAGATTTTTGGGGCTGATGGGGAGATAAGAGCATTTTAGGAGGGAGGCCTGGGTTTGCCAGGCTCAGCTTTGTGCCTGTGTCATTTCTGTCCCCGCTCCCAGGCAGTCGCCTCCCGACTCTCCCTTCCCAGCTTTCAAAGGGAAAGAGGCTTTGCTTTTCAACCAGGGTACTGCTTTACATATGTAGGCAGCTGATAAAGTATTTTCACTTCGCCCCTTTCCCCTCTGGGAATCGCTGTCTTACGGCAAAACTGTTTTGTCTGACAAGGGCTGCAACAGATTACACGTGTTGGCTGCAAACACAGGGCCTTTTTTTGCCCCCCTTCCCCCCCAGCACCTTTTTTTTTTTTCTTTAAAAAAAATAAATCTCTATCTCTGCAGTGCCAGGAGGAGCTCTGCCTTTTGCCTCGAGCCCCCGGGAGCAGCCCCGTGTTGGGATCTGCTGGTGGCACCAGACCCCCTGCCTGGTGCCTCTGGCCAGACTGGTTTTCTCACTGAGGTTAATTTGAGCCTGAATCCATGAAAATGCCACTGATTCCGTCAGGGCTGAGCACTTCAGATGGGCTGGCTCGGGGCTTGAGGTGGGAGATTTTAGGACCAAAAATGCTGTGCCCACAGCACCCCTGGGGGACTCAGAGTGATGCCCTCGTGCTGCTGAGGGCCAAGCTCCCAGTGTCACTGACAGCCACGGCAGGGAGCCACATTTGATCAACTGAGCAGCTCAGGGACATCCAGGACACCCCTTCCCAGCCCATGGGCCAAGGGTTTCTCCCCTCTCTAGCTGGATGCAAGCTGGGATAGGTTTACAATTTGCTTTTCAGATTGTCTTTTCAGGCACTGAAAACCTTAAAACCCTCAGGTGGCACCAGCAGGAGGTGAGCAGAGCTGAGAAATCCCTATCCAGGTTTGGCCCTTGGCTCTGTCTCCTGAGCTGCCCCTTCCAAAAACTGCCCCTTGTCCTCCCAGCAGCCCTGGCACCTGGAGGGAAGGGCTGGGAGAAGGTGGGGTTAAACACCAGGGATGAAGGGAACACCAGGATTCAAGGATGTTTCACTTCTCAGAAGCTGCACACCAGGGCTGAGACGTACCCAGATTTCAGAGGGGGAAAAGTGAGGACACTGCAGTGCCTTGGAATGGGCACCCAAAACTCAGGGTGCCAGAGGGGAGTTTGGAGAAGAGGAGCCTTGGGATTGGGGCAGCTCATCACCAACTCAACCAGGCAGTGCCTTGGCTGCTTTAAAGGGGAACCACAAAAAGTTTAGTGATGGGTTTGAAGGATTAGGACCTGGAGTCACCTCAGGGTGCCTGGGAGTATCCAGCAGTGCCAGCAGCTCTCCCTGTGCCACCACTGATGGACACGGGGCTGCTCCCAGAGCCCTCAGGGGACCCCAGCTCTGAGCAGACTTGGGACTCATTCCTGAGCTGTGACCACCGAGGATGCTCAGACCCAGGGAGAATCTCAAGCCCTGGATCCACCCAGCCTGAGGGGATTTCACTGACATTCCTGTGGGGTCATTCCTCAGCAGCACAGTCTGGCTCTGGGCACCTTGTGCTGGGAATTTCCACACCCGAGGATATCCAGAAGTGATGTGAGTCTTTACCTGCTCTTTTCCAAATTTTCCCTTTTTTCCCCTCCATTTTCACTGCTTCACTCAAGAAATCCCATTAAAGCAACAGGTCTGGGCCCAGGGAATGCTTTGCTTGCCCCGAGTTGTTCGTGGAGATAATTAACTGTGTGTTCTCATCTGAAACCTGTCATGGCAGCGCTGAGCCAGGGCAGCCCAGGGCTGTGCCATCCGTGGGGGATGGACTGGGAGAACCACAGGTGGAAAACACAGGAGGAACCAGCTGGGAGCGACCCTCCTTGGGCTGCCTCTTCTCTTGGTGTGTACTTGTCCCTCAGCCCAGGCCATCCAGTTCTGGGGACATCCTTTGTGCCCTTTTCCAGCTTCTCCATGCCCCACCAGAGCCTGGCATGGGCACTGCATCCTCCCCTGCCCATCTGGGTGCAGCTCTGGTCTATCCCGTGGTCCTTTCCCATCTTTTCCCAAGGATTCCTGCCTCTCAGGCTCCCGTGACTTCACCCCACTCCTGTTCCTTGCAGAGCCGGGTCTGACACTGCCCCGGGCAGCCAGGGGAACACGGGGGATCCATCAGCCCAGGGCACTGCCAGCTCCAGGTGTGACACTGCTGCTCTGAACAGGGCCACCCACACCCCAACAGCTCCCCAGGCTCTCCCCAAGGCTGGAAACACCCTGGTGCCCCTGGCACTCCGTGAACCCCCTGCTCCCGTCGTGCCTGGGTGAGGAAGAAGTAATTAGTGCTGCTCGCTCCAGCGGGCAATGCCCAAATGTCAGGGAATAGCCAAGTTACTGAGACTTGGTTTTACTCCCTGATTGCTCCCAGAGTTTGTGGGGCAGGGGAGGAAATTTTGGGGAGTGACTCCAGCCCCAAAGCACCGGGAAAAGTCCCTCCCCCTGGGTGTGCTGCCCATCTGCTGCCTGCCTCAGTTTCCCTTCCATCTCCTCTCTCAGGGACCCATCACATCCTCCGTGGGGAAAATCACAGGGTTATGTGATGGGGGGGCCAGGTCCTGCCCTGGGGGGTGCAAGGTATTAATGCCCAGGATCCCTGGTTTCAGCAGCTGGGGTGGGCCAGGGTGGCTCAGCAGCCAGGGAAAACCTTCTGCTCCCATTTAGAGCTTCAAATCACATCACCTGGGGTGAGCTGCCCTTGCTTGGGTGCCCACCCAAGTGCTCTCACACTCCCAGAGTTGGGTGCTCCAGGCTGTGGGCAGGTTTTTGGGGCACAGGCAGGCAGAGGGTCCTGCAGCAGGACCGTGCTGCAGCCCGCTTCCCATCCCTGCACTGAGCAGGAGAGGGAGAGAGCGGGAGAAAGCGGGAGGGAAAGGACGTGTCAAATCAATCATATTTAAACAAAAGCCTCTTCAGCCCAAGGGCCCTTTTAAAAGCTGCTTATTTAATTAAAAGTCCCATTTTCCATATTTATGGCCCTTATTCAGTTAAATATTAACCGCCTGGGCCAGGGCTGGTTTATTCTTTGGGAAGAGGCAGAGTTGGGAGGTTCATTAGGGGTTTATCCGGCAGATGGATGGATGGAGGTATGGAGGGATGTGGGACAGCTCATGTGGGCTCGTGATGGTGCCTGGGGACTGGGGGGATGACACCAGCACTGCCCTGTCACCTTCCAGCAGGACAAAGGGTTAAAAACAGGGGAATTGGAGCTGTTGGGATGGTGTGGGAGATGAGCTCCTGCAGGAAACCACCCGGAACCCAACACCAGGCACAGGTTATGTGCCCAGCTCCGCTAAGTTGTGGCAGAATAACCATAAAAGCACCTCAGTTTTTCCCTGGGGTCACGGGTTCCTGGCCAAACCCTTGCCAGGGCTGCTTTCCCCCAGGATATTATTCCCAGCAGCGTGTTCAGAGCACGGCTGTGCCAGACCCGGCTCTGCTGGGCTTTGACATCTCAGGGCTGGGCAAGACCTCACTGAAGGTTCATCTGTGGTGTCACTGCTCCAGGCTGGCCCTTGGGACCTGGGAACGAGCACTTCTGGGGGGGTCCTTGGAGTCACGGAGGGAGCCAGAGCCGCTCAGCTGTCTGCAGTGAGTCGGGGTGGCTCCAGAAGATGGGGGAATGAGGAGAAGCTGGAGTTTATGTTTGGGTTGGAAGGGACCTTCCCTACCATGGAAGGGGGGAAGGGAAAACCACGGAGCAGAGGAGCAGCCGTGCTCCAGAAGGTGTCCATAGGGTCAGTCCCTCACCTGGCTGTGCCCCGGTGCTCACCTTGCCACGGGGCAGAGGGGAAGCCCTGGCCGGAGGAGCTGCAGTGTCCCCTCAGGGCTGGATCCTGCAGGACACCCTGAGCTCTGGATGTGCTGGGAGATGCCCCGTGAAAGCTGCAGAAGAGTGGAGCTCACCCGGCCAGACCAAAACATTACTCTGAGCTCTGCCCACCCTTCTCCCCTCCGTGTTTTGGGAGGCAGCAAGCAGCCCCGCGCAGCTCCACTCCCTGCATGGCAGCGAGAGCAGCGGGGGTGACGGGAGCATCACCTCCATCCCCGCGCGGTCCACACAAAGCCAGCCCTCCTTTTCCCTTCCATCCTGAATAACGGGACACGGAGCACGCAGGCGGCAGAGCCCGCGGGGAGCCTGCCTTGGAAGGGCAGGGAATGAAACGGAGCCGGTGATTTCCTCCGGGGAGCGGGGCACGGACGGGAGTGGGGGTTGGCTGGCGGGGAGGGGGGGTGCTGGCAGGAGAGGGAGAGACACCGGGTTATCAGAGAAGTGTGAAGACAATAATGCAATCTGACATTTCTGAAATGAGACCCCCCGGTTGCCCTGGCAACGGCTCACGTGGGACCAGCTCCCGGGAGACGGCTCCGAGATGTGCTATAAATGATGTTTGATTAGAATTTAAATCATTTAGGCGGAGAGAAGATAGGCCTTTTGTCAGCGCGGGGACCCGCGGGGGTCACCCACCCGGCAGCTGCCAGCGTGGGGACCGGGCCGAGGGTGACCCCGGGCTGGATCCTGCCCCTGTCCCTGCGGACCCTTCCGAGGGACGAGAGGGAGCTGCTGGCCGCAGCAAACACGGCACGGGAGGAGCACGGTGCCTCTGAGCCCTGCGAACGGCCCTGGCATCTGGGCATTGTCACCTGAGCTTCGCTCTGTCCCCAGCTGGGGCAAAGCCACCAAAACGCTGCCGTGGCTTCTGCCAGCTGAGAGCCTTGGCTTTTTCCGTGCTCTAATTGAGATGGTGACGCTTCAGAATTAATTCTGCCTCCCTGAAAGTTTCCTTCAGGTGCAGGGAATGCAGCATGGTGTCACCTCCCAGGGGAGAGCCCTTCCCAGGCTGCCTCCAGGGATGTGTCCAGGTTTTCCCCAGCACCCCCAAACCACGGCCTGGGGAATTCTCCAGCATCCAGAGCTGCTTGGGGGCAGGAATTTTGCTGGACAGCAATCCCCTGAGCATTCCTTGCTCTTCCCAGCTCCCTGGCACGCACAGCGAAACCGTTTTTTTGCTGAACAAAGCCTTCCTTGGGATGAAATACATTCCCGTGGCTCCGGGGGCTCGGAGGACTGCCCGCACGGGGGTCAGCAGCCGTGGTTGATGTTCCTGCCGTGCCCAAAGTGCAGCTGCTGGGCTGTGGGGTGAGGGCTGCAGGTAACGAGTGCAGGGCATCCTCAGTTCGGGGCTTGGCTGCAGCACAACGGGGTTGGGGTCACTCCGGTGCTGATGAGCACAGCACCCCAGTCAGCCCAGTTGTCACCGCCCAGTTCAGTAACAGGATGACTTAAAGGCATCTGGACATTCTTCTGAGGTCTCATGGGTGGTGGCACCATCAGACCCCTTTTGGGGAAGCTTTGAGAAGCTGTTTATTTGCTTTAATATCAACCAGCCCAGGCCCTGGGCTGAGACTGAGTGAGGAACAGAAGTGCCTGGTTCCCCAGCTGGTGGGAGAATGGTGTTAGAAGCAAACCAGCAACAGGCATTCTTTTCCTGGGAAATTTTAAAATTCCTTCCTCTTTAATGCCATGATTTAGATCCAATGAATCTTTAGAGCTTGCTTTTCAACTCCCCAAAAATGCCATCTGATCATGAAATTACAGCTAAACTAATAAGTCTCAACAAATATTAATCTAATGAATTTAGCTTCTTTCTGTTTGTGGACCAGCAAGGAGGAGAATTGCAATGTTCTCATATGTATTAATTATGTGAATGCATTCAACAAACCTTTCCTGACTGCTCTGAGTGGGAACCTTGGTCATGAATATTCTGAATTTTGTTTTGTGGTTGTGACCACCCTGTACATTCAACTGTTGGTTTGTGGGGCAAGAATTCAACTGAGGGGAGCCTGGATCTTAAAACCATTAAATGGTTTGTGTTGGGAGGACCTGGAAGCTCATCTCACCCCACCCCTTGTGGTGGGCAAGGACACCTTCCCACCTTTGGAGCAGGTTGCTCCAAACCCATCCAGCCTGACCTTGTCTTGCAGGCTCTGAGCTTTGCTGTAGAATTTCTTTACTTCAAATGGACTCTCTGAGTGTCTGCAGGATGAACTGGGTGGAAGGAGAAGACTTGAGTGATGCAGGTTCTGGACGTGTACATGTTTTGGGATGCACAGGGCTAGGCTTGGGGGCTGGAAGAGGCTCCTGGACACCTTTGGGTGGTTTTGGTGGGAATCTCCACGACTATAGAATCACTGGTGAGCGTCTGTGGTACCTCCAGCCTGGTCTGGGGTGCTGCACTGGGATTTATTGACAGATGTCGTATTTGGAGTGGTGGTAACTTTTCCTTCAGGGAGAACTCAGCTCTCATCTGGGCAGGGCAGTGTTGGGGCTGCTCCCCAAACCACCCCAGCAAGCTCTGCCAGCCCAAAGCCACTGCTCCTGTGCCTGTGTGTGGCTGCAGAGCCAGCCCAGCTCAGGGCTTCAGGGCTCACACAGGACCAGAGGAACCTGCTCAGCTGGAGCCCTCCTTTCATAGCTCTGCCGCTGGAAATGGGTTTTGGAGCAGGAGACTCCCTGGGCAAGGTCCCTGCCTGCTTCCAGTCAGAGAGGGTTTGGGGGCTGGATTTTCCTCCTGCAGCTCGTGCTTTGGGATATGGGCACCCCCAGTTTGGGGAGAGGGGCTGAGAGAGCTCTGCAGGCAGGTAAGGTGTGTTCAGAGGGGCCGTGCAGGGCTGGCTTGGGGCTCCACTGAAGCTCTGGCAGTGACACCTTGTTAATTGACACGAGCTGGAAGTGCAAAGCCAGCACAGGAACAGGCTTGTCATTGCCTGGGAAGGTGTCCTGCAGCTCGCCAGGGACAGAATTTGTTACTCCTGCGTGGGGCCAGGAGGAAAAAGCAACGGGGTTTGTTCCAGATCAGAAGTGAATTAAGTACGACCTCCACCTGATCCACCTCCAGGCTTTGTGCCACTTCACAGAAGTGCAGAACTGCTTGTTGTGGTGGTTGTTCTCTAGCAGCACTCTGCTTTTGGGGCTCACCCTGCACACACAGGCCATGGGGACAATTCCATGGGTGCCACCTGCACCAGCTCCTGCGTCCTGGATGCTGATCCCTGGCAGACCATTAAGGAGCTGAAGCGGCCCAAGGTAATAAAGACTGATCCGGAACGGACATAAAACTCAATATATGGCTGTGTCTGATTAAAGACAAATTATTTTTGGCAAATATTAATGTTCCAGCAGGAGTAGCACAGCAGCCACTTCAGCACTCCTGGGAACATCTCTTTATTTCCTTCCAGCTTTTCAGTTTGATGTTTGAAATACCCACCCAGGACTGGTGTATCCTTCTGGGGACAAGGACAGGGAGAGGCAGCCCTTGTCACCTCCCTGGCACCAGCTGCTCCCTTTTCCCTGCCTGGAAGTGTGGGGAAGAGCTGTATTTGCACCTCAGCTGAGGTCTGCAGCACCTGGCTGGGTGTGGAGAGGGTTTTCCCACTGGGAAAATACCTGTGCAGGGAGCTGAGAAGGTCAGTGCTTTTGTTTTTATCACAAACCTCCTGGCAACGGAAAGGGGAGCTTGTGAGTGTGGTGACCTTGGGAAAAGCTGATCCTTGGGAAGGGTCATGGTTGGTTGAGGGATAGTGCAAACACTGGTTTGCACTAGAGAAACCTGGAGAGGAACTGGTGATAAAGGTCTGGAGTGACAGGACAAGGGGGAATGGCCCTAAACTGACAGGGGATGGGGTTAGGTTGGATGTTGGGAAGGAATTCCTTGCTGTGAGGGTGGGCAGGCCCTGGCACAGGTGCCCAGATTTGCTGTGGCTGCCCCTGGATCCCTGGCAGTGTCCAAGGCCAGGAGCAGCCTGGGACAGTGGAAGGCATCCCTGTCCATGGCAGGGATGGAATGGCATGAGCTTGAAAGTCCCTTCCAACCCAAACCATGCCATGATTTCTGAGCCCCATATCTGCAAACATCCCTGGCAGAGACGAGAGATCCCAGCTCAGGTTCTGGGAAGGCTTTGAGCAAAGCACAGAGCCAAGAGCTGCTGCTGGGGCCAGCGCCTGGCAGCACCTCTGTGTGCCTGGACCATCTCTGAAGCACTGCAGCCTGTGACCTCCTTGTGACCAGGACATCTCCAGCCGAGGAAGAGCCATCCTCCCCCTTTGTCTGGCTGCTCACAGCCGTGGCTCTGGCTGATGGCAGAGGGAGGGAGGGGGGGACAGGCGCCAGGAAGGCCGGGACACTCGGGAGCAGCTCCTCTCACTGATCGAAGCTCTTCTGCTCCCGGTGTTTCCCTTCTAGGTGCCCATTTCCCAAAGCGTGCCCGTGCTTAACCCTTCCCATATCCCAACCACTGTAGGATCCACCTCCTGAAGTCGCCTGATTTTTATCTTTTCTCTCTTTTGTTTAAATATTTTCTTTATCTCTAGACATTTGATGCTTCCCCTCGTGCTAATGCAGGCATCTTCCATCACCAGAACGCCTCCGGGGTAGGAGCAAAAGGCATCGATAGCTCTGCAGCCTGTCAGGAGCGCCGGGAGCAGGGACAGCGGGACACCGGGAGCAGATGGGGACGCTCCCCCTCCGTCACCCTCGCCAGCAGCGGCTCCAGCCACTTGGTGCCTCTCGGCTCACCCACCCTCTGATCCCCTCGGCGCTGCAATTCCTCCTCTTTTCACCTTTTTCCTTGGAATATCTCCGCGTCCCGGCCCTGGTTGCTGCCCAGCTGTGCGAGCCTTTTGCTCCAGCCCTTTGGCTCGTGAATATTGAGGCAGGGAGCCCAGGTTCGGGCTGGCTGGTGCTGGAAGAGCCCCCCTGACGGTCCCGGTGTCCTGGTGGTTGACGCGGGGATGCGGGCTGGGCTGGAAGGTGATGCACGGTGGGAAAGGAGAATAAAGTGGGGTCTGGCAGAGCAAACCCATTTCTGCGATTGTCTTGCAGCTCCAGAGCAGAGATCCCTTCATTTCTCCGTGGGAAATCGGGGGATGGAGCTGTGTCGGGTCCTGCTGAGGCAGCTGTCCGTGAGGGGGGGGGGGGGAGGGGATTTGGGGTGGTTTTGGGGGGTCCCACACCTGGCAGTGCCATGAGGAGGTGGCACCAAGGCCCAGATCCATTCTGTGGGGTCTGCAGGGAATCCCTGCTACTGCTGCCAGGGGGGATCGGGACCTGGAGGGGTGGCGCGGGGTGGGGGTTCTGCCTGCTGGGAGTGACAGAAGACATCCAAAAAACCCCGCTGGAGCCAAGGAGTGCTTGGATAGCCACTCTTTGCTGCTGGGCCGTGCTTCCCAGCCCTCCTTCAGGTGAGGAATGTCCCTTAGCATCCCCCACCTCTGCACGGCGCCGAGCTGGAGATGCAGCAGTGCCCCAGATAATAAACAACCAGAGCTTAGTGAAGCTATTCTGCCAAATTTACACCTTCCCGCAGCTCACGGAGAGGGGGGCAGGAGCCGCGGCCGCTCCCCTTGATCGCCGCATCCATCACGGGGTATAAATGGTGGCGCAGCAGCAGGTATCGAGCGGGGACGGTGCTGGCTGTGTCAGCTCCTCTCGTCCATCACCGCAGCTCAGGGATGCTTTGGCTCCCTCCCGGCAGCTACACGGGGACCGGGGTGTCACAATGGCCGTGGCTCACGGTGGTCGGGGGCTGCATCCTACGCAGCCTTTGAAGGGAGTTTTACAGGCGTTGCTGCCAACTTTGTGGGGCTCGGGAAAGGCAGCATTGCTCCAGCTCCTCGATTCACTTGGAAGCCACGGTGCTTCCTTCTGTCTCCCAGCTCTTGTTTTGTCTCTGTTCCATCTCCTCTTGCACGCACCATTCGAGTGCCTCTTACCTATTTATTTCCTCTAATGGCATCAGGCTACAAGTGGCTGAACAGTTAAAATGAACACCATCACGATGGATTTCTCTTTTTTCTTTCCCCTTGCATCCTCTCTGGAAATGGGGATTTTTGCCCTCCTCTAGCTGCATTCCCAAGGGATTGGGTCTGTCCCCTTCCCTCTGTCCCCTTCTGAGAAAATATCAACCAAACTCCTGGAATGTCGAGAGGTCTGGAAATGCAGAGGTCTTAAAACCAGGTGCTTTTGGGATGCAGGCTGGTGTTTTTGGGATGCAGGCTGGTGCCTGGAGGGAGCAGATCCTTTGATGATCACCAAATGGAGCTGGAGGAGCACTGTGGGGCCGGGTGCCCACCCCTCCTGCAGAGAGAGGAGTTCTCCTGCAGAACAGGGAATCCAACGGGATTTTGGGCCAGAGGGAAGGGCTTGTGTGGACCCCACCTGCTGCTTGGTGCTTTCACTGTTTTCCTGGCTTTCCTTGAAATCCCTTGTGTCCCACCCTGCTGAGATGGAGGTGGTGTGCTCCTGTGAGCGATGGGAACCAGGCCGGGGTTCTGGTTTGGGAGCACTGAGTGGCCATGGAAAGCAGCTCCTGGCTGGGCTGTGGGGGTGTCTCGGGGGACAAAGGATGGGGGGTTCAGCCTGGAACCACCCTGGGCTGTGATGGGTGCTGACACAGGCTGCTGTGATCCCGAGCTTTCCCTGCACTGTATAAATCCATGTCTACATATTCCAGCTGCATTAGTGATTAATGCAGCTCGGCTCCTCCAAGTTTATTGCTCAGAAGTTCAGACCAACTTCAGACCCCCAGAAAAGGTTGCTTTTCCCTCTCTGGACTATTTTTCTCTGGTGTTGGCAACCAGCAACTGCAGCATCCCAAAGCTCATGAGGAGGGTGAGGGATCTTCCTCCTCAAGCCAGGCTGAGTGAGGGAAAAACTAACGAGATTGCAAACACACCTCTTGTAATATATGGGGTTAACAGAAATATCTCTGCAGGATTTGGAGGAAACAGATGACATTGCCAGGCCAAAGCTTTGTGAATGAAATCTCATTTCTGCTGTTCCTTCCTTCTCCTCAAACAAACTGTGACTCCACAGCTACAAGACTTTAACACACTCAGAATGAAGCAATTCCTGAGTGCAGAGTGTGTTTAGGGGGAGGTGAGAGTCAGTGCTGGAGAAGATCCAGCCCCTCCAGCCGGGGCTGCCTGGCCCAACTCAGGGTGCAGGGCAGGACCTGGTGCCTGGGGTCGGGGGTCATTTCCACGGTGGCAGCTGCTGGATTCCGTGGGATCCCAGGCAGGCAGGAGCCCCTCACCATGACCTCAGGGCTGGGGTGGGAATCGCTGTGGGGTGATGCTGCACGCTGCACAGCAGGGACAGGGAGAAGTCCCTCTCTGCTGCTTGCATCAATGGGATTTGGGGCACATCTGGATGGTGCCGGGGGGGGGGGGGGTCCCCAACAACCTGAGCTCGTGGTCCCCGTGTCCCCCTCAACCATTCCCAAGCCCTAGGAGTCCCAGCTGCAGGGTGGGCTGGAACTCGGGCTGCTCCGAGCTGCTCCTGCCTGGGGCTGCCTCTCCCGCCCAGGCTGGGCGTGCTCCATCCCCATCCTCCCCCACGGCTCTGCTTTCCTGCTTCTTCCCTCACAGCTGCTTTCTCCTTCTGCTCCTGCTCCCCTCTCGCTCCCTCCACTCTGCCTCAGAGACACACATAACTCTCCCGTGAAATATATACAGTGTAAATATATAAAAAGCCGGCGTTTGCCTGCTGCTTATGTATTCATGAAATAGTAAATAAATTTTATGGGATAATGTGAAGGCTGCCAGGGAGCAGGAGGATGAAAACTAACCCCTAATGAGGCTCCGTGTCAGTTTGGCACACTCGGGATCGATCTGCCGCTTCCATTTAGCGCCCGAGCGTGGGGGGGAGCAGGCGCTTCCCCGGCGTGGCCTCGGCAGCGACATCGCGGTGACGGTCACAGGGTCACGGGCTCGGCGGAACAGGACGGGGCCGGGGCTGGGGGTGCGCTCTGGGGGTGTCTGGCTGGCTCAGGGGGAAGTTGGGGAGGGTGCAAAACGGTGGGGGAGGCGCGTTCCTGGGGAGGGGATGTTCAGGCTGGCTTGGAGAGAGAGGTGGGGGCAGAGGCAGGGAGGGATGCAGGGAGGGATGCAGGGAGGGATCCAGGAAGGGATGCAGGGAGGGATGCAGGAAGGGATCCAGGAAGGGATGCAGGGAGGGATGCAGGGAGGGATGCAGAGAGGGATGCAGGAAGGGATCCAGGAAGGGATGCAGGGAGGGATGCAGGGAGGGATGCAGGAAGGGATGTGGGAAGGGATGCAGGGTTGGAACCAAGCTTGTACAAAGACAGTTGCAGGCTTGGATGCAGGCTTGTATGAGGAAAGATACTGGGAGGGATGACAGGTGAGAAGCAGGTTTGTACAAGGAGGAATGTGGGGAAGGATGCATGGAGGGATGCAGGCAGAAATGCAGGGAGGGATGCAGAGAGGGATGCAGGGAAGGATGCAGGCAGGGATGCAGGGATGTAGGGAGGCTTGCACAGACTTCCAGGCTGCAGAGAGGACACTGCCCTGAGCAGGCAGGAGAGGAGCTCTGGGGGTGACAAAGTGGGGAGGGGGCTGCAGAGCTGAGGCACAGCCTGGTGAGAGCCAAACTGACACCTCCTGCCAGGGCTCCGGCCCTGCTGCTGATCTTGGTCACACAGCCAGCCCAGCTCAGCTCAGCAGGGGCTGGGCTCCATCCTTCCACTGAGACCCTGTCTTAGGAAAAAGGCAGCTCCTGGGGCTTGCCCAGGGCTGAGCAGAGCTGGGGTTCTTCCCTGCAATCCTCCCCCGAGGAGCAGCAGCTCCAGCAGGGATGGAGAGGGGTGATGGCTGCCCTGGTCACTGGCACATGGAGATCTTGCTCCTGTTATCTCCTCCCAGGAGCAATAGTGGGGACTCGGGGCATGGAGAGCACTGCAGAGGAGAAGGTCTGGGGCTTGGGAGGACCCACAAAAGCCAGTGAGACCCTGGGTACCCCACATCCCTGTGGGGCTCAGCCTTCCTACAGGGAGTACCCTGTGCTTGAAGGGCTGTGGTGCAGGACAGCAGGATTTTCCCCACTGCTGGGTCCCCCACCCCTACCTGCTGCAGCAGGGGATGGATTTGAGCTATTTGGGGTATGGTACAGTTTTTCCTTTAATTCAGTGTTTGAGGAATATGGTCATACACAACGGGGGGAAAGCAGCAAAAATGAATGTATGCTTCCAAACACCTGGGGATGTGGGAATCATTTGGCACACCTGAGAAGTTCCATCACCTATGAAGAGATTTTAGAATTTTTGTAGCCTGGATGGAAAGGAACCAGAAATGTTGGTGAGGTTAATCCTCTGAGTCAGCTGAAGGTCAGTAAAGTGGGAATACCATGCCAGGCACTGGACTAGCACTGCATCTTTCCAGGCATCCCTGAAAAATGTAGGGCTTTGTTTAGAGAACAGCCAAAGTGCCTGATGGAATACCGGAGGGGCTGGGAAATATTTACAAACATGAATACATTGAAGTTTTATCCTCTTTGGTGCACCCAGATTGAAGCCACCTTTGGGCGCAGCGCAGTGCTGTGGGATCCAGGATGCTGCTGCTGCTGCTGGAATTTCAGCTTTGGATGGGCTTTCCCGTCCAAAGGATCTGAGAAAAAGCAGAGGTTTTGCCAGCCTGTGGAAGTGCCGTGTTGGGTGAAGCAGCAGCGTTTCCCCTCCATCATCACCCTGCAGGGTCCTCACGAGAGCCTGCCCCACGCGAGGCACAGGGCTTTAGAAAGTCACAATATTTGGGGTATTTACTGCGCCGTTTCATTGCCAGTTACCTTCCTCACCCGCAGGAGAGCTGGAGCCGGGATCTCCGATGCTTTCTGTGCCTTGTGGGGAGCTGCAAAGAGAAGCGGGCTCAGCCCCGCACGGCCCCAGCCCCTCCCGCAGCCCCCGCGGCTCCCACGGGGCGGGACGAGCTCCTGGTACCGCTGGCTCTCCTCAGCCTCCGGCTCCCAGCCCTTCCCTTCCCTTCCCTTCCCTTCCCTTCCCTTCCCTTCCCTTCCCTTCCCTTCCCTTCCCTTCCCTTCCCTTCCCTTCCCTTCCCTTCCCTTCCCTTCCCTTCCCTTCCCTTCCCTTCCCTTCCCTTCCCTTCCCTTCCCTTCCCTTCCCTTCCCTTCCCTTCCCTCCCTCCCGCGCCGCCTCTTCCCTCCCTCCCTCCTTCCCCCCTCGTATTTTTTTTTTTTTTTTTTTTTATGGACGGAATGAGATGGAGAAGTAAAAATTATTAACCCCGAGGTCAGCGCTGGCTGCCTCATTCCTCTCTAGCTTCAAGCACTTTCTCCCTCATCTGTTTCACAGACAGCGATGTTCGGCTCAACACATTTGCATATACTTATTGCATTTTTTTAGTCTTTATCTATTTATTTATTTTTAAAGAGACAGAGCTGCTCCTGCCGCTTTTTTTTTTTTTTTTTTTTTTTTTTTTTTTTTTTTTTTTTTTTTTTTCTCTCCTGTGAGTTTTCACCAGCCACTCTTCGGGATTTGATTCAGGCACAGCTCGCTGAGGGAGGCAGGGGGAGTGCAGGGATGCTGGGCTTCGCTCTCCTCCTCCCACCTTGACTTCACCGCTGTTTCTTCCATGTTTTCCCTAGAAAATGGCTGAGTTGTCCCTCTTGGCTGCTGAGGGAGCAGGAGCAGGGTGGAGGACGGCCAGAGGGATGGGTCCGTCTTGCTCTTCATGGCCATGCTTCCCCCTGGAGAAGCGATGGGGAAGGGCCCCAGGAAGCTCCTGGAGATGGAAACTGCTCACCATTGCAAGGCCGTTCCTGGCTTTTCATGGATGCCACGGTCAAGCACAGCTGGCTCCTCCAAAGTCATCAGCACGTGGCAAAACCTGGACCCTTATTTGGGAAGCAGCATCCTCAGGCTCAGCATTCCCCTCCTCTTCATCACAGCGAAGCTTCTCCCACCAAGCCCAAGGAATACCAGGGAGGAGGGAAGAAAAAAATAAATAAAAAATTGGGATTGTTATATCTTAAGCTCAGCATCTCCCCAAAAATCCCTCGCAGATATCCATAATGGTCCGGCAGCTATTAGAGACGTGGGAAGGAGGGAAGGGAAGGAAATGAATGCTGGGTGAGAAGAGAAAATTCATAGCCCAGCTGATACGCCATGATAAATAATTATGAGTTATTAATTTTAAATTACATCTTTAATGCGTTGCATGATTTTAATTCCCACCACAGTATTAATATAGGGACTCTGGGTTTGATTAATTTAAAGCGGAACAGAAAGGTGTCGATTCCCAGCGCTGCCGGCGACCTCACGGGGCTGCATGGGGAGGGAGGGAGGGAAGGAGGGACGGAGTGCCTTTATTCCGGGATGAGGGTCGGGACGGCTGCTCCTGAGCTGTGGGATGGGTGGGAACAGTCGAAACCAGGGCGTGATTTGTGGGGTGGACAACAGCAAGGTGTTTAAGACCCCGCAGCTGCTTTATTTCGGGAGGAATGCATGAAGGAAGAGCATCACAGAAGAGCTGGGAGCACCAATCCTGCTTCCCAAGTGGATGAAGGCCTCCAGAAATCCTCCCTCAAGAGCTGCATCCCCAATCCACACGGACAAAAAAAACAGGGAAATCTGTTTTCATCACCAAAACCCACGGGGTGCCTCCACCCTCACTCCCCACCTCACTCCCCCTCCGTCCCTCCGCCGGGGCCAGGAAGCTGCTCCAAGTTTTCTTTGCGAGTAAACTTCCCCTAAGTGTGACAATCGCTTTAGCTCCCCAGCGAGGATTTACCGGGCTGCTGTTATCTCTTTGAAAGTCGGAGTTCTCCAAATGGGCATGAGAGAGCAGCCGGAGAGGTCAGAGCCAGTTAGGCTGCACAGCCGTTCAAAGCCCCCTTCCAAGCGGCATTAAAGACGGGATTAAGTCTAAGAGGGTTATGGAGGGAGGAGTAAAACAGCCTTGTCCTGCACACAGCGCCGAGATAAGGCTCTGTTCTCTAGGTGTGAATTCCCGCGTGTGCAAGCCCAGGCACTCCGGGCTTTGCGGCAGAAATTGGAGGGATAATTCCAGAGGCGGGGGGATCAGGAGGGAGCCGAGGCGGCCCCTGGCAGGCGCGGGGCCGGGGTGGTGCCGCCGCAGCCGCCCCGCTATTTATAGGATTGTTTAATCCGCGGCACAAGCAGCCTCCTTTTCCTCTCGCTCGGCACAGGGATGTGATGTGGGGGCACATCCTGCTCCCATCCTGCATGCAAAGAAAAGGCTGGGCATGGCTTTGGAATCAAGGCTGGGTTGGATGTTGTCCTGAAGGATCTTCTTCTCCTCAAGCATTACGTTGTCCCGATAGCCAACACCTCTGTAGGGTCACACGGTGCTACCCTCACCCCTGAGCGAGCGTGTTCTCTCCCCTTCCCCTTCTTCAGGGCTGGAACTGCGTTTGGAAAGGCTTCCCACGTCCTCCTGCATCTTCCCAGGCTGTGGAGCCTGATGTAGCTCCTTGTGCTCTGCCCAAGAGGACAACCCTGAAATCTTCATGGAAGGAGGGATGGGATGGGATGGGATGGGATGGGATGGGATGGGATGGGATGGGATGGGATGGGATGGGATGGGATGGGATGGGATGGGATGGGATGGGATGGGATGGAGCACCAGTCGATTTTACCCTCCCAGCGCCTCAAAGCAGTCAGGGAAAAGCCCAGCCTAGGGGGATGATCTGCACCAAGCACCCTCCGAGGACAGTGGGATCCCTCCCTGCGGGATCCATCCACATCTCGCTTTTCCACCCTCCGTGTGTTTCGCAGCCCCAGGAGCTGCTGCCGGCAGGGGGAGCAGGAATTGAGTGGGATTTGAGCGTCTCCCAAGTACAGTGTTTGCGTTTTCCCTTTTCTTGGCTGGGTCCCGAGGCCGCTCTCGGAAGAGCCAGGTGCCAGAGCTCTGTCTGCACGCTCAGAGCCTGTTCAATTAAACAGTTCAGGGAATTAACTGCGTGCCACGAGCTGCAGCAAACCCGCTCGCAGCCAGGGACGGCTGGATTTGCTCCTAGCCAAAAAAAACCTAGGAAAACAACCCTAATAAAGAAGGATAACTGAGGATAACTGCCTGCTGCACCGAGCCTTTTCTCTCTTCTTTTGCTTCCTTTTTTTTCCCAGCTGAGAGGGCTCCGTGGTCAGGATGCTGCTCCCTCGGGAGATGACCGGGATGGGGATGCCCAGAGCTGTGGCTTGGCTGGAGCCTCCCTTTTCCTCGGAGCTCAGGAGGGATTTGCCAGGGCTGGCAGACGGAGCACTCCAGGCTCAGCCGGGAGCTCAGCCTAAGGTCAAAGCCTGGCTGGGTCTGTCCCAACTCTCTGAGGCCAAGCATTCGTGTTCTGCCTTCCCAAATGTCCCCCGGTGTTTTGGAGCATCTCCTGGTTGGCTTCATGCCCTGTCTGTTCATGCCCCTGTCCCAGCACTTGGCCCCCACTCTCTCCTCACTCCTGATTTTTTTGTCCTGCATCCCCCATTGCCCTTCCCGGTGCCAGGCAGGGCTGGGTGTTCCAACTGCCCATCCCAAGGGATTTAGGCACACGGAGCATCCCCATCCTGCCTACCCCCAGGGCAGGAAATAGAACTGGTTTTTCCAAGGGAGCCCTGGTTTTTCCAGAGACACTCTTCCACTTAGGTTTTCTCTCCAAAGACAATAAAATTTTGAGTGAAGGGTGAGAGCATTTCCACACCCACAAATCTCACCGAGGGGATTTTCCAGAGCAGGTTTTCCTTGCTGCTGCCATGGGATGCAGGGATGGAGCCCCACTGGCTCCACACCCACGTTGTGATGCCCTTTTGCTGCAATCCAGGGGCTTTTTATGCTCCCTCCCCCATGCTCAGATAAGTATCTCGTAAGTATTTTGGGTGAAGGGACTGGTCAAGCTCTGTGCTTGCTTCCAGGGCTCCAATCCCTGGACTTGGGATCTCTCCCCGCCTGGCCGGAGCAGGCTCCCTCCCCACACCGCTGTCAGGAAGAAGATGTAGAGCAATCACAGCTCTGTGCCGCAAATATTAATTATCCACTAACTGCTCTCCAGGCAGCCATTAGATCTCAGCTCTCCGACAGCTGTTCCCAGCCACCCGCCCGAGGGATGCTCCGGAGGGGGAGCAGCCGGGAGGTGGCAGGGGGCTGCCATGGAAGGGGTCCCCACGCTGCTGCGTCCCCAAGGGTGGGTGAGCCACTGAGGGCAGGGAGGATTTGGGCACTGGCACTTTTCTTTCTGTGTAAAAATATTCCCATTCCAGCGTTTTGAGGGTTCATTCTTTCCATGCCTGCCACAGGAGGATCAGGGGGGATTTGCTGTTGCGAGGAATTTCAGCTTTCCTCGTTGTTTTATCTCACCCAACAGGGTCACGAGATCTTGCTGTGATCACTTGCAACCTCCTCATGCTCTGGCTCATTTTCAGATGTTTTTTGTTCGGTCCCTCATTCCAGCATGTGCTCCCACTCCCACCCTTACCCTGATGCAACACAAACCTCTTCCATTTTCCTACTTCTCGGGCAAATCCAGCTTTTTTTCCCATTGATCCCCCCAGGATGGGAAGCTGTTGGCCACACCAAAGGGGAGTTTCCCCCAGCACCCCAGTGCCCCTGGATCCTCCCAGCCCTAAGCCCTCCATCACCTCACTGATTTTGGCCCTGATTGCACCAAGGAGCTTCAAAGGAAAGGGGGAATTCCTCAGCATTCTCATTTCCAAGGATGGGAAGCATTGCCCAAGACTTAGTGGGGCACACAGAGCTCCCAGGGCTCAGCAGGATGCACACCCAGGGATGATCCCACCATGGATCCCATATCCCTATTTCCACCCATCTTCCACAGGAAGAGACACCAATAAGGAGCTCGTTAATGAAATAAATGAGCGAGGTGGGCCTGTGCTCATATAAATCTCTCTGAGAGAGCATTCAGACGTTCCATATTTGAGCTGGCCATCATTTAAATTACTGCTCTGCCTCCCCTCAGCCCAGCCCCTTATTACCAGAGCTTTAATGCTCAGGGCTTAATTGCAATCTCTGGCGAGCTCTCATCAGGAATTAGCTGCTTCCCCTGCCCACTCATTATCCACCCAACCCAAGAGGCCCCAAACTCAGCCAGGGAGAAGGGCTGGGTGGCTCCCAAGGGGTATTCTGGGTTCCAGGGAAGAGCACCTTATCATGGGAGCTGCCTGGAGAGTTCAAATAATACTATATAATTGGATGTTTTCCTCCAATTGCCCAGGGAGCATCTGGGAACATCTGGAGAAGCTGGAATTTGGAAGCAGGAGATGTCTTCTAAAATAAGTTGAGCTGTGGGGATGGCTTCCACCTTCCTTTTCTCTCTATTTATCCTCCTTTCCTGGGGGATTCACTGCCATCTCCCTTCCTTATCTACCAGAGACAGAAATCTTCACCCAAGAGTTGGAGCTGTCCCATCCCTGGAAGTGTTCAAGGACAGGGCTTGGAGCAACCTGGGGTAGTGGAAGGGAGGTGGAAGAAGATGGGCTTTAAGGTCCCTTTTAACCCAAACCGTTCCATGGTTCTGTGATCCCGGGACTTTCTCCCCTCAAAAAGAGGCAGGGAAATGGGAAGGGGCTGTGAAGCACCAGGTTGGGAGCAGGGACCACTTGCTGGAAGGAGGGAGATGGGACTAAAGGGGAACAATATTGCATGTCTGGAAAATGAGCCAGAGGATGAGGGGCTTGCAAGGGATCACAGCAAGGCTTTGGGACCCTGGGAAGGTGAGATTCAAGGTGTTCAGCAAGCCAGGAGGGAAAGCAGGAATGTAAAATAGCTCAAAATTCAGGCCCAGTGCAGCGTGGATAAAAACTATGAATCCCCAGAAAAAATGCGAGTGTTCTGGGTCTGGACGTTTTCCAGCGGAAATATTTGCAAACCTTATTGCAAAACCAGAGGTTTCCTTTACCAAACTTGCCCCTAACCCAACCCGAACCCCCCAAGCCACAGCAGTGATTTTTGTGTGTCCTGCAGAGCCCCAGGGGAGCAGAGCCTCGTGCCAAGTGCCACATCCAAGGCCACACCGGTGGCAGAGGGCACAAGGGGGGTGCCTGGGAAGCAAGGAGGGGTCCAGGGGGTCCCAAGGATGCTGATCCCAGCACACCAGAGCCTGGCACAGGAGAAGGCATCAGTAATTGGCAACGTGGGCTCGGCTGCCCTTTCTGTGGCGTCGTGTTTAATTGCACTGGCTGCTGGTTCAGGGGAAGAGCTGCTCGGGGGCCTTATCTCTGCTTTCACCATTTTTCTTTCTGGGAAATGAAGTTAAAAATCCCTTCACAGCAGCTCCAGCGGAAAAAAAATTAGTCCCATATCACTATTTAACATGCACTGCTAAAAACTAGATAAACACAGGCCGTCACTTGGAGATTAGCTCCTCACATGACTAAATGATTTATTTAGAAGATTCCTTCTTTTCTCTCCCACTCCCTTTCTCTCTCTCCTCTCCCCTTTCCTTGGCTAAGAACATATTAATCAGAAATTAGAGGCAGGCTGAGGGATGGAGAACAGGCTGACAAAGAGCAAACAGGGAAAAGGGGGAAAGGGGAGCTGGGGCTGAAGGAAAAAGGTAGGGGTGAAAATGGGATGGGGGAAGGAGATGGAAAAGGCTCGAGGGGGCCCAAAAAATGGATAAAGAGGGAAATTTGAAAGGGGGAAAGAGGACTCGGGAAGAAATGGGGATCGGTGAGGACCACGCAGAGAAGAGGGGGCTGCTGCAAAGGTGAAAGGGTGGAGGGCAGGAATGAAAGCAAGGGAAAAATGTACGGGGGCGGGGGTGGGAAGAGCCCTAATTGTGTGCGGCAGGAATGCTCAGGGCTTAGCCCGCACCCCGGGGGACTCCTGGCCCTGAATGATTAAGGTACTTATCAGGCAGGGAGCTCCGGAGGGGCACGGAGCAGCCCCCCGCCCCTCTAAGCCTCCCTGCCGGCCGGGGCCGGGGGGATTTGTGCCCCCAGCCCCTCTGCAGCTCCAGGTGCTGGCGATAAGAGCATCCATCCCTGCTCAGCCCTGCCCGGCCTCTCTGCATCCCTGCCCAGCCGGGGGGAGCCCGGGGGGCTCCTCGCTGGGGATTTGGAGAGGGGGATAAAGGGAGAAACAACCCTGGCAGGATTAAAGGGGAGGGGTCTCTGCTGGGATAGGTGCTGTGCAGTGTCCCTTTTCTTTTATCCTCATAGATAACCAGGCCCGGAGGCTGAGGCCTACAACGATAAGGAGATTAGGAGGATTGGCTCATTTGTAGTGAGATCCTCCAGCAGGGATATTGGGCTCTCTATAGACCCACCAGAAGGTTATCTAAATAGGCTAGACTTGAACTGGGCCCTGGGGGATGCTCCTGGGACAAAGCAGAGCCGGCTTCGAGGGAGGGAGATGGGCCAGAGCGATGTGCAGAGGACGGCAAGGGGGTGCTGGCATTATCCGGGGGTTTCCACGCGGCCATTCCCTGCTTGGAGTCACATCCCTGCCTTTTCCCCCCAGCTGTGACCGTGCTCCTGCCAGGCTGGCACTCTGGGATGCTCCAGGAACGGTGGTTAAGGCAGGGAGGAAGAGTTTGTCACCAAGGCTGGGATGCTGGGAGAGCAGAACGGCGAGTTGAGCATCCATTGGCACTGAGAGGAGTCAACGTGGTCACCCGTCCGTGCACAGCCCCGGCATTCCCACAGCTCTGGCCACCCCACTCCATGCCAGGTGGCTGCGGTGTCCAGGAATTTTGTCCCCAAACCTGGCCCTGTGGGTCATTATTAATTCTTCTGTCAGACTGAGCACCAGCGAGATGGGAATTGGAGTTCAGCTCAACACGTACAAAAATAGGACTTCACTTTCTTTCTTGCATTAGCAAAATCTTATATAAGCCGGATAGATAAGAATAAAAGGTCTTGCTTTTCCTACATATTAAACAGGATAACTTCTTGGAAGACTGGGATGTTGTCTTCAGCAAGGGACCTAAACCTCTCAGCAAACCACTCCTCACTCAGCTTTATCCTGTTCAAGTGAAAATACAAAACCCCATTTTCCTGCCCTCAGCCTTCCAATTCCTCTCCCAGCTTGGACAAACCAGTCTTTGAGCAGCACCCATTGAGGAAACTGAAATCAAATAAGAAGTATTTTACACCCTGGATGTTATTAGCAAGGTCCACTCTGGTAATTTGGGGTTTTGGTACTTAGCAGACAACTTTTGGATGGTTCAGTAATTTAACTTCCTTAAAAATTTCAGCAGCAAATATGTACAGCTATCTTTTTATATATGTATATAAAATTGCACATATATATTTAATTTCAATGTGCATAGATTATACTAACTTCAGGCTTTAACATGGGTTTACCATAATGTTAACTTTAATTCTAATTCAATTAAGTTTTTAAGGCAAATGTAATTCATTTAAATTAAAAAGTCCAGCTTCAGTGAAAAATTGGCTTTTAATTATAACATCCACCTTTCCATTTCTTTTTTTATTTAATTGATTTTGATCCCCCCCTTTTGCTCAGAATCATAAGCAACAGTTCTCGAGCACCACGGGGGTGACTGTGGTCAGAGCCAGGCCAGCCTCAAGAGCCTGTCCACTGGCTCGATCTGCTCTAGTTCCACATTCCTGGGACAAATTTGAGAGGAAGAGCGGAGACTGGCATGACCCAGCCTGGCCTTGGACACTTCCAGGGATCCAGGGACAGCCACAGCTGCTCTGGGCACCCTGTGCCAGGGCCTGCCCACCCTCCCAGGGAACAATTCCTTCCCAATATCCCGTCTATCCTTGCCCTCTGGCAGTGGGAAGCCATTCCCTGTGTTCTGTCTCTCCAGCCCTTGTCCCCAGTCCCTCTCCAGCTCTCCTGGAGCCCCTTTAGGCCCTTCCAGGAGATCTGAGCTCTCCCGGGATCCTTCCACCCCCAGCTCTCCCAGCCTGGCTCCAGAGCAGAGGGGCTCCAGCACTGGGAGCAGCTCTGGGGCCTCCTCTGGGCTCTCTCCAGCATCTGCAGATCCTTCCTGTGCTGGGTCCCAGGGCTGGGGCAGCTCTGCAGGTGGGGTCTCACCTGGGCAGGGCAGAGGGACAGAATTCCACTTTCCTGCTGCACACACTGGGGGATCAGTACAGGGAAGGATTGATGGGATGGTGACTGCCCCCAGCTCTACCCACGAGGGTCCCAGTGCTGCTGGAGCTGGGACATGGGTAGTGGGAAGTGGAGATGGGACACGGACACTGGGAAGGAGAACTGGGACACAGGCACTGGGAAGGAGAACTGGGACACTGACACTGGGAAGCAGAGGTGGGACACGGACACTGGGAAGCGGAGATGGGACACGGACACTGGGAAGCAGAGATGGGACACGGACACTGGGAAGCAGAGGTGGGACATGGGCACTGGGAAGGAGAACTGGGACACTGACACTGGGAAGCAGAGGTGGGACACGGACACTGGGAAGCAGAGATGGGACAGGGGCACTGGGAAGCAGAGGTGGGACACGGACACTGGGAAGCAGAGGTGGGACACGGACACTGGGAAGCAGAGATGGGACAGGGGCACTGGGAAGCAGAGGTGGGACACGGACACTGGGAAGCAGAGATGGGACAGGGGCACTGGGAAGCAGAGGTGGGACACGGACACTGGGAAGCAGAGGTGGGACACGGACACTGGGAAGCAGAGATGGGACAGGGGCACTGGGAAGCAGAGGTGGGACACGGACACTGGGAAGCAGAGATGGGACAGGGGCACTGGGAAGCAGAGGTGGGACACGGACACTGGGAAGCAGAGGTGGGACACGGACACTGGGAAGCAGAGATGGGACAGGGGCACTGGGAAGCAGAGGTGGGACACGGACACTGGGAAGCAGAGATGGGACACGGACACTGGGAAGCAGAGGTGGGACACGGACACTGGGAAGCAGAGATGGGACAGGGGCACTGGGAAGCAGAGGTGGGACACGGACACTGGGAAGCAGAGGTGGGACACGGACACTGGGAAGCAGAGATGGGACAGGGGCACTGGGAAGCAGAGGTGGGACACGGACACTGGGAAGCAGAGATGGGACACGGACACTGGGAAGCAGAGGTGCGCCACCTCCAGCCCCTGCCATCACCCCATTCCCGGGGTGGGATACGGGCAGAGATCGCATCTGCCGCCGCCCCACAGCCTCCGTGCCGCTGCTTATCTGCGCTTGTGACTCCAGGAGCCCGGTAATGATTTTTTTTTTCCGTGCACACCAGACCTTTCTATTCCTCCCAGGGCGTTTTTCCCTCCCTCCGCCCCAGCCGGGAGCGCGGCGCTGCTCGGGCCGCCTGACAGCTCCGCACGCAGCATCCTCCCTCCTCCCCCCGCCGCTCGCTCCTCTTCCCTCCTTTCTCTTGGCTTGTTTTTACATTTGTTTTTTGGTTTTTTTTTTTTTTTTTTACACTCCTTTCTCTTTCCTCTTTATTTTATCTCGATTTGCCACAAATCTGTCCCTCTCCAGAGCAGCTGCCATCTTTGTTCTTGGCCATTATCAGCGGCAGCTCACGGCCGGGCCGCGCTGCCGGCCAGACAATTGCTGACTAATAGACTGTCTGAGAGCCTTTGTGAGGGGTGGCCGAGGCGGATCTGTCACCGTGTCCTGTCACCCGTGCCGCCCTGACACCCGGCGAGAGCGGCGTGGGACGGGGAAAGGGCTGACAACGGGGGGAAAAAAATTAGGAGATGGAGGAGGGAAGGATAGAAGTGGGAGGATGAGATGAAAGAGAAAGAAGGAGAAGGAGAAGGAGAAGGAGAAGGAGAAGGAGAAGGAGAAGGAGAAGGAGAAGGAGAAGGAGAAGGAGAAGGAGAAGGAGAAGGAGAAGGAGAAGGAGAAGGAGAAGGAGAAGGAGAAGGAGAAGGAGAAGGAGGAGAAGGAGGAGAAATGAAGAATGAATAAAGGAAAGGAAGGACGGGGAGAAGAAAGAACAAGATCAGAAGAAAAGGGGAGGGAGAAGAAAAGAAGAGGGAAAAAGAAGAAAGAGGAAGAAGAAAACCAAAGAAGGAAAAGGAAAGGCGGGGGGGTGGAACAGGAAGGGGGAGGGGAAAGAGCAAGAAGACCAAAAGAAAAGGGGGTGGGAGAAGAAGGTAAAAAAAAAAAAAGAAGAAGAAAAATAAGAATATCCAAGTAAAAGGAAGAAAGAAAACAAAAGGGGGCGGGGAAAGGGGGAAAATCTCCTCTAAGAAGAGAAGATAGTGGAAAGTGGAGGGAAAAGAAGCAGTGGGAGCAAAGAAAGAAAGAGGAAAGTAAAATAAAAAGAAGAAAATTTTTGAAAGAAAATAGGAGAAGAATAAAAGAATGGAACAAGAGGGGAGAAGGAAGAAAAAGAAGGAAAATGAATGAGGAAAGAAGCAAAAGAAGCAAAAAAAGGAGAAGATGGTTTTAAAAGAGCAAGGGGAACAGAAGGGAAAAAAAAGGAAAAAGAAGAAATGGAAGGAAAATAAAGAAAGGCAGAAGAAAGCAGAGTAAAAGGGGCCAAGGGGCAGAGGCCAGACGGGCTTTGGATGCTCCGGGACAGGCGGGAGCAGCCCGGGCTCCCTGCGCCAGCCGGCGGGGGGATCCCGCTCCCGATAGATGCCAAGGGCCGAGCCCGGGGTCTGTCCGTGCCAGGGGCTTTTTCTCCCCTCAAAGGGAGCCAGCCCAGGCTGCTGGGGGGACCCAGCTTTTGGGGGGACCCGGCTGATGAGCTGGGCTGGACTTCTCTGGTGGCCAGTGTGGTGTCACCGCATGATTTTCCAGTGTCTTCCCTGGCTGCCGCCTCCTGCCAGCCTTTGAGCCCGTCGGGTCCTCGGCCGATGGAGAGGGAAGGGGTGATGCCCCAGTCTCACCCGTCCTGAGGCTCAGCAATCCCCCTGGAAGTGCTCGGGTTACAGCCTGGGAGTGGGGTCTGAGACAGCAACTCCATCCAGAGAGGGGAGCGGGGTGCCAAGGCCAGCAAAGGGCAACCAGAGTGGTCCTAAGCGTGCTGGGGGGGTCTCCCCCTGCCCCCTGGAGCCCACACAGTTATCCCACTGCTGGGAATGTGGCCTCAGGGCCCGGTATGAAGTGTTGTGACAGAGAAAGTCAAGGATCCTCACCCAGCAGCATCTGGGAGTGCTGGTGTGCTCAGGGGCTGAACCCCCACCCCCGAGGGCCCCATGGGATGATGTCCCGAGCCGGGCAGGGGTCTGCCATGGGAATGTGGGACAGGACCGATGCCCCCAGCATCCCCCCGGCCCGGCAGGGGCTGCCCAGTGCCCCAAATGCTCCCTGCTGCCAGAGTTCCCGAGGAGGGCAAGAAGGAGAAGAAGGCAACCTTTGGGCCGAGTTCTTTGAAATTTGGGCTTTCAATTACCTCCGTCACCCCAAGGGCCCATGAAAGGAGCAGCACGGGGCCGACACCAGCCCCGAGAGAGGGACACTGCCTGCAGGGAGGGAGCGCTGGGGAGGGGACACGGCAGGGCTGGAAGGACACGGTGGGGACAGAGGGGACACAGCAGGGCTGGGAGGACACGGTGGGGACAGAGGGGACACGGCAGGGCTCGGAGGACACAGTGGGGACAGAGGGGACACGGCAGGGCTCGGAGGACACAGTGGGGACAGAGGGGACACAGCAGGGCTGGGAGGACACGGTGGGGACAGAGGGGACACAGCAGGGCTGGAAGGACACGGTGGGGACAGAGGGGACACGGCAGGGCTGGGAGGACACGGTGGGGACAGAGGGGACACGGTGAGGACAGAGGGGACACGGCACCCGGGAGAGCTCAGGCGCTCCCTGCGGGATGCGCCGGGGCCAGGCGGGAGCGGCGAACGGCAGAGGGGGCTGCAGGTCAGGAGGAGCGGGGACATCGCAGGTACACGGCAGGGGACACCGTGGGGCAGGCACGGAGCGGCTCAGGGCTGCCAGGCCATGGAGAGGGGGGGTTGGATCTACCCGGGGCTGGGATGCAGCCGGAGGGGGGGCACTGAGGACACCAGAATCCCGGGATTCAGTGGCAGCGCTGCCACTCCTCGCTGCAAAACGCTGACATCTGTCCCCTACCGGGGCCCAGGTGGCTTCTGCGGAGTGGGGTTGGACCCCAAAAAAGCAGCAGGGTGGTCGGAGGCAGGCGGGGGAGGCAGCTTGGTGCCGAGCGCTGCTGCTCCGAGCGTGTGCGCACAAGGTGAGAGGAGCTGAATTGGTGATTTCCCCAGCGGGTTCTGCTCCCGCTTGCTGCAAAGTTGTGAACAAAATGACCGGCCATGCATTGAACGGGCTTACATCGCTCTCCATATGGAAATGAAGATAATCCAAGTCTCAGCTTTGTGTTCTTCAGGAGGGAGCAGGGAGGGAGCGGGGGGCCGGGGGGATGGGGCAGGCTCGGAGCTGGGGGATGTATCCTGCCCCGAAGCTCCCTCCCTCCCCAGCCAGGCTTCATCCCGAGCCAGCACTGCCGCATTGGGCTGGCCAAGACTTTTTAGGGACACATCAGCACCAGTTCCCAACGCCGGGACAGCCCCACTTAAAGCTAAACCGGACCGTGCACATACTTAAATCCGAGCCTCCTGTCCTGACATCCCCTCTGGAATATTTAGTTGCATAATTCCCTCTCACACACACTGAGACACACACGTCCCACCCACCCACCCACGCCTGTTTGTTCCAAATAATAACAAAGAAGGATTATTCTCCCCAAACAAAGTCTTGCTAATTAGAGAGACTTTTTTTTATTTGTCACTTGTAAAACCCTTGAAGTGCTGTTAACAGCTCGTTTAACAGAGACAGAAAAACCCCAAAGAGCAAATAAATAAATTATTTGGAATTATATCCGAAATGAAATCATCCTTCACTGGGCAGTTTTTAAGGCTGTGGTTTGTGTGTTTTCCTCTGGATGTTGGTTGGTTTGCTGTTGGAGAGGATGGTATCCTGCAGTGTTGTGTTGGTTTATGTACTTTGTCATTTGTGTGGCTTGGTTTCAGTTCAGCTCCTCTCTTTTGGGTCACTTTTTGTTGCCCAAACCTGCAGGAACACACCACTGACTTCAGGAAGAGCTGCTGGATCGGCCTCCAGGAGTAGGAGGGGGTCCAGGGGACGGGAGTGCAGGATCCTGCCTTACCTCTGTGCCTTTATTATGTGTGTCACATTTTTATTTCCCTTGGCCACCGCACAGGTGCCACTGGGACCCTCACTGGCACCAACAGCGCTGAATGCCCAGCGCAGCACGGTCAGGGATGGGGACATGCGGGATGGGCGGTGAAAGGTGGGCACGAGAGGTGAGCACCTGGCTGGGCCACCTGTTCCAGCAGCAGGGACAGCTTTGGGATGCTGCACTTGCAGCGTCACCCCAAAAAATCCTGTGGATTCGGCAGCTTTTCCCCGCTGTCCCCACAGCCGCCAGCAGGTCCCGGTGGGAGCACATCCTCAGCACGAGCTTTTCCCACCTTCCTCCGTGGATAAATGCACATCCCGGCTTAGCTCGATGTCTTGGCTCCCCCTGTAGCCGGTGGAGAGAGAGGCACCCCCAGTCCCCCCCAGCAGAGGGGTGCCTGCTGCCAGCCAGGGCTGCCCCGTACCCGGCCAGCCCAGGTGCTGCTGAGCTTCCACCAGCTCGGCCTGACCCCAAACCCCTCATCTGGGGGCTCCCTCCACCTCACCCAGCACCTTGGGACCACCAGCTTGGGGTGGGGAGCTGCAAGTGTGGGGAGAACAGCCACTGTGGGGGTACCCGTGCCCCTCAAATAGGAGCATGGCCAGCGCTCCCCCAGCCTGAGCCGGGCCAGAAGTTGTCCATGGCACAGGTGAGGGGCAGTCCTGCCACCGCAGGTGCCAGTGCCACGCTCGGGGAGCCTTGGCACGATGGCAGGGACACAGAGCTGGCTGGAAATGGGGACAGACTCTCGATCACACCACCCCGCGCTGGCAAATTGCCGTGACTTAACAAATTCCTGCTGCCGAGCTGAGCTGTGGAAATCGCTCCAGTGCACGTTCCCAGCCCCCTGCACATGTGCAGGCAGCGCTTTTTGCTTAAGCCACATTTTCTTGCACCGCTTGCAAGGTGCCTGAGGAGTCACCTGGGTGCAGGAGATGGTGGTCAGCGGGTCCCCAGCCAATGCCACCTCCCTCAGAACCTGGGTTCTGGCAGCCAGGCATGGTCCTGCACCCCTGGGGACGCCCCAGCCTTGGCGTGGCTTCAGCTGAATCCCATCCCATCCCATCCCATCCCATCCCATCCCATCCCATCCCATCCCATCCCATCCCATCCCATCCCATCCCATCCCATCCCACCCCCATCCCATCCCATCCCATCCCATCCCATCCCATCCCATCCCATCCCATCCCATCCCATCCCATCCCATCCCATCCCATCCCATCCCATCCCATCCCATCCCATTCTCTATGTGAGGACATAGCAAGGCTTTGCAGTAGATCAGGACGGTTTGGAGCAGAATCCCTCCCCCCATCCTGAATTTTATTTCCTTTAAGATTGTCTGGTGGGCTGAGATCTGCCCACATGGGATGAAATACTCCTTTCTTTTTTTCCCCCAGAAGAAAAGGGGACAAAATCGAGCTGAGCATGAGACTTCACCCAGGGCTGGGGCATATTTTGTGTCCTGAGACAAGAACCTAAGCAATCCCCAGGGAAAATCCCCCTCCCTCAGCAGGGAGCTTGTGCCACTCCATGCCCCAACACACCCAAGGCCGGGAGGGGAGCACCAGGCTGACAAATGACCTGGGACAGACAGTGTCAGAGATACTGGAAAAAAGCCATTTGTACATGTTCCTGAACTCATGGACATGGCAGGAGCGCACTCTGCCCAGCCAGGAGTCATTCCCACTGAGCTTGGGATGGAAGGAGAAGAGGATCTGTGCTAGGGGTCTAATAAAACCAAGAATAAATGGGACGAGTTTCCAGAAATTAAGAAAAATGGACCAGCTCCTCCTCCAAGGGCTGAGCTCTGAGCATGGGGGCACCAGTGCTCAATCCCTCTTGTCACCCTGATTTTGGGAACACGAGTAGCAGGGCCAGGCTGGCACCTACAGGCAGGAGCAGGCAGGTTTTGCAGAGGAGGGGGAGACCTGATGTCTCCGAGGACTGGGCCACACTGTGACAACGTGGATGTGCACTCAGCCCTGCTGCAAAAATCAAGGCTGACTGGTTAATTAAAGACTTGGGCCTCGAGATCTGCTTATTCAGGTCTGTGGTAGCACTGCCATAAAATTGTCACGCCCCATTTCCCGGCAGGGACTGAGGCAGCTCCTGGAGGAGCTGCTGGCTCCCTGTGGAAGGAGCTCCTCTGATCCATCGGGGGTCATTCCTCTTGTGCTGCAGCATCCCAGTCAGGTTTTCTCCTGGGCAAGCTCAGCAACAGCTTTCACCCTGTCCGAGGTGAAAAAGCCTGAATTTGGGCATCCATCCATCCTTCCCTCCATCCCTCCATCTATTTGTGAGGCCATTCCCAGGAGAAAGCAGCCAGAAAACCTTGGACGTGCCCACGATCTCCTCCCAGCACATCCACAAAAGCCACACACAAACAGAAACCCCGTGGGATGTGCCCACCACTGAGTGACCCCCAGAGCTGGGGGGCTCTGGCTCCTCACTCACCCCAAACCATGGGGCTTTCACCCAAATCTTATTCCCTCCACCTGGGCATCTCTGCCAGCATCCCAACCCCTCATTCCTCAGCTTCAGAGCCACCCCCAGCCCTGCTCTGCACCACATGACCCCGGGAGGGGCGATTTGGGGTGGGGGAGAGCAGGGGAGGGGAGCTGGGGGAGGTGGGGGGGTTTGCCATGTATGCTTTTTATTTCAGTAATTCTTTTATCTTGTTCTCGCACCCTGAACAGTATAAGCGTTCATCAAAGTAATTGACGTGGATGAAATTAGCGCTTCCTGCTATGTCGGACAGATAAACTTTGCTGAATATTGATTTTGCACAAAGAAAATGACATGTGCTTGGTCCTCACCCTTTATCTGGACGGAGCAGGGAGATGCTGGGGGAGGCAGGGGGGAAGGAGGCGAGCCTCCGCTGGAGAAGCATCCATAAGAATTACTTTTATCTCTTCTTCCACGAGAAGACAACAGAAGATAAGGCTGGGAGACAGGGTTGGGGGGAGGAGAGAGGGGGGATAAGGGAGAGGAGCCCAGCAGAGACCTCCACCGTGGGCTGGGCACCGAGCTGGAAGGGGCTGGGGGCTCTTTGTGCGTGGCTGCCCTGGCAGGCGCAGGATTTGGGGGGAGATAATCAGGCTTTTCAGGGATGGGAGACACCGGGAAGGAGCAGAGAGAAAGGTGGGGTTGTCTTTCCCCACACATGCTGTGTGTGGAGAGGGCTGGGGTGGTCCTCAGAGGGCAGGGGTGTTCTCCTGGAGGAGGGGCAGGACACCTTGAGGGACATGGGAGAGGGATGTGACAGCCCCTCCCTGCCCCTCGGGCTGGATCTGCAGTGCTCGGGAACGGTGTGAACATCTCCAGTGGGAGCAGGGGGGGCTGTGGGAAGGGAAAAAGAAACCCACGTGTGGGCAAGGAGAAGATTTGACTTTAGGGCTTCGCTTTCCCTGGTTTGGGCCACTGAAAAGCAAATCTTCAGTGCTTGATCCCATCCTGCTGCTTCCCTCTGGCCACTCAGGGGGCAGGGCCAGGGTTCACCCACCCAAACACCCCAAAAGGTCCCTCTGCTCCCTGAGGGTCCTGTCCCTTGCTCCAAGCCTGGCACAGCAGAGCCACATCCAGCCCTGAGGTTTGAAGGCAACGCCAGGCTCCGGGGGAAGGTGCTGCAGGGAACAAAGCTTTGCCACGTGCCTGATTTCCCAAAGAAAGGGGCAAAGGTGGCCTTGGAGAAGCACGTGGAATATCTCACAGGGTGAACAACAAACCGGCCTCTGATTGTTTCAAAGGCTTCAGGGAGATCCATTCATCCACCTTGTCCTGCCCTGAGTGCTGAGCCCCCCTCGGAGGAGCCAGGCTGGGTCACCTGCTGACTCAGGCTGCCAGCTCCTGGGGGCCACCACCTGCCAATGTCACCACAGGGCTGTTTGTGCAAAGTCTGACACTCCTGACCCCATAACCTCGCTCAGGAAGTACTCAGGGAAATGGTACAAGTCTCCCTGTGTGAGGCTCAGAGAGCCATGGGGATGGATGTGGGCAAGGAGCAGCTCCTGCTCACTGCCGTGACCAGTGGTGATTTTATATCTAATTTATGAATATTTTATATAGAAAGGCTGAAACAGGGGGATGTAGAAAGTAATTATTCTGAATTTCCCACCTCGTGCTGAGTAGAGCTGGGCATGGAGCAGAAGGCAAGGAGGGAGAGGCCAGGAGATGGATTCTGGGGAGAATTCACCCCTTTCCCTGAGCACATCCCCTTGTGGAGCCATGAGTAGAGCTGAACATTTTGATTCAGTTTTGAGGGAAAGTTTGGTTCAGATGAGCTTCTCTGGGTGATGGTGGCAGGTTCTTTACTTTGATTTACTGAGAGATGGTGTGAAGCTCCAGCAAACTCCTCTCCCTCAGCAGCTTTGCAGAGGACAGGTTCTTGCTGTACAAGGTCCCCTTGGCCTTTAATTATTTTCTACAGGCTAAACCACAGGTGCTGGAATCTTGTCCATACATTTCCTGAGCTCAGCATGCCCTCACACTGAGCTGAAAAATCTGTGTTTAATGGCTAAAAATCCAGAGTG
Organism: Cinclus cinclus; assembly: GCF_963662255.1. NCBI lineage: Eukaryota > Metazoa > Chordata > Aves > Passeriformes > Cinclidae > Cinclus > Cinclus cinclus. Next base: position 9,902,587 of record NC_085062.1, read on the forward strand.
TCACTGGTGGCCTGGGGATTTCCCAGGTGGAGCTGAAACCCCCCAAAAACCCTGAGACCTTCCTTCAGTCTGGCTGTGTTGGTGAAGTTCTCTGCTGGGTCAACACCACTCCCCTAGTTCTCCTGTTTCCCCCAAATCCTGCTGGGGGCTGTTCAGGTCTTGCCAGTGCAGAGCCAATAAAAGGGCAGTACCCCAGACCACCAAAAATGATTCCTTAAAACACTGTGGGGGATGAACCAGCCCAACCCAGCACTCATTTAACTTCACGGAATCCCAACAGCAGCTCAGGGCATCCAGCTCCTTCAGTTTTCCAGGCAATATCCATGCCTGATCCCAAATTACAAACCCCTTCCACCTGGGAAATGAAGAGCCATTTCTGTGGCTGTTTCCCCGGGGTGATGTTCCCTTGGGAAGGCTCCATTTAAACCCTTTGCACCCTCACTCACCAGCAGGGAATTCACACCCCTGGTGGATTTGTTCTGCTTCCCACTTCCCATGGGGGTTTCCTCCATCCCTGGTTGAAGGGAAGCTGGGTTTCATCTCAGCTGGATCATTACATTTTCTGACTTCTCTTTCTTGGCTTTTTTTTTTTTCCCCCTAGATATATTAGGCCTTGGGAAAAAGAATAAAAAATGCAGCCGTTGGTTGCTGCCTGTATTTTCTAGACACAGTGCCCTGACATTGAGAGCAAACAGTTATTAAATAAACGCATTGTTAGGCATGCTTTTAGTCCTGACACCTCTGGTAAATCTGCATTTATTATTTAGTGAATTAAGTGGTTTTAAATCAAGTTATAATCAGTGGGTGCCCTTGCGCTCGGTATTTTATATCCTCCTGTGCATGCTTTGTTTGCAATTTCTGTACTATTTCTTTAGGTGCATTATATATTTCCCTTGAAATAGCATCACACGCTGCTTGTGTGGGTCCCCAGCTTCCCAGGAATGCCCCTGCCATTAACAGTTTGATGTCTGTTCCTGTCCCCTACATCCCCTCCTGTCCAGGTCTATCCCATGTAAAATCCTCTTTATCACTGAATTTCCTTGGCAGCTGCCCCGTTTGTGGGCTCACTGCTTGGAAAGATTTTCCTGCAGGAAACAGAGGATGTTCAGGGATGCTCGTGGACCCAGGGCTCATGATGCAAAGGGGAGGTGCCACCTGGCATGAGCCAAGCTGAGCCTGATCTCAGCAGCTCTTTGGGTCTCACTCTGCTTCTCTTCTGCTGAGAAGCGGCTGGGGAGCAGAAGCTGAGTGAGAACTGGGTCACTTCAAGCTCAGGTTGGTGTTTTGGCCACTTCAGCAGCACCACAAAGGCCATCTGTCACCTCGCCCATGTATGTGAGGTCCCTCCTGCCTCCTCCCTCCTTGGGCTGGAATTCTTTTCCTCTCCCGTGTGCCCAGCAGCCATGTGGCTTCCTGAGGAAGGGAGCTCTCTTGCTGGAGGGCTCCGTCCCCTCCAAGCCTGTCCCTCTCCACTGTCCCCCAGCTGCCCAGTGTCCCTGGGAAATGCCAAGCACAGTTCAGGAGGAAAGAGCTCCCAGCTGCTCTGTTCTCCCTCCATCCCAGTCACCCCCCCAGGCTGCAAGCACCCCTCAGGTCCCACCCCTGTGTCCTACATCTCATCCCCCGGCAAACCCCAGCTCCCATGCCCGACATCCTCCCCAGCTCAGGCTGGAGCAGCACTTGCACCACCAGGTCCTGCCTAGAGGTCTCCTGCAGCCAGAGCTGGGCTGAACACGGCAGCTCCTGCCATGGCCCTTCCAGCCTGAGATCACCAGGCACGCAGCTCTCCAGGAGGTGGGGTGTTCATCTCTCCATGGCGTGGTCATCTCCAGCTCCCCTGGATGTTGTCATGTCCATCTCTCCACGGTATGGTCACCTCCATTTTCCATAGGGTGGTGACCCCCAGTTTTCCATGGTGTGGTGACTCCTATCTCTCCACAGTGTGGTCACCTCCATCTCTATGGCCTCCTCTGACCTGGAATGGTCAGGACAGAACCTGGACGTATCATCCAGCATGGCACTGCCCTCTGTGCCAAGGATCAGGTGTAAGAATCATCTCACCCAACTTTTTTGGTGTTTTTAGTGAGCTACAAAATCCTGACCGAGCCGAGCCCTGCTTTATAACCCCACCCACGACATTGCTTGACTCACAAATGTGCAGAGGAAAGGGCTTGACCCAAATCCCATCATTTTCCAGGGTGATTTCCCACCTGCCCTCCCTCCCCTCCTGGGCCTTGCCATTGCCCAGGTGCTGTTCTTCCTCCCCCTGGCTGTTGTCCCCTCTGTTACATGTCATGACACCTAGCTCAGCCCCACCTTGGTTGTGGTCCTGGTGCCTGTGCCCACACACTGCCCCTCCTCATCCTACTGCGTCCCATCCTCCCCCCACGACCTCCCTCCCTCTCTTGTCCCCCTCTGCGCCTGTTTTTCCCATTTATCTCCTTTGCCTGGTGAATATACATAAATATGAGCAACTGTGTCTGCCAGTGACCTTACCTGCCCTGACTAAATTCATGTAGTGTCTGTGAAGATAATTCGAAAGCCATAAGAAGATAATAAAAAAGGAAAGATAAAAAAAAAAAAAGAAGAAAAAAAAAGGGGGGGGGGGGAAGGGCCAGCATTGTGGTTTGTATTCTCTTATCTAACCTTCTGCAGGCCCCGGGTGGGAGTGCAGTCCCTTGCTATTTAAAGGGATGCTGCAGTTGGGAACTGCACGAGGCAGCCGCTCACAGGGAGAGGGATGGCACGAGTGCCACCAGAGACAGGGCTGATCAGCTCCTTGTCCTCTCTGCAGTGCTCATGGTGTCCTTCTGTGTGGGGAGGGGAAATCCTACTGCCAGCAAAATCCCCCTCAGAAATACCAGCCTGGCCTGATCCTTCCCCCTACCCAAATCGAAGGGGACATCCCAGCAGGGAAGCCCATGGAGGCAGCAAATTGATGTAGGATCCCAGCACGAGCATCTGTTGTAAAGACTGAGCTTGGAAAGAGAAAAACACCTCTCTGGGTGTGATTTTTATGTTTTTTTTTTTCATCTAAAATCCTGCTGCAGCTGAAGGCAGGAGAGGGCATTGATTGCAGGGACGGCAGGAATTATCGCAGGCGTCATCGCAGCGGTGTCATCTCGGAGCAGAAGGGCTTGTCAGATAGACAGGAGCCAAAATGATCCAGGGGAACAAAATACAGCAACGAGACCCTGAGGAGATAAAGCATCAGGCTGGGGAGAGAAATCCTGAGATTTCCCCAGCTCCAAGGAATGCTACAATCTCTAAAATCGCTTCCCCATGGAATTAAAGCTCTGCTGTCCGAGCTGTGCTGTAGCCGCGTGCTGGGGCCTGGCTCTGCCCATCCTGCCCTGTCCTTGAAGGCATGAGGCTCACATCAAAACCAACCCAAGCAACCCCAAGATCCCTCAGAGCTTTGTCCAAAACCACTTTGTTTTTTTTTTCCCCACCCTTAGCTTTGTGACTTTGAGCTGCTGGGATCTAAGCATGATAAGCCAAACCATCACAGAGCTGGGAATAAGAAGCTTTGGAAGAAACAATAAAAAAACCCTCAATATGCAAATAAAATTTCTGGTTCATGGGGTCAGCACAGCTCTAGGTCTTGGTCAAGCAGTTCTTGGCCCTTAGGAGCAGAGGGATGCTTGCAGGGAGCCAGGTGCTCATCCTTTATGACTCAGGCTATGATGCTGAAGCATCCAGAGCTCCTCGGGTGAAGACCCTCCCTGGGTGAAGCTTTTCCCTTGGTCTGAGCCTGCTGCTGCAAACCCCAAATCCCGGAGGAAGAGGAGGTGGGGGGCACACAAAGCTGTCCCTCCTCACCCCTCGCAGCCAGGGCAGCAGGTAGGAGCTGATGGAGAAGGTCCTGATGGGACAGGGACAGGGACAGGGACAGGGACAGGGACAGGGACAGGGACAGGGACAGCCCCAGGCTGAGATGAGGGACACCCACACGAGGGACACGGGCACGTCCCCCCCTCCCCAGCGCCCACCCCGGACACGGCGGGGCCTTTCTGCCGCCTTTGTTCCGCAGCTCCGGAGTGGTGTCGCCACAAAGGCCGAGGTGAAAGGGGTTAATTCGGGGGACAGAGGTAGGATGTGAAGATGCAGAGCAGGACAATGGGCCGCCTTCCTCTTTTGTCAGCGCGGCCATTGTGCCGCGTGTGAAAAATGAAATCTGTTTCATTTTCCTCCCAGATGCGATCGGGCGCCTCTATTTAGAAGCCATCAAAAAAAGCAATCCAAGTGCTCCCGGGGGTGGGGGAACACCCGGGGGGGTGCAGGCCTGCCAGACACGGGTGTACCCCACCCCACCACTGCCTTCATTTATTTATTTATTTGGCGTTTAACATTAATTTGGATTTAACCCGCTCCCTGCCTCCGGCGCTCAAGTGGCTCAAACAATACTGGAAGTCAGCAGGGTGAGGTTTGGGGAAGCACCAGGGGCTGGCAGGAGCAGGGCAGAGAGGCTGGGATGAGCCCAGCTCTCCATGCCCATCCCATGGCCATCACTCTGGATGTCCCACCTTGTCCCCTGCTACAGCCCTCAGTCCCCCTCTGTTTTTGCAGTCTGGAGCAACTGATAATCAATAATTCCCCTTCATCCTTGCAGAAGTAGATGAAAGTGGAAGGAATCCCAGTCCCACCGCTCTCTCCCCCCTCCTATCTCTCCCCAAACCAATCTCTGGGTTTGCTACCAACGTGAGAAATTTTCACCTCCAGAGAAGGTGTGAAACTTGGCAGTTTTGTTCCCTCCAAAGGGAATTACAGCCCTTGCAGAATGCAAACAAACAAACAAATGCAAATTAACCAGGAAAAGCATGGGTTTTTTTCAGTACACGTTTTAACATTTGCCTCAAATTAACAAATCCAGCTGGAAACTCTCAAGTTTTATTTTTTCCCATCCAAATCCACAGCTGGTTGTCCCTTAAGATGCTAGTGTGGGTGACAGTGCAGCAGGGGGGAATTTGGCTGGTGGGCACAGCAATCCCTGAACCTCAAGCTGCTCCAAGAACCACCCCCCAAAAAAACCCAGAAGGGAAGGTGGGCAGAGCATGGGCAAAGCAAGGGATGTTGGAGAGGGGAGTTGGAGTCCCCATCCTCCTGCTGCTGGGAGCTCCCTCCTGCTCAGAGCAGCCGTCTGAGACCATGCAAACTCATTCCAGCCATGCCAGGGGGCACTGCCAGCTCTCTCCTGCGTCCCTCAGGCTCCCCATCCCCTTTGGTGTGGCCAGGACCATGCCGGTGATCTCTGCTGCACAGCCACCCTGGCCAGCCCCATCCCTGGTGGTTTGGGATCTTCCCCAGCCACTGGGGGATGAGGGACACTGGCTTGGAGCCGGTGCTGGTGGCAGCTCTGTGAGGGGCAGTTTTGGCAGCCAGGACACTTGCAGACACCTTTCAGGTGTGTAGTCACCACGTCAGTGTGTCATGGGTGGGGAGGGACGTTCAGTGGGGGTGACAGATCCGGGGATCCTCGGGGAGTCTGTCCACGGATCCTGGAGCAGAGTACAGGATTTATCTGCTGCTTGGGCCACTGGGCCTCTCAGCAGCTTCATTCCCAGTCAGGGGACACATATCCTGCTCCTCATCCCATCCCCAGCCACCCAGCCACCCACGGACACACTGCAGTCACCACAGGCAGAGTTTGGGGGTGGAGGGGGACAAAAGGACGTGACTCAGATCCAACTTTTCCCAACCTCCTTCTCCCAGCGACAGCAGGCGGGACTGGAGGGAGGGAGCACAGGTCAGGACCATCCTCCTCCTCTCCTCCTCCCTGGCTCTTTGTGCCAGAGCCGGGCAGATGGGTGTCCCTGCCAGCTCGGTGGCCACAGCCCCCTCCAAGCCCGGCTTCATCTGCCAGCCAATGAGCCCGTGCTCCCCTCCACCTCTGCGTTGTGTCCCCCCACGTGTCGCAGCCTTCTGGCAGCCCCGGGCGGGCTCCATCCCCTCGGCATCCCGGGAGAGGCGGCGGGTGGGACCCCACGGCCAGGGGGAAGGCAGGATGGCAACTTGGCAGAGAGACCGTGGGTGTCAGATCACATAAATCAAGCTCCAGAGCCTTCCTATTTAACACACTCTTCCCCTTCGAGTTGTCAGTGAAACCGTTAATTAATTAGCTAATCCCGCAATGAAGTGGATTCTAAATGGATCTCCCCTCCCTTCCCCCCATTTAGGTAATTACTGCTGAGGGAGCTTTTGTCAGAGTAATTTTCCAGCAGGGACAGCCCCGGCTGGCGGAGGGAGATGAATTTAAAGAGGGGGGGAAATAATAATGCAGCAGTGGGGATAAAGGAGGGCTCCTCCTGCAGGGCAGCGCACTTTGGAGCCACAGCAGGGCCAGGACACCTCTGTTCTCTGTCCTGGCCTCTCCCGGCCAAGGAGGTGACCAGCACAGGACATGTCCAACATCCACATGTTGGAGACAGTGGGAAAAGTTCATCCCAACCTGCTCCAAGCTGCTCCTACAGTGGTGCCGCAGCACCACTTCGCTCACACATGGGCTCCATCTTCTCCCTGCCTCCCCCAGGACATGTCCAGGTTCTGGGCAACATCAGAGTGCTCCATCCAAGGCCATGGAATGGGAATCTGAACAACCTGATCTGGTGGGAGATGTCCCTGCCCATGGCAGGAGGGGTGATGATCCCTAAAGTCCCTTCCAGCCCAAACCCTTCCATGACTTCCTGATCCCTGCAATGATGGTGGCAAAGTCCTGGCAGGTTTCCCACACCAGGTCACGCTGGGCTGTCCCCCCCTCACCCAGCACCTCCCAGCCACACCTTGAGCCTGTCCCCATCCAAAGAGCTCTCCACAAGGACCTGGGCAGTAGGAACAAAGGAAAAACCCCAAAGCCTCCAAAGGGGTTTCTTTTTCAAGTCAAGCAAGTGGGGACGGTGTTTCCACGGCCGAGCAGAGGCCTTAGCCCAGCACCTGTTGGGGCATTTATTTCAGAGTCAAGGCTCCAAGATAGCACTGGCACATCAGGAGCAGCACTTCTGCTTCATATCTTGCTCTTTCCATGCCCCTGCACAGCTCCAAGCCCCTTTTTATCCCTCACTATGTCAAGCAAAGTTTCTGAGTGAAGATTTTTCAAAGGCATGCCGGGTTTTAGATCCTCAGCTTCGCATCCCCAAGTTGTGCTGTGTCCAGCAGAGATAGGGCAGGAGCGGTGCCAGCTGCCTGCTGCAGCCCAGCCGCCTTTGAACTGCCAGGCTCTGCTCCCAGCCGTGCTCCAAATCAAAGGATACTGCTGGAAAATCACAGCTTGCCTCTCATCTGGGCACAGAGAAATCTCTGGGTGCTGACAAATCCCAGTGCAGCCACAAAGCTGCAAATCCGCTCTCCCCCAGCTCCTTCCCGACCTCCAGGCACCAGGGGAGATCTGATGGGTGGCAGAAATAGGAGTTTTGGGGAGTTCTCCCTCATCCTAAAAATCTCCCTGGAGTATTCTACGTGCTGAGCTGAGGAAAAAGAGCAAGAGCCCCTTCCAGGGGGTACCAGAGCTTCCAAGGAGAGTTTGCTCCTCACTACAGGAAAATCTCTTCACTGAAGGGAGGCTGCTCTAATTTAACAGGTGCCTGCAGCCTGTCTGTAGGGCAAACATTCCCATCTCTTCAAGAGGTTCCCTGAGCAGCCAGCCTGCACCTGGCAAAGAGAGTCACAATTTCCATCCTTTCCCACATAGTAATTTCCCCTGGGATACAGAGCAGCCACGTCTCCTTTTGGAAGCTTGCTGTATCCTACCAGGCTCCCAGAAAAACCTATTTACTACCCAAAATAACATGAGAGGAGCATAGGTGGTGAAGGCAGAACTGCTCTTTCTGACCCTGGGGGTGCAACCAATGGGGTGGTACACCTCAAAGTGTTTTAATACCCTGTTTTCCTAAGGTTCTCCCCAAATACAGCTGGGGGGAAACAGGGAGAACTGCATCTCTGCAATTTGTCATGGCTTAATTCTGCTGGTGGTGCAGGACTTCCACTCCCATCCTTTTGTATGGTTTCTTCTCTTCCAGCTGCTTGCAAAGTCTGGCAGGGACAGCTCTTGGTTGTTCTCCTCCCAAGGAATAGATTAAACCTTAGCATTTCACTCTAGAAAACAGAAATAAAATTTAAAATAACACCCCAGGACAGCCTGGAGAAATGCTGGAGGTAGCCTGGGCACAGGACCTGCTCTGGGGTGTTCTGGTCCAGTAGTGGTGAGGACCCCAGAGACTTTTGGGATGGGATCATGAGGCTCTGATAAGAGCATGGAAGATCTTCTGTAAGTTGTCATGGAAAATTTGGGTGTTTCTAGAGTTAAGGCCAGGACATCTGAGAGGCTGAGCAGGACACAGTGGGGTGGTGGCTCAGATTCAGGCTGTAAAATCAAAAGATAAAACAAGGCAAAGGCTTAACACTGCACTCAAGGGATGCTGTCCTGGGCAGCAGCAAGGGTGAGACAGTGTGAGGGGCACTGCTGATTCCTGGTGGAAAACCAAGCCCAAAACATCACCCAAAACCCTGCAGCTGGGCCAGAAGTGCCTCTGAGGTGATGCCTTCGATTTCAGCTTTTATATTTTTCAGATTCTCTGCTGCTTAGTGTGTAACTCTGAAACTTCATGTTGGGTGTTGGTGAATTCTCTTCACAGGGTAGCTGGACAGAGCAATCCCTTCCTAGGTAGAGAATCGAGTGCCCAAAATTCATAAACAATGGCCAAGAGAAGGGGGCAAAGCCAGGGGGCTGAGACTCATGGCCTGGGGCTGTGGTGGACAATTGACCCCAACGTGTGGATGAACCAAAACTTATAAAAGTGTAAAGACTCCTGACCAGGATCCATCTTGGGTTTGATTTGGGTGTAGCCTCAGCCAGGCTCTTGCACTGTCCAAGGTGGATCCTTTCAATAAATACCTGTTTTATTCCTTCTGCTCTGACTGGTCTCTGTTCCAGGTCAGCCTTTCCAGGCATCAGTTCTGGCACCCCAAGAAGGGACTTCAAGGCATCAGTGGAAGGTTTGCTCCCACCAGGACAGCAGGGGGAGAGTGAAAACCAGCCCAGCCCAGTTGTTCTCTATCCTTCAGCCACAGTGCCAGAGGCTGTGGCTGGCTTCAATCTGCATCTCCCCTCCCGCTCCTGATACAACCGAGGGCGCTCAGCTGGAAAATTAAGGCCCAGGGATGAACCCGGAGGGGCATTAGGAGCCAGCAGAGAGGCAGAGCAGCCGGGAGCTGAGAGTGGCATCGCTGCCGTGCCCACCGACATGCCCTCTCGGTGGTAGCCCGCTGTCTCTCGGTGGTAGCCCGCTGTCTCTGTCTGCCCCTGTCCCTCACTGCCGGCCCCGCTCTCCGGTAAATCAGCGCTGACAGCCACGGCTCGCTGCGAACGTGCTCCTGCCCCTGCCCCTGTCCCTGTCCCTGCCCCGACCCTGTCCCTGTCCCTATCCCTGTCCCTGTCCCTGTTCCTGTCCCTGCCCCTGTCCCTGCTCCTGCCCCTGCCCCTGCCCCTGTCCCTGTCCCTGTCCCTGCCCCTGCCCCTGTCCCTGTCCCTGTCCCTGTCCCTGCCCCTGCCCCTGTCCCTGTTCCTGTCCCTGCCCCTGTCCCTGCTCCTGCCCCTGCCCCTGCCCCTGTCCCTGTCCCTGCCCCTGCCCCTGTCCCTGTCCCTGCCCCTGTTCCTGCCCCTGCCCCTGCCCCTGCTCCTGTCCCTGCTCCTGTCCCTGTTCCTGTCCCTGCCCCTGTCCCTGCTCCTGCCCCTGCCCCTGCCCCTGTCCCTGTTCCTGTCCCTGCCCCTGTCCCTGCTCCTGCCCCTGCCCCTGTCCCTGTCCCTGTCCCTGCCCCTGCCCCTGCCCCTGTCCCTGTCCCTGTCCCTGCCCCTGCTCCTGTCCCTGCTCCTGTCCCTGCCCCTGCCCCTGCCCCTGCCCCTGCCCCTGTCCCTGCCCCTGCCCCTGCTCCTGCCCCTGTCCCTGCTCCTGTCCCTGCTCCTGTCCCTGCCCCTGCCCCTGCCCCTGCCCCTGCCCCTGCTCCTGTCCCTGCTCCTGTCCCTGCTCCTGTCCCTGTCCCTGCCCCTGACCCTGTCCCTGTCCCTGCCCCTATCCCTGTCCCTGTCCCTGCCCCTGCCCCTGCTCCTGCTCCTGCTCCTGCCCCTGCCCCTGTCCCTGCTCCTGTCCCTGTCCCTGTCCCTGTCCCTGTCCCTGCTCCTGCCCCTGCCCCTGTCCCTGTCCCTGTCCCTGTCCCTGTCCCTATCCCTGTCCCTGTCCCTGTCCCTGCCCCTGCCCCTGCCCCTGACCCTGTCCCTGCTCCTGTCCCTGTCCCTGCCCCTGTCCCTGTCCCTGCTCCTGTCCCTGTCCCTGTCCCTGCCCCTGACCCTGCTCCTGCTCCTGTCCCTGTCCCTGCCCCTGCTCCTTTCCCTGCTCCTGTCCCTGCCCCTGTCCCTGTCCCTGCTCCTGTCCCTGTCCCTGCTCCTGTCCCTGTCCCTGTCCCTGTCCCTGTCCCTGCCCCTGTCCCTGTCCCTGTCCCTGTCCCTGTCCCTGCCCCTGCTCCTGTCCCTGTCCCTGTCCCTGTCCCTGCTCCTGCCCCCGGGCAGCTGTCGCGGGCAGAGGTCCAAGGTCAGCCAAGTGTTTAATGGGCCTCCTGCGAGGACCTGTGATGAAAGGCGGGCTGCAGAGGAGGCGAGAAGGGAGCATATGTCACCGCTTGCCTCCGGGGTGGTTTCAGTGACACAGGGATGCTTCCCGTGTTTCCCACTGCTTTTCCAAAGCCGACTCCCTTTCCAGCAGCGCGGCAGGGACTGCTGTGGCCTTTAGCACCCGTGTGTCTGTGACCCGAGCGTGGGCGACAGACCCGTGGGTGCCCGGGGCACGAGGTCCTGCCAGGACAAAGGAACTGCTGCTCTCCAAACAGCTGCGGCCACAGAGCCTGCACACCCAGACCAGGCTTGGTCCTGGCTCTGACTGGGCTCTCCCTGTGCTAATTTAGACCCAAAGCTGAGCAGAAGAAGGGAAAGGGCTGTTCACGTTTCCAGCACTGTGGTCAGGAGAAACACAGTGAAAACACAGCCCCCTTCACGTCCCTTGTCCAAGCACAGCTGGAGCCAGGCAGCCCTGACACCTCACCACGGTGATGTGGCACTGGGAAAACACATTTCCAAGGCACGAACAGCAATTAGTGACCAGCTAGCTTGATAGCTGGGCTTGGTGATCCTAGAGGGCTTTTCCAACTTTTCTGATTTCGGAATAGCCTCGCTGCCATCCCAAAATGAAAAGAGTGTTACATCTAACTCAAACTCAACATTTTGGAGCTGCTGAACTATTTTGGCGTCCGAGTGTCCCCTGTTAAATATATTGGATTTCATTACCATTACCTCTTCATTACCACAGCTATTAACTCCTTAGTGCCTCCACACAGCTACTGGTGTCTCCTCTATAAAACACTGTCTGGAGGAATTTGGTGATTTCAGGTTGGTTTCTTGTGTCTGGCAGTTTGATAACTTCAAACAGCCACTCTTTTACCAGGCACCTTCCAGTCAAGTAAGAAAACCTTTTCCCACTGCTGCAGCCAAAGGCTCAGGGTTGTATCCTTACCAGGGTCACTGGTTACCAAGAACCATCAAAAAAAGGTTTCTGAGCCCAGTCAGAGCTCAGCCCAGCCACTCCTTTGCAAAACCTCCTGCCTTTCTCCAAAGGGAAAAAGGAGCCATCTCTGCCTCTGTCCCACACCAGCTTTCCCTCCTCCAGCCCTTCATAACCTGGCTCACAACCAAACCCCCATGAAACCAGGGCTGTGCTCACCCTGAGCAGCTGCCTGGAGCCCGTTGCCTGGGCATGGGTGACATCCCAGGAAAACTCTGTTCAGGCTTGTGTTTCCCCAGGTTCCTGAGGACTGGCAGCAGAGCAGAGCTTGGCTGCAGGGGAGACTGCTCCATCACCTGCCCACCGTGTGCACCCCAGCCTGATTTCACACAGCTCCCAGATTCGGGGGGGTGGAAAGGAAAGACAGGGGATGTGGGGAAGAGCAGAGGGCTGGTGCTGAGCTGCACGTTGGGGGTGAAGCAGCAGAGACAGGAGGCCTTTGGGGACGTGGGATGTGAGGTTTGCTTTTGCAGACTGAATCAAACGTTGGGAAACTGGTGAATTAGCTCTGTTTGCTGAGCAAACACTGCCAGGGAGGGATAGGCAGAGCAAGAGTGTTTAAGCACACAGTCCTTTATTTGCTAGCAAACATCTCCAGCTCCTCCTCTCCCTCCCCTGCTCCTCTGCACGCACAGCTTGTGCTCCAAAGAGGCTGGATGATGTCTTCCAAGAGGATGAGGGGGGAGATTGCCCCTGCAGAAGCATTTTCTTTCACCAAGGCACCTGCACCAGAGAAGCCAAGAGGAGAGGTGGTGGCTGGTAGCCAGAATGTGTTGTCCAAAATAAATTATTAAACACACTTGTGTTCAGCATTACTTCTTTGGACTGTGTTTTCCACCTCAGACGAGGGTTGAGCTCTGCATGGAGACACTGAGGGTGCTGCAGGACACCAGGTGAAGCTGGTGTGAAGGACTTGGGTGAAGCTGGCGCTGCTAAAGACTTGGGGCTCAGCTGCAGAGCAGAATTGCTCCTTGACAGTCAGGAGCAATTTTTTGGCCTCCCCTGGCTTTTTGGGTTCTGATGCTGATCTCAAATCCCTCTCCCAGCTGCAGTTCCACTGATATGGAAGAAGTAACTGAGCCTGTTCTGGAGCTGCTGTGGGAATATGCCCTTGTCCCTTGGCTAGAAGCAGCTGTGCCAAACTGAAGTGCCAGGTCCTCATTTGTGCTGGGCCCATGTTCAGGTACAAGACGAGAAATGTCATCTCTCTGTCACTGGGACTGGCAGGTGAGGGTGGAGCTGCAAAAGAAGAATCTGGAGGAAGAGATGAAGGCACCAGAGAGGTGAATTCTACCTCACAGCCAGGGGTTGATCAGCATTCAGCTCACAGGGAGCTTCCAAAAGTGCTTTCTCTTGAGATGCTGATGATCTCATCTACTCTGGAGTGCTGCACACTGAGTGTGATGTTCACCCATCCCTGTCTGGGCATCACCAGCCCCTCACTTGTGTGCACACAACTGAGCCTGCGCCTGATGGGCTGAGCAGCAGCACTGGGAGCTCCAGAGTGACCCTCAGCACATCCCTGACAGATATTTGTCCTGCTGCCTGGAACTTTTGATGGGTTTTCCTCAAGGAAGAGGAGAAAAGATGGAACCTACGCTGTGCATCACTTTCTGGCTCCTAAGCAACATTCCAGACACATCTCTGGAAATTCTGGCTGGAAAACTGGGCTGCCCGTCCACCCTGAAATTCTTCCCAGTTACCTGTTGATGTCCCCCATCCCTCCACTCCTGGACGTTCCTAAACCTCCTCGCACATTCCTCAGGCCTCCCCACCACGCTCTGGCCTGCTCCAGCCTTTGGCCAACAAACATGTGGCACAAATCATCCTCCAGCTCCTGCAAAAATGCCGGGGCTGGGTGCCACCTCCATTCATAAAACATCCCCCCCACCAGCAACTGCTGGACCGGCTTTTATGGAACAATCTTAATGTTCATTCACCCTTTGAAGGCCAGGTGCTTGGACAGCAGCTGTGCTCCACACGCTGCTGCCTGAATTACTCCTGGCTGGCAACGTGAGAATCATTCATTATTAAACTGCTCATGTGCTCGGCCTGAGGCTTAATCCAATGCCACCACCGTGGATACAGGAGAAATCCAGCCATCTGGAAAAGCAGGAACACCCTTTGTGCCTGCCTCTGGCAGCACTGGCGCTGCCCTTCGTGGTGGTGGTGGCAGTTTGGTGACTCCAAGGGAAAGCTGCGCCCTGGCACCGCCCGTGGCACCCCAGAGGAGAGGGATTCAAAACAGAAATACACCAAATGAGGCTTCCTCGAGGTGTAGATTGTTGGTGGTGACAAAACTTCCCTGCAAAAGTGGAGCAGTGCTGGTGTACATCACCCAGCAGCTTGGCCCAGTGCTGGGAGCTTTGTCTGGGATTAGTGGGAGAAATTGTTGGGGAGGGGAAGAGTCTCATTACCCTGTCCTGGCTAATGCCTTGCTTTTCTCTGGGGCACGTTGTTGTTGGGAGCTGGATCTAATTAGTCATCGCAGGAAATGCCTCGGCTTCTCCCTTCCCTCAGAGGGGAAGGGGGAGTTAATCCAGGCCGACGTGGGAACAAACCCTCTTGTAAAAGCAGGTCCTGATCCCATAATTTGCTCTGCAAAGGAGCACGTGCCCGGGCACACCAAACCATCCCAGAAGACTTGGACAAAGCACCTGAGCTCCTTCACCAAAACAACACCAGGCAGTGCTCTGACTGTCCCAGACAGCACCAGCAGCCACCCACACTCTGAGAAGGTGAAAAGGAGCAGGGAGAGGGAATCTCCCCTGTGCTTCATCACTGCTTGTGGCAGGGGAAGGGACAACAGGAACCTTCTGACCCCCAGGCAAAGGGGAGCTCCGAGCACCATCCTACAACAGTGCCAGGCACAACCAGGGCGTGAACCAGACCCAGGATCTACCAGGGGCAGGGGAGAAGCTGCTTGCAATGGGTCCAAGGTTCATGCAGGAGGAAGAACCAGAGACAGGCAGACCTACACAGTCCAGGGAGGAAACAAAGGCACAGGGACATCCTGAAGTGGAGCTCCTGGGCCATGGGCACCAGTGGGTGACCCCACTGAGGCTGGTTAGAGCAAGGAAGGGTAGGCAGTGCTCTCAGAGCCTGACAGGGCTCCTCTCTGCATCCCCATCAGGTATCAACTCTACAAAGATATGATCTCACCATGAGATCTTTTAATTTAGCTACCTGCCTTGTCCTTCTTTTCTTACAGGACAGCGCATTGAAGGGTTTGGTCTTTCAGTGCTCAGCTCAGCACTGCCATGCAGCCCCAGGTGAGATGAGCACATGGAGCTGGGGCTCTGCAGGTACCTCTGGTTCCTTGTGTGGTGACATTCCTGTTCACAGGACCCCAGCCTCACACACCATAGCGATCACTCCAGGTTTCTCTACTCAAGCCTCTGTGTCTCTCTCAGTGTTTATTAGTTGGCTGGGACTAATTACCTAAAAACCCTGACTCCTCTCAGTGTTGGAGTCATGTGTCCAGGCTGAGCTGTTCAGCTGAGCTGTGACAAGAGGCACTGGTGTGCTTTAACTCACGCAGCTGCTGAGCATGGCCTGCTCAGCTCAAAATATCGAGGTGGTGGTCAGTACTCAGACAGCCCGAGGAGCTCCTCCCTGTGAGGATGGCTTTGATTCAGTGCTATGTATTCAGCATCACAGGCAAGCCCAAGGCTCTGATTTACTCCGAGGTCAAAAGGTGAGATGGGAGAAGAAGAAGGAATTTATCACCTCCTGCTGCAGAACCAGCACTGAGAAATCTCTCCCTGTGCTCCATCATCTGCAGTGCACAGCTGGACATAAAGGCACATCTCCCTTTCTCTACTGGGGCAATGACTTCCAGGACCAGGGCACAACAGACGCATGTTTTGGTGGCCTAACACCTTTACACATCACTGAATCATGGAATCATGGAATGGTTTAGGCTGGAGCAGATCCTAAAGCTCATCCAGTTCCAAACTTCTACCATGGACAGGGAAACCTCCCTCTAGGTCAGGTTGCTCAGAGCCCCACCCAGCCTGGCCTTGTCAGTCTGTTCTTCCTCTCCCTGCGCCTTCTCCAGGCTTTCCTGATGCCTCCATCAGTCCCAGCCTCCCAAGCAGAGCTGAGAAGGGAGCAGTAACTGGAAGGTGAGCAGGAACTTCACACATCAGAGAATTGCTCCACGAACACCAGGTTTTGTCCAAATGTTTTTGCTGCTGCCTGGCTGTTTGCAGATCTAGTGCCAGTTTAGAGCAATGGTTTCCACCAGGCTCGAGCGCAACTCAGAGAGAAACCAACTGAGAGTGGGCTGTACATTCCACTGTGCCTGGAAACCAGTGCAGGAACTCACCCCCTCTGTGGGATGGACGCGTCCATCCCTTCCCCTGGAACAGGAAGAGCCATCTCCAGGAGAGCCAGCTGGGTCTGGACCTTGCTGGAAGCAGGAGCATCCATAATCCCTGAGCAGAGCTGTGTGCCAGGACTGGGGACCGCTCCTTCTGCAGAGAGCTCGGCACGGTCACTTCTCTTGTCAGCTACTGAGGGCTGATAAGCAGTGACCTCAACCAGTTGTGAGATCCTGGAGATCACACCTGAGACTTCCCATGGACAAACCCCAATGGGGTGAAAGGGAGAATGCCAGCAGATTCAATGTTTGCTGTTCTTGTTTCCAGCCATGAAGCTGAACAGCTGCCTGAGCTCCTGGGACTAAACCATGGGTAAATGAGCCCTTCTGATCCCAGAGTTGGTGACTGAGAGCTTGGGCAGATATTGCCACCCCTGAGCTGGCAGCACCTTCCCTGATCTTTGCAGAGAGTGGTTCACAGCCTGGTGCTCAGACATGTTCCTTCCCCCTCCTGGCTAAATGTGGCAGAGACCAACCTCTTCCTCAGTGTCCAGGGACTGGAGGGGCTTCTGCTCTGCTGGCCTTTGTACCTGTGCAGGTACACCCAGCCCAGGTCTGTGCGGAGCCTCCAGCCCATCCTCGTATCCTGGGGACACCTTCCAGCTCCAGCAGCCTTTGGACAACCCTTGGGTGTGAGATCTGCCTGAATCCTCCAAGGCTGGCTGGCTCCTCAGCCCTTTCCTCCTGAAGGACTTTGCCATATGCCCTACACCTGGAGCTGAACAGACTGTGAATAAAACTTCCTGGGATCAAAAACCCACATCAAAATCAGTCAGGGAGAGCCCCCAAGCCCTCCAGGGTGGCTCAGGTGTGTCCAGCTGCACGTGTGCACACACACACGCACACTGTTCCCCATCTCCTCTCCCTCCTCCTGCTCTTTCTCCCTCTTTCATCCTTCTGAAAGGAAACATGATGGTTTCTGGGCTTTGTTGGTGGTTAGGAGGACACTGGATAAAGAGTCTGAGAAAGTGAAAGAGGGTGCACAGGGCTGCAGGAGGAGAAGGAGGGCAGAGCAGGAGAAGGAGGGATTCTCGGTATCTACAAGGGAATTAAGGAGCTTTTACCAGAGTGAAGAAATCAGCTAAAGAATGGCAGGCGAACAAAAGCAGCAAGGCTATGGACAAGTCGCTCTGAATAGATCCAGATCCCCTTAAGTTTGTAACACCCCCTACACACTTCTTTTTTCCCCTTCCCCCCCTTAAGCCTTTGCTCCTCACTTCTTCCAAGAACAAATGCAGAGCAAGGGGAAAGAAAAAAAAAGCCAAAAAAACCCCCACCACCACAAGGGAGGGGGGGAATGGAAGAAAGCTAAAAAAAAAATCAAATCAAATAAAAGGTAATCCTCAGCCACTTTGCCCCTCTGGGGGCTGCTCTGGGCCAGATTAAAGGTCCGGTGTGAAACCATTCTGCTATTCAGATGCGATAAGCAGGATTTACAAGCAAAGAGAAAGAGAGAAAAGAATGGGCGAGAGGAGAAAAGGAGAATTATTTGTGTCTCTTAATACTTGTTAAGCACTTCTCTTTTGCTAGACCAGACAAGACACAGCTACGCTCAAAGTCCTGCACAATCCTGCCCGCTTGTCCAACACCCCCCTCTCCCTCCCTCCTTTCCCCCCCTCCCTGCCCTCCACTTTCTTTGCTCTCCCCCTACCCCCCTCCAAAGCAAGCAGGCAACACTTTGTTGCTACTGAGCTGAAATTGGTCTCCTCTCGGAGCGGCACACAAAGAGAATGGCAATTAACCTTCCTGTTCCCTGGTGACAGCGATCTAATCAAGGCTGCGCCCAGGCACTGCCAGCGGCTCGGAGCAGCCGGGGAGGGTCCGGGCACGGGCTGGGTGCTCCGTGAGCTGCCAGCTCGGATTCTGTCCGCCTTGGCTTGGAGGAGAAGGATCCAGAGCTCGGTGGTTGCTGTGAGTGTGATTCGGGATCAGCAGCTCCGCTGAGGAATGAGGCACGGAACTGCTGGTGCAGGTCACAAACGCGCTCCAAAAGGCTGCAGCCAAGGATTCTCCCGAGGAAAGTTCTGATTTTTGGGGTTGTTCAGCCTGGAGAAGGAAAGGAGACCTCGGTGCTTCTCCAAGGGAGCTGGGAACAAACTTCTTGTCAGGGCCTACAGCAAGAGGACAAGAGGTCATGGTTTTAAACTAAAAGAAGGGAGAGTCAGGAGATACAAGGAAGAATTGCTCTGTGCTGAGGGTGGTGGAGCGCTGGAGTGGTGGTAGGTGCTCTATCCCTGGAAACACTCAAGGTCACCTGAGATGGGGCTCTCAGCAGCCTGATGGTTGGTCTAGGTGGCCTTCAGAGGATACTCCCAAAACCCAAACCACTCCTTGATTCCATGAGGTTGTGGCCCAGTGCAGACCTGGCTCAGGTTGCCCGGATTGCTGGTGGCCCACGGGAGGCAGAGGCAGCAGCAGCAGGAGGCTACAAAGGCACTGCAGGAGGTGTCTGGGGTGACCTGGTGGAACCCCCAGCTAGAGCCAGGACCATCCTGCAGAGCTCAATGGTCCACGCAGTCCTTAGGTCCAAAACCAGTGTTTGGCCTCTCCTTAGTGCTGCTGCTCATGGAACATTAATCAATCCTTGCTGCTTCTTCATCTTCCTGGGAATGGATGACAGGAGAACGATCCCTGTGGGAGGAAGGAGGGAAAGGCCAGCCCAGCCTCCCACCACCAGCACTCTT
The DNA here is from genome assembly GCF_963662255.1 of Cinclus cinclus. Classification (NCBI taxonomy): domain Eukaryota; kingdom Metazoa; phylum Chordata; class Aves; order Passeriformes; family Cinclidae; genus Cinclus; species Cinclus cinclus. Next base: position 9,921,255 of record NC_085062.1, read on the forward strand.
CTCTGGATGAGGAAGGCACTTGTGGTGCTTCACAGGCAAGAACTACATGCTGAGACATGCAAACAGAATCCTTGGGCTTAAATCTTCTATAGAAGCTTTTTCCTTTTTTTTTTTTTTTAGTGGAAAATAGGGTTGTTTGAAAAGCCACAACCACCCTCTACAAAAGAACCACTATTCACCGGTGACACTTTTCAGCAATACTCCTCCACTCCATATTTTTCCATTTTTGTGAGGACTGGGGATGAGGAACAGCCAGTGCATTACTAAACGACCGAGATGTAAGTGCTGGGTTTGTGCTGCATTTGAGGGAGAAAACATTAACTTCCTGAAGGCCACTCCAAAATGGAGAAATGTTTTATTTTTTTAAACCTCTGAAAAATCGCTCTACTGACCAGTTCACTAATTGTGACAATGAGTGAGGTAGAGGTCTCTGAATCCGCCTTTTTCTTTCTGATTACCTTACCTTAGATCCGAGCAAAGCAGGAAAATGGTAGTGAATTGTCCTCTTGCAGAAAAAAAAATTAAAAAAAAAAATAATAATTAAGAAAAACCGCTATCACCCCAAACTCAATTAATATTTTTTCTTCCCTTGTTAGTTCTAAGAAATAAAAATCTTGAAACTGGTTGCTAAACCAGTGAAAATTCACCTCTTACTCATGTGCTGGAACTAAATTTTCCTTTTGTGGCCAAGCAGAAGACCTGCACCTACAGCTTGAGGACAACCTGATAGGAGGTGGATATTCCAGCATGGAGATTTGGCATCATTGCCCATCCCACCCATATAGGAAACCTTGTCCATAAAAACCAATTCCTGCTAATGTTTGTAATGTGAAGCTTAAAGTTTGAAGTCTTCTGCTCCGAGGGCTCTTCTGTTTATCCTCTCCAAGGCCTGGCACGCCTCGATGACAATTGCAATCCAACAGCTGGAGCTTCCTAACTTGTTTAGAGGCCTCGCTGCTCCTGCAGGAGCGGCGGGGATTGAGGGAATTCTCCTCCTGAGCTCACCTAGGACCAACCATTAGGAAGGTGATCAAGTCGCTGCTCTGCCTCTGTGCTCGCAGCGCTTCGGGGGATGATTGCATCCACCTCCGAGAGATCGGCACAAACATCTCAATTACACCTAAGGAGGAGCATAATTGAGCCGAAATTGATTCAAACAGAGGCAATTAAAGCAAAACTCGGGCCCCCGCTGGGACGCCGAGGCGCGGCTTATTTTGAACTCATAACCACAACAACAAATAAGCGTTACAGAGCAGGATGGCACCCCTGCCCTGCAGCCAGGTTCAGTTATGGGGGGATGTTCAACCCTCCCCCGCAGGCTCTCGGGGCGCGGAGGGGCCGTTCAGCACCATGGCCAGCGGCGGGGCTCTCCCTTCCCTTCCCTTCCCTTCCCTTCCCTTCCCTTCCCTTCCCTTCCCTTCCCTTCCCTTCCCTTCCCTTCCCTTCCCTTCCCTTCCCTTCCCTTCCCTTCCCTTCCCTTCCCTTCCCTTCCCTTCCCTTCCCTTCCCTTCCCTTCCCTTCCCTTCCCTTCCCTCTCCTCCCCTCCCCTCCCCTCTCTTCCCTTCTCCTTCTCCTTTCTCTGCCCGGTCCCCTCCCTCTCCCTGCTCTTTCCCCGTCCTTTCCCTTCCCTCTCCCTGCCAGCTCCCTGCCCTTTTCCTGCCCGTTCTTTGCCCTTTCCTTGTCCTTTCCCTTCCCTCTCCCCGCCCGTTCCTTGCCCACTCTCTGCCCTCTCCCTGCCCTCTCCCTGCCCTCTCCCTCTCCCTGCTCTTTTCCTGCCCTCTCCCTCTCCCTGCTCTTTTCCTGCCCTCTCCCTCTCCCGCTCCCTCTCCGCCCAGGGTTGCCCACAAGGGATTCTGCTCCTCCCGCTGCACTCCGAGCCAGCAGCACTCCCAGCACGGAATTCCCGGCGGTGTTTCCTGCACACAAGGAGCGGCTGGGGCTACTTGGATTGTTCTGCCTGGGGGAGACCCGGGCGAGACCCATCGGGGGCAGCAGCTTCCACAGGGGGAGCGGCACCGATGTCTGCTCCCTGTGACCAGGGACAGGACCCAAGGAAGAGCTGGAGCTGGGTCAGGGGAGGTTTAAGATGGATTTCAGGAAAGGTTCTTCCCCAGAGGGTGCTGGGCACTGCCCAGGCTCCCCAGGGAATGGGCACGGCCCCGAGGCTGCCAGAGCTCCAGGAGCATTGGGACACTGCTCCCAGGGATGCACAGGGTGGGATTGCTGGGGTGTCTGTGCAGGGACAGGGGTTGGGCTGGATGATCCTGTGGGGCCCTTCCCACTCAGGATATTCCGTGGTTCTGTGATTCCTCCATCCTATCACAGTGTCACGGCAAGGGCTCAGTGAATGTTGCTTTCCGAGGATGTTTCTCCATCCTGGGCTAGGTGGAGACTGGTTGGATCCCCAGATCACCAGCTGGGGCTGGGAGGAACCCCTGGAGGTCATCTCCCCACCCTCCTTTCCCACCTCGCTCAGGACTGTGTCCACACAACTTCTGGCTATCTCCAGAGAAGAAGACTCCACCAATCCCTCTGGGCAACCTGAGGAAATTGTGAAGGAATTCTCCCCGACCTTCAGGTGGAACTTTTGTTGCTGCACCACCGAGCAGAGCCTGGTCCATCTTTGTGTCACCCCCAGGATCCCCTCCCCGCCTTCCCTGCTCCAGGATCGGGTCGGCGTTGCTCTGTGTGGAGAGCAAACAAGAAGCATCAATTAGAAGTAATTACCACCCCCTCCCCATAACTTAAGAGGCTAATATTAGCCTTCATTTTTAAGAAAGGTAATTTGACGACCATAAATTACAATTATAAAAACTTCATTAGAGTCGGTAGCAATCCATCCACCATTGTTCTAATTACACACTGTAGGAGTAATGAATGCTAATGGTTTAATGTACAATAATTACCACAATTGAAAAATAATAATAATACAGAACAACCTCAGTTATCCAAATGTCATGGGGGATGTGGAATGGGTTGGGGTAATCGTGGTTTCAGATAATTGAGGGGCTCTTCAGCGTGATTAATAGGTGATGTGACCTCTGGGTGGGGAATGAGGAGTTTTAAATGAATGCAGCGTGGTCAAGTGAGGGAAGGCACCGTGCAGGGAGGAAAAAAATCAGGCATCTTCTGTCTTAGCTTGGAATTTCACTGGACATTTTCGACATGAAGTAAATTCATTTGGTTTGCAACTGAACTGTGCCACCTCCTGATGATTTTTGGGCGTGGTTGGCAGGGTGCTAAAGCAGAAATATGGGACCATGTTGGAAATGATGGGTGGAGCACAACTCCAGCCCCTTGCAGCACAGAGGCCACACTGATCTAAGTTTTTCCAGGTGGGATGGGGCTTCAGGAGGTCTGGAATCCAACCCTTTGTCCAAAACAAGCCCAGCACTGGATTCAGACCAGTTTTTTCAGGCATTTGTCTTGAACCTCCAAGGATGGGGATCCCACAGTTTCCTTTGGCCCCTATTCTACTGCTCCTTCATTCTCATTGTGAATTTTATTTCCTTCTATCCCATCAAATCCTCTTGGAGCAGCCCAGGCTTAGGCATCAATTCCCACAGCCCTTGAGCCAGCCCTGGTTTTGTAGGACATCCCTGGAGGCTGAAAGAAGATCCCATTCATGTCCCAGGGACTGATTAGGAACAATGAATTCTTGATACGCTTCCTCTTTAATAGCATCCTAATTTATAAAAACGCAGATAATATATCAATGGAAATTAACTTCACACTTTCCTTACCCTGGCAGGTTGAGCTGCAGGTGAGTGCAATGTAATTAAGAAATTAAAAGGTAATTTCCACATATGCTTTCTGCTAATCTAACTCGGCAATCATTTAATTTACAGCAGGGGGACTGGCAAGGAGGGAAGCCAAAATAAATAAGATAATAGTGGGTTTAATCTCTCAGTGGAATGGTGAAGGAGTCGAGAGGTGTCTATGTGGAGCCACAGGGAGAGGTGAAGTGACCCTGCCGGTGCTGCTGATTGAAAGACAGGCTTGCTTTTAATTTCACTTCCAGGAGTTCAAACTTTGAGCCACCCAAGTTTTCCAATTTCTTACATTTCCTCTTACATTTTTTTTGTTCTCTTTCCCACAATTAATAATTGTTTCCGCACAATTTTGACTTCAAGATCTCCGCAGAAGGGTAATTTTTTATTTTTTTTTTTTAATCTGGATCACTGAATCCTTTCCCATTCCCAGCGGCTGGGGTGCACAGAGCAGTTAAAAAGGAGCAGTTTTCCACCGGGAAATCCCCGGGGAAACTCCTGGGGAAACTGAGGCACGGACTGACCAAAAGAATTTTCTCAGAGGCTTCGGTTCCCCAACGCTGCGATTCCCCTCCCCGGCCCCTCCATCCCGCACCTCCCTGTGCCCCGGGGAGGATGCAAGGATGCAGGGGAGAGGATTTGGGCTGGAATACCTGGAGCCATGCATGCCACAGCCGCCTCAATAGAGGCAGCAGCTCCAGCCGCGGGGCCTCAGCAGGGGATGCTGCCCATGGAACTCTGGCTTTTTGTTCCCAAACCTGAGCGGGGCAGGAGGGCTCCTTCCCACCGCCCTGCTTGAGCCCGTCCCCTCCTCCACCCCCTGCGCCCCTCCATGCAGAAGCTGAGCTGCTTCCTCTCATTCCCTGGGGTCCCAGCAGCATTCATATGGGAGCTTAATCCTCCAGAGATGTGGGGACATGGGATTAGCGGTGGTGCTGGAGAGAGGGGGCCCTGCTCCCCTCCCCTCCCAGAGGTCAGCGATGCACCATCGTCCCAGACAGACCCTCCTGGAGCCGCCGTCCTTGGGACAGCAGCGTAGCAAGGACCAAAGGAGCTGTGCCTCCGTGCCAGGAGGGCTTTGGTGGCTGCTGTGCCACCCCTGAGCGGGGCTGCATTATCCCCTCTCAATAATTTATCTGATGAGTTGCAGCCTGCTTTTGCCGAATGAATTATTCCCAAAGCTGAGGGAGGCTCTATTTGTACTCTTCAAGCAGCTCTAGAAATGGTCAAATAATATTTGCCCAGCAAATTGTTAAACGGCAATTCCTCTGTCACTCACCCAGTAAATTATTCACTGAGCACTTGTTTACCTGGGGCCGGGGCTCCCTGCCCTGCCTGTGCCCTGCCTGCCCTCCTTGTGCCCTGTCCAGTCCCTGCCTGCTCCCTGCCTGTCCCTGGAGCAGGAGGGCACCCGAGCAAACAAGCAAAGGGGTGCACATCTGCCTGCTCCCCTGAAACCTGGCCAGGGTCTGTGCTTCCTTAGGAATAGAGATGGGGAAAAGCTGCTGGGAAGCCTGCCTGGAAGTGGACAATGCTATCAGTGGCACTTCCATTCCATCTCACTCATCTTCCCTTCCCTTCCCTTCCCTTCCCTTCCCTTCCCCCTGACTTTCCATTTTCCCCTTTTCTCCTGTTCCCCTTTACTCCTGTTCCCTTCTTCCCCTTCCCTTTCCCATTTTCCCCTTCCCTTCCATTTCCCTCTTCCCTTCCCTCTCTCTTCCCTCCACACACACAAATTCCCAGCACAGCGGGCTCCGTGCGAGCTCTATTTCCCACTGTATTTCCCCATGCATGGGCTGGGACAGCCTGAGCTCTCCAGCCAGTAATTCTCTGATTGGAAAATGTTCCAGGGCAGGGACTGAGGAGGGAGAGGCAGGAGCAGGGAGCCAGGGGAAGGGGGGGGGGGGGGCAGGAGGGATGAGATGGGAGTTCTCAAACTGCGAGCCCTAATACCAAGCATGTGGCCATATATTATTTTAATAAAGCCAGCACATCCTGTGCTCACGACAGCTGCTCTTCCCTTTCTCTCATCCTGTGAATCTCATTTATTCCTCATTAGCAAAATCACCTGTTTGTCAAATAGGGACAGAGCTGTAAGACATTAAATTGTGTGAGGGCTGCTGGGGGCCTGGGGAGTGCAGGGAAGAGCAGGAGGAGGAGATCCTGTGCACAGATTGAAGCCAGGACTGCACGAAGATCTCTTGAAGGTTGAGATGGAAACGAGGATTTGGGGAAGTGGATTATCCAGCAGCTTCAAGCACTCTCATTTTCTTTTCTCTCTGCCTGTTCTCAGCATCCTGGGGAATGATGCAGTTCCCAGCACCTGTGTGCAGGGGGAGGTTCTGTTCTCACCTCTCACCTCTTGAGCAGCAAACAATTTAAATCCATGGTCACCCACCAGCAAACCATTTTCCCTTTTGGAAGAGGTCACGTACAAAATTTCTGAATCACCATTATTGGTTTGGGTTTTCTCTAAATTGAGCAGAGGCACTGGCAGGACTCACCTGTTCTCTCTGAGGCCTGGGGTTTTGATGAACCAGGATTTTCCACTAACATTATAGAAAATGTCCCTGGACTGCACTAAATTAAGTGTCTGTCTCCCCCCCCAGCCTGGCAATGGAGCCTTTTTCTGCTGGTTTTGCAGCTTACTCGCTACTTTTCCTAATGCCAGCCCCAGCTTTTCGCTTTATCAGTTGAGTGACATGAGGAGAAACAGCTGGCTGCAAACCAAGCTTTCTGGTTTGCTGAAATTCTCCCTGTTTTGGGGAGATTTGGAGGTTTTGGTTCAAATTGGATCCCACCCAACCATGTGTGTGGGAAAGATACAGGGAAAAACTTGGGGAGAACGGGGAGATCTCATATCCCAGCCCTCCTGCATGGTTTGGGTGCTCCTGGGGTCTCCTTGCCAAATGCCAGCGGGGAAAGCCCAGACAGCAGCTTCCAGTGACTGCAGCTCTTCAGGAAAGCCTGAAACTCCACATTTTCCCCAGGAGGCTCTGCTGCAGTTTGGCAAACTCCAGCTGGTGTGGGAGGGTTTGATCCCAGCACTGGGATCAGTTCAGGGATGTGCTGTGGGAAGCTGGGACCTGCTCTGCAGCCAAGGGCTGCCCAGAGGGACATCTGCCAACTCCAGTCCTCTGTCCCCAGGTGAGGTGGGCCTGTCTGGGACCTGCAGTGGCATCACCAACCCTCAGGATGGTAATTTTTAAACTTACAGGAAAATAGGGATTAGGAGGTGAAGGAGAGGACATTGTCTGGGCACCATTTTTCTACTTTTTTTTCTTTGTGTGTGTGTGTTACTCTTTTTGCTCCTCTTCCTTTATTTTTTTTCTCTTGTTTTGACCATTCTTCCATCCTCTCTTCATCATCATCATTTTTTTCCTCGCATTTCTGTTCCCCAGCACACTTTCCCCTACTTCCTCCCCATTTTCCACACCTTTTCCCATCCAGCTCCTCTCCCCACCTCTTCATCTTTCCCCCACTGTCAAATCCTTCCTCTTGTCCCTCTGCACATCTCCCCATCTCTATCTCAAAACCTCTTTCCATCTTGGGGGACATGTGTGGGGACACCCAGTGTCCTGTCCTGGTGACCCACAAGTCCTGGAGCCTCAAGTCCAGCTCACTCCACATCTCAGCCCTTTGGGGGACACTTTGTGAGCCACCTCCAGGCTGCCTGCACGACTGCGGTGGCAATAGTGGCTCCCTCCCAGCTTCCAGCTCCTTTTAATGCACCTGCCTGGCTCCTCTCCCCGCTGCAGAGCAGGAAAGGCAGAACCTGCCCGTGCAGGGGCCAGGAATCCGGAGGAGGATGCGCCTCCTCATGTCCAGAGGGATCATCCCACAACCCCTCATCCCCTCCAGCCGCTTTGCCCCGGGTGCCAGCGATGTCCCTGCCCTGCAGAGCAGCCCCATGTCCCCGTTCCCCACCCGAATGGCGATGCCACCGTGTCCCCCGCCCTCGTCCCCCCCTTCCCTCCTCTCTCTCTCTCTGAAAGTCATCAGGCCTAGCGAGGTCTTCTCCCACTTATGCAGCTCATGAATATTTAACAGCATCTGCTCTGGAGGCGATAAAGCCTACCAATCCTTGACAAATATGGCCTAATCTTTTCAATTTCGGGGTGCAAATATTCCTTCAGAGTCCTGTTTGTCACCTAGATTAATGACTCTGGCTCCCATAAGCCTTTGGTGCTAATTCAAGTGGTGGCTGCGCGGCCAGCGCATGGCGAGGGATGCTGGGACACATCTGAAGGAGAGATTACTCACTCGAGGGCTCCTCGCTGCAGGGTTTTGTTCCCCCGGTGGCAGTGGGGACCAGGAGGGGGGTCTGGGTGTCTGTTTGGTTGTTCCTCTTCATAGCTCCTGAATATCCATCCTGGATCCGGTGCGGTCGAGGGGGGATGGTGCCGTGAGGAGGGGGTAGCTCCCCAATTCCTGCTGCTTTTCCCCCGTGGATGGGGCGTGGCAGGAGACACGGGCTTGCCTCCGATGCCGGCTCCTCGTTTTTTGAGACCTGCTGCAAGCAGCAGCTACCAGGGCACCCAGCTGGCTGCAGGACTGCGCTGCCAGTGAAGCTCCATCCCAGGAGTGCAGGCTGAAACCTGGGGTACAGCAGCCAGAGGAAAGAGGCAAATCTTTCTCCAGCCCGTTCCAGGAGCCCTACTCACATCCCGGTGCCTGCCCAGGGCAGATGTGGGTGTGGGGCTAGGCAGTGCTCGGAGCTCGCGGTTTTGGCTCTGGATGCTCCAGAGCCGCAGCAATCCCCGTGTCCACATCCCACAACAATCCCCGTGCCCGCATCCCGCAGCAATCCCCGTGCCCGCATCCCGCAGCAATCCCCGTGTCCACATCCCGCAGCAATCCCCGTGTCCACATCCCGCAGCAATCCCCGTGTCCGCATCCCGCAGCAATCCCCGGGCCCGCATCCCGCAGCAATCCCCGTGCCCGCATCCCGCAGCAATCCCCGTGTCCACATCCCACAACAATCCCCGTGCCCGCATCCCGCAGCAATCCCCGGGCCAGTATCCCGCAGCAATCCCCGGGCCCGCATCCCGCAGCAATCCCCGTGTCCACATCCCGCAGCAATCCCCGTGTCCACATCCCGCAGCAATCCCCGGGCCCGCATCCCGCAGCAATCCCCGTGTCCGCATCCCGCAACAATCCCCGTGCCCGCATCCCGCAGCAATCCCCGGGCCCGCATCCCGCAGCAATCCCCGTGTCCGCATCCCGCAGCAATCCCCGTGTCCACATCCTACAACAATCCCCGTGCCCACATCCCGCAGCAATCCCCGTGTCCACATCCTACAACAATCCCCGGGCCCGCATCCCGCAGCAATCCCCGTGCCCGCATCCCGCAGCAATCCCCGTGTCCACATCCCGCAGCAATCCCCGTGTCCACATCCCGCAGCAATCCCCGTGCCCGCATCCCGCAGCAATCCCCGGGCCAGAATCCCGCAGCAATCCCCGGGCCAGAATCCCGCAGCAATCCCCGTGCCCACATCCCGCAGCAATCCCCGGGCCCGCATCCCGCAGCAATCCCCGTGTCCACATCCCGCAGCAATCCCCGGGCCCGCATCCCGCAGCAATCCCCGTGCCCGCATCCCGCAGCAATCCCCGTGTCCACATCCCGCAGCAATCCCCTGGCCAGAATCCCGCAGCAATCCCCGTGCCCGCATCCCGCAGCAATCCCCGGGCCCGCATCCCGCAGCAATCCCCTGGCCAGAATCCCGCAGCAATCCCCGTGCCCGCATCCCGCAGCAATCCCCTGGCCAGAATCCCGCAGCAATCCCCGTGTCCACATCCCGCAGCAATCCCCGTGTCCCCATCCCGCAGCAATCCCCGGGCCCGCATCCCGCAACAATCCCCGTGTCCCCATCCCGCAGCAATCCCCGTGTCCACATCCCGCAGCAATCCCCGGGCCCGCATCCCGCAGCAATCCCCGTGTCCACATCCCGCAGCAATCCCCGTGTCCACATCCCGCAGCAATCCCCGGGCCAGAATCCCGCAGCAATCCCCGTGTCCACATCCCGCAGCAATCCCCGTGTCCACATCCCGCAGCAATCCCCGGGCCCGCATCCCGCAGCAATCCCCGTGTCCACATCCCGCAGCAATCCCCGTGTCCACATCCCGCAGCAATCCCCGGGCCAGAATCCCGCAGCAATCCCCGTGTCCACATCCCGCAGCAATCCCCGGGCCAGAATCCCGCAGCAATCCCCGGGCCCGCATCCCGCAGGAACCCGGGCACCTCCGGGCACACCAGACCCGCTGCTGGGCTTTATTTGTTCCCTGATCACCCGAGGAAAGTACCGAGAGGAGCTCGGGGTGGGAGGGGCTGGAAATCAATGCCGGAGCTGATCAGTGCTATCGACAGGCTGGCTGAGGCGCTGGTGGCCCCCGTTCCTGTCGCCGTGGCCGCAGGGTCTGTCCCCAGCACCGCGGCCGCTGCAGCCCAGCCCGGCTCGGCACAGCAAAGGCATTAACTGCGGCCAGAAATCGAAGATTTGTTATTATCCAGCAGGGGAACAATGGCCTGGCTGGGTGTATCCATCACCGCTCCGGCCCTCGGGGCTGGGGATATGTTGAGATTGCAGATTATTTATTTATTTATATAGGGGAGATGGGGGATGCTGGTGGCACAGGGAAAATGAGTTTCCTGCTCTGTGCTCCAACCAGGCATTTGTCCAAAGGTTCTGGGGATGCCCTGACTGACGGCAGATCGAAGTCCTGGGCTTTGGAGCATCCTTCTTTGAGATCTACTGGAAATTTGCAGGTGAAACTCCCAGCACCATCAGTTTGCGTTGCAAGGAAGCTCCTTGGGATGCGAGACTCTTAGAAAGAAGGTCCAGAGAAATCTCTGGTCTTCTTGATGCAAAAATATTTATTAAATTTTGTCTAATGGAAGTATCTAAGAAGGTCCAGTCTGGAGGGTGTGAAACCTTTAAGGTTCTCATAAACATACATATATATATTTTGGCTATGAATAAGAAGTATTGGTAAGGATGGGACAACTCTAAACTGACAGCTCAGCTCTGCACCAAGGAGCTGACGTTCCCGTGACAAATGACCTGATTTTGGTGGAGGAATGAAGAGATGAAAAGTTTGAACCAAAAATCTTTGTCCGATGGGGGTAGCAACCCTGGGTGTACACAGGAAAATGATCCTGTGTAAAATGTCCTTGCTGCTTCCAGATGGGAAAAACTTCCATCTGACACAGGGAACTGCAGAGCACAGTGAATATTTACAGCTCATGAACAGGAAGGCGTTATTTTTAGTTTTGTTTTACATTTCTGTAACAGAAAATGCTTCCTCAGCCAGAGAAAAATACAACTGTGGATAAAATGAAAGTGTGAAGACCTTTTTTTTTTTTTTTTTTTTTTTTTTTTTTTGTTAAGCGATAATAAGAAAAATGCTACTTTTCACTACTTGGAAACAGAACGGAAACTTCTGAACAAAGCAAAAGAAAATTTCTGGGTTTGTTTCCACCTCAGAATACTTTAGGAGAAAAAAAAACCACTCAGCTCCTCACTTAGGCTTTGCAGCCGCTGCTCACCGCAGTTCTTGTTTTTCCTCGGCTGATCCCACAGCTGCTACCGATGGAGAGGCTCCGTGCTGGGAATTCAGGGCGGCGTTTGCAGCCTCAGCTCGTGTGGGTCGAGCTCCCCGAACCCCCTGAGTGCCCCTCCCTAGGGCCGGCAGGGAGGTGCAGCCACCCCAAACCCCAGGGACTCGGTGGAGTTTGGGATTGAACTGGGAGGGATGGGGGGACCCCCAGAGCCAGCACCAGCAGCTCCAAGGAAAGTTGAAAAGGCCGGCTCAGCAGAATAAAGTCCCGCTGCAATGCAAAGGGATGATCCAAGGGGATTCCTCCACCTCATCCCCATCCCTGTCCCCATCACCCACCCTTGTTCCGGGGGAAAAAAATCAAAAACATCGCGGCAGCCTCTGGAACGTCCCCTGCAGGCTCCCCTGCCGCTGTGCCTGTGCAGAGAGCTGCGCTCTGCCCTGCTGGGAGGTGGCACCGACGGGCACCACTCTCCCCTTTCCGTGCTGTGCCCCCCGTGCCCCCCGCCCGCTGTGGGGACCGGCACACCGGGGTGCTGGGGACCATCCCACAGCCGCCTGTGCTGGCATGTCCGTGCTGCCTCCCGCTGCTCCCTGCCCCCTCTCCCTTCTATTTTCCCCCTCTGAGCAGTCTCCAAACGCCTTTGTAATACCGCAGCATCGTTAGGGCCCTCCTGAAACCAGGGCGGGGCGGGGGAAGGGAGCGGCTCATTAGCCGGCCGCTTTGAAGTGGGCTGTGTTTGGGGCTCATTTGTATGCCGGCAGAAGGGAAACCTCTGTGTTTCAAGGATGTTTTTCTGGAGGGGCTTCCTGGAAACATAACAAACATGACCCCGAGGAGCGCTCCCCCAGCCCGCAGAGGCGGCGGGAGATGAAACGCGGGGCTGTGCTCGGCACGGCACAAAGGCAGCGCCGCTGCCGCCGGCAGCACGGCCAAGTTCCCTTGGAGAGCACCGAAGCTGGCACGGAGGGAGGTTATTTGTCGCACAAGCCATCTCTGTCTGAGGGCTACAGAATTCGTGGCTCAGCCCCGCATCCTCCCATCCCACCTGTGCCATCTCCTTCCGAGCCCCCTGCCATGGGCAGGATGCCACTCCCGAGATCGGCTGGCTCACGGACGTGCCCACCCTGGCCTCGAACACTTCCAGAGGGCACAAATCAGCACGAAGAGGTGCCAGGTTGGGCTCCTGCTCTGTGCCACAGGTCCTGACAAAGCAGAGGCAAGGCTGGCGACTCCCGAGAGGCCATCGCCTCCTCTGCCTTCAAGTCAAGGGAATCCTGTGCTTTAGGGCGTTTGGAGGGATCTCAAAAGCCATTCCCAAGGTTCTCTGCCTGCTTGCTGCCCTGCAAGGATGAAGGATGGATACCTCCATCCCTCCCCAGCCAGCAGGTGCCTTCAGGGCACGGCTGGTGAGAATTTCCAGCCGAGGAAGAAACAACCCTTGATAAACAGAACATGGACGGCTGTGCCACCTCCCTCAACCTCTGTGCCTCCCTTTCTCCGCCTGCTTCTCTCTGGCTTCGTCTTGCTCTGCCTCTCCTTCTCCCCCCGCCTCTCCCGCGGCGCTGCCGGTGACAGGGAGCGCGGGGACAAAGACGGATGGAAGTGACACGGGAGCTCCAGCACGACCGGCGGCTGATGCGCGGGCAGCCGGCACCGAGCGCTCGTCCTGAGCGCCGCGCATGACGGGCTGACCTCCTGTGCCAAGGGGCCAAGGAGGTTTGAAGGGCAGCGTGGCTTCCCTCGGGGAGGAAAACAGTCCCCCGTGGTTTGTCCGTGCTGCTGCCGGCACCTGGAGCACCTCAGTGGTGTTTTAGAGCGTTGTCGCTGTGCTGGGCTCCTCATTTCTGCCGGCAAAGCAGCAAAAGGTCATCCCAAATCTCCTCCTCCTCCTTCTCCTGACAGCCCTGAGGGAACGCTGGATCTGGAGACACCTCTGTATTTCTCCCCTGTGACAAGGCTCTGTCAGCACCAGGATCCCAAATTCATAACGCGGCAGAGTTCTGCAAGCACCGTCAAACCCCAGAGCTGGCAGTGGTGGAGAGCTCTCCCATCCTCTGCATCCCTCCTGAAGTCCCTTTGTGTCCCCTCCACCGAGCCGAGGTGTCTCAGGGCAGCCTGACACAGAGCAAGCCCTGCCAGAGCTGCCTGGTTGGAGTAACTGTGCTGGATCCTGGACTGACACAAAGGACCCTGTGGGCTTGCGGATTCATCTGATGAGGGAATGATTTCATCCTTGGGATGGATCTCTGGGGGTCACCTGCCTTCGGCTCCCCCAAGGCAAACCCGACCAAAACATTCAGCTTCTCCTTCAGCTCAAGTCTGTTGCATTTACAGGATGAAAGTTAATTCCTCTGGTATATTGTCACATCCTTTGGGTTGAAGATCCAACGGACTCCAGTCTGGGAAATACTGTCAGACAAATCCACTGTTCCTCAAACTGCTGTCTCAGGATGGCTGGGAAATGCAGCTCAAAGCTACATATTCCTGTCACATTTGGCAAAGCAGCTTGCCTAAATAAATGTGTTTTTAACAGAGATACCACACTGGAGAAGTTGGATCATTTCAACTTGATGTTTTCAACTGAAGTGAAACAAATTCAGATCTTCCATTTTCCTTTGATAAAAGAGTAAAAACAGGTTAAAAATAGTATGAGCTGCTTTATTTTTAACCAATCATTTCAGTCAACTCAAATAACAGAAAAAAAAAATCATGTTGGGGAGGTGGGGGGGCAGGGGCGGGTGGAATTAAATTTTTTCCCGGATAAACCATCCAAGATAAGCCAGGATCTAGGAATTTGTTGTGCCAGGTCCTGTTGCTTGCAGGAAGCTCAGGGACAGGTGACAGCCTTGGCTGGGGTGCACTGGCCAGCCATGGCCACAACCCCAAAGCAGTGTGTGGAGTGAGCAGGTTGTCCGAGCTGGCTCTGCCTCCTCCCCAGTCTGTAACGCTGCCAGGAGAAATGCTTGGAAAAGAGCAAGGAAAGAACAGCCATCCAAAGCTGGACAGATGCGGCCAGTTGGCAGCAGCCGCTAAATTAGCAGCCAATTTCCCGTGCACAACCTGGGGACCTGGGCTTTCAGCTGAGCACATTAAGGCTGGAGCCCCTTTTAATTGCTGTAGATCTTAACATGTGTCCCTTAACTCTGGGGTCTCTGTCAGCCTGGACAAAGGCAGCTCTCAGAGTGGGGGAAATGCTGTTACCTGCTTTATTTAGGGTCTTGCTCCAGACCTGGCGTGGTTGGCATGGGCAGATTTCTCTCTTAGCCCGGCGTGCAGAGCAGGTAGAAGCACCATCCCTACGCTTCCAACTCCATGGATACCAAAAGTGGAGGACAAGGCAGGAGTTAAGCAAGGCTGGGGATCAGCAGGGGTGCAGCGAGCCCGGGATGTGCCGGTGCTTGAGGCAGGACACAGAGCTGAGAAAGCTGTGAGACCCTTAGCAGGTCCTGTCAGCCTTATTCACACCTTATCAGATGGGGGAAGCCCAAAGGGCTGTGAGGGAGGTAATTAATCTTGGTCTCGAGCAGAAAGGCTCCTGGAGAGGAGGGGGGAGGTCAAAATGAGGCACGGTTTGAGGAGAGATGGGAACTTGGCGAACGCTTGAATGCTTTTTTTGCCCTTAATGTGAAGTTCACCCCAGATCTGAAGACACCTTTGTACTTCCCCCCCGATTTAATTTGGATTTTTATTTAGGATCATCAGTTTCTCCTCACCATAAAACACATCATCATCACTGTAAAGCACTTTTATGACACCTTTATCTGATTATCTGAAAGCACTTAATCAGCATTAACTCATTAAGCTTCCCCAGGCTGCGGTGGGAGGGAGGAAGGGGTCGGTGCCGGCTTCCAGCGAGCATCCCTTGGTCCCCACCCCCACAAGCATTCCCGAGGGAATTCCCTGCTTCCCCCCACGGATGAAGGCTGAGGTGGGCAGGCACAAGGGCTCCTTGCTAGGCTGACTTGCAGCACCTTTCAAAGGTCCAAGGAAAACCACCGCACAGAGATTTTCAGCCTCCCCAAAGAAGTGCTAGGAGGGGTCCTTGAGATGGAATTGGGGTTTACCAGCTGTCATTTGTCCTAAAACAATACAGAGGGTTTCAGAATATAACACAGAGAGTCTCTGACTGCAGAGCAGGTCAGTTATTTAAACAACCTCCCCAGCTCGTGTGTTTTTGGGAAAAACTAAAATGTCGGAGGAAATATCTGTTGGTTTTGTGTCAGCAAAGAACAAATGTCACTTGGGGAGCTGTGGAACTTGCTGAGCCCTTGCAATGCCCCGGCACTGAGTCGCTGGATTTGACCCCGAGGATAAAGGCCTTGAGCATCCCACCCTCACCAGGCTTTTTGTGGAGGGGTGGTGGGTGTGGGACGCTGCCAGCTCTCCACACAGGGACACCCTGGAATCTCTCCAGGAACATACCAGGACAAGGCCACCCCTCCCCACAGCAGCAGCCCTCAGTCGTTCAGGGATGGCCGTTCCCCAGCTTCCATGGTGAATTAGAGCCCTGGAAAGGGGTGGTGGGCAGGGTTGCCCATCTGCTCCTCTTTTTGTCCCTCAATTAGGGCTCATTTCCCGCGTGCTCACTGTGGTTCATTGGTTTCCGCTTCACGTTCCGCGTGGTTTCCAGACACCACCACGGAACAGCTCTGAGCTGTCTCCAGAGAGCTTTTGCCTTTGGATTCTGGCCATCCTTTTTTCCCCCCACCTTTTCTTCCCTCCTCTCTCCCAACTGTTTTTGTCCCCCCCAGGCTCATTCAGGCAGCACTGCCCTGGGCCAGCTCAAAGAGCAGACCCTGACCAAGCGTGCCAGGTGCTCCAGGATGCCTGGGATGCATCAGCAGCACCCAGCCTTCGTTTCACCCCCAGTTTGTTCCAAGACAGCTCCAGACCTCTCTGCAGAACCTCCTCTACCACCAGGGCAGTGCTTCTCCCCCACCTCCATGTCCCCCTGGCTGGCAAAGCCACACTTCCCCTGCCATTTGCTCCTGATCCAAATCATTCCTCCCTCCTTGCTGCTTATCTCCAGCAATCCCGTCACCTTTGGGCAGGGATTTTCCCTGCAGATGTGGAGCAGATCCTTGCCCATGCCCAGGGAAGGCAACACAGCCACCTGAACTTTCAGGGTGGCTGGGCTGTCCCAGAGATCCCTCTCAATTCCAGAGTGCCCACATCCTCCACTCTTTTCTCCAGCAGAAATTTGATGCAAACATCTCTCTTCAAATCCAGAGCAGCAGGGGTGAGGGCACAACACTGCTGGGAACGACACAGGAAAGGAAACTTAGAGCCCAGCAAGGTTAGAGGGTTTGTGGAGAGAAGAAGGGATAAATATCAGCTATTTCTGAGACTGCTTTGGCATCCTGAGCTCGAGAAGAACAACATTTGCATCTGGACTCAGAGATGTGGCTGGTGTTTGACTTTTGGCCTAACTGAAGTTTAACGTGGTGTGGGATTGGGACTGTACTGGAAGTCCAGATTTCGTGTTCTGGGGAAATCTGCCAGAGTTTAGGGAGTAAAAAATGGAAGTAGATGGGAAAACCCCAGGTACTGGTGTTGAAAGGGCTTTGGGTGCATTGCTGTGCCCCCCCGTCCCACCCAAGGATGTGGGGTGCCAAGGACCTGGCTCTGCCAGGCTACTTGTGCTGGGAACTGCCCCTGGGTGGTCTTGGGGACAAATGTGGGGGGAGGTCTCCCACACAGCCCCAACTGGCAAAGCTGGTGGGGAGCACCCCAGGGCAGGGTGGGGGCTCAGGAAGATCAGCTGGGGGCTTTGCCCTCCTTGGGTCATTGTCCAGGGGGCTTGGGGGCCATGGAGGGGTTTGGTTACCCCTCCCACAAACCTCATACAGGCTCAAAGCATCACTTTGTCTCCCCAAATCAAATCATTAGAGATTATTCCGTTCATATAAAATAAATTTTTAAACCACCTTGGCTTGTCTGTGGGTGAAGTCTGTGTTAGGCAGCAGAAATTAATGAAGGGATCTCCTTCCTGTTTGATCTCCTATCCTGACTCTTCCTTGGCTGTCTGGATGGAGGTGCTGCTCCATTCCATCCAGGCATTTTTACCTCCCAAAGGTATTATTATTTAATTCCCTTTGCAGCTGCCTGCAGCTCTCGATGGCCAAGCAGTTCTTCGACTGATTAAAAAAAGAAGTTGAGCATCAGCCAGTAAATCAGTGGCAAGAGAAATGCTGAATCATTAAATCTTACACTGTAACCTGTTTTAGCCGGGTTTAGAACTTATATCCAGGGTTGTGCATGGAGGCAACAGGCTCTGAAGGCAAAACCAAAATGAAACACTCCAGGGAAAGCAGAGCAATCCCTGTTTTTCATGGGTATGGCCAAGGTAGGTCTAGTGCCTGCCTGAAGGTAAAAACCCTTCCCCTGTGAAAAACTGTGGCTTTTAAATTTGTCCTGAGTAAAAATTTAGAAATAGAACTCTGTATTTTTTTTTTTTAAATGGGGATTTTAAGTCAGGGCCAGAAGGGAATCATGCAAATTCAGAGCTGATTTCTGAGCCCTGGCTGCTCCTCTGGGTCAGGCAGGTCTGAGAGTGAGCCAGCACTTAGTGTAATCCTGCATCACCAACACAGGGAGAGGTGACTGCCGTCCCACAGGGTGGCTGGGACACCCAGACAGGACACAGAGACTTCCAACAAGCCTCATCCTTCCCATTCCACACCCCATAAATGCATCTGATCCAGGCTGGTAGGAAGTGAGAAGGAAAACTCAGTCCTGGGAAACAGCAGCAGCTCTTTCCCTACTCGAAGCCTGCCTTTTTTCTCCCTCTTTGTTATGTGGAGAAGTGAGTTCCTACAAGATGTTGGGCAAAACACCCCTGAGCGATCCTGTCCTGGGGAGCTGCTGCATTCAGCCATAATTAGCAGCTGTTTGCTCCCTGATTGAGCCTCTTGCCCGAAGATTAAAGTGGAGGAAGCGCTCAGTGAGCTGCAAGGAGATGATGATCCTGAGAGCATCACTGCAGCTCTGTCCTGCCACGTGGCCATGGCCACAGGCTCTTGTCCCATGGATCGGTCTCCAGGAAGAGTCCCTGCAGAGATGCTTTCTCCCAGAGTGCAGAGCACCCAACCCTCCCCAGACTTTCCCTTTCCCTCCAGCAGTGAGGCCAACCCCAGCCAGCCCTTCCGCTGCTTTCAGAGCAGCATCTCCCCAGTGCAACATCCCCCTCCCAGAGGCTGGAGAGCAGCAAACCCCCTGGGAAAACTGCTCCAGCAGAGCCATTTTTATCCCAGATCAGGCTGCTTCTTGCCATCTGCGAGTGCTTTCCTGCTTGCTCCCGGGTGAAGGGACCATTTGCTTCCCCCATTTTTGGGGCAGCAAGGCAGAGAGCAAAGGGCAGAAGCTCCAGGACACAAAGCTCGTGCACCCAGCCTCATCCTCGTGGTGGAAGGATCCTGCTGGGCACAGAGCACAGCCAAGACATCTCCCCAGCTTCCACGGGAACCTATTCCAGGCCCGTTCCCGCTGCTGTCACCTCACCACTGTCACTGTTAGCAGCTCCAAGGGATCAGTGGTGAAGCAGAGGCCTCAGCCCAGCCCCGGTGCCTCCCAGGAGAGCTCAGTGATGTTCAGACTCTTCCAGTTCAGAGCTCAGTTCAAACCTGGATGAGGGGATCTCGTTCCTGCAGTCGTTTCCTCAGAGCAGTGACTTTTGTTGCAGAGTTTTTACAGTGTTTCAGAGGGAAAAAGCTGGAGGCTCTCTGTGCACCCCCGGGACCCTCCTCCAGGCTGGCACTGCAGATCCTCAGGGAGCACACAGGCAGATGTCCACATCAAACCCTAAAATCAAAGAGACCATCAGGTGAGTGTGCAGGAACGGGGTGTTGGGTGACAGAGAGAAGATGAAGGGAAGGATGGAATGGCAGGATAGGCACAGGAATGGAGGGGGGGATGCAGGCAGGGGAGGACACCACGGCAGGAGGTGCAGCAGACGCTTGACTGATGGATTCAGTAGACAAGAGGCACATCGGTGCATTATCTCCTCCTTCTCCTCCTCCCTGGAGCAGAGCAGAGGACAGGCAGCCCTGGGGCCACGCAGGGGAGCCCAGCAGCAAGCAGGGCCGTGAGGCAGCAGCAGGGGAGGACAGGCGGGGGTCCCAGCCCTCCGTGGGGTGCCCGGCCGGCCCGAGCGTCTGTTCCCTTTGAAGTGGGGAGTGGCGGAGGCGCCGCCGGAGAGGATTTGGCAGGTCGGCACTTCTGCTCTGCGGCAGCCCCAGAACAAGAGGATTGGATCCCCTCCCTCCAGCACATGGCTCTCCCGCCCCTCCGCGCTCCCGTTGAACGGCAGCCCAGCCGGCAAGCCCCGACAATCTCCCGTCCCCCCCTCCAGCCCAACCTCATTGTCCCCGGGAGATGCCTCCTTCCCCCTCCCCACCTCACCCTTCTCTTCCTGGCAAATTCTCCCCCTCCTCCTGGATCCAGCCGCTCTCATAATAGCATCCTTTTCATGGAGACAAATTGTCCAGCCGGGGGCTGCACCTGAGGGCTTTCGCCCTTTAACAAATAGCCTTTTAATTTTCTGCCAGAAGGGCATGGAGAGGGGGGAAGAGGGAAAAGGGGGGGGCTGGAGAGGGGGTTGCACAGAGGAGAGAGAATCAATCAGACATCCATCTTCATCATTGCTGCCAAGGGACCATTTGCACTGGCTGGATGCCCCTGGGGGAAGGTGGGGTGAAAAAGAGAAGAGGTTGGGGTGAGGGGGAGGCAGGAGGCGGTGAGGGGCTGGGGAGGGAGGGGGGGCACAGAGCTCCGTGGCTCCCGAAATCCACACGGAATGGTTGCCCTCCAGAAAAATAAACAGCAACCCTTGGAGCCCAGGGAAGGGAGGAGAGGATTGTTTTCAAGCTCTCCAAAGAGGTTGGGTCAAGCCCAAAAGTAGGTCAGTAGCTCTGGCCCAGGGCAAAGCAGCAGTCAAGGGGAGCCAGCTCAGGCCATGGGAGCTCCCCATTCCTGTCCCCATGGAAATGGGGAACTCCAGGTGAGGTGAAGAACAAAGAGACACGGGCAGAAGCTCCACCAGCATCTTCTCCTTCCAAGATGAGCTTATAAAAACAGCACACACAGCTTCTACAGCAAGGCAGAGGGGTCAGAAGGGCTCGAAATCCTCCTCTCCCTGGTGCCTGGACAGCAAGGAGGGAGCCAGCAGGTGAAGCCACCACATCATTTGCCTCTCCTCTCCTCTCCTCTCCTCTCCTCTCCTCTCCTCTCCTCTCCTCTCCTCTCCTCTCCTCTCCTCTCCTCTCCTCTCCTCTCCTCTCCTCTCCTCTCCTCTCCTCTCCTCTCCTCTCCTCTCCTCTCCTCTCCTCTCCTCTCCTCTCCTCTCCTCTCCTCCAGATTCTCTCCTGCAAAGGGTATCAAGCCACGGTATCTGCTTTAGCTGGAATCTGTCGCCTCTCCCACCAAAAAAAAAAAAAAAAAAAAAAAAGCAAGGAGGTTAATTAGATGTTTGCAATCCAATTTACGTCTTGTTTGTGAAACCAGCATTTCAGCTGTAACCCAGGCTGGGAGCCCCCCGTGCCCTCACTCTTTTGCTAAATTTATTTCACAGCTTTGCAGAACTGGCTCAGCCGGGTCAGAACTCTTCCATTATCATTTTATCGCTGCCTCTTACTCTGTAATTACAAGCTGCTTCCCTCATCCCCTCCCTCCTTTCCTTCCCCAGCCCCCTCCAAGCACAAGGTGGGAGATGCTGGTCTTGCTTTAAGCTTCTTCCACGATTTGTCTCACCCACTGAGGCCGGGGACAGCCTGGCCCTGGTTTCAGCAGATAAGCCAGGGAAGGTGGCTGGGAAAGCAGAGGGAGGATGCTGCTCTCCAGTCCCCCCTCCCCAAGGATTAAAATATTCAGATGCACCGATGAATAGCAATGAGAGCTGGAAATGAAGGCCTGGAAACTCGGTGTTGGAGAGGTTGGAGTCAAGCTGGCAGGAAGGAGCTGAGCTGCAGAGTCATGGAAGGCTGTGGCACATCCCCTCGTGTGTCCTGGGCCGACCCTCGGCTCTTCCCAGGGACTGGCTGGGAAGGTTCTGGTGGGAATGGGTCAAAATTGTCCCAGGATGGACACTGAGATGTCCAGAGCTCTCATCTATGTAGAAATGTGCAGAGAGGCTTTGGGAGCCTTGCTGGCCAACATTCCCAGCAAATTCCAGTGGGAGGGAAGGGTCCTTGAGGAGCATCTCGGATGCAGAACCAGGAACCAGCAGCTCCCTGGGCTTCCAGCAGCTCCTCTGTGCACACAGGACAGACAGCCATGACGACTCGAGTCCCAGGGCTGGCAGGGCCACCAGAGGACTGTCCCAAACCAGCAGGGTCCCTGGGCCCCCCTGGGAGGTCCAGGACACACGGAGCAGCAGCAGGATCCCCACAGCAGGTGCCCTCTCCCTCAGCCCCCCTTGGCAGCCTACCCCAGATCCTCCCCAGAGCTCCAGGCTCCAGCAAGGGGAAGGGGCCACATCCTCCCCAGGGAAGGACCAACACCCAGGCTGAAGGGCTTCCTTCAGGGAGAGGAAGGGACAGGCAGAGAGATGCCTGCACCTCTGAGGATCTGTAATGTCTTGGCCATGGGGATGAGACATCACAGGACTCCAAAAGTGGGTTTGGGATGGAGGTGGCCACTGTCCTGGCAGAAAGAGCCCTGCCTTGCTGTGTGGACAGGGCCTGGATGCAGCTGGACACAGCCAGCAGGGCCCTGCTTTGTTGTAAAATTTGGCTTCCTTTCAGTCACCTGTGAGCATGAATCAGACGAGAACTCGCAGGCAGCATGAATACACACACACACAGGGCCAGCTCAATTGCCCATGAGAAGGTTCATGTAATTAACAGGCAGCCAGCTTTTCTTTCATGTGACAAAGAAAGGATGGGGAGGGTTGGGGGGGTATTTTTCTGTACCCATCCCCTGAGAGTGAGTTCCAGCAGGACTGTTCACGGGAGCAGGGAGCAGAGCACAGCCTGTGAGCAGGAGCCCAGGGGCAGGGAGGGATGAACCACAGGCCCCTGATTTCCCTTCATGCACAAACTGGCTCCTTTCCCATCCTTGGGAGAGCTGAAGCCTTTCCTCTGCTAAACCCACGGTGCAGGGAGCCCCCGATTGATAAAACGGCACAAGGATGGATCTTTATTCTGTGCCACACTCCTCCTGTACTGGAATCCCCCCAAGATCGCTGAGGCCAGCACATTTAACTCACATCCATCACACACCCACACCACAAACACCCAAATTCCCGACCCTGGAGCACACCTGGCTCTGCCGGTGCTGTCCAGCCCACGGTGTCCACGGCCACACAGCCAGCACCGAGTACAAAGACACCTCGGTCCTTCCCTAAAACAAAGATCAAAGCCCCTGCTCGGAGCTGAGGATGCCACCCCCTCCCGCCGCTGCTGGAGGAACATTAAAACCCCATTAACCTGGGGTTGTTATTAATCATGCAGCATTACCCAGTGGGGACAGCCCTGACGTGTGAGTGCCCGGGCTGCCGCCAGCTCCCCCGGCCCGGCTCCAGGTGACACAGGAGAGGGTGGGATTGGTTTATAACCGTGCGGGCGCTCCGGCTCCAGATAATGAATTTCCTGCACGAGGCAGCGCAGGAAAGCTTCGCTGAGATTGGAAATAATCACCCCGAGGCAAGGCAAGGACCGGGCTGCAGACGCCTCTCACCCCGCGGAGGATAATCCCCTTTGTGACTGGGCTAAGGGCAAGGCGAGGAAACCACGATTTATCATCGGCTTGAACCACATCCATCCTCTGGAAGATGATTTCCAGTCCTGCTGCTGAGCAAACCCAACGGCAGGCAGAGATCCCAGGCCAAAATGGACCCCGGAGCTCAGGAGATGGTCACTGTGGGAGCCTCCCAGGACACAGAGGGGACACCTTCAGCACCCACTGGACGGGTTGATGCCAGGAGAGCAAACCTCTGCCTGCACATGTGCACAGAGGCTGAAGCCCCATCAAGCCCTCACAGCTCCGTGATATTAAAGCTTTCCCCTCATGCATAGAAGCAGGCAGGGGGGCTAATTGCTTCTTATGACACTATAATGGTAGGACTATTTACACTAGATTAAAATCCAATTCATAATGAGGTATAATAACTTTGCAAATGCCAGGATTTGTCAAAGGGTGAGGAGAACCACCGAGACTGAGCTGAGCAGCCTCGGACTTGGGGTCCAAGCCCTGCCATGGGAGGAAGGGGCTCTTGGCAGAGCGAGGGTGGGGTTTTGTTGGATTCTCCCTCTTCGGTTGATTTTTCCATAGGTTAGGCAGAAGGGATGGTGGAAGGGAGCATGGGGACGAGCACGGCCCTGGAACAACCTTACAGACAAGCAGGCAAAGGCAGTGCCCAGAGCAAGGGGCTCTCCAGTGCCTGGAGAGGGGAAAGGGGTTGGATCAACCCTCAACAAGAGGTTGGATCAACCACGGAGCTGCTGGGCTTTACCTCAGGAACAGAGCTCCTTCCCGGGGAAGTTTTGTTCCAGACGCTGATAAGCCAAAGTCATGTTGGGATCCACCAGGTACCAGGGGTGCTGGGCAGCCTCTGCACCAGGATCAGGCTCTGATGGAAAATCTCCCTTGCTGGATGTCACACACCAAGCCACATCCTGAGAAACTCACCTGCCCTGCCCAGTGGCACAGCGACCCTTCCCAGTCACCCCCAGCACCCCTCCAAGGACAGAGCACACACATCCCCAGCACTGCCCTCTCCCCAGGTGGTGCTCCTGCTGTCCAGGGGGGTGTTTGTCCTGGGCTGGGATTGGATCCAGCTTGGATTCGCTCCGTGCCTCTCCATTCCATGTTTACGGATGTGACCTTGAATGAGCCCAGCCACACATCACTCCTGACGTGCTCAAAAGAGGTATTTATTTATTTATTCCCTGCCAATGACATGGACTGATGGTGCCCTCTGAATTCCAAATAGGACTCGGCTCTGTTTTGATAGTCTGGGTGGCTCTGCTGGAGAACAGACAGAGGAAGGACCCCAACATTTACTCATTTACAAAGGGAACGTTCCTCCCCAGATGCCAGGGCTCTGTGCAATCCCTGGATCCTGCCCAGTGGGCTCAGTGTAGTGCTGACCCCTTGAAACGAATGGAACTCAGGTGTGCCATGGTCACAGAGGTCCTCTGCTGGATATCAGCCCCAGAGAGTGCTCCAAAGCCTTGCCATCACCAGAGGGGGAGAGGCAGAAGACAAGTCCCAGGCTAAGTGGAGAGGCAAGGTGCTCAGGTAAGCGTGAGCTTCGCTGTGCCGATGTGACCCAATGCCACCGAGCTCTCCAAGCCTTCCCACACCTCTGTTTGCATCCAAAACCAGCCATCTGCTAAAAAAACTAATGGCAAAACCTCCAGAAAAGCAGTTCTTCAGCACGCAAGGCTGTGAATTTGTCACTTGTCCTGCTGGACACTCAGTACCCCCAGCTTGTCACTGCTGGGTCACACACACCAAGGACAAGGAGAGATGGAAGGAATATTGATTTCCTGAAGGGTGAGGCCCTCTCCTCTAAATAAACTCTTCCCTGATGGGATCACTGGAAGAGCTACCCTGTGCACAGGAACACAGGAGGAGAACTGAGTTTTAAAAATAGCAAAAACCTTAACACACCCCGTGCTCAGAAGAAAATCAGCTGAGCCTCGACTACAGCAAAACCAAACTGGGTTTTACCAAGCTCACATTCACCTCAGCAAAGGGCTCTTCCTGGAGCATTCTCCCAGCATGAGCATGTCCCATTAGCAGGGCACAGCAAGTGCTATTCCAACCTCTCCAAGAAACGTGAGTGCTTTTGGTTGGGTTGAAGCCTTGTCCTCAGCAGCTCCTGGTGGTGGCAGAGCCACGAGAACCCTCTGTCCTTGGAGGGCACGCAATGCCCACAAGACCCAGGGCTCTGCAGGGCACAAGGGGTGCGGGAGAGGGGAGGGCAGGTGCCTGCCAGGTAGAGACAGGGCTGGTCACCACCACCATGGAACGGGCAGCTGGACAGACCCTGCCTCATGCTGGGACTGTCAGGCTTGGGAGAGCCCAAAAAAGCAGAGCTGCTTCTCACACAGTTATAAAGATCCTTCCTAAGGGGAGGCAGGGGATGCTCATAAGGTCACCCCCAGCAGAATTCACAGATGCTGGATGTAGAAATATGTTCAAGCTGTAAAAGAGGAGGTGGCAAGGAAGCCAGAAGAGGGAATGGGACCCAGGAACACCTCTGACCACATGGCACCTCCAGCATCAATCCAAGAAGCTCCTTGGCCAGAGCTGGAACCAATTATCTTCTGGCAAACGTGCTGCCCTTCGACTCACCACCACTGAAAAGAAAAACACCATTTCTCCCATTCTGTTTTTGTTTGTGAGAGGGAGAGCGAGCAGGAGTGAGCAGCGGAGCAGAAAGAGATAGAGGGGATGGCACTGCATCCCAATTGGAAAGAGCCAGTGGCCACTGCCCAAGTAAAATTCCAACTTTATGACATAATGGGCTTTTTCTAACCAGCGCTTGCTATTAACTTCAGCACTGGCTTAAACCCCTTGGCCTCAGGCACAAGCAAAGCAGAGCTCACACACTGTAAATGTTAATACTGCTTTAGCACTGTAATAAGCTAAAAGGTGGATGCAAGATCTGGCACATTAATTCCTTTTTTTCATCTTTTTAGCACATTTCAGGGTAATATGAATAATAAATATTTGAGCTCATGAAGGTTAACGGATGGATAACCCTGGAGACTGGGACTCCCCAGGTAGGAAGGCAGCAGTTCCTTTCCACATGTCAGTGCCTCCAGCAGCAAGCCAGGGATTTTGCCTCCTCCTGAGAAATGAGTTTCTTCTTGGCAGGGGAACGTTTGACATTAAAACTTGTTGCCCAGCACACTTGTGCACACTTCAAATGTTTGGGCTGGGGAATGAGTAGAGGTGGATATTTCCAAGCATCACAGGGCAAACCTATGGAGAGAGGGAAACCTTCTCCATTCCAGCACAAGCTCTGTTCCCACTGAACAAGAGCCAGATTTGGTCAGCAAAGGGCTCTCAAAGCTGTTCAGGAATTTGATTCCTCATGCAACCAGGTGTGAGATCTCGGTGGCAGAGAAAGGGAGCTGAGCATGCACCTCCAGAGTTTTAAACTCCAGCTGTGGGAATGTCCTAAAGGCAGAGCACTGCATGGACCTGACCCAGATGTCACCATCAGCCCCAAGGGTCCTGGCCTGGCCTTGTTTTGTAGGTACTGGTTCTAAATTGCAAGGCTTTGATGTCTGTCAGGCAACAGCCACACAACACCCTAAGGAGAGCAGCTGGGTGAAAAGCTCTGTTGGAGCTGGCACAGCTCTGCAGATTACCTTTGGATTATAAAAACGTGGAGAACAGGGCTCCGGGAGAAAGTCACACTGTTTTGGCACCCAGTCACGTGCCACAGGAGTGCCCTAGCCCATCCCAGGGCCATGTGTGAGCTTCCAGGGAAGCAGCCTAGAATGGGTGAGGAAAATCTTCTAATTCCAAACAAGGACCATGTCAGGAGAGAAAGGATAGGTCTGGTGACCCAGGGAAGGGTTTGAAACCTGTGCTTGGAGAGCAAACACTTGAACATGAAAATTCCCATTGCTTATCTATCAACAGAGACCTGGCAGGCAGGTAGGAGCACTTGCTGGGAGAAAAGGGCTGAGGGTGAAGAGCAGTGTGACCCTTGGGATGGAGGATGTGGGACTTTCCCAGATTCCATCTGCTCTTGCAGCTTTTTTTTGACCCTCGCGGTACAGACAATGCCCGAGGTGCCACGTGTGACAAGCCATCTTGCTGGGAAAGCCCTGATATTCCAGCAGAAATCCTACTGCTACTTCTCTCTATGGTCCCGAAGGCAGGTGGGCACGAGAGCTGCGGGACACTGGGACAGCCAGGACACAAAGCTTCCCCTGGCAGCAGCGCTGGCACGGGCGTCAGGATGTGTCACCAGAGGTGAGGCTGCGGGACGAAGGTCCAGGCTGTGCAACAAACACGGCGCAGGGATGAGATCCCCGTGCTGCCCTGGCAGGGCAATGCAGGAGCTGCAGGGGATGCTGGGGGCAGAGCTGCTGCATCCCCCGCTCAGATCCTTGCTATTCCCAACCCCAGCAGTGCCGCAGGAAACTGGGACAGGCGGAGAGCGCTGGGCCGGCGCTGCTCGGGGAGGGACGGCCAGGGCAGGGGACGCGGGAAGGACAGGCCGGGGGAGCCCTGCTGGATGGGGAGGGGGGCCAGGAGGGTGTTGAGGTGCCCGCTGACGAATCCCTGGGACCCTCAGCAGGGAGCAGCCCCTGGAAGAGCAGCGGTGGCCGGGGGAGGTGGGGCCGGGGGCTGCGGGCGCTGCCCACCCTCCGCCGGGAGCGCTCGCATTTGCGCGCTGCATCCATCCGCATCCAGCGCGGCGAGCCCCGAGCCGGGGAGGGGGAGCTGCCCCCTCCCTTTGGGGGTGCGGGTCTGGATGCTGTGCGAGGGCAGCCTGCGCACCCCGCCCCGCAGCCCCCCCTGTTTGCCTTTGGCTTTGCTCAGTGTTGCGTGGCCGCCGAGCCCCCCCCCCCCCCCCCCCCTCCCCCGGCAATCCTTGGGGGATATCAAGGGCAAGGAAGAGAAGGGTTACCTGGAGGAAAGGGTTGCTAAGCAACCCCTCCCCCCCGACCCCCCCCCCCCACCCCCCCAAAGCACCGCAAACCCAAAACTCGTTCCAGGCCTGCAACCAGATTAGCATATTAATGAGGCTGTAATTTCCCCGGAATTGTCTGCGCGTCTATGCCCGCTCACAGCACACTGGCCCAGGAGTTTGCTATGCAAATAAACTGGTTTTACAGGCTGTGGCTTAATTAACTCATCAAGTTCATCTTCCTAACAAAAAAGGCAGACTAACTGCGGATTAATGGACCTGTGTTTGCTCTTCTTTCTCTCCCCCTCTCACCCACTCCCTCCCGGAGGCACTGCCTCCCTGCAGATCCTTCCATCCCCGGCCACTCCAGCCTCAATGCTGGGGAGGTCGTCCAGCCTCACAAGGAGATAAATCCTGGGAAAAGAGATGGGGGGGGGGATCGGGGAAGGAATCTTAATACCGCTTCCAGCAGAGTCGGGGAGGTTTCCTCATCGACTTCAAGGGGAATAAGATGGATCAGGCCTCAAGGATGGTAATTACGCCTTCAGTCGAAGCTGGCAGGTGACCACTTATGAGAAGGAGGTGGCACATGGTGACACTGTCTCTTTAAATCGGTTGTCTCTGTGCGGATCAGGGGTCGGGGATTTTGGGGAGGCGGATTAAGGTACCATTTCTAGGGGAGCTCTGGCAATCCTGCTCCTTCCCTAACGGTGCAGGGTCAGAGCAGGCAAGAGGGATGCTCTTCCTCCTGGGTTAATTAGAAAGGCCCTTCCTGCCTGCACCCTATGCTCAGAGGCAAGATGTCTTTTCAAAACGACCCCCAAAAAAGGTAAGTATAAGGATTTGCAGAGTCACTGAGGGAAAGTTCACGTGGCCAAAAGTCTGTATTACACAGCAAATCCCCGGCCTGGGGAGCTTCCTTTGAATATCAACATCATTATGGTTTCACCTCTCCTTCCCTACTGCTCTGTCACCCTCTTCCTTCCCTGGAAAAGGAAGGAGTTTCCTGTGGAGCCTGGACGGGGCACAGACATCCCCTCGACGCTCCCAACTAGGCTGGAAGCAGGAGGAGCTGGCTGGGAGTGCTCAGCCCCCAGGCTGTGTGTGGAGTGACTCCAGTCGGAGATGAAATGTCTGAGCGGATCTTTTCCCTTTTAATTCCGGCTGTATTGTTAGTTAATTGTAGTTTGACCTCCAGGGAGGTTTTCCACGGCTCAGAAGGTGGCCTGGGATACTGAATTCAGAGCCTGGGGTGGGAATGGTTGCTTTGCCATTCATAGCATGGATTGTGCCAGCTCGATGCACAGAGCCCTGAGGAGTGCAGAGCCCCAACTCCCAAAAAGGCAGCGGGAAATGGAGGAGCAGTTAAATATCTGCAGGGAGGGGGTCTGAGCATGGACCAGGCTCCTCTTGGAAGTACCAAGCAAGAGGAAAGGGCAGGGACTGATGCCCAGGAAATTCCACCTGAACTTGAGGAAAAGCTTCTTTCCAGTGCCCAAGCACTGGAACAGGCTGCCCAGGGAGGCTGCAGGAGTTTCCCTCACTAGACAAACTCCAGAACCATCTGGATGCAATCCTGTGCCATGTGCTGTGGGATGACCCTGCTGGAGCAGAGAGCTTGGACCAGATGACTTGACTGTGGTCCCTTCCAGCCTGACCCCTTCTGTGCCTCTGTGGTGACCCCATGGCCATCCAGCTCGGGCCCTTGGCTTCCCACCCATGGTGGCCACAGCAGATCTCTGCTGATCACCTTGTAGCCACACTCCCACAGCCCCTCCCTCGCTCTCAGGCTGCTGGAATCTCCCCATGCAATTCCCCATGGCTCTGTAGGGTGGGAAGGGGCTGGTTTCCAGCCAAAGACCTTCTGGCTGCTCCAGGCACTCAGCTCTGGAGTGCAACTCCAGACTCTGCAACTTCTCCTCAGGAAAGCTCTGCAGAGCTTCACACCTCCCTTGAAAGTTTGGGAGCATTCAAATGACACTCAGCTGAAGACCACCTCTCTTCCAGCTACAGCTACTTTGGAATGGATTCAAGTTGAAGCTTTCTTGCTGAATTTAGTTTAGACTGGACAAAGTTATTGAAAAAAATCTCACTGTACTCAGAAGCTTCTCTGCATTCATAGGAAAATGGGCTGGCTGACCTAAAAGGTCTTTTCCATCTCTAATTTCTGTGGTTGCATGATTCATCCCTCTTCTTTGAAAGTGTTTCCTACACGAAACGTCTCATCAGAGGAAAAAAAGCATTATACTAAATAATCTATTTTCATTTCCTCTTCTCATTGTCAGAGCCTGGGAAAGGTGAGGGATATGGCTGCTCCAACATGAACCGAGCAACGGAAGAGAAAAGGCAAACCAGGATTCAGCTCAGCAGCCGAGGAGGAAGCTGTTCATGGCAGGTGGGGTAGGAGAGCTGTGCTGGAGATGTCCTTCCCAGGAGCACAGTTGTTCCTCACTGTCTCAGATCGGGAGAAAACGCTGAGCTGGAGAGCAACAGCCACCTCTCAAGGGTGGAGGAATGGCCACATCCCAAGCGAGCAGAGAACATCCCTCAGACTGCTGCTCCCAGGAGATAAAATCACAGCTCCTCTTCCTCGGGATGGTCTTGGGAATCATCTGTGGGCTCAGCATTCTTAACATCCTCCAGGAATTTCTCTCCTAAGATCTTGCCCAATTTCCTCTCAATTCATTCAGCTCCTGCAGTGAGGAGTTCTAGTTCCTCCCAAGAAGAACAGTTTGTCTTAAATCTTGCTTCTGCCACCTTCACCTGAAGGCATGAAATGGGGTTTGGTGCCCCTCTGTCTGCTTGGAAATGCTGCCAAAGACATCACATAACCTCAGAAAGCAAGCAAAAAACTCCTGAGGTCAGCCAAGACATTTCCCTGGGAACGCACAAAATCATCTTTCCATCCTACAGCAGCCCTGCGTGGGGAGGGAACTGGGAATTACCCCAAGCGAGGGCACGGGATAGAGCCCTTGGTTTGTGGCCACCAGGCCACTCCTCAGCCCCCATCCCAGTCCCATAAACCCCAGGGAAGTTGTCCCATCCCTGTATCCCTCTGGTCTCCGGATTTCTGATACCCCAGTGCCAGGTTGTTTCTTCTCCCATGGCTCTCGGGTGACTCCCTTCTCATGAGGGATAAAGTGAAGATCACCCAATTATTCCTATTTTGCCATTGGATAATGCCTTTCAATCCAACCCATGAATTAATTCCTCTCCCCACATGTTCAGCAGTAGACACAGGGTGATGCTCCTGGAAAACGTGTACTTTCAACTGGTTTCTGCTTTAAAATTTGAGTATGAAGTTGGATACAGGCTCACATCAGGAGATTCGCAGAAAGGCTGGAGAGCTCCTGTTTTTGGGGCTGGCACCCCACTTGCAGCCACTGATGTGATGGCGTCAGGATGGGAGGGCAATGGGGGACAGAACTGCTGTCCCCAAAATGAGGGGCAGAGGGGAAAACAAAAGGGACAAACCCCTGCAGGAAGGCAAACTCAGCATCTGATGCTGGCACACTTTTCAGTGAGGTTTTGCCAGGGATTTGGGGATCAGAGGTGGTTTGAATGATAATTACCCATCTTCAGCTGTCACCCAGGAGGTGTTTATGTGAAGAATTGTTGTGACCATAATATAGGACTTTCAGCTCTTTTTATTTCGTTGATTTAGTGGATTTTCATTCTCTCTTTTCTTTCCTTTTCTGGAAGCGCTATAAACCCAAAGTCCTCCAGCATCACCCCTCTCTGCAAAATGCAATTTATGTTTTTTTAAACAAAGACTAAAGCTGAAGTGCTTACAGTCAGGGAATCACCCAAAATTTGAACAATTGCCAGATACCATTTCCACACTTAAGAAGTACCAATCCTTTTTCCAGACGACATTCCAGGACACTTGATTTTTTTTTTTTTTTTAATTTTTTCTTTTCTCCAACATCGCTACTACTTCAGCAAAAGGGGGGAAATGGGTTTCCTTATACAGAGAAGACAATGCAAGAGGTGGAAATCTGGACATACACAAGCCGAGCTTTGAATTTAAAATCCGCCCTTTTAGGATTAACGAGGAGAGTGATAAAACAAGGAAACAATTTACAGAGGGAGACATCGAGCCTGCTGCCTGCCCACAGGTTGTGGGGCAGGATGCAAAAATCACCCCCAGCTCACACTCCATGGGAGGTCAGACTCCGTGCTCGCTGGGGTCCCTTCTGGCCCTAAAATCTATGAATCTATTGAGGCTCTGAGGCTTAAAAAGCAGCAGCTGCTCCTACGCAGCACCTAGTTCTCATAGGCATTTGGAATAATGGATCCATATTGTGCCAATGCATACTAATGTTAATATACATTTGCAGCACACAATGTGGAGGCTTTGGAGACACCCAGGTGTCAGATGGAATCAGTGTCACTGCCACACCGTACCAGGACTCTGCCCCAGGTCCCTGTTGGCTTCTCCAGCGGGAAGCTTTCGCTTCTTGGAAATGATTGTGTTTATCCCTTGCGTTTCTGTAGGGAAAAAAAATAAAAATTGTACAGGAATTGTACCAGGCCCAGGGCAGGATTGGTGCCTGAGATTTGCAGCCAGCCAAAGGCTTGCACAGGGTTTGGGATGGGGATGGGAGGAAAAGCAAGGAGAGGAGCTGTAAGAGGTGTGCCCGAGGAGTTCAGAGGTGCAGCCTTCTGCTCTCCCTGGTAATCTCCTCACAGGCACCAACATTCTGTGAATTCTGTGAATGTGAAGAATTTTGGAGCCAGGGCTGGGGCTGCTCCCAGCTCCGTCCCTGCTGAAGTCTGGAGAAGTCGTACAAAGCATTTGAGAGCCAAAGCACTTGAGAGCCGCCTCTGCCGGGTTTAACCTCCCCAGCTTTCCAGTGCAGGCTCAGGTTCAGACCCTGCAAAGGGAAAACGGCTCTGTAGTTGCTGCTTCGGGACTATGGGGGCACAGGAGGAGCAGGCTCCCCCTCCAGCCCCACTCCCTCCACAGCTACAAACCCTGTGTGGGTGTGCAAGTGGAGAGAAGCACTCTGGGTGTGGGGTGGCAGAGGAAGGTTTGCAGCCCAGACCTGCCCTGGGTGCTTTGTGAAGGGTTTAGAGCATGTGTGGAACACCTTCACATCCACTTATATACACACAGTTACCTCGTTTTCTCATCATTAGCATGAGCCTGGCCCAAAATCCCTGCCCAAACTTCCTTGTCCTCCTGATATAAACCCACACAGGAAGCTGCCCATTTATTTATGGGAATTCAGGACAGCAGCACAGCCACCAGCAAGCCCTCAGCTGTTTGAATGCTCATTATTCCAGTTGTCCAGTCAGTCCCAGTGCTTGGGACAAGGCGATTTTGTCATCACCCAGGCACTGCAAGGGTTAAGGCTGACCCTGCCCTGGGGCTCACCCAGGCTGATCCTTGGCCATCCCTATCTCTCTTTGTGAGGAGTTACTTCCAATGGAAAAGCTAAACCTAAGTCCTTCTCCTACTTCCCCCCCCTCCGCCGCTATTAAAAAAAAAATAAAAAAAGAATTCAAACCTAACAGAAAGATTAAAAAAAAAAGAAAAAAAAAGGAAAAAAAAAAAGAAAAAAAATTAAAAAATAAGCCAACAGTTTCCCAAATCCCCAGGGACTCTGATCCCCTTTAAAC
The DNA here is from genome assembly GCF_963662255.1 of Cinclus cinclus. NCBI lineage: Eukaryota > Metazoa > Chordata > Aves > Passeriformes > Cinclidae > Cinclus > Cinclus cinclus. The sequence continues at coordinate 9,954,808 of NC_085062.1, forward strand.
CCTGCACAGTCCCACAGAGTACCCTGCTTCTGGATCTTCTCTCCTGTCTTCTAGAAACCCTGTGAAGCCCAAGATATCCAGATATCATTGGGATACCCCCTCAATCAGAGCAGGTGGAGCTGTTTTCGTGGTCCTGATTGTGATTGAGGGAGGCAGGTACGCATTTCCAGCGAGGACCTGCCAGCAGAAGGAAGCTGGGATGGTGGAGAGGGGAACGCAGGAGAGAGAAAGCAGCGTGGCCCTGTGCCCAGGTGACAGTGGCAGTCCGAGCACACCCAGCACATCTGCACATTAGGCGGCTGATGAGGTCAGAGAGGTCCCGTGCAGCCTTCCCATTCCCTGAGGCAGCTCAGGAATTATCCCATCCCTGCCCAACACCAGGTGCTTCTGCCCCGGCTTCTCACCCGGGCTGTGAAATCGGAGTTGGAGCGATCCAGGCCAAACTCTCAGCCCCACTCCCGGTCCTAGGACAACCCCAGACAGAGCTCTCTCCTCTGACCGGCACACAGAGAGAAAAACCTCATCCCCTGACAGAAAAAGATGGGGCTGAGGGATGGTTCAGCTCCCCCGGAGCCTGGGTACGTCAGAGAAGGCAGGGCCACGGAGATGGGTGTTGCAGGGGGAATGTGCGTGTGCAAGGGCTGGTTTAGTGTGTAACGCGGCACAGGGATGTGCTTCCGAGGAATCGGGGCGCCCAGGGAGCGTGGGTGTGAGCAGGGGCCGTGCACACGCGTGGACACGCGTGAAGGAATGCGGGGAATGTGCGGGGCGGGCGGCGAGCGCAGGGAGGGGAGATGCGGGAGAGGACGAGGCAGACAAAGAGCTCTGCGGGCGGGCAGGGAGACACTTGGGGACACCCCAAACCCTTCCCCGTGAGGGTCCCGGCCAGCCCTGGTGGGGGACACCCCGCAGGCGGCCCCTGCTCGCTGTCCCGGGGGTGCTTTGAGCGTGTAAGGACAGGAGCGTTTGCACGAGTGTCCGAGCGTCGCCTCTCTGTGACACTCGGGGTTCGCCGCTTCGTTTTCCCCATGGGGCTCAGCCTCTGCGCTGGCACCGCTTGGGGCGGTCCCCCCGGCTTTTTAGGGGTCGTTTTTAATCGCAGCCGCTATAAAGTGAAGAAAAAAAAAAAGCAAAACAAAACAAAAATGCGCTGAGATCCCGTCTGTGTCAGCGGGCGCAGCCAGCGGGGTCCTGGGCAGCGCAGCCCCGCTCCCCTCGGGATGCAGGACTGGGGGGCACTGCGGGGGCGCAGGGGATGTCTGATAATTTTATCGTGGTGTTGGCAAAATTTCCCGTCCTTCTGGCCGAGGCGGTTTTCTGTGAGAGAAGGGAAACGGGAAGATAGAGAAAAACAGAGAGGGACAGAGAGATGAGAAGGGAATGTGTGGGGTGTGAGAGTGGGAAACGAAAAATAGGGCAGCAGAGGTCGTGGGGAGAGAGAAAGAGAGAGAAAGGGAGAAATAATCGAGAGAGGAAAAGAGAAAGAATTGAGGGTGGAGAAATAAAATGAGAGAAATCAAATAGAAATGAGCGGAAAAGAGGGGAATAAACAAAAGAAGAGATACAGAAAAAAAATAAATTATAAAAACCACATGGAAAAATATTAGAGAAATAGGTGGGGAAAGGAGAAAAACAACAGCATCAAGAAAAAGAAATAAAAAAGAAAACGGGGGAAAAGCACAGAAAAACAGAGAAATACAGAAAATAAAAATTAAAAAATAAAATAAATACAGAAAATAAAAATTAAAAAAAATAAAAGACGGGAATATCGAGGACGAAGGCGACGGAGAATAGGGCAGGGTGGCGGGGGCAGCCGTGCCCGGTGCCCGCAGGACCAGGCGGGGCCGGGGCCGGGCCCGGCGGAGCCGCGCGGTTCAGCACCCTGGAGAGCTCCGGGGCTCCGGCGGGACAGCGGGGACACCGAAGGGGACACAGAAGGGGACACCGAAGGGGACACCGAAGGGGCCAGGGCCGGGAAGGGCTCGGGGCCGCGATCCCAGCAGCGTTCCTGCACGCCCGGGGCTCAGCCCTGCCCAAGGCATCGCTGTCAGATGGAGCGGGACTCCTCTTCCACTCGGGACATGGAAGGCAAGGAGCGGCGTTCCTGCTCTGCTTTCCTCCTGGAAACCGCCCCCTCACCCCTCCCGTGGAGCTGCCCCCCTTCCCATGCCGGCCCCCTTGGCTCCGCGTGGCTCCGGGGCGTGCTCGGCCCCCCCGTGTGTCCCCCCCGTGTCCCCCCGCGTGTCCCCCCGCTGTGCCCGCTAGCAGCGAGGTGTGAGCGCAGCGCTCTCCTCATCCCGCCCGCAGGTGGGGCCGAGCGGCCCCCCCTCCCTCCTTCCCAAACAAACCCGAGGGAGGGAGGAGCACCCAGAGGAGCGCAGCTTCTGGGGGTCACCCCACAGCCCGACAGCTTTGGGTGTTCCCGGGGTGAGACCCTTGCCAGTGCCCTGCTCAGCCACGACCCCCGACGGGAGCACCGCGGCGAGCTCCCTTCCCTTCCCTTCCCTTCCCTTCCCTTCCCTTCCCTTCCCTTCCCTTCCCTTCCCTTCCCTTCCCTTCCCTTCCCTTCCCTTCCCTTCCCTTCCCTTCCCCTCCCCGCCTGGCCGCCAGCTCCACAGCCCCTTTCCCCCGTGTCCCCCCCGGCCCCCTTCGCTCCGGGGGCTTCTGCCCCGCCAGGGCGGGCTCCCCACGCACCGGTTCGCTCCGTCCCGCCGCTGCTATGCGGAGCTCTGCGGTTGCCGCCGGCTTTTCTCATGCAGATTCCCTCTTTCACACCTCCCAAACAAAAGCAAACGGGGGCATCGCCTCGCCGTGTCAACACACACGCTCATTAGCGGGGAGGCGGCGGGGGGAGCGGGTGGGAACGGCTCTAGCAGCCCCTCCGGGGGGGCGGTCGCATCGACGGGAGGCTGTAGCGGGCCGGGGATCACCCGAGGAAATTTGAAGCGAGTTCTTTGCCGCAATCCCCCTCAAGTCACTAAGTTTCCGAAGGTCTGGGTTTGCCCGTCTCCGGCTCGTTCCTATCAACACGCGCTGCTCACAGCCAGGCTTTGCCCACCCGCGGTTCGGCATCCACAGCCGGCTCTGCGTGGAGCGGCACCCCGAGCCAGGGCCGGCTTAACCCCGGGGAACCGTCGGGGAGGTGGGAATGGGGGTCCCGGGATCGTGCTGGAGCCAGGAAGGGCTGGGGGTGCAATTAAAGCTTCGCCAATTACCGCAACCCGCAGGGGGAAAAAAAAAAAAAAAAAAGGGAACTGGTTAAAATGGCTGTGGAGAAGGTGGTGGGGTGGCTGTGGAAAGGTCGAGGGGAGCAGGGAGAAGCGGCCCCTGGCTCGGCGCTGGATGCCCCCAGACCCGGGAGCGGCAGCCCCGGCCGGGGTCCCGCGGGGTCTCGGGGCTCTCCGGGAACCGCGCAGAGCACCGAGCTCGCACCGACGGCTCTCCGAGCCCCGCGACCGCCGGCGGCGCCCGCTTCTCCGACCCCGCTGGAGATTTTTTGAGTCTTCACTTTGGTTTGGAAATTTTTTTTCCTGTTTTTTTTTGGTTTTGTTTCGCTTTGTTTTTTTTCCCCATTAAACCGCCTCAACACAACCCGGTCCCGCGACCGCTCCGCCTCTCCCGGGGCTTCTTTCTGCCGCCGGCATCGCCGCTCGTTCTGTGCCTTTTCTTCCACCGAAACCCCGTGCCGGAGCTCGGAGGGAAGGAAACAAAAATTCGTTAAAATGAACTAAACGGGGTAAAAACCCGAATTAAAAATCGCCCGGTTGTTCGTTTGTATTCAGGCTGCAGTGCGGCTGGAGGGTTTGGTTTGTTTGTTTTCTTTTTCTTTTTCACACCCCCCCGGCGATTCCAGCAACACGGTTGGGGAGCGAAGAACTGGGGCATCCCCTCTCTTCCCGGCACCTTCCTCGGGCCCCTTTTGCGGGATGGGGAGGAGGGGAGAAGGAGCCGTGGGTGGGGGCTGCGTGGGGCTTTGTGCGGGGCGGGGGGCCCGCATTGTTCACCGGCGCTCTGCATGCTCGCACTCACACTCACACTCACCTCTTGTGCCCCCCGCCCCAATAATACGGAAATTTCCATGTCCCAGCTGCCTTCCCCTTTTAACCTTGGTGTTAATTTAGGACGGATCTTTTTAAACAGCCCTATAATGCATTCAGACGCTGCTGGAGGTTTATCTTTTTTCCTTTTTTTTTTTTTTTTTTTTTTTTTTTTTTGTACCGTGGGTTATATTTACACCCAAAACAAAATAATTACACTTTTGTTGGCGAGAGAAAGCTGGTGATTAGACTGTGGCTCTTTGCAGCAAACCCTTTCTCAGTGGTACACCAGGACAATTTTTCACGGCTGGGTGAAATCAGACGCGGGAGGTAATGAATCCTGTGAGCTATTTAAATTTACAATTTGTAACGCAGTCACTCAGAAACGCCTATGGCCCGGCGAAGAGATGCTTGCTGGGTTTGTTTAATGTTAAAACCTGCCCCGTCCCCCCTCTTACCGGGGGAAAGGAGGGGAGCGCGGGGGGAGCGGCCCCGCGGAGCAGCGCGGAGCAGCGCGGAGCCGCCGCCTCCCACCGCGCCCGGGCTCGGCATCCTCGGCCCAGCCCGGCCCCGCTCCGCGCTCCTTTCCCGGCGTGATCACCGCCTACAACCCCAAAAATAGTTGGTAATATCTACAAAGTCGGCGGCGGAGCATCCGAACAGATAGATAATTAATTACAAAACACAGGGGGAATATGCAAACCGCGTATTACAAATTCTACAGGGCTTAACTGATTGGAAACAGATTATTATCTTGTTTGTCTTTTGTCTGTTTCAGTTATCCCTCTGCCGTCTGTTGTGTTGGAAGTTGATACACTTTATTCTTGAAAGGGGATTTTTTTTTTTTTGCCTTTAATAATATAGCAAATTCCATCAACATCTTGTATAAGCGACGCTGCTTCTCCACGCATTACCCTGTTAAAACACAAAAGGTTTATTAGTTACATATAGGCGGTCTTACGGGCCCTGAATTACCATCTGTTACCATAGGGGAATGTGGCTGGGGGGAGTTTCTTGGGGCTCGGGGTGATTTTTCCCCTCCTCCCTTTCCTCTTGGATTTATTTATTCCTTGACTTTCAAACGAAAAAGGAGCCGAGAGCGGCCGCGGGGAGCAGGGGACGGGCTGGAGTCCCCAGCTGGGGTCCCGGCTCGGTGTGGAGGAGCAGAGGGTGGCCGGGAGGGGACCCGGGGGGATGTGCGGGGCCGCGGGAGAGCAGCGCGGGTGCGTGGGCACGAACAACAGCCCGCACGGACTATCCATGTGGTCCAGATTACCCGTGGGTTTATCCACAGGGTGCGGGACGTGGATCAGCCGCACTCCGGCCCCGAGCGGAGCTGGTCCCGTGCGAGCGCGCATCCCTACCCCGGGACGGGACACGCGTGCGGCCGCGGAGCTCCAGCCCCTCAATATCCCGGCTTTTCTCCGCCGTGCGGGAAGCGGGGCCTGCCCGATGCTCCCGATGCCCTGGCTGGATCCTGCCCCGAAATCGGCGGAGGCTGCGGTGGGAGCGAGCCCCGCACATCCCCGCACATCCCCGCACATCCCGCACATCCCGCACATCCCGCACCGCTCCACGGCTCCCGAATTCCTCTGAAGCGCCCAGGGAATGCCGCAAACTTGGGCAGATCCCGGCGGGAGCCCGGCAGCGATCGGCTGTGGGTCCGGTCCCTCCTCCTTCTCCTTCCCGTGCCTTCGCCTTTCTTGCCCGTTTCTTCCCTTTTTAACTCGTTGCAGTTTTCATTTCCTTTCTTCTCTCTTCCCTGGCTTTTTCTTCCTTCAGTCTTTGTTTTCTTTTCTTCCTCCTCCTCTTCCTTGCCCCCTCGCTCTGGCGCTTTTCCTTCGCCCTTCCCTCTTGGTTTCCATTCTTTTCTATTCTCGCCGTTCTTTTTGTCTTTTAATTTCTTTCCTCCGTTTATTTTTCCTTTTCCTTTTTTCCCCCCTTCATTTCCCCCCGCCTCTTCTTCCTTGACTTCTTTATTTGTGTATTTTTTCTTTCGTTCATTTATTTCTTATTTCTTTGCTTCTTCACCTTTCTCTTATTTTTTTTTCTTCATCTTTCTATGGTTTTCCTCTCTTCTTAGTTACTTCCTTTTTCGTTTCCGTGAATTTATTTTTCCTCACTCTCTCTTTTCCTTTCCATTTCTCTATCTCTTCTTTTCCTGCATATATTTTCTCCTTTTCCTCCTGCGCTTTTTCAATTTTTTTATTTCCCTTTTCCTTCTCTTTTATTTTTCCTCCCTCAATCTCTTCTCTCTGTGTATTTTCTTATTTCGATTCTTCCTCTTTACACAGACATCCCTACACACAAAACCTGCTCCACTTCCCGCCGATACCCTCGTGCCGTGGCGAATTTATTAGGATTTTGAGGTGGGGGGTTTTGGGGGATTTCTTGATGATTTTTTGCCGTTATTAGGAGCATTTCCCGGCACCAGGATGCTCCACAGCCACGGGTTATTTCGGACAGGAGCGAGAGAAAAAAATTTAAAAAAAAAAGTGTGTTTTTTAATATAAAAATTCAGGTATTTTGGCTAAAGGAAATGACGGGGAATGGGAAGGAAGCTTCGGCCTTCACCTGCCCCGCCGCTTTCCTCCTCCTCCCCGCACGGCCGGACCCCAGAACTGCTTCGTGCCCTTCCGAAATCCCCGGGAAACACAGGGACCCTGCAGCAGCCCCCGGCCCCAGGCTGGATCTTCCTCCCCAAAACCCTCCCTGACCCCAGGCCGGGGCCGCTCCTGGCCCCCGTCCCTCCCGCGGGGGTCTCAGCTCCGCCGCACCTGGAATTAAAGAGAAAACTCAGTGTGGGGAGGGGGAGCGGCCGCCGGTCCCCCGGGACATCCCGGCCCCGCCGGGAGCGCCCAGCGGGGAAGGACCGAGGGGGCGGCGGGCCCGGGGGGCTCGGGGGGGCCGCATTCCTCCGGGGGGAACTTTTCATCCCGTTCCGCTGCGGGAAGGAGCCCCCGGCCTCCTCCCCATCGCCACCAACCCATCCCCCCTCCCAAATACATCCCCCCCCCCAGGCTCTTCTTTTTCCCACTTGTTGCTCTTCCAGACAAAAGCGTCTCTTGCCCTTGTGCGAAACTGATGTAACCCCCCCAAAAAACAGGTGATGCAACTCGGGCCCCCCAACTCCTCCCCGAGCATCCCTTGAAAAGAAACAAATGCCAATTAAAATTAAAATTAAAGGAAAAACGGCGGGCCAGCGGTTTTTTTTTTTTTTGACCGTGCCCCCCAGGCCCCCCAGCCAGGTGCGTACTCACTTCGCGGCCCAGGTACAAGCCACCCTCAACAATAGAGGCGCGTTGTTTTTTTCCCTCTGTGCCAAGCACAAGGCTGGAGCCAATTTAGATATGCTATAAATTAAGAGGTTGCCATGGTTACCGCCCTCCCATTGGCCGCATCCCGGCTGACGCGGCCCTCGGCGTCACCAAATCTGAATAAGGATGCGCGAATTACTAAGGCGGGGGACAAAGCTGGCGATGGGGACAGCATGAGAGTGGCGGCGCGGCGGCGGCGGAGCACAGCGAGGCACCGGGGCTGCCGGCTGCAGGGGGGGGTTCATGCACCCCTCCCGCCGCGCCCGCTGCCGCAGAGCCCGCCAGCAGCGCGGCCGCCGCTCCGCCGGCTCCCGGGCCGCTCCGCAAGCACCGCAGGGCGATTTCGGGGGGCGCTTAGTATTATTGCTGTTATTATTTCTCGGGGGTGGTTCGGATTGTTTTGGCGGGGGGGGGCGTCGTTTTTTCCCTGCCGTCGTCGAGGCTCCGGAGAGAAGAGGGAGAAGAACTTGACAGCCGCCCCGCTGCCCTCCCCTGAATTTTTTGTTATTCCGTCTTCTGTATTTTTTTAGGGGTTTATTTTATTTTATTTTATTTCATTCGATTTTATTTTCTTTGGGGTTTTTTGTTTTTATTTTATTTTATCCTCCTTTATTTTATTCCCTTTTATTTGATTTCTTTCCATTTAATTTCACTTGATTTGATTTTTTTCCCCTGCCTTTTTTTTCTTTCTTTCTTTTTTTTTTAATTTTGCTATTTAATTTTACTTTTGCATTATTTCCCCCTGCTTTTTTTGATCGTTTGTTTGTTTTGGGGTGGATTTTTGTTTTGTTTTGTTGCTTTTTGGTTTGGTTTTGTTGGATTTTGTGGGGTTTTTTTTCCTTTTTTTTGCCGCCGCCGTGTGCCGGCGCGGGGCTGGCTTCTCCTTTTGAGCGTCTCCATCCCCCGGCGGAGGTTATGATGGTGCATTGTGCGGGCTGCGAGAGGCCGATTTTGGACCGGTTCCTGCTGAACGTCTTGGACAGGGCATGGCACATCAAATGCGTCCAGTGCTGCGAGTGCAAGTGCAACCTGACCGAGAAATGCTTCTCCAGGGAAGGGAAACTCTACTGCAAAAATGACTTTTTCAGGTGAGTCCTCATCCCCAGCGCAGCGGGGAGCGGAGGGTGCGGAGCTCCTCACCGCCTCCCCTGCCTCTCTGGGGTGTCCCCCGTAGCTGTGGGGAGCTCAGGGGGGTCTCTCCCTTCGCTCGCTGTCGGGGCTTCGCACCGCCCGTGCCCCACGGCTCGGTCGGGAGCAGCCCCCGGCCCTGGAGAACCACGGGGGGACCCGGTGGCTTCGCTGCGGTCGCTGCTTCAACCTGAGGTTGGGGCGACGATGCTGTGCCCCCCCTCCCCATCTCGCCACGACCTTCCCTCGCCAGCCCCGCTCCGCCGCTGTCACCTCCCGCCCCGTGGCGACAGGCCTCGGTGGCCATCGGGGGACCCGCTGTGTGCCCCGCTCCGGGCCCGGCTCCCCGAGCTCCCCGAGCTCCCCGAGCTCCCCTCCCGGGACCGCAGGCCCCGCTTAAAATCGGTGGCCAAAACCTCCCCCCACCCGCGCACCTTAAACGCCCCTAATGACCGCGATAAGGTGCCGGGAGGAAATCAGGGGCCGGCGTGGCAGAGGGGGGGCCGTGACTTATGACTCCTAATGCTCGCACTACATCAACGTCAGGGGAGCAGCCAGGGAGGCACAAGTTGTGCCACGGCCCGAGGGGAAAAAAGGGGGGACCCTGCGTGGGCGCCCCGCGGCCTGAAAGCCCCCGGGGACCTCGGGGACCTGGCAGTGACAGCCCCTGCTCCCTGTCCTAGGGGCAGATGTTTTGTTTCGGTAGGGATTTTTTTTGTTTTGTTTGCTTTGGGGATTGAGGGGTTTGGTTTTATTTTTGTTTGGGGGTTTTTTTGGGGTTTCTTTTTGTTTTTTTGTTTTGTTTTGTTTTCTTGTGTTATTTTCTTTTTTGTTTGTTCGGTTGGTTTGGGCGGTTTTGTTGGAATTTTTTGTTGTTGTTGTTTTATTTTGCTGTGGGTTTTACGTTTCGCTCTTGTTGTTGCTTTTTTGTGGGGGTTTGGATTTTGCTTTGTGGGATTTGTGGCAGGTTTTGGTTGTTTAGTTTTGTTTTTGGTTTTTTTTTTGTTTTTTTTTTTTTGTTTTGTTTTTTTTTTTTTTTACCCCTGGGAGATCGTTCCCAGCCGATTCGGATTCCCTGGATTTTTTTTTTCTTTTTTTCTTTTTTTTTTTTTTATAATCTCCTGGGGAAAAATAGCCAAAAACCTACCTAAACCCGGACCCTCTCTGGGAAGGAAAGGAAACCCGGAGACTTACAAAACACTCTTCGCTACCTGGAAAAATTCCTCCTCGGGAGAGCGAGACGGGGACTGGATGCCGGGCTTGGGACCATAGGATGCTTTGGGGAGCGCAGCCCCCTCCTCCGCTGCCCGTTGTTCTGATCCCCGCACCCGCCGCTCCCTTTTCCCGTCTCTCCGGCCGTGATCAGCCCCGTTTTCCCCACGGGATTTTCAGGCCGGAGCCCCGCGTTCCCCTCCCGGGAGGCACGGGTTGGAATGAAATCCTGCCCCGCGGAATGCGGAGGAGACCCCCGGCCGCTCTCCCCTCCCGCGCGTCCCTCCTGGGACCAAATCCGGGAGAGAATTCTCCCCCGTGTGTGTTCCCCGCGGGTGGGGACACCCCAAAGTCGCGCTTTGCCAGCAGCCCAGCGCCAGGGCTGCGCGGGGATAAAGGCTCTCCTCATCCTCGCCCCAAAGGCGCAGTTCTGCTGTTCCCCCACATCTTCCATCGGGAGGTGCTGGAGAACCAGGGCTCCCGCGGTGGGATTTGAGGAGGGGGGCTCGGTACAGCACGCACACACAGACCCCCCCCTCTCCCCCCCCCGCCGCAGCCCATCTTTGCCGGGGCTCCAGCTCTCGCTTTTTTCCCCGTTCCCAGGAGGTTTGGTACCAAATGTGCCGGCTGCTCCCAAGGGATTTCTCCCAGTGACCTCGTCCGGAAAGCCCGGAATAAAGTCTTTCACCTGAACTGTTTCACCTGCATGGTCTGCAACAAGCAGCTCTCCACGGGCGAGGAACTCTATATCATCGACGAGAACAAATTTGTTTGCAAAGAGGATTATTTGAACTCTCCCAGTTTGAAGGAAGGCAGCCTCAACTCAGGTACGAGCGGCTCAGCCCGCCCACCTCTCAGTTCCTCCCGGCGGCACCTCCCGGCCGGGCAGGAGGTTTGGATTTGTGGGGTGAGGGGCTGCACCCCACGGCCATCCCGGATTCCCCGGGCATCCCTGCCAGCAGCGCCGGCAGGAGCGGGCAGCCCCGAGAGCGCCGGGCTCAAGTCCCGAGCTGCCGGTACCGCCCGGCGGAGGCACCTCCCGGCCGGGCAGGAGGTTTGGATTTGTGGGGTGAGGCGCTGCACCCCTCAGCCAGTTGATCCGTCCGGGGAGGGCGTGACTTGGGGTGAAAGGCTTCGAACAGGGTGGAATCCTCCGTGACACCCGCACGTGGGACGCGGACACGCGTGGGATGAGCTCCCCGCTCCAGCCTTGGCTCCTGTCCCGCACACGGCCCCTCCGGCAGCGGGGATGCGGGACGGGGGGAGCCAGGATCCCCCCAAGGCTGGCTCGGGAGCCCCTCGCTCCCCAGAGCCCCCCCTGCGAGTGTGCCCGGTCCCCCCGCGCCGTGGGCCTGATCCTTCGCCTCCTTTCACCCAGAGGCAAAGCTCCCATTTGACTTCCTTGGAAGCTGTCTCTGCGTCAGGAGAGCAGGGCCAGGCCCCCTCCTGCTGTCCCAGCCATGCCGGGCGCCCCTGCTCACCCCCTTCCGTGGGCTCTCTCTCCGTCCAGCACCCGGGGCCGGATCCTGCCACGCCAGTCAGTGGGGCCGCTGCTGTGAGCGAGGCGAGTAGAGCTTGGCCTTGGGGGGGTGCTGGCTGCAGGGTCCCCGGGGGGAACACGGTGGCCGGGGGCGGGGGGTGAGCCAGGCTCGAGGCAGTGACCGGGGACTCCCCAAACCCCGATGGGGACCGGTTGCATTTTTCCCAGTGGCGCATCCCGCTTCCCGGCACGGGGATAGAGGGGGAGAGTGGGGGGCAGCGGTGGGTCTGGGGGATCACCCCCTCCCCAGCTCGTCGTCGTCCCCCCCCCCCCCCCCCCCCCCCGCCGGCACCACACGGTGCACTTTTTGCTTTTGCCCGGAGCTCCGCGTGGTGTTGGGGGGTGATGCTTTAGAGGAACCAGCGGGGCAGAGGCCGTCCGCGCCCCTTGCTGCTCTCCAGCACCCCCCAACCCCTCTCCTGGAAAGCAGGCGGGCCGGGTGGGCCGGGGAGGACACAGGAGAGGGGGGTCAGTCTCGCCCCTAAGTCATCCACCCCCCCTTTCCTCTCTGGGTCTCCTTTACAGTGTCCTCATGTACAGACAGGAGTTTGTCCCCGGATCTCCAGGACCCCATGCAGGACGACACCAAGGAGACGGACAACTCGACCTCCTCGGACAAGGAGACCACCAACAACGAGAACGAGGAGCAGAACTCGGGCACCAAGCGGAGGGGGCCCCGCACCACCATTAAAGCCAAGCAGCTGGAGACCCTCAAAGCTGCCTTCGCCGCCACCCCCAAACCCACCCGCCACATCCGGGAGCAGCTGGCCCAGGAGACCGGCCTCAACATGAGAGTCATCCAGGTAGGACAGCCCCAGCCCACCGGGAGGGAGGAGAAGGGGTCCCGGTAGGAGCCCAGATAGTTCAGGGCTGTGAGAGTTCTCCCCCGGGTGCCGGGAAGGGGTTGGGACACCGAGCTTGGTCCCTCAAGGAACGGGAACGGGCGAACCCCATTTGTCCCCTGCCAGCGTCACCTCAGGCCCAGCCCTGCAGCCACCCCCCCCGCCCCCCCACGCTCTCGTGGGTGAGAGGGGATCCCGCAGCCCACGGGAAGGGATGAAAACCATTCCCAAAACGTGAGGCAGCCTGGTTTGGAGCGGGGCCGAGCGGGATCCCCGGTGTGCCCGGAGATGGCACAGCCTTGCGAGGAAGCGAGGAGCATCCATCGCGCTCTGCAGGCAGCCGGCGCTTCCTCACCGCACTGCCCCCGCGAAGAAAATCCCTGCGGAAATGGAGGGATTAATGGGCTTTAATAGAGGCATTAATAGGGGAGGACTCTCCGGCTTTGCCGGGAGCGGAGCTGCGATTCCCGGCTTCTGGCAGAGGGGAGCACAAATCCCGCAGGAGAGTGCTGTGCTCGTACCCCTGAGCTTCCCCATCCCCGGGGGAGTGACACATTTATCCAGACGCCCCACCAGGCTGCTGAGACGTGGGGTTCGGAAGAGGCAATGCCCGTGGAGAGGCATCTCCCCTTTCCCTTTTATTCCCATCCTCACGGCCGGCTGTTCTGACTCCCTGCCTGCTGCCCCAGGTGCTCATCCCCCTGCTCTCCCCGCTTTCTTGCCTGCCTCTGCCATGATCCAGAGTCCTGTCCCCTTTTTCCTTCCCTCGTTTCCTCCCTTCTTACCCCTATCCGTAGGGGGAATTTCCGCCTCCTGCATTTTCCAGCTGCAGGGACAGAGAGGCTGAGGATGTGCACGAGGGGATGCTGCTGGGGGAAGGAGGGGCAGGTTTTAAATAACCTGGTCATTTGAGGGGTGCGGTGTGCCCATGTACTTTCTGAGGCGGCAGCAGCAGCAGGAAGGAGGGGTCGGTGTCGCTAAAACAAAAAACCAAACCAGATATTGGAAAACCCCTGTGGGTGCGAGATTTCCTCTCGCAGCCTTCGGGGGCTGGGATGTCGCTGAGCCAGAGGGGTCCCTGCTCGCCCATCCGCGGTGGGCACTGACACCGTCCCGGCCGCAGGTGTGGTTCCAGAACCGTCGGTCGAAGGAGCGGCGGATGAAGCAGCTGAGCGCGCTGGGCGCCCGCCGGCACGCGTTCTTCCGCAGCCCCCGCAGGATGCGGCCCCTCGGCGGCCGCCTCGACGAGTCCGAGATGCTCGGCTCCACGCCCTACACGTACTACGGAGGTGAGGGCCGGCCCGCGGGGTCCCTGCCCTGTGTCCCCCCTTCTCCTTTGTTCCGTTCTCCGCGGGTTTCCCCTTTCCCCCCGCCCATGCACACACGGGTGCCCACAGCGAGCTCCACGCACTCCCACGCTCCCCCCCCCCCCCCTCCGGCGTTGCGGGGCCGCTCTCCCGCGAACAAAGCCCCAGCTGCGGGGCTTTTGTCCCCCTTTCAGGCCGCATTTGTTCCAATTACCTCCCGGGCCCGCAGCATATGGAAGGTCAGTGCGGCCCGGCCGCCCCCGCTGCCCCGACGGGACGGGGTGGGCTCAGGGGGGCGGCCCCGCTCCTCCCCTGTCCCCCAGCTCCCCCAAAAGCTGCATTTCCAAAGCCTCCCATCTGACCAGGGGCTTTCCAGGCACCCCTTGTTGCCCTGAAGTTAGTTTCTAGAGCCCTTCCAAGCTGCTTAAACGCATATATGAATTCCACATTATATATATATATATGGATTTTTTCCAATTATATATAATTTCTCCAATGTACATCTATATTTTCCCAGTATATACATTTTTCCCGTTCGGTATTTATTTTTGCCCCTTCTTTTTATATCTATCTTTTCCCCATTCCCTTTTTTATATACATATAAAAAATAGATACATGTTATTTTTTTTCTCCCCATTAATCAAACACTAAACTGAGCCCATTTTCCCGGCCCCCTCACCTCTCCCAACCCGGATTCCTCGCCCTCTCTCACTCCAGACTGGGCAAAGGGATGGGCATTGCGACTCTTAGTGCGCGCTCATTTCTCTCAGGTTGGGCTCAAATCCCACCCGCTCTTTGGGAGCCAGCAGAGCGTTTTGGAGGGGTCAGGGCAGGGCTTGGGGTGCAGCGAGATTTCTGGAGTTTTTTAGCCCAGGAGACCAGATCCATCCTTTTTTCCCTTCCTCCCCACAGATTACCAAGGTGACTACTACGGGCCGGGAGGCAACTATGACTTTTTCCCCCACGGGCCGCCCTCCCAAGCCCAGTCCCCGGCCGACTCCAGCTACCTTCAGAACTCAGGACCCGGCTCCACACCCCTGGGACCCTTGGAGCCCCCCCTAAGCGGACACCACTCCTCAGAAAACCAAAGGTACACGGATATGATCTCGCACCCCGACACCCCCAGCCCCGAGCCGGGCATGACCGGCTCTCTGCACCCCATTCCGGGGGAGGTCTTCAGCGGGGGGCCCAGCCCTCCCTTCTCCATGTCCAGCAATAGCGGCTACAGCGGCGCTCTGTCGCACCCCAACCCGGAGCTCAGCGAGGCGGCGGTCTGGTAGGCCCGGCCTGGGCACGCGTGTGCGTGTGTGCGGGGGGAAAAAACCCCCCCCCCGGTCCCCCCCAGCCCACGCGTGTCCCCCCTTCGCCCCACGTCCCCGTGGCCGGACCGAGCCCCTTCCCAGCCCGATGCCAAAACGCATCCCGGCATCCGCCCGTCCTCGCCATCCCCGCACGCTCCGGGACCTTGGGGTCACCCCGCTACCTCCCCCCCTCCCGGCACCTTCCCCCCGACACTTTTTGGGGGGCAGTGAAAGGTGCCCAGCCCTGCAGACCCCGCCGGCGTCGGGACCATCGCCTCTCGGACCAAAGCTGAACTCGCCTGGACACAGGTCCCACCGCCCCGGCGGCACCGGGGGAGGGGGCTGCGGCAGGGCTCGCCCCTGCTAATTAGCATCCTTTTTAATTATCCCCTACCACAGGAAGGAGCGGGGAAATGGGGAATAGCAGGAATAACCCCCCCCCCCCCTCCCGCTTCCCTTCCCTGCCCATGTTTTTATTGTTCCCTTTTTCCCCCGAGGAGAAGGTGGGTTCGGAGCCGGTTTTTGGCGGTGGGGGGGCCAGGCCCGGGGCTGCCCCAGTGATTGACTGGGATTGGGCTCCCAAGTGGTGCAACAGACACCAGAAAGAGGAAACAGGAAAAAACCGCAACGACAACAAAATAAAACCCCAAACAAACATTAAACCCCAGAACTAAACCGACCCAACCACAACAGCAGAAATTTCACCCGAGCCTCGACGCCGAGTCCCACCCCAACGATTCCCAGAGGCTCCGCCAATTTAAGGATGTATTATAGTTTTTGCTTCTAGTTTCTTTATTTTGTATAAAGGAGAAACAAATAAAGTATGTTTTTGTGTTTACTGATTATTTATTGTACTTTAGTCATCGGAGGCTCCGAATTTTTCTATTTTGAAGGCAGGGAGGGGATGGCACCGGGGAGGGGGGTGAGAGCGTAGGGAGAAGGGGGGGGGGGGAATAAAAGGAAGGAGAATGGAAAAGGAAAGAAAAAAAGTTGTTTTCTGAAAGCGTCGTGGGTTTCCTGTCCCCGCTGCCTCTTGCGGAGGCTGTTAGTGTGAATGGCTCTTGTTGTTCAATGTGAATAAAAAACCTTTTAGTTACCTACTGTTCGGTCACCTGGTCCCTTTCATTTTATTTTATTTTAATTTGTTTTAACACAAAACCGTGAGAAAAGCTGGCCAGGCTCCCCCACTGTCCCCCAGCCCTGAGTGGGGTCTAGGTGAGCAACTCCCAGCGCTCCCCTGGGTGAGTGATGTACACCTGCACAAGGTGACGCTGCTGCATTCTTCCCCCTTCCCCCCCCCCCCCCCCCCCGGCACCCCAGCTCTCTCCATTTCCCCCCCAAGCCCACAGCTCTCTGGCACTGGGAAGGGGCACATTACCCAGCCCAGAGAATCTTTGCCCACCCAACAGCACAATGCACAATTCCTCTCTCCTTGAGTGGCACCCAAGACCCTCCCAGAGCAGCCCAGGGGCACCCGCAGCCCTGCTGGTAGAGCACCCCAAGGGGCACCTCGGGGGGACACCCCGAGTGGGGGTTCAGCAATGTCACCAGCAGCTTTTCCCCCGTTTTCCCTGGGCATACTGGTGGCAGGAAGGGGGGCGTGGGTCTCCTCCCCAGCACCCCAGCTCACTCCCTTTCTCTCTCCCGCTTTCTATCCCTTGAGATACAAAAATAAAAGGTCCCAGGCAGGCTGCAGCTCTGAACTAATATTTAAAATGCAAAATCATGGCAGAGTTTCCCCCCCACACACACCTCGCCGCCTTCCCCCCGCTCCTTGTCTTGCAGTAAAACGATATAAACAGAATAAATTACCTTCCCTTGCTGGCTTACGAGAGTCCCTCTCTCCTGACCTGAATTTTAAGTCCTGGCTCGGTTGTAGCACGGAGCATCGATGATTTATGGAGAGCCAGCCACTTCTCTGCATATTTTCTCTGTTCAGCCAAGTGGTGGAATTTATCCTTCCTGTACCATTACTGGCACTAATAACGGGGTGGCCAACGAGCCAGGCCGAGCCCCGAGTGAGCTCTCAGCCAGGAGCTGGGGCCAGCACAGACATCGGTACCCCCCCCCCCCCTTTCCCCCTTTTCACAAATGGGGAAACTGAGGCAGGAGCACAACTGGCTGTCCCCCTGGGCTCCAGCACTTCCAGGTTGTCGCTGTTAGCAGGTAACGAGTACTTTTTTTTGTAAGGACAGGGCGATGTGCTGGTAAATAACCCACTCGCAGCATTATTTAGAGGAGTATAAAATGGTCAATCACTGGGCGAACACCAGTTGCTGCTATGATATTATTATCATTACTAATTCAAAATCCACAGACATAGAGATGAGGGGTTTTTTTTAGGCTGCTGGGACACCCCATCTCTGAGACCCGGACAGAAAAGGCTGCGGGAGGGACTGGGGATGATGCTCCAAGCTGCCACCTCTCAGGCTGGAGGTTCGCAGGAGGATGGGACTCAGCAGGAGCAGCCATCAAAGCGAAAACGATCCCAAGGAATAATCCCCTGGCAAAGAGGAGCTCTGCAGTTCCGAGCTGGGTGCAGGAACCAAACCCGGGGTCCCCAGCACCCCAGAGGTCCCGGGAAGGCAGCAGCACTCAGGATTCCTGCCTGTCTCCGGCTGCAGAGTGAGCACAGGTCACTGGCTGGGGCCATGCCACCCCACCGGGGTGTCCCCAGTCACCCTGCACCTCACGTCCTGCCAGGGACATCCAAAGCAATGTCCCCGGCTGGCACCCAAAGGCCAAGTGCCTGCTCATGAAGGCAAGGAGGGGAAAAGCTCCCTGTTGGGGTGCTTGGGGGAGTCACCCCAAACCCCACAGTCACGCCCGTGTCACCAGCAGCAATAACCCTTCTGTGGGACCGTGCTGAGGAGTCACCATCGTGAGCTCCTGACCCCACCCCGAGCAGATTCGCGGGAATAAATTCCTTTTTAAAAGCTGTTGGGCAAACACCACTGCTATTAGTTTCCTTTTTTTTTCTTTTCCTGACCTTCTTGCCTTTTTTTTTTTTTTTTGCAGAAGGGGAAGGTCTGCAGAAGGTGGAAAGTAATCAGGTTTTGGACCTGGGATAAAAAATAGCTGGAGTAGGTTGGGCTGACTCTTTATAATTAATAGTGTGCCTCGTAATAGGATTCTCCAGCCTTTGGTGCTCCCTGGAAACACCTTTTTACATAAGATATTGCTCACGATGGAGTGACAAAGTTTTGATTTATGGGGGTTTGGCCTTCACGAAGCACCTGGGGAGGTGTCCTGGCTGATGGGAGGTATCGGACAAGGGGCTGAGAGCAGGGAGGGGGTTCTGGGGGTTGGCAGCCAGGTCAGGGGAAAGGGCTTTGTGGGGGGATGCAGGTGAGCGGATCCTGGGGCTGACGCCCTTCTGCTCCAAAAGACAGGAGTGTGAGAGGGGCTTGGGGACAGCAAAAGGCTCCTTTCCCTGTCCAACATCACAGGGCACAGGCTCAGCAGGGGAACCAGCAAAACCCCGCATCACTCGGAATGGGAGGAACGAGAGGGGAGAAGTGTTGAGAGGTACAAAAAAAAAATATCCCCAGGAGGCGCCACAGTAAAGGGCTAAGAGCAAACACAGCACTACAGAGTGGAAACGTGGGAGAACAGGAAAACCTGGGGGAAAGTGAGAGCGGGAAAAAGAGTGGGATAGGGGGAAAAGGGAACTTAGGGGGTTTGGGATGGGGTATATCCCTTCCATATGTTTGAACACCTCGGAGCCTGCAGGTGTTAAACCCGGCCGGGGATCCCCGCGGATAAATCACCGTAACAAGAGCGTTGTTCTCGCCTGGCCACAGCCAATGTGGCAGGAACGGGAGAAGATTGTATTAATTAATAATCATTACAATAATAACGCATAAAGACAGTAGCAAAGTAATTAGTCAGACTGGGAGCGTTTGCTAATTGAGGCGGGGAGCTGCAGCCCAAACAGCCTGGGCAGGAGCAGGGGGAGGGAGGGTAGGAAGGATACCTGAAATGTCCCAGGGGAAAAGTGGGATGTGCGCACCCCAGTCCCGCCCTGGCTCCATCCCTACCTGCAGCGAGACCCCCGTGCCTCAGTTTCCCCATCCCTTCACGGGTGCTGTGTGCTAAGGAAAAGGCTACGTGAGGAGCCCGGCCCCGCGCCCCCAGGCTTTATTGTGGTTATTTGGGAGGGCAAGCAAGCAGAGCGTGCCAGCCGGCTCTGTCACATGCCCTGCCACCGCCGGGGCGGCTGTCACTCCATGCCCAGCTGGCTCTTCAGGGCCCGCAGCTGGGCCGTGTGGGTGTTGCTGCCTCCGCACACCACGAGCACCACGGAGTCCAGCGGGGTCCGCAGCTTCCCCTCCCGCTGCAGCCTCTGCAGCCGCCCCGAGTAGAGCACGGCCAGGGGAGCCCCGCACGCCGACTCTACCAGCATCCGCTCGTCATCTGTGCGGGACAGAGCAGGGCGACATCGCCGACACCCCCAGAGCGAGAGCTCGCCCAGCACCCTGACCCCAGCGAATCCACAAGGTTCCGGGGTGTCGGTGCCCCCGCGGGTGTCCCCGTCACCCCCGCTCACCCAGGAACTGCTCCACAGCCCGCACAGCCTCCGTGTCCTCCACCACCTGCGAGATCACCTGGCACTCCCGGGCACACTCCAGCGCCCGCGCCGTCACCGTCTTGGCTCCCAGGCATGTGGCCACGCTGGGACAGGAGGGGACAAGGCGGTCAAGGCGAGGACACCTCAGCGAGCCCTGCCGGCTCGCTGCACGCGTGGCCGCTCACCTGGTGATGTCGGGCAGGGTGACGAGCCGGCCGGCTTTGAGGGCCTCGTGGAAGCTGTGAGCTCCCTGGGTCTCGGCGGCGATGATGGGGACATCCCGCCAGCCCACCTGGTGCAGGCCGGCCACGACACCGGCCAGCAGCCCCCCGCCGCCCACCGCCACCACGATGGCGCCTGGTTTGGCCTCCAGAGAGTCCTTCAGCTCCCGGACCAGGCTGGCGTGACCCTCCCTGCAGGGTGAGGGGCGGGAGGATGCCAGCCTGGATCCCGGGACCGGGGACAGCAGCTGAGTCCTGGCAGCACTCACCACACCAAGGGGTGATCGAAGGGGGGGATGTTGACCCAGCCCTCTGTCCTAGCCAGCTCCTGGGCTCTCCTGTTGGCATCATCCCACACCTGGGTGGGGTAAGGGGGGGCTCAGCAGGGCTCCATAGAGCCCTCACAACCCCGGGATGGGTCCCTTGTCACCGTGAGGCTGGGGGACACCAGAACGGGTGGGAGTTCCCAGGGTGACCCTGCTGTGATGCTGGGGTGCAGGGGATGCAGGAGGGGGACGTTTCGGGATGGGGTTTGCCAAGCACCAACGAGCAGCTGAGATCAGGCTCAGTCCCCTCTGGACCCCCCAGACCCCACGTTTGGGGGTACCTTTCCATAGACCTCGACAGTCGCCCCCAGTTCCTCCAGTTTGCGCACAGGCGTGGGGCCGCTGCTGCTGGGGACCACCACGGTGATGGGCAGCCCCAGCTCCCGGGCTGTGTAAGCTGCTGCCAGACCCGCGTTTCCTCCTGGGCAAAGGGAGGGGTCAGCCAGGGCTCGACCCCCTGCACATCCCCAGATTCCTCAGGAGCACCCCCCAGCTCGGGATGCAGTTACCTGAGGAGCAGACGAAGTGGTTGCAGCCCCTCTTGGCAGCCTGAAAGGCAGGAGAGGAAGAGGGGAGGGGTCGGCTGTGTTCTCCCACTGTGTCCCCCATGAAGGCAGGATCAGCCCCCTGCACACACCATGCCCACACTCACATCCTGGCACAAGTGCCCGATGCCCCGGATCTTGAAGGATCCCGAGGGCTGGACGTTCTCCAGCTTCATGAAGACCTTGGTGCCCACGGCCTTGGAGAGGGGCAGACTCTCCAGGACGGGCGTAATGACGTGGAAGGACTTCTGGCCCCTGACAGGCTGGGCTGCCATGGCCTGACAATGGAATCTCTGCCCGGGAGAGGCGGTGGAGTCACCAGCTGCTCCTCACGGGTCCCCCCCGCAGCCCCGATGCCCAATCCGGGCTCGGTGCGGAGCACAGGAGGCTCTCGGGAGGGACAGGGCTGTCCCCAGTGTCCCCTCCTGTCTCTAGGATGCAGCAGCACCGATGGGCTCTCCCTGGAATATCCCAGGACAGGCTGTGCCACCCCCTCCCCTATCCTGCTGGTCCCCACATCCCCAGGTGTCCCGGGCACACCCTGCCCTGTAACCCTGTAAGGATGGGGAATACCTGGTGTCCCGGGAACCTCGCTGCGTGTCCTCAGCCACCGCCGAGCCTGCGGGACACGAGAGACAGAGATGACGTCCGAGGGGCCGTGCCGTGTCCCCAGGTCCCTGTGCTCAGTCACGCAGCAGGGCAAAGGGGCAGGGGTCGGACATTGCCCCGGCGGGGCTGTTTGCTCAGCCCTGGGCTGGACTGGAGCCGAAGGCGGCTGGCCATGGCCGGGCACACTGCCGGGTGACCGGCGGGGACAAACGCGTGTGGCCCCGCCAGCCAGATCCCGGCAGCTTTCACATGCCCGGGAGATGGGATGCGGGCTCCCAGGAGATGGGAGAAGAGGAAAGGCAGCTCACAAATTATTTTGGGGGCCCTCAAGGGTTTGCACTGGATATTATGGAGTCCAGCCAAAAACATGTACCAGAAGGTTTTAGGATTTTGTCCCTCAACCCGTGGTGCAGCCAGGGCAGCCAAACCCCCGGGCAAGACACTTCTCATGGCCTCCAAACAAGCCATCACACCCCTCTGCTCACCCTGCCAAGCCCTCACCCCATGGCAGCCTTTAAATCCTCTCCAAGCTTCACATCCCAGGGGATCTCGGCCCCTCCAGCTGGAGCAGACCCCTGAGATCAGCTCCCCCCACTCCAGCTGGCCATGCCAGGCACTCCAGGGACAAAGAGCACCCCTTGGAGAGGGGCTGTCCCAAGTGACCCAGTCAGAGGCTGGCCCAGACCCAAGGTCCAGCAGCCCCCAGGCAAAGCAGGCAAAGCCCCCTCCTTTCCTCTGGGACCCCTCCTTGTCACCCAGCCCTGGTGACACCCCCAGGGTAAAAGTCCTACCTCTGCTCTGAGGGGCTGGTTCTGTCCACAGCAGGCAAGGAGGAGGAAGGTGGGACCTGGAGGAAGGCCCAGCCCTGGCCCGCAGCCCCGCAGCCGCAGAAAGTTCCTCTGCTCCTCTGGCCAAGCTGAAGCAGCCTGGAAGCAGAGGGCACAAGGAGTCCCGAGGGGGGGACACTGCACTGGAACCAACGCACACCAAACAGGGTGCACTAGGAACCCCCACACTGTGCCCAGTTCTGCCTTGGTGCCAGGCAGACAGCAGTGAAACCAGAATAGAGGATTTTGATCCCCTGACTCCAAACTGCTGCAAAACCCCCACAGAGCACCACTGCTGGCAGGGGGAGAGCTCTGCAGCAGCTCTTTGATGCCAACAAAGCATCCTTGATGCCCACACCACCCTTGGGCTCCCGAGTGACCAGCACAGAACACAGCACTGCACCTCTACACAGAGCCACACTGCTTTTGGGACACAGGGGCCTGAAAAGGAGGGGAATGAGGAGGATTTCTTGAATGGGGGCATCGGGGGGGGGGGGAAGGAACACAGATCCTGTCCCTCTGGGGGCCTTTGGAGTGACCCCCCCATCACCTCACAGTAGGCAGAGACTGCAGCCACTTCCATGAGGGTGGGACAGTAGCAGGATCTGGGAAAGGGGGGCAAGAAGCCTCCCCCAGCTGACAGGGACGAGGCTGGAGACCCCCTTGGGGAGGACACCACAGCTGAGCTCAGTCCTGGGGTGCTCCAAGGCCCCTTCCACCCCATACCCACCTCCCTGTCCCTCTGCTGCTCCTTTTTGGCTCCATCCCTGCCTTGAGGAAGGCATGCCAAGCTGTCACCTGGTCACTTCCCTTGGCCAGGGCCCCTGGCTGATACTGTGGCAGCAGCTGGGATGATATTTAACAACTTCTTGTTTGTTTTTCCACTTTCAAGGAAACAAAAACCGGGAATCAGCAGTACCGCAACATTTCCAGCATGCCCTGTTCCTCCTTGCTGCTCCCTCACCCACTGATGATGATCTGGGGAAACTGAGGCACAGGGACCCCAGAAGCAGCCCCCCTTTCACAGTAGCCCACACACCATGGGGACACAAGGGGACACAGTCTCTGCCATCCCTAACTTACCTGCAATCTGTCCCAGCACAGTGGGGTATGGACACCCCACCTTGCCCAGGGCACCCATCCCAGCTTTATGGGGTGCCAGCACCCCAACAGCCCAGACCTGCTCCCTCCCACCCCCCCGCAGCCCCCCGGGAGCCCCAGGGGCCCCTAGCCCCGGTGGGAACCTGGCACCTTCAAAGCGCTGCCGAGCCGCAGCTCATTAATCCCCCAGTAATGACCTCGTTATTCCTAACGAGGCAGAGCGGATCAAGGGAGCTGCCTAAGAGGATTTTGCACCGCGGGTTTTGGGGACTGGGCACACAGGTGCAAGAGGAAAGGAAGACAAAAGGCATGAGGATAGACTCCCACTCCTGGGGGGTGAGCAGTGGGGCTCCCCCATTCCAGCAGCAGAGAACCCTTCAAAGCCTGCACCCCAAAAGCCTCACTGGCCACACACCCTCCCATCAGCAGAGAAGCAGATCACCCTGTTAATGGGGAGGGGGCAAGACCCCTGCATGAACCCAATCGTAACAGAAGCCACCAGAGAACCTCAGCAAAGAGCAAAGCACAGCCACCAGCACAGAGCACTTTATTTGCCACAGCCAAACCAGCTCACCGCCCTCCTGTCTGTGCCATGGGTGAGCCCCAGCCTCCCAGGATGCCCCTTTTCTGGGAAGAGCCCCCCTCAAACCAAGCATCAGCACCCAGGGAAAGGTCTGGGATTGGGATTGGAGAGCCCCATGGCAGGGAGGGGCCACGCTGGGCTCAGCCCCTTGTGCAGCACTGCCAGGACCCTGAGAGGCAGAAAGAGCAGGGGGGCCGGGTGTATTACGGAGCTGAGACCCCCCACACCCAGCTGCCCCCACACAGGGGTACCCCACAGGACAGATGCCCACGGAGGGATGGACGGACAGGACCAGCGCCTGCTCAGTCCCAGTGGACCTTGACTGGGGGGAAGGTCCAGAGGTCGGGGTGGCCCATGTGGAGCAGGGAGCTGCAGGGGGACGTGCTCCAGCGGAAAGGGGGCACATCGTCCCAGGCGGGGCCGCTGACTGCCACCAGCCCAAAGGTGGGGACCATGCCCGAGGAGGTGACCTGCAGACGGGGACACAAACCAGGGCAGCGGCTCAGCAGCGGGAATGGGCTGCACAGCCCAGGAGAGCTGCTGGGGGGGATGCACCCCCAAAGGGGAGCCCCTCCAGGGCAGCCTGGCTCGCACACCTTCATGTCGATGCCGCCGTGGCAGCGCTGGCGCAGGGCAGGGAAGGGGTAGGTGCCGTTGGAAGGGTTGAGGTCGGAGCGGGCCGAGATGGCGTTCTCGGCGTTCTGGGGGGGGTCACAGCCCCTGCACCGCGACAGCGGGTCCTGCAGGTAGTTGTTGGACCTGCAGAAGGGCCGGGAGAGAGCCAGGGTGAAGCCATGGAAAAAAACCCATGGATCACAGAGAATTCCTTGGTGGAACACCCGGGTCTGGGGGTCCCCAGCACGCACCGCATCAGGCGGATCATGGAGTCCAGGTCGTGGACCAGCGTCTGGTTCCGCCGGAAGATCTGGGCACGCGGGTTCTTGTCATAGGTGAACCAGTCACCGTATTTCCTCACCAGCTCCAGGTTCCCACTGGCATTGAAGATCTCTTCAAAATATCTGGGTGGGGGAACCCAGCAAGTTGACACCAAGGGGGTGCAAGGTGAGCACTGCTGCCCCTCTTTCCAGGGTAGGCCACAGGCAGGGGTGGCACTCACGGCACGTTGTAGCTGGCCCAGTAGTCCTGCTGGTACAGCAGCTCTGTCTGATCAGCCACCACCACCAGGCCCCTGTGCTGGGAGGAAGAGCACTGGTCAGAACAGAGTGGAGAAAAGCCACTGGGGATAGTGGGGAACATGCCAGGTTGGGGGTAACACATACTGGGGGTCCCCACTGCCTAGCCAGAGGTGCTGACCACCCATCACCTCAGTACCAGCATCCCCAGAGCCTTTAGTCACAGACACACCCCATTGCCCTGTGACCACCCACTGGGCTGGGCAGGCACTACCCTCTGGGCTTTCCCTAACCCAAAGGGATGGAAGAGGAGACAGCAGGAGCTCAGGGAGGAATGGAGCCACTCACGGGATCTGTTCCAGCACTGTCAGCACGCCTGGCGCCGGGCTGGCTCTGCCCGGTGTGAAGGCATTGTAGTCCACCACCATCCACTGGTTGTTGTACCTGGCGTGGAGAGCAAGGAATGCATCCCTCTGGCAGCCTGGGCACCCTCCATCTGATCCCATCCCTCCAGGACCAACTCCCAGCCCCCATCCCATCCCATCCCATCCCATCCCATCCCATCCCATCCCATCCCATCCCGCCCCACTCACGTGCCGCTGTTGAAGCGTCGGAAAACCGTGGCCCACTCAGGCCCACTGCGGGCCAGCCGGTTGGCCACAATGTTCCTCAGCCACTCCAGGACACTGCCCCGGGGGTCCAGGTACTTCCACAGGGCCGGGTTGTTGTTTCCAATGGTGGTTTCCAGCGCGACCTGCAGGGCAGGGAGTGATGGGGAGGGCGGCAAGGCCAGGGGAGAGGTCCCTGAGGACCAGACCCACTCACCAACCCACTGCTGAGGATGTAGAAGTCATCCACGGAGAAGATGGTGCCAGGGTAGGAGGAGAACACCTGGATGCTCCCAGGGATCTGAGACTTGCCTGGAGGGGGGATGCAGAGGGATCAGAAGGGAGGTGTGAGGCGCAGCCCCCCCAGCTCAGCCCACGCACCGCCGGCCGAGGTGCGGAAGGGCAGCGTGTACTTCTTGATGATGCGCAGCATGCCCTGGTAGGAGCTCCAGGTGTCATGGGCCACCAGCAGGTCCTGGTGGCCTGGCAGCAGCTTCACGAGAGCTGAGCAGGAGCCCGAGCCCAGGACACGCTGCGGGGAGGAGCGGTTTAGGGCAGACTCCAGGTCCTCCAGGTCACCTCCCAACTGCAGCAGCCTGGGGGAAGCAAGGCATAAGATGTCAGGTGAGGGATGCCCCAGCCCTGGAGCTGAGCTGGCTCAGAGCTCTCTGCCTGTCTGTCCATCTCCACCACACCCCAGAGCAGGAACTTGGGCTGGGAGCACCCTGGCAGCATGAGCAGGAAGGAAAGGGGGAGCACAGTAGTGGGGAAACTGAGGCAGGGGCTGTGGGGGAAACCCACTACCCTGCCCATGGACAACCTGCCTTGGCTCCATCCTGCCCCAGCAGCAGAAGACAAGCGCCCAGAAGAGGTGGACAAAGTGGACTGGGAATAGAACTGGCTGTTCCTGGACATGCAGGAATTGTCCCCACAGCACTTCAAACCCTGGGACAACCACCCCCCACCCTCCACCAACTCTGAGGAGGAGCTCACAGGAAGCCGAAGGGTGCCAGGGTGATCCTGCCCCTGGGGAAGTCCAGGCGCCTGTTGTAGCTGTCCTCCAGCCCCTTCAGCTGCAGCAGGGCCAGGCGCACCTGGGGACAGGGGACAGAGCTGGCACCTGGCTCCTGCCAGAGGTGAGCTGAGAGATTTTTGGGGACAGGCTCCCCCACTCCCCCAGGGGACAGAGCAGATCAGCTGGGTCTCAGCGCCACTGCAGAGGGACAGGGGTGATATGTCACTGTCATCAAGGTCATAACTCAGCACCCATGGCCAAGGGTGACGGAATCACCTCCTGTGCACCCCAACTGCAGCATGTGAGGCTCTGGCAAGAAGAAAATCATGAGTCATGTCTACTCACCCCAGGAAGGAGGATGACCACATCCCTGCCATCCTACCTGGAGCTCGGCCAGGACAGCTCGCTGCCCTGTACTGTCCTCTGGATTAAAGGCTCAGGAGGATCCAGGGGGATCCCCCCGGGTGGGGGTTACCTATTCTCACCTGGTGCCAGTACTCTGTGTCTTGCCCTTTCGCCATCTGCTCCTCCATCCAGGCCAGGTTGGCCTCCAGGTAGTTCCGCAGCTTCTGGCAGTACTCGCTCTCGTACTTGAAGGGGCCACAGTAGCCCACCATGGTGTTCATCCAGTGCATGTACATCAGCTGGGGGACAGGGCCGCGGTGTCACCGGCGGGGACAGCCCGGGGAGCCACCACGGCACGCATTTCTGGAGGAGTCCGCCCTTACCTGCTCGGTGACGGCAGCCTCGGCGAGCCCAGCAGCGTAGGCCTGCAGGCTGTCATTGTACGAGGCGTTGGTGGCCACCTCCAGGAAAGCCCAGCTGTGGGGACACGGGCACGGCGGGTCACGGACACGGGTGGGACGAGGCAACCCACCGACCATGGCTCGCCCGCAGCCACCCCCATCCCCGCACGGCTCCATGCGGCCCCGTCCCGTCCAGCCCGGGTCATACCCGACGTGCTGGATGCGGTCATCGAGGCTGGCCCAGGCCACAGCGGAGGGGTGGCGGCCGGGGAGGACGCGCAGGCGCTCGGAGCCGGGTTCCAGCAGCACAGAGACATTGCGGGGCACCGGGGACGGGGCTGCTCCGGCCGGGACGGCGGAGAGCAGGGGGGACAGGAGCGGGGACAGGAACGGGGACAGGAACCAGGCCACCAGCAGCGCCCGCGGGGCCGCCATGGCGGGGACACCGAGGGGCGGGGCTGGGGACGGGCCACGCCCCCGCCCGCGCCGGCGCGTGCGAACGTCGGGGATGGGGCGGTGCTTCCTCATGACCACGCCCCGTGATGTCCGGTTGCATTTATTGGGGCGGGGGGCGGGATTGGGGCGGAGCGACAGCGTGGCCACGCCCCTACATAGATGTCAGCGTTACCGCTTCTTGTGGGCGTGGCTTATGGAGAGGCCACGCCCCCAGCCCCGAGGCCGTGGGGACCCCTTAGCCCCCCCCACAGCACCGCCGGTCCCCCCGTGCTGTCCCACCACCCCCGCTCATACCCACGCTCCCGCCTCGCCTCTCCCAGCGCACGCCCGCCGGAGATGTGCGCAGGTTCCTGCTCCCCGCCCCAGCCGTGCCCATCTACGGGGGACACGCGTGGAGGCCCCGCGTGAGCGGCCGGGCCCCCGGCGGGTCCCTGTGTCCGGGGCAGGGGGAACACGCGGCGTGCTGGTGCTTCCCTTGGGCCTCAGAGCCCCGGCAGCCCCGGCCTTGTGCAATTCCTTCCACCTGTCTCCGGGGAGAAGGGCGGAATGCAGATTCGGGGACAAACTGGCCGGGATGGGAAATGGGTCTGTGAATCCCAGTAGGATCCTGGGGCTCCGGTCGTGGGAGACAAACCTGCACCCCACAAACAGGGCTTGGCGCTTGCACGGGGCGCGGCTGAGGCCGGGGTGTCCTGGAGCTGGGGACACCGGTGCGGAGAGGGACACCGGGGGTGTGGGACCACCGGCACGGGGCTCTGTACAGCCCCGGTGCCGAGGCTGCCCCATCCCGGGACACCATTCCCGGCCACGGCCGCGCTGAGCTCGCCTGTTCTCAAAGGGTCACCCCAAAGTGGGGGCTGTAGGTGGGCACAGCACGCAGGGTGGGTGTCCCGACCTGAGAGGGACGGGACGGAGCAGCGAGCCGCGCGTGTCCCCTCTCCGCGGCCACCCCCAGCCGCGTGGGAAAGTGTCGCTGTCGCTTTAAGGGCGGAGGGTGGCGGCCCCTTTAAGGCGGGGGGGCCGGCAGGGATCAGCTGCCCGCACACGGCCGTGGGACCGCGCCGGCACGGCGGGGCCGCGGGGTGCGGGTACCCCCATCCATCCCCGCATCCCCGACCGGCATCCACCACCCCCGCGGGGTCCCCGTCCCCACCCGCATTGCGGCCTCTCTGCCCCCGGGGGTGTCCCCAAGTCCCCCGGTGCTTCTTTGGAGTGTGGGTGCCTTCCCTCCCTTCCCTCCCTCCCTCCGCTCGGGTTGGCCCCGGGCTGAGCCCCCCCCAGAGGGCAGGGGCTCAACCTTCCCGCGGGGGGCTCTGCTTTTTTACCCGTTTTATTATTATTTTTTAGCATTAATTATATTTCCCGATTTTATTATTAATTTTTAACCCCTCCTCTCCTCGGCGGGGCAGCGCGGGATGGGGGTCCGGGGGCAGCCCCCGCTCCCTGCCCCCGGGGACCGCTGCCGGTGGTAGGTGTCCCCCGGGGCTGTCCCCTCCAGGGGACCATGGGGCAGGGGGCCACGGGGCTGGCCGGGGTGCTCAGCCTGGCCGGGGCACTGCCAGCCGGGACCCCGCTGCTGCTGGACGTGGGGCACACGCTCCCTCCCGGGGAGGATGTTCTGAGCCACGGACGGGGCCTGGATGTAAGTCTGGGGGCTGCGGTGGGATTTGGGGGGGCGCCGGGAGGGATTTGGGTGCTGCCGAGGTGGTGAGGTCCCGTCCCGTCCCTGCTTCCCTGTCCCCGCCATCGCAGCAGGGATCTCTCCAGGATTTCCTTCGCTGCTGGTTTTCTCCTCTGCAAACCTCGCTGCGTGCCAGGCAGGTGCCTTCCCGTGGCCCGGGGTGGGTGTGGGCTGTGTGGGGACAAGGATGCAGGGCTGGGGACAAGGGTGTCCCCCTCTGCCGGCGCTGGCACAGCCCTCCACCCGCGCACGTGGAGCACAGGTGGGGAAACCGAGGCAGGGGTGACAGTGACCTGCCAAAAACAGCCCCACGGCAGCGCTTGTGGGGACAGGGGGTGCTCGGGGGGGCCCGACCAAGCAGCGTCCCCTGTGCCCTGCAGTGCTGGGAGGTTCGGGAGCACAACAGCTCTGAGTGGTGCCACTTCATCCGGAGCAACCCCGACTGTCGGCTGGACGGGGGCTTCCTCGACTACCTCGATGGGGTCTTCTGTGTCTTCCCGCCCCGGCTGCTGCCCCTGGCTGTCACCCTCTATGTAAGGATGGGAAAGAGCTGTGCTGGGGATGCTCTGCTATGGGGGTGTGTGGTGGGAGACCCCCACTGACCCCTCTCTGTGCCCCCCCGACCCCACAGGCTCTCTGGCTCCTGTACCTGTTCATCATCCTCGGTGTGACAGCAGAGAAGTTGTGAGTGGCCCTGTCGAGGAAGGGACTGTCCCCAGAGTAACCCGCGGTCACCACGTTGCCCCATCACCTCTCTCTGTCTCCTCTTCTGCCTTTCCAGCTTCTGCCCCAATTTATCAGCCATCTCCACCAACCTGAAGTTGTCCCACAACGTGGCAGTATCCTTGGCGAATCACAGGGGCCCTCAGCCAGGAGGGATGTGGGGACAGGGCAGGGGAGGTGGCCATGAGAGAGTCATCTTGTGTCCCCTTGGCACCCTGCCAGGGGAAACCAGTTCAGAGGGTGAGCTGGAGGTGACAGCAGGACAAGTGGTGGTGTGCTGCCACTGGAGTATGCAGGATCCATGTCCCCACGGGAAGGAGGACACCAGGCCTTTTCCTTGACGTCCCCTCTCCATGGTGTCACTTTCCTGGCCTTTGGAAATGGGGCACCTGATGTCTTCAGTGCCGTGGTGGCCTTTTCCAACCCCCGGACAGCAGGGCTGGCCATTGGGGCCATCTTTGGTAAGGGGACCCCACTGCCATGTCCTCATAGGTGATGTTTTGGAGCTGTGGGATGTTCCCATGTCCCAAGAGAGTCCCGCTGTGTTGGCAGGTGCTGGTGTGTTTGTGACCACGGTGGTGGCTGGGGGCATCGCCCTGGTCAAGCCCTTCACGGCCGCCTCCAGGCCCTTCCTCAGGGATGTCATCTTCTACATGGTGGCCGTCTTCCTCACCTTCGTGGTCCTCTACTTGGGCAGGATCAGGCTGGGAGAGGCTCTGGGTGAGCACAGTGGGAGTTGGGGATGGTGGGAGCAGCCTGGGGGTGATGGGGGCAGCCTGGGGGTGCCATGACCCCCCCCCCATCCCTCCCCCATCTCAGGTTACCTGGGGCTCTACGTGTTCTACGTGCTCACCGTGGTGCTCTGCACCTGGATCCACCGGTGGCAGCGGGGGGATGGACTGGCCCCTCCCGGGCCCTGGGAGCCAGGTAAGGGCTGCCCAGCTGGGAGGGGACCCCGAGGGTGTTGGGGTCCCCTTCTGCTGCCCCTGCCTGCTCCTTTTCCCCGCAGAGATACCGGCAGACGTGGAAGAGCCGGAGCCCTCCAGCACAAACAGTGGGGACTATGGTACGTTGTTCCTTGTGGGCTCAGGGCTGGCTCTGCTCTGTCCTCAGAGCCCCCCAGGCTGCTGCAGGTGTGACTGAGCCCATGGGGTGGCCATGGTTCGTGGGGTGACTGAGCCCATGGGGCAGGGGGAGCTCCCTGGGGACACACAAGGAATTGCAGCTGGAAGGGTTGGGGAGGACAGGGAGCCCCCACCCTGCTCAGTCCCGTGGCCCCTCACAGGGGAGGAGTACCGGCCCCTGCTGCCCTCCCAGGAGACCTCCCTGCACATCCTCACCACGTCCCTGAGCCCCTTGGACCATCGCAAGTGGAGGAGGAAGCCCTGGTACTGGCGGCTCTTCAAGGCCTTCAAGGTGAGCAGGGGGGAACACGAGCCAGGAGGGGCCCCCCAAGGGGCATCCCCATCCCACTGGCCCTTGGGGCTCTGTCCCCCAGGGCTTTGCAGTGGGGATGGTGGGACAGGGGCAGTGAGCAGGGGTTGGGAGCAGGTCATGGGGCACCTCACAGGGTGTCCCAGACGGGTGTCCCCTGTGCCAGGTGCCCGTGGAGATGGTGCTGCTGCTCACCGTTCCTGTTGTGGACCCCGACAAGGATGACCTGAACTGGAGGAGACCTCTGAACTGCCTGCACATCCTCACCAGCCCCCTGCTCTGTGTTCTCACCCTGAAGTCAGGCACCTGTAAGAGCCTGGGGCAGTCCCAGCTTCCAGAAGGGGACAGGACTGAGATGGCCACCAAAGCCCTGGGGACTGCAGGAGCCTATCAGAGCTCCCATGGTGGGGAGGAGGGATGGGCAGGAAGACCCAAGCTGTGCTTGCAGCTGCATACACCCTCACAGGGGTGGGGGGCTTGTTCCCCTCAGCATCTAAGTCCTGGGGAGGAAATGGAACAGGTCTGGCCTGCCTGGGGAAACTGAGGCACGGGGGGAGCAGCTCAGTGAGGATGTAGGGTAGAGGTGGCTTTATGTCTTGCCTCAAGCCTGCTGGGATCCTGTCCCAGGCTCTCTGATGCCTCTTCTCTCCACCATGTGCAGATGGGCTGTACCAGATCCAGGGTGTCTTCCCAGTCTGGGGACTGGTCACACTGGTTGGCTCTGCCCTGGCCCTCATCATCTTCATCACCACAAGCAACGAGGAGCCACCCAAATATCACTGTGTAAGGTGTCCCCCAGCCCTGTGCACCCACCAGGGACCAGCACAGCCTGCTCCGGACTGGGCTGAGGCTACTGGGGCAGAGCAGAAAGCTGGACCTCTCTCCCAGTTCCCAGTACCCCCAGGAGGGACCACAGGAGGTGTGCAGGGTCCTGTGGGATGCACACAGGGACCAGCTTGCTCCTCTTCCTGTCAGGTGTTTGCCTTTCTTGGGTTTTTGGCCAGTGCCATGTGGATCAACGCCGCAGCCACAGAGCTGGTGAACATCCTACGGACTCTGGGTGTCATCTTCCAGCTCAGCAACACCGTGCTGGGCCTGACACTGCTGGCTTGGGGCAACAGCATCGGTGGTAAGGGTTCTGCTGCTCCCCAGTGCCCCCCCGGCACACCCTGGGGTCCCCCTGCCCTCCTCAAGGTCTCCTTTTCTCCCTCCACAGACACCTTCTCCGACCTCACCATGGCGCGCCAGGGCTATCCCCGCATGGCCTTCTCCGCCTGCTTCGGGGGCATCATCTTCAGTATCCTTTGGCTGCCAGGGCCAGCGTGGTGGCACATGGGGCAGGAGCTGCCCGAGCTTCCCTGCCTACAGCTCGGGGAGAGCCCCTTATTCTGTGGGATCCCTGGAGAGGAGCTGGGCAGGATCCATCTCAGAGTCCCTCCAACACTGGCAATCCCTGCAGTGCTCCCACAGGGACAGGAAGGTATTTGGGAGGGGCAGGGACAGAGCCAGCAGCACCCTCCTGTCCCCACAGGTACCCCAGCCCCAGCTGGGCAGGAGTTTGGGCCGGAGTATGGCAGGGTTGGGATTTGCCAAAGGGAAGGAGGGGAGGGGGCTGTGCCTTGCTCCTGTGGGTTTTGGGTGGTGCCCAGACCAGGCTGAAACCTCTCCTCGAGTGCTCAGGGCTGTATTTACCATAGAGAGAATGCTTTAGGCAGGAGGTGCAGGAAGAGGAGGACATGGGGCAGAGGGCTGTGCTCAGTGCTGTCGCCCCCTCGAGCTCTCCTGTGCTGTGTGTCCATCCTGAACGTGCTCCAGACATCCTGGTCGGCGTGGGCCTGGGGTGCCTGCTGCAGCTGACCAGCAGCCAGCCCCTGGTGAAGGTAAGGCTGCGGTGACACGGGGACACGGGCCAGGCTGGCAGCAGGTCCCTGGTGTCACCCCACATCACCCTGGTGTCCCCACAGCTGGAGCCTGACAGTCCCTTGGTGTGGGTGCTGGCCGGGGCGCTGGGGCTGAGCCTGGTGTTCTCCTTCGTGACGGTGCCAGCGCAGTGCTTCCAGCTGGGAAAGGTCTACGGTGTCTGCCTCCTCACCTACTACCTGCTGTTCCTGTGCGTGGCCCTGCTCACAGAGTTCAGGGTGATCCATTTCTCCACCCCGTGAGCGGCCCCAGCAGATCCAGCCCTGGGTCTTGCTCTGCCTCCCCCCCACATCGGGGTCTCGCCGTCCCCTCCCTGTCCCTGCCAGGGGCACAAGGGCACCTCGACCTCACTGTGCTGCCAGAGGTGCCAGCCCAGCCCCCGGCCCCTGCTGTCCTTTGGGGAAGGAGCTGCCAGTGCCCACATCCTCTCCTCGCTCCCTTTAATCTAATTGAAGGAACTGGGCAGGAGCAACATGGAAACCTCAGCTGTGTCTGGTGGCAGTGGCAGGGCCGGAGGATGTGGAAGCTCCAGCTCAGGGGCACAGCAGGAGAGGTTTTACCTCCTCAGCTCCATGCAGGGACAGAGCTGGGGCAGTTGTGCTGCACAGGGTGACTCTTGCCAAGGCCCAGACACCATTTGTCCTTGGGAAGGACTGTCCCTGTTGGCACCATGGGCTGGAACAGCAGACAGGGCACAGCCAGACGGGGTTAAGGGGACACAATGCTCCAGGGACACACTGGGTTTAGTGCAAGCAAAGCCTGAGGGAAAAAACAAACAAACACCAAACCAAGGGAGGCTGGTTTCCCCTGCTTTTTTTAGTAATGTTTTTCAACCTGAGTTTCAGATCCTACTTTTCTCCTCCCTCTTGGGGTGGGCAGAGCTGTAGGAAAGGACTTGGGAGGTTTCCACACACAGTGTTGACCTCTGGCAGGACTAGATTTAGGCACTGTAAAAAAAAAAAATGCAATAAAAAAAGCAACAACAACCCCCATAAAGCCAACCTTGACTTTTGCCTGTTGCAAGGGCCACTCCTCCTCTGTGCTGGTGTGACACAGCCCTTACTCAGCACGGAGCCTTTGGAGGGGAGAGGGAACAGCCAGGGCTGGGGACCCTGGGATGCCCAGCAGGGTTTTTCCCCATGGGAAAAGTGGGTTTTTTTCCTCACTTTGGGGAGGTGTTTTCCAGCCTGATGTCCCAAGAGCTGTCACATGCTGTCACAGTGGGAACAACCACTGCTCGGGGCCAGCACGGCTCATCCCCGGGGAAAGGGAATCCTGCAGGATTCTCCCACAGTGCCAGGAGAATGGAAGGGGTGGGCTGGTGGTTCTGCTCCCAGCTGGAGGGTCCGCAGGGCACATGCTGGAAAGCACAATGTCACTCCAGAGGGACAGCCACATCCCTGCCCCGTGGGAGAGGGGGTGTTGTGCAAACACCACAACTGTCAGACCTCGTTCCTCCTGGGCCTGGACCATTTCTCCTTTTTCAAACGGATACCAGCAGCTTCCACAAAAAAAAAAAAAAATAAATAAAGAACGCTCCCTTGTGCCTACAGCCATTGGCTCTGCCCGGACCTTGCTGCCGTAATGTTTTTCACACAACGCCCATTTCCTGCCACAAGCAGGGCTAAAGCAATCGAAACCCTGGCCAACATCCCAGCACAGAGGTGCAGGGTCACACACCCCTTCTGGCCTCACCACTGCACCAGGGCAGCTTTAAAAAAATCTAACTTCAAAAGGGTTATCTTGATGTTTAGGGAAAGGGGGAAGGTAGGAGGGAAGGCTTTGTAGTGTCCTGGAACAGGAATGTGGAGCAGCTGAGTAGGGCATGCATACAAAATATTCCCAACACAAGCACTTGCCACCGGAGAGGGCAGGCAGGCTCCTCTTCAAACACTGGAAACGCTCCAGCTTGGCCCAAACCCCACCTCTGGAATAACACAGGAAGGAGGAAAGGAAGCTGCTCCTTTACGAAGCCGAGGATGCTCTTTTTATTAGTGCGCCTGAAAAAAATCTAGAGAACATCTGACAGACACGTCCATAAAATCGGGGTTTTTTTATAAACAAAACGCCAGCATACAAAATCCTGCAGTGCTTCCTCCCGTGCTCCCTACAAAATGATTGTCTCCATCGTCAGTCTGTGTGTCAGGGGAGAGAAAGAGAGGAGGATAAATAGAAGGGGATGCCCCGTACTCAAACTCTGTTTCCTTCCAAAGTCATATGGAAGAAGCAAACTCCTGCTACCCTCCTTGGTTTTACAAAAATAATGAACACAGCGGGTATGGGGGGGAGGACCAACACCTTGGAGGCAGCACCCTGACCTCCAGCCCTCCAGGGAGCCCTTTTATTGCATGGTCAGTGGGCAGTGCCTTCCTCAATACAGCTTAAAGCCACAGCTCCTCTCACACCCAGAAAACATCCCCACCGCCCCCCCCAAAAAAAAAAAAAAGTCTCTGACATCCCTGCCAGGAGAAATCAGCTGCAGGGGAATGTGGAGATTAAACACAGCCACATTTTTTTCCCCCCACTAACCTTCATAATGCTCATTCATGCTGCCCACAACTTAAAGCACAATAAACAGCATCTCCTGCAGCCCCAGGACTAATCTGGATAAACATCCCGGGCTGTGACTCCACACAGAGCAACTGCAAGAGCAACAAATGCACTGCTCATTAATTTGTGGTTGAATTTATGGTTTGGAAAACAGCCCTTTAAGGTCCTTCACGGGTCAGCTCAGAAGTAGTTTCATACCTGCAAGTATCCAGAAAGGAAACAAAGAGTTGCCATGAGGCACCCAGGGAATTTGGCAAGGATTGGGAGCAGCCACTGGTGCATGTGTGCTGCCTGGGAAGCTGCTCTCCCACTCCTTCCAAGAGCCCCCGTCGTGCCATGGAGGGAGAGATTTCCAGAAGCAGCTCTGTCTTGCCTCCCCCTGAAAGTGTCACTCACCCAGGAAATGCTCCTGGGTAGGATCAGCCCTCTCCTGCTGTCCTTGTGCCACAAGGTGAGGCCACCAAGGAAAAGACAGGCATGTGGGACAAAGGGGATGGGGACACAGATCTCCCACTGCCTGGTGCACCTAGAGGAAGGGGGAAACCTCCCCAGGAAGCTCCACTCTTAGCCTGAACCCGAGAAAAGATCAAACAATGAGAGGTGAGGGAAACTCCCAACTGCCAGGGACTTCCAGCCTTGACAGGGAAAAGAGGGACTTGGAGAGACAAATGATGACAGTGGATGACACAGCTGCCACAATCCCACAAACGGGATTTGAGCTGGGAAGGGATCCCTTTTCCCCCTTCCTCCTCATCCCTCAGCTCTCAGGTGCAGAAAAGCAGACAGGTGAGAAGAATCCTTGTGTTGCACATTCCTCCTGCATCCAAAATCCCGGGGAACAGTAGAGCTCTTCAGTGGATCTTCCCAAGATCTGAGTTGATGTTTTCCAGCCTGAGAAGCATTTCTGCAAGGGAGGAGCCCCACTCTGTGCTGGGACTTGCTCAGCTGGATTGAGGGCTGACCAGCAGGACTGTGTGATGCCCAAGAGCCCTCCTTAACCCAGAGCCAGGCAGAAAAAAAGCCAGACTTGGAGCTGCAAAACCTTCCAGTCATCTATCCGAGTTAAGGACCAGCCAGAGAGGTTTTACAGAGCAGGTGGCCAAGTGGCAGAGCTCAGCAGCCACACCACCCTGCAGAACCCCCCTCCCTGAACAGAGACAGGAGCTTTTGGGTTTGCAGAGGTGACCCTAGCCCAGGCAGTGCCACGGGCAGCAATACAGATATAGCAGAGACAGAATCTCCAAAGCCCTGTCCCACCTATGGTCATAACATGATGAGGTGCTGGCCCTCAGTTCTGCCTCAGAACTGCTTGGGGACAGCAAAATTCAGTAACCAGAGCAGGAGCTACTACAGGGAGTGCATCTAGGTGTGTCAAAAAACAGGGGGAAGGCAGGCTGCCCTTCCAAAAGTGCTAAGATTTCACAACACCTCCCCTTTCTTTGTGTAAGGAAGGTGGAGAAGAAACAAAAACTCACTCCCTGATCTTTGTCCCTAGGTTCATGGTAACCTTTGAGCAACAGGGATCTTCCAAAAGTTCTACTGTGAAGCGGGTGACTTCAGCGAATTCCCTGCTGTTAATGGATAACACATCCCCTTCCCCAAGGTCTGTTAGTGGTAAGACAAGCAGCAGGAGCTGGAGCCTGGGAAGGGGCTCAGAGGAACAAGGGCTCTGCTCTGCCCAGATGTGCAGCAGCCTTCCCCAGAGCCCCCTGGGCCTCTGGCTCCTCAGCAACCACTGCTGGGGGTTGGATTTGATCCCTACACTGGTACACTGACAGATCTATATACATCCTCCCAAAATACAGGCCGGGGAGGAATACTCTAGGTTATTGCATAGAAGGTGGCTTGCACTAGCTAGGCCTAAATGACAGTCTGGGAGCGCTGTCGGAGGCTCAGGGGCTTCAGAGAGCTGCTGGAAGCAGATGCAGGTTCTTGCAGTGGTGTCTGAGATTCCTCTTTCCTCGAGTGCTCCTCATACCATTCCTGCAGCAGGGGAATAAACAAGCAGGGATCAGGCTGTGCCCCACACACCCCAAAAGGGCAGAGCCTTCTGTCACTGCCATGTGAGGGCAGGTTTTCAGGCACAGAGAGTTCTTTCCAAAGCCATGGAGACAGCCTAAGCTCCTGGAACAACCCAGCTAACTGCAGCATGGCTGTGGTAGATGCACTGAGGCCTTGCCATCCACAGCCCAAGGAAACATCCCTCCCTCAGGATGTCCCTCCTGAACACCCAGGGCTTGAGTACAGCTGCTCCCATGATGTCTGGGACTTGCAGAGCCGCTCCTGGTGCTGGGCAGCACCCAGGGTGTCCCAGGATGTCACATCCCTCAGTCACAGACCAACCAGAA
The DNA here is from genome assembly GCF_963662255.1 of Cinclus cinclus. Lineage (NCBI taxonomy): Eukaryota > Metazoa > Chordata > Aves > Passeriformes > Cinclidae > Cinclus > Cinclus cinclus. The sequence continues at coordinate 9,992,888 of NC_085062.1, forward strand.
CAGGCAGGGAGTTTCTCTGCAGATCACCCAGCCCCAATTTCCTTAGGGGGACTCAAGGCTCATCCCCAGTCTGTCTGCTCTGGGGACAAAGGACAGATTCAAACAGTTACAAGATTAATTCTTTCAGCACTAATCATTACATTAGCCCATGACCTTGAACTATCTTTGGCAGGACAGTGACCAACCCATGGCAGAAAGCTCCTGAACATGGATGGCACTGGCAGGAAGGTGCTAAAAATCCAGGGAATCTGCTGATTTGTCTCCCATCTTGCTCAGCCTGCAAACCAGGCAGCCCTGCCTGGGACAAGCCTTGATTTCTGTGTCAGACAGACACGCCTAAGCTCAAACACAACCACATTCCAGAGGTTTAAGAGCTCTGAGCTCAGCAGCCAAGCCCCAGGCAGCACCAAACTGTGCTCACAGCCCCAGCAGGGCAGCTCAAGTGCCTGGGCACATCCCCAGTGTGGTTACTGTGACTGGCCTGACACACCTGCACCCACTGAGGAGCTCTGATGTGCTCTGTGGTTTAACAAGCCCTGGTCTCAGAGGAAAGCAGTCCCCGGTGTTTGAAAGGGTGGGTTGTTATTCCAGGGAATGTTCTCACCATAGACTTGGTGGCAGCTCCAGCTCAGGCCCACATACCTGTATCTCCTCCTCATACATCTTCATACTCAGGTCACTCTTGGTCCTCGACCTGCGTCCCAGAAACACTGTTGACATTTGCTAAAGAGTTGGGGCAGGGAGAGGGAAACACCAAAGAAGACATTCATCAGTCACTGATGACTGATGATCCAGATCAGCTGGATCTGTCCTGGAGCTTCAGGCATCCTTCCTGTGGACACCCACCACCCACTGATGAGCTCAGACTACTCCAGGCTCCTCCTGTTGTCACCTGCAGCACCTGCCCTGTGTCATGGTGACACAGGGCTATAATGGCCAGTATTAAAACAACCACTTCAGCTCTTCCCATATGCATGAGACAACAGTTCAGAGACAAGAGCTCATTTTCCCAATTTAGAATGTTTTAGAATGGAAGCGTAAGCAGTGCCATGGAGAAAGGAAGGACCTGGAATCAATGCCATCACAATGCTGCATAATGCTCCAGGACTGTCCAAGCCTCAGAGTATCATGGCACAGAGAGAGAGAGGCAGGAGAAATATGAGACAGTGGCTTCCTTACAGCAAAAAGAAATGTGTTTTGTTTTTTTTTTTCAGTCAGCACAGGGCCAGGACAGCTCTAAGGGAAGTCTGCAGGCAGCAGGGACAAGCCTTTGTCAAGGCTATGCAAGGAGCAGCTGCTGCTTTTCTAGAGCAGCACAATTTTGTGATGCTGCAGAGTCCCTTCCAGCAGCTGAGCCCTCAATACTATAGAGGCAGGTGATGTTCTCTATCCAGACAGACAAAGTGGCCCTGGCACACCTCCCTCTCCTCAAGAGGAGAACTTGCAGTGGTTCCTCTTACCCCATATTTGTCCATCTGCAGCACGATTTTCTGCAGCTGAGCTGTTTCAGGGGCAGCTGAAATCCTCTTGTACAGCTCAATTATGCCAATCACCTCCTCTTTGGAGATCTCCTTCTCCAGCACAATGCCATTATCTTCTGCAGAGGCAAGAAAACAGAAAGAGGGGGGGGGGGGAAAGTGTCTTCAAGATGATCATTGCTTCAACAGGTGCTATGATAACCCTGGAAAGCAAAGCCTAAAGCACACAGGACCAAGCCAGAGGTCAGGTACAGTCTGTACCTGCTTTTGTGACCAGAACATGGATATGCTCGACCCCCAACAAGGCAGGGAGAAAGTTAACTGGTGTGTAGGGCCAGCAAACCTTCTGACACAAACTATTCTCATCTCTTTGGTATCTTAAAAAAAAAAAACAAAAAACAAACTAACAACCAAACAAACAAACAAAAAACCCTTGTAGTTTTTTTGCTGGCCTGTAAATTAAGAAACCTAATAATCACACAGGAGTTTCTGCCTTCTGACCTTCACCTGCTTAAGAGAGCTTGGGAGTCCAGGGCTAACCAGTGTCCTTCACTGCTCCCTTCAAACTGGGTGCAGGAAGGGTCACAATGTTTCCCTAATTAACAGCTCCTGGGCCCCACAGATTTGATCTTCTGGCACCTAATAAAACAGGGGGTTGGAGCCTTCACCTGAAGGAAGAGCAGGAGAAGGGCTGTAAGCCATTAGTGTGGATTTGGCACCTGAATTAGCAGGTCAGGAAGGTACCTGCAGTTCCAGACCCCTCAGCTCAAGAGGAAAAAGACAATGAGTAAGTGATAAGGGGGATGCAGAGCCCAGTCACTGCCAGTTCCTAGAGGGAAAGGCATGTCCAAAACCAGCACAGAGTCAGCAGCCTAAGTACAAACAGAAAATGTGGGAAGAACTGGACAGGCAGTGTCTGCTGTCCTCCAGGTTGTGGCAAAAAGTCCTGGCAAATCACCTTGGAGACACATCCTGCCACCAGTGAGTGTAGCAGTGAGGAAGGGATGTTGGTTTAAAAAAAATTATCAATCTTCTCTTCCTGTAAGGTCCCTCCTTGAGCTTTGATACATCATTGCTGCAATGTTTCCTAGAAACCTTGCATGAAATGCACACCGACTTCCTATTTTCAAAGAATTTGGCTGAAATGGCTCAAGTGGTTGAAGTCTGTATGTGCATGTGCACACAGACATACAGACATATATAAAACCCACATAAATACACCCCCACATACTTTTTGGAGAATTCTGGGGGAGAGATCAGGAGCAGAGCAGAAAGACCAGACAGAAATATCACACAAAAGCAAAAGAATTAGCTCAGGATGTCAGGCTTAAAAAAAAAAAAAAAAATTTTTTTTTTTGTCCTGGCCAACCCATTCTCTCCTAGAGACATAAAGTACAAGGGAGAGAAGACACAACACTGGAGGTCAGGCAGGCCTCAGTTCTGACCTTCTGAATCCTGGTTCTTCCGAGTGTAGTTCATACGGAAGACAAAAGCGTCCAGGATGAAAGCCACGATGATTGTCATCACCACCATGGTCACAATGTAGAATATCATGAAATACAGACGGCTCCAGTGAGTGGTTTGGGATGTCACCCCTTCCTAAAGAGGAGAGGGAAGAAATGAGCAGTGCACAAAAGAAGGGAGAGGCAGCGTTAAGAGCTTGTCAACAGCACAAAGCAGCATAAACACTCTGGCCCCCAAAGACTGCTTGTGCAATGCTCAATGCCCCAACAGGTCCTTGCAGCTAAAAAGAGACGTTCCTACAGGTAAACACACAGAACATCCAAAGCTGATGGCTGTAAGAGCCACTGTGTCACAGAACACAGCTTGGATAGCAGGGTGACAAACTGGAGCACAGGGTGACTTCATCAGTCCAGCCTGTGAAGCCTGAAAATGTGCCCAGCAGCACGGCAGGGGACAAATGCCCCTCAACAGTCAGGACCAAAAGATACCTGCCAACAAAGCCACCATGGGAAGAAAGCAGTGGTGTAGTGGAAGGTGTGCCTGAGCTGACAGTCTGTGCTGCCTGCAGGGGTTCACTCACCATGATGATGTACCAGTCATTGACCACCGTCAGCTCAAACAGTGTCACTGCCCAGAAGAGGGAGAGAACACACACAGGTAATTGTTTTATCTATCCTGACCTGTTTTACAGTGATATTTAGACAAAGTGTTTGACAGGGAAGACTGACACAAGACAGCAAAGTTTGAATCAAGACGGCAAATCCAGAGGGAATGCAGAGCCTCCCCACTGCAGCAAAGGGGGTCAGACCCACAGAACAGCATGGCTTCATCTCTGTTTCTTAAAGAAACCAGACCTGACTCTCCACCAGGGAGCACGGAGCCCTCTGAGATTTCCAGGAGATAAGCATTCTGCTCACGCATTAAGAGAAATCACGGAGAGTAATCAACACATGCAAATTATTCTTCATCAGAGGGTTTAAAGAGAGGCATCGCTGTTGGTTCTTTAGGAGAGCAGTGACTTAATGCCCTCCTTAAACACCTCTGGTCTGCTCACCAGCCAGAACAGATCTGCTGGCTTCCAGCTGGCTCTGAGAGACCTCTGCTTACCCTGCAAAGCAGTCCTGGCACTATTAGTCAGCTGGAGCTCTCCAGACAGAAAGAGCAGGATGCTGAGTGAGGTGCATTAGCAGGACACCCTGGGAGGGTCCCAGGCTCACATGAGCATTACAGCATTACAGAGCCATCCAGCTCTGCAGGAACACAGGATAATCTTTCCTAGGGACAAAAGTGCCCTTACCAAAGCTGTTCAGAATGTTGTCAAAGTTGTTGAGATAGTAATAACCTTCTTCCACAACTGTTTTGTTGCCAACTGTGTGGTTCACCCAGCGGTAGGAATCTGCAACTGTGCTTGTGCTGGGTGGAGAAAACAGGACACAAAAAATCAGCAGAGACTAGGAAAGCAAAGAAAATCTGAAAAGTTATAAATACCAGCCCCTTTAAAAGGTGCTAAGAAGAGTGGCAATTTCTGCCTCTTGGCCAACACTTGAAGGAGTCCTCTCTCCTTCCCAGCTCAGCACAAGCCCAGGGAGCACATGGAGCTCTAATCACTCAGCAAATATTATACCAAAGAAACAGAGAGTTTGAGTTCCTTGGCTCACACGCTTCAAGCTTGGCATTTCCAAGTGGTCTGTCATCATTAAAGGTGAAAAGGGCACAGGACAACTTAAAGAGTCCAGAACCAGGTGAATTTATGTTGGGTGAATTTGGTGCTGGACAAGCAACTCTGGCATCACAGAAACAGAATGGTTTGGGTAGGAAAGGATCTTAAAGCTCATCCAATTCCAGCCCCTGCCATGGCTAGGGACACCTTCCACCTTCCAGGCTGCTCCAAGCCCCATCCAAGCTGGCCTTGGACATTTCCAGGCATGGGGCAAGAGAAATGAAGTACCTCCTGGATTTCTGCCTTAGCTACAAAACCCCATTCAGGCTCATCCTCTGGCCACTTCTCCACAGGGAAATGGAGCTGCCAGAGCTCCCTGCTGCTGGCTGAGCACCAAAAGCACTGTTGGGGAGCTGGATTTGAGGTACTCACTTGCAGCAGTTTGGGTAGACCACGCCAGCGAAGAACTCCATGCCAACGATGGCAAAGCAATAGTAGAAGATCAGCAGGGTTAAACCCAGGCTGGAGGCAGAAACAGAAAGAGTACTGTGCTGCTGAAGAGTTGCTAAGGTAGGGAAACACAAAATGCTAGGCTGGTTGCTCTGGGAGGAATTTCCAAGGGAGGGGAAGCAGCACTGGGAAGCTCAGCCCACCCTCCGTGCTGCTGTGGCTCTGCAGCTCTTGGCCTGCTCTCGTTCAGGGAGTCCTTGGACAAGGAGTTTGCCACTTGCTGAAGAGAGAAACCAAAGAGCAGCCTGGATTCCCTCCCAGTCTGTCCTTTTCTGTTAAATAAACGTCTCTCCACAGCTCCTTTAATAAAGAACAACACACACTGCTTGTGCCCTCTCCACATCCTTGGATGCAGGACTCTTGTGCCAAGAGCAGGGCTCTCCAGCCAACTCAGGCCTCCTGCAAGGGAAACAGGGCTGAAGGGTCCCCACTCAAGCACCAGAAACTCCCTCTGCCCCACCATTTCACCATAATGCTCTCTGGGGGCTCTGCTGAGGACAGGGGAACATCTGGGGCTGAGGGGATCCGTGCCATGTTCTTCCCACATGGCCTTTGTCTCTCTGCAAGAGCTAGGATGGGGGAGAAAAATCAAAACAAGCAGGGATTCTCAGTTATCCTCCTGACACAAAAGCAGGAGGAGGCCCAGGGTGCTAGAGTGTTGCTGCTCCAAGGAACTTGAAGATGAGCACTCCACTGGTTAAGAAGAACCAGTACCTACCCACTGACAGATCAGAGCCTAAATCCCTTCAGCAGGTTGGACAGGTCCCTATCCTGACCCCAAACCCTCACTCAGCACTCCCTGGCATCACCCAAAGAGCAGGAGCTGGTACCTGGCCATACGAGGGAACAACTCAAACATGGTGTCCAGGACGTTCCTGTAGCGTTTCTTCAGTTTGAACAGCCTGAAAGGAGAGGCCAGGAGTTACCCACACCCTGCAGCTTTCCTGGTGCTGGGGAAAGAGCTAAAAGGAGAATCCCAGCTCTCTCTACCTCACAGGTCAATGCCACTGAGGTTTCCTGACACCTCATTGCTCTTGCTCAAAGAGGTCTCTGCTCACCTTCCAGTGTCCTGCTGTCCCATCTGAATGTTTACGACACATTCAACTGTTTACAAGACTGAGTATCTCAGGGGAAAAAGGCTGTCTTTTACATGGCATGATGCATAAACAGCTATTTAAAACTTCTAAAAACTGCAAGAACTTCCACTAGTCCCGTGTAATGGGTCAGGATGCATTCCTGCTTCCCACAGACACAAGCCTTTCTGTGTTTCCCCCATGACCCAGTAAAAATTGATGAAAGAAAACTGTACTGTGCCTGCTAATTTAGGATTTGGCAACCCCGTCAGCCTTTACAGAGAAACACAGCTGCCAAACAGGCTTGGGCAGGGGAAGAACAGAGAAAACATTATTTTTTTTTTCCACATTATTTTTTTCCCCCTCTTAAGTGTCACAAACTGTTCTTAAAATCCTCAATAAAGAGCTAAATTACATTAGCTTGTTTTTAATGAAACATTTTGCCTCAAGTCCCTTCCCCCTGTGCCTCTGGAGGTGTTTCTGAAGGTGAGTGTTCCTCAGCATGAGAGGGTTAATCAGCCCCAGCTCCCTGAACTGCAGACAGGGTACAGACCATGGTCTTACTCAAAGTGTGAGATGCAGTGAGAGCAGGGCAGTACTTCACCCTAGAAAGCAGCATCCTTTGAAAACTGTAATTTCTGGTAATTCAATGGAAATTATTAAACTGGCTCAGACCATCTCACCCTGACAGAAAAGCTTTTCTCTGAACAGCATCAGACAATTTAGAGGAGGTGTAAGAACCCCACGAAGGCAGACACAGGATAATCTGCCCCCAGTAAATCCCTTGATCTCTTCTAGAGATCAGCTTAAGCTCCAAAGCACAGGGTGTTCATATCCCATCCCAAGTTTTTGTTATCGTTCATTTTGATAACTCAGGCTAATCTCATTACCCCACGCAATTCCTGTTTGCCACGGTCACATTCCCACAGAGCAATCCTTGCCCTCTCCTGCTAAGGAGCTCAGTCCCCAGTGGGACTGATGGAAAACAAGCCTGTTTTCTCCCACCTGCTCTCTGGAATCCTCCCTTCCCAGCCTTTCCCACCTCACCTCAGCAGCTGGAGGGGTCGCAGGACCACGATGAAGTAAAAGGGCTCCATGTTAAATGCCAGTGCCATGAGCCCCAAAAATGCAAACAGGGTGACTGAAAAGTCAAATCTGGAAATAAAAATAAAACAAAATAAAATAAACGTAAGAGCAATGATTTATCAGTAGTGCTTCAGGATGGGAGAGGGATTTGGTGTTGCTCTAGCCTAAGAAGAAGCACGAGGCCAGGGGCAGAAGAATTGTAAGAGCTGGCTGATGTCCTTCTCTCTACAGGCTTAGCTCAGAAGTTGGTGTTTCCAACCCAAAAAGATGAATGTGCACTCACAGATTCCAGCCTGAGGACAGGTACTCCACAGGCCCCAGCCCAGTGGTCTTCAGGAGCAGCTCCACACCATAGACTGCAAAACAAGAGGGATCAGGAATGAGCAGCATCACAGGGAAGGTTTGCCCTCATGGAAATGTGGTGGTTTTAAAGGATTTCTGAACAGGGGTTTAACAGACCCCACCCATCCTCCTCATTCTCAGTGAGGTGCCAAAGAGACTTTCCCCCTCCAAATCAACCCACTTTCCTGTGTTCATGGAGATTTCTCTCTGGAAAAGCCTACAAAACAATCCCTGCCAGGCACACCAGTGTTCTGGATGGAGCCTCTACACCCATGGTTAAGTTATAACTTCAATTCCCTTCCCAGCTCCTCAGGAAATGACATAGCTCTGTTGGGAAGCATCAGCTTACTTGTGAGGAAGACTATGTAGCTCCATGGGACATTCCTGGAGAAGAAATTCCCTCCTGCAAGACACAAAGACAGCTTTCTCAAGTCTTCCCTTTTTTCCAATCCCCCAGCACCACAGTCAAGGAACAAGCTGTGGTGCTTCCTACCTTGCAACATGAAGGTTTCAACAAGAATCCAAATTCCATTCACAGCCACCACGGTGTCTGGAAAACAAAGGAAATACCCATAGCAAAACTACTCCTGGAAATCCATTTCTTAGGCCAACAAAAATAGTACAAGATAGGACAAGTGGCAGGGTCATTGATTCCAGCCCAATGAACAAACTGAACTCATAAATTGGGAGTCTTCTCCCATGTCTTTCTCCAGGCCTTTAACAGACTCAGTGCCTTTATGTTCAAAAAAAACCAAATCAAAACTAAAAACCCCAAATGAGTGAGCAGGAACAGATTATTCAGAAGGCAGCAGGTAGCACCAGGAGGAAGCACTCTTTCTCCTCTACAGAACAGAAGCACAGACTCCCTCTCACAGCAGCTCAGTTGCCAAGCAATCCCTGCAGCAGTGAGGATGAGCTCACAGCTCCTCAAGAGCAAACAGAATGTGGCTGACTGGCAAGGCACCTCCTTATCCAGCATCCTTCAGCTGCAAGATAAACACCCCAAGGTTTGGGAAAGCTGATCACCAACCCACCCAAATGCAACGAGCTGGCTCCTCCAGCACCAGCCCCACAGGGGTGCTGTGCAGGGACCCAGGGAGCCTCTCCAGAACAAGAGCTGAGAGCCCAGGCTGGTGGCACAATGAAGCAGTTCCCTCCCTCTCCATCAGAATTCCCAAATTTGTCCATGAACCACAGCTCAGGCCACACCAAGTCCTTGGAAGGTTGGCAGACAGCACACCAGACCCACATGGGGCAAGGGTCCCAAGCAGAGACAGCTCATTATTCCTACTCACACATAGTGTACTGGAACACACGGGACTTCACCAGGATGTTGATGCCTGTGTGAAGGAAAGGATGACAAAATCAATATTTACACCATCCTCCATACCACACATTCCTCTATCTTCTCCTCAGAGACATTCTCCATACCAATCCTCAGCACAGAAGCTAAACAGATCAGCAGATTACTAACTTTCACTTTTTGGGAACAAGTTTAAATATCCTTTAGAATTTTAGCAGAATGAAGTAATTATCCTCAGCCCCCAAGATGCCATGTTTGGTCTCTATGTGCTAATTCTGGGGTGGGGACAGAGGCAAATGCAGCTGCTCAAGCACTGTCTGTGTTTGGAACAGTAAGGAGGGTTGGGAGCATCAGCAGAGCTCTGAGGGTTTCTGTGGCAGCTGTATTTGGATCACAGGGTGGCAGCTGCTCCCCAGGAACACACAACACCTCAGAAGAGCTGCAGGTTCTTAATTCTGAATGGTTACATCCAGTCAGGGAACTCAGGACACAGGAGGTAAATTGGCAAGACTTTGATGGGGCTTTCAGGCCTCTTTTCCCTCCCCAAACTGCTGTCCTTGACCTGAGCTGCAACCACATCTTAGGACCAGGCAGCCTAACAGGTTTTGTGACAACCCAAATCCCACTCCACAGTCACTGCAGGAATGTTTACAGGACAGCAATCTTCCCTGGAGACTCTGAATCCAAGTCTCTGGATACACAGGGAGTTGGTTAGAAGGCCTTCCCTCAGGTATTTGCCAGGGACATAAGAGGAAGCCCTTGCAGAGTGTCCTGTCTTTGTAAAGAAATACTCTTCCTGTCAGCTGAACACACGCTGCCATGAAAACAGTGTGTCACCTTTAAAAATAAGGAACGCAGTCCGTGGAAGGTCATCAAACCAGTGCTCACGGTTCCGTTTTGCCTGGAAGCAGAACAGCCACGTCAGCAGCAGCCAGAGCAAAAAAAAAGAAGACAGAGATGGAGACCCCCTTACCCCCATCATCTGCTTCTCTTAGATTACCTTTGTTTCTTACCCAGCTCTTCACTAACCACTCCTTTTCTCTCCCTCCCACACAAAGTTCCCTTCTCCTCCACCTGACAAACTCTTACCTTCCATTTTAAGCCAACAACTTCATAGAAATTGTAAAAATCCTTTAGACTGCAAAACAGAAAGAAACAATCTGATCAGAGCCTTGAGGGTGACCAGATCCTTAACTCACCAGTGGAGAGTTTCTGGAAGTTATTAACTCCTTGTGAGAACTGCAGCCACAGCTGACAGAACTCCCCAGTGACCTCTTCCCAGCCTGGCCAAAGGTTCCTGACTGACAATAGCCAGAATCTCCTTTCTGTAATGCTTCAGCCCTTAAGGGAAACTCTGACTCTACTGAACTCCAGAATTTTACACTGAGAGGAAAGACCTGAGGCACAGATGCCAACTCCAAGAGATGGAGATTGCACTGCTCTTCATGAAGTCTTAATTACTCATACAGTCCTTTTCTAACACCTTTGCACGTTTTCTTTTCAAGGTAAAAATGAAGTCTGAAAAAGGACATGAAAGCAAAGGAACTCATAGAACATGAGTGCCTGTCTAGGTGCTCAGGGTCGGGCCTGTAACAGGTTTTATGTGTCTGAAAGTGAGGATGCTGAACTTCTCAGACTCTTAGTGGTCATATCGGTGACTACATTTCACAACTCAGTCTTTCTCCCTGTGCCATTTTCAATACCTCTCTGTGGCACTTGACTTCAAGGAGAAGCATCAGCACCAGTTACACAGGAGAGAAACTGGGAACCTGTCTGTGGCCAGAACAAAGGAAAAGGAAGAGAAGGTTTCCTGCTGTAATTCCCTCTGCTCCCTTGCTGGCTGGAGATAGCTGCACCCACCCCCCACCAGAATGGCAATTCTCTGCCTCATAACACAGAGGATGGCAGTCCTGAAAGCACCAGCAGAACCAAATTTTAATTAACAAAACCCTGGGGGGAACAGCCAGCTGTTGGAAAAAAGCAAAAACTTGTTAAGCTGCGAGGCTGAGCTGTGTGTGAAATGCTCCTCGCAGGCTCCAGCGCTGCTCCCCAGCTCCTGCCTCTGCTCTGGCAGGGCACTGGGAAGCACATCCTGCCTGGGAGTGCCAGCACGGCGCTGTATCCACAAGAGGGCACGCAGGAACTCCAGCACCTCCCAAGGAAAACCTCAGCTCTCAGGGTACCTTCCTGGAAAAGCCCTTCCCGTGGCAGAACGCTCTTCCCACGTGTCAGACAACGCTCATTCCATAAATCCAGCCATCCTCTCCAAAGCACAGCCCAGCTGCAGGGAGTGCAGCAGCAGGACCATCCTACCTGACTAAAGGGGTATTGCTCTGATTCAGTGCTTTGAAGGTGAGATATCTCTCCCTGGCACACATCCGAGGTTTGTAGAACCGCAGCAGCCCTTCGAAGTGCTTGAAGGAAATTCCAGATGGCCTCTGGCAACAAAGGAATGCTGTCAGAAGCAGCAACATCAGGCAGAAATGCACAGAGGCTTTTAATTCTCACTCTGGATTTGTTTTAAGCAGGATTTCATACATTATAACTGAGCCCCCTAAGTACCCAGAGCTATTACTTTAACATACCAAGCTCATCCCAGGGCACAGAGATCAGAAAGCCTTCTTGGCAATTGGTCCCTCCAGCAAATGCAGAACTGTTCCCTGTTGCCCCATCACCTGAAAATTGTCCAACCAGATACCCCAAGCAGGGTTCAACCCTTCTTCTTGGGAAATTAGCAGGCAGCCCAACAGATCCCATCATGGCACTTTTTAAAGACCATCAGCTATGTGCACTAAACACGAACTAATCTTCTGGAAGTGGGTTAGTTACTTTTGGGTCTTATTTCTCTGATTTCTCATGCTGCTCCAACAAGTTAAGCAAGAAATCAACCTTCTCCCCACAGTGCTTGTCCCTGTAAAAAGCTGTTTGTAGGTGAACTCCTTCTGTTTCTGCACTGTTCATTTGTGCGGGATCTAGAAAATGGATTCTATCTTCAATTGTATGACCTATCCCTCCTCTCAGTAGTGATGCTTGGTAAGCCAAACGAGTCCTCAAGTGACCCAGACTGATTCAGAGAGCAATCAATGATCATATGCACTCCAGAACAAATTCCCCTCATTTTACCAAGCCATAACCTCACGCAGGGCTGAAATTCAGAGCACTTTCCTTTTTCTTCAAGGAGGTGAACAAGTTACACGAATGAAAAAGCCAGCAGCCCTTCAGTGAGACTGATCACAATCAAGAGAGACAAATGCCCTTTTTTTGGAGGTGCTGTTTGACAGCCCAGCCCAGGGGTGTTGCTGACACAGCTGTACCTGTTTGGTGACCAGCAGCCGGTACGCGTGCTGGATGGCCGTGCGCTTGTGCAGCAGCAGGGACTTGAACTTCCTCTTCTCTATGTCATTGAAAGTGTCAAACACAACAGCCAGAAGCTGAGAAGACGGGGGGGAAAAAAAAAAAAGTGCTGGTTTGACCCTTATACTCTGCAGGGTTTCAGGGAAGCAAGGAGAGGAATGCTGATGGAGGCAGGACGGAGTTGGTGAGGTTATGATGGCACAAGGGTTCCCACAAAGGGATCCCCAAGCTCACAGCTCTGATCTTCTTTTTGGAGGAGGTCCAGATGCTTCTGGCCTCTCAACACTTGCTAGTGGGTTTTAAGAGCTACAGCTAAACCACACAAAACACAGCAGAAAACCAGATCAAAAGACTTATTAAAATGCCCTGATCTGCTCCTGGAAAGCAGGGATTGGGGGCTGCTCTCTGCATTCACCCTTCCTGGGAGCTTTGGCTATGCATAGCCAAGCTAACCCTCCATCTGGGAAGGCAGTGAAATCCAACCACAAGCACTGAATCCCTCACCTTGGGCTGCAGAATTCCTCAGCTCTTTTGAGAAGCCCTTTTCCAGCACTCACATCCTCCCCTGGGCAGCCATGCTCTCACTCTGCAGTGATCAGCACTGCAGTCCTGCCATACTGAGTAATTCCTTCCCCTTCAAACTGATTTACAAAGTATTTCGGGCAAGTTCAGATAATAAAATGCCATTTTATGATAAATAATTAAGACAGAGAAGGGTAATAAATTTCATGCAACTGAGTATGTCACTCCAAGCATGATATTAATGGCAGAGTAGTTGAAAGATGCTCATATAATTTGGTTTTCTGTGATTTAGTTCAATTCCTTATGGTTAGACATTAAAAGAGTTCTATCTGTAGCCAAGCTGCCATTTCTAGAAGTATTCTGCCAAAGGGTCTGAGATGATTGCAGAGTGTTGGGAATGGGAAAGACTCTGCTGAGCAATGAACTCCAAAACCAGGCAGAGGGAAGTGAAGTGCTCCCCTGGGGACTCACCAAGTTCATGATGAAGTAGAGCTCAATGGAGAGGTACACGATGAAGAAGACACAGGACCAGGGGTTCCGGGCGTAGGATGGCATCATCACATCAGGAAAACTGCATCCCAAAGGACACAAGGGAAAACACCAAATAACCCATGGTACACATCCCACTGCACAGGCAGGAGGCACAGGGCACGGGAGGGTGGGTGTGTATAAACTCACATCTAAAGATTCACACATTTGTGCAAAACTCGTGGAAAAAAAAAATAAATATGGCAAGGACATTCCTCACACATCCCAAACACCAAACAGGATTTGTGATGTGGTTAAGGGTTATGCTTTGATACTTCACAACAGCAGTACAGCCTCAGTGCAGGTGTTACAACCTCAGATTTATTCCATCCTTTACTAATTTCCTAATCCTCAGGGCTCTCCCTGACAGCAGATCAATATTTACTCACTGCTGTTATCCCAATTTCCCAGCAGACAGGTGAACTGCAGCACAGGAATAGGAAGTTACTTCTCAACAACGAGCTGTTGGCTGACAAAGGAGCACAAACACAAATTTTCCCTTCTTGGACCAAGGCCTAACAAAGCTGTTTTCCCCTTATTGCCCTCACAGTGATGAAGCTGAGTCCTTAGAGATAACTCTGCAGCTCAGGTCACAGTGTCCTAAAGGAAAATGAAATACTAGATCTTCCCATGCAGGCTGACCCTGGACATCTCTCTCTCTCAGGCAGAGGAAAGGGGTCACACATTTGGAGACAGAGCATTTCTGCAGATCAACTCTTGGCTCAGCCAGACTCCTTTGGGACAAAGGCAAAGACTGAGATAGAAGAGCATGAACTTACTTTGAAGTGGTCAAAAGCACAAAGAGATTCACGAGGCTGTTCTCTAAGGTATTGAAGTACTGAAAGAAGAAATTCCCATGATAAAATGCAAGCAGGAATTCATAGGGACATTTTGTTCAAAGAAACAACCAGTCCCCCCACCCCTTTGGATACAGGCACTCCCACAATCCCCTGATGCCCTCCCTAGGGAAAAGTACTTCAGCACTGGTCCTTTTTAAAGTTCCCTGAGAAATGGTGTGTGAAGGGTCAAACCAGAAGCACATTTTCAGAAGTACTTTCTCCCAGCCAGCCACAGCCTGGGCAGCAGCAGGAACCAGTGGCTGCTGGACTCTGACCACAGCAGTGGAAGTGGCAGAGCTTTCCCCAGACACCTCCTCCCCTGGGCACAGTGCAGGTGGCTCTTTTGGCTGAACAAAGGCATCAAGAACAAGGAAGAACTGTGAAAATGTTCTCCTGGGGACATCCTGTCTTGGAGGAAGCTCCTTCCAGAGCGTTCCTCCCCAGCAGAGGGTAAAGCAGGGTGACACTGCCAGGCAGCCTTGGAGCAGGCAGCGTTTGCTCTCACATGGAATAAACTATGACTGCACTGTCATGTTGGATTCTTAATGAAGGAATCAAGGTACTCACTGGATCCGAGTGGTTAGGAGAAAACAAGTAAAAACCTAAAGAGGTAGCAGAGAAAATAGAGGAGGAAGGAAAGGAGAGAGAACAAACAAAAATAAAGTCAGTTCAATGTCGAGCAGTGGAGCAGTTCCCAAAGGGAAGGTCCCACTAACAGTAAATCCTCTCTGACACCCTGAAAATGGGAGTATCTGGAAGACTTTCTCCACAGAGATTTGCCAATAGATTTAATTGGCATTTCCCTGCTCCTTTTGGAAAATAAAGTTTCTGGGGATGGTTTGGACTGTAGCAGGTACACTCCAGACATGCATTTGTGGGGCTGCAGATTAAACTGACAACACTGAGGAAGAGCTGGTGGAAGCAGAGCTTGAAAATGTCACTGACTGTGTTCTGGAAAAGGTCAAAAGGACTTTTGTCTCAAAATCAAATACCCAGCTTTCAGATTTTTTTGGGTGTTTTAACTCTGCCTTCCAGAAGACTGCAGATGAAATGGAAGAGATGGAAGATCCTGGCAACACTTTGAATCTGATCATCTTTATACTTATGCAGGCTGTTCACGTTGATTTTGGACAATCGCTGGTTAAGAGCATCACTTCTCCATCCATAAACACAACTCACCCAGAATAGCAAAAATCACCATGAAGAAAAGCAGGAGGAGAAGGATGTCAATAAATGGTGGGAGGGACTGGAAGATCTGTCGCAGATTTCTGAAAAATCAGAAAACATTAATAAACTAAAATTTGCACATTCACTCCTCCAGGCTGTCAGGGGAAAGAAAAAAAAAAACCCCACCACCACCCCACACTTGAGGGCTTTCTTCCCACTCCCTCCAAGGATTAAAAGTAGAAAGTTTGCTAAATTAAGATCATTTCCAAGCTCCCCATCTGTCCTTTGCAGTCAGCTCTCAGGTACCACAAACAACACTGAAGTCACGCTGTCAACTCTCCCTCTGCAGACTGAAGACCAGCCCTGATTCACCGTGCAGTTTCCAGGCTAGCCAAGGAGCAGAGCCAATGCAGCCCCACCCCTGTGCTGGCCTCTCTGAGGTGGTTCACACCCAAGCCCTGCGTACCATCAGCACATCCACACTTCGGTCACCACGGGACCATCTCCAACTGAAAGACACTCATTTCCCTGTGATGCCTGCAGGATCTGACTGCCTTCCCTGCAGCCCAGCCCCAGGAAAGAGGGCAGAACCCCCAGGCAGCCCAGCATCACCTTCTGACAGCCCCACAGTAGCGACAGTCGACGAGGAAGATGCAGCGCAGGGCGCGGGTGATGCGCACGTGCGAGGTCTGGCGCACCAGCACCACGATGGCCTCGATGAACTGCACCAACAGCACACACGTCTGCAACAAAGGGGGGAGTCACAGCTCTGCCTGACCATCTCTCTGGCTGGACATTTGAAGGGCGGGAGGTGTCCCTGAGAGTTTAAGGATCTCGCACGAATCATCATAGAGTGGCTACGTCATCCCTGCCGCAGCGCGGGGCAATATTTAATCTGGCTCTTTGGTTCTTGGAGGTGCTAAAGGAGAAATCCTGATTACCCAGCAGACAACTCACCTTGACCATAGTCCTTTTGTGCCTGATAAAGGTTTGGAAGCCCAGCCACCTCATCTTCATCGAGAGCTCAAAGACGACCACGATTAACGCGAACAGCTCCAGGGTTGCGTGGACCTGCCAGAGCACAGGTCTGCTGAGAACAGCAGCACAGCCCACACCCCTGCCCCTCCTTTCTCAAGGAGAAGGTGGGCTTGACAGCAGTCTGAGCATCACCTTGTGGCATGCAAAAAAACCCCAAGCCACTCTTTTACAGCTAACATAGCACTGTTTTTTCAAAATTTCTGTATCTGCTGCTTTGTGCTTTTATTAAAGCCTATAAAAGTGCAATTTTCCTCTAAGCAATACCAGGCCAGAATTCCCTGAAATCCATGTCCCTTCTGGGCTTGAGCAACACAGGAAAAAAATGTATTGATACATGTGAAACAAAAGGCCAAGACAACAACAAATGGAACAGAAACACTTTGGAAAAAACACGGAAACTGTAATTTTTTCAGTGAAACACAGGAAGGAGAGCTGCTTGGCAGAGAGATTTTACAAAGAGAAGGGTTTTCTCTTGAATTAGACATTCTGGACAATCACAGGGAGGGTCCTGATCTGTGTTCTAGGAACCAGTAGTGGTGCTGGGATAATAATGGCACCAGCCATGACAACTCTGAAACCATCCCATCAAACCACACAGACTGCTGAGCTATCTCATAGAAAAGGGAAAAACCACCCATTTCTGTTACAAAATGAAGAACTGCACCAATTGATAACACAAAACGAGTGTCACTTCCATTGTGGCCTACCTAGATCAGATGGAAAAAGGAAGCTTTGCTGTCTGGCCTATCCACTGTCAACCATTTACAGAACAAGCCAGGTGCATTTTTTTTTTTTTTTTTTTTACTGCCTCCTCCTTCCTCTATGTTTGGCCATGGTTTTCCTCTCACCCACACTGCAGAGCAAGCAGAGTTCCCCAGGTAGCCCCCAGGTACTCACAAAGATGCCCAGACGGAGCATGGGGACGGCTGGAGCCTCGCAGAGGGACAGCAGCAGGAGCAGCAGGGCTGTGCTCAGCTCCATCAGGTAGAAAAGGTGGTTGTGTGCAAAGAGGTAGGCAGCGAGTGCTTTGGCATTTTTGGGGTGAGTGAAGAACTTGTCATTATTTTCTCCTTCCTAGGGCAGCAGGAATGAAGAAGGGACCAGCATTAGTGACTCTTAGTACTGTAAGAGTGAAGAATGCAGACTTTCATAGGGATTAGATACAATTCCCAACAGACTATTCCCACTTACAGCCTGTTGTTGATGTGTTTATTGAGGAATGGACTCTATACACATGGGACATCCCCTTCTGTTCATAACCACATTTCAGTAATGAAACTGTAATATCCACAAACTCCTGCCTCAGAAACCCCTGAGCCTTTTCACAATGAGGCAGAGAGCTGGGAGAGTTTATAAAGGCAGGCAAACTAACTTCAGCCAAAATCCTAATATAAACACAGCACTTCATTTACTTGCAACTACTTCCACATGTTTACAGACTTATTTGATTAAACTTCTCCAGGACAGAACACAGAAAACACCCAGATAAGCTCCAGGGCACCTGGCTGACAGTTGTTCCTCCTTATCTTGGCCTTGCAAAATGTCTGGGAGAAAACACTGGAGTACACACAGTGTTTTCTGCTTCAGGAATGTAAGAGACTCCATGAAAAATTAACAAGTCTATGCTGATTTGCCACTCCCTCTTAACTAGAAAGCTTAATTAACATTAAAAGGTCAGATACTCCATCTTAACACTTTGCCTACAACTGATTTTTAAACAGCTACATCATGACTATTTTTACCCCTAGGATGAAACTCAGTTTGGGGAGATTTTAGAGGGTTTTCATGCAGAACCACCCAACAACTTCTTCTCTTTCTCAAGTCAACAGTTTTGGCAAGGGAGCTTTAGTCACTCACAGGAAACTTGCTGCCCCTTGGGAACTGTCATAAGAGATCACTTTTCCCCAGCAGGGCCACATGGATGCAGAAGTGGTGAGGTTTTATCTAAATTAACATCTTTGCAGGCAGGCAATTACTGCAAGGACAGTGAAGCTATTGCTATCAAAGCAGAATAGCTGTGATTGCAAATGGATAATGAGGTCAGGGAACTCTCCTTTAGCAAGTGAAGCATTCTCCAGACTCGCTCAGGAGAGGGGTCCCCACGTTTCTCACTTACTCCAGCTCACACTGGGTTTCAGAACAAACACTGCTGGGTCAGAGAGCTGGGCTGGAGCAGGACAGAGCCAGCCCTGCAAAGAGCCCAGGCTGAGATCAGCAGGGTCATTCCCATCCACGCCTGGCAGAACACACTTGTGGAGTGACAAACAGCCTAAATCCTGCCTCTTGGGAGCCAAGCAATTCCAAACCTGGCTGGACAGCAAAGCCCTCTTATCCAGACCCAACACTTGCCTGCAGCCACTGCTCACAAAGCTCTCTTTAAGTGATTCTACCTCATTTCAAGGACAGTGTCATCGTGGCTATTGGTCCAGGCAGCAGCAGCAATCATCCCCATCCAAGAGCCAGGCCTGCTGTGCCCATTACCATCAGAGCTGCAGCAGCTTAATGACCCTTTGCAGGGCTGCTCCAATAATCAGGAGTTTAAACAAAAGCCTGGGAGGGAGGCTGGAGTCACCCTGCCATTGTCAGGGCTGCTCCAGCACACCATGGAGCTCAAATGTTGCCAACGTCCAGCCTACACTTGTTTTAAAATACCTGAGAAGTGAGATTTCCCAGTCCTGTGGGGTCAGAGCAGGGAGGAACAAATAGTTTTTTTCCTTACAGTGGCTTAAACAAAACAAAACAAAAACCACCCAACTGGGTTCAAAGCTTTGAAAGGGAATGAAGAGAAGGAAGGAGGGACAGTAACAGTACCATCAACCATTTCAGACTGGACAGCTCTGGGAGAAGCTTCATTTTGGTGGCTAATTGCTCACACCAGATGTACAGCAACCTTAAAAACACAAACCCTTTGTTGCAGTAAGGATGGTGTTTCTGGTAACTGAAGCATGGGTGGGGTTTGATTCTACATTGTTTTAAATATTATAAATTTCAGTCCTGGGCTGATCCTAATCCCAGCATCCTTTAATCCTGTAGAAATCAAGACCTTTGCTTTCTCCAGTACTTCACATGACTTGACTGACACTAACTGGGCCACCCACCCCCCCCCTCCATGGCCAAGGCAGGACTGGGACCCGCACTTCCAGAGCAGGAATCTGTTTCGTCTCCTGCTCTTCCAGGAGAGCAATGACCGTAGAGAAGAAATGACCATCCATGACCAGCACCAAAAACCTCCACGCCGAGGTAGCAGAACTGTGCAGGTGCTGAATCCCCCAACCACTACACTCCTTGGGAGAGGGTGGCTATTTTGTGGTTCAGTTGCTCCAAATGACTTCCAAAGCCTATGTGGAGGTGCCTCCAGCACCGCCCCACTCCTGAAGCAGAATCCTTGACAAATGTTCAGCCTCAGAAGGGAAGCTGCTTGTATCCCATACCCAAGAAGCACGGCGGTTCCTGCAGACCGTTCTCCCCAGCCTGCAGGGCTCACCTGGAGGTAGATGGCTGCCTCTTGGTAGTTCATCTCCCAGTTGTGGCGGGCAGAGCTCTGCTGGGCACAGCACTCCCTGGCTGCGGGGCTGGAGGCATCGTTCACAACGTCATAGCTGCCTCCATCTGCACCAGACAAACAGGGAGGGACCATTAGGGAAGCTGGGATGGAGCAGGAGGCTCTGGGATCACACACAGGCAGAGTAGCTGACAAATTGACTCGTGGCAGGCAGGAGCTTTAAAGAGACACTCAAACCCAGCACTTCCACACGGGAGTGCTCCTGGAAGAACATCAAAAGAGACAGCTTCCTATTCAGTACAGCAAGCAGCTCTCCTGGCTCAGAGGTGTGTGCTGTCATGCCTGAAGCTTGCTCTCAGCATCAGGAACTATCACCAGGCAGGTAACAGCCACCAGCCCCCAAGGATGCCCAGCCCAGTGAAGAAAAGAGGATTTGCTGAAGGAGCAAGAAGCTTTTGCACATGTCCTTGGAGCAGAGGCCATGGAAGGATGGACACAGCACTGCCCCTGCCACGGGGCACCAAGGTCAGGAGAGAAGCTGTCAGTACTTTGAGTAGAAAGCCTCATTTCTCACAGCACTTCAGAGTCACTAAATAACACATCTTCACAGCACTCTGAGGTGCTGGTAAGTACCAACACCCCTCTGATGCAAACAAACTGCAAGATAAATTTTCTGTTCACATTCCACACACTAATTCTGAAATTTATGAGTGTCTGTCCTTCTCACCAGCAAAGAACTACAGAACAATACTATACTGAACATTTGAACCAGATTCTGTAAATAAAGATTTTGTTTAAAAAAACCCACAATCATTCAATTTCAAAAAAGCAACTCCCAAGCAGAGCAACACATACACAGTGCCCTTCCCATGGGAGAGTTACACAGGGCACATATGTAAACTCCAAAGTAATTGCCATTTTTGCATTATGCAGCCTCAGTGCTATTGAGACAGATGAAAACTAAGCAAGAAGACAATTACTGTACAAAAAGCGAATGTCACTTGGTTTCTTCTTCTGGGACCGGGGGTTTTATTTTACCTTTGACAAAGAACACTGAGCAGAGAACCCACAGCAGTGAGACCTGCTCAGGGCCTGCGGTGGAGCTAGCCACACTCTCAGTTCTCCAGAGCTTCAAACATTTCCCACATCACATGGCTGTTCCTGCTCTCAGAAGAGACTTCCCTCCTCCAGTGCCTCATGTTCCCAAAGTGGGTACATGTAAAATTGAGCTTGCCATCACAGCAGTGCTGATTTCCCCCTTTTTTTTATGAGCACAGGAGCTGTGGTTCTCTCTGTGTTCCAAGTTGTTATCTGAGAGTGGGCAAAAAGCACCACGAGGTTTTTTTCCCCCCCTCTCATGACAGCCTGCTGAAGACTTGCTGTGACAAAATAATCCTCCATGAATTACTGATTCAGTCTCTCCAGAACACCCTCTGGAGTGGAGAGGGAGCCCATGCCAAAAACTCCGCACCCGCCAAGAGAAATGGCACCATGTGCTCCTGGCAGAGGCATGGAGTGGGAAGAAATCAGAACCCCTTCACCAGTGCACAGCCACAGCTGCCTCTTCCACCCCCAAATCAAATTAAGATAACATTTCTCTGGGGTTTGTGAAGACCTTCCAGATTGCACGCTCAGGTTGCTGAGCATTCTGCAGCACGAAGCCTGTTTCTCTTCCTTGCTTCCCCCACACCCTCAAAATACCACTCAAAATCTGGACAAATGTTTGAATGAGGCCGGTTCCTCCCCCACACCCCTTGATTTAGCACAGTTCTTGAAAAAAACCTGAATGATGGAGTTTTTATTTATCCACAGAGCTGGAATGGCAGCCTTCTGGTTTGTCTGCTTTTTAACTAAGAGATGACAGCCATATGCAAAAATCAGAAGCGTTATATTTCAAGCTCTAAAAAGTTCTGAAATGCTATTATTTACAGAGCTTTTGCTCTGGGGATGTGTCTCAAAAAGACAGGCTCCCTCAAGCTGCAGCCTGAGAGCAAAACCTTTTCACATTGATGCTTAACAGTTATAGGAGGAGCATATCTCATCAGAACCTGGACTTTATGTTACAGAATATACAAAATTTAAGAGGATCAAAACAGCAAAGGTTTGTAGCATTAACCTAAACACCAACACACGGGACCCTGCCAGAAAGTGCCAAAATCACCTTTAACCCTGAAGCAGCTCTTTTGCAAAAATTATCCTCTCTGGAAAGGATCAACACTAGGAAAAGATGCACACCAACAAATACCCAGGACAGGACCCAGCTCTGTGCCTCCCACAGAAGAGCTGTCCCAGCTCTGAGACGAAGGTTGCAAATACAAAAGAGCACTCAGAGATGCAAATCGGAACCAAAAAACAGCTCTAGAAATCAAGATGCTTTCCTGCTGTCTAAACCAGACGACAGAAAATGCACTGAAGTGTTCTGATGGGGAGCTACATTTTGTGGATCAGCTCCTTCCCCATCAGGTACCAGAAGGTTGATCTAGCATCCCCGAGGCAACGGCATCATCTGGGTCATAAATAATAATAAAAATAATAATAAATTTGAAGAGCAGCCCTCTGACTGTGTGCTTGGCAGCCCTCCAGCGAGCTAATTTCCTCAGCTGCTCCCATGATAACAATGACACAGACTAATGCAAGCTCGGCTCCGCTCGTGCTGCACAACATCCCCGACGGCGTTTACCATCAGTATGGAGCTCAATGAGATAGGAGGATCTCTCCACAGGGCTCCCGGAGTCCTCGAAGTAGATGGCAGGCAGCTCTCTCCACTGCATGGCAGCCGCTGGTGAGTTCCTCCCTCCCTTCCCAAAGCTGCTCCGAGATTTCGCAGCTCCCTCAAGGGAAAGCTCCGCACAAAAGATTCCGCTCTGCTGCCTGCAGAACTGAACAGCTTCTCCTCTCCCCTCTGAGGAAGGTGGCTCAAACCTGAGAACCTCAGGGAGATCCCTTCCCCGGCTGTTTCCGAGGGTGAGATTTGGGAAGGTTCAGCCGCAGGACGAGGAGCTGCCAGGCACAAGCGTGCTGGCGGAGCGCGGATTCGTGTGCTGCGCTCTCGTGTTTTGGCATTTAGCACAACTTGCTCACCAGCAAGCACGATGAGCTAACGGGAGAGGAGTCAAAGTGCTGAGCAGGCACAGCAAGGAATCTCCAGCACAACAGAGGGGAAAAAAAAAACAAAAAAAAAAAACAAAAAAAAAAAAAAATAGAGATTTTGTGAAGTTCGCAGCGCGAGGGGCACGCCAAAGGAAATGAACTGGGCTGGTCACAGATGGCAAAGCTTCCTTCCTTACACTTGTGTAACTTATCCCAGTTGTTCCCTGAAAAGAGACAGGGAGGGAGGGGAAAAAAAGGGGGGGGGGGGGGGGGGTGAAGGGGAAAAAAAAAAAAAAAAAGGAAAAGCAAAACCAGCTGGCTGCTTCCACAAGGCATCCGGAACGAGACTGCCGGGACTCCAGCATTTCCATTCAGTGCAGCGGAGCATGCTCCTGTGTAAATAGTTTCCATATGTCATCATTACAATAAAAAACAAAAAAAAAAAAAAAAAAAAACAAGGAAGAAAGAGAAGGAGTATAAACTTTCCAGAGCCCAAACCTCTCCCTCTGCAAAACAAATTCCCTGCTTAGGGGAAGGAAAAACTCTCCATGGGCTGAGAGTACACAAACTCCTCTCTTTCGGAGGATCTTGTGCAGCCATAGGGGATCTCCAGGGCAGAGCTGAGAGGGGAATAAGGGACAGATAACATCCACAGGAGGCTGGGAAAAATCACCCTTCCCAGCCAGCTATTATATATCAAACCTAAGTCATTCTGGAATTCTGTGGGTTTTGGTGTCTGCACTTCTATAAATAAATAATATTTTTTTAAAAAACTTCCAACAAACTAGTAATCTCCTACAAATTCAAAGAGTTATAAACCAACCTACAGGGCAGCTCTTCCATTTGCCTCGGAGCTCTCCCAGTCTGGCTCTCATTAGCCACTTTGCCAGATGCTCTGCTTTCCAGATAGCACACACTTTTTATGGCCTTGCACTGAAACAGACTGAGATTCCCTAACTGGCTCACTGCCTAGATCCAAAGCCTTTGCTGGACTTACCAGGGCTTTCTCCTAAATGGCTGAGGATGGTTGGGATGTTGGTTCCCATCCTGCCCAGATATCGGTATTTTAGCAAGTACACCTGTGATGACAGAACACTGCAGAAGTGACTCAAATCAGAAAAAAAACCCCTTTTTCTGTCATTCATACTGTTCACACATCGCATGTGGAGTCAATGCAAGATGCAATAGGCAAGTTGCTCCGGTGAGTTCCATGTGAGAGTGATATTACTCTTGACAGGCAAAAAAAAGAAATGCCAAGGACACACGGACACACCTTCATTCACGTGGCCTTGCAAGGTCCCTGATTCACCAAAAGTGGGAAGAGGAAGGAAGGCATCACCTCCTGCATGTTCAAGTGTTCAGGCTGGATGGGGCTTGGAGCAACCTGTTCTAGTGGAATGTGTCTGTTCCTTCCAATCCAAAGCATTCTATGATTTTACCATTCTACCATTCACTTGGAGCCTTTTTTTCCCCAGGTTTTTCATGTCTTACTGCCATAACCCCCTTCACTTCCCACACCCTCCATCCTCACTGGATCTGTAATTCCCAAACTCAGTCACAGAGCCCAAGGTTTACAAACATAACCAGGTATCCCACTGCACTGAACATGAACCCGTGGAAGAAGGCAGAACCCAGCAGGATCAAAGGTTGTCTTGGTGCTCCTGAGCTCACATCCAAGACCTGTGCCAGTGCAGGATCCCTGTGCTGGCTGTGGTTTCTGGCTCTCTCAGCAACATTGCTCCCTGAGGCTGTGGTGAGGATGGACAAGGAGAACTCCAGAAGCACTCCAGAAGCATTCCAGAAGCACTCCTCTCTCCTGGAAAGCCTTCATCAGCTGAACCGAGGGAACACTCACTACAGAAGGTGCAAATCCATAAAAAAACATGGAAACAAGGTAGATGCCTACCCTTCCCCAACACAATCTGTGCAGGCATCTTCAGTCCCGAAGCCAAGATTTTAGTCAAGTATTGGAGCTGTCCCACCATCAGTGATGGCATTTTTCCTTCCAAGGGCTCACAGGCCATGTAGTTTCACCTCCAGAGGATTAACTTTCCCTCCCTCCTCCACGGAGGCTGGTAAGAAACTGCTCCTCCCAAGCACTGAGGCACAAACACACGGGCGCTCGTCTCTTCAAGGCCAGGCTCACCTACCCGGCAGAAAAAAAGCTGGAAGCTGCCTGGAAAG
This sequence comes from Cinclus cinclus, assembly GCF_963662255.1. Lineage (NCBI taxonomy): Eukaryota > Metazoa > Chordata > Aves > Passeriformes > Cinclidae > Cinclus > Cinclus cinclus. The sequence goes on from NC_085062.1 coordinate 10,018,028, forward strand.
CACAGCTGGTCTGGCACTTGGCCACACGTCTCAGAGGTGAGACAGACAGACAGGGATATCACTGCCTTTGTGACAGGGATATCACAGCCCCGTGCCAACGGCAGCATCGCACGACTGCTCTGGGCAGCCCAAAATGTCTTCGTGCCTGTCCTGTTCCAGGGGACATTGTGGGAAGGAATAGAACAGCCACGGGGAAGTCTAAACAATTTGCTGTCAGTTTGTTGCCTAGGAAAAAAGGGCATCTCCAACAGAGAGCAGTGCCAAGCCCTTCTGCTACAAGAGAAATAATGTACTTTGGAATATTTCAAGCCAACGTAACTGAGTCATGCTCTTCCTTGGCGACAACAGCACAGCACAAGCATATGCAAAGGCCTCAGGGCTCTTTGTCTTACTGTATTCTCACAGCACTCACTTGCTGTGAAGCTCAACAAATAAAGTCACTTCAGCTTCCTATTTAACATAGGAAAGTTTTTTTTTAAAAAATACGGATGTTGCCACTTCCTGTTAGTGGTAAAAGGCGATTCGAGCCAGCCGTCCTCGCCTTGACTCGAGCACGCAGCGAGTTCCTCCAGCACCAACACAAGCTCACATCATGCCTTCATCACCACAGGGAGCTGAATCCTGGTGAAGGAGGAGCAGATGTCCCTCAGCATGGTAAGTCACATTTTATATATCATTGCCTCTCCTCAGCCGAGCTCCTCTCTGGAAGGCAGCTTATGCCCAGTGCTGTTTAATTAGGGTAGCACTGTATCCTTGCTAACATCTGCACTGCACACATGTAAAACCCCCAGAGCACAAGCTGAACACGATGCCAGCAGAGCTAAAGCATGGTAGGAAATGGTTTAGCCCCAGCAGAAACCCTGGCTCCATCCAGCTCTTGCTCTGACTGAGGCAGAGCCACTTAACCCTTTGCTCTGCGGCTCAGGAGAAGAGCCATGGTGATTCATTTGGATATTCACTTCCTGCACCACCCTCCTGGGGACAGAGACATGTGTAAAGACGAATCAAAAGAAAAAATAAAACTAAAGACTTCCAGGAAAAAAAGGATGAGGATAACTTAACCCATCTACAGCAGCCAAGCTCGGCTGGTTGGAGATCCTCATCTGTGCAGTTCACTGCCTTGTCTCCCCAGGACACCTGCTCTCCTCTGATCTCATCCCTGAGTCACTCTGGCTTTTGGTTTTTCTCCTCTTGAAACATTATGTGGGAAGTTTTGGCCAGGAACTGCTTGATCCTGGGACAACTTTCACTCCCGAATACATAGCAAGAGGTAGAGGGGCAGATCCCTCCTTTTTGGGATGTTTGGGATCCATAATTAGGTTAGCAAGGTTCAGATGCTGAAGATGAACTGACAGATGTAAACCACCCCTTGTCTAAACCCTGTTCCACAAAGCTGCCTCCTGACAGATGTGGGATTAAATCCTCCTGCATCTGAGAGTCCATGAAATATCACAGGGAGAGCTGGAACCAGGCACTCCTTCAATAGGAAACTGTGGAACACAGGAGTTCCTGCTTCTTAACAGAGCTGCAAAGTCCAATCCAAAGCATTTTTATTCAGTAAAAGTCCCACAGAATGAAAGGTTGCATTAGGAAGCTATAATTAAGAATCTCACTTGTGTCAAGCTAAATTGCCGCCAGCTTCATATCCTTTATTTCTTATCTTAACAAATGAGCCACAACACCACAAAAAGGAGAAGCCAAAGCCACAACAGAAGGATCACCTACAACTCACATTATCCATCCTTTCAGCAGCCAATATGCTCCATAACCTCATCAGTCCAATTGTATCACAGCAGCAAAGGCTTTACACACGCTGAGATAAAAATTATACCATAACTAGAATCAAATATCTGAGTCATTGAGGGCTCTATGCAACAACTAATGGATGGGAAAACAACTGGAAACAGTTAAGGTTTTGCTGAACCAAACCAAAAAGGAAAAATAGGAGAGACTACCTAAGGCAGAGAGGCCAGACGTGAAATACACACACACACACACACACTTCTAATTCATAATTTTTGAGGAAGTAATGGAAAGAGACAATATCAGAGTCCCTCAGCCATAGCATTTCTTTAGCATACCCTGTTATATGGAAGAATTTCCTCTTTTTGTTCCAAAAAGGGAAAGCAGTGTCTCCTGCTTTTAACACATTAAAGATCTGCTTTGGCTTCGGTAACAACACAATGTCAGCAGTTTAAGAGCACGTTCCTCATTCCAATTCTCCAAAGCAGAGCCTTTGGATTTCCCTGCTGCAGTTTGGAAAGATGTTTGATTAAGCTGCAATCTGGCCCTTTTAACGAGAGCAGTGTGCTGCCAGGACTGACTGCCAGCTCCAGCCACCAGCAGCTCTCCAGGGAAGTCACAAAGTTAGAAGTGGGAAGCAGAGAGGAAGCTCTTCCCTTTGGGAGAAACCAGGATTAATTTGGGTAACAAACCTCCAGCATGGCCAAAGCAGCACTAGAATGAAGAAGGCAGTAATAAGGTATGTGCCTTACTGACCTTTTCTCCCTGAGGAAAGAGGGATAGCAGGAGAATGACATAAATTTAAAAGTTAAATAACAAACTCTCAACATCTTCCAACGAAAGGCTGAGACCAATTAAAGTTATTTGCTGTGGTGCAGCAATGATAAGGAGGTAATTGTGTTTTGCAGTGTTAGAACACGACTCCACCACACTGATTCCTTTGAAATACAACACTGCCACATCTCCTCTGCCTTGTCCTTCAGACAGGAAAGAGAAGCTGCCAACTTCAGAGGAAGACACATGCAAAGAACAGGGAAAACCCCAGCCCCCAGTGCTGGGGAACTGTTCTCCATTAGGAAAAAAGGCTTCTGCATATTTGGTGGAAACCACTGCTGGCAGGAACTGGAGGTTGCATTTAATGGCTGGAGAGGAAGGAAGGAGTTAAACATTAATGTGACATCTGCTAAACAGCTGATTTTCCCTCAACTGGTCCTTATTTCAATTCCTACAGCCCTCACACAGAACCACAACTTTGACTTCAAAAGTCATCCACACAAAAAATTTGTTCTTTGAATCCAGATTTTAGAAGAGCTACTGTTGGTTTCCCATTGTTTTGCCTGGAAACCTTGGCTGGCTGGCCTGCAATCTCCTGCCTGGTGCAAAACACCTTCTGGGGCTGGGAGCAAGTCACTCTTACAGCAATGTACGGACTGCCTCAGCTGCAGCCTTAGAAATCAAAAGTCATCTGCTGATTTTTAAATGCCAGCCTTTAGAATGAGCTGTCTAATCTCTATTTACCATGGGGATGGAAGAATAGGTCATACAATGACTGTGTCATCTGGCTTTTCAGCAAATATAGAATACATTCAGTATTTCTTGAGCTTCCCTGTAGCATTATTGGAGTGTTAAACCCTGAGCTCCTGACAGGCTGGAATCATTTAATGTGCCTTTTTATTTCTCAAGTCCTTTAGAGCACTTTTAACTCTGCTGACCACATTTCTCTTCAGGATTTTCCTCCACTCCCAGGTGCTATTCCTTCATTTCATATATATTTATCTACATATCTCTATCTCTTTTATGTTAGCCAGCCCAGGCGTGTACTAACATGTACATGTTAGCCAGTACCAGGCTGGTACTATGACTTTCTGCTGCCTCTCCAACAGCTTTAAAGATTCCATGAACATTTCTGTTTTCTATGCATTTGTGCTGCCTCGAAGTACAGAAAATTTTGAGTGTTTAAATCTTCTCCTTTGCAACCACTAGAGATAAGGTCATGCCACCAGCCTTGTATCTGAAAGGAAAATGCTCTGACTGGGTAACTTCACCCCCCTGACCCAAATGTCAAAATTTTCCTCACTGCTCCCACTTCCAGGTTTGATCACTTAGTCTTAATTCTACAGGCATCTCTTCATTTGGTTAATGAAGACCAGGAACATATTTGTGCATTCTAGTGAAATCCACTTTGCTTTTGCGCCATAAACTTTCCCAGATCTGTGGGGGATAGTGAAAATGCTCTCTCTCTGCAAAATGATTATAGCTGGAATAAAACACAGGCATTCCCAAGCGGCAATACAGAAACACACACGTTATGTGGGAAACACAAGTGTAGCTGAGACGTCCAGCCCAACAGAATCAGGGGGTTTAACACAGCTGTGCACAGAGATACACCCTCAATCTTCTAAACACATAAACATCCCGAATCTCCACACATAAGCAGGAGAAGAAAAGCCTTTTGTTCCAAACGGACATCACCAGATCGTGGCTGTAAAAGCAGCACTGGGTGCTCCAAACCCCCACAGCACGATTCAAACCACAGCAGTCTCCTCTTGCCATGCTCAGGATGTTTCCCCAAGGCCACGGGGCTGCTGTGGATGAACACCAGCTCAGCTCTGCTGTCCCTGTCCCCCAGGTGAGGCACAGGTGCCCGAGCTGCCCGCGGAACCGCTCACCGCGAGCAGATGGCCCAAACCCTAACGCTGCTCCTGCAGCTCCCCATAAAGAAAGCAGCCATGTGAAAACCAGCCTTCTTCTCCACATGCAAAAAGCAATTATGCTAAAGACACAGAGAGAGCCCTGCGAGGTCCAGCTCAAAAGCCAGAGACATTGGAGGCAGGAGAAAAGACCGATCTAATTCACCGCACTTTTCCCAGCTTAAGGATCAGAAATGGAGCGTTCTGGCTCATAAATTCTACTTCCAGCAAATTCAAGCCTAAATCCCCTGAAGGCAATAAGGAAAAGGCAATCAACAACAACTCTAACCACTTCACAGATGCTCCTGTTTAGTTTATACAGCACTTCTTACAGCACTGAAATGGGTAAAATGGGATTTCAACGCAGGGGGGCTGACGGCAGCAGGCAGGATTCCTCAGTGAAGATACCAAGGGCAAAGGAAGTTCTGAGAAGCATCATATTGGTTATGATGAGTGAACTCAGCGTGCTCAGCCTTTGCTCATTTTAATCTGCCAGTACACAGGCTTGGCTAAACTGAACATCCTGCATCGACAGGGCCTTAAAAATCCACAGGAGCCACAAAATGAGGGGGGAAACGAACAAACTGATGCGTTCCCTGGGAAGCCATGAAAAAACTAATCACTATTTGTTTCCAACTGTTGTTCCGCTTCCTGAGCCAAATGTTTCCAAGTCAGCTGTGGTGGCTGAGGAGTGACCGGTTCGAGCTGGAAAGTTGTCAATTTAAAATTGCAGCTCAAACACTTTCAAACTCCTTAACATCTTTTATTATTCCAGGACCACCTGTTCAAAAAAGCAGAGCCCTCTGATGACATGACACACGCCCCTGTCCCACATTTTCCAATGAAAACAGTCAGCTCAGGGAGGAAACACCTAAGACCACCCTGGTCTTCTCAGCCCAAAAGGTGGGAGTTGTGCTGCAGAAGAGACACACAAAGGGCAGGGGCTCTCTCCCTCAAAGCATCAAGGTCATCACTCCCATCTTCAGGAAGGGAGTGTGGAGCTTCCAGACTCCTTGCCCCACTCTGCAGTATCCCCCCCGGATTTACAGTGCCAGATGATCTCCATCCCCAGTGCTCCAGGAGATGACAAAGGAGAAAGAACCATTTGACTCCAGGATAATGGAACACTAACCCAAGTCTTCTCTACCTTGTAGACGTAGTTACCAGCTCAGATTTGAACAGCATGGGGCATTCAAGACAAAAATCACTGGGATTTTTCTTTTTTTCGCTGCCTGAAAGAGCCAACAGTGCAGAGATTCTGTTTGACAGAGCATCCTACTGTGAGACACACAACGTGTGCATTGTGCAAACCGCTCTCCTGCAGAGCTCAGAAAACAAGGAAGGCTTGGAAAAAATACCCACAGTGACTGCAGCCCTCGATACCTCCTGGTACTTTACTGTGCTTGGGGTTCTTCCTCTACAGGCACCACGTTCACAGAACCACGGTGAGAATGGCTCCACACAAATGCTTGTGAGTTTTGGACAACACAGGGCTCTTTCTCATGAAAGAAAGGCACCAGCCCTACCCAAGTATTTAAGCACAGGCTTGCCTTAAAACCTGAATTCTCAGAACAAGTGAGATTCCAGAGGATGGTTCAGAGCAGAAATGTATTTTTCACTATTTCTAACATCACAGCAAAAGATCCCCAACATCTTCTAGAAAGCAGCATCTCCCTCCTTCCTCCGAGTTTACAGAGCTCATCACCCAGGGAAACGAATTGTACTGAAGGAGAAAACAATAATCTCCTTATGTTTTGGGTGTTCGTTTCCCCATCCAAGATTTTCACCCCTCACTCATCTCAGAGGCAGTTTTGCTCCGCTTTGCTTCCTTAAAACATTCATTTTAAGTCATCTAGGCCAGGAAAGGATTAGAGGAGCCCTGGCAGAAGTTGCAGAATGCAAGGCTGTTAGGTCAGAGAAATGAGACTTTCAGAGGCATAACCAACAACCCACCACAAAACCACCACTCGTGCTTTGGAAAAAAAAAATCCTCTCTATAAATTTCAAGCAGGTGCATACTAGTAAAAATGAATCATGCACAGCAATGCAAAACAGCATCTCCTCATAACAAAGGAATGAAGCCTACCTGCCCACTCCCACACCAGGTGTAATCAGCACTTTCCAGGTGAGATTGTGACCCACAGTGGTATTACCTGAATTACCCTAGGTGCAAGGAGGAGCTGCTCCAGCAGCAGAACCAGACTGCTTCCCAAAATGAGATCCCAGTCCTGTGCTCTGGCCATGTTTCACCTCTAAAGGCAGCAGCAGAAGTGCTGCTGCTGGAACTAATTAAAGGGAAATTGGTAGAACTAGGGGCCATGACGTGAGAAAATATCCTGCATAGCATCCAAGAAAGCCACCAGATAATCCAAAAGGCTGTTTAAGAGCCTGGCTGTCAGAAATCTTGGAACCTGCCAGGTCCAATGCAAGCAGCTGCTTGCTCCCTCATCCCCTTCATTCCTTCACCTGATTTAGCTACAGCATTTCATACCCAGTGCCTCAGTCCAAAAAGCCACCTCTGAAACCCTTGCTGCCACACGAGGATCCAAACCTACAGATCCTGAAGGATTCATTAAATCTACCGGGGGCCTGACATTTGAAATGCCTCTTTTCCTCCAAAGATGGCAAAGCCAGAATGCCTCTACAGTGGCTCAAGTGCTTCCACAAAAAGCACAGGTCCCAGGAGTTGGTGTGGTTGCAGCATTTTTCCAAAGGTCAGGTGTTTATTCCCTGCTTCCTCAGCCCTCCAGGAATTGTTTGACACCTGGAAATCTCACCCGTGGCAGGACAGTGGAACAGGATGAGTTCTGAGGCCCCTCCAACCCAAACCATTCCAGGATTCTCTGAGATGATTCCATGACCAGATGGGCTGAAGCTGTGGAATACATGGACAGACTTAACTCTCTCACTGCCACTACAAATGTGTTCTGGAACCAGATCCAACACAGAAGAGACTTCTGTCACTTCAGGCTGCATTTGCTACCAAACACATCAAAATCCAGATAATTCACATGCCTGAAAAAGAACATGAACTGCCCCAAATCCCAGGTGTCTACCTGGGGCTTAGTAAAGGACTTAAAAAAAAAAAAAAAAAAAAAAAAGGAGAGAAACAAAAAAGCCCCAACAAGTTTGGTGTCTAGAACATCCATTAATGCTGTAACTAGACTCTGTGTTCAGAACCAGCACCTGTGTCTCCACCAGCCAGTTACAAAAGGAACAGCTTTGCTGAAAGCCCCTTGCCACACTCCATCAGGGAACTGTCCCAATGCAAGGGCAGAGAGCCCCTTCCAGCACACCCCTTCCAGCACACTGTTCTACTCAACCAACAGACCCTGGGCTTTCCTTACCCACACTCCTCCCCCAGCATGCCTGGGGCAGCCTCTCCAACCCCACCAACAGAGAAATCTCGCTTTCTTCACACACCTGCTCATTCCCAGCAGCACCAGGCATATATTCACCTTTCCAAACAATTCACCTCCCTAAAAGGCCAGGCTGGCTCTGGTTTTCCGGACAATTCACTTCCCCAGGCAGTAGAAAGTGAGATTGCAAAGACACCTGACTCAAAGTTATAACTTCCCATTTTCCAACAGTCCTTCTAGAAAACATTGCTCTTGGCTGTTGCAGCTGCTTCCCCACCTCCCTAATAATTAGTTTTTACCTCAATAGCAGATAGAGTAGCTTTCTTGTAAAAACCCCGAGTTGAAAGATGACTTCTTTCCCCCTGCCATCAGCCATTGTGTGAGAAAACAGACAATATCCCATTGTTCCATGTACAACACTCTGAGCTTTACTTTCTGCTCTGAACACATTGAAACTCTACTTGAGGCTACAGCAATTTCCATGCAGGAGGCAAAGGAGAATCTTGTATCTGATCTAATACAGGATAAATCAACGTGCACCCATATATTGTTTATAGCTCCCATCAGCTCAAGGAGAGACACTGTCCTAGAGTTTCAAGGCTATCCACACTGCCTTTGTAGATGGAAAACAGACTTAGGAGATGTTTTGAGAGCTCCGTTCAAACATTTCCCAGGAGTTCAGGAGGGATGGGAAATCACTAAACCCTGGCAGGTTCTCATCACTCTCAGGACAGGATTTTGGGGAAGGCCATGCCAGGTTCACATCTCCCTTTCTGCCTTCTATAGAAATTCAGTCCCCTAGTAGTCATTGCCCTCAAGCAGGGGCTGTGGAGCTGAACTGGAGTTTGTGTGGAGATGCTCAGGTAAGATGTGCTAGGGAAGGGCAGCATCACATTCATCACTGTGGATCCAGGTGATGCAAGAGCTTCTCCCTGTCACCTTCAGCTGCTGGAGCTGCAAAGGAAAATGACCCAGCCCCTACACAGCACAGTCAGAAAACCAGCAGCAGCACAGGGACCGCATTTTTCTGGATGTGGTCTGAATTCCTGTCAACTTTGCAGGATTCTGACCCTTTGTGGTGGCTGCAGATGGGAGCTCCCTGGAAGCCCTGTATCCCAGCACAAACTAGGCAAGGCAGAGTTTAATATTCCTCCCATGCAAGTATTTTCTCTCATTAAATGCTTAAGAGCTGGAGGATTTGGGAGATTAATTTTTGCAGCTGGACATTTTCTTTAAGAATGCAATTTTCCACACAATTTTCTCCTTTAGCTCTCTTTTATTCTAACCCCAAGACACCCACTCACCCAGGAGAGGACTCTTCTGCAAAGTTTGGAAAGGAATTCACTCTGGCACTTCAATCCCTTCTTTTTACATCTGCTACAGGCTTGCTTTCAGAAAACCCTGTTTCTACTTATTTCAACCCAGAAATGTGTCTCCAGTTCCAGGCAATCAACACCAAGAATCCACAGCTACAAATTCATTTATCCAAAGACCTGACTGGAACAAAGCCAGACCATGGAAAGGTTTGTGTTTTTTTTTTTTTTTTTAATTTAAAAGCACAAGAAGTTCTTTAAAAAACACAAGAGCTGATGTACACTGAACCACGCAGGTACACAGCACTCAGTGACACGGTTGTGACAGGCTGGAGAATGGAATAAAATTTAGAGGAGTTTGTGCACACAGGAACACAAAGAAAGAGTGAGACTTAATTATTATCAACCTCAAACACGTGATTGAACAAGGAGCAGCTACACAGCCACTTTATCTTTCCCCAGGTGTCACCTGGAAGAGGATGGTGGGTCCTTCACTGCAAACAGTCACAGCCTGTTCTGGGGACACACCTCAGTAAACGTTTTGTGTTTAACCTGTCATTGACAGGCTGGAGTTGATGATGGCTGCTCCTCCAAATTTTGGCAGAATATTCACTTATGAGAGCTCAGGAAAAGAGAGGACAAAGCCAGAAGGAAAGAGCCTCCTGACCTTCCCTGTCCCCATGTCCTCATCTTCATCCTGGCAGGCTTTTTCTCCCCTGACAAGGACTTCTCACATACTTTTTCCCTGGAAAAGAAAAGCTCCTGATTGAAGAAGTGACATCACACAGTTCTTTTAATGCCGTATCAGTGCTCAGCAGCCACAGGGAGGGAGGCAGAGCAGAGGGCACACATTTGATTCCTCACAGCCTCCACAAGACACAACTTGGCTGCATTTCACAGCAGATTTTCTGTGCAGGAAAAAGTAAAAGCTGGACTACAAGTCCTGGTTTTTAAACAAGCTTACTTTTGCCAGTGCTGGTGTCAGTGGGCTCACTCCCTGATTTAAGCTTCCCACTTCCCAGAGATAAACCTGCCTTTCAAGTTGTTGATGCCAGCCTTCCCCTCCTAATCCTTCATCCCATCCTGACTTCAGAAGGCTCTGTATCACTCCCTATCACTGCCATAGCATAAGTTTTATATTGCTGCAGCAAATCCCACTTTAACAGCGATTAAAACATACAAATAAGAGACATTTCATTTGAAGGATCCCAGGAAATGAGTTCTCAAAAACCACACAGTGATCCTGTAAGAAGCACAAAATTGGTCCCTAAAGAACTTCCCTGTATTTCAATGCGGAGAATTTTATTTATTAATACATTCATTCTCATGCCTGTGCTTTAACACAGTCATGCTGGCTTCAAGCAATTGTTAAGCCTCACACAACTTCTTCTTTGAAGGGATGGGAGGCGGGGGAAAGAAAGAGGGAAGAGTGATTAAAATTAGTCACAAGGAATCCTATAAATACACCCATGGACGGAGGAAGAAATCTCTCTTCTATTTAACTTAAAAATAGAGGGCTAAACTTTAAAAGACAAGCAGATGGGATGAAGCAAGGATAAAACAGAGCTTAAGAGAAAGTCAACTGGGCAATTTAGTCAGGGATCTTCACTGTGGGGTAGCAGAGGAACAGGAGGGAGGAATAATCTTGGTTATCCAAAATGAATTCCTGTGTTGGGAAGGCAAGAATGAGAAAATTAAGGGAACCCATCTTATTGCAAGAGGAATCAAATCTCAGAGGCAGTATAGCACAGAGGGATAATGTGAAAGAAAAAAAAAAATAATGAAAGGGATGCCTGGCCAGGAAATGATGCATTTGTTCCAAATTTTCAGCCTGTGGCAGCAAGGGCTGGAACAGTATCACAAGACCTGTGTGTCTGCACCTGCAACTGGAAGTCACGGGGATGTGCTGGACAAAAGTGCACAGATATATCCAGTGAAGTGTAACAGCAACCAGAAACTCCCTGAACACGCTCAGACCCATCTGCTGGTCACATCCGACCTGCTGCAGGGTGAGGGCTTTAATGAAGACACGCTGAGGAGAAAAGCAAAGCTTCTGAGGGATGGTGGCTGTTGCTTTCCCCCTCCCAGCGCTCACAGGCTGGCTATGCCTCACTAAACAGCCGGGGCCAACATGAATACGTTGTCTAGAAGTACTCTAGGCTCTTTGATAAGAACACAATAACGACGTGGAAGGGATTTTATCAACACTTCCCTTCCTGCAAAAATCAGAACGTAAACTAGAATCAGACAAAAGAAGCCTCACGAAGTGCAGATGTTTATAGCGCTGGGAAAACGCCACATGAGATAACTGCAGCGGGACAGCGCCAAGGGAAGGAGACGCTCTGGGACAACGAGCAGGAAAGGGATAAAGGTCACAGGGAAACCACAGAATTGTGTTAGAAACGGCACCGGTGGGACCTGCCCGGCCCCCGCGGTGTCACAAGGAGCTGAGAGCAACAAGCGGCACAACAAGAAACTCTCCCACCTGCTTTTACCGGGCAGCCCCGGGCACTGAGCGCCAGCTCTGGGGGTCTCACAGCGGCCACCCCAAGAGACGAACACCGGGCACGCAATGACAAAGGGCTCTTACTTTCGTTGGGCAGCTCCTCCCGATCCAGCTCATCCAGAGGGGCTGAGGCGCTGCTCCCGCTGTCGTCCAGGGTGAGGATTAGGGGAACATCATCGTCCATGCTCACCGCCATGCCGTCCCCTCCTGCGGCTCCTGCTCACGGAGCTCCCAACAAGGCTTTGTGCAGCTCGGCCGGGGCAGCGCAGGTGTCAGAACCTCTCCGCGCTCAGTCCTCGCCCGGGGCTGCCTGCTGGACACAGGGACGCGGCAGAGCGCGCACCCATCTCCGCACACCGCAGTTCCAGACCGCGCCGAGCCGCTCGCTTCCCAAAAGCGGCGCAGGACACGGGACGCGATGGATTCGTGGCAAGCTCAGCTCGCAGCGCGAAGCCGGGGCTGCCTCTCCCGGCCGGCGCACGGCTCGCAGGACGGCGGGGGCGCAGCACAAACCGATCCTCGGCCAGCTCCTGACCCCGCGGCACCGGGAGCGGCGGCCGTGGCCAGCATGGCGCTACGTGTCCCGGTCACACATGGCTCTGTGCCCCGCCGTGCCCCGGCCCCCGCACCGCAGCTGCGGAAGAGAACGAGGGAGCGCCGGAGGCCGCCTGGAGTCCGCACGCATCAAGTTCCCGGAGGGTTTTTTTAAACTGCGCGACGCCACAAGGTCACGGATTTCTGCGGAAGGCGATGGAAAAGGAAAATGAAGCAAGCCCAGGACAGCGACAGGGAGACACTTCACGGCCGCTGCCCCTGTACAGGCAGAGGGACACGGGCACGACGCTGTCACCGCGCGGGGGAGGCCCGGCTCGGCTGCCCTCCTCGCGCCCTCCTCCCAGCCCTGGCTGGACTTGCTCCTCACCAGCCCCCCGTGCCCGCGGCCCCGGGACTCCCCGGACCCTCCAACCCCTCCCGGGACCGCCCGCAGCCCGGCCCGGGACCCCCCCGCACCCCCGGCCCGAACCGACCCCGCCGAACCGGCGTCCGCAGCGACGCGGCTCCTCCGCGCCCCGCCCCTCAGCTCCCATTGGCTGCTACACCGCGGATCCCGCCCCAAGAGGCGTGGCCTCTCCACTCCCGCCAATCCGCGTAACGCGCCTACCTCCACCCCCTGCCACAGGCTCCGCTCTATTCCCGCCTCCCCTCCCCACCTCCAGCACTTAGCCTCGCCATTGGATAGAAGCGCTGTCCCTCAAGACAAACGGGGGTAGTAATTGGTCTGAGATGGCGGGGCGGACTCCAGGAGGAGACAAACGCGAGCTGCTATTGGCTGCACCAAGGCCCCGCCCCTGGGCCGGGGAGGAAACGAACGGTCACCGGGCAACGGCTGAACGCGGGCGGGAGCGGCTCGGGCACTCTGAGGGGACCCGGCCCGGGACCCCAACCCGCTCCCGGGCTGGGACACCCGCCTGTCCCCGCTCCGCATGGACACGTCGCTGTTCGCAGCCCCGCTGGCGGCAGGAATGAGTCAGGCCCTGAGTGCAGCCCAGCCCAGCCCAGCCCTGGCCTGGCGCAGCAGGTGCTGTGAGGGGTATCCAGCAGCACTGGCTCCCAAAGGTCCTGTAGGACGTGAAGCCTGTTAAGGTCAGGCTGCTGCCTCCGTCACGTTAGCACCTGGCTCCTGCAGCTGTGCTGATATTTGGAGTGTACCCGTTCCATCCCAGTGCTTTGCTGATTTCAGTGGAAAGCAGCCCTGCAGCAATACGACTTCAACCCTCAAGTAAGCAACAAGTCAGGGTGGAATCAAAGGTGGAGAGTGAGATTTGTGTCGGTGCTGAGCAGGCAGAAAAATGAGAGCAGGAGCAGGGAGGATCCCCTGCTTGATTCAGGCCTCTGTATCAACAACTCTGGTCTGGGCTGAGCACCAGTGAGACAGGACAGGCTGGATCTGGAGGTAGGAAACAACTGAACATTTCCCCCACCTAATTTTATTCAGATTTAACATGTTGTTTTTTTTTTTTTCCATGTGAGCACCAGAGGAGCACAGAGGAGCTTTTGCTCTCATGCTGGGCTGCACAGCTGTGGCAGAACAAGAGGAAAGGGCAACAGCAAAGCTGTTGTAAACCAATTTGAGTGAGAATCATGGAACAAAATGCAAACATCCCATTTATACTTAACCAACACCATTTATACTTAACCAACATTGTCCTCATGTGTAAATAGCAAGAAGTGCCAGTGTGGCTGGGCTGAGATGAGATGTGCTCTACTTTCCCCCACTGATTCCTTGGACCCCGAGCACAGCAGTGGGGGTAAAGTGGCCAATCCTGGCCACACAGACCACTGTCAACTCCATTTTCAGATAAAATCCTTATTTTAAGAGGCTTCCTCTTCCAAGGACTCCAAGCTCTCCCAGATGGTGCTGGTTCAGTTCTCGGCTGCTTAGACTCCAGGACACTCTCCCCAGTTTGCTGAGGACTCTCCTCACTGGCTCTCCCCACCTGCTGCTGGGAAACAGCATTCCTGCTGCTGCTGCATCAATCCTCAGCCCTCTTGTCTCCACCTAGTGTCCAAATCACATCTGGGTTCTCTCCCAGCCCAGTGAGACCTGCAGCCTTCACAGCTTTGCCCATCACTGTGCCACATCCCAAACACAGCTGATCAGGCTCAGATTGACACCAGCACTCCCAACCCCTCCTCTGAGAAGGCCACAATTGTTTCATGTCCCTCCAATTTTACCCCAGGTGGAGAAGAGCTGCTGAATTTCCTCAATGGGAAGCATAGGGAGAGATCTGAGAGCTTGGAGCTAATCACAAGGATCCTCACTCACCTTCTTAGCTTTTAATACTAACAGGTTATTCTTGCTTCCCATCAGCCAAGAAATGAGCAGAAATTCCACTCAGCGCAGGCTCCTGGCTGGCTGGAGTGGGTCAAGGCCCAATCCTGCTGCTGTTCAAGGTGCAATGAAATCATTTCTGGGTGCAGAATGATGCTCTTAACCTGGCTTGGTGTGTCCTTGGGTGAATTTGAGTGTTTCCCTCGGCATGGGAGTCACCAAACTCCTAGTAACCTTGGCAGCTCCTCACTACAGCCTCCCTCCCCAGGGAGCAGTGACTGCAATCCCCGGGTCCCCCACCCCATGTCCTTTATCCACCTCCACACAGACAGAGCTGCTCCTTCCCACCTCAGCAAAGGAAGTGGAGGAGCTTTGGAGGTGCCCAGATCACTCAGTAGCGTCCTACAGATCCCAGATTTGTCTCGGAGCACTTATTTGGCAACACTGTGGTACTGCTGTGAGCACCTCACAACCCTCAGCACCAGCCACACAATTATGGATCTACCCAGCACCTCCTCATCACCACGAGCTGCCAAAATCCCTGCAAATCCTTCTCTGTCACAAACCTCATCCAGCCTGGGACCATCCCACAGCAGGACACAGGGCAGTGCTTTCCTCACCTCTGTGCTCGTCCTCCCTTGTCCTGCTTTTTCAGAGGAGTCCATAAGGCGTTGGTCACACAAAGCCAGGACAGCAGGGAGACACCACAGCACATCCAGTGCATAGAGGCAGAGGGAATGGAGCCCATTTCCTGGAGAAGGGAACCTTTTGGGGGACCTCAGAGCAGCCTCTCAACACCTGCAAAGAGGAGGTGGCCATGAGGGTTGGGCCAAGGTTTGTGATTAGGTGCAGAATGAGAGAACAGACACAAAATCAAACTAGAAAGGCTCTGACTGGATAAAGGGAGAATTTTCACTGTCCCTGAGGACAGTGGAGCAGTGGGAAAGAGGCCAGAAAGGCTGTGCAGCCTCTCTTCCTAGGGGTTTCCACGACCTGAGTGAACCAGCCCCGAGCAGGGATGTCCTGCATTCCCACAGGCACGAGCACAGGCGGGATGGAGCAGGACTCCTCTCACCACACGTGGTCAGCCAAGGTCCCTGGCAGGGCCCTCAGGACTCACCTGGGACCCCACCCCAGCAGCATCCCCTGTTCTGGGAGCTCCATGGAGCTCAGCCCCTTCCTGTCCCCACGGAGCTACACTGCCCATGTACCTGTGCCTGGAAGGGCCCTGGACTGCACTGTGGGCACTCCTGCTCCAACTTCCCGGCTGGATTTCCCAGACAGCAGGAACCTCCTCTGACAACCACTGGACATCACAGGGAGCAGCTGTTCCCACCAAGGCTGTCCTGCCCTGGTGCTGTGGGATTGTGCCCTGAACAAGGAGGGCACTGCTCCCAACAATACGGTCACCTCTGGCTCCTGGCTTTTCTTCCAGCATGGAGCAGCCTCATCCTTTGTTTCCAGCCATGGAAAAGCCCAGGGTCTTCGTGGGCTTGGTCACAGGGAAGCCTCAGGTAGACTAAGGCTATATGTACATCCAGAGGGACACCTGGCATCACTTCCAGGGGGGTCTGGCTTTGCAGCCACCTGCTGCCTTGGCGTTCTGGAGTACAGGAGATCCGGACAGGCTGTTGGACCGACCCCTCACCAGAGGGGCAGTAGGGGTGGTTGGAGCATTCTGGTTTTTCCGCCTTTCTGCGCCGAGGTTGGAAGACAGGCAAATCCTGTCCAGGGGGGTGCTCAGCCGGCTGACAGACTGAGAACGCCCTCTGCCAGGAGCACCCCGGCCTTTGGAACAAGCATCGCTCCCGGGGTGCCTCCAGCCACACAACTTGTCCTTGGGGCCGGGCTCAGACGTGGCCGGAGGTGCAGAGGCCGGGGGGTGGACGGCTCGCAGGGGAGTCCCCGGGCAGCGTGCGAAAAGGCCAGGCTGGTTTCGGGGGGCGGGAGGGGGACTCCAGAGCAGCGAATGGAGCTTGGCTACATCTTCTTTCTTCATCCGCGGAGCTGCCCAGGCAGGACCCTGAGGCTTGGCACCAAAGAGGGACTCGTCACAGAAGGACGGAGCGTGGCTTCGGGACCTTGGAGGGCGACAAGCGGAGAAACAAACACGTGTTGGTTACAGCGGGGGTAACCACAGCGGCAGTGACCGAGAGCCGGCGGGGCAGCCGAGCCCTGGCTCGGCACTCGAGGGACACCGACGCGGAGCGAGCCCCGAGCCACCGCTCACCTGCACTGACTGCCGGGCCGGGAGCCGCCGGCGGAGGGAGCCGCCCAGGGCGGGGGGAAGGCGGGCGGCGGAGGGCGGGCCCCCGCGGGGCGGCCGAACAGAGACTCATCCACGAAGGACGGCCGCACCCGGCGGCGGCCCCGAGAGCCCCGCGGAGGGCGAGCGGCGGTGCCCGCGGAGCCGCAGGCCGGGGCCGGACCCGCCGCCCGCATGGCCGCGGCCCCGGGGCGGGCACGGGACGGGCCCGGCCCCTTCCGGACCCGCCCGCGCCACGTGGATCCGCCGCCGCTACCGACATGGCACCGCGCGTCCGCCGCCAGCCCCGCGGAGCGCCGGTACGGGGAAGGGGAAGGGGAAGGGGAAGGGGAAGGGGAACGGGAACGGGAACGACTCGAGGGAACCCTGTCCCTGCACCCCGTGGGGCTGCTCCCGGTACAGGGGCCGTGGTCTCCATGTGCCGGTGTCCACAGTACCGGTATCCTTAGTGCCAGTGTTCCCAGTGCCCGCATTCCTGGTACGCGTGTCCCCACTTCCAGTGTGCCAATGTCCCTAGTACCGGTGTCCCCATGCCGATGTGCTGAGTACCAGTGTCCCAGTACCAGTCCCCAGTACCCACGGTCACCAGCACTGGTGCCCTGCCAGCCATGCCAGCAGCGCAGAGCTGCAGTGACCCTGACACCCATCACCACAGCCATGTGTCCCCCTGTCCCCAGGTCGCTGTGACCCCATTGCCCGCCTTCCCTACCACCACCGAGGAGGACGATGGCGCCGATGCTGAGCTGGACACTCAGGCTATGGTGCGGGCCCAGAACCAGAAGAAGAAGAAATCTGGAGGATTCCAGTCCATGGGTGAGTGAGAGGCAGGGGACAACTGTCCCTGGGACAGGGACTGTCCCCTCCTGCCCATACCCCCTCTCTTGTCCTTGTTCCCCTAGGCCTCAGCTACCCTGTCTTCAAGGGCATCATGAAGAAGGGCTACAAGGTGCCCACGCCCATCCAGAGGAAGGTGAGCACGGGTAGCAGTGTGTCCCTGCCCCAGGGGGTGGCAGTGGGACAGTGGTGGTGACAGTGATAGTTGTGTCCCACAGACCATCCCTGCCATCCTGCGTGGCCGGGATGTGGTGGCGATGGCACGGACGGGCAGTGGGAAGACAGCCTGTTTCCTCATCCCCATGTTCGAGCGGCTGAAGGCGCCCAGCCAGGCTGGGGCACGTGCCCTCATCCTCTCGCCCACCCGAGAGCTGGCCCTGCAGACCCTCAAGTTCACCAAGGAGGTACAGGGGACCTGGGGGCGAGGGGGAACAACAGGGGCAATGGGGTTGGTTTTACATCCCACCAATATGTTTCTTGCTCACCCTGCAGCTGGGCAAGTTCACTGGCTTGAAGACAGCCCTGATCCTGGGAGGAGACAAGTAAGCTGTCCCCATGTCCCCTCCAATCCCTGCTTCCTGAGCCTCCCCAAAACCTGGTGAGGGGCTGAGCTGCCTGGTGCCACTCCAGTTTCTCCCCTCTTTCACAGGATGGAGGACCAGTTTGCTGCCCTGCATGAGAACCCCGACATGTGAGTGGGGGGGCAGGGAGGGGACCCAGTGGGGCAATGGCCACCAGCTATCCAGAGACATCACTGGTGTCTAGAGCCAGTGTGCCTGATGGGCATTCCTGGTGTTCCCTTGGAGCAGCTTCCTGTGGGACAACAGGGTCTCTATTTTGTTGTCTTTGGGTTGGATTTAGGACCTGCTCCCATGATGGTGTGGGGACACTGTCTACCGCTTGGCCTGGTCCTGTCACTACCTCTGTCCCCACAGAATCATAGCCACCCCTGGGCGCCTGGTGCACGTGGCAGTGGAGATGAAGCTGAAGCTGCACACCGTGGAGTACGTGGTGTTCGACGAGGCTGACAGGTCAGTGGGGCACAGAGGTGTCCCCAGGGCTGGCAGCATCCCTACGTTGGGAAGAGGCCCAGGGAGTGGTAGGGAGGGACCTGCCATGTCCCGTGTCCCCTCCCCTGCAGGCTCTTTGAGATGGGCTTTGCTGAGCAGCTCCAGGAGATCATCGCCCGGCTCCCAGACTGCCACCAGACCGTGCTGTTCTCGGCCACGCTGCCCAAGCTGCTCGTCGAGTTTGCCCGAGCTGGTGAGGAGCTGGGAGCAGGCGGCACTGGGGACAGGGACACGGCACAGTCCCACAGCCAGGCTGAGCCCAGCACTGGGAAAACCAAGCTGGATTAATGCTGGGCCGAGCGGGTGTCTCCAGCAGCACCCCGTGTGTGACCCGTGTCCTGTGTGTCACCACAGGCCTCACTGAGCCGATGCTGATCCGCCTGGATGTGGAGTCCAAGCTGAGTGAGCAGCTCAAGGTGAGATGGGCTGGGGGAGTTCGAGACAGGCTTTGTGTCCCCTACCCCTGCGAGCCATCGAGGAGGGGACGAGGGTGGCAGTGGTGGCACAGGGCTGAGCGCTGCCCTCGTGCTGCAGCTGGTGTTCTTCCACGTGCGTGGGGATGACAAACCGGCCGTGCTGCTGCACCTACTCCGCAGCGTGGTGAAGCCCCAGGACCAGACAGTCATCTTCGTGGCCACAAAGCACCACACAGAATATCTGAGGGAGGTAAGTGGCATTTGGGGGTGCCCATGTGAGGTCTGCAGCTGTGGCAGGTCCCTTCTGGAATCTCCCTCTGTTTCACTGGGTTGAAGGAGAAATCCCAGAATGTGTGGTCATAGAGGTGCTGGATCCATTCACCCCTCAGAGAGAGGAGGGAGCGCAGTGGGATTTGGAGGTCCAGGTGGCCATTCTGGAGTCTCTGGCCCTGAATCTGCTGGGGGCACATCCATCCAATCTTTCTTCTCCCATTCCCAGCTGCTGACAGCGCAGGGCATCCGCTGCACCCACATCTACAGCTCTCTGGACCAGACCGCTCGCAAGATCAACATTGCCAAGTTCTCCCAGGGCAAGTGCCCAGTGCTGCTGGTCACCGACGTGGCCGCCCGGGGGCTGGACATCCCTATGCTGGACAATGTCATCAACTTCAGCTTCCCTGCCAAGGGCAAGCTGTTCCTGCATCGTGTCGGTGGGTGCCAGTGCCCTCACTGTGCTGTGATATTGAGGGACAGACTGGGGACAAAGCAGTGTCAGTGTCCCTGATGTCCCAGCTGGACTGTGAGGGCTCTTGGGGGCAGGACTGGTGCTTTTCCTGTACGGCTTCCCCTTGCCCCTTCCTCAGCCACCACAGCCCCTTGCCAGCCATGCCCCCATGGTAAATGTCACTTGTAGACTGCCAGGGACACCAGGAAGTCCCTTGCCTAGGTAGTGCCAGGCTGGGCTGGCTGAGTGTGGTTTCCCATTCTCCTCTTGCCCTTGCCAGGGCGTGTGGCCCGAGCTGGCCGGAGTGGCACAGCCTACTCACTGGTGGCTCCTGATGAGATGCCCTACGTGTTCGACCTCCACCTCTTCCTGGGGCGCCCGCTCGTCCTTGCTGGAGCCCAGGAGATGCCTGCTGGTAAGTGGCTGTGTGGCCACTGAGGTGTTATCCTTGACCAGTGCTGGAGTTTGTTGTCTTGTAGTGAGCCCTCACACAGAGGGGTGATGGGGAGAATGGGGTTTTGGGGTCCGTGGATACAGCCTGCATGTGCTGACTGAGCAGGGCCAAGTTCCCTGGAGCTGTCAGCTCTGCTCACATAAATCCAGGGTGGGTGCTGAGCAGGTGACATGGTGTCCCCTGGGCTGTAGATGCTGGCGGGGTCCTGGGCCGTGTCCCCCAGAGCCTGGTGGATGATGAGGAATGCCTGCTGCTCACGGACCACGAGGGCTCTCTGGAGCTGCGCAGCCTCCGCCGAGTCGCAGACAACGCCCACAAGCAGTACCTGCGCTCCCGGCCCGGCCCCTCGCCAGAGTCCATCAAGAGGGCCAAGGACCTGGATGTGTCCCAGCTGGGCATGCACCCCCTCTTCAGTGAGTGCTGAGGGGATCTTGAGGGAGGGGACCCTGTTGCCCTCCCCAGGAAACTGATCTGTGCCCCTCTCCCTGCCTGCCTTCCCCAGGAGCTCGCTTTGAAGACAGCGAGCTGGAGAGGCTGAAGTTGGTGGATAGCATTAAAACCTACAAGTCCAAGGCAGTGAGTTGAGATGGGATGAGATGGGACGGGAGGGGAGGGGATGCTCATGTGGCTCACTGAGAATTGTGCTCCTGCCCTGGGGACAGACCATCTTTGAGATCAATGCCACATCCCGGACACTGGCCAGCACCGTGATGCGATCGAAGCGGCGCCACGACCGTGCACTGATCGAGAAGTTCCAGCGTGGGCAGCAGGAGAAGCAGGCAGCAGCACTTAAAGGGCAGGGGCTGTGCCCGCCTGCTCCTGAGCCCCAGGATGGGGAAGGAGAGCAGGAAGACCTCCAGGTAATGCAGTCATGGATGCAGGAACTGCTGCAGAGCAGCCTTGGCCCAGTGCTGGCAGCACCAGGCCCCAGATTGTGCTGGGCCTTGGGAGCTAGTGCAGAGACTTGCAGGGATGTTGGGGGGATGTGGCTCCTGAACCTCTCTACTGTCCCTATCCAGGAGGTGTTCTCCAATGTGGGGTCCCAGAAGCGAAAACGGGGCCAAGGAGGACAAAGTGGTCCCAGGAAAAAGCCACAGCAGCCGGCACAGCAGGACGAGGACTTCTACATCCCATACCGGCCCAAGGACTTTGAGAGTGAGCGGGGGTAAGTCTGCTTACCTGCTGCTGTCCCATCCCAGCTGTGTGGGGGCTGCTCTAATCACTCCCTTAACAGGCTGAGCGTGGGCGGCGAGGGCAGTGCCTTTGAGCAGCAGGCAGCCGGAGCTGTGCTGGATCTCATGGGGGACGAGAACCACAACCTCAACAAGAGCAAGCAGCTGCTTAAGTGGTGAGTGGGGTTTGCCTGTTGGCAGGAGGGAGAATCAGGGCTGGGGGTAGCACTGCTCGGTCCCACCACCCTTCTGTCTCTCGCAGGGACCGCAAGAAGAAGCGGTTTGTGGGGCAGACAGGCCAGGAGGACAAGAAGAAGGTGCGGACGGAGAGCGGGCGCTACATCAGCAGCTCCTACAAGAACAACCTGTATCCTGCCATGGGCACTGCTGCCTGCCTGAGCTGGGCGTTGTGGGAGCAGGGCTGGACCCACGTGCCAGGGCAGCAGCCAGGGGAGGGAGCGCAGTCAGACAACCACAGCACAGGATCAAGTGAGGAGTCACCACGTGTTCCCTTAACCCTCCCGTCCCAGCTATGAGAAGTGGAAGCAGAAGTACAAGGTTGACGAGCGGGATGAGGATGAGGAAAGGCCGCGCAGCAGGGAGCAGTTCAGAGGGAAGCACAGGCGTGGGCACGGTAAGTGCCTGCATAGTGAGCCCTGCATTGCTCCCTTCAGTCTGGCTCTGTCCCTGCCCTGAGCACAGCCGTGTCCCCTGCAGGGCCCACGCAGCCCCCGGCGCAAGGCAGGGTGCGCTCGGAGCTGAAGAACAAGCAGCAGATCCTGAAGCAGCGCAAGAAGGCGGCCAAGCAGCGCTTCCTGCAGAGCGGGGGCCTGAAACGCCTCAAGGCCCGGAACCGGCAGCGGGTGCAGGAGCTGCGGCAGATGGCCTTTGGGCGCCGGGCAGGCACTGCCAAGAAGGGCAAGCTGAGGAAGAGGATGTAGGGCACGTGTCCCACGCCTGGGCTGGGGAAAGGGACAGTAAATGTTGGCTGGTTTTGTATCCCAGCTCCTGTCTGCACCTGGAGTAATTCTTTCCCTAGAGACACAAGAACAAACAGGTGCTGTGGCTGCATAGCTGGATGTATTTTGATGTGAAACACCTTCAGAGATGCTTGGAGCAGCTCCCTCCCCCTGCCCAGGGTGCTTTGTGCAGGAGGGAACCTGGGAAGTGCCCTGGCGGTGCCTGGGTGTGGTGCCACTCCAGTGTGCCTGTGCCACTGCCCTGCGTGTCGTCTCTTGACATGGGGTTTCCAGACTTGCTGGGAATTACCTCCATCCCCAGGGGTCCTGTGGCTCCATGCTGGATCTGGCAGCCTCTCCCCAGCCCCAGGAGCAGCTGGTGTTCCCAGGGGCTATTCCTGGCCCTGAAATAGCCTGGCACTCCTGTGGTTCTGTGGGTGTCTGCCCCTGGCACAGATTTCAGCCAGGGCTTGCATGCAGAGCAGCACCTGTGGAGATGGGAGCCTGATGCCACAGCCATCCAGGGATGTAAATGTCCTTGTGTGTCCCCAGCCCCACTGCCCCAGGGAGAGGGTTGTGCTGACCACGTCCAGTTGGGCCTTTGTGTCCTCCTGGGCTCTGTCCGTGGGGATCCTGAGCTGTGCAGTGGTTTGCTGGAAGAGGTTCAGCACAGCCAGCTTGATCTGCCCCAGGAGCAGGGTCCTCTGGATGGCTGTGCTCTGGATGTGGGTCCAGCGGGACTCCTGGGGGACAGAGTGAGCCCCTGGCCCCCGCCCTGTGTCTTTCTGTGCCCCCAGGCTGGGGGGACCCAGGAGTGTACTGGTTGCATATCCTCCCCAGGCAGAGCGGCTGCCTTTTTGGGCATGTGGATTTCCTCAGCCCAGAGGGTGCAGCCCAACTTGGCACCTCCAGCACACTGGAGGCGTGCAGCACAGCTGGGGTCTGCACTACTGTCCCTCTCCCGGGGGTCCTTGGGCACCCCATATCCCCCTTACCCACTGCAGCACATCTTGGCCAGCAGCCTCCAGACGCGTGTGGAGCCGAGCCAGCTCGTCCCTGGTGCCCAGGAGCTGGGAGTTGCTCTCCTGACGGTACTGCTCGAGCTGTGCCCTGCCCTGGGCCAGCAGCTCCTGCCCGGCTTCTGCCTCCCGTGCCAGGGCTGCCCGCACCCCCGCCAGCACCGTGAAATGTTCCAGCATGGCCCACACGTCCTGGAACTGGGCAAGGAGAGGCGGCTGAGGGCTGGAGGGACGGCCGCTCCAAGTGCTTGGGGACACCGCAGGTTGGCACCGCAGGACCTCACGCTTACCTGCCCCATCCTGGCCAGCACGTCCCGCAGGTAGTCCCCGAAGGGTCGGAGGCTCCGCAGGCGCCGGGCCAGGCGCTCCCTGCGCCGCAGCAGCTGCTCCAGCTCCCGCTGCAGCCGGGCGGCCCCAGCCCGCTCCGCCGCCCGCTGCTCGTCCGCCCGGCGCAGCGCCCGCTCCCGCCTGGCCACCACCACCTGCGCCGCGGGCACGGTCAGCGGCCACCAGCCCCCGGCCACCACCCCCGGCCAGCCCGGCCCCCGGCCGGCACCTTGAGGAAGGACTCTGATCTGAGCACGGCCTCGCGGTGCTGCTCTCGTCTCCGGGCCAGCTGCTGCCGGCGCTGCGCCAGCCGCTGCATCCGCTGCTGAAACTCCTGTGGGATTGCACGGTCTCGAGAGCATCGGCGCACGCTTGTGCAGCCGAGGGTGCCGGCCCTTGGATAGCTGGGGACGCGCTGCCAGCCGCCGTGTCCCCATGGCACACCTGGGGCCGCCCTCACCTGCCGCCGGCTCTGCAGCTCCCGCTCCACCTCCGCCACCTCCCGCCTCTTCAGCAGCACACGAGTGGATGATGGCAGGAGCGTGGCGGGGTCCCGGGGCCTGCCACGGACTGCGTGCAGCTCGGCTGGGCTGCGGAGGGACAGCCTGGGCAGGGCTCCCTCGGGCCACCGCTGCCCCGGGGCTCAGCGCAGGGAGCCCGGCCCGCTCGCCCGGGTGTGCAGGGATCGTCAGGAGCCACTCTAGGTTAGCCCTGTGTTAGCTCACCCCTCCCACTTCAGACCCCCCCATTGGAGACCCCCAGCACCAGTGCTGTTCCCAGGGATGGACGAGTCACACCACAACCTCAGCTTTCTTGTTAGCACCCGGGGAACCCCCCTGCCTCCCCCCAGCCCATGGCTGCAGTGTCCTCTCCCCGCTGGGAGCCTCAGCTGGGGACACCGTGCCCACACAGTGAGCCCCATCCTGGCAGTGGCACCCGGGGTTGGGAACACAAACCGAGATCATGGGGCACACAGGACCTGCTGGGCTGGCTGCCAGCTCTTTGGTCACTTGCCAGGGGTAGGACAGAGGGGTGTCACTCACAGCAGCCGCAGCTTGTCCCGGAAAGCTGCTCTCAACCGCTTCTCCAGCTCCGAGTCCATCTCGGCCGGTGCCTCCTCCTTGCCCAGGGGCCTGCGGAGGAGCTGGACCGTGATAGCCGAGGTGGTGGCAGCACAACAGAGTTGCCAGGGGCAGCCAGAGGCTCCCGCAGCTCCCTGGGATTTTCCTGGCTCGGCTCCGGGCACCGCTGCGAAGGCGCAAGTGCTGGGCACAGGGAATGCACCAGGGCTGCTTGCAGGGAGGCTCCTGCCCTCGTCCCTCCAACCATCCCACCCTTTCACCCACACTCCGTTCCCTCCACCCCCTCAGAACCTCCCGTTCAGGCTCCATGGCCCTTCAGAGATCTCCATCCCCACCCCTCCCTGTCCCCCTCAGCCTGCTCCAGCTCACACTGTTCTGACACCACAGGGATGGCGCAGACCCCCTGACTTCATCCACAGTGCAGATCCTGCCTCCCTCTGGGTGTCCCAGGAGTGCTTTTCTTCCACTGCACAGGCCATCAGATCCCCTGCTATCCCCTGTGTGCTGTCATGTCCCCTCTGTCCCCCCATATGCGTGCTCGTGTCCCCATTACCCTACACCCACACTTGACAAGGAACACATGAAGGCCTGACTTGGACACAGAGCAACACTGCAAAAGGAATAGGGGAAAAATATTTATAATACAAACAATTTAGCCTCCCCAGAATCAGCATCACCCATGTCCTGCCCACACACCCCTTGTTTCTTCCCTTGGCCCAGGACCACTGTGGCCCCCTGGTGACTTTCTCCACTCCAGGGCTGCTCAGGGGACTGAGCCAGAATCCCACGTGGGAATTCGAGTCCGTCACAGGCATCTAAATGAGGGAGCATTCCCAAATTCTGCCTGTGCTGCATGTCAACCTTGTTTTAGGGACACCCAAGACAAGGAGGAAAATGGAAGAGAAGAAATGGAGAAACATGGCTGGGGAAGGATGTGGTGAAATTGTGGAAGGGACAGGTTGAGAGAGAGGTGGGAAAGCCCTTCCTGAAGTGTCCTGGGACAGGACACTGACAGCCTGTGCTCAGCCACACACAGTGAGGGCCTGCTTGATGCTGGATTCCAGCTGGAGCTCTGTGTGCTTCCTCGAGGGACAGAAGCTACGAGCCTCGTGTCTCTTCTCTCCCTTCACATGGAGACACCCTGGCATGGAGCTCACCATCGTCACCTACACAGGGCACAGAGCAGCATCTCAGCTACAACAGCCATCAAGAATTCCTCCCTCGCTGGTAGCTGCTCTGGGAAGAGCCACAGCTCAGCAGGGGGCAGGTGGGCCCTCACCTTCTGTGAAGTGGTTCAGGTGAGCAGCCTGGGCCCTGCTCCCTCCAACCAGCGCCATGGCCTCGTGCTCCGTGCAGCTGCTCAGGGCCTCCTCGGACCCCTTCCCCTCCTCATCATCTTCAGAGTCCACCAGCACTAAGACATCCCCCGAGTCTGCATTCCTGGGAACAGCAGAGCAGGCTGGATGAAAGGCTGAGGACAGCCTTTTCCCTATCCTACAGGAAGGCTGAGTAGTGATGCCATGAGGGACTGGGCTGAAGAATGTCAACTCACCTGAATGCAGCACCTGAATGGGAGAGAAAAGAGAGACAGCGTTAGAAACTGCTCCTCTGGGAGATCCACTGATTTTGCTGGACTGGACAACCCCTGCCAATTCTGCCTCCATGTCTGTGCCTCCCCCAGATGGTCACTGGCAGTCCCATGCAGAGGCACAGATGTGGAGGTGACCTGCCCAGACACAGCACAGGCAATCCTGACTGACTCCAGCACCCGGGGAGGCTCAAGCAGGTTAGGGATAAAGCCCCAGGAAGGAGGAACCAATTCCTACCTCTGAGGCACAAGAGAGGATTGTAGTACAACACAACCGCAGTGACAGTGAGGACAGTCAGGAGGGACAAGACCACCACAGCTCCCACAACCCCTACGATGTTCGCTGGCTCTGCGGAGAGGGGACAAGATGGGTGAGGAATTCTCAGTGCAAGCCGAAAGAGCAGGTGTGCTGTGTCCCCAGGCCCTCCTGCCACAGCCCCACTCACCTTTCACCGTGAGGCACACAAAGAGCTCCTTGAGCCCCACGGGGTTCTGGGCCTTGCACACATAGCAGCCGCCGTCAGTGCCCTGGGAGCAGTTCTGGATGGTGAGCCGGGACACGTTTCCCTCCTGGGCGATGAGGAACCTCCCCCCAGGCTGGATCTCCACCTCGGGCTGGGTGATGTCCCGGAGCCAGCTGAGCCGAGCTGCCGGCGTGCTCTCTGTCACCCGGCAGGTCAGGGTCACGTTGTCACCCACAAAGCAGGTCTGCGGGGGATCAGATTCCAGGGAAGGAAGCTCTGAACAGCCCCGGGGGAAAAGAAAACGAAAACAAGCTTCGAGGAAGGAATGGAGGCAATTAACATAACGAGCAATCAAGCTTCTGGCTGATTAATAATCATTAACAGAAGGGAGGCAGGCAGGAGTCTGGGAGTTGAGGGTTATGGGTTTGGCATCTGGCTCACTCAGGAGCCTCCCAAGGAGTGACCTGAGCAGCTACCATGGTGCTCAGTCCCTTCTGACACCTGTCTGCACATCCCCAGGGAAAAATGGTCTGAGGGTAGCCAGCGGGTAGATGGCAGAGAGAAGAGCAGCCCAGGCATTATTCTGCTTGGGATCAGCAGAGCTCTTCTGAAGCCCTGGCAACCCTTGGAGGATAAATATAGCCTAGATTTTCATCAGCCACTCAGATCCCCGAGATGCCTGAGGGGCACACACAACTCTACCAAACCTCATCTCAGGCTGCCCACAGCCCCTAAACCACCTCTCACTTTCACACAGGTGTGTGAAGCTTTCCACAGGTGGGAAACACTGCTGGGGTGAAATTTGTTGGCCCCTGAAGATGGGCCCAAAACAGAGCTCACCTCCAACTCTGCCATGATGATCTCAGCTGCGGGACATCTTGTGCCTTGTGCTGCACATGTGCCCTGCCATGCTACCTCCTGGCTTCCCTGCCCTCCTCAGTGCTCTGGAGAGCAGGGAGTGACCAGGGTACCCACCTGCCTGCTGTTCACAGCTTCATTAACAGCTATTGAGGCAGCAAATCCACTCACTTATCTCCACAGTGCAGGCAGGCTGCTCCTGCTTCACCACATGGCTGCCCACACACTTGAAGACTTTTCGGTGGGAGAGGTGGGAGCTGTTCAGTATCTCCACGTGGGTGTCTGAGGAGCTGGTGGAGCTGATGACCCAGCTGGAGTTCTCCAAATCCTGTCCCTCCTCTCTCCAGTGCAGGGTGGGGTGGGGGTACCCCCCGGGCCAGCTGCAGAACAGCTGCAGCATTTGCCCTGTCGTGGTCTCAGCCCAGCACTTTGGGGTTGCCTGTGGTGGATCTATTAGCAAGGACAGTACACGGTCAGAAACACTTGCATGGCTGGAATTCATTTGTCATCATTCTCCTTGAAAAAATCTTTCCTGTTTCCCTGCAAGTCTTGCTCCCTGACTTGCATCCCACAGCCCCAGGCATGCACAGCTGTGACAGCCAGCAGGGACCAAGAGGGGCTGTCAGAGTCCCCACAGCCAAGCCTCGAGGGAAGGAAAAAATTATTGCCACAGCTTTATCCAATGGAAATGAGATAAACACAGGGGGAGAATGAGATCCCACTGCCCTGGTTCTCATGGCACAGCTAGGAGGGAGGAACACTGAGTCATCACTTGAGAAAAAGGCACAGTTCTGGCTCTCTCCCAGTTGCTCCTGCCACACACAGATCCACACACGTGCCGATTTAACAGCCAGAGGGATTCTGGACTCTGATCCAGGCACAATTAACAGGCCATGCCCCAGTATGTGCCTAATGCAGTGTTGAACAAGACCCAAACCAAAGCAAGCCACACACCAGAGGTGTCAGAGGGATGTCTGAGGCTTATTTTGGGGAACATTTATTAGGGGACTCTGAAATTGCTTGAATTAATAAAAAAATCATCATGGCAAACCCTCATGGCAGTTGCAAGGACATCTTCTTGGAGCTTGGCTCTCCATGAACTGTACACACACTTCAGGTGATCTTTGAAACCACCCAGCTCTGGCAAGAAAGTTCTCTGCAACAAGCCCTGTGTCCCACCTCTGGGGAGGATCAAACTGCTCCCAAACCCCGGCTGTGGCTAATAGGGCATTCTGTCAGCCTGAGCCAGCAAAAACTGCCCCCATCAATGGGGCACAGCCCTTCCAGGATGGCCAGGTGGACACAGCCCCTCCAGGATGGCCAGGTGGAGCTGTGCTTTCTGCACTGACCTCAGGAGCAGTTTCCTGAAGCGATCAGCTTTACATTCTGAACTCCCAGGCTCTCCCAGCACAACTCTGTCTAAAGAAATCTGCCACAAAGTTAACAAACCAAAAGCCTAAAAATCTCCACCCTCCCAAACTCACAAAACACCAAGAAAAAAGGACCTGTTGTGGTTTGAGCCACAGAAATGCTTGCATCAACCCACACACAGATGTGCCAAGGAATCCCTGGAGGTGTGGAACTGCACGTCTCCTTCAGAGGTGCTTCCCATCCAAAACAAACACAGAATCACAGCCCAGGGCAGGGCAGCACCTTTGTCCTGTCACTAGAATGTTTACTATACTGCTTGTGGGGTTTTCAAAGTGCAGTTTTAAACAGAAAGAGAACTTTTTGGTACCACCCTTGGGACAGGTTGAAGACTGTCAGCTGGTTATTCCCACGTAAAACTTCTACATATCCTGGGAGGCTCTTCCACAGCAGTGCCAAGTCTGTGTCCAAAATTTGCTCCAGCCCAGGATAAGATGTTCCACCAACAGGGATTGTGAAAGCACAGGGGCCTGCTACAGGTCAGAGGTTAAACTTCTAACTTTTGCTGATGCTCCTCCTGCTGACCTGGAGCACCTCCAGAACTCTCCTTCTCACCTATCAAAGGGTATGCCCACATCACCTTTGTTGTACTTGGAAATTAGTTGATACAATTAATTCCAGACTAATTAATGAAGTTCAGAGTGCAGCACCAACACTTAGCACCCTGTAAATATGTTTTGCTCCCGAGTGTTCTGCCCCAGTGCTCCAGATTTGGGGCTCCCCACTCCTAAGACCAGTGCCTACATATATCTATTCCCTGAAGCAGCCTGGGGTTCAATCCTTCCACACCCCATCTGCATGTTTCTTGCTGCAGGAAGAGAATTTTTATTCCTGTAAGCTTTCAAGAGGTTAATCTGTACAAAACAGGCGCAGTGTTTACGCACAGGTAGAATGAAGGAACACCCTGAAGGCAAACAGGTCTCATACATGGGAAGAGCAGCAAGAAAGGAAGATGCCAAGGGACTAGAGAGGGTCAAAATTGGAAAAACAGCAGATTTTCCCTCTTCTCAATCCTGAAGGGATCAAGAGTGGCAACAGGCACAGGACCTGTGCTCCCTGCTCATCTGGAGGGGGTTGTTCCCATGGAATACATGAGGCATCAGGTCAAAAGAATGGTTCCCTGGCAGAAGCAGGAAGGATTAACTGGCTTGAGCACTTTCCAGCCTGAACTTCCACCCATGCTCAGAACATTTCTAAGGGAATGAATGGATGAAAGAGAGATGGAAAACAGAGAGAGCACCAGAAGACACAGAAAGGCTGAAAGAACTGGCCTGTGCTGATAACAGGTATGCTCTTGGGACACTTCTCCAACATAAACCTGAGGAATTTTGTGCTTCCATCAATTTAAGACTCCTCAGCCAGGAAGAGTTCTCCCACTAAAAGGATGGCACTGAGGAATGGCACAACACATCTATCCCAAACAAGGGAAACCAGACAGCCAGCAGCGGCCCCTACCCCAAGGTTTGTGGAGACTCAAGTCAGCCAGACTCTGAGGCAGAGGGTTCCCCTGGAATAGCTACAGGGAATGGAAGATGTGCCCAAAATCTCGTTTATCACCAGCAATGAAGAAGAGACACAGCGAGGACTTGAGAGGTGGCATTTCCTCTGCATATGCTAGATCTGCGACACACATTTTGGTGCTTATGAGTGGATGTGAGAGAGATTCTGCACGATAAAGCCGTTTACACTTTCTAATTATTATTTTTCCACCAGCGCCAGAGGAATTTGGGGATGTGGAAGGCGGAGGGGAAGGAGCTCAGCTGTGGGGATGACTTACTGGCCACTAGGAGCTGCACCCTGTGCTCATGGTCCGTCTTGTTCAGCACTTCCCTGCAGGTGTAGTTGCCCTCGTCCTGCACACGCAGCTCCGTGATGCTCAGGGAGCTGTTGTCCACCAGGGAAAAGCGAATGTCCGGGGGGAAGGAGACCCTCGAGGAGAAGAGAGGTGGGAAGGCGCGCGGGTCCCCTTGAAACCAGACCACCTCGGTGGCTTCCTTGGACACGTTGCGGCATAAAAGGAGGATGCTTCCTCCCACCTGCCCAAAGACCACTTCATCTGTTCCTGCAAGAGAGAAGGGACGAAGTTAGGGATGGAGGGAACGGGCAAAGCCGCCTCCGCCAGCTGGAAAACAGATCTACGTCAGCCCTCTGAGGTGCTTGTTAGGGGACAGCTGAGGGACCTCTGAGGTGACTACACACACCCAGCGCGGACCAGGGTCAGGAAAAGGGACACAGCTCCCTGCTCCCCGCCTCAGCCCGCGCTACCTGCGGCCTCCCGGCGCGGCACCAGCCTCCAGACGCAAATGGCGAGCAGGAGCCGCGCGGGCGGCACCGCGCCGAGCAGCTCCATGGCCGAGCGCCGCCGCCACAGCCCCGCGGAGGCGGTGCCGCCCGGCCGCCGCCCCGCTGAGAGGCCTGGGGAGGGCGGGCGTGCCCGGCCGGCGGGACCCGCCCGTGAGGGGCCCGAGGTGGGGTCGTCCATCGGGTCCCGCCGCCTCAGAGTCCGCGGGTTTGGGCGGCCGCCATCTTGGGAGCCCCCCCCCCACCCCGCCCGCCATGTTGGGGTCACCTCCGTCCCCCCTCGGCCACTGGGGCGGCCCCAGCAGAGCGGGGCGGTGCCGCCCGTGGGTCGGGAGTGTTTGAACCGCGGGGCGGTGTTCAGAGAGCTGCTCTAATCCACCCACTTAGGGACATCTCACAAACAGCGGAGAGATAAACGGTTATTCTGCTGTGTAACCCCGCAGCAAGGCCCGCAACCACGCAACTATCTTCGGGTTTGTCCAGGACACCTTCAACGTGGCACCTTGGAAGTACCAAGGCGTGAAGCAGAGCGCTGAGACCCACAGGGCTGCCCCACTGGGCCCTGGCACATTAATTATTAATTAATCTAATTAGCGGTAGGGTTAACAAAGCTGGCCCAGGTAACCCGAGCTCGGCCGGCCCCCCTCGGCTCCGCCTGGGGGCGCCATAGAGCTGGCGCAGGTGCGTCTCCACCAATAGGAGGCGAGCATAACGGCGTCTCCACCAATGGGAGAGGAGCATAGCGGCGTCTCCACCAATGGGAACGGAGCGGGGCGGTTCCTCCGCCAAGAGGCACGGGGTTCGGGTAGCCCCGAGCTGCCGCCGTCACAAACGTCGCCATGCCGGTGGATCTGGCGAAGTGGGACGGGCCGCTGAGCCTCGCTGAGGTGGAGCAGAAGCCGGCGCACCCTCTGAGAGTCAAGTATGGCTCCGTGGAGATCGACGAGCTGGGCAAGGTGCTCACGCCCACTCAGGTGAGCAGCGCCCGGCCCTGCGCGCGGGGGTTGGCGCGGCAAAATGGCGGGATGCGGTCGGGCCTCTGGTGCTGTCGCTCCGGCGGCTGCTTCACCGGGTGCAGGGGCAGGGAGAGGGGCTGAGCTCTGGGGGAGGCCTCGCTACGGGGACGGCCGTGTCTCAGAAGAGAAGGCCCAGGGCGAGTTGGCACGAATGGCCTTGAACTCCTCGGGTGTCGCTGCCAGCGCGGGTCATGCTGGCCCTGTGTGCCGGGCAGGCGGCTGGCGCTGACAGCGGGGATGGTGCTAACGCTGCTGGGCATCCCTGCAGGTCCAGCATCGCCCCACCAGCATCGAGTGGGACGGCTGCGATCCCCAGAAGCTTTACACCCTGGTTCTCACAGACCCCGATGCACCCAGTCGGAAGGACCCAAAGTTCAGGTAATGGGGATTGGACAGCTCCGTGTCCTGCGTGGGGAAAAAGGAACATCTCGCTTGGGCTGAGCGGAGGTTTAAGGAGAAGGTGGGACTGTGCTCTGCCTAAGATGCAGCTGTGGTGCTGTGTCTTGACATAGAAACCGTGTCCTTGCATCTCTCCTGTAGCCAGGGACAGCATGATAAGAGCATGGTAGCCAGGTAAGCAGCTGCTCTTATCAGGGATATTCAAAGGTCTGTTATAGCTGGAGCAGCACGGTATTTATTGCTTGCTCTAATTTTGCACATATGCGAGTTGGAATTAGGTCTTTGCTGGTGGCAGAATCTTAAATCTGGGACCAGCTCACCTTCCTCAAGTCAGCCTCAGCAGTGTGTGGAATACCCACTCTCAGAGGTCAGGCTGTGGGTTTCCTGCAGCCATGTGGAGCTGGCTTTGGCAGGCTGTGCATCCCAACGAAGCAGTGCCTGCTCTGGGACTGCTGTTCTTTGGGTTTGGCAAACCAGGAGTGGCAGCTGTTTGTTTACCCCCGACAGCCTGTTTACCCCTGTGCTGACAGCCTCGTGGAGAACCAGCAGCTTGGAGTGACAAAGGGTCTTCTTATCTGCGGCTCTGCCAGTTTGATTGCTCTTTGCCTTCTCCTTTCAGGGAGTGGCATCACTTCCTGGTGACCAACATGAAAGGCAACAATGTGGGCAGCGGGACCGTGATGTCGGATTACGTTGGCTCCGGGCCTCCCAAGGGAACAGGTCGGTACCTGGAGCAGTTCCCACACGGTGCTGCACGGATCCCACCCAGTGCAGAAGGGTGGGGGTAAAGCCCGCAGGGAGCTGCCTGTGGAAAGGATCCTTGCAGGATCGCCGTGGGCTGCACGTAGCCACAGCCAGCACCAGCAGGGATCAAGCCTGTGTAGTGCATCTTCCCTAAGCTCCATCCCCCTCAGCCAGCTGCGGGGCTCACCCGGCAGCGCGGGTGGTGACGCCGTCCCTTCCCGCAGGGCTGCACCGCTACGTGTGGTTGGTGTACGAGCAGCCCCAGCAGCTGGCCTGCAGCGAGCCCGTCCTGTCCAACCGCTCCGGGGACAAGCGTGGCAAGTTCAAGGTGGCCGCCTTCCGCAGCAAGTACGGGCTGGGGGCGCCGGTGGCGGGCACCTGCTACCAGGCCGAGTGGGATGACTACGTGCCCAAGCTCTACGAGCAGCTCTCGGGGAAGTAGGGCCAGGGCCCGCGGGGCCCCGTGGGTGGGGCCGGGCACAGGGCTGTAGTTCTGTTTTGTTAATGAGCTGAACCCATCGCTGTCGCTGTCCCTGTCCCTGTCCCTGCTCCGTGTCCCTGTGTCCAGGCCTGTGCTGATGCTTGTGGTATCCGAACTAGAGAGCTGCTGATGGGTGTCTCTGGAAGGGCCACTTGCTCCAAACTGACCTGCGTAAGGGAATCAAAAGCCTTTGTGAATTAGTGTCAATTCAGGGGGTCTCTGCTGTCTTGGGGTGGTGGCAGGGGCGTGGGTACACAACCACTTTGGAGTGGATGCTGGCTGTGGAGAAGACTTTTCCAAGAGAGAGGGCAGGTGAAGGGAAACTTCCTCCCCTTTTTTCTTTCTTTCCCCCTCCTACACTGAGCCACTGCCTCCACATCACCACTACAGTAGTGAAGGTTCACTCGAGGGGGAGGCAGGAGCTGGCCTAGAGCACTTCTTTCTGTTCTCTGCTGCCATTCAAAGCTGAGACCACTTTGTTTTGTTCAGTCCTGTGGTGACCCACCCCGTGCATACAGTGCAATTAAAAACTTCCCAAGGTACTTGGTGTGCTTGGTTCTCTTCTTGGGGGACAAGGGCAGTGCTCGGGGAGCAGTGGGTTGGTGCTGTGTTCCTGGGATGAAGTTGGACCCTGTGCCCAGGGCTCCCCATTCCTGGGACTCACTGATGCTGGAGGGACACGACTCAAAGCCATCATGTCTTTCTATCTTAAAAACATTCCCAGCCTTCACTTCCTTCCCATGGGATCTCCCCACACTCCCAGATACCCGTGGAGGCTCCTTCCCTCCACAGGAGCCCCCACATCACCACAGCAGATATGACACCCCAACAGTCAGTCTGGGCTTTGACCACAAGCTTTACTGACCTGAAGCCACTTCCCAGCCCAGCTGCAGGTCCAGGTGCTTCCTACTCCTCCAGCAGCTTTGCAGTGAGGCCTGGGGCTGTCTAAGTGCCTGGAGCAGAAATGAAGAGCCTCTGGTAGAGCCTGATGGCTATAAAAAGGTAAAAACAGTGAAGCCAGTGCAATTCAACTTCATGGAGGCAGGAGCCTTCCCCTTTTTTTTCTTCCCAAGCTGCTGTATCCAAGCTCTGCAGTGACA
This sequence comes from Cinclus cinclus, assembly GCF_963662255.1. Taxonomy (NCBI): domain Eukaryota; kingdom Metazoa; phylum Chordata; class Aves; order Passeriformes; family Cinclidae; genus Cinclus; species Cinclus cinclus. The sequence goes on from NC_085062.1 coordinate 10,053,174, forward strand.
TGATCTGACAAACAGGAATTAGCAGCATCCCTGTGAACATTGGGGATTCCAGAACTCAGGTGGCTGGTGCTGCCCCAGAGCGGTTTTATCAGCCCAGCAATGAAAACGTTTCAACAGGATCGATGGTCTTCCAAGAAAACATCCCCAGCTACTCCAGACCAAGGCCCACCAGAGTTAAGGCTGGAGCAGTGCTCACAAGGCTGATCCATCCTGGGACTGCTCAGAGGACATAAAAACAAATTTAAAAACATGACCTAAAAGACTCCACTGTCAGGAAACCAAACCCTGAGGTTCCTGCAGCCCCAGGCTGGGGGACACCTGTGGAATGTGTCCCCTCCCCATCCCCACCTTGCACCTGTGCTGGGCCACGAGCCACCCCTCCCACAATGACACAGCCAGGCATTGTGATGAACACTTTTATTTACAAATATAATTAAAAGCTCTGACAGTTATTCATGCTCTTCCCTGGAACCTGAAAAATGTTTTTGTTGTTTTGTTGGTTTTTTTGTCCTTTTTTTTGTTGTTTTTTTTTTTTAAAGTGCATGCAAAAGAAGTAAAGCCTTTTTTTTTTCTCTTTTTATTATAAGAAAATACACAGTTTGAAAGTGTGAATAATGCAATATTTATGACCAAGATCATGGGGTTGGGGGTGGACTTGGGGGAGGAACAAAAAAACCAAAAAAACCCTGAAAAATCAAATAAAAGAAAAACTGAAAAGGGCTGGGATGATCTAACAGACAGTGTTGAGCTCCAGAACAGAACTGGAGAGTGGGGGGTGGCTGGAGCAGGAAGGGAGGGAGGGAAAGAAGTAAAAAAATTTTTTGATCAGAGAAACAGTTAAAATACAATATGAAAATAAGTAAAAGCTCTCCTTAAATTCCTTCTATACACAAAATACACGATTTGACAAAGCCCAATTTGTGCTACTGGGATCCTGTGGGCTCATTTAAGTGTATTCACATTCTCTGCGACAGCAGAAAATGATTTATGATACAATCAAGAATATGCCCAGGGGCTAGGGCTCATCCCTGCTGCCCCTGGCATGGTTCTCCTAAAAATCACCATGTCGTCACCCACCCCTCCCCACCCCCAAAAAAGTAATAATATGTCACCACTGATATGTACAGCACGATTAAGTTTTTTTCTGTAAAATGTATCAAATTTTTTTTCAATCTTTAATAAAATTTTTTTATTATTTAATTATTCCTGATGAATAAATACCAAAAAAATAAAAATAAAATAAAATTATGCAGCAGCTAGTTAAGGTAAGGCTGCGGATTCAGTCTCTCTCCCCCTGGGATCGTAGATATATTTTAATTATTAATATTTTTTTGCTTGTACTTTTCACTGATTGGTGGTAAAATGAGTGCTCAGAAGCAACATACATCCACTTGGTGGTTTTTTTTTATGTTTTTCTTTTTCTCCATTAAAATTGTCTCCAAAGTTTTCACTGAAACATTTTTAATCATTGCACAGAGACATCAATACTGTGACATACTATGGAAAAGACTGCCAGGAGCTGTCCTGCACCGGGACGTGACGGGGGAAAGGGGCCCCTGATGGATAAGAATATACAGGCACTGGTCCGACACGATGTCAGTAAGAGAGACAGAAAGAGAGAGAGCACGCCCGTCAACATGGGGAATGTTGGGTTTGCAAGTTTCATCCTTACTCCGTTTGCTTTTTGTGGTTTTTGTTGTTTTTTTTTTTTGTTGTTGGTTTTTTGTTTTTTTTTTAATGGCAAAGAAATTTAACCTCATCTATAGTCCTCCTTGGGATATTCTAATGTGACCAAATTCCCAAAGCCCATCCGCAGGCTCTCCATGTCAAACGTCTCGATCTCTCGCTCCTGCCTTTCCAACAGAAACTTGATCCTCTCGCTGCGTTCCTTCTGGAGGGCGGCGAGCTCCTCTTCGATCTGCAAGGAGCACAGTCAGCAGCCCCCAGCACAGCCCCCTGCCCCACGTCCCCAAACCCCCCTGACACCCACCTTCTGCTCCAGGTGTGCCCTGCGCAGCGACACCCGTTGCTCCAGCTTCTGGAGTTCCCTTTCGTGCTGTGCTTCTGTCTGCATCTTAATTTTGCTCTGGTACGCGTTGAGCAGCTCCATCTCCTGCTGGAGTTGCAGTCTCAGGGCTTGGCATTCTGCTTCTTGGGCCTCGTCCAGCCGGAGCTGTGAGAGCATTGGGAAAGCAACACTCAAACCCCCGCTGGGAATTCCTCTGCTCCCACACCAGTCACACACTGCTCCTTCTTCCCAAAGCCACTGGTGGTGGTGGCAGAGGGAGAAACCAGCAAAGGCTTCACGAGCAGCAGCTTCTCTTCTCCCACTGAGGCAGAGCCTCAGAAGATCCAATCCTAAATCTCAGCGTGCGAGAGGAGCAGGGGAATGACGTGTGCTCCGCAGGACATTTACTCCAAGAGGGAAAGTGCCACCCGATGTGTTACTTAAACAGTTTTTATAATTCAGTGGCTGGAGAAGTCCCCCCCAGGGTGCTGCCAGGCCCCCGAGCCCCCCGAGCCCCCTGCACGTACTGCCTGTGAGGCCATCATCTCGTTGATGCTCTGCTCGTACTGCTCGGCCAGGATGGCGAGCTTCCGTGTCTGCTCGTCCTTCAGGCTCTTCAGAATTGTCTTGTGCTCACTCTTTGGAGTTACTTCCAGCTGGTGATTCTTCAGTGCTTTGTACTGCTTAGTTTGCACTTTGCATGTGTCCTGGAATTGCTTTTTGATCTGCATTTCCATAGCCTGCCAAGGAAGGAACGACATGAAGAGCGCGAAGGGCTTTGGGAATGGAGAGGCTCTTGGTACATCCACGTGGGTGGGGTGATGGGAACCACAGCTCCCCGTGCGTGTTTCCCACAGGAATTCACCAGCAGCAGCAGCTCAGGCCCTGCTGCAGCCTGGCCAGGAGCAGCACCCACTCAATCCAGGGCACTTTCATCCTCTGCCCCTGCTTCCTGCACATCACCCAGCCCATCACCTGCCTCCCAAAACACATTTGCTTTTTCACAGCATCGCTCTTCCACTTGCACTAAGTGGAGCCTGCAGATCTGAGAACTAGCAAGGGTGGGATAGAGTGGCAGCAATATGCCTTCTCTCTGGTGACCAGTGGCCCCAGAGAATGGCTGGAGCGGTGTCAGGGAGGTTGAGATTGGGGATCAGGGAAAGGTTCTTCCCCCAGAGGGTGCAGGGCATAGCCCTGAGGCTGCCAGAGCTCCAGGAGTGTTTGGACACTGCTCCCAGGGATGCACAGGGTGGGACTGCTGGTGTGTCTGTGCAAGGCTGGGATTTGGACTGGATGATCCCTGTGGGGCCCTTCCAACTCGGGATATTCCATGGTTCTGTGACACTGGGAGGAAGAAGAGAGAGCAGCTCAGGGGTCTGTAACCACACTGGGGTGTGCATAGAGTTCAGCACTCACTCAGAGTGCTCTGTGGACTCCGAAAGCACCACCACCCCCTCTCCTCATCACTCTGAACTGACACCAGCAAGGGCCTGAACAGCACAGAGCTTGTCAGAAACAAGTTCTGTAAAACTTTGCTTAGGACTGGACTATTTTACCCAACAGCCTCAATGAGCACAGCACTTTAAAAACCCTCTGTGAGCTATCCCAGCCCACGACTTCCCTTATGCAGAGCTGCTCTGTGCGAAGGGAGGGGACGCAAGGGAGAGCACAGGGTGTGCGGAGCAGCGGTGCCACAGCACTGATGCTGCACGGAGGAGGCACGGACAGGAGGAAGAAAAGCTTGCAGCACCTTCAGGTTCTTTGGTTGCTGCCGGAGCTCCATGAAATGCTTCCTGTGCAGCTCCCGCTCGCGCCGCTTGTTGTACTCCAGCTGGTTCTCGAGCTCAGTCTGGTGCTGCAGCCGGATGAGGTCCATGCGCAGCTTCTGCAGCGTGTGCAGCTGCCGGTACTCCAGCTCCCGCGTGGACTCGTCGTGCCGGATCAGCATCGCGTGCTCCATCTCCTTCTGCGTCCGCTTCTTGTTCAGCTCCTGCCACACACACGCACAGCTGAGCGGGCAGCCCCGGCTGCGGGCTCCAGCTCACCAGCCTGAGGGTCCTGCTCGCTGCTCTGCACAACTGCAGGCACTGCACAGGGCACAGGGAAGCACAAACGCAGCAGCACCATGGGGATGCTAAGAGTGACCACCTAGTGACCGACTGACCGACCATCCATCCATCCCTCCCTCTGTCCATCCATCCATCCATCCATCCACCCACCCACCCATCCATCCACCCACCCATCCTTCCATCCATCCACTCCTTCCATCCACCCACCCATCCATCCACCCACCCATCCTTCCATCCATCCACTCCTTCCATCCATCCACCCATCCATCCATCCACTCCATCCATCCACCCACCCATCCATCCATCCACTCCTTCCATCCATCCACCCATCCATCCATCCACCCACCCATCCATCCATCCACTCCTTCCATCCATCCACCCATCCATCCATCCACTCCATCCATCCACCCACCCATCCATCCATCCACTCCTTCCATCCATCCATCCCTCCCTCCCTTGCTAATCTGGCAGCTCTGGGATGGCCCCAGCAGTCCCCAGCAGGTGGCACCAGGACCCCACACAAGCTCTCTGTGCCCGCAGAAACTCGCGGCATCTTTCAATGAACGCGTCCCAGGGTGCTCAGGCTCTAGTGACAGAATCGGGGCTCTTGTCTGGTTTAAATTCCCCTGTGTGTGCCCCTGAGCTCCCCCCATCACCTGCACTAGAAAGGCCAAAGCAGAGGTCAATGGCTCTAACACCACCTCAGGTGAGAAAATTAATTCTGCGGGTGGGATTTGGCCCCAGGTGCAGCACACGTTTAAAATGAAGCTGGAGCCTAAGGCTCAGAGGGTTTTGCAGTGTTCACCAAGAGCTCCTGCACAGGGTCTCCACAGTCTGGACAACCTTCCCCAAGCTACAAGGAAGGGGAAGACACCAGTTCCCTCCCTGATTACTGCACATATTTGTGTCTCAAGGTGTCAGCCGCATCCCTGCAGTGACTCCAGCTGTACCCCTTCACAGTGTTGGTGCATCCCTGATCCAGGCTCAGGTTACAGCCTCAGCGCTGTGCTCCGTGCTGCATCAGCCAGGGACTGGCTGCCCCACCCCACACTGTGCCCAGCCCAGTGCTGCCCCAGCCTGACGAGTTTCTGCAGCAGAAGCAAAAAAAAACGGAATTATTCTGAGCTGCTGCTCACATGTTGTAATCCTGTTGTAACGCTCAACAGGAGCACCTGCAAACTTCAGCCCCTGTGGCTGCTACACCTGGGACAGGTTTGAGTTGAGAGGACGGGGAAGGAAACAGGGCCAGGGCTTCCCTCTGTCCTCTTGGCCCAAAGAGTGTAGTATGTGTCTACATTTAAGCAAAACTCGACTCCTGACAGCTAAGTTTAAAAATTACATGTACTGGTGTGCCAAAATGATTTCCCACTGGCACAAAGCAGCTGGGGCACTGAGCAGGCAGGCAGGGAGCTGTGGCACATGTGCCTTCATCCCAGGATAGCTCAGCCAGCCTCTCCCAAGCCCTCTCCACACCTGATTTCAGTTCACACAGCCTAAACACACACAGTCATCCCACTTCCCTCAAACACTTTCCCATTTGCACAAAAACAACATCTGTGGTTAGTTAAAATATGGAAAACACATTTTGAAAGTGTTATTTACTTCAGGTAATCCAAGTAGTTAGTACTGGCACATTTGAATTAGTAAGGATGTAATTTTCAGGGAATAAAAACTCAGATTCTTCTGAAAATTAGGTCTCTCATAAGAGCTTAAATGTAGGAGTTCAGAGGTGTATTCCTGATTAAATTCCATGCTAGATAATTGAACTGTTCTCATCCCTGCCACAGAGCTGACATGCTGTCATAAGTGTGCTCAAATCTGAATTTTTGGAGTCTGTAATTTTCAGGGTGCCTGGGTTGAGCTATCTGGATCTCAGCAAAGCAGCTGAGCAGCCCCAGCTATATCTGGATGCAAGGGCAGCAAAGCTCTAAACAAGTACAAAATACACTGGAAGACCTGAGGGTAGCAGCACAACTGGAAATTTTTGACCACTCCTCACTCAGTTTTCACTAAAACACCCTCTTATCTGATAGTCTTTATCCAAAAATAACATCAGTGAGAAATTCAGATACTACAGCGATGGCCACAGGAAATCTCCAAGTGGAAACTCTTCTCCAAAGTGGTGTTTGACCACGGGCAGCCTTGAGACAAGGGGCAAAAACCAACGAGGGGAAGCAGGCTGTGAAAAGCTGCTCCTTGACAACCCATATCCCCATCCCACAGCTCTCCCTGGCCCTCCCCACAGCCCAAATTGGGGCAGGACCCCCAAACCCAACACTCAGGAGCTGGGATGAGGCATCAGGCCCATAGGAGGGGCCCACAGGGTGCCTCTGTCTGCAGTCAACACTGTTATCCCTCAACTCATCAAAGCACCCACAGCTGCATGGAAAACTATTCCCCAAACCTTTTTTTCTTACATTTTTCTCAGTTCTATTTAGCAGCTAGAAACATGAAGACCTAACTTCAGCCAAGGCACAAAGCTAAAGCAGTTAAAGAAATGCTGGCAGAGAAGTGAGGAGTGCCATACTTCCCGAATGTTCTGCTGCTCCATCTCGTGCCTCTTGATCATCGTTTTTCTCTTGAAGAAACGGCAGTTTTTGTCGTAGTAGAGTCTCTGCTGGCTGAGAAGCTGGGCCTCCTCTTCAGCCTGTGTGTGCTGCAGGTTCTCTTTGTGTTTGGATATCCTTTCCTGTTTCTCTTTCTTGGGCGTGCTGTGGTCCTCATTCATTTCCTGCAGGGTCAAAGCAGGGCTTCCCTTAGCACCGCAGTGACACAGGACTTGGGGGTCCTTCCTGGCTCCCCCTCTGCCATTCAGTTCATGAAAGGACACCAAACTCCTACTACAAAACCAACAGAACCAGATCTATCACCTGGCCATGCTCAGCCCTGCTGCCCCTACAGCTGTACCAGGACCCACAGCTAGAGCAGGAGAAAAAGTGGCCGTTGAGTTCTTTGGTATTCATTTTCTCACCTTTACCTTAGCAGCAAATTATCTTTGCAATGTGGTGGAGACACTACTTAAATAGTGCATTTTAGCACAGATAAGCTACATACCAAGTTACTTCTCTTCCTAATTTATGTAAGTGATCACAGGGCTTTTAGTCAAAGGACACTGAATGGCTGCTCTGATTACTTGGGAAAAAAAAAAAAAACAAGATGAGGAGAAAGGGGAAGAAGAACTCTCTGTGAAGTCCCATTTTCCCTCATCACCCTCGGTATCAGAGATTCTGCTCTACAGCAAATTGTTAAGGCACCTGTAGCTACCCTCACAAATAGTTCTGGAACTGCTGCCAGAGGCTCCCAGTTCCTGAAAATTTACTTGCTGAGAATCCAAATTTGCTTCCAAGCCTAACAGTATCCCTTAAACCCCTGGGTTGGCCCAGGGTTATCCAAACAAAAGACTGGTTCATGCCCATTCCACACCCCTTCATCCCCAAAACTGAGGGTTTCTTACCTCTTTAATCTTTTCCTTGCAAAGCTTGTATTGTTTCTTCTGACTTTCTAAAAAGGTCGCCAGGTCTTTCTTTTGCTGAGCCAAAATCTGTTGCTGGAATTTCTTTTCATCTGCTGCAGCTGCCTTTGCCTGGAATGTACAGAGAGGGGAAAAAATATCAGTAATAAAAGAAAGGTGAGTGAGCAGGTACAGAATCCAGCATAAATCAGTGTTGTGGTTTTTGGTCAGTCATTCTGGTGACATGGCTAGACAAAGCTACGAGCACTCAGCCACAGGAAAGCTGCTCACACAGAAAATGCTCACATGTCTGAGGGCCTCCTAGTGCTTGTCTCCCCACCAAAAGCAGCCCAGAGGCACAACCACACAGTTTATTATGTGGATTAACATGCTGGTTTTTAGACTGAGTGACAGCTTTGTCACCCCTCAGCTGAGGCAAAGCTCCCACCAAGGTCCCCACAGCCCCTTTTATGGAGCTGTGGCACTGGTGGATGCCAAGAGAGTGACCATCAGCCAGAAGGTGACTTGAGGCTGCTTCACCAGGGAGCACAAGGTCACATAATCACTGGCTTGGAAGAGACCTTTAAGATCATTGAGTCCAACCCATGTCCTAACACCTCAACTAAACCATGGCACCGAGTGCCACATGCAATCATTTTATAAACGCATCCAGGGATGGTGACCCCACCATGTCCCCGGGCAGACCATTCCAGTGCTTTATCACCTTTTCTGTAAAAAACTTTTTCCTAACACCCAACCTAAATTTCCCTTGGCAGAGCTTAAAACTGTATCCTCTTGTCCTTCACTCCAGACCATGGGAACTCCCACAGCCCCCCTTGGAGACCCGGATTCTCCTGTCCCTCAGATCACCAGGGACAGCTCCTTGCACTCACCTCCTTCTCCATCACAGCCACTTGCTTCTTGGCCAGCTTCTCCAGCTCAATGGACGAGTTGTTGGCATGTGTCTCCACCTCCTTCTGCAGCTTGAGGCGGTGCTCGTCCATCTCTGCCTTCAACTTGTTCTCCAGGGCGATCAGCTGCTTCTGGTGCTGGCGCCGCATCCGCTTATATCCTGACATCTGTTCCCGCAGCTCGTTCTCCTGCTCATGCTCATGGATCTGTCTTGTAACCTGGGTCAGGAACAGGGCAACAAGTGCTCCATGGCCTCGCTTCTCACACAAGCTGCTGCTGGCTGCTCACTGGAAGCCAGTCCTGCTCTGCTCTGAGGAATCAATGGGTTTTGGAGGTGCTGCTGTTCAAATTTACAAAGCCACGAGGTTTTTCTCTCCCAACTTTAAGCCTCAATCTTTTCCCGGGACTTTTATGTGTTTTCAGTGACACGGCAGAGAATGCCATATTACAAGTAAAGGAAAGGACAGGTTACTTATCACTGCAGGACACACTGGAGGAGATCTGGAAACAAAGGCGGCTGATGGACAACGTTCTTCAGACACAGGAGACAACTTTATTCAGTCACAGGACTCAGATCCTGAGGGTGGCATGGACCTCCAAGATGCAGCCAGAACCTCCTCCCCAAGCCACCCATACTTTCCTTCCTCCTTAAGTCACCCCCATGCCAATTCAATCCCTCAACATTTATTTTCTGCTACAAGGAGCCTCCTTCAAAATTTCCCCTTAAAATTCAAGATGACGGCAGACTGAGCTCATTCCTTCCCAGAATTGAAAGTTTTCTAACACGGGAACACTGTTCTGGAACTGTGTGCTCTTAACAAGATTGATCAGATGGTCTAAGCAGATTTTAAGCCCTGCTCAGCTGAAACAAACTCACAAGTTCCACATTCATTTCCATGCCCAAGTGTATCCATGTGAAAGAAGAAAAAAAAAAGCAACCCAACAGGCTGTGCCAAGAATGTTCATAGGAAAATGCAAATGGTGATGCTTCCATTTCAAAAGAAGAAAATGTGTCCAAGACTGGCTTTTATTTTTTTAAAGGCAGTCTCAGGAACTTCAGTCACAGAGATCTGCTGATCATTTATATGACCTGAGAACCAAAAACTTGGTACGTGTGTGGAACTGCAGTCCCTGATTCTGTGCAAGGGAACCTCTGTGAAGAGCTCAGTCCTTTGAAGGTGATCACTGAAGCTTTATGAACTAAGAGTCCCTCCTGCAGCCTGCAAGAGCCCAGCCTTCCTGATGGATTCCTCCACGGCAGCCCAAAAAAACTGGCCCCTACTTCAGCACTGCTGTCATTTGAAGGCAGCTCTGTGGAGATTTCTGAAGTTCAGACATAGGATGGGATAGGATGGGATAGACCTACAGACCTGGGAAGGCTCAGGTTCAACAGCAGAGCAGCTGCTTTAGGGAGCTGTCATCCCAGTGCATTTGCTGGCTCTGGGGCTGGGAGGTGACAGGAAGCAACGGCCAAATCAGAGCTCCAAAAATCAAAAGATGAACACTTAAGGTCACCCAAGGCACGCAGCAAGTGCCACCTGTCTTGGTTCAAATGACTCCCAACACTTGGGAGGAGTGTGAACAGGAATGTAGGAAGAGCCTCCCAAAGACTGCAAAGGAACCAAAAAAACCCAGCCTGACCACAGCACTGTCAGACTCAAGGCTGATCAGTGAGGCTGAGTATCCACCACGAGGTGATGATGGACAAACCACTTCCCTCCTACAAGAAACTTCAGAATGTCATTTTGGAGTAGGCTGGATTAAATACACTTACACCTCAGCAACTGGTATAACAGAGCAGCCTGTAAATGCTTGAGACCCAAAGAGATCTAGGGCAGCCACCAGGAGTATGTGGGATTGTAGCAATGACCACAGAAACACAAAGACTGTGTGAGTCCTGTGTTCCGCTACAGTTCAAAAAGTTTTTGGTTTTTCCAAGAGTACCATGGATAGCCACACTTTGAAGAAGTTGGGAAGTGTTTGTAGGAAATTGCACATTTCAGTCAAGTTCAGCAAGAATAAGATCTCTGCCAGAAGCTTCCAGGTAAGGAAAATTTCTCTGAGAATCCAAATTAATGATAAGAGCCAGATGCCAGGTAAGACAGGCAGACCCCCAACACTTCACATGTTTTCATGACATTGACAATGTTCAGTGACATCCAGCTGGGAGAGAACTGCCTTGGTCAGGCACTTGAAGAGAAATGGAGATCTGGGAGCTTCCAGCAGTATAAGATCTTTCTGGATGTGCTATTTTTGGGGCCCGGCCCTTTTGTGAGCAATGGGATGTTCTGCACGGCACACTCCGTTCCCAGACCTTGGCAGAACAAAGCAAACAGCAAGAGCCTAAGAAAAAATGGATCTAAGGATCCTCCAGCAACTTTGCCAGTCTCCTTTGGTCTGATCTCAAATGAGATGTAGAATGTGCACTTGTTTTATTCACAGCAAAACTCCTGAACTTTTATGCTTGTTTTTTTCCCCTACTCCTCTGTACCCCATTTCCAATTTTGCTCAGCTTTATCATGACAAGAATTCCATCTTGGAAAGATTACCTATGAAATCTAGGAAATTTATCCCTAACAACAGGATGCAATTGCTAATTACAAGCCTAGCTGATAAAGTCTTCCAGTCACAACAGAAGATCAAGACATTCACAAGTCAGAAGAAAACAAAAGCAGTGTCTCATCCTAAAGATGAGTGAGGAGAGCAGCAGACTTGATGGACACCTCATGGATTTAATGTCTGTGTTCAGCAAGCCCATGATAAAGAGTTCATTTATCACCATAACCTCCAGTCAAGTCCAACATTCCTGAGGACAGTCCTCAAAGACAAAGTCTACACATGGTGACCTCAAGGAAGGGAGAATGTGGAAGAACTGAACATTGACTGAACCTGCCCAGTTCAGTACCAGAGAGGTCCTTCAGAGTATGAATGAATAAAGGATTATGGTTTTAAAGATTAAGCCCCTAAGGAATGAACAGCTCCAGCAACCATTTTAACAAGAAAATTTGCAGATGTTTCAGTAGTCACCTTTCTGATGTACTTAGACAAAGACTCTTGGAACTCTATGTACAATTTGGAATATCCTAAGTGGGAAGGGCCCCACAGGATCATCCAGCCCAACCCCTGTCCCTGCACAGACACCCCAGCAATCCCACCCTGTGCATCCCTGGGAGCAGTGTCCCAATGCTCCTGGAGCTCTGGCAGCCTCGGGGCCGTGCCCGTTCCCTGGGGAGCCTGGGCAGTGCCCAGCACCCTCTGGGGAAGAACCTTTCCTGAAATCCATCTTAAACCTCCCCTGACCCAGCTCCAGCTCTTCCTTGGGTCCTGTCCCTGGTCACACAGAGATACTGGAGCTCAATAGCTTTTCTTCTCAGGAAGAAGTCCACAAACATAACCCCACAGATTATCATGAGGCAAAAGTTGGTAACTACAGAATTTGCTCTCCACGTAACCAGGAAATGTCAGGATCTTTCACACCAGAAAGCTACAGTTTCCTGGAGCTCTCCCTGCAGCACACAACTATCAACCAGCTCATCAGGAGAACAAAAAACCTGTATAAATCAGAACAGCTTTTATTAAGGTATGACATCTTCTCAGTTTCTTATCTCTCTGCATCTTTGGCACACACACAGAACTGAGAACAGAGATGTCTTTTCCAACCTACTCCCACAGGCAGTTCATTTACCATAAAATCCAAACTTTCTTTCACCCCTCCAAGATTTTAGCTTTATGCAAGGAAGTTGAGCTCACAGCTTCTCCTCCAAACCAGCAGCTGTTTAGAGTTCCCTTTTCTACGCTGTTTATCCAAAATACTGCACCCCCTCCTAAAGGACAGGAATTCTCACCTCTTGATAACCAAAATTCCAAGCTCCTCTCTGCTGGAGGAAGCAGAACTCTGAGCAAAACACTGCCAGCTGCTTCTCACAACAAGGGGAGATGAGAAAGAACAAGCCCAAAATTTTAGAGGGAAGGTCTACAAAGGCAGCAGCCAGATGAGTCCATTGGGGGAAACTCAACCCTCGAATAAAACACAAATGCTTCAGCAGAAGAGGGTGCAAGGGAACAGCTCCATGTGAAGGTACATGCTTCTGGAGTCAGGCTGCCCTGGTGCCATTTTCCTGGGCACACCCAGGGAATCCTGCTCACATGGACACAGACACTTGACTCTGCAGGCCCCAGATGAGATCACATTGTTCTTTTGCTGGCATTTGAATTTCAAAGACAACACCAAAGCCTGTGATAGAATCCTCACTGATCTTTCTATGAGATGTCACAGATACAAGGGAGGAATTCTTCCCTGTGAGGGTGGGCAGGCCCTGGCACAGGGTGCCCAGAGAAGCTGTGGCTGTCCCTGGTTCCCTGGCAGTCCAAGGCCAGGCTGGACAGGGCTTGGAGCAACCTGGGATAGTGGGAGGTGTCCCTGCCCAAGGCAAGGGGTAGAATGAAATGAGCTTTAAGATCCTTTCCAACCCAACCCATTCTGGGATTTTGTGAAGATATAACTACTTGATCATTGCCTTTGAAAACTGTAAAAGCAACTGTTGAGGAGATGCACGAGGCAGGGGGGACCTAAGGGGTCAAGCTTGAAAGACACCCAGAAGTGCAGACCAATGCATCTCTAGAGAGATTTCAAGAAACACCTTTCATTGAAAACCTAGAGAGGTGTAGCCTCATCAACACGCAGAATCTCTGCCCTTCTTTTCAAACAACAGCTTGCTGAGCTTCAAGAGATTTCTGGTTGTAACTTTTAATTTATGGATCACTGATAATCTGTGAAATAATATGGAGATATAGGTACCTGGTCTCCATTTCAGATGGCAACTTTTACTCCAACAGCAGAAACATGCAGGGTATTTTCCACCACTGTTCCAAGTAAGTGATGGTTACTGTTATCCAAAACTGATTAAAAACAAAAGTGTTCCAGGAAAAAATGACTACTAAAATTGCTAACTGAATTATGACTGAAGTTAAGCTCCTTCTTTCTTACCTACATTTGCTCATTTTCATTTTTTTCTTCAATCTGAGCAATATTAAAAGCACTACTGCAAGACTCAAAAGGGGATATCCACAGCCTGTTTCTTTGTGGATAGTTCATTTGACTATTTTCTCTGGAGCTCTGTCCAGTTTCCTTCATATTCACATGATGCTTTTGCAGAGTAACAGGGCAAGGGAATCACTCTTCAAACCACTGGGTCACCTGGAGTGTTCAGATGTCTAATGTAAGTTCCTCTGTGACCTCTGCACTCCCTGAAACCACTTCAGCTTGTTTTTGGAAAGAGATCCAACCTATAGGTTGGATTATTTTTAGGAATGCCAGTTTTACCACTATCTGCAATATCTTGAGCTATGGGGAGAAGAGCAAGGACTTGAGAGCCCTAGACCCTGGACTGCACCAGCAGGAACAGCTGTGGAGTGACCAGCCCCAGACTTGGTGCTTTTCTTCTAAAAACACCGCCCTGGTCTCACGTTCAAATGCCATAAAAGGAAGTTTTTACACCCCAGTATCACCTCATATTATTGAATTTGGGGCCAGAAGCCCAGTTTTTGATTCTCTGCAATACAGGCCACCTTATGCTCCCAACTGCACAACCTTTCTGTGCCCAGGCAGATGTTCCCAGCTGCTGAGAAATGGGCAGCAGCCAGGATGTAAGGAACCACCAAAGCTTGCTGGTTTGCTTGTTCACAACCACTGAGCACCCATTCACACAGGAAAAATCTTTTCCAGCTGCCACTGAAAGAGTAAATTAACATGGAGAGATGAATAAAGCCTGAATTTCTGGATTTGCACTCCAAATTCCAGGCATGTTCAGCTCCATGACTAACCTTGCCTTCCCCACAAATACTGGACAGGGAATCAGGAAGAAGTTCTCCCTTGGCCAGAGGAACAGCAGCATCCAGCACCTCTCCCCACTGACATCACCCAGGCACTGAACAGTGACAGAGATAAAAAGTGCTCCAACACAAGCACTGGCACCCAGATTCTGTGCAATGGGTTTAAACTTTTTTTTTTTTTTTCCCAATAGATTTCCATTTTGGAACATGAAGAGGTGATGGACACATGAATGGAAGATCATTAAAGGGAAAGCTCATCACCATGAAATATTTCTGTGGCAAACACAGGGATAGTTCTGCCCCAGCACACAAGCTCAGGTGGTGTGTTGGGAACTTCCCTCTAAACTGGGAAGGGGAGATGTGTGTGTATGATGGGGACAACAGAGCATGTTCCACAGAAAACCCAAAAAGGAGAAGCTCTCCAAAAGGCTTTCCATCTTCCTCACCCGCAATTAACTTTATCATTCTCATCTCTTGGTCACTGAAGCAGAGAGATTCAGCAAATCCAGATGAGTAAGGAATTAAGGCAGATACAATCCCAGCCCCGCAGGAGGCTGCCATGGGATTTTGGAGTGACCTTGGGGTATCAGTCATCTTCACCAGAGCTCAGGGATCTGGGAATACCTCACAGCCCATATTTTCATTATCTCCCAAAGGGGCCTGGCCATGCAATCCCTTCAAGCCACCAAAGTAGCCCAGGGCTGACATTTCCAAGGAAGACAGAAGTTCTGGGCTCTGCTGCTGAAGGCAGGCCACAAGGTGCAGCAGATTTGCACAGGGAGTAAAAGAACATGAATGTATTCATCACACATATCAATTTATCAATGAAATTGTATGTCTGGAGTATGATACATGAGTCATTCATCATCTCTGCCCTCCAGCCAACCTAACTGGGTCCTACTTTTATCTGCTCAGTGCAGGCAGTAGAAGAGCCGGCACTACACTAGGTGCAAACACACACACATACACAAAAAAGGGAAAAATTCCCAGGGCAGAGGGTCTCCAGGAGAGCAGGGATTCTGCCCCTGTCAGGTGTGCTGCATGAAGTCCTTTAAACACACACATTTCTAGGTCACTCTAAACTGGGAGGAACAGGGTACACCAGCCTGGGGGGCACTCAGGGTATGGGTACCAGAAATACACCTGCAACAGATGGGATTCAGATGCTCCCAGGAAGCATCTGGGCAGAAGCCTGAAAGCCCCAGCATCGTTTTAGATTTTAACAGCAGCAACAATCACACAGAAGAATGTGGGCTGCTGGCACCGCTGCTGCAGCTTCCCTCCAGTCACAGCCTTTAGCTGTGGTCACACACACACACACACACACACACACACACACCCCGTGTCTTGTGCATGCAGGAACGGGAAGCAATTCTGGGGATGCAGAAATGGTGGTCTGGAAGGAGAACCCCCATGGTGGAGGCAGCAGAAAGCGGGAAGGGGAGGGCTCGCTGGTGTAATTTCGGGGTTGGTCCAAGATGATGTCATAGCACTGAGCAAGTGCCATGGCCAAACCGTGGGGACTTCTCTAATGCTTCCCGTCCATCTGACCTCTAATACCAGCGGGCTAAAATATTTAACAGGACATTCATTTTCCTTCTGAAGGGCCATTTTTCATTGCTTTCCCTGGAAAAGGCTGCTCCCACCCGGGTGGATGCGGGGTGGGGGAGGCGGCACACAACTAACTCTTCCGGCACACACCCCTTCCCTACTACAAAGGCATCCACAGCAATCACATTTGCAATAGTACAAATCTTGATGGATTCATCCCATCCCCCTCCCCTTTGTAAGCCCACAGCCCGCTGTAAGCCCTCTATCTCTCTCTCTCCCTTATCGCAGCCCAGCAATCCTTCCAAGGGATCAGGCTGGAAAATGCAGTCACGGTACACTCGCTTGAAATAAATGAATGAATGGGAAAAAAAAAAACCAAACAAACAAAAAAAAAAACCCACCAAAAAAAAGCCAGGCACCAGCTCAGGGCGGGCAGCAGCAATCTTATTGTTCCCAAACCCATCTGCATCTGCATCTCCACGGCGTTCCAGCAGCTCTCACACACCTCACACACACTTTATCCACATGCAGATAAATATATTAACAAAAGGGACAGGTGGGAAATGGAGGGGGGGGGAGGGGGAACGAGATGATATTAACTTCACCCAGAAAGGTGGGTTATCTCACGCTGGAAACGCACAGAGAAATTAAAACATATTTCACATTTACATTTCACACACAGAGGTAAAATCTCTTTCAGTGCAATATCCAGTTGCTATGCCAACAGCACCAACAGCACGGGAGGTGATGGCAGCGAGGGGCTGCGAGCGGGGTGGGATGGGGTGGGGTGGGATAGGACAGGATGGGGTGGGATGGGGGCTCTTACCAAAGATGCTGATTTGATTGTGGCAAAGCGCTCTCGGTTCCGGTAGTGGAGGGCCTGATTCTGCACTGACTGGGTAGGCCGCACCTCAGGCCTGCGATCCCTGTGGCCCACCTCATCCCTTATAAATACATGATCCTGCAGAAATGGATAAAAACAAGGAGAAAGTCCGGCTGTGCTCTTCCCGCGGCGGCTGCCTCTCTCTCACCCCTCTGTCTGCACAAGCGCGGCTGTAGGAGAGGCATAGTTCAGCTCTCTGCTTAGCCCCGGCAGCTCCCACCGTACAAAATGAATAAGCAACACATTGCAGCTCGGCTCCGCACGTCAGCTGATCGCTAGCAGGATGCCTCCGAATCCCTGGATCAGGCTGCCTTTTTTTTTTTTTTTTTTTTTTTTTAATCTCCCCTTTTTTTTTTTTTTTTTAAACCTCCAGTATTACATATGTGCCAGAGAAAAGCGAGCCGGGAGCAGAAAGCAGAGCAGGGCGATCGGAGTCCTCGGGAAGGTCGGGTTCAAGCACTGCAACCCAGCGATCCTGGTGAAAACGTGATTCCCATGTCTAGGCACCGAGATCCTGTTCCCTTTTAACACCACAGCAACATCCTGCCTCATTCCCTTTGCCGAGCGGTGTGTCCTCGATAGGGTTTCTTTGTCCCTCGTTTGCTATCTGCTGTGGAGGACGAGCATCCTGCCTAAATCCACAGCAGGCTGGAGAGGACCAGGAAAACCTCCGTGACCACTCAGGGATCCTGCTTTCCAGTCATGATCCTGCACAGTTCTAGCACTTTCTCTCCACAGCCCACAAAGGATTTTTTTTTTTTTCCTTTTTAAAGCAACAGCTCCCAGGTTTTAGCAGGAATGGCTCCCTGTGCAACTTCCCTCCTGCTCCCTGGTAGGGCTTTGCCAGGAGCAGCTGAGCCTTTCCCAAATGGCCTGGGCAAATTTGGGAGAGGAACAAAGCTCCAGGAGAAACCCTCCTCAGAAAGGCCAGCAAAAAACCACACCACCACGATTTTCCCAACTGGAATAGTGACTGCCAAAAGTCAGCACACCTGCAGGCTGCACATTGGGAATAGAGCAGCCTTTGGACACCCGGCACAGCCCAGCAGCCTTGGCTCTGCAGGGCCACACTGTCACCCACCACAGTGTCATGACTCCCATCCTCAACCTCCAGCTCCTAAAGCCTCACAGGAAGACTGAGATTCTTCCTGAATTAAATCAAGTTTCCAGTTCTCTGGGGTGCAAAATGAAAGGCTGCCAGTGCCTAGAAATCCCTGGCAGGGAAGAGCTGCCCCCATGAGCAGGAGCAGCTCCGCCACCCTGCCATGTCCCAGCAGACACCAGGAAGGTCAGAGAGCCCCATAGAGAGCAGCCACCATGGTTGCTGCTGGCATCTCCATCAGGACACTGCTGCCATCCCCATGCTCCTTTCCCACCCTACAGACACCTGGTTTTCCCCTCTGCTGGCCTCCATTTCCAGCTGCTTCTCACTCAGACCCACACACGTTCAGCCCTTTTCAATAGGATTCTAGAAATGAGTTCAAGCCAAAGCCAATTAGGGGTAGAAATGCTGATAGAAAGAGCTGAACACCACATTGATTTAAAGTGCTTTAACCCCAAAACCTTTCCTTATCCTTCCTTTTGAGTGTTCCCAGTCCAAGCTCACCTTTCCCTTGCCTTTGCACAGCCCCAAGGCCACCACAGAGCCAAGTCTGCACCAGCTCCTCCACACCCACACAAGGGACACAGAATGAGACAAAACAGCTAAAAAGGACACTCCTCCATAGAGATATGGAGTGCCACAAAAAGTCACAGTTTCATTTTATATTGGTCATCCTTATACCAGGCATTTGTTGCACTATCAGACAGGAAAGGCAGGGAGACCACAAGAGAAATCACTGAGAATTGGGCTGATCCCAGATTTCCAACCTGTGCACGTTCCTGAGAAAGGCACACGTGAGGCTCTACAACAGTCATCCCCAAAAAATCCTGATTAAACATTTGAAGTCCAACAGCATCACTTAGTTTAACCAGACTCACTGCCTCACCAGATGGATCTCAAGCCCTGTAGTGAAGATCTCCACCAGACTCACCCACCTGAAGCACAGAGGAAACAACAGCACACAGGAGCCACCAGTGCTGTACTCCTGCCATGAAATGAAGGTAGGGACAGGACAAATGTCACCCCGGTCACACACAGAGCCTGCAGCAGCACCTGAGAGTGCACAGGGCTCCCAAGACCTGCTAAGCAATAACTCAATCCCTGCATCATCTTCCTTCTCTCCATTATGTTGGTATGCAGGGGCAATGGGAAATATTAAATCCAGAGAAGCTGTAAATCACTGTAAAAAACCCCAACTTTTTAAACGGGCATTCAGCTTTTCAGGATGCTCCAGAACACCACCTAAAATAACACGTTTAAGTTGCAGCTGCTTTTTATGCTGGAAAATTAATCTGTGATTTACTTTTCGTTATCTAAGAGGTGGATTTTTGGAGGGCAGAGTGTCACCCTGGCCTTGTTTTATGTGATCTCAGGTAACCTCAGTGCACATGAGACGCTTAGAGCAGAATTAAATTGCCCTTCAGGAATGTTTAATTAACCACATTCTGCATTTCAAACTCAGCTGGGCAAGGAATGGGAAAATTCCTTTGCAACTGAGCAAGCCAAAGAACCAATTTCAAGGGGACAAAAAAACCTCAGTGGTTGTCTTTGGCATCCCTTAATCTGGGATCTGAGCATTCTGCCCCCACCAACTCTCAGCTAAGCCCAGGGAACCTTCACAGGCACAACATTTTATTGGAAAAGCTGTCCCACTAACAAAAGTAAAAACATTTGGCATGAAGAGTTACCAAAACTAACAGGTTCCACAGAACCAAATCTAACAGCTGCCCCAGGGGCAGCTGCTAAGAGAAATAAACCTATGAGTAGCCACATCTCCACCACCTTCCTCCGATGAGGTGACAGATGGCAAAGACAAATAACTCCCTACAAAACCAGAAAAACAGAATTTTGCTACTTTTATTTGAAAACAAATTCTTCTTCTCCCAAAAACTTGCTAAGAGACTCTGCAGTCGCAACTGTTGGCACAGACAAGGAAATTTTGTTTCCAACTTGTAGCTTCAGATGTGTGGGAAACAAAGATCCAAAACTGGCACTTCAGCATAAGGCACCCAGTAAGTAAAATCTGACTGAAAGCACCCCAGAAACTCATCAAGTTTGGGTCAGGGTACCTCTCAGCCCCAAATTGGCATTTCAAATCCAAATTTGTTTTTAAAGTAATGCATCTTCTGTATACACTTCATTTTCCACCTGTTTTCTGTGATTTTTTGCAATATTTGCCTTAAGGAGGCAACTTGGGGCATGCTCAGCTCACAACCCACTCATTAAAATATTTTTATTCAGGGCCAACAATCCAGAATCTTCAACTTCCTACTCAAAGAAATAATTTGTCCTCCTGACTATATCATCCACATAAACAGTTTTGAGGTTGATCAAAACAAAGGGAAGGATTTGGCTGGGACATTGCCAGGACAAAACCCTTCTCAAATATTCCCACAGCATTCTCTGACCAGATCTGGTGGAGCTTCCAGTACCTCAAGTGGTGCTTCCAGCTGGATCTGAGTGGCTGCTCCTGGTGTATTGTCCAAGCACCTCACAAGAAGTTTGTATCAAACCAAGAGTTCAAAACACACTACAGAGTGGACTTTGCTCCAATTCCCATCCCAGTTCTACCGCACACTGTCTTTTCATCTTTCTCCTCACTGCAAAAAGGCCTTTACCATCTAAATTCTGCCCAGCCCAAAGTTGGGAAATCTCCACTTTCTCCTCAGGAGGAGCACCCCCTTTCACACTGGGGTTTTTGGCTATGCACACCAAATAAAACCTCCACAGACACAGGAGGACTCATTAACTGCAAGGGCTGCCAGTCTCCTACACAAACAGGAAAGGCAATTTCCAAGCCACTCTAAGGACTTCTATGGAATTGCAGCAAATCTCTGCTTTCCAGGAATTTAAAGAGCAAGGAAAACAGTGTGGCACTGTTTGTCCTAACACACTGCATTAAGTGCCTCTATAATTGATAGACTTTTAAGCTCTCTCCATGCACAAAATTCCCCACAAATGCTGAAATTAATTGGAGCAGCAACAGGAGATGCACACTGGTTAATTGATAGGATCTGGGAAGTCACTCAAGTTGCAGCAGTTATTGCAAAGGTACTTTATTATTACAGACACTGGGCAAGAATTTCTGATGATCAACTACAAACATCCTCTTTTCCATCTTTTTGCTATAAACCAGATCTTATTAACAGGATTTCCCTGACATTTTACTGCCCAAGTTTCAGAAAACACTGATAATTTTAAGATTGAAGCAAGAAACAACAACATCTGAATACTGCAGATAAAAAAAACAGTATTGTACTGGATTTTTGTTTAGATTAAAAGATTACAATATATTATTATAATTTTGTGGAAATCAAATAATAATAGATTCATTAAGGACAATGAAATAATATTTCTGGGAAGCCACCTGTGCCCACACTGCCATTTACCAGCAGCTGAACAAAACAGGTGCCAAAACATCTCTGATGCAACAGCTGATGCCTATACTCACTTTATTGTCTTACTCTGGGAGCCAAAAATATTTATCCTCATTTTTAAGATGAATTAATTGATATTTATCTGATTTTAAAATCTGGGTTATGTGTCTTTGAAGCACAATGTATTTGGAGCTTAACTCCCTGCCCATTTTGTCATTTTTAGGGGCTCTTGGATACAATTGGATTTGTATCCGAGCTGTCACTTAACTCTTCAGCTCTCAACCTGTGCAGCTGAAGAACTCCTGAAGGGAGATGGATGTGAAAATGCGTATCCCATAGGCAAGATGATCCTTGGATGGAGTAGCAGAGTTATTTATTGTATTCAGAAAAGACCCACAGTTCTTACACTGAACATACTGAGATGTACATGGAGGAGCTCACCAACCTGCAACCAGGGCAGAAGGGCAAGGAAAACTTCCTCATGCAAGCTAGACATCTGAACTTCCTGAAAAGAATATGCTGGTGATTAAGGTGTCCTCCTGAGGGAGCAGGGTTTGATCCCAAGGATGGGCTTCCTGCCTGAGTAGCTCATATGATCACCATTTTTTTCCTCCCTGGAGTTCAGGACACAGCTATAAACTAAATAACACAAAAAGCTCCACATTCAATTATGGCTTGTTATTATTTCTAATATTTTACTCCCATTCAGTGATTTTTCTTCCAGCCTAACTGGTGTACTCTGACAGGTAGGAGTCAGTTCTAAGCACAAGTTTAAAACCATGGAGCTCTGCTCTTGTTTGTGTTGTGGCTGTGCCTGTTTTCCACAGAGGATTCATCCTAAATGCAGCAAACCCCAAGCACCTTGCCTGCCATGAACTAACATAGCCAGTGACAATTAACCAGATCAGAACAGGTCATTTCACTTACCCTGTGACCACAAAACATTTTTTGAAGTTACAGCCAACTAGCAGCTGTTAAAAAAAAGAAAGAGAATGAGTTGTTTATAAGTGCTTTTACTCCACCAGCCTCCTCCCTAAGCCTCAGCTTCGCTGGTCATGGGACAGATGCCTGGAGTGCTCCTTGGAGATGCCTGAGGCTTCTCCCAGCCAAGCACTACACAGGGATGGGCTGCTCCTCATTCCCTCCAGGCCAAGGCCACCCCAGCCTGGCTCTCCACACCTGGCAGCAGCTGGAAGCACTGAAGGCTGAGAACTGCATCTCACAGCACCACAGACTCCTCCATCCCGCATTTTACTGTACGTGACATTCTGGGGCTATGGCCCAAAACACCAAAGGGCCTCTGACACTTTACATCTTTGAGCCATAGAAAATACCAACACTCCAGGCCATTTTTGCCATCTTGGACCCCTTCCACAATCTGGAGGTTGTTAATTAACACATTTGTGGAACACCACAATTGTACACAACACTTTTGACTTCACCCATGTCAAAACCATCTTGTGCCCCTATACCCAAAAAATGCCAGTTATGTTCATCAGTATTTTCTTTTTAGCCTTTAAAGGCTGATTAAATGCAAAACAAGAGCTTTAATTAAACTTGAACCTCAGGTTCTTCTCACTGGGTTTATGAGGGGCTCAGAGTGATACCCAAAACTCAGCTTCATCCCAGTTTCCAGAAACACAGTTAAAGCACAAACTGAAATCCTGGCAGAACAAGGAACTTCACCTTGAAAATAAAGTGGTATGTATGTGGATATAAACCCCCCTGAAATGTCCAGCTCCAATTTTAGTCTCTTCACATATATTAATACATGCAGGAAACAGTTTTCCATTTAAAATTGCATTCCCCAAAGTAAAAGAGAACTTCAAAAACAGCGTACTAAATTAAAACAATATATTTGCAGACTGGAATATGTCCTGTTGCACAGAGTCCAAATCTGCTTTATGAATAACATAACAGCAGAAGGGAACATTTTCCAATGGAGAAGGAATCTATTCCAAGGATCAGCAATCCCAGCCAATCATTAACTGTTTTGTGAAGACCATCAGTGCACACCTAGGCTTCCTGCTCCCAAAATTACCCTAAAACACCTGTGGTTAAGTGATCTAGATGTGATTTCTATTATAATACTTCAATTACAAGTGTGCAAGGCACCTTGGGTTTTTTTCAAACCAGATAAAAACTTCCATGTGGTGTCCTGTTTGTGCACCCTACTCAACTGAACAGCTACACACAAGTCTAGGAGGACTGAATTTACAGCATCAGAAATCCTGTATTTGTACTTTACAAGTGTCATACAACCAATAGAAAACATAATATTAGTCTTAAAACAAGCACGAACTCTACTCCTTTCACAAATGTCATTTATATCTGGTGGGAGCAGCTCATGGGGTTTTTTTTTAATCAACTGTAACAACTCTCAGCAGTCATTATAACCTATGAATTCTGTATAAATCAGTCTCTCAAACTTCCATTTTAATGTACAAGTAAATGTGGCTATTTAACAACATGAAATTAAAGTTAACACACATTTTGAAAGCCTATACAAAGTAAGAAAGAGCTCCAATCATAACCACCCAGAACATCCATCAGTGGTGCTGCTCTTCATTCAGGACAGTCCCATGGGCTGGCATTTGGTACCTAACACCTTATTTTCACCTTTCTGAATAAATAATAATCTTCTCTAAAGACGTTACCAAGAGTCTTTGGGAAAGAGGCAAATCCCTAAAACCTTTGCAACTTCCCTGCCAGTACCTTTAAATATATAAGATCATGTTTTGTTGAAGACGAAATTTTTCAATAGTTCTTAATATTCAATGACACATACCCTGCACTTCAGGAGGGAAATCTGCTTACAAATAGTTGTTACAACCAAGCTTTACTGTAACTTTACAAACAAGAAATTCCTACTTTTCATTCTGCTGCAATGTTTTAGTTCCTCTGGCAAAAAGCAAACATACACTTTGAAGTTCCTTGCAAATGAAATGAACACAACCAACCTACATTTTGCTGCCCACTAGCAAATGACACTGCTAAGGCCAAGCCAAAACTATTTTAGTCGGACAAACAGTGGAGATAAGATGCTGGCTTACAGCTAGACAACCTTAGCTCAATATCCAGCCCTAAGAAAATGAAAGGCAGCAGATCACAGCATGCAGCAAAGGAGCAGGAAAGCATTGAGTGGAACTTGATTCCAAACATACCTCGTGGGAAGGGTCCAAAGTTCTGCACACTTCCACTCCTCACAGGGGAAATCCAAGTGCAGGAAGGTTTGAATCACACACTGTGCCTGGCAGAGGGTTAGCTTGGCTGCTAGGACCAGCACAGAACACAGGGCAGGCATTCCCAAGGAAACAAGGATGGTCCAAGCAGAGAGAAGAGGTGCACATGCAGGGCTGGGCATGCGAGGAGTCAGGGTGACCCTGCCTAGGCACTGACAGCTTTCAGTAGCAACCTCTTTTCATGGGCAGAAGTTGTTTAGATGCTTTTAAAGACAAAAGCCCCACAGAACTTGACTCTGGCAAGCCCAGCAGCAGCTCCTGCTCTCAGCACAGAGCACCAGGGCACACGTACCTTCTTGTGAACAACGGAGGAGGTGGAATTAATGGTGCTCTCGTCACTATGCATCATGACCAGCTCAGGGCTGCTCTCATCCAGGACCTCCTGCATGCTGCTCACACTGCTGCTCTGGCTGCCTGTGCTCACAGACATGCTGGGGATGGAATGGTTGCTGCCCAGACTGTCCATCTTCCTACTCAGGTTTGATCCATGCTCACTGTCCTATAAAACAAGGGGCATCAGTTACAGATCCTGCAGGAGATCACCTGCCCAGCACGTGCCTGCAACGCCCGGAGTTTGTTTTAAAGGTGACTCTGCAGACTTCAAGGGTCTTTGGGCATTATAGGGCCAACTGCACATCTCAAAGGGCTGTTTAAATTCTGGAATGTTCCATATCAGGCAGGCAGTTTCTGCCTTTTCCCTGCAATCTGCTTATATCAGGTTTCAAGCCAGTTTTTTCCACATATCCTTAAGTCTGGGCATGACTCTTGGCTTGATAGTAGACATCCAGGAATACTGGATGGCTGGTGAAAGGAACCTCATAATTAAAAGAAATGATCCAAGTTTGAATTCAAACAATGCTCCAAGTCAGGATCTGCTATAACACATCTCCTGAATCAGAAAATATGTAAGACAACAAACCCATTTTTTATTTTATATATTCTACATGGTGTAGAGGTTTTAACCTCCATGTCCCAACCAGTCAGCAATTCAGTTTTATCAAGCTAAAAATCCCTTGAACCTTGTGTTTTCAGCAAAGATAAAGGTGAATGAAGAATCTCAGCAGATGACTCAGATGAGCCTGCATTATTATATGGGTTAAAACTTGGATACACATAAATAAAAGATTCCTCATATAGGAGGTATTTTTGATTCTACACACAAATATCAGGACTTAGCAGCCTTTTTTCTTCTTCCATACCCATAGGAGTACAGTAATGCCAGAGTATGCACTTAGTCTGGACTGATTTAGAGAATTTTTGGAGTCCTTTGTAATTAACTAGTGGCACCAAAGAGGCTCACAAGGAGCTCACGGTGAGGACAGAACTCTGAACATCCTTCAGCAGCTCCTGGGGTGAAGCAGCCTTGACTCACTAAAATGAGCAGCCTGCTGCTGCATCCAGTTTGCCCTGGCCTCTGAAGGGAGCTTGGGGAGAATTCCATTACAAATCAATTAACGGGGAGCTCATTTTGTTGGAGACTGACAGAAAGATAAAACTGAGACTTGACAGATTTGCCTTTGATTGTGTGATTATTTTTTAAGCAATCAGCACATCATTCAGAGCCTGAGTGAAAGCACTTAAAATCCAGAATAATACTATTTTACAGAGAACATAGGCACAGGGGAACGAAAATATTTTCAGGATGCTTATATAGAGTTACAGAAGAAATCACATAATGAAGGATCTGAGGCTGTGTCATTAATGAATGTTTATGCAGGAAGGACAGAGATGGGATTGCATATGCAACCTTAGCACTGGATTCCTGACTTCAACTTACTCCTTCTTGGAAGGGCTCTGAGGAAAGCATTAGTAATATTTTGCATGTTGAAGATTTTTAAGGCTCATCTTCCACCTTAGAAAGCCCAAGGTAGAAGAAAGAAGTGCCTGGTGGCATTTCCAGTGGGCAGGTTGTGTCCCCAGTTCAGCAGGAACCGCAGCATGTGCTGGGTCTGCTTTCCCTGCCCAGTTAGTGACACACACGAGCAGTGACACCTCCTGTGGTGGGACAGGGCTCAGGGGTCAGTGCAGAGCATGCTGTGCACATGCAGAGTGTCAGCTGCATCCCTGCCATCCCTGCAGATACAACAGCTGTGATCCCTGCTTTCTTCAGGAGTGGGAACAGGAGGAACAGAACACACACCTTGGAGCCAAACACAACCACATGTTTCCTGTGGAGCTTGGAAGAGCTCAACAGCCAAGTGGGAAACCCCTTCCCTGGCACTTGGCTGCCCTGTCCCTCTGCTGACAGCTTGGTACAAGTGGGGAGGAAAACTGGGAGATTCCAGTGCACAAGTCTGACAATCCCCCAGCCCCCAGCTAAGCTCCAGGTCTGGAAGCTGGAGGGGACCATTAATCACAGCAGTTGCTGTTCTTGCTCCTTTGGGGCATCTTCACAGGGAGGGGGAGCACAAAGTGCCAGTCCCCCCCTCCAGCAGCTCCACCTGAGACCCATGTGCTCATTTCTTCAACCAGTTTAGCTTTAGAGGAGCATTTGACACCCCCAAACACAAGGCCCTGAAGATCCTCTGAGCTTGGGCACCTCTCTGTGTGTTATTGCCTCACTCCACCGGAGCAGAAGGAACACAGACATCAATTTGTCTGTCAGTGTTTTTCACTGAGAAGCAGTCATGGATTTATTTATGCATTGTGCCTGCACCAAGTGACATTAATTTCCATCTAAGCTCATCAATTGAAAAATGACTGGTTTCCTTCTCTCAGCCACAGGGTCAATTATCATACACTGATTAAGTGGGTTGTTTATTACAAGATTTACACTGAAGCTGCATTTTAGGTCTTTAACCTTTTTCTTCTTTAACATTAGAGAATTTCAAAAACATAAGTCTTACTAATTTGGCGATTTGCTTTTCAGCTCATGAGAGGCCAATTACTTTACAGTAAAGTTATGGTAATTGAAAAAATATTAACATTAATGGAGTTGTTTTGACTGTGCAGATGAGAAAGAAAAGCTTGGGCTGTTAAAGACCCTCCTCCACACCAGCTGGGAGCAACTTCTCACAGAAGTGAGAAGCCATTCTCCCTCAGAATGAGCTTCTTCCCTAAGGCTTCCAGAAGAAAGGGCAGCACTGGAAAAAATCCAAAGTTTCACACGTCGAGTAATTGGCAGCTTTAACACTAAGCAAGGACTACTATCACTCATTATCCTCTCCTGTCTCTGCTGATCCAGATGATATTCCAACAACATTCCTCACCTAGGCTGTGCTTGTTCTGCCACCCTAAGGACAGGAACATCTCCCTGGTCCTAAAATTACTTGTAACAGTGTAAATGGGGTAAGAAAGGCTGAGTACCTCCTCCTCCTCCTGGGACTCGTTCAGGGGGCCGTTCCGTGTCTCCTGGAACAGGATTTTCTTCATTTTGCGGTACTGCAGGTTGTCCAGCTCCCTCACTGCATCCTTGGTCCTTTGGATGAGGTCTATGAGCACCCTGGGTGGTCGCTCCCGGCGCACAAAATCGTGCTGGGTTAAAGGAAACAGAACACCTCATTTCAGAGCCCTGGAGTGACAGCTCCCATTCTGCAATTTATCTCTTTGTACCCAGTAACTGGTAACATCTTTTCTCAAAGACTCCAAACACACAGAGCTTGTGCTGGGGTTGGGTTTTCTGGGCTCTGCAGGCTACACAGACCATTTGTCCCTTCCTGAGCTGGTTCACTCAAAACAAACGAGGTGACACTTCAAAACTTGGAGGCACGGGAATGAACAAAATGCATCCAGAACGAAGAAGAATCAACCTGCAAAGATTTATCCTGCATCCATCTATTCCAACTCACACATAAAAGCAGCAAGGAGACCACAAAGTTTATTTATACCTAAAGCTTTTGTAGCCAGAGTTGAAATCAAATCAGGCTCATGCCAACTCCTGCACTAGTTTTAAGTGCAGACTTAATAAATTCTTTAATGGTATTTAAGAACATGATTAAAGCCTCTTCTCTAATTTATCACATACATTCTCCTGAACTGCACAGCTGGCAGTGGATATAAATGTCTCCAGCCTTCCCATTTAACCTTGGCTAAAGCAGACAACCTGAGTGTACACTTGCCAATACTCTATATGGGATCCCTACAGCTGGGAATGCTGCTTAGTAGTTCCCAAGAGGGATGGCTTTAGGGCACAAACATCCTCTGCATGACTGCAGAAAAATCTACAGTGAAAACAGAAAAATTTACGGTGGGGAAAAAAAAAAGGGAAAAAAAAGAAAAAGGAGGACATTTAGGCAAAGAAAAGTTGTTCTCTACTGCACACTGCAAATGCCACAAGGGGCTTTTGTTAGAGCCTCAAGAGCTGGACCCACCTGCAAGGAAATTCTCAGGAGTCACAGCTCTCCTGTGGGCTCAGCTCAAGAGAGAATTCATCCCCTGGAGCTGAAGTAACCAGCTCATGCAGCCCCAGCCTGCCCTAAAACAGGAGCCTTCAACAAAAGAGCTGAAAGGATGAGCTAATAATCTTTCAGTGATTTGTAAATAAACAAGGAAAGCATCATGCCACAAGCTGATTTCTCGTTTTTAATTGAATTCAAACTGTTGTGCATTTGAGTTTTGCTAGTGGGGACAGCCAGTCATTTCAGTGCCCATTTTTTGCTTGTAGTGATGGTGTTTATTTTTTGAATCAGAGCTAAAAGTTCTAAACATCATTTCACACAGAAACAAAATGAATCATTTCTGCTCCTCAATGCAGATAACCACCACTTATTTCTCTGCGAACAGTAACAATCTGCAGCTTATTTGTGATTAGGAAAAAAAAAGAAGCCATTTTTATCTCACTGTAGATCATTTTTAGAAAGCAGCGAAGCATTTGGAACCATGATCCTGAACCTAAATCCATTCTATGTATGCACTCACATATTGAAATGTGACCACGTGAAAAGTGTAGGGCAGACATAAATATAAATAAAATATAAATGTAAAATACAGCACAGACAAGATTTCAGACTCAGATCTCAGCTCTAATTGTTTGTACAGACTCCAAAGTAAGGTACTCCTGAAATCACATCCTTCAATGAACTCATCCTGTTCCTAGAGAGCAGCAAGGCTGCCAATCCCCAAGAATGAATCACTCCAAAACCCACAACATAAACCTATTAGCTGGTCAGGGTGCTACAAGTAGAACCAAGGAACAAAACACTGATTATTTGCCCCAGCACAAATGTACCACAGGAAATAAAAAAACAGACCTGGTGCCAAAGGGAGCACAAACAGCTCCTTCATCATTTACCTGGAGAGGTCATTGGAACCAGCAGCCAGAGGGAGAGCAGGGCTAATAATCAACTTTAAAGAAAGGCAACACTTAAAAGCCAAAGCCTGATGGAAAAGGGGCTGGACAGGACTTCACACCCCCCGCACACCTTCTAATGGAAGGCTGCTCCTGAACTTCCCAAAAGCAAAGCCCTTGGAGCTGTAAACAGTTCCTCTATTTCCCAGGTAAACTGAAGTCAAATGACTTAAACTGGAACTGATTTATGATTCACTGACAAAACCTTGGCAAACTCTATACACATCACTTCCAGGCCCCTCTCCTACAGGCTCTTGGCAATTATACACCTGTAAAAACCCCTTCCAAAATGATCCAGTTATCTCCAAAACAAGTTTAATTAATTGAGTTCAGTATAGAAACCATTAAACAACTTTTGGGTCTGGTGGTTTGTTTAGGGGAGGAAGTCAGCCTTGGCCTATCCCCTTAATGCTACCTTTAACTGCTAAGTGTGATGCATGAATGGAGGGAAAAAGAAAACCAATAAAACCAACCAAAGAGTGGATTTTTGTAAGGGTAAATATTTGTTCACCATCTTTACAATTATTTTGGTAGACAAACAAGATTTCCCTCCAGAGTTCTGGAAAAGATTTGATAAATTACCCGTAACAAATCTGTTGATGATGGCCTTTCCTGAGGTATTTTCTGTAAGCAGTAATCAACAAATCCCCTAAAGGAGTCTGACCTGCAAATGAAAAAAATATTAAAAAATAATAAATTAAAAAATTTAAATGAAAGAAAGAAGCTCAGGATCTGAAATATATTCAAGCTTATCAGTACAAGGAAGAAGAAAAACATTGACTAACTTGTTTTTAATTTCTAAGGCAGTGAAAATAACTGGGTTTTCCCAAATTCCAAGTTGATCTCAAATTCTTTCTCAGTTAAAGGTTATTGAAACAACATGGAAACACAACTATCCCCAAGCACAAACTGAAAACCAAGTTAGAACTACGTGTACCAGTCACTATTTATGATTTCACTTCAACTGTTTACAAACAAATGGCAGTGGAAATATTGGGAACTCCAGAAATTATCAATGGGAGGTTCCAGAGGGAACCCTGCCTCAGTGAAGTCCCTCTACACTCAGCTCAACACTTGAGGCTTTATTGAACATTTTATTCCAACTGCAAAGAAGGAAACTGGTTATTTTGGTGCCACTGGACTCAAAAGGAGCACAAAAAGCACCTTGGTGACTCCAAGAGAAAACATGGCACTGTAAACTTGCAATCAGGAATACTGACAGGGTGCTGTGTTTAGCCCCAGCTGTCTGCTGTGCACTGCAAATCCTGCACAGAACGTGGGGACCACACTTCAGGCAGCACAGCAAGCTCCTGGAACCTTGAAAAATGGGCAAAACAGAGAGGATGAAATAAGGAAACTGGAGTGGTCTTGATGAAATGATCAGCAATTAAACAGTTGTGCTGCTCAGAGAGATGAGGGAACTTCACACCTCACCAGGAGTTTTTGTTTCAAGCCTTCTGCAGATTCTGCCAAGCATCACCCCACAGCAACATTCCAATCTTGGGTACAGGAACAGCAATCCTTTGCTCCCACAGAATAACAGTGTTCTTGTGGCCAAGCCCAGATTCTGGAACAAGCCTGGAGCACAGTGAGTTTTCACTGGCCACGGAGCTCTGAGGGCTTTTGGAGTCCCCCACTGACAAAAATATCCAATTACCTCTACACTTCAGCTGCACAGCAATGCTAACAACTCTTCTGCCAACGGGGATCTTTGGCAGCTGGAAACTTTGCTGATGCTGAGCCATGGCTGGTTTAACACATCTGAGAATATTTTAATTCCTACAGCTGCTACACCCTAGAATTAACACCTCTACACTTTTAGACTGTAGAACAGCCAGAGTGACAGAAGGTCAACATTGAGCCATCCTACACAAGATTTGAGAACACACACAAAAATCACTGCACTGCAACCAACATGTTCATTGTCAGGCTTGAACTGTGCAGTGTCACAGGGCATCTTCAGGGAAATGAACAACAAAAATCAGCTGTCAATGGTTCTCTTACCATTCATTTGATTGTAACCTAGGGGAATCGTTCTGGGCTATGTGATATAAGGCACTCATTGCATTCATGTTGAAAAGTGGAGGCTTCCTTTCAGCTGGAAAGAGAAAATAATAGAAAGGTGTGATAAGGCTGTCTGCAAAGAAAGGAGAAATGTATGGAAGTATGAGCAGGGTATCACTGCTAAATCAATATTCAGTGCTGTTGTCATCACACTTAGGCCAATTATTTTAATATTCCAAGTTGGACCAGGACACTCACTCAGGGAAAGCTGCTGCTCACTTGGAAAGGGAAGACAAAATCCAAAAAGAGCAGGGTACAAATTCTAATGAAGAGTTTGCAGTAAATTTAACTTTAACTGCAGCATGTCACACCTGATCTGCTGTGGCAGAATCAACTGAAACTGAGTAAACCCAGTCTTAGGCACAGATTCAGGGCCAGAACATGCTGAATCAGTCCCTACAGATCTTTGATGCACTGCTGGAACATGTGGATTACAGGAAAAAGTGGCTGCCTGCCTCATTTGTCACTGCAAGTCGGACAGGTTACCAAATTCACTTGTCAGATGCCATGAACTCCCTCTCACTGCAATCCTTCCCAGTCCTTGCACCAAGAGGGCACCTGCCCAGCAGCCCCTGACTCTCAGGAGGGCAGAACTCAGAGTTCTGGGGGAGGCTGGTTCTCACCAAGGTCAGTGGTGCCAGGATTTCTCAGTTCTTTCAGGCCAGAGCAGTCCCTTGCCCTTGCCATGTAGGCAAACCACATCTGCTTTTCCTTAATCACTATTTCAGCTACATCAGGAATTAAGGCATCAGCATTCAAAGAAAGCCAAGCGCTGCTCAACAAGAGATTTCCTCCCACCCCATGTTCAGACAGCGAATCATGCAAAATTAAAAAAAAAAGTTTAATGCTTCTCAAAAGGGTATTTTTAAAGAAAGTAAAGCCAGCACCTCTGTATAGTGGCTTTGAGGTTCCCGAGTAAAAGCTCCACAGAAATTCTGGAACCAAGACTGTGTCTACATAGGGTCACACAATCTCCCTCCTACTGCTGTGATTTACTCCTTGAGAGGCTGTGACATGCCTGAACTCCACACAAACAAAAATCATTGGCCATGCACAACAACAGAAGGCTAAAACTTCTAATTCTGGCATTCTTTATGGCAAAACACAGACTGTGTCAGCATGCTGGTACATGAAATATAGCCATGTCAGTTACTGGTTATCTACACCATCTCAATTCTGGAGACAACATTTCTTCTGCACATCTCCCTCTGTTATCTCACACGTTTCTGCTGATTAAACATTCACCAATAACATCTTCAATGAACTCTCACACACACTAAGTTATTAGTGTACTGCTGTTAAGAAGAACCCATATCAAGACTGATTTTTGAGAATAACCTACTCAGCACATGCAGTGTCACTATTCAAACTCAAAACACACACTCAGAGTCTGCTCTGTGTACCTGCCATCACATCCACCTCTGCTCCAGGCTCTGTGGATGTGTATCATCTACCCTTTGCAGTGCAAAACCTTTTCTTCTCTTCCTGTACAGAACCTGTCCACGATGATTCATGGCACAAACTTTTCAGCTGAGACTGAAGATTTTTGATTCAGAGAGCAGGGAAGTAAGAAGAATTGAAAAATAAATGTAGGTCCTTTCTGACACACAATCCTTAGGACACCAGCTCCCTTGACACAACAGCTGGGACAACTTTCTCAGAGTGCAGCTTGGAAAACACAAATGGCAAATCATGGTTTCCTCTCACTTAAAAGCAAAATGTTCTGGTTCTCCAGGGAATAACTGAGCACACCAGACTAACATGAAAGCACAGTGCATAAGTGGCTTGCTCTTGATTTACCAGCAAGGAAAAGACTTAACTGTCAGAGTTTTCCAAGTCAGGTGTTTTAAAGGGGAAAGCTGATGAAGAATAAGGATCTTCCCTTTTTGCAGGAGCTCCTAACACACAGCAGAGGTAATTACCTACCTCAGCTGCTGTGTGTTCACTCACCTAACTCGATGCATGTGATCCCAAGAGACCAAACATCCACCTTCCCATCGTACTGCCCTTCGTCCATTGCAAGGATCACCTCTGGTGCCATCCTGCCAACCACAGAGCAAAGGCTGCCTTAGGGGGGACACAGGCTCACCCCAAGAACACCAACCGTGGTGGTTTCATCCCCTTTAGCAAAGCCACAGACCAGGACAGACAGCAGGGAGCTGTGGGAAAGTGTGCTGGAACGGAACAGTGTGCAGGCACTGAACACACCAGCAACTTGTCAGAGGAAGGGGGAAAAGCAAAGAAGGAAAGGGGATAAGCAAAAGAGGAAAGGGGGGGGGGAAAGGAGGAAGGGAGGGAGGAAAGAAAGAAGAAGGGGGGGAAAGGGGAACAGGGGGAGGGGAAAAAAAAAGGGGAAGGGGGGGGAGGAAAAAAAGGGGAAGGGGGGAGGAAAAAAAAAGGGGAAGGGGGGGAGGGAAAAAAAAAGGGGAAGGGGGGGAGGAAAAAAAAGAGGGGAAGGGGGGGAGGAAAAAAAAGAGGGGAAGGGGGGGAGGTTAAAAAAAAAGGGGAAGGGGGGAAGGAAAAAAAAGAGGGGAAGGGGGAAGGAAAAAAAAGAGGGGAAGGGGGGGAGGAAAAACATCAACCCAATCTTCTTCCTTCTAGCAGAGTACACTGGCACGTGGGAGACCCCTCTATTTCCAAAGGCATTGTAGCTGCAGGCTGACAGCAAGGGCTGGGAGAACTCTAAAGGCACCTCTTGCACCCTCCCCAGGCCTCCCCTTGGCACACCAGGAGCATTTCCAGCAGACAAATGCAGCCTGTGGGTGCAGCTATGAATGGAACAGGGAAGTTTGGAACAGTGGGGACATACAGTCATCCAGGATAAAGGGATGAAATGGGGACAGAGAAGCAGCAGGCCCACCCTGCCAAAATTTCAGCCTCTTAATTTGTATTCTTCCAAAAAAAAGGCTTCCTGCCAAACGGCCTCATTCCAAGGCTGGGCCATGGTGACCTCCCAGCACTGCCTGGGGCCTCTGCCACAAAATCAGCAGAGCGTGGAGCTGTGCTGGTCCTCAGTGCTGGGAATGCCAAGGAACTCAGGTGACCCTTCAGCAATTCCTTCAAAACAGGATTTAAGTAGCTGTGTGACTTCCAGTCACACTAACAGGATCCCCTTTTTCCACAGATGTCTCAGTCCCATCACCTGTGCCAAGTGTGAGTTACTTTCAAGCCAAAGCAAGAGTGGACTCATTTCCAAGCACTGCACAGCCTAAACCTCTCCTTATGGACCCTGAGGAAGGACAGACGTCCTGAAGATCTGGACACAGGGATGTCAGGAAAACTGCTTGGCTAATGAAGATTTTATCCAGGTATTATAATTGTATTATGAAGCACTGGAAAGGGAAGAGAGAAGTTTTATAAAAGATTAAAGCACTGCAGGCTTCACTCACCAGTAAGGCGTTCCCACAAACGAGTTGGCAGGGGAGACTATAGATGCAGACCCAAAATCAGCGAGTTTCACTTGACCTGGTTCTGTTAGAAGAATATTTCCAGCCTTAATATCCCTTTAACAGAGAAAAAAAAAAAAAAAAAAGAGGGGAAAAAAACCGTAATTTAGCACAATGCAAACTCTGATGAGATGCCTTTGTCTGCAATTTGTAATGCTGGGACAGAAAGACAGAGAGGAATTCACTGAGAGTGTTTCAGCAGCAAGCTCAGAGTAACCTCTACTACTCCATTCTCTGGACAGCACTGCTTCAAAAGTAGTATTATGGAATGTTTCATACACAAGTGCTACTCAAACATCCCCACACTTCTGCTGCAGGACAAGTGCTGAAGTCTTGTGTATGCAAGAATGAACACCTCAATAGTATGAGACAGACAGCACAGGCTGTCCCCTTCACTGCCACCTCCACTGCCACCTCCCCTGTACGACAGCCAAAGGGAACACCTCTCTCACAAGGAAATGCTGAGAGAACTGGAATTGTTTAGCCTTCAGGGTGACCTAACTGTGGCCTTCCAGTACCTGCAGGGAGCTTACAAGAACAATGGAGAGGGGTTTATTCCTATTTACAAGAGATGGAGGGACAGGACACGGGGAATGGCTTCCCACTGACAAGAGAGCAGAGTTAGATGGGAAAGTAGGAAGGAATCCTTCCTTATAAGGGTGGCGAGGCCTTGGCACAGCGTGTCCAGAGCAGCTGTGGCTGCCCCTGGCTCCCTGAATTGCCCAAGGCCAGGCTGGACGGGGCTTAGAGCCACCTGGGCCAGTGGGAGGTGTCCCTGCCCATGGCAGGGGTGGCACTGGATGAACTCTAAAGTCCTTTCCAAGCCAAACCACGCTGTGATTCTATACCGTGGCTCAACTCATCAGGTATCAGCAACACATCCGCCAGCCTTGTGCCTGCAATTAAATAACAAAACCAACAAGAATTCCCTCTTTTTCCATCCCCGGGGCCAGCCCCGCGGGGCCTGCAGTGCCGCTCCCTCGACACCAGGTGGCGCCCCCGAGCCGAGCCGGACCCGCGGGACCCCTACCCCAAAACTGGGATCCTGACCCCAAAATTGGGGGATCCTGACCCCAAAATTCGGCTCCTTCTCCCTCAGCCTCGCCGTTCCCACTGACAGAGGAACTTCTCCGTGGGGCTGTGCACTGCAGCACAGCGCTGCCCCCTCCCAGCCAGGGCTGGGCCTCTCACCTCTCTCCTTTTCTGCCACAGCAGCACCAAAAACAGGAATGTGTCACTGCTCCTCATTTCTGGGTGAGCACATTGGCCTTCCCAGCTCAGCAGGTAATACCCTTATATTATATATAGAAATATATTATTATTATATATGTGTTTTATATATGTTATATATATAATATATAATATATAATATATAATATATAATATATAATATATAATATATAATATATAATATATAATATATAATATATATAACATATATAATATATAACCTATAACCTATATACTATATAATCCTTGCAAGCTCCTACATCTCAGAGACATTTTCCCCATGGAATACCCCCTGGATGACATCCAGGTCTCAGAAGCACTGAGTTGTGGGGGTTGGAAGGCATCTCTGGAGATGACCCAGTCCAATCCCCCTGGAGCAGGTGTCACAGGAATGTGTCCAGGTGGGTTTGGAATGTCCCCAGAGAGGGAAAATCCACACCCTCCCTGGGCAGCTGCTCCAGGGCTCTGCCACCTTCTTTGGAAAAGTGCTTTGATTTCTCCTCAGGTAGTTTTATCCTTGACTTACACTTCCATCACCTGATTGTGATTCCAATCCCACATCTGTGGCCCCCTGTTACCAAAAACCAGGCTGTGCAAAACCAATACAGTTCTACTTATTCACATGTAAATACGAAAAGATATCTAGTCTTAGAAATAGCCTAGCTCAGAGAACTCCAATTTATTTGGCACATTTAGGGTGATACTCTATTTTGTTTTCAGTGCAACGTTCCTGGGTAGCCTTTGTTACCAAGGTCTGCACAGAACAATTGCCAACAAGGCAGAGAAAATGTTGGTAGAATAACTTTTTCCAAGGCTGTTTAAAGCCAGTGAAGCAGCTCTGAGACTCCAGGGAGCAGAAGATGGAAGAGCAGCAGCTCCAGCCTCACCTGTGGATCCTACAGTGGGAGTGCAGGTAGGCCAGCCCCTGCAAGGCACCGTGGGTGATGGCAGCAATCTCCACTTCCTGAAGTGGCTTCTTGTGAACTACAAGGAAAAAAAGAAAGAAAACAAACAAGAAAATAAATGGAATATTTTTCTGAGAAAGTGTTTTTTAAAGAAAGGAATCCCACCAATCTGCTACAAAGAGAAATTAGGGAAGAATTCTTCACTGTGAGGGTTTTAAGGTCCCTCCCAACCCAAACCATTCTGTGATCCTGTGATCTTGGCCCCTAAAGAACACTAGTTTTCATAAACTTTGGCTTTGATTCCCTGTTTTGACTTAGATTCCTCCATTTCTTTGCAGATGCTCTTCCAGTGTTGAGCTCACATCAACCTCCTGTTCTAAAACCCATCTGTAATTATTCCTGCACATCGCAAGGCAAGGATGAAGGTGACCTCTGTAAGATTTTATTATGGGTGTTCCAAAAAACAGGCAGCCTGAAGAGGCATAGATTACAGGAACATACCTATACAATTTTATACCTTCATTTGACAAAATTAAAATGTGCAGGCCAACTATCTATATCACTGGGAAAGCCTCAAATTCTTCCTGGAAAATGGAGCAGGACAGACAGATCACCTGTACCATCTGAAAAACCCCACTCTGAGCAAACAGCCTCCCATCAGACTCAGGAGGGGGCACTAGCAAAAAGAGAAACCAAGATATACCAAACTCACCTTCTAGCAAATCAGAAGCTGATCCTAAACAGTATTCCATAACCAACTGCAAAAAAACAGAGAACATCATGCCTTCAAGTATCTTGGAAGCACTTTGAAATTAGAAAACACCTTTACGTTCCAAATTTAAATCATATGGTGGCTTTAACACCCTGATCAAGGAAAAAAAAAAAGTAAGTAGTAGGTTTTGTTAGCTTTCCATGAGAAGATGTAAAATTTGACTTTCTTTTAGTACTTTTCAGCACTATTTCAGTGCCTGTGCTGAGGATTTGAGTGCTGCAGTGTCCATTTGCTCACTCACCCATGCTGTGTGCTCCTTCAGGTAACAGCCCTTGTACTCTATGGTGTTGGGGTGCTTCAGCTGTTGGAGAAACTTGACTTCTTTGATGATGTCCTGCCATTTCTAATGAAAAAAACAAAACAAATACATTTCTCTTCTTAATCCTCTACATCCTTTCATGCACCACACACTATAGGACAGTCTGAAAAGTGACCATAAAACTATTTTACAATATGAAGATGGAAAGTCGGTGTTGCAAAAGCACAGCTGTAGATCAGTTGTCTGGGTCCCTATTGCACTGAGACACCTCCAAGTTATATTTAACAGCTTGAGGACTGCCAAATTATTTTCTTCCTCATTTTAACTGCAATACCTTTTACTTAAATGTTGCTGCTTTGCAAACTGAAGTGTCCAGTGGCCTCAAAGTTAGTATGAAACTACAGAGAGTAGCAGTGAGCTGCTCACCTTGTGTAACACAGCACAAAACCACTGACATTTGGGAGACCAATAAGCAAGCAAGGAAAAATGAGTTTAAACCACCCCTGTTTGCTCTTAACAAACAAACACACCCTGCACATCCACACACCAGTCCAAAGGAACAGTGGGTCCAAGTTCCACGCAAAAATAAGAGGAACAATTAATAAGCAACAACTGAAAGGAGACAGATTAGCAGGTCTTTGCAATCTGATAGATCCCCAAGA
Source organism: Cinclus cinclus (assembly GCF_963662255.1). Taxonomy (NCBI): domain Eukaryota; kingdom Metazoa; phylum Chordata; class Aves; order Passeriformes; family Cinclidae; genus Cinclus; species Cinclus cinclus. The sequence goes on from NC_085062.1 coordinate 10,092,226, forward strand.
GTTTCAGAGGGATGCGGACAGTGTGCCTTTAAAACACTTCTTAATAAAATGATTTCTGAAACAAGCCCCATCCAGGCAATCTGAATCCCTACTTACTTCCTTAAACTGAGCTATTTGTTAAAATTTGCATAAACTCATTTTCTCTCCCCAAACTTCCACGATTCCCATGGAAGGGAGCAGCAGCTCCTGCATTAAAAGCTGCTTTGCTGGGGTCAAACCAGAGCTGCAGCTCATTTCACTGCTCAGATTTCCACTGGAGCTGCCACAGCTCCTGAATGCACAATTGCCTTTATTCCTCTTACCTCATTTGTTTGTTTTCCACTATAGGACATCTTCTTGACAGCCACCACCTCATTAGTGTGGGAATTTGTAGCCTGGAGTAGGGAAAGAGTAACATTGAAAAAAGCAAGAAACAGATTGCAAACAGTTTCATTTTCCCCCCCTCACCATGGAGTGAGCTGTGCCTGTGGCAAATGCAGGCTTTTTTCTCCTATATCCTTGAAAGCTCCTACACCTCAGAGACATCTTCCTCAGGATAAGATTTTCCACACAACTATTAGGACACTTTCCCCTGATTTTTTTTTTTTCCTGTCCATATCCATGTTCCTCCCTCAGACTTTGTGTTACTTCTCTATTGATATGTAAAAAGCCCAGCAGTGCACCTACTGAGAGCCCTCAAAATACAGTTTTATTGGAATTGCAGTGGAAAGTTTTAGATAAACCTTTGGCAAAATGTTTGTCAAAAAAAAAAAAGAAAAAAAAGAGGTGTATCAAAATCTCCATGACTTCATCCAAAAACTCCATACAACACTGACATTCTTAAACAGTTATTTCAGTTTCCAGTGTCAAGATGATTCAACCTGGAATTGATCTAAATGAAAAAGCTTTCCTTTCACTGTACTACATCTTAGGTTTGTCATGAAGATTATGTAGCCATCAAATTCTACTTTTCTGCAGCCTGGATGATGCAGGGATGGTAACTGGAGGCTAAAAACTCAGCTTTGGAGACATCTCTCCTTGACTAGACTGGCACTGCCCTCATTTCTGCATGTTAAGGGTAAAAAACATCAAGCTTTTGGTCTTAAAACAGTTGCTGAAATCTCTGTACTTCCAACCATTTTTGGGACAAAAAAAGAATAGTGACAGTTAAAAGCTTAAATCGTAATAGGAGCTAAATGTGGTAAATCTTCCTTTCAAGTAATGTATTAACTAATGACATTTTTTGAGGCATGTGGGGACTTCAAAGAAGAACTGTGTTGAGTGAAACCAGTGGAGAACAGGAATTACTGAAGGGAGGTGACACAGGCCCCTCACAGCACACACTCCTCAAATGTGACAGAAAAAGCTGAAAATGAGTAACTCTGGGACAAGGCAAAGCCATTCCCTGGCACCCTGATTCAGCACAGGGAAGATCAAGAGTGTTTTACTCAGATGTATTAATGCTTTCTTTCTGCCTGTCACATTAATTCCAAGTAGTTCACCCTGACCATGGTATCTGTCCTTCCAGCTGGGATTTGTCACTGAAGGACACACTGGCACCTTCCCAGAGCTGTGGGGGAAGTTCTGGCTGCACCAAGAGCTTGGGATGCTCCTGGCTGAGACAACTCCCAGGCTGTATGAGCACACTTGGGAACAGCCTCTTGCTGAAGCTGTTTTTGGGCCTGTATGAGATGGTACCTTGAGAAATTATATTGTTATCCCTCAAAATACACATGAAATATTTTTATGACGTAAAATTTAAGTGTTCTCTCCTTACAACAGTTCCACCAACACCTCCATCACTTCACACAACTCCAAACACTGAATTGGAATGCTTAAAATATCTCAGGCTACCTATGGCCAGCTAGAGGTGTCAGGGATCTAATCTTAATACTTTAAAGTCTGATATTCAGAAACCCAGTTCCAGTGAACCTGATCCTCCTGAGTGGCTGAGTATGGTTCCAAGCAGCTTTAATTTGCTTTAACTGATTTGTTAAATATGGATGCTATTTCAGTCTTGCTAATGCCAACTGGATTATAATTATTTCCAATTACAGTATTTTGGATTTGGCTTAGTTTGATACCAACTATAAAAGCACCGTTTTTCTCATTTCCAGATTAAAATCTCTTGCCTGTATCAGTGGATGCCATACATCCTTCCTGCTTGAATTCCCATTCCTCTGAGGACTCTCTCTTTGCTTTTGCCATAAAGGAATTCACAGTGATTTCCAAGCATCTTGACATTCCAGTTTGGCAAATTTGGCAAATTAATTTTCAGCTGTTTAAATTCAACTTTCAGCATCAAACAGCACAGAAGACTGTAGACTTGACCTGGATAGATGGGTGAACTATTAAGACTATAGTAAACTGTTACTATAAATACAGCTGGAACATGAAAGAGATCAGGAGTGGTTTGGAAACACTGATTTTTTGAGATGTGTTTTCACAAAACTAATGTACACAAAGCACTAAAAACTCAAGGAATTTCTTGAGCTTTTCTTCTACAAATACCTAAAAGCCTCCAAAACATCACTTGAAACGATTCCGTTCTCCAAAAAAAGAAAGAACTTTACTTACAAAGTAAACTGCTCCAAAACTTCCATGTCCAATTTCATGCAAACCCACGAATATTTCCTCAGGATCATCTTTGTAGAACAGGTCAGCTATTTCTGGGTCCTTTGGCACCCCTTTGCGCATGTTGAAGCGTGTTAGGAACTGGTCTGTGCTCTCAAGTGCCAGCCAATTTCTTCCTTCATCGACAAAGTCGTGTGCAGACAGCTCTCAGCACCTGCTGGGAAGGTTCATCTTTAATCTGCTTCCCTTGCACGTGTTTCTGTTCACACTTCTCTGACAGCAAAATGAGAGGAAACACTTCCAGCAGCAATAGGCTTCACCATCGCTTCCTCCCTCCAGCTAATTCTTTTTAATTATTAGTCCTATTTAGATAGAGAGATTAAACTGCATTCAGGACACAACAGCTCTTTATCTCACACAGGAAGCAAGTGTTGCAGTGACACCGAAGTCCACTTGAATTCAAGAGTCCTGTTGCTATGCAAAACATCCTGTGACAGGAGTTTGTTATTCTTCACGCGGGCTCCCAATGTGTCAGTTTTTAGACTCTCTCTGTTGTTCCTCCTACTCTCCTGGGCTGTTTGCTTTGTTTCTCTACTCCCAGTTGCCAGCTGGTGCTGGTGGAAAAGTCAGCTGCTATTCCACAGCAACACTTTGCACCCATGTCATTGTTATTTCTCTATTTATTTACTCAGAGCTTCATGACAGCCAGTGCTGCTGTATTATGATTGCTCCTAGCACATGGAATTGCTTTTGAAAAATACTAAATTCCATCCTATAAGGCAGATCTTTGCCTCCTTAACATCTTCTTTTAGCAGAGAACCAAGCTGCATCTATAGGAAGACTTTCAGTATTCATCCCCAAAATTTTATTTGTGTGGGAAGAAAAAAAATAAAGAAGAAACATCCTAATATCAGGAAGTTTTCCATTTCTTAACAAAACATCTTGAAAAATCTGCATTGACTCATTAAATACTGGTATGCAAAGCACTGATGGGGGCCTTTACTCATCTGCTTTTGCCTTGTGAAATGCAGCAGAGGAGTTGCAGCTGGGTCACCTGGAGGGGTTTCTCTCAGTCTGGAGCAAGTCTCAGTTACTTTGACATCTATGGTTCAGCACCTCATTTACTGAGGCCACGTCTTGTCTGTGCACAACAAACTCCTGCATACACACACCAGAACCTTCAGCCTGTGCCACGATATAAACCAGGGAGAGCAGCTGAAATGTAACAATCAGATAAACTTACAACTAAAACCCACATAGAAAAGGCTTTAGAAGGTTTCGGATTTCTGGATGAATGCAGAATTTTGGGTAGGTGCTGAGACAGCCTCCCTGGCTCAGGGTCAGTGATGGAGCAAGGAGAGGTGCAGTGAGAGAAGCCCACCTGGGTAACTGTGGCACCAACCATGCTCTGTGGCTCACATTCCTTCCAGCAGCATTGTCCTGTGCTCCCAGCCCTCCGGACTCTCCTACTCTGCAAAGAGAAACAAGGAACTGTATTTAGAAAAATGAGTTTGAAGTTTACACCTTATTTTAACACAAAGAAACACCACACCCAGGACTACTCCACTGGAAAGCACAAGGAGAACTGGCTGAAAATGCTAATGCTGAGTCTTTAGGTGAGCATAAAACTTCCTGTGCTCCAAAGCCCTTGGACTATACATCACTGGAGGACAGAAAACGAGGAAAAGAGGTTAAATGCCAAGTTCTTTGGCTTTTTAAGATTCTTAAGCTTGCTCAGGCACAGGAAGTTCCTTCTCAGACCCTGCTTTTTACATAACCTATAAGAAGCACAAAGCTCAGAAAAAAATCCCCATCCCTGAAAATGTCTGAGGCCAGGCTGGATGGGCTTGGAGCAACCTGGGATAGTGGAAGATGTCCCTGACCATGGCAGGGGAGTGGAACTGGATGGGCTTTAAGGTCCCTTCCAACCAAAACCATTCTCTGATTCTGTGAGAAGCTGACAAGGCTGCGTTCATTACTTGACTCTCTGTGTTCTACCTGATGACACACAAGATTCCAGGGAAAGTCCTGAGCATAAGTAAATTAGTAAATTCCACCAGGGAGAGTATGAGCAATGAAAAGATGGAAAAGGAGTGCCAGCCAGTGAGCCCCAGCAGCTGCAATCAGGGCACAGGGAGGGGTGTCAGCCACTGCAGCCACCCACTCCCATGGGTGTAGGAACACTCCAAAGAGTCACTGCTGTCCCCTCAGGGGAGGGGGACACAGGGAGACCTGGGGATCAGCCTGAACTCGTGGAAAATGTTATCATGGAGCTACAGGCACAGCAGAAATGCTTCCAAGTTAAGCACAGTGCAATAGCTACATTGCCAAAATCTGAATTATTAGGCACCTGATTTAATGACACATCAACTCATGCTCTCCTTTATTAGGGAAAAAACAGATGAGCAGACATCTTCCTGCTAATAGCTAACATTACTAAAAATGTTATTTTTGTTACTTTATCTCACCACAGGCCAATAATGTTAAGCTGTTAAAAGGCTATTTGAAGAGCACAAAAAAAAAAAAAGGTTCTGCAATGTTTTGCTTTTAAAAAGAAATCGCAAGTATAAACAAAAGCCAGATGAATGAAATGATTATTCATTTTCAGCTGATTGGCCTCACCCAAAGGTGCTATATTTACTACAGCCCTGCAGACAGGGCAAAGAATGCAGTATTTCAGGTCTGGCATTCTTCAGCCAACAGAAAAAATCCATCTGGCTTGAAAAAAAATGAAAACAAACTGATGGAGAAAACAATTTATCCATTTCCAGTCAAATAAACATCTCTGCCATTAAGAAAGCCTGTGCAGCTCCAGTATTCAAGGTATTTAAAACGGGAGGCTAAATGTCAATACTTAAGAGTTAAGCCCTAAGTAATAATGTCATTTCCCAATTAGGGCAGACATGAGTAGTGAGGCAAGTAAATCTCAATAAATCTGGTCAGCAGGACTATTATTTTCCAGTAATGAATATCAAAAAACTTAAGATGGAAAGTGTATCAGCAGCAACCTGAGTCCTGTGGATTGAACATGATCACAGAGTGATCCACAGGATCCCATAAACAGAGTTCTCTGCACTGACACCAGCACAGACCCAAAGCCACAGCTTGGGTCTTGGACAGGGTAAAACACCACAGCTACACATCCCACTACTCCCATTTAGGTTGATCCCCAACATCACAACTCTCCTCTAGCTACATGGAGACTGAAATAAAAATGGTTTAAATCAAGGCAGAGCACTGAAAGAGTTGAGTGCCATTAGCAGAAAAAACTTAAAGTCAATTTATGGTAAATTTGAGCAGGTTCTTTTTATTACCAAAGTGCTGAATTAACATAGCAAAAAATTTCTATTAGAAGACTGATTTTTGCTTTTCATCCTTGTAAAGCAGCATTTGTGACTCTCTGTGTCCTGAAGATCTCAAAAAGAAACATCATTAATCACACTCACAGTGTCTTAGGGGAGTGACAAGTGACTCAAGATTTTGAAGGTTTGTGAGATCAGTATTTTGCTCAGACAGCAGAGTTTCCTCAATGCTAAGCAACCCTCCCATTTAAAAACCATGAATTAACTGCTTTTGCTACAAGTGTCTGCACAAAGGTTCTCTCCTACCACTTAGAACTTCTGGGCTGAATTAATAACAACAGAAAACCTGAATATAAAGAACAAAAAACAACTGGAAGCACCATTAAGAGGAGCTAAATTACTGACATTTCCAAATAACCCATGGACGTAAAATTATGTCTGTAATAAGATAAACTTGAGAACTCAAAGCGTGTGGCTTGTGAAAGCACAGTTTGAATTGAATCTCACAGCACCATAGGGCTGTTTCAAATGTGCCCAGAAACACACAAAATTAATTTTAGTTCCTAACTACACCAGGGTACTTCCCAAAACAAGGACAAAGTTTTCCACTCCATGCAGAAAAACAAACTACAGGAAACAGGGTGGACCAGCAGCAGATTCCACTTAGAGGAGGAGCAACATGACATGGCTCATGCACCCATTTTTAGATGCCTATTTTGAGGGGAATAAATTCACACCAGAATTACTTTCCCAAGAACAGCAAGCACAGAGCTCCACCTCACCACTTCAGACTCTCCAAAACCTGCAATACAACGTAAAGAAGGAAATTCTGAGATAAATTCAGCTGATAACTGTCCTGAGCAAGAAACCTTTTGAGCCTGAAGTAAGGAACATGATCAAGTTCCCCTGCAGTCCTCACCCACAAACTGACACGGTTTTCTTGGTCTGATCTGGGCAGTTTTTGTGTCGTTTTTAAGAAGCTGGAGCTCTTCCCCTTCCCTTTAATTGGTACATATGGCTGGCTGGCCAGGCCAAATACAAACACTTCATCCTGGGCTGATTCCCTCAAATGAAGACCACAGCCTTGGATGAACAGCCCATTATTTTAGTGAAGCTTTTTGGAGAACACTCTGGAACCTCCACATTTTAAGCTGTCCAGTGTCATTTCTTTGATTGTTAAGAATTACTTTCCCATCTCCAGCTAACTTGATCTAAGTGAACACCATACCTATGTGTTTTTTCCAGGCACTTGACTCATTTGAATTCTTAAACCAGTCAGATTAACATACCCAGCACAGAAACACAAGTTACATAGGGCATACAAAAAGCACCTCCACTACAGCCTTTGTTTGCTTACATTAATCACCAATTCCAAGACACTTAGGATACACTTCTGGTCTAGAAGCAGCAAGTCCTGTCACGTCCTTCCCTCCAATTTCTCTAAAGCACAAGGATTCACTCGGTGTGGAAGTGGAACAGAAGGTACGCATGACCTTCAGCGGGAAAAGACAAATACTCCTGAGCATTTGGAGCTCTGCAGATATCAGGGGAGGAGGAGCAGACTCAGGAAATGGGGGGACAGTCTGCCAGCAAAGCTGGACAATATGAACAGAACCACACCAGTGGTACCAGCAGCAGTTCCTCAAACACCACCTCTACTGCTTGGCTTTTCCAAGGAATAACCTCCTAGAACGTCCAAGTCAATGGCACACACCATGCCCATAAACATCTGAGTGCAAGCACAGCTCTTGCCCACCTCCATCTTCTGAAGAGAAGTGCAGGAATTTCCCCTTGGAGTGCCTGGTTCTGCAGTGCACCTGGAATTCCATCCCGGCACGGCGCTCGGGGTTCAGGGCTGTGCAGAGCTCGCGTGTGCATCAGGTCATGGGGAGTTCACACATTACTCATGCTAATAAAACCCTGAATCACAACTCTTCTGACCCAGGCCATCACTGCACGCTGCCCCTGGGGTATGAAATCCAGCTAATAATTTGCAGGGCTTGTTGTAGATAAATAGCCTCACTAAAACAGCTTTTTTATTTCCTGATGAGGAGCAGTTGCTTTAAAGGAAACATTCAATTTATAATTCCCCATGACCACTACTTATGCAGCAAAAGACAACAAACTTATTTAAAAATGAAAATATAAGAAAACCTTACTAAAAATTAAAAAAAAAAAAAGGCAGTGGGCTTTAAGTCAAGAAACAATCAGTTTTAGTCATCAGGAATGTTTCAACAAGTATGAAGTCAAGCCACAGGCCAGCCCTCCCCAAAGGAATAGTCACAGTTGTCCTCTGGAATTCTACTGCTTTGCTAAATATGTATAATCACAGCTACCCAAGATTATGGGGTACAGCACAGGCTTTAGTTTAAAATTCAAACAGCATCATTCTCACAATAGATAAGTAATGAAAAAGCAAGAGGCTTTGGGTGTAGCTTCCCAATAGTTTTCCTTTTCAATTTAAAACAATTTAATGAAACGTGCATGCCCCTGTTAAGTTTAAGGGTAATTAACATGTCTTGGATTAGAACCTGTATTTAACCATAACATCTAGAGAGCATTTTTAGAATTTCTCAGGTTTATTTTAACAAGATTAAACACTTTCAATCATGAAATAAACCTTGTCTAATTAAGAATACAGGGAAGAATAAATGCTTCCTGCTCCCAGCAACAACATTTCATAATATTTCATCATGACACACTTGAAATAATTCAGCAGTACATCTGGAAGGGAGGAAAGATCCGTGAATCATTTTAAACACTAATGTGCATAAGCCCAAATAGCATCATACACAGAAATACAAATTCCATCAGATCTCCTCACCAAAACATCTCTAAAAAGCATTACAGATGGGCCATGAAATTGAGAAAATTGCCTCCCGATTTTCATCATTTTTTTCTTCTCTTTAGTGTTTTTATCAGGCTCTTCATCATGTTGCTTAAAACTCCAGACCATTATAAATTGATGAGTATTACGCTGCGTGTGCTACTCAGAGGCACAAATAAGACATTGGATTTGTTTGTGGAAGCCTCAAGGGACATCAGCACACTCAGAGTTTCCTACCTATTAATGTAATGGCTTCCAAAGAGCTGGATGCATTTTGTGGTTTAAAGCTATTTTTAGGTACTTTTAAAGAGGAGTTTATATTTTGACCATCACGTAATCAAGAAAAATAAAAGAAAAAATCCCATCTGGCAACTGACAAATCTATTCCCAGAGCTTTCCACAACATCCAGGGTGATGCTGCAGTGAGATGTGATCTGCTCCTACTCACCTGCATTACAACTCAGAGCTGTAGGATCCCCATGGGGGACACTGAAGCCACCACAGTGGCCACCAGGTCATTTAAATGGCAAACGAGGCTGAAACCTCATCTCCACCTCAAGCTTTCCTGGAAGTGACTGCCACAATAACTGTGAACACAACAAAGTTCTTTGTATTTTAAAAGTAGTTTCCTTATCATGACTTAGATGGCCTGACATCCGGTTTGTCCCTTAAAGCCAGAAACTGCAGGGACTGTTAGATTTAAGTACCTGAAGTTAACATATAATTATGTTACCGGACAGTTACTGCGTGCTAGTCAAGAAAAAGGTGTGTTTTAGGAGAGGCACATGAATATATTTATGTGAGAAAGGCCTGCGATGCCATTTGAGACAAAAAGTGATTTCATTATCTAAGTGCAGGGCAGTGAGTAACAGTCCTGGGGTAGCTACATGGATTTTGTAATAACATTAGCTGACTTTGAAAAAGGAGTTTTCTATTTTAAAATCCTGTTTATTCTCTTCATGCAAGAAAACGTAAACTCAGGTACGGATTTTCTGGAAGCTGTATCACAGTAAAATTGGCCAGAAGGAATCATGTAGGAGGTCCTTCCACAAAGTATGGGAACAGATACAGGCTGTGTGCATGAAGGAGGAAAAGAAAAGACATTCCCTGGTCACACAGGGTGAGAACACCTCTAACAACAAACCAAACTGCAGGGTTTTAACTTTTTTTCTTCTCTTTGAAGGGACATGTGTGAAGCATGCTCTTCATGATCCTAAGAAAATCCAGGAATCTTCACCAGGACTGATGATTAATAAAACAAGCCCAAACATCAATTTTACAGAAGGTGAGTTGCACGGTGTTGTGCATGTTGTTCCTCCTCTCCACGGATAAAAGGTGAAAGGTTTCTCCTCCTGACCTTGTGCTGCTGCTGGTTTATTAAGCAGAGAAAGCCAGAGCACTCCAACACAACTCCACAGCATTCCCAACCTGGCTTTCCAGGATTCCATGATAAATGTCCCCCAAGACACCTCATTTTCACTGTGTTACACTTCTGCCTTTCTTTGCCCCCTGAATCTCTCCCTGCTACAACTTCTCCTTTCTGCCCTTCTTCCTTCCTGCCTGCTCTGTGCCAGCCAGAGATAACACTTTAGGAAACACTTTTGGGCTGCTTCAGTTTATCCCTTCTGCTCTGCCTGCCTTCGGTGGCTCCAGCACATCCAGCTCTCCTCCTGGCCTATTTATAGGCACAACTGCAACCATTAACATAAATAACAGGAATTTGTTCCATGCTGGTATCATCAGAAATGGCTACACCTGTTTCATTCCAAGTCTGCTTCAGGAGTGGGGTTAAACTACAAAAAGCTTATTTGGGAAAACCCCAAAAACTCCGTTTCACATGGTAATATCATCATTAAGGGATGACAGACTTAAGTCTAGCAGGTACCAGCCAAGGAAATATCAGTCATTAATATTACACAACTTACTCACTGGCTTTCTAAGTTTATTCTTTTATAACCCACAATTTTTATGGCCTTTAACAAGAGCCACAGATACAGTGAAAATTCAAAACCTCCTTATTATGATCTAATAACTGTGTCCAAGAAGACAGTGTTTATCCTCTATAAAAAGAGCACTGGATGGCTGAAAGTCTGGAAAGAAAAAAGATCACGAGATGCTTTTATTGACAAATAACTCAAACTTTGCTGTATCAGACATCACATGCATTTTTAAGACAGCTCCCTCATGGATTCCTCTTCTTCAGGATCATTTCAACACCCTTATGACAATTACAGCCCTTAAGTGCATGTTATCAGTTATCATGAAAATACCAAAGTATCACAGTTAAGAAAGTAATAAATAGATTTTTTTTCCTGCCACAATACAGCAAGCCAGCCCCAAACAGCATGACAGAGACTTTTGAGATGGAAAGAAAACCTACAGTGAACAATGCCAGTTTTCAGGCAGGGGTATAACTGGGAATAGCAAACAGTTCCTTCCAGGTAGGAGGCTATAATGGGGACCACACATGATGGGAGGGAAGAAAGGAAATTTAAAAATAAAATTAAGAAAAAATAAGAAAGAAAGGCTGTAATATATTGTCAAATATATCTGTTACAAGATCCAGAGTACAGCTCAGTAAGAATTAAAAAAACAACCAAAAAAACCCAAAAACAAACAAAACCCCCTGCAGAATTCTAAACTGCAACAACTATTTTGCTTTAGCAGATAAAAAAAATTCTGAGTTAAGACTGAAATGACAGCTACCATACCATGTCATTATTCCATTATTCCCATTATATGAGAATATACAGCACCCAGAAACTCCTCAAATAACTGGATAACTGAGAGATCCTGGTCCATGATTTCTGCCTCCAGTTTTGTCATCTTGGGTTTTATCAAGTCAGAAAAGGCCCTTAATGTTGATTTAATGCAGAAAAACTACAATTTCAAATTAGAACTGGAAGGCAAACAAAATTTTGCTTCACTGAGCACTGTAATCAGATGTGTAAAATGAACTTACACTGCAGCTGAAGTCAGAGCCTTCTTCAGGCAAATAGTTTTGGTTTGACCAAGGGGGGATTGACACAGGCAGAGACAAGGAGAAAGTCACCTGGCAGGTACCTGTCCCCTCAGCATTCTCTCTTCCCTATTTTATTAATTAGCATTACAGCACTGAAGAATCACTACACAGTTTTAACTGACTTTAATTCTCGTTTTAAATAATCGATGCTTAAATTTCTTTTTTTTTCAACTCGAAATTCCGAACACAAGTTTCAGCACTGCATCCCTGTGCACAGGGACATCATCAGATGAGCTTTAATGTGCTGACATTTAATATTTCAGAATGTTAAAGACAGAGAGGAAAAAAAAAATCATTAAACTCAAATTACTTGGTGTAAAGAAAGCAAGGCAGAACTAAGGGGAAAATAAGGGATGTGAGTAATCTTCTCACAGGCAAAGAAAGTGGAGTCTGTCTCCCAGGACCTAGTGGGTCCTTTTAGGAAAAGTGGAAGGTAGATCACCATGGAAACTGAGTATTTTATGAGGTACTTCAGCAGTGCAATTTGCTATGATATGAACATAATCAGGCAAGCAGCAGTTCCCTTCCAACCAACTAGAAAAGCTTTAAGCACAAACAGTGAGTGCATTTCTGTCTGCTGCAATTCCCAAAAAAATGAAAAACGGGTGCTGCAAAAGACACCACGAATATCAGCTGAATAAAACATTATCAAAGCTCCAAGTCAATTTTCTGGTCACTGATGGAGACACCTGAGGACTCTCAGAGCTCAGAAAAGGAAGCCATCAGGAGGGGAGGGTCAAATTCCTCATTGCTGGCCCAGCTTCTGTGTCAAGTTCCCAAATCACATCAGATCACTGCACAAAAATGCCAAGTGACAGCGTTTGGGAGGGATGCTGTGGGGACAAGGGGAGCTTCTGTGGGTGGCACTGATGGACATTTCTGGCATTTGAGGGCAGGGGGGACAGGCGAGAGAAATTCAGGTCAGAGACATCATTAAAACAAGAAAATTCAATGAATAGGACAGCAAAGCAAAATGAAAGGCTACCATAATTTAGAAACATCTCTATTTCTGCATGAGAAGCCAAGAAACTGGCAGCTGATGTTAGAATGTGTGTTCAGTGGCTAACAAAAAAATTCAGGTTTACTGGCAAACATTGCACAGGAAAAACCATGTGGAGATTGCTCTAAGATATGACTGAGCTTTTTTTTTGCTCTAATTATAATTTACTATTTTGAATCGCCACCAAAAAAGCCATTGAGCACTTTTCTATTTTTGAGATGGCTGCTGGAGTAATGACACAGATTTGTGTAAATCGAATTAGCACCACTGAAAGGGTTTTGGTCACTTATCTCATAGAAAACATCAATTCATATCAATGGTGATAAATCATGTCAAAAACACAGCCAGGTCCACCTTGAGTGACTCAGAACTGAGATCTCAGCAGCACAACAGGGGCTGGTGAAATGCATTTTGTAAAAAAACAGGGTAACAGACAGCAGTAGTAATATTTTCAGCTACTCTACACATTGCTGAATTTTAAATTAATTGTAACCACACAGGGAAAAGACCTGGGGGTTGCTGCAGAGAGCTCTCTGAAAACATCTGCTAAGCAGGCAGAGGCAGTCAAAAAAGGGTAAATGGAGCGTTGGGATAAATGCAATGACAAGAAGCCAAGGCCAGAAGTATGGATGGACATAAAAATATTACATGTTTCTATTCTGATTATAGCAACAAAACCTTCTCAATCCATGTATACACCCCTTTGCAATACTGCTGCAAGGCTCAGTCAGAATGAAGAGCTCAGGTAACTGATAACTGCAGTGGGAAACAGAAAAATTTCACTTCAGTGAGGAGCCCTCGTGGACCAAGGCAGAATTCCAGCAGCACCTCCTGGGGTTTTGTCCCCATCCCTCAGGAGATGCAGCTCAGCACTTCCCTCAACCACACACAAGTGCACCACACACCTTTCCCCTACAGATTTACTTCAGGGCTTCTCTCTCTGAAATGCAGAATTTCACAGTAAATCCCTGGCACACTCCCACAGCAATCCAGCACGTTCCCTCCTCACTTCCCTCCTTTCTTTCCTTCACACACACCTGCTCAAACCATCTGACTCCAAACCTGCTGTTACCCTGACAAGTAACAAAAAAACCTGTTTCAAGCCATGTTTATTGTTCCTGGTAAGAAATTATCCTTGCCAAATATTAAAGTTCCATTTGATATGGCACTTCAGTGTATTCCAATGTCTAGAGTGACAGCTGAAGATAATGAATAAAAATTCTTGATACATTTCCTATTTCTGTGGCAAATTTCTGTAGCAAGGAGAGGAAAAACCTCTCTTTCCTCTGTAGATTTGTTTTCATCTAACAGACGAATTCCAGTTATACTTTCTAGGGCTCTTTGGAACTGTCAAACTTACTCCAAGGATATTCTGGGAATCAGAGCCATTGGATGTATGGTTACTGTAGGTAAAACACGGATCAAAACCTCCAGCAGCATTCCATGCATCCTGTCACCACCAAGGCTGCTCAGGACTGGTCCCCACTGACAAACAACTACATTTGACTATGGCCAGAGCCAAAACGTTACAAATATTGCCATGAAGCATTCCAGTGTTCTACAATTTCCTAATTTGATCTAAACAACTTTCTCAGAGCCATCTGAGCAGCTAAAGCCCAGTGCTTTCCAGAGAGATGTTCAGGCATCACTTGACCACTTAAAGCTTTGTTTATTTGGACAGATATTGAGATAGAATAGCTCCAAGCCACCACAACTATGTGAGCAAAGCCCTGGTTACACAAGTGCTTATTCGCATCTTCTGCTGTAGCAAGGCTGTTTATGCAGGGAAAAAAAAACCAAAAAAACAAAAAAACAAAACAAACAAACAAAAAAAAACAACAACAAACAAACAAACAAAAAAAAAAACCCCAGAGCTCAAGACCTCAAGATAAGGCTGGGCCTCTTTGATTTTCAGTCTTGACTTTTGACATAAATGCCCCATTTTTTATTAAAAAAAATGCTCCACTACACCTTTTCCCTGAAAACTTTGCCTTGAAAGCAATGCTAAACAAAGCAGGCTTTGAAGGCTGTAGTAGAATTTCAGTATCATAATCTTAAATCTCATGCAATTAAGCAATTAAACTTTTCTAATAGAAACCAAAATGGCCTTTTGCTGAATAAAACATCTATAGTTCATTCACTGATATGATCTGGATGCCCTACTTGTTACCTTTTTAACCAGGGTAAAAAAAAAAAAGCCTGAATGGAGATTAAATAAAACATGAGGTTTTTGTCTAAAGACAACTAATCTTAACTGCTACAGTAAAGCTTTCATCACCAGGAATGTCTCTGCCAACAGTGTTTTCCCCTGCAGGCGATGTTGTTGGACTTAAATCAGAAAAATATCAGTCATTTACATCAGTCTATTCCAGCTCTGCTTTCTATTAAGACAGACTGAAGTCCTTCCCCAGCAGCAGGGCTGGATAAACCTCCTGTTTTCCCACATTTCATTCTCCCCTCAGTTCACGACTGAACCTCACCTGCTTAGGGGAAGGATACTCAGCTTAAATTCCTCTAAGAAATGTATTTATATGAGATACAGGATTCTAAACCACAAAAATACACCCTTCATGGCATTAAAGGCAAATTCTTCTGAAACAATTCAACTTTCTTTTCCCCCCAGTTAAAAATATACAAACATCTATTCAACCACTCCTACCTTGTGATCACAGTTTCTTTTCCATTTACCTTTCATAACTTAGATTTTGAGGAAGTGTGTGTTGAGGAAAAAGAGCAGGGAAATGAGGTTTGATACCTTTCTTAAGCAAGATGTCAATAGATGAAGCCAATTTTCTCCTGATAAATAATATCACCCAACCCCTCTGTAGCCCCAGAAGCACCAGACATTCCCACAGGATAAAGCTTTTCTGATGTTTGATGATATTCTGCCTAATCCTGAAGGTATTGGTGCAGGGAGATGTCAATGCTCATGAGAAAATAGTCATTTTTGGAGCCATAACAAGTTTGTGTACAAGAAAAAGATGTTCAGTTTCCCAAAGAAACTGTCCCCTCACTTAACCCTTTAGAGAATATAAATATTATTTTGTTTTGCAGATGGGAGAAATTAAGGTATTTTACCTGATAGTGAACATTTGCAGAACCATTTTATCAGGCTTAGTCATCCTCATACCACACAAAAGAGCCTTTTTTGTGACAGATATATACTTTAAATAAGGCCATTCTGTGCTTTTATAACCTAAAATTGCTTTTAAATGTCTACAAAAAAATCCATGTGAAGGATTCTGCAATCACACCTGTCAATTTAACACCCCAAATAGCAGTAATTCTCTAAAAAAAGCAAAAAGGGCATTTTATAGTGAGAGAATAGACAAAAACTTACTCAACTAAAATGCTGGTACATCCTTTGCCTTCCCATTCCCCAAAGCCAAATTCCTGCCTGCCTCCCCACGCTACCTCAGAGGAGCTTCCCTTTTCATGACATGTTCTGTACAGGAGCCTTAAACATTAATTAAGCCTAACAGTCCTCAGAGATGTTAGCACAGCTATAAAAAGGTTTCTGGATCGAGTGGCTACTGAAGGAACTGGCATCTGATCAAAATTTCAAGAGTTATGCTCCCTGCTTTATGAATAAATCAAGGAATTAGCAGTTTTTGAAAGTCTCCAGCACTACTTGGTGCTTCATGTACATATTAACAGCCTTATTTTATGGATTCAGCATCCAAGGCATAATGAACCTCAGGGCATATTTGTAGTAAAACTATGAAAATCCAATCCCATCATCTAAGGGAGGAATATTTTTAGTTGGGGACAGCTTCTCAATTGCAGGCCTCATTATTTTGTTCTGGTTAATTTTAAGCACAGCTGAGACACTCTACGAATGAAAAATGTTTTTCTGCAGACTGAGGCATATTGCCACTAATCAAAGGAATGAAAAATTCTAGTATTAACTGATAAATTAATGATAGTTCAGTCTTTTACTTTATGGTCATGTCAGCCCAAAATGCTGAAGGAGCTCAGAGGACTTTAGAAAGTCACCTGGATCAGGGTCATTACTGTACTGTAGGAGCTTCTAGGCTCCTAGAAAAGGGTACTCCAGACAGGAAAAATGGGGGAAAAATCTCCTTTATGAGTCTTCCTAACTGATCACTCCCTAGTACAAATGTATATTTAAATCTAATATGACAACAAGAATGGTCTTAGAAGAGCTGCCCTGAGTTTTACATCTATAATTTTAAATCTGCTACCTCCAAGGAGGAAAAGCCTTCAGGGGAAGCTGCACTGAATTCATCTGCTAAAGCTTTTTTGTCTTAAATAATTATACATTTTGATGATTTTTCTTTATAACGCTGAAAAGAATCAACACTTCCAAAAGTGTAACTACAGGGGAAAACACCAAATATTTGTATACAAACAACACACACTAGAACTGAATACCACTAACCCAGCCAAACTTAAGTATTACATGACTTTGGAGAAAATAAATATGAGAAATAACCACAGAATTTATCACGCAAACTCAAACGCAGAAGCTTTCAACCATTTGAGATGATGCTGTTGGAAAAACTCAGCTGCACGTGTCTTTTGGTGAGAAGAAAAAAGAGAATACGAGGAGCACAGCGAGGTTACAGAGCAAGCCTATACTGTGCTTAAACTCTCCATGAATCATAGATGAAGCCCAGCAGAGGAACTGCCTCTCCTCATCTCTCTCTCTAGGGAAGTGCAGCACGGCGAGGTTCAGCTCCAGGCTTCCTCTTTTCCAAGCACGGCAGGGATGGGGCCCCCTCCCTGTCCCACCTACCCCAGGCTGGGGCTGGGAACCACCAGCTGAGCCTGGCTTTGCAGAACTGGCTCCTCGGCCCAATGCAACGCTGCAGTTTGCTCTGAGAGCTGCTGCCCACTCCAGTGCCACTACAGCAAAAGCCCATCTCTGCAATTTCTGCAATTTCTGCAATTCCGCCGCTCAGCGCGATCCGAAGTAAGAAAAGCAGTTAAGGACTCGCCCTTCTCCCAGGAAAACCTTGGGTAACAATGCTATCCCATCCTCCCTCAGATATTTCACTGCGTGTCCTGGAAGATAAGGCACAAATTTCGCATTCTGTGTTTCTGAACAAAGGAACTGCCACCCAAAATCCAGGGCTGAGAAACCCAGCCAGCGTTTTTCTGTTCACTTCCAGATTAGCTCCCAACACCAGCATGAGTGACTTTCCCAACCTGACAAGCCCCACGGTAAAATACAGTCTTAAGACACATCAGGAAGAGAAATACCACACATCCTGGGCAGCCAAAGGAGCGAATTCAGGGAATATTCCCCAAGCACGAGATGGTTCTTGTTTCCAGGTCTTACAGCTTCTACACAAAGGAGGTGAGTAAGGGCATCCCCCAGAGCCCTGTACACCAACAGCCTGACATTCCCCTGCTTCCCAGAGCTTTACGTTTTACTCTCAGCAAGCCAGCTCTCACTTAGCTATGGAAAAGGGCAAACCATAAGGATCTCTTGGATCTGAAGTGGGGCTGGACACGACAGCACTCCACTGACACTCTGGGGCTCCTCTGGAGCAACACGTGCCTCCAGGCAAGATCCATCCCTGCGTGGAAAACCAGATTCCTACATGGGAAGAAACAGGCACATCAGCTGCTGAAGCAGAAGGTTGGGTTTATTTGGATAAAGCTGAAATGAGAACTGATCCTGAGACTCCACAAGCCGGAGCTGGGTATCTCATCTGGCACGTTCAGCTTGCAGGAGAGCCACTCCCTTTCATATCCCTTCAAACCACCCCTGCCCTCTCCTCCTCCACCCTCCTGCCTCCTCCATGGCAGAAGGGAGCTCCGCCAGCCATCCCCAGCACCTCCTCGTCTCTTCAATTCCAGCACTCTGGACATCCCAGCAGGGCACAGTTCTAGGATGTGTTTAATCCCATCTTTGTGCTGCTGCACATCCAGTGTGATCCCACTGAATGCAAACCTTCACTATAACACACCCTCCAGAGGCCCCTGGGAGCCTGCTGGCCATGGCACAGCACTCCCAGACTCATTTCTGTATCTGGGATCAGCAGGTACCCAGGAACTCCCCAGGAGCACAGACCCACTGCCAGTGACACAATCTGCTGCTGCTAAGGGACTGGAACTGCTTGTGAGTGACATGTGGCTCAGGGGTCACCTTCAAGAGCAGAAAAAACAAAAAAAAAAAAGGAAAAAAAATGGGGAAGGTTTCTCAGAATTATAAAGTATTAAAAACAGAGTCACCCTCCCAGTGACAGCAGGGTAAAACTGAAATTTCAAAGCAGAAACATGTTTTCACAGCAGTGCCACAGGACAGAAAGGGAAGAAAGCACCATCACTTCCATAAAGATTTTGCTTAAGCATCCTCATTAAGAAGGAATAAATAGTAGCAGTGTGTAATCATTAGAGTAATCCAATATATTTTTGTGTCCCCAACACTCAATTAAATTTATTGAGACTCCAGAGCTACCATACACAGCTTGAGAGTGTGTAACATCTGCTACTTCCAAGATGAGTCATGGTAGGAAATTCCCCTGTATTTTCTAGGAACCAGTCAGGCAGCCAGTGATTGAAACAGTGATGTGACTGTATATAACACCCACGCAAATGAGAAGAAATAGCTTCTATCAATAAACGTACATTATATTTAACATACTAGCTGCAGATTTCAAATAAGAGATTATAATCAGAAAGATTGTTCTGGGAAAATATTCCCCAGTTGAATTTGAATGCAATGTAAATTTTGCCAAGAAACCTAAAAGGTCAGAAGAGACTGGAAGAAGAGAAACTAATCTAAATAAATTGCAGGAATTTGAGGACATTTTGAAGAAGGGAAGTAAATATTCAACAAAGCAACACTCCACAGTACCTGCCTCCATTTTCAAGAGCTGCATCACTAACTCTGTAATCTCTTACCACATCTGTCCCTCCCCAAACTTTAAATCATCTCAACTGTCCCTCTACACCTTCTGTTTTAGACAAAACTACAGAGGGCTAAACTCTCTCTCTCACCTTCTGACTTCACTCCAAAACACCAGACTAGAAATGCCTCATTTTCAACAGCCACACTGCTTCCTGCATCCCCAGATGTTCCAAATCAGAGATACTTGGTGTTCACTCTGCCAACAGCTGGATCTGTCGCTGTCCCCTCACTCAGATGTGTGACAGCCACACAAAAGCCTCTCCAAGGACACATCCACAGCAGCTGCTGCCTCTAGACTGGCCTCTGGAGTAAACCCTAAACTTAAAAGCATCCTGGCCATGTCCACCTTTCACTTCCCAACACGTTACCACTGTAATGGAGGCGCTGCGATGTGCAAAATTCCAACTTACCTGACATTTCAGGTAAGGAAGAATAACTCAGATTTTAAGGGTCAGGTCACGTCACCAGATGGCCTCTAAGGAAGGAATGCAGCCTCACTGAGAGCACAGAACTAGTTCTTACTTAGCAGGTACCGAATCTTTCACTAGCAAAAAAAAAAAAAAAAAAAAATCAAGGTGCAAACCAAATTTAGGAAGTTATTTTATACTGTGTTGATCAATTTCAGTATTTTTTTTAGTTCATGATCAGCTACAAAGAAAGCAAGTGGATGTAGGACTGCAATGAAGATTCTCATGGTTTTGGAGCACTGGTTATATATTTCAAGCTAAAGACACATTTTTGGGTTTGACTTCTAATCTGATGAGAGCTCAGACATTTGTGTGCAAGCAGCCAACTAATAACCCTTCCAGATAAGGACTGGGGCTCCTAGAATTACCAAACAGCAGCAGTCTTACCTTCAGAGAGTACACCATGGCCTTCTTGAATTACCAGGACTCTTGATAAAAATCCAGTAGGACAAAAGAGAAATTCCACCTCACTTTTGAATACCTGAAAGTCACAACCTCATTCATCAATGGAGAGAGCCTAAAACAAATCCACCACAAAACAGCAACTGGAAGGATATCTGCTTACACAAGACCATGGACATAAAAAAAGATTCACTAATTTTCACCAAGGAATGTACTGCAAAGAGGGTCACAAGCCCTGGGTTTGAGGACAAAAATCTATTTGCTATCCAAGTAAAGAGATAAATCCAGAAGTGAGAGTTTGGTTTTACTGAGAATGAGTCCCCAAACTCATGCAGGCTCTCTCTGCAACCCCAGGCCAGTCTTTAGCTCTCTTAAGACAAAACTTTGGGTGAATTGTGACATCACCCACGTATCTGCAGCATTTATACTGACATTGAATTTCTCCAAGCATAAACCTGAATACATATTTACACCTAGTTTAGCTAAATGTGGCAACCCCATTTGAATAGTCTGCCATGTTATTACAATAAAATAGCAGTAGTATGTCAACAAGGACAAGGAACTACTAGTACACAGAGTTTTCCCCAGCACTCAAAGAACCCCCTTGCCAGCATCAAACGTCACCTAAAATGATTTTTTTTTTTTCCCCCCAGACATTGAATTTTCTTTAGAAGATTTCTGGTCAGGGGCTTTTCAGGTAACACCTGATGTAAAGTAAAGCTAGAACTCTTTGCAAATATTTACACTAAATCAAGGGTTTATTCCAAAGTGTCAGATCACTACAGTTGGCAGCAATAAAGTAAGGGACAACCAGGCTGCAGGAATCCAGAGCTAGTTTTAGTTCTGAAGGAGAGTATCAATTTTATCAGAATTGTTTCCTTTTCAGATATCACATGGCCTTCAACTGCACAGCAGCACTCATTCAGTACCAAAGCAGAATTCACAGATGTCAACACAGTCATATCAATAGTGTCTTGTTTCTAGCTGCAATCAGTGCTACAAAGAGGAGATGAAGACACAAAATCTGAATATTAAAACCAAAATTTCTATGTTCACAAGTCTACTCAATTCCCAGGTCCCTCCTGCTTTCCCAAAAACACAAATCCAAATGCCCTGAAGCAACAGGAAGGAGCACAGACAGGCCTGTGCATACAATGGCCTCCATTTGCCCTTATGCATTTGAAGTTATGCTACAGGAAGCACTACTGAAACACAAACCAAACCAGACCTGCCAGAGATCTCTGGGAGTCTGAAGAGCAGCTCCTGGACAGGAAACCTGCTCAGCAAAATGGCCATAACACATTTGTCATGTGTCACTTTCTGGGGAAGCTGCATGCCCAGGAGTTGGTGCCAGTGTGAGAAGTGTGGGTAATGTCAGTAATTATGTGCATTATATAAGGTGTGCTTGCCACACTGCCATTTCCTTTCTCCATAAAGATTAAAACTGTGCCTTCCAAGTAGCTTAACTGTTTGATGGAGACAAGCACAGCACTTCTGCTCCCAAGAACTGCAAGAACTCATTTCCCAAACCAAGGTTTAAGACCCAGCAGTGCCTCCAAGCAATAAGGGCTGCTGGGCACTCGAGGTCAGTCGTGGCCAGAAGCTCCACCTCAGGAACATCTGCAGAATCTGTGCAGTGACCTGGCTGCCCCAATTTGAGTTTTGCTGCCAGTGCCCAGGGAGCACAGCATCTCTGGGGTGCCCTGATGGGATGCAGAAGGAGCTCAGTTCTCAGCACAGCCTGAATTACACTCACAGGAATCCTACATTGCACCTCAGCACTCATCCAGCCCGGATAAAAGGAGGACCTAAAGATTTTACCTGTGCTGGCACTGGATGAATAAGTAGATTTAAAATGCTCTTTTCCACAGTGATTCAGCCACCCCACTGTACACACACAGAACATGTACAGCTTCAAAATGCATCTTAAAAAACCAGCAACCCACACCACAAATACATCTGCACAAATCCTTCAATGTACAGACCACCAGCTCTTAGCACTGCATCATTCATAGCTCTGGGAAAGAGCTGAATGTGAGCACTGCCATTTTTATGTCGTGTTTTAAAACACATCCCATGTCCATTACTGCTGTGTGAGTGTTACTTAGGAAGACACAACAACTCCCACAGCATATGCAGAATAACACACAGGCAAACACCCCCCCAGCCTGCCATGGGGAGAGGAACCAACCACTGCACTGTAACTATAACCACTGAATTCTGCAGCGTAAAACAGCTCCCAAACCTGGAACTGAAATGTCAATATCAAGCTTAAAAAATAATAAATGAGCTGAGGAAGCCCCTTTGCTGTACAAGGGCAGGACAAGGAGTGTTTTGTCACCAAAGATTAGCCAATACACAAGAACACCAAGGGAAGTACAAGCAGAAAGGACATTTCACATCTGAATGATTAAGACATTTAACCATTTAATTAATTTCCATCGTCACAGTACCTTTATAGCTCTTTCAATCACAGAATCCACACAAAGGCTAAGGAAAAAAATCCAAGCATGCACCCTGAAGTGCAGCATTCCAAACACAGGCTCCCAGAACTTCCTCATGCTCCCCTCCTATCACTTATGGCCAGAAGAGACTGGACTTACTGAGAAAGTGAGATAAAGTAACAGTCAAAACAAACACAAACCAGCCTGTAAATCTCAAAGGGTAACCCAAGGCAAACACTCAACAAACCTGAGAAATTTTAAAGGCTGCACAGAAAATGTGTCCTTCTAAAGGCTGCACTATCCTCCCAGCCAGGGACACACAGAGCCCAAGCACTTGAAGGACAAGGAACAAGATGACCAGCACATAAAGAGAAGGGCACTGTATTCATTTGAAGCATGTTTTTGACACCCAATCAAAATATATATCATCATTAAAATTAAATACAAACCAGCAAGAGCTTTTCAAACAAATTCCACAGTAAAATCTGATTTGTGTTCTGGTATGGTTTGGGATCTGGGTTTAAGTCCCAATGGAGGCAGCAGAACTCTATCTGCTCCAAGTTCTACATCTCAGCAGATAAATCTGGCAGCCTTACACATGGGCTCAAGATTTCCATCTGAACCATCAGGGGTTTCTTGATTCAATTCAATAAATGCATCATCTGGCATCTAATTTAGGAGGAAGGATAAAATATTGAAGCTGCTTCTGAAAACAGTGGAATATGCCCAGATGATTACAGAAGGATCCTGGGATAGCCACAAGGCATTCAGATGGTTAAAGGTACTTCTGCCACAATCAGCCTGGAAGTGCCCTTCTGCCCTGTCCTTCCTTCCAGCGTGGATTTACTGAACCCATAATTGAAAGCATTTGCCATCAGGTCTATCTGATTTCAGAGCACACACTCCAGACTTCATTGCAGCTTCCAAGGGCCACCATCAACACTGGCAAAAGCAGGCTGATCCCAAAGCTCAGCGAGTGAAATGGTATTTGGGGAAAGCAGATCCTTCAAGATAAACATAAAAAAGTTTTGTCATAGAGAAAAACTGATACACCTGCTCTCCCAGCAGAAAAAAAAACCTCACTCTAGATCACAAGACTCCAGCCTTTTACAGCCAAACTGAGTCAGCAAGAGACAGTTTAAAGCAGTATGAAAATAATATCAAAACTCTATGCCCTGGTATATAAACTGCTTGTGTGGTACTTACTGTGGCAAGTAGAAGACTTTAATTTATGAAAACATCCTTAATTTTCTTTGAGAAAGCTGGAATGACCACTACTAATGCTGCAGCAAATGCACATGGCTATGCACTTGACCTAAGGATTGCTGAGTTTTGGTGGCATTTAATCACATCAATATGGGGGGGAAAGAGGCAGGGAGCCAGGAAAACATCACTGTGTGCCCTCAGAAAACTTGTTATTTTTAACACTGCAGTTTAAGATCAGCAACCCTGAAGCAAAATGGTCAGAACATTTTCTTCCATCGGTGTTGACAGCACACCAAGAGCTTTCAGAGGGAGAGTATTTTAGCCCAGTGCAGCAAAAGAGAGATCCCAGGAAGGAAAGCACACCCACTGTGGCAAAAACCAGCACAAGAAGGGTTAGTTTATTCATCCATTATGCTGAAGACCTTAAAATAGAAACATTCTATATGTCTCACTTCAGGCCAGGATGAACAACTGAACAGAAGTGAATCACTCTTACAGCAAATGACTGGAAAACACTGATGGAAACTGAGGCAGCCTTCTGCCTCTTCCTCCAACCCAGGAAAAAGTCCTTATTGCTGCATGTTTTTACAAGGAGAGAACAAAAATCACATCCACTATTTTTCCTTTTTTTTTTATTTTTTTTTTTAATTTTTATTTATTTAATTAAGCTGGAGAAACAGAGGCTGATCTATAAAGCCTCACTTCTCCCTACAATCCCTACTATGCCTCTATTCTTACCCACAGATGCAAAGCTGCAAAAACCAACAGCAGATAGAGACACTTGGGAAATGCATCACACCCAGTCCTGCAGCTTTGGAGGTTTCAAAACAGACTTAAATTCTTTAATGAATAAAATTGGAGACAAGAACACGTGTTTAGAGCTTTTTGGTCTGAAAAAAAAAAAAACAAACAAACCTCTTTAAAACAGTAACTGAAAACTTAATTTACCAAACACTCTGATTAATGAGAAAAAAAACCAAAATTCACATTCAAAATGAGGTATTCTGAAGCTAAAGACATCCAGCCAGCTGCAAATCCCACCTTATGCAGGCAGGCAGAAGTGCTTTGCAGTCACACACTCACTTCCTCCTTCATTGCAACATCAGAAGCTCAACCCGATGCTAACAAGCCACAAAGTCCTGCCCAGAACTTACAGTCACGCCCCAGTAATTACATAAAATACACTCTAAGTACAAGAGGTTTTAAAAAAAAAAATCCATTTACTCAGCTTCAGTTTTGCTTTTCATTCCAAAATATTTTGACTTGTCGTAAAATAGAAAAGCAGTTTTCGTTTGAGGTTTGCTTCCTCCACCCAGATGTCTCTTTAACTCGTTTTTTTTCCAATCTCACTGTGGAACACCAACACGTTCATTTATCTCAATGCTATGCCAATACAGGGATCAAACCCCTAAACATACAACCTCTTAAGGAGGACATTTTAAAGTGTACTTCATCTTTACTTCTTGTATATAGAACACAAAGGATGATAGCAATAGTGGGGGACGAGAGGAAAGAAAAAGCAATGTAGGATAATGTAAAACTGAAACTGAGTTGTGCAGATGTCCAACTCAAAGGTGGGCCAAGACATCAGAGTGACCTACAAAAACAGCAAAGATCTTCCAAAATCTTTGCAAGCTCCCAATAAAAAGGCAAAGTGTTCTTCCCTACACACAAATTCCTGAACAAGAAAACCCCTGTATGCTGCATACAGGTTTTCCCCTGAGAAGGCAGAATACGTCATGTGACAGCTCATGGAAACAAAATTTTAAAAATAATAAGTTTTGTTCTACTGCTGCCCTGACACCAAAAAGACCTACAAGAAAAAAAAAAAAAAACCAAAAACAACAACAACAACAAAAAACACAAGAGAACTCACAGCCCAGGAGGAGGCTCCAGGCCATGGAGCAGAGGGAACAATACCTGCTTGGCACAGCAGCCTAGCAGGGTGTGGATACCCCCAAACAGGAACCAAAACCTTCCCCACTGCACACACACGCAGCTCCCTGGCCACCTTTTACCACCAGCTTTTGCTCCTTGGTGGTTCAATCCCTGCCTTTTAAAAACCAAGCTGACCACCACACCTGGCCCAGCTGCCCCCAGCAGCACAGACATGCCCTCACCTATAAAGAGCTTTGGGAGGTTTCTTCACTCCCTGCTCAGATTCTGCCCCACATCCCCCTGCTACAAACAGCAGCAGCAAACCCTTGTGGTTCTGCCACATCAGCACTCGGAAGTTCCTCCTGCCAGGCTGAGTGGGACCTCTTCACCTCCACCATCCCATCTCTGACAGCTCCCAGGCTGCTGGAATGCACAGCAGACAGCACACAGAGGGGCTTCATCCTGCCTCTCAGCCTTTCAGCTCTGCTGTGCAAGAGTTCCTCATTTATGGATGATGACACCAATTAAGCATCCCCTTTGTTCAGAGGCAGAGATCATAAATATGAAAGTTTTCTGACTTCCTCTCTCCACGCCCTCGAGGCTCTTACCCACAGCCTCACTGACAGCAGCTGCAAATGCTCTCTGGATGCTCTCTGTCACCAGGAGACAAATGCTCTTCAAACTGAGACGTTTTATTCTTTAAACACCCACCACAAATTCCCTGCATGGCTTTGGAAGCCAGGTGGGTTTAGCAGGGCTCAGAAAGACTTCCCTTGTGCTGCACTCTTTATCCAAAATAATGATCTTCCCAAAACAAAAACAAACACTCTTCATTTGTGTCAATGAAATTGTCTGTCTGTAGAGAATTAATATAAATTGATGCTTCCTTTTCTAACTTTAGGACCTTGGTTATATACTGCAAGTAATTCTCACACTTAAACAACAAATTTGATTTAATACTACAAAGTAACTTTTCGCCTTCACGTGATTCCTATTGCATGGGGCCATGGCCTAGCATTTTAAAAAGCCGTTGTATACCTGAAATATGAAATACAGCTTCGTGTTTGGGAATACCTGTATCATCACCTAGCCAATACTCTCAGTTCCTCAATACAACCATTCTGCCCCGGATTTCCCCCCACTTTAAGGCAGGGATACTTGTCCATGTAGATTATAAAACACGGAGCAATGAACATGCAGCAAATTGTGTCAGCCTTTCAGAAAAGCCTCTTCTCAGTTAAATCTGAATACAAAAACCTTTAAAAAAAAGCAGGTGCGAGCAATATAAAGCATTAAAATTTGCTTTCCAAAAAAAAAAAAAAAGCACTTCAAATAAATAAAAGCCAGTGAAAGGAGGGAGTGAGGGAGTGCTAACAATGATTCAAGTCTTCCCCAGGACAACCCAAATGTTGCTGAACCCAACCCATGCCCAAGAAACAGACAGTGAAACTCATTAATTTACTCATTAACTGAAATCCAACAGTGGCATGGGAGGGGCTTTGTTTGGTTTATTTTACATAATTTTTTTAGAAAAATACACACAACGTAAATTAGCAGGAGAAGTTTGTACCATCCATCCTCATCCTCTGTTCCTATCTCCAAACCTCTGGTTTTGGTACCCCTGGTTATTACACAGCTGGACCAGTTTGCTAATCTGAACCACCCTCTGGTAGCACAAAGGTTTGTGCCAACCCAGCTCAGTTGTCAGCTGTGGAATAGCTTTGTGGCTATTCCACAAAGGAGAGGTGGAATAAAAGATGGTTTTGATTCAGCACTAAAATCAGCTCAAAATTAATATTAATTTGCAAACTCGTGATTTTAAATTCACAACCAACCCATTTCCTGCTCCCAACCCCCAGTCCTGATCCCTACCTCCTCCAGCCCTGTATTTAAACAGGAATCCAAGTTTCTATTTTTCTTTCAATCAATACATTTCCAGTCTGTCAAGACACAGAAAACAAATTTTGTATATAATAATGAAGAGATGAAATTGTAAAGATAAATAAAACTGTCTGGATTTGGACCTCCAGCTGTCAAGGCTGCATCTTGACTTTCAAGTGAGTGTGAATTTTAAGAAAGTTATTAAAGTTTAATAAGGTATGATTGCTAATGACTAACAAAGTTACTTAGTTTGGGAAATAAACACTGGTATCTAGCTTTCCCAAAAATGGGGATTTTACCTTTCCTTGCATAGTTATATTATTATAATGGTGGTCGGAAAGGAAAAAAAATCTGATACTTTATAAATATACTATCAAATTAATTTTAAAAGCCACAACATGAGCATTCACACAAAACTTTCACAGATTATCGAAATACCTTAGCTTGAAGATCATCAGATCTAAGAGGTTTTTAATAGTTGGTTACACCTTTTAATACTAAAACTTCTATTTGCCTAATAAATTTTTAACGATTTTTTTTTGCTCAATTTACAAAGCGAAAGCGGGGCAAATTCCAAGTTAGATGGACACACAGGAAAAACTCATCTGATTATACATCATTTCTTTTGGCATGAAGGTGCTAAGGACTCACTAGTGGCAGAACAGCAGAATAAGTCATCACCACGATGCTGAACTGCCAAAATTCACTGAGGCTACGGCATGACCTGCATGCAAACCCAGCCGTGAAATCGCAGCGAGGCGCTCCAGGCAGGCTCCAACATCCCTGCATATGCTGCACTTGTGCTCCAGACCACTCCAGAACCCTGGAATTGCAGCAGCCTGGATCTGCCAGGGGTAATTGCAGGTGAAGCCAGGGAACAGCCACTATCAGAGCTTCAGCTATTAAGGCT
This sequence comes from Cinclus cinclus, assembly GCF_963662255.1. Taxonomy (NCBI): domain Eukaryota; kingdom Metazoa; phylum Chordata; class Aves; order Passeriformes; family Cinclidae; genus Cinclus; species Cinclus cinclus. The sequence goes on from NC_085062.1 coordinate 10,121,001, forward strand.
CCTTAATGAATGCTCTAACAATAACCCAAGCTTAACCAGTTCTCTCATTGCAGGACCTTAACCATAATAAGCCCCTTGAACATTCCTACAGTGTTTTCCAAAGATCTTACAGCATGAGGCTCCTAACTGTGCTCTCACAGCCTGTGAGGCAGGTATTAGTCAGCCTTTTTTTTTTTTTCATTTAAGTACAGATAAAAAACAAGGCAGAAAGCTAGCAAACAACTTCCCTGTGGATACAAAGCTGACTAGTGGCATACAGAATCCAGATCTTCCAGATTCCAGCCCTGTCATCAGCCAAAAGGCCATCATTAGCAGGAAAGAAATTAGTCTGGTCTTATAAATAGCATTTGAATATAAGCCTTGCTAAAATATTTGCAAGGAGTTGACCTTAAACACCAGCAGAGCTGCACTGGTAGCCTGGGGCTCCACGCACCAGCTTGCACAGCACTGGGACTGGGATCCCAGCCCTCTGCCTCCCTGGATGCCTCCAGAGCCTGGATCCAGCACAGACTGTCCAACAGATCAGACCACAATCTCATCTGACCACCTTTGGTTTGAGCTCAGCATACCCAAAAATGTAAGACTGCTCTAAAAATATAAACAGCGTTGCTCTAAAATACTCAGGTAGGCAGGAAAAAGCAAATTAACAACAAGCCTGAGTCAGCAACTTTCTCCTGCTTTAAAGCACCAAGTCAGACTGGCAGAAATTTCCCTGTAACACAAGAACTGGAAACCTGCAATGTAGAAAAGGTGCCCAACACACCTAAAATCTGGAGCACTTGTCCAAGTTAATCATTCAAACTACTCAGACTGAATTATTACACATTTATCTGTCATTTCTGCAGCTCCTGAATGCCTGAGTGAGATATATTTTGATTTATGGCATTTCTATATGGCACTACAAAGAAGCAGCTCTTTTTCTGAACTACAGCTTCAATACCTGCAGCGGGTCTAACTCTTGGGCTACAATTCCTGCAGCAAAACACTAAGCCAAACACTGATTTTTGCAACAAAAACCCTCTTATGTTTCACTCTGCAAGAGTTTAACTTCGTTTGAAGTAATGTACTTCCTAGTAAGGCAACCCTATGATACCAAGTGGAAAACTACAAAAGCAGAGTTAAAGCAAACCAAAAAAAATAAGACTTGGTGTAGCAAAAAAGTTGTCCCTGTAGTTAGTCATTTATTCTGGTTTTAGGTACCTGTCTTGCTCCGTCCCACCCATGTGGGCCATGCCCAAGTGCTGAACACACAACCTCTAAACCATAGCAGGAGCTCTCAGTCCAAGGGAAGAGCTGGAAATGGAAAATTTGTTATTTTCTGTGGGAATCCTCCACAGAGGAAAGACACCACAGATAAAAAGCACATATTTTATCAAGAAATTTTGAGAAAAAGCTGCCTGAGTGGAACAACAAGCTGGAATATTTTTTAATTTCTACTCCTCACTTTAGCAGCTAACTGTTGTTACAGGCAGGAGAGCCATAAAATCCTATTTTTGGCTGTCTGCTTCCCAAACGACAGAAAACTCCTGACTCTGAGAACATGAACATCTCACACTGGAATCAAAGGCTTGTCTCTCTTAATGAAAAAGCAGCAGAGAGAAAATTCCCTGTGTCCTGTCCAGGAAGACCAAGCTCCCTGGACTATTATGCATTAAAGCACCACTGGGCTGTGGCACAGAGGATGAGACCTGACTCTCAACAGAGCCTGTTTCCATCCCAGCTCACATTCAGGGCTCAATTATCTTATCTGCTCTGCCACTCGCATACTTTCCAGATAAGAAATGTTTTCCCCCTCTTTTGAAGAGCTAAAACTGACACCACTGCCAGTGTTGAGATTAGAAGTGCTAGAAATTAAAATTCATTTGGGCTGATGTTTAAAACAAATTTTTAATGTGCAGGCTAAGGCTGGGAATTAAGAGTTGAGATGCTGTGTGTGAGTTTCAACACCAGTAGGATGTTCCACAAGGGGATAGGGAGTGTGGTCCCCACTTCAGTTTGCTCACAGGGTTTAGGTCAACCATCAGTTCACCTCCAGTTGAGAAACTGCTGGAGAGTTGGGAGGGAAGGAAAAAAGCCTGTTTTCCTCTTCCAATCTATGACTAAGGATGAGGCAAGAGAAGGGAGGATCTAAGATCCTGAAGGCGATGGTTAACAAGAGGTCATTAGTTAATTCCCCCAAGAGTAGATACGACTTCCTTTTATTAAATAACAGCAGTTTTTAATGATGTCAAATATCTGTTGCCATTCTGAAGGACACAGCATACTCAAACTTCACCGAAACCAGGCAGAATAAACAGACACACAAGAAACCCTGAACTGAGAGGCAGATTGTCACTAACCAAGTAAGGAGGAAAAAAGGCTCATTTGATTTTTATCCCAAAAAAATTACAATACATATTCTTTCTTAATTGTGTATTTTTGGCCTAACAAAAGCAAATTTCGCATACAATCTGTTTTAATCAGTACTTTAAGATGTACAAATAAATCGAGTCATTAGAAAAAAAAGACAAACAAAAGCACTATTCTAAGGTTTAATGAAGTTTCTTGCTTAAATCATTTCTGCAAAAGTTTAACCAATGATGATTTATGACCAGCCATTAACTACCAGTATGACCACAGCACCTGGGATCTTCAGTTACCCTGCAGCAAGACCCTACAGAGGCAGAGCAGAAGCAATGCCTGCTCTGGAAAGACTACAATCATCCAAAGATAAATTGCTAAGAAACACAGGAAAGCACAAGGAAATAGATGATTGGAATTTATGTTCTTTGTAACTGCACTTTAGTCCACTTTCCCTTGTGCACTGCAAGGACCAAGGTGTGTGTTTGTTTCTTCTCCCTGCCTCAGTAAAAAAGGCTAACACTCCAGAAGTCACATAAAGACAAACCCCCCCCCCCCAAAAAAAACCCAAAGAAAACACAGAAAGAATGTGTTTTGCATAATAAGACTGGAAAAAAACTATTTACACATTTCAATACCTCTGCTTCCCATCAGAGAAAGAATTTTTTTTTTTCCACCAGGTTTTTAAAGCTGCCATCCCACAGAGCAAGACTGTACCATAGTAAAAGGGCAGACACACAGCTTTTGGAAGAATTCTGTTGCCATTTAAAGGAATCCTTTGAAATTACCACACAGCAGAGAAGTGCACCAAACAAACCAACAGCCAGAGCTGTTTACAAGCTTTCTGCTTAGTGTTAGACTGAAAACTCCAACCCTTCTTGCTGTGTAATAAATCAGTGCTCCACATTTAACAATTTTCAGTGGTACCATATGCTACGTAGTCCCATATGTTCCATTACAAGGGAGAAAAACATCATCTCAACATGAATCATCACTGACTGTGTTCCTGTAAATCTGGCTAAAACACTCACAACGTTCAAGGGCAACCCTAAATAAATCTGCTCAATCTTATGCCAGATTCTGTGCAACAGGATCACAGCTCACATATAAAAATTAGGGGAAAATGAGGTTTAATGTAGGAAGTGAGCACAGCCTGCATCTCTCTAAAAACAGAGTCACCACAACGTTTGGCACACATTCATCAGTTCCAATCTAATAATGACATCCTGCCCACAAAATGTTGATGGTATCTGGCAGTCCCAGCACCTTTCACCCTAAACTGCTTGATACGTGTGGAAATAAATACACTGCATCCAGGATTGATTCCTCCCAGGGCCAGGTCCTGCAGCACAGCAATCCTGGGGAGCAGTTTGTAGAAAAGTAAACCCAAATGTAGAAAAGTAAACCCAAACTAAACTCACGTGTGTGTTTTAGGCTCCAAGGGAATGCAGCTGGAAGTGTATGGTCTATCCAGGATTTTGGGTTAACATCTCCACTCTCACAGTGACAATTTCTTAGGGAAGCACAAACAGCTTCTTCTCTCTTCCCAAAGATGTCACCTGCAGCACGAAACCTGCTCACCCCACATCAAACTCATGGAACACCAAGGTTATAATCTGCCCTTCTTTTGAGGAATTTCTTGGGCTCTCAGGTAACCCAGAATCATAATTAACAGTGACAGCACGAAGAGGTGCAAATGGAAGCCAAACTGGAAGAATGCCCCTATGTGAAAGCCTTCAGTAGCCAAGGAAGGACCACAAGTGACCACACGCTCCCACAGAATGACTGCTTTCATTAAATTCTAAATCAACCAGAGTCCAGTTTGACCTAATATTCAGGGTGGGGAAAAAACTAATTACATCAACATCAAGCTATTACCTGTCCAAGGGCATAAGTGCCTAGTTCATTAGCAACTCAGACAAACTTGTTTTGTAAGGTCGCTATATTAAATTTGAATTTTCCCTGCCCTTACAAATGAAACTAATTATTTGTGACACAAATGTGAGTATATAAATGAGAAATCTTCCAACTTGCTCAAATCGAATGTGTTCTTTGCCATCCTGAATAAGAACAAAGTTATTAGCCAACATTATTTCAGTATTTAATTCATTTAAATAAATTTTAAAATAATTTTAAAATTAATACTATACTAGCAGTATACTCCAGATTTCTCAAATCTTAGAGCAAAACCTACTGATCCTTAAAAATACATCTTTTTCATATTTCCCACGGGATGTTAGAAGTGAATTCCCATGGTTTAGTTCTAGAGAATAAAGGCAACATGTCATGTTAAGAACACTGCTCTTTAATGCTGGAAGCAGTGCTTTATAAAAATTGAGAAGCTGCCACAGAGCCATTAATAACTCAGATATCCAACATCCTTCAGGAGCTCAAGAGATGGATGACCACACCTAATTTATTTACTTTAATTTCTAATTCAACTTTCCTCCTCGTTAGGGAGGAGTTGAGGCTCTCACAGATGAGAGCTCCTGGTACACAATGCCTGTGGTGACTTTTATGTGATGCCCACTACACGATCACAAAGTCACAACCTGTGCTGCCCATGTAAAAATCACAGGAGAGATTTCCTTCTTTGCACCCAGATGGAACCCCAAATTTACCAGATCAATACCCTCTAAAACACACTTCACTCAGAAAATTAAAACAAGGCTACCAGACTGACTTCAGAGACTGATAAAAAGACTGTCAGGGAAACTCACTGAGCTGCCCCTGGAAGAACTGATGACCAAGCAGGCACCAGGCAATTGCATCACGTTTATTACACAGCCAAGGGCAATCAGATCCTTCTGGTTTAATCAATGGCCTTCAAATGAGGAAGTAGCTTGAAAATAATAAGCATGAAATAAAATACTCTTTGGGGTTCACTTTTTAAATTTTTCCCTGATGTGTTAAAGCACATCTCTTAATAAAGCTGAGCACGAGCTGAAACAGAATTTTATAGAAATTTACTTCGTGAATACCTTTGATGCCAAAACTGCACTTTTATTCAAACTCAGTTTGCTGTAAATGCTGTGACTGAACTGTAGAGGGATTCTGTTAAAAGACTCTGAGCTCTGTCTAAAAAGACGTATTTCTTATTTAAAAACATCAACCTTAGACACCTTTTTGTGTAAAAGAAACAAATAAATAAAATTTAAAGTGTTCCACAAACACCTCCTTCCCTGGAATTTCTCATAACCTGGATGCTGCAGCATCTCATGAGGCTGCAGAACAACCTGGAACAAAAACCTGTAAGAGGAGAAAACAATGAGTCTATGTTCCTGATCCAAACGCACTGACCAGTGCCCTGTCCTGCTCCTCCTCTGCTCCCCAGCAGTTCAGCAAACTCCAGCCCTGCTTCATGTAAGCAGGGTTTTTTTCCTTTAAAATAAGACAGCAGGTTACTCAGAAGGAACAGAACTCATTTCTGCTGAAAGTTTCCCCCATCCATCAACACACTATGGGAAAGAAATCTAGCAGTAAAATGCTGTTGATCCAAGAGCCACATTTAAAATGCACACAAGTAGAAATATCTCATCTTTAAAAGCTCCAACTTGCTAAGATCCTTTTTAACTGATAATGATGCAACAACGTAAAAGGGAAGTACTTAGAGAGAATCAGTGTAAGCAATACACACACACAAACAAGAATTAGTTTGCAATCTGAAAGGCCTTGTACAGAGAGGGGTGGATGGAAACAACTCAGCTCAAGGTTTCCTCAAATCAGATGCCAGAGGAAGTTATATGACGAGTTGGACAGCAAATAAAAAATCTGGATTTGATAAAAGAGACATTTATGTAGATAGGAACGGTTTGCAGCCTCACTGTGGGTGCATGAAAGAATCCTCAGATATTTGTATGAAGCTCAGCATTAAAAGAGAGTTTGCAGACAGGTATTTACATTTAAAACATGCTCTATATCGTTATATTAGCCCCACAGAACACAGAAATAACTACCTACCAGAAGCAGCCCAATTTTAAGCTCTTAAATAGGAGGAGCACGGTGTATTATCTCTCTCCACGAACAATCCACTATCAACACAGAAACCCCAACATGTGTCCTCTCATAAATCTGGTGTGGGATACATTAAAGTAATGACCACTGGCAAAACAAGCTGCATCACTTCCAGCACTGCAGCATTCTAAACATTTGCTAAAATATGTCAGCAGACCTTGGGGAACAGACTGGAGCCCACTTATTCTCAAACAACATAAGCACCACAAACCACAGCCAGCACTGCTGTACCCAGCAACTTTAAATTACCCTGTGTTCCGTGGAACTGCATCCACATGGATCCAGAACCCTGACTGCTTCCACCTTCTTATGTGGATCACTATCCACAAAGATAGGCAGGGGGATTCCGAATCTTTCTGGCACAACCAGGGCCAGAATCAGCACCCCCTGCTTTGTTGTTTTTAAACAAACACGGAGCTGCTGCTGGACTGTGTGTGAGCTCAGCATTCCACACACCTCCCAGAGCAGTGTCCCACTGTTCTCCCCCACCCTGGGGAGAACAGCCCAGCTGGGGACAGCAAACCCAGCACAGAGCTGCTCAGTCCTGCCCAGGCTCAGGAAAGCGACTTGGGAAAACCAGGATGCTACTAGAGCTACTCAGAGGCTATTGAAGTTTAGAACTGCCGTAGCTGTAGGATTAGGGAATTCATTCCACTCACGTTCCTGGAGAACGGGGGTGAGGAAACACGAGGAGACGTATTTATAAAACAAAATTCTGAAGGCTTAGTACTTGCCTCGTGTCCTCCTTCCTTCTCCTTCCCACGCAAGTACGAGTGCTGCTCGATGGCATCCAGCACCTACAGCAAATCATTTCTCCGTGTCATTAAAAGGACAGAGACATCTGCTCGCACCAGACCTACGTCATTGCTTCCAACTCCGCTCAAAGCTGACAGAAACGCAGCTCCCTCTTCCCCTGAATTCCGCAGGTCACATTCCAGCTCCCGGATCCCGGGGTAATCCCAGCGGAGCAGCGCCGTGCCCGGCTCCAGGAGAAGGCAGGCGGCCGCTCTCCCTCCCGTCCTCTCCTCCTGCTCCCACCGGGGCGTTCCCGTCCGCTCGGGGCTGCTCTGCTGGAGCTCCCACTTCCACGGAGCTCCCGGGGACAGCTCCCAGCACACGGGAGAGAGGCAAGGAACGAGCGAGCGAAGGAAGATGGGCAGGAAGGAGCGGCTGCTCCCGGTGCTCCGGCACGAGGTGCGGGGCAGCTGTCCCGGCCGGGCTCGTTCAGCCCCCCACGCCCCACACTCGCTGTCCAGACCCCGAGCAGCCCCGGGCGGGTCCCGCCATGAGACACCCCGGGACACCCTGCACCGAGCGCCCCGCGCCGCCGCAGCGCCCACAAAGTGCCGCTGCCAGCCCCAGCGCTGCCCCCTGCCCTCCGCGCCCCTCCGGGACCCGCCTGTCAGCTCCCTATGCCGGTGCCTCACCTGGTGCCGGCCGGCGGCAGCGGACCACGTCCGCAGGGCCCGGGCGGGGAGTGACCAAGAGGAGGAGGAGAAGGAGAGGGGGACGGAGCGTGTCCGCCGGGCCGTGCCCGTCACCGCCGCTTCCTGCCTGGCCGCGCTCGGCGCTCGGCTGCTCCGCCTAGCAGCTCAGGCCGGGCCGCCTCACGGAGCGCACCGCCCGCGCCATCGGCGCTCGATTGAGCCGCCTGGGCGGTACCGCGGGGTCTGAGGGAGGGGGAGCGGCGGAACGGCGGAGTGGGGTCCTGCCGGAGCAGCCTGTGGCCGCGGGTGTTTGTGCCCGGGCTCAGGTGTGCGTGAGGGGTGTTAGGGCCCATAGCGGTCTCAGGCGCCATGGGGGTGGTTGGGCTCACAGCAGGTTCAGGTGTGTGTATGTGAGGGGCTTAGGGACCTCGAGTGGTGGGGGGCCGAGCGCTGTAGTAACCGCAGGTGTGTGTCGGGGATGTTGTAGTGTGCTGTGGTCTCAAGTATGGAAAAGGGATGTTGGGGCCCATAATTAGTTCAGAGGTGTTGTGTGTAGACCGTGTTTGTGTACACTGGCAGGGTCTGTAATGGTCTCAAGAGTGCGTGTGTGTGGGTGTTGGGGCCTACAACCAGCTCCTGTGTGATGGGACAGTGTGTGGGCCCGGTAAAAAGGCAGCTCCGAGTCTCCAGTCCTGTGCTGCGGGTGTTGGGGGAGCCCTGACAGGGACTGCGTGTGCATGAGCCCCTGGTACCCAAACAGGACCAGCTGTGATTTGGCAGCAAAGCCCCAAAGAAAAAGGAACTGTAGCAGCGGTTGAGAGGTCTGGGTTAGGAATTTCTCAGAGCAGAGGCAGGGTAAGATGCTTTCATGCTGTTTCTGCCACACTTGGTAATTCCCTGCAGCCTCTGAACCTCAAAACACTTCATAGTTGTAGAGACTTATTTGACTGGGGGGGTGGGGGGTTGCGATTACTTCATTTTTCCAAATAAAACTGAAGGACTGGAGCTTTATCTGGCAATACCCCGTGCATCCTCACTCTGCCAGCTTGTTCCTGACAGCTGTTGCCCTTCTTGGACTTCTAGAACCATCGTCAGAGAGCTGTGTGAAACCACAGGTACAGAAACCTGAGAGCCCCGAGTCCCAGGTGAGGGGTGTTGGTGTGTCCTGTGCCTCAGAGGCCAAGGTACAATACCAGCTCTTCTCGTTGTAGTCGAGTAATTCCACACAGCGAGTTTCCTGTTTACAAGCTGAGCTCCATAACCTTTTTTCCCCCCTCTGTTTCGTACAAGTGGAAAGAAGGGCACACTGAGCATGACTCATCTGTCAGCAGCTCTGTGAAAAGCTGATGCTGAGCAAGCAGGAGGCAGAGATCTCTCCCCAAACTGAGCGTGTACTAAGTACTGAGTGAGTTGTGACAAGAACAGCTCCGATGGAAGCAGGAGCCAAGAACAACAGCTCGACAGGGAACTTTACACTTTCCCCGACAGCTCCTTGGGGCGGAGACAGTTAAGTTTCTGCGTTTGTAAGGGAAACATGGCATTCCTTAAAGCTGAGCCTCCTCCCTCGGGTTCCCACTGAATGCCTGAGAGATGACAGCAGAGGGTGTCTCCAGCAGGCTCTTATTAAACAGGAGGAATTGGCACGGAGGGAGCAACAGCGAGATCCCAGTTTTGACCACAGAATGAGCTAAAAAGCTTTGCACTGCCGCAGTTTGCAGGTTTTTTACCCACTGGCTGCACATGGCTCCTGTTCAGGGGGTTTCTGTGCCCTGGTGTTGGTGTCTGCACCTGCCCGATGTGTGAAGGGCTGTGCTGGGAGGGCAGATCAGCTTCGAACAGAAAGTGCTGAGGCAGCAATGAAGCAGGGCAGATGATCCTTGGGAGGGCAGCTGTGGTTCAGACACACTTAGAACTGGTTTGCTATCCCCAGCAGCACAAACCCGGCTAGCAGGGGAGCTGGTGAGCCAAGGACGTGGACAGACGGAACAGATACAGACAGGAAATGGGGGAGAGAGGGGAAATGTTAGTGTTTGCAAAGCTCCGAGAGGGCTCTGGTTAGTTGTTGAGTCCTGCAATCCCATTTCTGTTTTCAGCTCAGTGACTGGAGGACTTTGGGGAGTGACTTGAGGAGCTCAAGCCAGGTGTGAGTATGGGGAGAGGACGGACCCGTGGGCAGCTCATGCGATGTGGCGGCCGCCACCACGCCCTTTCCCGTTCACCCCGGGGCCTCGGGCAGCCGTGCCAGCCACGCTGCCTGAGTGGGGAGAAGGGAAAAGGAAGGGTTTCCAAAGTGCTGACAAGCCACAGCATTCCTTGGGAAAGGAGAAGTGGTGAGCAGCTCTGGTGGTGTCTCTCCCCTGAGACAAAAACGCTCCCAAGAAGTTCTGCGAGCTGCTTGGGGGCGGGGCGTGGGGGGGGGGTGGGGTGCTGACTTTTGGCCGTGCCTCAGCCTCGTCCCCTGTTAGAGGCAATATTGACTTAAGGAAAGAGGCACGGAGCATACTTGGCATGGGTGTTCCGAGTTAAAAATTGTCAGTCTGGGCAAACAGACCTTTGGGGTGATGGGCAGGAAAGCCGAGTAGCTGCGCTGCATTATTACTGCTCCTTTCAGAGCACGGTGTGACCTGGTGCTGCTTTGGACGCTGAGCGCCCGGCTCGGCGGGTTTGGAGAAACGCTGCAGGTTTTGGAGCTCAGTGCTTCAGATCAAACCCATTTCCTTCCCCTCGGTGAGGTGTTTATAGTGCCACAGTGAGTCAATAAGCTGTGCATGTGAGGAACGCACCTCAGAGCTGAAGGTGAGCGATTAGTGTGGCTGTGCTGGAGGTGATGAGATTAATTAGTCCTTCCCTGATGAATTAGAGCTGCAGAAATAAGATACATGAGATAGTCCGAAATACCACTGTGAGGCATTTTCACATGGGAGTGGGATCCTGCATATGACTCTCCCCACAGGATGCATATCTTGTTCCTTAATTTTGTAGCAGTGTCTAGTCAGGAAAATAACCAGCACCTGGCAGATGTCAGGCACGTGTTCTACAAAAGCTGCTCTTCACTGGCAGGAGGCACCTGATTCACCCGGGTGAGATCACAGTGCTGGCTGTGATGGGGCTCTGCTGAGAGTATGGAGGAACAGGGAAGTAATTTCTCTATTAAAATATAATAAAATTCAAAAGAGTACAAGTGTCCCACCGAGGCAAGGTCCTGCTCTGTGTCTGTATCATGGAATCACACAATGGGTTAGGTTGGAAAGGATAACAGTGGGATCATCTGCTCCAGCAGGGTCATCCCAGAGCACGTGGCACAGGATTGTGTCCACACGGTTCTGGAGTGTCCCCGGAGAGGGAGGCTGCACAGCCTCTCCGGTCTCTGTTCCGCTGCTCAGTCACTGCACAGTGAAGAACCTCTTCCTCATCTCTCGATGGATGCCCGTTGCTCTTGTCCTTTTGGCACCTCTGGTCCACGAACGCGAGCCCACGTGGCCACAACCCGCTGAGGAGTGAAACCCAGCACAGTTTAACCCCGTGCCACACACTGGGCGGAGCCGGGACTCGAACCCGTAACGCCCTGAGCCGCAGGGCCCGCGTTGGCCGAGCGGGGGCGCGGCGAACCCGGCGCCGCCCGGAAGCGGAAGCGGAAGCGCGGCCGCGGTTCCCGCCGCGGTTGCCGAGCGGCGGCCGCTCCGTCCCGTCCCGCCCGCGGCCATGAGCGCGGCCGGGCTCGTGTCCGCGCCGCCCGCAGCCCCACCGGGGCCGCCCGCCCCCGCCATGGCCCCCGCGCCCGACTACTACGAGGAGGAGGAGCTGGAGAGCGCCGAGGAGGAGGACGGCGAGCGGAGCGCCCGGGCCCGCGACTCCGACGAAGGTGTGTGGGGAGGGGGCGTGTTGGTGCCCGGGGATGGAGCGGGGGCTCTCGGGGGGTGCGGGGCGGAGGGCGGCGCTCCGCACGGTGTTTGGGGAGGGCTGCGGGCTTAAAGGCTTCGGAGCGGCGAGCGCACCCGAAGGAAACAAGGACTTGCCGGGGTGCAGCGGTTCCCCGCGGGAGAGTAAAACAGCGAAGGCGCTGCAGAGATCGAGTTGTGGCTTCCCCGGTGAGCAGGAGGCAGCGGGACAGGGGAGAGCTCTGAGCAGGGGGTCCGAGTGGGACAGCAGAGTGAAAACACTGGAGAAATCCAGAGTATTGGTTCTGTTTCCGTGGTGTGAAGGGGGAAGGACGCAGCTAAGGGAGGAGGAGATGTGGACAGGAGTATAGCAGTGTACGAGGATGTGACCGTACAAGAACCAGAGAGAGCAGGGGAGATGAGGAAATTGAGTAAAACCCGGAGTCGCCAGGAGTGTAGAGGGCATAAAATAACAGATAAGGGGAATGTAGAAGGACTCTTAGAGAGTGGCTGTTGTTGGCAGCAGAGCCCTTCGTCCCCTCTGGCCTGGCTATAGACGAGATGATGTTAAAGATGCAGCTGATGACAGGGTCAGTGAGGGCTCTCCCAGCAAAGTATGGAAGTCCTTTGTGGTGGCCCAGACATTTGAGTACGTTTCTTCCAGTTAAAAAATGTATTGTTTTATCTTTGGTGTGTTAAATTTTATCTTCAGTTTAAACTGTAGTTAAAGAAAAATCTGAGAATGGTTTGATTTAAGGGGCTGGGCCCCCCTTTCGTGTGTAGGGAATTAGCTGTGGTTTAGGTTTCTCAGCTGTACCCTGTAAAGTCTGTAGGCACTGACCCCTCTTTGGAAACTTAATGGATTCTTGGACACCCATGTATTACAAATAGAAACCTGAAAAGTCTTAGCAGAAAACTGGCAACCTTACAGTGATTTACTTTATTCACAGTTTATACTATGTTTTTACGTAGTTTACATTATAAAATGCAGCTACCTTTATGGCAGCACTGGTATTCGAATGTTAAAGTACTAAGTGAAGTAAAGCTGAGAAGTTCAGATCCCAGCCAGTAACTCTGTCTTTGATGAGACCTTTGTGGTCAATGTGAGCAGCGCTGAGTGGGTGGAACTCCAGTAGCAAGTTTGTGAAATGTCTTCCAGTCTTTAGGCTGTTTGTGTCTCACCTGTGTGTGAGCCTCTTGACTTAAATGGGAAAGAATTCCCAGGCTCTCCGAAGTAAGCTGGTTATGTAAAGCTGCACTGCAGAACTCACAGTTGCAGAAAGATGTTTCATTTCCCTCCTGAATTAATCTCTCAGGTTGTTTTTGATGCTAAATTGCCTGAGGTTTGGGGATTTCTTTTTTTGTTTGCCTGTTTCCTTGTTTTTAAATAATTTACTATTTAGTTTGGGATTTTTTAAAAATACTTTTAAAATATTAACAAGATGTTTTTTGCCTCGTTTAGACACTGAGGATGCAAGTGAAACAGACCTGGCAAAGCACGAGGAGGAGGACTTTGTAGAAATGAAAGAACAGTAAGTAACCCATTCCAGATACAAGTAAGGTGATGTTCTATTTATTTGTGGGTTTAGGGTTTTTTATTGTCTGAAACTTGGCAAAGTTTTGGGCTGAGATTGGAAGTTTTAAGTGCTTATCCCAAAGCAATTGCTCATAAGTCCATCCACTTGTATTTCTGCTCTTTCCAGTGACTTTCTCTGTTCTATATAAATTCAAGGAATTAAGGGCTGCTGCTGTTTTGGGCAAAGAAATAATTATGAGTTCTGGGAGCAGCTGCAAATGGATCCTGCTGCAGACAGATCCTTCAAATAAAATAAAGGCTCTGCTTTAGATAAGCTAAGGAAAAGTAAGATGCCTATCCAAATGCCTTAAACAGTTGAATTCTAGTCCTGAACCAGAAATGGACTTTTGGGACACTTGAAGTAGTTTCCCCATGGTGTTTAGGAGCATTTGCAGTATTTTGAGTTCTTTCTTACTGGCAGAGATCTGTTTTCATAAAGGTCAGGAAGACTTGGCCAGTGTTAAACCACAGATACGTGGTAAAAGAAAGGCAGGTTTGCAGCAGCACCAGGAATAGACTTTGGTGGGTTTTTAAAATAATATGGGGAGCTAATACACAGCTAATAAAACTTGACATAGTGCAAGAATGATTCTGCTATAAAGTTTCTGATGTTTGTATATCTAATTGTCATTTTAGATTTCAACATTTAAAAAATCCTACTTTATACCAAATTTCAAATGCATTGTAGAACCAAAGAAGTGCCAGAATTCTTAAGACAGACTGAGAACCTTTCATTGGAATAAAATTATTTTAGTTTGTAGTTGTAGTTTTAATTTGTAATTCTTTTAGTTTGTAGTTCAGTTGTTTCCTGAAGTTCTGAAAAGTTTTTGATTCTGTGTAAACATGTAACTTCAAGAGATGGTGGAATAAACTATTTGTACTTGGTGTTTAAAGTTTCCTGCTGTGTTTGCAGGATGTATCAGGACAAACTGGCATCTCTGAAGAGGCAGCTACAGCAACTGCAGGAGGGTAAGCTTTGAAGAGTAGCTTTGGTTTTGTTTTGGTTTTTTTTGGCACTTTTCAAATGTCATAGAAGGGTGGGGGCTCTGAAGGATGGGAGCAGCATCCTTTTCTGCATGTTGGCTCTCAGATGTGCTGCAGAGTTAAAAATGTCAGCTGCTTCCCACCTTTTCTCCATCTTAACCCCACTTGTAGTAAAGCCTCTCTGCTAAAACATTTCTTAAAAGGAGAAATCCACTTCTTACACAAGCAGGGAATATGCTTTGAATGGTGCATTACTCCTTGAGGTTATTTAATACTTGGGAAAAAAAAAAATGGGAATCTACAATTTATTTCCACTAGGTACTCTTCAGGAATATCAGAAAAGGATGAAAAAGTTGGACCAGCAGTACAAAGAAAGGATACGAAATGCAGGTAAGTGGAATTTCTTTCTAAGACACTGCAAATAACTTAAATGTGTAGTTTTTTACACTTGAAGAACAAAGAGGTAATTCTGTCCTTTAAAGAAAAAGAACTTTCTGGAGCAAAGGAGTCTTTGGGTACATTGTAGGGCTTTTTCAGAGTCCACCAAACATGACAGGATCTATCTTGATTATTTTCTTCCCTTGATCAGCATTGTTTGCTGACTGAAAAACAGTGTTAGTCTTCATTTGTGTGGAGCAGCACAAATAAAAAGATGATTCAATTTTTATCAGACTAACTCCCAGTGTCCCACTTTGGGTTGTTGTTTCATGGCCCTTGCTGAAGCCTTTGGGTGCCCTGTCTCCTTCAGTTTGCAGGGGTGGCAAGTTAGGAGCACGTGCTTTCCCAAAGATCTGTTTGTGAACAATGAATACAGGAAATGTGCTGCTGGAACTGTTGTTCTGCATGGCTGTGACATGGAATGGGCTGCCTGGACTTTGTGTACTACTCTGTTTCAAGGAGCAAAGTCCCAAGTTAGTTTTTAAAGTGCCCAGTGCTCGTCCTTCTGGGTGTTTTCATTGTATTGCTGCAGAAGAATGGTTTGGGAGTCAGATCCAGCTGCTTGCCCTCTCTCTTTCTTGTTCCTTTCCAAGTAGTTTCTTACCTTGGATATTGAAGCAGAGCCTTTTATAGGAGGCATTATGTGGATATAGGAAATACAGCTGCTCCTCCTTTAGCAAAAGAGAGCAATTCTGTATTTCTGGAAGTGCTTGGGAAGGTAAAAGATTTGCTCGAGGAACTGAAGTGGTTTGAACAACTACTTGTAAACAGGAACCTGTCTCCTGAGATGAATTTCACTAATGATTGAGGTTGGAAAAGACCTTCAAAAAGACCTTTCATATGCACTAGAGCTGCATCCTGGCAAGCCTGGGCTGTTTTGATCAAATTAAGCCTAAGTGCAAACTGGTATTTCTGGCTGGCCACGAGCAGTGCTGCAGCAGCAGAATTCTTCCACAGGAGGGCAGGTGGTGATCACTTGAGATTTTATGATTAAAAAATTAATCTGTCTTGTACTACAGGAATAAGGGTCTTTTATGCTTGTCCTTGGCATACTGAAGTTTATTAAAACACACTTTAGCTTTACCTGCATTTGATTATCTACACAATGCTGCTTTCATGCTTTGCAATAGACAGTTTGATTTTTTTTTTTTATTTATTGCAGCATTCTTATATTCGATGTATATCTAGTACGGTTTTAATTTTTTTTTTTTTTACATGATGGAATAGTACAGTGTTGCTACTACAGCCTTCTCTGAACTGAATAGAGTGGAATAGTGGAAGCTTTTCAGTGAGGTGACAATCTGTAAAAATCCTCTAGTAACAGTGTATTTTTGTGGAACTTTTTCATAGTCACTTTATCTTCAGCATAAAGCTGTGAAGTCAGAGTAGAGGTTGGATAAGTACATGCATTATTTGCTTCACTGCTTGTCTTGGCTGCAATATTCAATGGCTTAAAATGGTAAGAAAGTAATTTTGTGCAGCTTTGAAGGTAATAAATGAAGTCTTTCTTGTGTTTCAGAACTGTTCCTGCAGTTGGAAGTAAGTATTCTTAATTTATCAAAAATATGCATTAATTAGGTAGAGGAGGCATAAACCTTGTTTCATCAACCAGCATTTGGGTTTGTTTTCCCAGAAGGCTTAAAAGAAATCTTCCTGTAGCTGGCTTGTTACACTTCAGATGTAGTAGAGCTTACTGCTGGTGTTGCCTCAAGTAACTTCTGCACTGTGTTGTTAAAATAGAATTAAATATTTGCTACTGGCCTCTTGTATCTGGCTATGCATTGGACTGGTCAGAAAAAGGGTGTTTAAGATGTTAAGTGCTGTTTATAAATCAGCAGAGCTCTCTGCTAGGGACTTAATTTGTTATGCAACATTAAAATGTCTTTACAAATAATTATTTTGCCAATATAATAGCACCAAGTCATGTTTAGATGCTTTTCTATAGATTGTTAATATTGTTAATCTTTAGAACTTGGACCAGTTGTGAACTGAAAAGCTGATCAATAAAGCATTTGAAAAGGTGTTTTGATAGCATTAACTTGAGTCCTTAATTAACCTTCTTGCTCCTTGGGTTTGCATTAGACAGATCAGGTGGAGAAGAATTACGTGAAGGAAAAGAAAGCAGCAGCAAAGGAGTTTGAAGATAAGAAAATTGAGCTTAAGGAAAATCTGATAGCAGAGTTGGAAGAGAAGAAGAAGATGATTGAGAATGAAAAGCTAACCATGGAATTAACGGGAGGTAAAGATGATAAGCACCTGTCATTTGTGTTATCCCCTCTGCTTCTGCTTAGGGAAAGAGCTGTAAAGGTGGCAGTGCTGGTTTACACAGACAGCTGGTGGGAAATGCCAATGGGGCAAGGCATGAATTGAAGGTCTTTTAATGGAGAAAGCTGCTCAAAATTCAGTGAATTGTTAACAGGTGGATCAGGCAGTGCCAGTGGAGCAGCAGAGGGGATGATGGGCTTATGTGCAGGGAAAGGGGCTGCTTTGATTCCCTGATCTAGCAATAAAACTATTGAGATATGTCACAATATTGACCTAACCAGTGATTCCAGGTTATAAAGCTGTGTTCTTTTCTTCCTGCAGGAGTGAGTGGTCAAGTAATTGAAGAAAGCTAAACAGTAAAAGTTGAAATCTGCTGCTTAATGCCAGGAAAAAAAAAAAAAGGATTTGTGGGTTACATTTGTGTCCAGGCTCTAGAAAATTTATATTAAATGGACGACAGATTTTTTGGAGACAATTGGTACCTCTGGTACTTTGCAGTGCTCTGTGGTAAAGGATGCAGGGGAGCTAAGTCAGGAATTAAATCATTCCTGCAGAATTCTGTTGCTGTGGTACTGATCCAAAAGTCTGATTTGGACATATCATGGACAGATACTGTGGTTTTGTTACTGAGGCCAGTCCGTGAGTTACACCCTTCATTTATTTCTTGTGTAGTATCTACAGGTTTTATATAGAGTATTAATTTAAATTAATACTCAGACGTGAGAATTAAACCCTGCTTTGGTGTATTAAATGGTGCTTTTGGCTTAGTGCAAACTCTTAGGGCTGATGTGGACTGAAAAGCATCTTGAGTTATGCTGTTTTCCTGGTAACTTCTTTTATTTTTTTATGAAGTCTAGTCTCATGATCATCCTTATTCACCCTTGAGATGAGATGGGATTTGGTGTATCTTGTGCATGCAGAGCTGCTCAAAGTTTTTGTGTCTAGTGGTAGCCAAATGGGCTTCCCAGTTTGCAGTGCTTCCCAGGGGTGGCTCAGGGGTGCTTAGAGATGAACAAATAAGTCTCAGCACAGAGAAAGGGAGGTGGGCTGATGTGTTTGGCATTTATGGTGTGGTCTCTTGGCTGCCAGTTCAACATATCTTCATGAATTAAGGCACGTGTTTCAGTGGAGTTGTTCAGTAAAGGTTACCTGTAGGCATTTGGACAAACCAAGTTCAGATAATTACTTGATGATGTTTAAGTTTTTAACAGACTTTCTTCTTTTTCCCCAGTGTATATGCTGCAGTTACTTCCTGTGAGCTGCTGTGTTATTAATTAGGCTGATTTCATTAATCATTCTTAGATAATCTGAATTTAAATACTGTGTGTTTGAAATCACTCCAGAAGACTTGTATCAGTTTTCAATGCAGCAATTTTCTCTAATCTTTTGACAAAGCTGTTTTTCTGCCTTGAAGATGAGAGAGCAATTGATTTGTAGCTGTTTTACATGCTATTAATGATCCGAGTTGGGCTGGGAAATAACTCCATGAGCTTGGCCTTTTAAATCTGTTCCCAAGCAGATAGCATGAGCATGAAAGGAATTTACCTTGAATCCTTGTAGCATCATTGTGCTGCTTATCTGTACCTGGAGCAGCTGTAACCATAGCATTGCAGCACTGGCACTGAACAGTGACCTGACAGGAGAGAGAACTTGGATTCACTGGCAGCACTTCCATGCTGGAAGCTAGCACAAAAAAAAAAAAAAATCCAATTTGCTGTATAAAAGAGGAAAGATTATTTTCCTTGTGCCTTGTGTAGAAAGCTGCTGCTGCTTACTCCTTTTCCTCTGGTCTTATCAGCTCTCCAACTTCATTACTCTACAGATTCAATGGAAGTGAAGCCTATTATGACAAGGAAACTGAGACGGCGACCAAATGATCCAGTTCCTATCCCAGACAAGAGGAGGAAACCTGCCCCTGATATCCTTTCATGGAGTCACTGTTGGGTTTGCAGCACTGTGCTACCCACACCTTTGTTATTTTGTACAGCAAGGAAAAGGAAATTAAATGCCAGGATCAGATTTTGGGAAATACTGAAGCACAATTGTAATGTATGTGTGCTAAAGCAATACAGCAGTTATATAATACAATACATACATAGAAACCAGTGTCTGGAGATCCCTTGGTATCCTAACTTAATCCTCACTGTATCATGAGATAACTTTTTTTTGTCAGTGAGAATGGTTTGAATTCTACAGGCAATTTATTTCGCAAAAGAAAAACTTTAAAAGAACATTATGTATATGTATATATGCCGAGATAATTGATTCCATAGATAGTAAATAGCTTTTTACATGAGCCAGAGCTTTTCTCATTTCAAGATGTGACAGAGCATTTGCCAGGAAGATCATATTTGTCATATCAAAATAGTTTCTCCATTTCTGATAGAAGCTTCAGATATCTAATCCAGAGATGCATAGCAAAAGCAGGGATACTAGATTTGTTCTTTGAATAAGAAAAGATGAAGATTCATCTTGTTTTCATGTATCACAAGAGACAGACATATCTGTGTAATCCTTAGGATCTGCCTTGCTCCATGTCTTGGAATTAAAATGTTCCTTGACCTCTGGAAATGTGTTTTTAGCTCCTCTGTGACCATAGGCACTTTCTCTATTTGTGTATTAAATTCACCTGGACAGGAAGGCAGGGATATTTGCTTACAAGGGGCTTCTTATTAGATTCTAAACTTGCATGTCTTAGATTAAATAAAATTATCTGAGTGACTCTCATTTTCTGAAGGCAATACCAAACCTTGAACTTTCGGAGTTCATGCAGGATGGTCATGAGCATCTCCAGTTTCAATTAACCTCTTTGTGGTTGGAGATTCTGTTCACTCTTTCAGGAAAAAAAAAAAGTCATTTATTAGTGCCCCTATCTCATCCAAAATAAATGAATGTCATAGTGAACATGACCTGCTAATTGAGCATGATACAGCAACCACACCATGAAACTCTTTGCCTTTGCTCACTGGGAGAGGATTAAAGTCCATCAGAACCAAGATCCTTGAAATGCAGCCCAGCAGTTTTTAACTTTAGTTTAATACTTTGAATACTTTTGGCTAAACACTTGTTACAAAGAAACAGAAGCACAGCAGAACTCTAATAAGACTGTAACACACTAATTTCTATTTTCAAACGTTTTGGGTTTGTGTTCAGGTATGTTGTAGGCTCTTAATTATCCCCGGCCACACAATGTTTTATTTAACTGTGTTTAGGTGGGATTTAGTTTCATTGTAGAAAACCTGAAGTGAGTCTGTTGTTTCATGTCACAGATTCTTCTCCACAGAAATACAAGATGAAAAACACTGAAAATGCTGGTGCTTGATCCTTCCATGAAGTAAATGTCAGTGCACTAAAGGTTTTTCATTGATGGTTCTGTCTGAATAAGTTAAAATGATTTTTGCACTCTGCTGCTAAGATGGTGTGGATGGACTTGTATTAATTTCTCTGACGAAAAAAAAAAAAGCTCAAGGAAGACATTTATTAAAATCCTGGAAACATTTTGGCTTACATTTACTCAAGTGAAATGTCACTGACCTTTAGTTTTTAGCCTTGATTATCAAGAGCTTATGGAAGCCTTAATTCTGGATACCTCAGCTAAATTATTTGTTGACTGATGAGCAAATAATGGAGGACCTAAGAACGCTGAATAAGGTAGGGATTGTTGCTTGACTATATTTCTTCATTTTAAAGAGAAGGGAAGTGCTTTCTCCTGAAGAGAACAGAGCTCTCATTAATGTTCATTTTGGAAATGTGGGACTGTTTCATCCCCGTAGGCTTTCTGAAGTAGCACAATAAAAGATTTAGCAAGATGGTATCTCCTCTTTTTTTATTGAGGTTTAATTGACCTAATTTGAATGGCTGTCATCTAAAAATGTTACCTTTTGTGTGAACCAAGGGATGAACTGTGTTAAGGAGTTTCTTCCTCATGGCTGAACAGATGTCAGTGTGTTTTGCTGGGAGATCACAGGCTTCCCTTGGTTTAGGCCTTAGTGTGGGGTAGGATTTTTTATTAATTTTTTTTTTCTTCCTGATGTCACAAGATTTCAGCAAGCTGAATAGGGGGCAGTGTGCCTGTTTATAGTTTTTCTAGTTTTGATTAACATACTGTTTTCTTGCTGAACACTTGCAGGCTTATCTAATTTCTTAGACTATAATCTGCTCATTAAGGCATTTTGAGGATATTAGTAGAACACTGGTTTTGTGCCAGCTGTTGATGTTTCTCTAATGATTTATCTCCTGGATTTTGTGTACCCTGAGAAATGTATCACATTCAAAAATAGTGTGTTAGATGGGTTTGACTCATTGGAGTGGGTTACCCGAATGCTCTCAGGTTAAGATTTTTGGCCTTTTGGATCATTGTACTGATTATCTGCACTTTTGGCTGCTTAGAGCACACTGCTCTGGTTGTGTTATGCCACTTAACAGAGCATTTAAAATAGAACTATCCGGACCATGGGCAGTAAGATATCTGAAGTTATCACTGCAGCTTCTGTAGCTCCTGTCAGATCTCTAACACTGCTTTGCTCTCTTCCCATGTAGCTTAAATCACCCAAGAGACCAGGTGAGTTACAGATGCAGTGGAACTTGTTCACAGGTGTGCTGTTCTGAACAGAGAATGGTACTGTAGATGTTTGGCTGTGGAATTGCTGTTCTTTGTATGGTGTTGATGTTTGTTAGGGATGGGAAGGGGGGCAGGAGCATCTTTGGTGGCTGAAACACTTGGATATGGGAGAATCCAGCTGGGAAAGGAGGTTTTTTTTCCGTTCTATTCAGGTGCATCTGGGCACCTTGTCAGCTCCATTGAGGGATTGACAACTTATGGTTTTATGCCTCCACCTCTATAGATGTGCATGTAGTTTTATTTCAAGACTAACTTGCCTCAATAAAGTTAACCATATTTAACTAATTAACTGTGGATTCAAGGACATACGGACATGTCACTTACCCGTGAATGTTTTTTTCAGATAAATGCTGTATTTCAGTGAATATTTTAATTTAAGGCAGAGGTTGATTTACTTACCACAATACATAATATTTTCCTGATTGATATTTGAGTTTGCAGCTTTTTCTGCTTGTTACCTCTGCACACACAACCTTATGAACTGCAGTTTTGCAGTCAGAGGTGCTGCTGTGAGATGGGCACGTGCTGCTCTTTAACCTGAGTGTGTCTCCTGTCCCCAGCCTCCCCCTCCTCTCCTGAGCACCTCCCAGCAACCCCAGCAGAGTCTCCAGCACAGCGGTTTGAAGCTCGGATAGAAGATGGCAAACTCTACTATGACAAGAGATGGTGAGGCCTGGGCAATTTCTGTTTCCTTCAGTCTGTGTGGTGTGGTGTGCAGTGAGGGAGGCAGAGGCTGCACAGATAAATGGCTTTGATCAAAGAATTGGTGGACAAAATGTTTTTGGGCAGAGGTTTGCTGCTCCCTCCACGAGCTCATTGTGGGTCCGGTGAAGCAGGGGTGATGATGGAGTGTTCACACCCTGTAGGCTTTCAGAAATAACTGGTGACTCCAATAAAAGGAGACTTGAATCTTTTTCTTGTCCCACTGTGGCATTTAGGAAGTCAAACCTGATATGAGGTAGGAGAGTCAGCAGCAGCCACAGTGGATGTGACTGAAGCTGCCCAGCTTGGATACACACACTCCATGATTTGCTGTCAGCAAAACTCCCATTCCTGAGGCTCAGTTCTGTGGAACACGAGCCCAGCATTCCACAAGGTGGCAGAAGAAATGTCATCCACCAGCTGCTCAGGATGAAAAATGCTTCTAGTAAATCCAAATAACCTTTAAAGATCAAACCCACCTGGGAGAGGCAACTTTGGAATTGCTGATTGGATTTATCTCTGTTGAGTTTTATGGCTATGCAGCTGTACAAGCCTCACAAAACACAAGGAAAATATTAAATTCTGCAGAGGAACCTTAATAGATCTTAAACTAAACCCATTGGACTTGCAAACCTGGATAATCAAGGGGGCAATCTTCAACTCCTTGCAGAAAAAAGTTTGCTTTCAAAAAGTCATCTGCCTGTTTGTAGCCTACTTCAGTGTTCTGCTGGCTCAAAACAGCAAGTGATGAGGCTGTAATTTTATCACAGAAGTAGGTGTGAAGCTGCTCTTTTTACACAACAGTCCCTTTGGCCAGCTGGTCAGTTTTTCCTTCTGACTGAAGTCTTGAGAGTTCAGTGTACACAGCTCTCATCAAAGCTGCTCCCTCAGTTTAAACATCCATAAAGCATAAAGCAGATAAGAACCAAACAGACTACTTATTCCACAGATCAATCAAGGGGTTTTTTTTTGCTTTCATAATTTTTTTGTGTGTGTCAAGTGACTATCCTCAGGATATATTTGGATGAATAAACTTCTTCAGAATTTTGAAGCATATGGAGTACTTGAAAAGTGTTCATGAGTAAAAAAAGAAAGTAAAAAAAAAAAGGCATCTAAAGTAATCTGTCAGTAAAGCTCAAAACTTTGCATTAAATTTAAACCTGGAAGAGCTTCACTGAGCCAAAAATCTCCCCAAAGCACCAGCTCTCTGAATGGGCATCTAGCTGGGGCATAAAGCACTTAACAGATATTTTCATCGTGCTGAATTCACTTGTTGTGGGGGTCTTGCTGTCAGGAACTCCAGCTGTTGTCTTTCCTGGCTGCCTTGTTCTTAGGCTGTTTTAAGATCAGTGTTTTATATTTTTTTTTGGTTGCAATAATCCTGCTTAGATTTTTTTGTTGTTGTTGTTTGATAGTAATAGTACTTGTGCACACTAGCTGGTGTTTTAAAATAATGAAGTAACTCTTGGTAGTGGGAGGGTAATTTGTTCTAAGGTACATAAAGAGTGCTGGCATACACAGAACTCTTAAACCTGGCAGCCCAGGAATGACTCTCTCTGTTTCCTGATGCAGCCCTGCATGACAATTACCTGAAAACAGGGAATGTTTAAGGCCAGTAATGACCCCCCTGTAATCTTGCAGAGACATTTTACAGATGTCTCTGGAGTGGAGTGTTCCAGGTGAATGTGGAATGAGAGCCACTGGTTTTTATCCTCAGAGCTCTGTGCTCCCCTATCAAATCCTAAACCACAGTTCACTGTAAGGCAACCATCTTTCTGCTCTTAGTTTTGCTGCATACAATAGTGCAGAGGGATGTCTTTCAATCTTCTCATGGAATTGCAGTTGGAAATCTTGGCCTTTCAGTAAAATATTTTATAGCAGGAATTATTGGAAATAATGGAATGATTTCTGCTTGCCTCACTTGGTGTGTTTTGCCTACTGCAACAGCAAGAGTTGTTTGGCTCTTTGCTTTCTTAAAAGCCAACTTCAACCCCGCTGCATTTTTCACCTGAGGTAATTTCCTCAATCCTGCCCCTCTCTGGATTTACAAACTTGGCAAAAGGGTGAGACATGACCAGGTAACTGATGCACCAGGGTGCTGTGCTTTCAGCTGCCCTGTGTCTGTGAGCATGGACCATGAGACAGCTGAGACAGCTCTTCAGTGAAACACTGCTGACTTGGTTCTTTGCCTCTTCTGGGCACAATTAGCATTAATTTACTGATGGAGAGTCACTCATGATGTGAAATCCAAGGGCTGAATGAAGCCTCTGACACGTGTGTCATCAGCTTTGGAATTCACTGGAAATCAAAAATTGAAAGTGGGGAGAAAATATTCTCCTATCTCTGTGGGCACAGCTAACACTTGAGAGCTGTTTGCACTGGTATCTCCTGCACTCCTGCTGATTGTATCAAGATCAAAATTCTTGCTTAAGTACTCACAGCATGGCATGGTAGAACACTGCTGGACTGAGATTTTTGTCTCATCTTAGTGAGGCCTGGGGTTTATAGTATCTTACCAAGTTCCTCTGTATCATTTAATGACATCTGGACTTGCTAAACTGAGATCTTTTTGGCTTAGATCATTGTTACTGGAACCCACTGACATTGTTTCTGTCAAAACAAAGTAGAAAGACACCTGTGTCCAGCCATTGTTATAAAGGTTACAGGATTTGGGGATTTTTTTATTCCCTCACCCATGGGTAATGAATATGTTTGGAAGGCTCAAAGCTGACACTCATTCCAGTTACTGGCAAGCACTGTGAAAATTCTGAGTGCATAAGCCAGTAGGAAGAGATTGTGGAATAAACCATTGGAAGACTTCCACATTACAGTTATTTCTACAATAACCATATTGTACAAGTTTAAATAAATCCATGCATTTTGCAAATGGCAGTCAGGCTGTGCAGGGGGTTGTACAGGGTAGCTACTGAGGGAATATCTGTTCAGGGATTCTGGAGCTTGGATTGCCCAGATAAAAACATGATTAGGGGAAAGGTGGAAATTCAGACACGCTTTTATAACTGTGGAGTATTTTGGTGCTTGCTTGATTAAGATGATTTACTTGCAAATCACCTGTTCCAGTGTAATTAGTTCTGCCTATGGAACAGAAGTAGGCAGAATTAATAGAAAGTGGGGTTTTGGGGTTGGCACACTGCAGCACTTGGAGAAATGTGGGCTGTGAAAGAGGCAAGTCCACAGAATCAAACAATTCAGAGTTACAAATTTCCAAGTCTTTGTTTTATACACAACACATCGAGACCAATATAGAGCTTAAAATGTGATCTAAATTGGGATGACATGGATATGTTTAGCCATGGCCTCCTTATGGCAGATATTTACTGCTCATTACAGTCCATTAGTTACCATTTTGGCTGTTTTCACAAAATAGGCCAGCATTAAAATTTGAGGTCTCATTAAACAATGTACAGCCTGCATTGATTGAGGGTAATTTACTTTTGGTGGTGGTGGTGCTCAGTAATTCTGGGAAATAACTTGAGTATCTGTGATTTGCTCTGCCATATTTTGTCAGGCAAATTAAGGAGTTGCCTTCTGAAATGCATCCTGTATCTGAAGTGGGAAAGGCTGCTCAGATTAACCCTTGAAGCCTAGGTGTGTTATCAGTCACTCTTCCCCTTGGCTTTGGCTGTGGCTGGGGCTCTGCCTCTCCCCCTTGCAGTTGTGAAATCTGTTTTCAGTAACCTTCAGTGCAGAGTTGAATGTGAATTAAGACCCTCCTGCGTTTCAAAATATTTTTATATGCAGGGTGTGTGTGTGTATGATCAGATCACCCACTATCTTGTGAGGATGGAGAAAGTGGTGTGGAAAAAAAGGCAGACTTCAAATTTACTCTGTCCATCTTTATCAGTAATTGATTTACATGTGTCCTTTTTTGTTTTTTTTCCTTTTATTTTTTTTTTTTCTTTTTGCAGGTACCACAAGAGCCAAGCTATTTACCTGGAGTCTAAAGAGAACACTAAGATCAGCTGTGTGATCAGTTCTGTGGGTGCCAACGAGGTTGTGGCTGTTTTTGTTTGTCAGCAGAGGGGGAAAAGACATGGGTCTAGTAAGGGCTAAAGATAGATTCCTGTCTGGTGTGTAAAGAAGCTGAAGCCAAGATAAAACTGACTTGAGAAATCTCTTTTGGAGATGGCAAGAGACTTGCTCTGTTTCTGAAGGATAATACTGTATTTTGCAAGCTCCTGCAGCAGTTGGGCAAAGAGAGCACTTTGTTCTTTGCTTGCAGATTCCAGACACTTCAGGGAAAGAAATAATAGATTTGAGTGCACTTCTCCTCAATCAGCCAATAAAGGAACTTTAATTTGTTGTGGCAGCTAAGGGAAAACACTTTATTTTCCCCAGAATGAGTTGCATGTGGGATCTGTTTGTGTCACAACTGTTCCCTTGCAGTGGCAGTTGTGGCATTTGGTTGTTCAGATAAAAGCAGTGGTAGTGTGCTCGTGGATGCATTAAAATTTGTTAAAAGTTAATACTTTAATTTAGCAAAACTAATATATCATTCCATTATATTGTGGTAGAATATAAAATCCTATATGTTTGTTTCCTACAGCTGCTCAAAGTTTATGGATTTTTGAATTCTTTTGGCAAGCAAAACATGCCAAATCCTTGGAAATGTTGCAGTTGGGAGATGATTATTAATGAATGTCGATTTTAATTTCTCTGGAGAAATAATTGAAGTAGAAATCCAGGCAAATACTAAATTTATTTTATATTGAGGGGTCCTGTTAATAAACTCAATTTATAATTAAAATAATAGAGTAAATCAATTTACTTGCCAGGCCTGTAGCTAATATATGCAGGGGGGGAGTTGGGGGAAGTTTAGGGTAAATCACAGGCCAACATAACTTTATAATCCTTTACAGCAGGAAATATTGGACTTCCCTCCTAAAATACAGCAGTACTAAGGAGTAGATAATTTTTACTCAATGTATTTATTTAAATATGTTGAAATGTATTAGAAGGATATAATGCAGAGGAAATTGCTCAGACTTGATTTTTAAAGTACAGGTTTTTAGATTTAAACACCTTGAAGGTGATTTCAAAAGCTCTCTGGAGTGGCTGCAATTTGTCCTCTAAAGCACGTGGTGTGAATCCTTCCATGCCAGTGTTTAAAAGAGAGGCCTTTTTATCTCCAGACACAATTCCTGTGGTACATTGTGGGAAATGCTTCATGGAACAGAATCAGAATAAGCTTTTCATTTGACTGATAGTTACTTGTCTGGGCAAATCCCAGGACAGATAATTTTATGATCTGTGGATCTAGAGAGACTTAGTCTTGATTAGGCAAAGCTCAGTGCCACGGTTCTGTTGTGAACTGTCGCAGGAGGAACCTGCTTTCCTGATGGTGCTTGAAAGAGTCATTTTTCTTGAGGACTGTTTTGAGCAGGAAGTTAAGGAGGTGAAGTTAGACACCTTATTTAATTTTCTACTCAGGTTGCAAATGCCTGGAGTGGGGTGGGAGAGGGGATTAACCTCACTGATCTGTGCCCCCTGACAAGTTCAGCTCCGACACTGAGACATCAAGTTATTTTGCCTGTGTGTTGCTTGCTGTGAGTTCTCCCTTTTTCTCCCCTAATTCATCTCCCTGCCCCGTTCTTTTTGCCCTTCCTCTCCTGCAGATCTGGGTGAGGAAAACCAGTGACAGCACCAAGATGAGGATCTACCTGGGGCAGCTGCAGCGGGGCGTGTTCGTGATCCGCCGGCGCTCGGCCACCTGACTCTGCCCTGCCCTGCCCTGCCCTGTCCTGTCCTGGTTTTTATCGGATCACCAAACCTCTGCCAGGGGCTCACAGGCTGCTCGCTCCTCCCAGCAGCACGGAACAGTCCTGACCTCTGATGAGACACTTTGTGGCTGGCCACATAATCCCCAGTAGTCCTTAAACCTTTAGTGAGGCCCAAGCACTGCCCTGGACTATTTCTGGATTTTGCATCAAGCTTATGTACGCTCTCTTTGTATTTTGGGTGACTGTTTGAGACGACTTTGCATCATCCTCCTTTTCATTGTTGTTTCGTGGTGCACAGACGGGACTCGCGTGTCAAAAACATCATCATTGTGTTTCTCTTGGGAGTCAGACCTGTGGAAGAGGCTTTGCTTGTCAAGACCTGAGGTTATTTGTGCTTTCTGGCCTTGTTTTCCTGCAAGGCTCAGGATTTTGGGCAAAAGATGAATCCTGCCAGGTTTCAGCTGCAGCTGAGAGATGCCTCCAGAATACCTGGTGCACAACATCAGTTTTATTGGATGGACTGTTGAAAGACTGGAGACTTTTTTTAGGATGGTGTGAGCAGCTCAGAAACTGCTGAAAATACAGTGATTTTAATGTAGCTCAGAGTCACGTGTGGTTAGTCAGAAGCTTCCATTTCTCTTCACATTAAAAAACCCTTCAGTGAACAAGCAGAGTATGTCTGTTTGCTGATAAAATGACCTGGGATAAGTGGAGGACTAAACTAAAGGAATAATTACCTGGATTTTGCAGATGGTAAGGCTGTATGAACTCTGTGTGTGTCTGTAATCACTCACAGATGTAGAGAGGCAAAAGACCAATTCCACTTTTTCCACTGATGCTCAGAATCACAGGTTATTGTGGAACCCTGCTGACAGGAGATACTGGATCTGTAGTATCCTCCCAAGGAGCCTGGTAAAGAATAGAAAGTGGCCTTGACATGCTGTTAGCTGCAACCTTCATTCCCTGAAATGTTCTGCAAAGAGCTCCTCTTGAAGGCTGTTTTAATTGCTGGTGGTAACACGGGGTTTCTACACTTGCCCTCCTGCAGCACAGGTGAAAATGCCCAAATAATGACATTAGGATGCCCAAAGAATGACACCTTAGGTGTTTAAAGATCTGACTCTGGCATTCCTCTGTTGTTCCCAGTCATTTGCTGATGACTGGAAGCACCAGTGCCATGTGTGAATGAATTGGCAGGAGCCACACGGTGCCCTGGCAGTGCTGTCACATCTCTGCCTGCTGTGCAGAACAGTTTTGTGCTCCTTTTCACAACTACTCAAAAAGTTGTAAATTCTGTCTTTCTCAATATCTGTCACTTCGAGGCATCTTCTGATTTTGCTTTTGAGCTGCCTTCTTGTTAACATCCACCCAGCCTTTCTGTGGTGTATGAATAAATGGAGTCTAGGGAGGGGAGTTCCAATGGCTGTGCCCATTCCTCTCCTGCAGTTGGGTGGCAGTCACACCCCAAAAACTGATGCCTGTATGTGGGTCTGGAGTGGAGTGTGATGGCTGAGTTCCTGATGTGAGTGACACACCTGACTTGGTTTTTGCTGTGTTTGGAGTTCTGAGTGGATCTGGAGCTCTGGCAAGGAAGGAGAGGTTGTTTCCCACCCCTTGACAATGTGCCATCTCTGCCTGCAGCTCAGGCAGGCAGAACACAGCAGGCTGGATTTTGTCAAGTTAACAGCTTGCTTAATATAACTTAACATTCTCTGCACATGTCACAGGTTTTTGATAAGGTGATGATGTACCAGATAGGATTTGTCACGGAGTCCTTAAATGAACATCGTTCTAATAATAAAAAGTACTAAGGAAATAGCAGGATTTATTTCCTGTCTGTATCACTTTATCAATCCATGGATTTGTGGGAATAGCTGGCGACTTGTGCTCAGTGTTGGGGAGATACTTTGCCAGCAGCCATCTGCTGCTGTGGTGATCCCTGTTTTGGGGTAATTTTGGGAGTTAACAGAAGTGTGGCTGGGATGTCAGTGTGGGTTGGACAGGGAGAGGGGCCCCCTGAACCCGTGGTGAATCAGGACACTGCCTGATCTCAAACTTCCACACCAATCTTATGGCTCCAGGAAGGATGTGTGAGGTTTTTACAACTTCCTTTTGTCAGAATTCCCTGCCAGTTTCCTCAGTGCCCCTGGGTCAGCCTTTGAACTGTTAATTTCTGCTTTTGGCAGCCCTGAGTAGGGGCTGTACTCCTGTAAATAGCTCAGACTTAACTGCTACACTGAAGGAATTTTGTTTATAGGCTACTTCATCCTCAGTTTCTTAATGAAATGGGAGTCTGCCTTGCCTCTGTCGATCACCATAAAGAGTAGATGTGTCTCACAGAGTACATGAATATTGTATCCAGGCTTTTTTTAATCCTGGCAGGCTGTTCTGTAATGGCCTGAGCCATTTGTGAGGCTGGAAGAGATAAAGTGCAGTGCCTTGCTGTGCACTCAGGGAAGCAAGTGCCTTTTTTTTTTTTTTTTTTTTTTAAATCCTAAAAGGATGCACAAGTAGTTCTGTGGTGAGGATGAGGCATGTGGAAGTCAAGAGTGGAGACATCAGCTGTAGAACTGAAGATTTCCTGCCGTGGATTGGAAAAATAGAGACAAGTTACTCAAGGAGATGGACAAGGTCTTGCTTGAATTCTAGGGGAAAATTGGCTTTTCTGTCAGTTCTTTGCCTGCTTATCATCAGTCTTGGAGGATCCCAACCCTCTGAACACAAACAGCTTTGCTGCAGGTATGAAACAATCCTTGTTACGAACAGCATTCAGAGTAAATTTAGGAAATGGCTTTAACTCGTCATTACAGTAATTTTGAAGAGAGGTGAACCTTCTGCCAAAAATAGATTTTTACTGAGGTCTAAATAGCAGTTGGCTGAGTCATATTAAGGACTGTGATGTTGATATGTGTAAAATAAAAAAGACACTCCCCCCCCAACAATGAGATGTTCCAATGGAAGGAAGCCAGATCAAGGAGCCAGCTTCCAGGGGTTTTTTTAACATCATTCTCAACAGAAAGGTTTCCAAAGAGGTTTTTTCCAAGGTCAAATGCTAATACACAAAATTGGCTTTTTTTTTTGTTTTATGTGCTCTGCCTGGAATTTTGTAAAGAGACAAAGGGATTTAATGACAGAAATCTTAATTGTTTGCCTTGTTTTTTGTAAATTTCTGGGGAACTTAAAGAAAACAAAGCCTAAAAGAGCAAGAAATAGCTTTGTGAATAACTGAGGTTCTTCCTCCTTCAGAAAAAAAGATAAAGCAGCATTTGTATTCTTGTACCACAGAAGCAAACACCGAAATATTCAGAGACTCTGAATGGGTGTCTAAGGTTTGCTGTTACTATTTTTAGTTTGTCCAATTCTAAAAGGAAGAATTTAATATACAGTGAAGTATTTAGAAAACAAATGCACGTTTCTGTTTTTCTATGATTTATTGAAAGCCTGTTGTCACTGAAACTTCAAATTTCATACAGTTAAAGAAGTCCACTGTTGTAATGTTTTGCTGAATGTGGAAAAAAGCCCTTTAATTTTTAACATCAGCTCAAACTTTGGGGATGCCAAAGCATCAGTGACTATCACTTTACAGTGGAGTAATTCTGTTCATTTAGATTCCTCCTTTAAAGCAAGAATGCTGTTCTGTAAAATTCTGATTTTAACTTTTAAATAGGCATGAAGAACAGCTTGGGTTTATGAAAACCAAAACCCCTCCAAAATATTTGGGGGCTTTTTTTCCCCCTCCAATGTAATAAATAAGCAGCAGGGGGAGAGTGGGTCAAAGAAACCTTGGGACCAACATTCAAATATCATTAAGGTGACAGAAGAAATGCAAAATATTCTCCATGGTGTATATCTAAACAGGATGGGTGTCTCAACTCCCCTCACATCATTAAAATGCTGAGCAGCAGCACAGGAAGAGTTACTTAAGCCTTTGGTTCTAAAATAGCAATGCTCTGAGCAAAGCCAGGCATTTGTAGGGCTTTGGAAGCGAGAGCTGTAACCCACGGGAAGCAGCTGCTGATTTATTCCATCAATCTCACATTTGAAAGCTATCAGTTCTCTGGATGCCTCAGGTAGCTTTGTCATTTTTCATTTAGTTCTAATTTGCATCCCCATGTTCTGCCCCGAATCTTGAGAGGGGGGGGGAAAAAAAAGGCAGAGTGGTGAGATGAAATGTACATTTTTCATTTTACTTTATTAATGCTCCTTCTTTTTATTGAGTTGAGGATTCCTTGCAGGGTGGTCTCTGCCTGCAGATCTCTGCAGGTTTAATGGCCAGCCCAGGTCATGAGAGTTAACAAAGCTTTAAAAAAAAAATTGATGCAAATACAGGGGGAAAATTGGTGTCTTCAGTCAAGGTTTCTGCTTGATGGTTTCAACCCTGTTTGGAATTGGTGACTGAAGGGTTTTTAAGTGCACACACTGGTGGCACTGGCTGGCAGGTTTGGAAGACAGGCTCAGGACACATGGATGGAGCTCCATATCTGCTTCCATCATTAAATGAGGAGGTAAGTCAAGATTTTTGTTTGTTTTGGGCTTTTTCCTTTTTTTTCCAAGGTGTTTAATAAATGATTGATTTCTGTCACACAGTTAGGTGCAGCTGCCCCTAACCTTAACCATGTCAAGTCTCTGTTAACACTGAAAAATTAATCATTTCGGAGAAGAAATAACCTTTTGCCCATGATCTAAAATTTAGTAACGCTGCCTAATAGCCACAGGAATATTTTTTTTCTGACATGATTAGGGAAGAAACGTTCCAAACCTCACACATCACGAGGCATCACATAATGGGGAAGGCTCTGAATACTGATGATACTAAATCATGTAAAGCAGTTGCACAAAATGAGTATAAAAGCAGGAGGCAAAGATTGTGTTGGAAAGGATTTCTGGGATGATGAAAATCTCTTGGAGATTGGGAATTGATAAAACAATTGGTTCAAGACTGGAAAACTGAGACATGAGGGAGAGTTTGACGTGGAACCCAGGGATGCTCAGTCTGTAATGGGATCTCAGCATTAGAATATTGATTAGATCTCATTTTGGACCAAGCCTGGAGTTTTGCAGTTCAGCAAAGGGAAATAAAACATGGCAGGATTGTTACCAGCCCTGCCTCAGCCTCTTGGTCTCGTTCTCCCCTGAGAGAATTCAAAACTATTGATTTGTTTCCTCTTTCATTGAAGTAACAATTTTGGGAAGAGCTTTGAAAGTGTGGGTGAAATACAGAAATGCAGTGTCTGTCCCCTGAAGATGGATAAATCCTTGTCTGTTCCAAGGAAGGGACAATTGGTGGCAATCCAGTGAATGGCTCTGCCTCAGCAGGGCTTTGCTCCTGGAGGATTTCATCTGTTTGAGCAGACACAGGTGCTTGTCTGCCTTTTCCAGGTGCTGTGAAGTATTTAGCAGGTCTTTTGGGCTGCAAAGCTGCAATGTTGGTGCTCTCATACCTGGGCTGCCTGTGTGGTGTGTCTGGGCAAGGGGAGGTGAGGCACGGAGGTGTCCTTGGAGGAAATAATGGAATCATAGAGTGATTTGGGCTGGAAGGAACCTTAAAAATCATCTTCTACCCCCTGCCATGGGCAGGGACACCTTCCACCATCCCAGGCTGCTCCAAGTCCCAATGTCCAACCTGGCCTTGGACGCATCCAGGGATCCAGGGGCAGCCACAGCTGCTCTGGGCACCCTGTGCCAGGGCCTGCCCAGTGCAGTGAGGAGTCCCTGGAGCACTGAGCAGGGCTGGGCACCTGACAGTGCTAATCTGGCTCTCTCAGAGCAGTCTGAAGGTTTTGTTTGCTCTGAAATCCCATGAGGACCAAAGGGAGCATGAAGGATGCAGCAGGGTGTGCTGGGCTGGCTGGTGCCAGCCTCTGCTGCCCCAGCACCGAGGGGGCCTTGGGGGGAACCTCATCCTTGTGATGGATGTGAGCAGCTTCAAACACTGGCTGTGGCCTTCCTGAGGCCTGCAGTGCCTCTTTATCTTGTCATCCACCCAAAGGTATCAATAACCTGCACAGCCTCCGAGCAGGGGGGTTTCTCCCCATCCATCCTGCCTGGCAGCTGCTCCATCTCGATTATGGCCCAGCTCTGCTCGATCTGTCATGTTCCTGGGCTCAGTGACAGAGCAGGAAGGTGCTGCTGCTGGGAGCGTTTCCTGCCAGTCTAATGGGGGTGTAATTAATGAATGCAGCCAGCCAGGCGAGCAGAGGCACAAGCCCTCTCCTTCAGCCACCCAAGCGTGCCGTGCTACACACCCTGCTCAATGGTGGTGTTGCATATCCACTTAAATCCTGAGGCATTCTGCATTTTATTTATGTATTATAGCCAACCTTTTCACTGCTGCTGCAGCCTTTTATTGCCACGTGCCTGGTTGGATTGATGTGGGGTCTCAGATGCAGAGGAATGTGGTGGTGAAAAACGAGGTTCACTCTCCTGGTAATATTTAGAAGTTTAATAAAGGACAATAGGAGACAAAGGTAATAATGCAAAGTTTAGCAGCTGGGTGCTTGGCATTCAGCCAAGAGCACACCTGCTATTTTGGAGACACCCTTTACATACCTTTTCTATTGCATCAGCCTACTGCATATTCATAAACAATTATGCATATTTAAACTTTTCCCCAAACTAGTTTATATGTTTCAAGAACCGTTTAGCATGGCTCCTCCTCAGGTTTGCCTTTTAAGAGCATGCACATTTCTTGGCTGTGGTTTTAGTCCGTTCTTATTATCACCTCCAGCTTGGGTTTTTGGTTCATACTTTTTACAGAGAGTAGGTGCTGATAGCAGCAGGGGTCTTCATAACTCATTCATTGGATGTTATCCCAACCAAGCAGGCAGTTCAATTACCACAAGTATAACTATATCAGTTATTTCACCACTATGTCTGAGTTCAGTTAATACCAGAAATAAAAACTATATATTTATAGCAAAGTTACTTTAACATCATACATATAGCATATATTTTAATATTTGTGAA
Organism: Cinclus cinclus; assembly: GCF_963662255.1. NCBI lineage: Eukaryota > Metazoa > Chordata > Aves > Passeriformes > Cinclidae > Cinclus > Cinclus cinclus. The sequence continues at coordinate 10,155,953 of NC_085062.1, forward strand.
AAACCAATATAATAATACATATTTATAACATGGTGCAGGGCTAGGCAGGCTCTTTGTCACTGGGGTGATGCCCCTGACCCAGGAGGTGTCCCAGTGCCCAGCCCTGCCTGTCCCCTGTTCCCTCAGTGAGCTGAGTGTGCTGCACCGGGGCTGCCAAGACAATCACAAAAATGGGACTGTTCAAAGAGTTGCTTGGCTCTCACCCTGCTCACCTCACCTTTAGGTCCTTTAGGCAGCAGACACGTCGCGAGCTCCTGCTGGAAGGGGCAGCAGGCAGTGTTATAAATGAGAAACAAAAAGTCTTGATGTTTAGCAAAAATTTAGATTGCTTTATTTGATACAGACTGAGCAAGCAGCGCTGGGGAATGTGAGGGGTCACGTTTGCAGCCTCTTCTTATACTATGGTCTCTCATTGTAATCAATAATTTTTGTTTATTTTGCTGTCATAACTTTGCCAGGTAAACAGAGGTGGTTGAATAAACATCTGTAAAGTCTTTGGGTGATAGTCAGTCTCATAGTTAACCATCTGGCCTTGGTAGATAAAAACTGGCAAAAGTTGGGAGTTCTGGTCTTTGTAGATAGGCAGCAATGATCAAATGAAGGCAGGAAATCTGATTTTGCAAAATCTATCGGGCTATCAGAAAGTCTAATTTTGCAAACTGGTAGTGGATACAACTTATTTAGCATAACAGGGGCATTTAAAACAATTATTTAATCATATCTTTTCCTCTTATCTAATGTCCATGCTTCACTTCAGACCTTAGTATTTTGGTTTATATAAACCCCAATACTTTTATGACTAACACAAATCTTTTATCAATTATCACAGGCGGTGAGAGCGAGTTTTGCTGCCTGGGTGTTAAACCCAGCCATCATCATCATCATCACCATCAGAACACACGGAGAGCTCGCCGTTCATCGAAAAAGGGGATTTTTGCCTTCAGCATTTTTTGCGCTCTCGCACAGCTGCTGTGCACTCCTGGGCTGTCCCTTGGTGCTCCAGCCAAATGCTGGAGTCCTTGGGGCGCTGTTACAAATGACACTGGGCAGCACGGTGTCAGCGCTGCTCCCGCGTCATTAACTGCTTTAATGAGCCTCTCAAATCGTTTTGGGGCGCAGCACAGGCTCCTGCTCCACCTCCCTGCCCCTGTTTGCTGTCTGGTTACACTGCTCGGCTGACAGCAGGGACGGAGCTGCAGCACTGGGGCCTGGCTTTGGGGAGGCACATCACTGTTCTCAGCCCTGCGGTGGAGTCTGGGGACAGAGGGGCTGAACATCCACAGCTCAGTGTGCACTAGTGACAAGGTTTCCTGGGGACAGAGGGGGTGAACATCCACAGCTCAGTGTGCACTAGTGACAAGGTTTCCTGGGGACAGAGGGGGTGAACATCCACAGCTCAGTGTGCACTAGTGACAAGGTTTCCTGGGGACAGAGGGGCTGAACATCCACAGCTCAGTGTGCACTAGTGACAAGGTTTCCTGGGGACAGAGGGGCTGAACATCCACAGCTCAGTGTGCACTAGTGACAAGGTTTCCTGGGGACAGAAGGGGTGAACATCCACAGCTCAGTGTGCACTAGTGACAAGGTTTCCTGGGGACAGAAGGGGTGAACATCCACAGCTCAGTGTGCACTAGTGACAAGGTTTCCTGGGGACAGAGGGGCTGAACATCCACAGCTCAGTGTGCACTAGTGACAAGGTTTCCTGGGGACAGAGGGGGTGAACATCCACAGCTCAGTGTGCACTAGTGACAAGGTTTCCAGAGCACTGGGACTTCATGGATCCATACCTGGCTCAGGTGTTCCATCCCCTCACTCAGCCAAACTCCTCTCACGTTTCCAATTTCACACTGACCTGCTCTTGACGCTTATAAACAAACTCTCCTATGTTCATCCACTTAAAAGTGACCGAATCCCTTCTGAAGAAATACTTTTCTGCTCTCTCCTGTTGCTGTGGCAATTGCCGGCTGCTGAGCAGAGGGGGCGGGAGGAGCCAGCCCAGCATCAGTGCAGAGCATCCTCCTTTCCTGCTTGGCCGCTGCTGTGAAGGGCATCCAGTGCCTGCTGCTGCCTGTCTCGCCACTGATTTTACCCCCATAGTGGTTTTGAAATACAAGCCTCCAAGGTTTCTACAGAGAGAAGTAAATGAGAACAAAGTTGATCACTCAGTCGAGGTCGCCGAGGCACAGGAGAGCAATGATCAGCCCAAGGCTGAGAGCTGGCTCTGTAACTCGGCTAGAAATGACTTTCTCTTTCATCAACTTAGATTTTATTCTCGGTTTGAGGGCAACTTAACCTTCTTTAAGGTTTTAATGTAGGTTTTTGGCTGTGTCGGAGCTTCACCTACATCTCTGAGCACATCATGTCCTCAGTGTCACACTCTTGTCCCTTCTCCACCCAGCAGGACAGGCCAAGGCTCACTCTGTAGCAGGGGACTGCTGATTTCTGGGTTACCAGCTACTTCTGGTAGTTGAGTGTGAGAAGCTGGTTGCACAAACCATTGGAAGAGAGCACGTTTCCCTTGGCAGAGGGTGGAGATCAGGGGATGTTCTGTTAATCAGATCCGTCCTGAGCAGCGACAGATGGCAGCTCCCCGGGGATAATTAATCATTTGTTTGTCCAGGATGTTGAGTGTGGAATGGCAATGTCCATACAAATTCTAGGTGAAGCTCAGAGAGGATCTGTGGCCCTTGGAAAGGGAGGAGCTCACTCTCCAAGGTGGAACTCATTAGCTAAGGACAATGAAATCCATCCTGAAGGGATCATGGGCTTTGTCCCTGCCACCTTTGGCTCCCTCAGGGCAGCAGGCAGCTCAAGGATTGCAAAAGAACAGCAAGAGAAACTGTCTGACATCCGTGGGCTTTGATCTGCTATGGGAGATTTCTCCCCTCAGCTTGTGGGGAGAGGGGAATGTGTTCAAAACCAGAAAGTAAATGCTTGTAGGTCAGGCCTGTAAGGAGTAATACCCTAGGTTGAATTTTCTCCTGGGGAATGAGCAGCAGCAGAGTGACAAAGCTCTGCTGGTCACTGTCACTGGGGAGCTGAGCATCTTCTGCCAGGGGGAGAGGTGGCACAGGTGCCATTTGCAGACACCCAGACACCTCCCAGCACACCTCCAGCCCCAGGAGCAGGGGAGAGCTCAGGCAACCTCCCTGTTGTGTTTTGTTGTTGTTGTTGTTTTGGTTTTTTTTTTTTTTTTTTGTGGTAAAGGCTTTCCTCTTCTCCAAATCCTCCTTTCCAAGGGCAGCTGCCTCAGCAGGGAGGTGGAAGCACAGGCAGGATGGAGATGATCAGTGAGGAGAACCCATTCCCTTTTTCTGAATTCTGCAGCCTCTGTGTGCAGTTTAAAGTGGGGAAGGAAAGACGTCTGTACCAAGGAATTGTCAGGCTTGTTCCTGACAGATAAGGTGGTTTTACTGAGTGGCTTGACATGTAATTCCACACAGGGTGTAGATGTTTGTCTTATGTTTACTTAGAGGAAGAGATTTTCTATCAATCCTAAAAAAATTAACCTTGTGTAATGGTTCATTTCTTCAGTGAAAAAAGGTGTGAAGATCTGTCAAAATGTCTGGCTTGCCTGGAATGAGGGTCCTGCAGAAGACAAGTAGCATTAATGTCTTTGAAGATGTTTCATTTAGGAGTAATGGAGTCCCCAGGCTTTTGGGGGGCCCATTAATTGAACTGAAGAGGTTATAAAGCCTAGAAGGAAAATGCTGTTCAGAGCTGGACAGGCAGAAACACTCTCAGAGGGAGAGGATCAGATAGGTTGTTTCCACTGTAAAACAGCATCAGAAGGATGTGAAGACTTGTTCCTAAATTACACTCCTCTGCCTGGATCATTTTAGGGAAGTCAGTAAGACTTGGAGGTTTGCTTCTAGAGGAGGAAAGGGCTTGGGTCTGAGTTTTAGTTTAATGGTGTTCATGGAAATGAACACAACCCCCTCTGTTCTCTGAATCATCAGGCAGGTTTGCAAGACCCCAGAAATGAGTAACAGCAACAAGAAAGGAGAAGGAGAAGGAGAAGGAGAAGGAATCAGGAAACTTCTTGGAGCTTCCATATCTGTAATGCTGCAAGTTAGCACACAGTGTCTTCTCTCTGAGGAAAAACTCGTGTTCATAAAGTGTCTCCTTTCAGAACCTGAAAATGGATCCTTTACAATGTGTGTTTTTCCTACCAGGGACAGAGTGTTTGGATGGAGATGTGTTTTCTGCCTGAGACACTGAGCAGAGTGTTCCTCTTGACAACTTCATGTTGGTTTAAAATGTTTTTTGAAATAATGCCCTTTCTCTTCTGAAGGCTCTCAAGCTCTTACAAAAGTGGAGAAATTACACTGTGAGGAAACAGGCACGGAGCTGTCGTGCCTGCACTGCTGGCAGGTTCTCACTGTTTGCCCCAGCTTGCCAGTAACCAAATAAACATCTGTAATTGCCCTTTCTTTGCAAAATCCCCTTATTTCATAAGCACCAAGGACCAGGAGGGTGAGTCTGTTGCTCACGTTGAGGTTTAGACCTTGAAAATTTGGGTTTCTTGCTGGAGACCTGCTGCTGGTGTCAGGGATCAGTAGAACAGTGTCTAGACTTTGCTGTTTCATGGGAGGAGCTTTGTGTTGTTGGAGATGTTGTTTTGGCCTTGGACACCTCCTTTTAACAAGCTCCTTTGTCCTTCTCCAGGGAAACTTTCAAACTCACCTGAGGTTCTGAATTGGCTCTGAATAAAAGGTGCTGTGCTCTGAAGTGCCCGGCCCGAGGGCTCTCCAGCAATCCAAACAGCCAGCACACAAAGCCATTAAACCTCAAGTGCCTGGCCATGATCACCCGGAGAGTTTGCAGCTGAGTCCAGCAGGAACCAGCTCTGTCTGGAAAACCACCCGTGGCAGGTGGGAAAAGTCCAGGTAGGTCTTGTTGATCTGTCAGGGTGGGTGGTTTAATCCTTCAGCACAGAACAAGGTGAGTGGGAACACGCAGAAATGAGATTAGGGAGATGTTTAAAAGAGGATTCTGTGCTTGCCCCTTCTGCTGAGGCACTTTCTCCCTGTGTGGTGGGTCTGAGCCCCTGGAATTTCCAGCTCTCATGACTAATGGTCCTGGTGTCCTGTATCCTGAGAGCAGAGACCTGGCCTGGAGGAGCCAGACCTGAGCTCCTCAGGTCCATTTGCAGAGTGAAACCCCAGAAATGCACCTCCTCTGCTGCCTCGGGGCTTCTCCATCTCCTGGCACCTCTTCCATGAGGAACACAGAGCTTTATTTTACCTCTTGGTACCACACCAGCTGGAGCAGCTTCTGCCAGGGTGGGGAGTCTCCTATGCACGCTCTGCTGAGCCAGGAGACTGCTTGGAGTTGAACATGCACTTCCCTCCTGTGTCTTAGAATGCTATATCTACATTTTTAGGGATTTTTTTTCCTCTCCAATTTATTGAGGTATGAAGGGAAGATTATGGCACTTGATGATTTAATCAACATAATCTCTAGATAAAACATGCTTATGTTATACTACTGGGAGATATTAATTTATGCTGGTTTGCTTCTCCAAAGGTAAATTAAATCATTAGTTTTAAGACTGGATTAGTTGCATATGTGCCCTGCCTCTTAAAAAGGCAGTTTAGGAGTTCTTAAAATCTTCTTGGCTTGGCATTTCTCAGGAGTCATCGTGTCCCTTCAGTGCAGGTGCCATCAAAAAGGGAACTGTGGTGCAGCTCTTAAAGGTGGGACACGGGACCTGCTCCTGCCCCGTGCCCCTTCTTGCCCAGGAGCAGCACTTTACCAGCTCATTAATTCAGAGAGAAGGCTCTGCCCCAGCTCTGGGAAACCAGAAATGCTCTTTTGATCCAACCTGTGCCTTGAGCACTTGAGCTGGTTCAGTGTGTGTTGGAGGAGAGCTGCCTGGAGCAGTGTCCACATCCATCTCCTTTGGAGAGAGCACCAGGACATCCAGGCTGTGTCAGGTACCCAGGGACAGGTTGGTTGGGGCTTGGAGCAGCCTGGTCTGGTGGAAGGTGGCCCTGGAGTGAGGGGAGTTTTAATGTCCCTGCTGACCCAAACGATTCTGGGGCTCTGTGTAGATGTGCTTGAGTGACCTTGGAAATTCAGTCAGCACCTCTGAACTGCCTTGAAAATCCCCCTAAATATATCACTGAAGCTCCATGAGGGCAGAACAAGAATTAAGAGCACAAGATACTCACAGAGATGGGTGGAAGGTGTCACAGCTCTTCCATACAGGCAGGGAAACTGAGGCAGAGTCTGGCTTTCCTCACAGAGGGCAGTAGCAGCGTGCAGCACTAGAATCTGGGTGCTTGATGCCAGCAGCTCCTCCAGGAGTCGCTGGATTTGGAGCAGATGTGCTGAGCTGAGCCAGAACCCTTCCCCTTGGGAATGCCCGGTGTGGAGGTGCCCTGACAAGGACTCCCCCCGACCCGAGGAGGAGAGCTGCCAGAGACCCTCGCAGCAATTTCAAGGCTATTAAGGATGTGCTAATGAGTTTTCTGCATCGTTTTCCAGCACTTCAGTCCCCCAGCTCTGCCCATGCATTAACACCTCCAACCCGGGAAGACAGCAAACACTCCAGCGGAGCTGTAACTCCATTTCTCATGGATCTGGGCATCATCAGGGCTGGGGCAGCTGGAGAGGCTGAGGAGAGGACTTCTCTCAGCTCTCCATCAACACAGAGAGCAGGTGCTCAAGGCACCCCAAAGAAGCAGTTGCTGGGTCCACAGATCTGGGGCAAAACCTCAGTGAATTAATGAGCAGGTGAAATACTGCTGTGGTTGAAGGGGGAGGCAGAAAGTGCTGCAGCAGGATGCTCTCAGCCATCCATGGGCTCTGTGCTTGTGGAGGATCATGTGTGGGATGGTCTCTGCACCCAGCAAAGGCCACATCCATATGCTGTTTGCAGTGCATTCCTGGTGCTATTTTCCCTGGTACAGTCAGTCCTTGGGGCTGGTTCTGCACGGCACATCTCTGGGAGGGTGGGATCTTCCCCCGCTCTGCTGGACCCTGGGGCCATCTGCTGCTGGCTGGGGTGGGAGTGCTGGGGGCTTTGGCTCTAGCACAGCCAGGATTGCTGCTCCCTATGGGACAGAGCCAGGGCAGGGGGAAGGAAACTTCCATCTCTCCATGGAGGTCAGGACAGGGATGAATTCATGAGGTTATACATCACATGAAGGGTGGGAAGCAGGTGTGGAGCTGCCCTGAAGCTTTTCCTGCTGTCGTTCTCCCCGCTGTGCTGCTGGACGTGGGTGCCTGTGCAAAGAGCACAGAGAGCCTTTCTTGTGTTTCCACTTAATCTCTCTCATTTGAATATTCAGAGGCATTTTTTCTGCCTGACTATTCAGAGGCAAGTGTCTCCTCCTGTGCATGGTACTTCTGCACCTGATTTATTGTGTGGTGCTCTGGAATTTGAATGTTAAAGTGGGAGGGCTGATCCAGTCTGTTCTGAACTGGGAACCTCCTGGAACTCTAGAGGCATTTTGGGAATGGAGGCAGCTAATATGGCCCTTTGCCACCCTATAGATGTGCCTGCTGGTATGTTCAGCTTTTCTCCAGTCCCCAGCCACAGGCACGCTTGAGAATCATCTCTGGGACTGAGCTCTTGCCCTTCACTCTGCTCCTGTGTGATTGTGTGTGTGTCCAGCTCCTCAGGGGCTGAGTTCTGGGGCTGTGCCTTTCCCCTGGGTGATGCCCAGGCAGGGAATGCCCCACACAAGGTGGAGATCACCTCCCTGCTGCCACGTGGGTGGCTGTCTTACCAGGAGAGGAGATGGAAAGGTGCCCAGCTGGTACTTGTCGCTTGTGACTGAAGGCATCAAAGGATATGTCACTGGCAGAGTGAAAGAGGAATCATGTTATTTTTGGCTGGATCAGGCTGTTTTCTCTCTCCAAGTACTATGAGGTGCTGCTGAACACTCACTCTGGTTTGTCTTTGCCTTGGTGAACAAGGGGGAAAAGTACTTTTTCTAAATTATAAAGTAAGTATTTGTAGTCTTTCATGCTGGCAGAGCCTTGGCAACAAAGCTGATGTGCAAGGTATATTTTGACTTGGTTTAATGTCTCTTTCAGGCTCTCCTGCATCTTCCATCCAGCCATCCAAGACTTGTCCTGCAGCCCAGAGGGTCCACATCAGTGTTGGGGAGCAGGGGCTATGCTGCCACAGGGATCTCCACACTCCAGTCCTTGCTCTGCAGCCTGGGAGAGAGAGAGCCAAGGCAGGTGGGTTTGGAAGAACAGGAGAGGTGGGAATTCCTGGCTGCCAGGAAGGCAGGCACCCAGAATCAGCGGTGGGACAGGGGGGAGCCATCCGTGCCACTGCCTAGCACAGAGAGATCAGAACCGAGGCAGCAGCATTATTAATTGAGGTGTTTGTTTGAAGTTGAATGGACTGGAATCACATCTCAAAACTGTAAAGAATGAGCTTTTTAGCCTTTTTCCTTTCCACAAAACAGCAGCAACATCTCGGCAGGGATGTCAGGGTGAATCTGTTTCACTGACAACAAGATTGTTCTGTCTAGACGGGGAAGCGCCGCCAAACCGCGGGAGGCTGCGGAATAATTTAAAGCCAAAATACTTTACAGACATTAAATTTAAAAATAAATGCTGCCTTGACACAGAGGATGCTTGATGGATAGCCGGTGTGAGGGAGGCTGGCTCTGACACACTCTGGTGGCAGGGATTGGCAGGTGTCACTCAGGGTGACCCAGTGGCTGTGACCTGTCACCTTTCCCAGATAAGTTTCCACCAGAATTGGTCCATGGAGGCATCTGAGTGGCCTGTGGAGCTCAGTGCAGCGATTCTCTGCAAGATCTTGAATTCTGTAGCTCTGAGGCAGCCGTCCAGCCCTCCCTGCCCCCTCAGTGCCATCTCCTGACTGGCACCAGGGAATGTCAGGGCAGAAAGGTTTGGGTGGGTGGGAGATGAGCCTTGCACTCCCTGTCTGCCTGGAGGGGCTGGCAGCCAGGGCTGGCTGAGGCTCAGGGGTGTGGTAGGGAGGTTGCAGTGCAGCCAGCTTAAGGAATTTCCTTTCTTTTGGCAGAAGAAGAAAGATGAAATATTAAAAGCATGGCTCAAAGGCTGCTGTGTATATATATATATATATAAAATCGTTTTTCCCCTTCTGCTCAGCACTGCTTTGGTGTTGCTCAGAGACAGCAGCCAGTCAGAGCAAGAGGGATGCCAGACTTCAGGAGGGAGCAGAGAGTGGGGCTGAAGTGAGGGAGAGAGAGGAGGATTGTCTCAGGTGGGTTGTGATTTCAGGGCTCAGGGTGAATCCTGACACTTCAACTCTACCACAGCCTTCAGGACTTTAGTTGCCTGTTCAGCATCAGGAAAAAAAGCCTGTTTTTTTTTTGTCTCTGTCTCTATAGGTGAGGGCAGTGCCCTCTGAAGCAGGACACTTCCATGTGGGCCACTGTCCTTGATGAGGGAGGATGGGAGGAAAAGAGAGTCAAGGCACCTGCCAGCTCCCTCTGGAGAAGCCCTGCAGGCTCCCATTTGTGCCATCCTGGTGAGTTCAAGGGTGTGAGGTTTATGTGAGATTTCTGCCAGGGCCAGGCTGTTCCATTTGCTTCCACTGATGACTTTGGGATCAGCTGTGGGGCACTGGCACACGTGCTGTGCCCTACACACAGGAAATGTGAGCCTTGCCCAGCCATCCCCAGCTGCTGCGTGGGCAGCAGGACCAGCATCCCAAAGGAGCCTTCAGGGGAGTGCAGGAGGAGACATGCAGGGAGGGAGAGCTGAGTGAGGGCTGTTGTCTGCAAGGGAGGAGTTGGAGAGATCCAGTTCAGGGTGTTTAAAGCTGTTCCTTCCTCATCTGCTCCTCTGTCAGCAGGTCTTGATGCTCAGGGATGTGGGAAAGGGAAGGTGCAGGGAGTGGGCTTGGAGCAGAATTGACTTCACATCTCTTCAGGCACTGGCAGCAAGGGCTGTTTATTTGCTGATCAAGGATGTGCCCAAACGAAGCAGGGATGCAGTCACATGTGGAGCTCACAAACTGGGAGGAGAACAGAGCTTGACCTCAACTCCAGCTCCAGCTGCTGCCTGGCCTCAGCCCTTGGCTCCTGTGTCACCTCTGGCAGGGCAAGGTGGGGACAGGCAGGAGAAGGGGGACCTGATGTCCCTTTTCCCACAGCCTTGTGCATTCCCCTGCCTCCTGCTGCCTGTAAAACACCCTGTGATTAATTACACCACTCTGCAGCCGCCGAAAATTTATTTAGAGTGTTGTGTTTGCTGCTGCTGCCACTTACACAATGGCAAATGTGCCGTGGCTGCTAATGGGTCACTGAAGGGGATCACACCATTGGAGCTGCTCTGGGAGCAGGGCAGGGAGAGGGAGCACTGCCAGAAAGGTGAGACAGATCTGTTCTAGAAGAATGGGCTATGGTGCTTGCAGGAAATTGCTTGCTTCCCTGATAGCATCCAAATACTTTAATAAATCAATTTTTCCACTAGTTTGTTTAGCTTAAGCTTTCTCCTCCCTGCATCCTCAAAATTAGTCTAATAGGACTTTTGTTTTTATCTCTGAGAGGTTTGGAAATTATTTTCCTTCAAGGATTTCACTTTCCTTAGGGTGCTCAGAAAAAGAGGGGCTGAGGGTGTTGTCAGCTGAAGAAAAGAGCCTCAGAAAAAGCCTGCCTAAAAATGCTCCCAAAGCCATGCAGAAATCAGTCCAACCTGAACCAGCTGACAGCCCTGCTATTGAATTTTAATGTTTCTGTGGGGCTGGTTTGTGTGAACTGAAGCAGGCTGTGTTTATTCTATAGATCTCTGTGGGTATCTTGCACTGCATGTCACTCTCTCAGTGCACTGAGAGCAATTCAGCTCGAGGAGCCATCACCAACACTATCATCTTTATTGCCAGTCCTGCCTGATAAATCTGCTCCCCCAGGATGGCTGAGCCCAGTGAGTAGCCCAGACCTGTGTGTGTGTTCAGGAGAAAGCAGAGCTCGTGCTCAGGAGCTGCTTGCTGGGATCCCAACAGCAGGTGCTTCCAACAGCCCCAAGGGCTGCTTTAAAAACACAGAATTTGCAGAGCTCTGCACAAGCAGTCCCTGGGTTTTTCCAGCACATTGGCATTCAGGTGGTTCCCAGCTTGGAGGGGCAGAAATGTGCTGTGATTCCATGAGTCCTGCTGTCCCCCCGGAACATTACCCTGCAAATTCATTGCAAAACTCAGCATGGAGTCAGTGACTTGTGCTGGGCTTTGGCTTTCTGAGCCTAGGGTTGCTTTACTGAGCTGTGTCCCGTGTGGGCAGGTGTCTGGTGTTTGATGTCCTGCAGGGCAGAGCAGAGGTGCCCATTCCTGGCACTGGAGCCTCTGTCACAGGGTGAAGCTGGGCTGGGAGCCTTGGCTCCCAGATCCTTGTCCGTGGTGGCAATTTCCCTGGATCTCAGATGGCTGTGGGAGCCAGGAGCTCTTGTCTCACCCTTCCTGGCTGGCTGTGGCTGTTCCCCTCCCTCCTGCTGAACTGCTGGTACCACTTTTCCCCACCACTTCAGCCCTCGTGGGAGCATCCCCAGCTCTGGAAGTCACCAGAGGTGCGGATCACAGCTGGCTCCTCGTGGAGCCCCAACAGCTCCTGGGGCACCAGCAGCTCCCCTGGGTTCCATGTGCTGTGTCTGGTGGCACCCCTGAGCCGTCCAGAACCCCCCAGAGCCCCCTGGGTGCTGTGGATGCAGCCTGGGCTGGGAAAGGGAGCGCTCCTGGCTTGGAGCATCTGAGGAGAAACAAATCAGGTCCAATGACTGCGCCTGCTACGATGGCTCTTGCTGAGGGGTGGAAACACTTGGGGAATGTCCCCCTTTGTCCCTCTCTCTGGGCAGAGGGGGCTCGTGGAGCCTGGCAGGGGCAGAGGAGCTCTCTGGGGATCAGGGGTGTCCCCAGGCTCCTGGCCCTGGGATCTTCTGCCATCCTGGTGCTGCTCTGGGGGGCTGTCCCTGCCCTGGCAGTGCCCTGGCAGCAGCAGGGTGGTGGAGGGGCTCAGGGCAGGCACTGGGGAACACAGAGAGCTACCTCCCTGCTCCCTTCTGAGACCACGGGATGTGGCAGAGAAAGTGACTTTTACAGAAATAAAGGAGACTTCCTTATGGGTCAAGTGCTCTGGAAGGGAAGGATTTTGAGATGAAAGGTTTTTTGCTCTGGTAATACAGATTCACATTGCCTAGAGGGAAGTCTGCCTTATGCTGGGGTGTTTTTCCCTCTGGGGGCATTGGGATTGCAATTGAAGATGAATTTTCAACATACAAAAGAGAAGAAGAAAGCTGAGAGAAGGTTTTAAAACATATCAAGGGTTCTCGTGGTCTGTTTTAATTTGTCAGCTGTCTCTCTCGCTTGTAACTTCCCTGTTGGGTGCAGGGATTGTTCCTGCTCTTCCCTTTGTGACTTGCTCCTTCCCTCTGGCATCTTCATCAATCCCAGGCTCTGCTTTTAATATTTTTCAGGTTATTTTCTTTTTCTTTTCCTTTTTCTTTTTCTTTTTCTTTTTCTTTTTCTTTTTCTTTTTCTTTTTCTTTTTCTTTTTCTTTTTCTTTTTCTTTTTCTTTTTCTTTTTCTTTTTCTTTTTCTTTTTCTTTTTCCTTTTTTGCACCCAAGGCTGTTTGACAGAGCAGCAGGAGCTCCTGTGTGCTTCCCTGGGTGATCCCTGGGCTGGAAGAGGTCAGAGAATCACAGGATGGTTGGAGTTGGAAGGAACCTTAAAGGCCATTTAGTTCCAACCCCCTGCCATGGGTAGGAATGTCACCCACTGGGTCAGGGTCTTGGTTAGCAGGGGGTGAGGAGACACCAGCCCTCGACCTGGGGAGCAGCCAGGTGAAGCCCCCTGAAAGGTCTGGCACAGACCCTTTCCCTGTCAGTTGATAATCTGAAGGGTCTCTTGTGAAAACATGTTACATTTGGCTTTGGTAAGGCCATGGGAAGCATCAGAGTGTTTAATTTCTCTGCTTTCTGCTGGTTTCTCCCCCCTGCCCTGCAGGGATGAGGCACATGCTGGGCTCTGCTGCTGCTTAGTGTGAAGTGCTGTAAAACCCCAGCATTGATTTCTCAATCAAAGGTGTCTGTTTGCTCCTCGGTCTGTGCTTTAATGCCTGAAAATCCATTTTTCACTCCCCAACAGTTTGCTGTAAGGTTTTTAAATCAACTGTTGTGCTTCAGAGCCTGGGAAGGGAATGGATTCAGTCGAGCTGGCTCACCAGTGAGTTTTGAGCCAGACAGAAAGCAGCCAGAGCCTGTGGGGGCTCTCAAGTCTCAGGTGAGACCTTTGCCTGTGCATCACTGTGGTTGGTACAGGACAGTGTTGCTTTTATTCAGCTGTCTCTCTTTGGAAAGCTGTAGGTCTCCCTCCTGCCCCAACAGTGACCCTGGTCCAGCAGCTTTGTGCTCCCCAGGCTTTGGGGATTGTAGGCTGAAGTTTCAGGGTGTCCTGAAAACAGATGCCAGAAAAACCTCCAGACTTTTACATCTTATTAAAAAGGAACACCATGTTCCCACCTGCACTTCCCATATTTCCTTGGCAGTCACAGCATTTGCTCACTGTTTCCAGAGCACTGTGCTCTGCTGCTCTTCAGGGGCTGTTCAGCTGCCCCAAGCCTTGCTGAAATGCAGCTGCCTTTGGGGAAGAACAGAGTGGCCAGGGGCAGCAAGGAATGCTGCTGCCCTGGGCTGTGCTCCTACAGGAATTGCAGCTGGAGACTGAGTGGGAAAGATGCAGCAGCTCCTGCCTTGGCCTCTGCCCCCTCCATCAGCTCTCCTTCATTACTGCTACACAGTTAGGATGTTTAACCCCATATTTCCCCTTGCTAGAGGAGGGCAAATGCCATGGAAAATCCTTTCCAGAGGTGGGAGTGGGGTTGCTCTGCAGCCCTGGGAGGTGCTGGTGGAGGCTGGAGTGAAGGGGAAGGCTGGTGAAATGCAGGTGACTCCTGGTGCTAATTGTATGCAGCAGATTTATCTGGAAGGAGCTGAAGGATGTGCATCTAGGATGTCTCAGCTATTCAAGTGAGAAATCAAATTAAACTTTGCATCAGACAGTGGAGCTGCTCTGTGCTGGGAGTTGTGTCGGATCCATTAAGGTTTCTCTGGGCTGGGCCCCAGGAGTTAGTGGAGAGGAAAACCAGTGCTCAGTGCCAGGGGCTGCGTTTGCTGCTCACCTGGATGTGTCAATGATGTGGGCAGGAGGAAAGGGGATTAGTGCTTTAAACTTCAGGATACCTGAGGAGCGGGGGACAGTGGCTCCAGAGCTATGCCTGAGAGATCCTCAGGGATCAGCCCCAGGGAGCTGGAGGTCTGGAAAACACCCTTGTCCCAGTTAGCTGTCTCCCGATCTCCCAGTAATAAACTGGGACATGGAGCCCCTTGGGAACCCTGGGGTGTCTGGGAGGCAGCTGGGAGAAATTTGAAGGAAAGCAAAACTATCAGCATCACACAGAAGTGCTTCTCGTCAGGCACAAGTCCACTTGTGCTGCAGGCAAGGGAGAGATCTGGAGAGCACATTGCTCCCTGCACAGGGACAGATTGCTCAGAGGCTGGATGGAGCAGACTTGGCATGGGAGAGGTGGCAGTCCAGAGGAAGCTGCCAGCCTGGTGCCAGAGGAATCGTCTGCTGGGAATCTGTGCAGGATTTTGGCTGCTAAATTATTTCCCCACGTAGCACCAGAGGCTCTGAATGCTCCCAGGTAACTCAGAGCTTATCCAGCTCTCACCATGGTGATGGTGGGACACACCAAAGAGCTGTCAGGAGGAAGAGGAGGAGGAGAGGAGCACTGAGCTTCCTCCAGCGCAAATGCTGAATGCCAAAGCACCTCTGCCTCATGTGCAAAGGCCCAGCTTGGCAGCTGCTCTCTGGTTTGGTGTTCCTTCATCCCTGATGCTCTGCCTTGGAAGCTCTAGCTTGGTGTTTAAAAGCCATTTGCAGCACTGTTGCTCTGCTGCCGGGGTGAAGCTGGTCTGACCCTGGGATGTGTGGACATATCCTGGTGCTGGAGCATGACAACCCCGTGACAGGCAGGGCTGAGTCTCCTTGGGTGTCCTGCCCTACTGCTAGGGCTGGATTAGAGCTCTCCAGCCAAGTAAATATCTTCCCTTCTTCCTTTTCTGTCATCTTACATGGATTTTCAGGAATTTAAGATGCTAAACCCCAATTAGGCAACACTTATTAATTTCTGAGATGTAATTTATTTACAGAGTGTTGCCATTCGCAGCAAGAGCCAGTAATTGCTGCAGTTTGCTTTCCAGGCTGGGATCTGAGAGGCTTGAAAAGCCTGAGAGTGGCAGCAGGGGCTGGCTCTGGGTGGATCCTGCCTCCCAAGAGTACAAGGAGCTGAGGAAGGAGCTGATTCTCACCCAGACACCCCAGCTTCTGCTCAAGGCAGTCCTGTCCTGGGGCATGGAAACAGGCCAGGGGCAGGAATGCCATCCTCTACTCATGGCTGTGTCACCCAGGGTGCCTTTGCTGTCTCAGTTGTTCCCTTCTGTTTGTCCTGGAAGCATATGGATGTTCTTATCCTGCTCCAGAGTTCCTGCAAGTTGGACAAGCCACCTCACTGCAGATCTGAGGGCAGGAAATCAATGAGGCCAAAGCAAATGAGCCCCTACACACTCGTCCTTCAGGCTGCCAGCACTGGGGATGGCATCTGTGCAGTGGGGTGGCTTCAGGCTGTGCTTTTCCCTTCTCTCCTGGCACAGGCTGCTGCTCAGAGCTGCAGAGATGCTGCACCCAGGCTCTGCTGACGTGCAGCCCTGTGACCAATTCCTCCAGAGCTGGCTGAGCTGTTTGCCTGGCACACCAGCTCCTGCAGTGTACCTTCTCTTCCCCTGGCCCTGCTTTTCTCGGGCAGGGGTCACTTACAAGGTATGTAAGCACTGGCCTTTCAGGCAGTCAGCTTGGTTGTGTTTTCATCTTTGCTCACAGGGACCTTCTTCAGCCAACATAGAAAGACCAGAAAAGCAACTCAGACTTTTTCCACAGGCTTTATTTTTCTATTAAGGGGTCTGGCAGCAATCTCCATCTGCATAGGGTGCTACATTTACTTTTATAGGGTTCAGAGGAATGAAAAATAAACAAATAGGATGCAGGGTTAACACATTTCAACCAACTACCTTAAGATTATTTGTTTGGGACAACCAATTATAAAAAATCAAATCTAACCAATAATATTCTAAAAAGATAAGAGAGAGTCTACATTTTTCTAACATATGTCATTTCTAAGTACGTGGTTTATCTTATCTCAGAGAAAATGCCAAGAAGGCCTCACAGGGGTATCTGCAGAGGAATTCATCCCCTCTACACTCCAGGATGAGCTGGGCTGTGGGGCAGAGCCCTCCAGCCCCATCTAATTTGATCTGCATTTTATCTCCAGCTGGGGCCGGACTGAGAGAAGGGAGCAGCCTCCTGTGTTTTAGGGTGGAGAAGCTCTCCCTTCTCCAGCTCATGGACCACTGGGCTGTGCCTTGCCACTACACCAGGGACGCCTTCAGGAGAGTCTTCCAGATGGCTCTACAGGGAAATAAGCTGAAGGTTCATCAAAGTGCTTTCACCTTGTTATGCTTCCCAAGGACCACTGGAAAATGGGGAAGTTGAACTGCCCCCCTTCCCCTCACATGGGATGGGATCTGCTGGGGGTGAGTGTGTTTGTGTAGGACTGTGGGGTCCTGGTTTTGGTTTGGCTCCAGAAGCACTGCCAATACTCCAATGTTTCCTGCAGACTCTGACAAATAATTGCAAAATGTTCTGGCTTTATTTTGTGGCAGCCTCACGAGGGGCTTCTCCTCCTCGGCCCCACTGAGCCTGCCAAGGAAGCAGTTGTACCCAGCCACCATCTCCAGTTGATCCATAGTTGCTGTTTGTGGGCACAGGAAGTGCTCCAGGCTCCCAGGAGCGGGTAGGGATGGAAGCCTGGATGGATTGGCCATCTGGAATGCTACTGGGACATTTGGTACGGAGGATCTTGGAGGATGAGCCTCGTGCTGCAGTGAGCTCTGTGCTGTTGGGATAATTTCTGGGAGCTTGTGCAGGCAAGTTCTGGCTTCTGAAATGCCTGAAACCAGTGAATTTGGACCACTGCCTGCTGCTGTGATGATCCTCTTTAATATCCTTGTCCAAGAATCCATGGAGAAGCGTGACCTGCTTCTTCCTAGGCTGAGCATGCCAGGATGCTGCCAGAGGGTTTTTGGTTTTGTTTCTTGATCCTCATCTCTCCCTGGTGCACTTGGTGATGCCTCATGATGTGGGGAGCAGGGGCTGCAGGGAGCATGTCTTCTCTTTCCATGGCTGACCTGCAGAGCAGGAATCTGGCCCTGGAGCATCCCCTGCCCTTTGTAGGACTCGAGTTTGGCAGTCCCCAAATTTAAAATGCAAATGAGATGGAAATCTGAGGGGCAAAGGGACTGCTGACTCCTTCAGTGCTGGGCTGTGCTGCCTGCAGGAGAAGAGTGTTGCTTGTGTTCTCTGTCCCCAGCTAGCCTGGGCAAGGCACTGGTATGATAAAGAAAGGCAATTTCCTTCCTCAGCTCGTGCTGAGATCTTATTATGCATTTCCATTAAACCAGAGGAGAGGAGGGAGCAACCCAAGCTTTCTGGAGCTGTGGCACTGTGGAGTTGTGCAGCCCTACAGCCCTGCCAGCCCTGGGGGAGGCTGGAGTGGGCTGAGGACGAGTTCCCCAGTCACAAGGAATCAGGTTAATGTCTTGGAGCTGGGATCTTGGCTCTCTGCCGGCTCCTGGAGCGTGCAGGCAGCTGAGGAGCAGGAGCTGGGGATGCAGCTGAGCTGGTGGGGAGATCAGGTCAGACAGGGTCTGCACAAGGGTGGAGAGCAGGGATTTTTTTTCCTCCCTCTCCCTCTTCTAGCTGGTTTGAATTGTTTTCTGTGTGCCTGACCAGTGCAGGGCAGGGTCTCCTGAGAACAGTGGCAGTAGGGGGTGATGAAGGTGGGTGCTCCCAGGGGGTGACAGGGGAAAATGTCTGTGTTCCCATGTTCCAAGGGTTTTTTCAGAGAGCCTTGGAGGTGGCTGGATAAGGTCTGTACTGTCCCTTGGGTAGGGGTCTACCAGCACTCCCTCTCCATCACCCCTGCTCTGCAGGGCTGCACTGTCCCAGCCTCCCCTGATCCCACAGCCTTCAGCCCAGCTTTGCCCTGACCTCAGTCCCTGCTGCATCTCCCAACCCTGAGAGCTGCTTTTGGGCTCTAGAATCCTCCGGAATCATGCAGGAGTAACTTCAGCCAGGAGCTGGTTCCTGGCTGAGGGTTGTGCTGCCTGTTGAGTGGGGGATATTTCCCTGGCAAAGGTCTGACCATGGAACACGGTTTGGAGCTCAGCTTTAAATGTGGGTCACTCATGAAAAAGCTCTTCTGCAGCTCATTGCACTTTACAGGAGCAAATGTCTGTGCTGTTAGGGTGGCTTTTGCAGCCTCTGACCATTGTGTTCTTCAGCAGCTTAAGCCACACATGATAAACCCCTGAAATGGAGGGTTTTCAGGCTCTCAGGATCACAGGGAAGTGTGAGGTGGGAATAGACTGGAATGGGAGAAGCCAGGGAGCTGGTTCCTCCCAGTGCTAACAGTGTGATTCTTTCCCCAGGCAGATGGGCTGGTGGTAGCTTTTGGCTTGGCTAAAGAGTAAGGGCTGGGTTTGGGGTGATCAGTGTTTTACAGCTCCCTCCCTGTGGCCTTATCCTGGGACTGGTCAGTGGGAATGTCAGTCTGATCCAAAATGATTACAGCTGCCCAGAAACCATTAGCACTGGCCGTGCCATGAGGACAAGTCTGTCACTCCTGCTGTGGGGCACACGGATGCATGAGGCAGCAGACTCCATGGATGCTGCCTGGCCACCCAGTGCCCATGTCCCTTTGCACTGTGCTAGGAGATCAGAAAGGATATTGGCTGCAGAGCTATTCACTCCCTGGCAGACCCATGGAGACATTCCTGGCCTTCAGCAAGGTGTGGACAGGCAAGGCAGATCCCTGGCAGCATCCCAGGCATGGATGGCCCTGGATATCTATTTTTCCTCTGCACTAATCCCATTCAGACCTAGTCCTGCACTGCTCCCCACAAGGCTGCAGCTGGCAGAGGGTCACTGCTTCTTTTGGGGCTGCCTGGATTAGCCCCAGCCCTCAGGAGCAGTGGCTCAGCTTGCTCTGGGGATAAAGGGTGCTGTGTCCTCCCAGCTGCCCAGCTCCTCACCTGCAGGGCTGGGATTGCCCTGAGCCCATCCAGGCTGGTAACCAAGCACCTGCAAGCACCAGGAATGGAGAAACCACAGGATCTGTGCAAGCAAACAGTCCTGTTGTGCTACACAGAGAATACTGTCCTTTTTTTCTCATGTGATGCCTCTTAGAGCTCTGAGGCATCTCCAGACCCTGTGGAATGTGTCGGGCTCACAGCCAGAGGTGTTGCTGTGGGTCCAGTACAATGTAGTGTTCATGCAGCTCTGGGCACGAGCACAGCTGGACTCTGGGGCTGCTGCCAGAGCTGACAATTTCTAAACTTCTTGAGCTCTCACTTCTTTCTCTGCTGCTCGTGGTTCTCTGCAGCTCACCCCTGATGCCGTGCAGCAGATCCCCTGTTATGGTCAGCAGTGCAATTTGGGGCACTGTGATGTTGAGACAGAGGGTTAAAAAAGGGCTTAACACAGAGAAAAGGAAATCCCACTCTGCCAGAGACCTTGTTGGGTCTTACCTAATCTTAACCTTATCTAATTAACCTCGAGCTGATTGCTCACAGTGCTGTTGTGTGCCAGCAAAGAACCCAGGAACTGTGTCCATCGGGTGTCTCTCCCCTTGGAAATCCTGACCAGACCTGCAGACAAGAGGGGCTGGAGCAGAGCAAGGCTGTGGGGGCACTGCCCTGCCCATCCAGATGTTTCACTCAAATTACAGGGATGTTGTTGCACGGCTCCAGGTCCCTTTCCTGAGTTGGTAAAGCTTCCTCAAAGCTCCCTCAAAGTGCTTCTTCAATGGATCCAAGCGCCTGAGCTTCTCCAGAGCCCTGATCTCTGCCCTCTGTGGTTTGTGTGAGGAGCTCCAGGCAGGAGGAAGCAGGTGGGGGGGTCTGGCTGGCTCCTCTTGCAGTGATCCCCGCTGTGCCTGGCTCTGGCAGCTCTTTCTTTCCCAGCAGGCAAGGCTGTGGCTGCCGGAGCAAACACCTGCTGTGTGTGAGCATCTGCAGCAGCGAGGAACGAAGTCCCTGCTGTGTCCCAGCCCATGAAGGAGAGATGTGGCTGAGCCCAAAGAGAGCATTCCTGGGCCACGTTCCTCCCCAGCATCCTCCCTTCCCACGAAGTGCCTTCCCAGCCCCAGCTGCTGACTGGGAGCAGGGCTCTCCTCTGCAGAGCTCAATGGAAACACCCAGCCTCAAGGATTTCTTGAGGGAAAAACATCTTGGCTTATGAGAAGGCTTTTTTTTACCCTTCTGAGGTGCAGCAATTATATTAAATAAGAAGCTGCAATGCCTGTCCTGCCTTCTGACAACCTATTCTTCTCAGGAGCTTAGGTGAAAAAAACACATACATCAGTAGTGCTTTTCCTCCTGTTTACATTCCTTCTTTGCCTTGACTCACCTGTAGGGAAGGCTCCAGGTTCATCCCACTGCTGAGGTCCCCTGAGTTCCCCTGGAGCTGTCAGTCCCCAGGTGTATCCCCAGCAGCTCCCCCTTTTACACACCCTCAGATGGCTTCTGCAGGGAAATGCTTCTAATTAAATCTTGCTTGTCCAGGGAGAAAACCAGGGAGAAATAGGTTGGGAAGGCTGTTCTGTCAGAGGAGGGAATGGCATTCTGAGGCTGCTGCTCTGCTCCATGGGAGGAAAGGCTTCAAACAGCAATTAGCCTGCCCTGCCATTTCCAGGGAAACAGCTCTTGGTGCGCTGGACAATGGGCTGCAGGAGGCAGGCAGGTTAAAAGCTCTAATTCTGGGAGGATATATTTAGGTGGGCTTTTTTCTTTTCAAAGGAAGGTAGGTTAGAAAGGCTCTGATTCCTTTAAATAGATGCTCCTTCCAAAACCAGCTCGGAGCTGTGTCAGGCACTGGCTGTTCCCTTCCAGCTGGAGTGTCTGGGAACCTGGCCTGGGGTGTCAGAGCACAGGGGCTGAAGGAAAAGGGTCTGGGTTTCCTCAGCAACTTTGCAGGAAGAGGTTCTCTGCTGCCAGCTGTGTTATTTATCCTGGAAAAAAAGCAGAGTAAATGATAATTTAGTCTGTGTGAGCACAGCACAGTGCAAAACTCAGCACCAAGCCAGAGCAGTGTTGTCCTGCCACCATCCCTGCATCCCTGAAGTCCCTGATCCCCTCTGGTGGCATCTGCTGGGGTATGGGGGCAGCTGTGGCCCATGGCAATAGGTCAGGGCTCTGTTTCACCCAAAGGGGCTTCTTTTGGGATGCAGAGATTCCTGAGTGAGGAGCTGCGGAGTCCAGAAGGAGCAGGGCTGTGCTGCAATGCTGAGAAGCACAAGGAGCTCTCTCCAGCTGTAGGGCTGTTGTTGTTTGGGAGATGTCCTGGTGTTTGGGCTGTCACCCTCAGAGCCACGAGCTGCTGACACACTTTGCTGGCTGGTTGGATGAGTTGTGCTCTCCCAGAAATGTGTTTTCCCCCATGTGGCTGGGCAGGCTGGGATTCCAGACAAGGAGCTCCCAGGGTGGTGTTTGCAGAGGGTGAGAGCAGCTGACAGAAGCTTCTTCCCATCCTTTGCTTTGGCATACCTGAGTCTGCTCGTTTCCCCAAAATATGCTGCTCTTGGTCAACTTGTGGTGTCCCTGCTCATGACAGGGGGGTTGGAAGTAGGTGATCCTTAAGGTTCCTTCCCAGCCAGTCCATTCTGTGTTTCTGGGAACTCCTGGCAGCTGTTTCTGTCTCCCTGAAGTGCTCCTTCCTCCAAACTCCTTCCACTGATGCCTGTGTCCATTCCCTGCTGCTGTGCTTGGCGTGTTCTGCTCTCTCAGGTGTCTCAGCTCAGCCATTCTCTCCCACAGTTCTCCTGGCCAGCACAGCTCGTTCCCAAGCTGGGAAGCTTCCCCTGGAGCAGAGCCCCCCCCTGTCACGCTCTGCCCACGTGCCAGCTGTGGGGGCTCTCTGTTTGTCCCCTTCCCCAGAGCAGTGGGAAGGGCACATGCTGTGCAGGGGAGGATGAGGTGGGAGGTGGCACCACGGCCCCTGTGACTCAGGGACTGCCATGAGCTGGCAGCTGTGCACAGGCAGTTCTGAGTGGTCCTGGTGAGGAGCTGCATCCTCTCTGCCTTCCCAGGAGGGCTCAGAGCAGGTTCTTGCACACCTGCCCTCCCTTTTGAAGGATAGGGAGAATTTATGGAGGTTATTTACGTGGCTTTTGTGGTGTTTAGTCTGACGAGAAGACTGCTGTCACTGCTTGGCTGTTTGTTGCCGTCTGTGCCCCACAGGCATCAGCAAGGCTCTTGCTGCCCTCCAGAACCCGTTTGCCAAACTGGTGCAGGAACAAAGTGAGCTTTGCCCTGGCAGAAAGGAGCCTCTGGCATCGGGTCTTTTCCCCATGGCTCCTCCTGGCTGTGTCCAGCTCGAGTGGTGTTTCCTGGCAGGGATCCCTCCCTGCACTGCTGCCTGCCTCGTGCTTGTTCCTGAGAGAAACCAGCAGCATATGATGGTTTCAGAGACAAATCAGGCTCCCAGGTGTCAGGGCAGAAGTAAAGGATTTGGAAATCTGAGCTTCACCTGCCTGCAACTCATTTTGGGCTTTGCTGGAGCAAACTGCTTATCAGCTGCTGTGGTGCCCAATTCCCTCTGCCATGGAACAGAGAGCTGGGAACAAACCTTGGCAAATCTGTACCCTTCCTGGGGAAGCACACGGGGTTGGAAAATGCTGGGCCATGGCTCACCAGCTGCACCCACGGGGCTGGCAGTGGGAGATGGGGCTGACTGAGCTGGGAGGTTGTGCCGTGGCTGTCCCAGAGCTGGCCCTGTCCCCCATGTCCCTGAAGGAGTGGGGGACTGGCAGGTTCAGACCCCAGCCCTATGCCCTGGCAGCAGGTCTGGCACTGCTGAGTGCTCGAGTCCGAGCTGCCGTGGGCTGATCTGTGACCTGTGACTCTGGCCAGCCCTGGGGACAGTGTGACTCGTGGTCCCTTGGAGAGGGGGGGCAGCCCCCCTTTGTCCCTACCCCACAGCAGTGCCCAGCCTGCTCACCCTGCTCCCTCGACTTGCCCGTGTTGGTGGAGGATGAAGTCACAGATATTTCTGGGCAGCGATAGGATCTCACCAGCCAGCTCTCCTTTAATAAGAAAGATCCCAGGCACTGGAAGTGCCCCATTCCCTTATCTCCCCTCTGCACATGGACAGTGCCCCTCTCCCTCCAGACTGGGAGGAAGCAGCCGAATGTCTGCCACAACCTCTTCTCTACCCATAAATAAAAAGGGAAGTTGGATGCCCAAGCAAGGCATGAACACAGCACTCTGTGGCTCCCAGGGCTTCGTGGAAGCTGTCTGATGACAAGGGAATGTCCTTAGCCAGGAAAGTGAGTGCCAGAGCATGTCCACTGGCTGGAGTGGCCACTGTGAGCTAAGAATGTGGAAAAATAGGTAGAAAGCAGGTATGGAAAACACTTCATCCAGTACAGAGCCTGGAAAATTAAGAAACTGTGAAGGGAAGGGAACAATGGGATGAGAAACTTCAGTGGAATTACTAGTGGTGTGGAGGAGAAATTGATTTTTAGCATATGAATAAAAAGAGAGGGGAAAGGAAAAAGCTCTCAGCAATGCTACTGGATTTGGAAAAGCCGAGTGTGTGGTGCTCTCTTTGGAGAAGGGATGATGCCTTCAGCTCATCTGACAGTGACCCTGTGGCAATCTGTCCCCGTTCCTGCCAGGCCCAGGGCAGCAGCATTCGGGAGCGTGGGGGGCTCGGGGCAGTCAGCTCCCCCAGCTCCTGCCCGGGGCTGGAGAGGAGCCAGGAGCAGCTCTCTGGATGAGCCCTGGGCTGCTCTGCAGGCTGGGTGCCTGGGAAGTGCCTGATGAAGGTTTAGTGTGAGGTTATGCAATGATTGACCTGACAGGAGCGGGTCTGGCTGAGGCAGGGAGCCAGCTCTGCTGCCAGCCGGGTCAAGCTGTGGTGCTGATCCCATCAGGGCTTAGAAATGGAGAGTTCTCTCTGATCAGAAAGTCTTGAACGTGGCACCCTGCTGTGGAGATTGGTCTGGGTGCTTCCCCAGGGGCACCCCCACTCCCCAGGCCAGGCTGAGCTGTTGGAACAACACCTGCAGGGCTTGCAAAACCATTTGGGGTCTGTCCACTAGTGTGAACCAGAGGAGCCCCTTGTCCCCAGGTCCCTCGGTGTGACAAAGACCAGCCCACACCCAACTGCTGTTAGAATTCCCTGTTTCTATGGTGACTCCCCAAGCGCGATGCTCTCGGTGCTGTCTCCACTGCCGGGTCTTGCATCCCAGCCGAGAGCTGAGTGTGCACCTCAGGATGTCCACGTGCTCCATCCCAGCCTTCCGAGGTGCTTCATAATCCCCCTGGAGCGTGAGCAGAATCTCTCCTGAGCTGTGAAGGGTTTATGTGGAAGGGCTGATAAGAAGGTTAAGGAGATGCTCACCCCACTGCTGAGAGCTCCACAGCTAAACTTAGCCCCTGAGTCACTCATGAGTCAGCAATTCGGGGGCAGGGAATCTTAAATTCTCTTATTTTTTTTTCCTTTTTTTTCTTTTTAACAATGATGCACCCAAGGTAGGCTCCAGATTGCATTGATTTTGTTCCTAATCCAGCATGTTAGCTGCCTGTAGTCCTTTCCCCTGGAGCATCCCTGAGCAGCTCCAGAAGAGTGAGCGCTGTCCTCTGATGGCTGCCATGGCCAGGGCCTGTCTGCAGCTGAGCAGCCTCCTGGACTATCATTAGTGGCCCAAGATGTGGAAAGCTCTGCCTGGCCAGCGAGGTCTCGTGCTGGGAAAGCGCTGGCCCAGGCTGTGGGCAAGTAGAGCATCCCTGGAGCTGCTTGGAAACACAATGAGTGAAGATCCAACCAGATACTCTTATCCCAGCATGGTGCACAAGTGCTGCAGCACTGCCAACAGCAGCAGAAGTGCTCTGAAAAATCCACGTGAGGGTTAAAATAAGGAACACCAGGAGATGCAGATGTGCTGGGCCTCTGGAGCTGCTTTGTGTGATGCTCCAGCCTCCTCCAGACCAGTCTGTCCCTGTGCTGTGCCTGCCACCAGCCAGCCCTCCCCAGAGCAGGTCCCTGGGGGCTGCGATGGAGCAGAGCTCTGTGCTGAACACCCTTTCCCAGGACAGAGCAGGCTGGCCAGGCAGCTTCTCACATTCCCCAGAAAGTAAATCCTGGGAGCAGAATCCCCACTGTCAGCCGGCTGTATCCATTTGTTTGAGATCCCACTGAGTGTGTTTTGCATAATTTGTTTCCCAGAATGAAGTGTTTTACAAGTGCAGCGTTTAATCACCTTGCAAAAAAAAAAAAAAAAAAAAAAAGAACGAAAAACCATCCCCGTGCTGGGGCTGGGAAATCGCTGGACAGGAATCTGGAGAAAGGTCTGTGTGCTCACCCCACCGTGTGAGCTGGGCTGGAGAGGCCAGAGGAGCAGGTGTGTGCTGGCTGGGGCTGGACAGGAGAGCTGGAAACACCAGACACGGAGATACCTGCAAGGAGCCAAGCCCCAGCATCCTGCCTAGGAGCTGGATCTGCTCCCCAGCCCACCGTGCCTGCCCTCCCAGGGCCTGCCTGGAGGAGGAGGTGATGTGGATGCTGTGCACCCCAAGCTTCTGCAAGCCAGCTCCATTACAGCTCCTGAAACAACTCTTCCCTGAAGCCTTGGCACTCCTCCACCTCTGTTCTTAGTAGAGACACCCCAAAACCTGGCAGCTCAAGTTTCCTCCCAGCTGAGTGTGTGCACTTCTGGCAACAAGGTGAATCCACACCTGGTCATTCTTGACAATGAGCCAGGAAACTACTTCTGGTTCCTGCACAGAACCTGCCCCTTCCTCGAGGCAGAGGTACCTTTATTTTGATTCAGGCTTGCTGGCCAGCTTCCTTCTTTGTGGCCCCTGGGGATAAATCAGTGGCTTGTTGGACCATGTAGGGCACAGTGAGCAATGGGTGCTCCTGGCCCTGCCCTGGGGTGACAGTGGCTGCCGCTCTCACTGTCATTTTTTTTTATTCACAGCAGGTGAAGGATGAAAAATCAAAGTAATGGCCAAGGATCCAGCATCCACTTGACTTCTCTTGCCCATGGCAGAGTGATAAATCCAGTTAAGGCATTGCAGCGGGCGAGACCACAGGGTTACCCAGCCCGGAGCCCACATGCTCCAGGAGCTGAGGATGATGCTGGCCCAGCAGCCTCAAGGTGTGCTGTCCCTCCCTGTCCCTGTCTGGCCTGTGATCCGCTGCTGGAGATTGTTCAGCCGGGCAGGCGGAGCAGCAGGAGCCTCTGTGACTGATGAGCTGAGTCTGCTGCTGCCTGCACCACGCTGGGGGCTCCGAGAGCCCTGCTGATAAACCCAGAGCCTTCTGCTGCAGGCATGGCCTCCACTCCCTCTTAACCAAAGGGTCCGAGCGCTGCTCCTGCCTCTTGCATAGCGAACAAACTCTTGAGGTCTGGGGGTGCTGCTGGGCAGTGTGAGCTGGGGGTGACTCTGAGTGTGGGTGGTGCCTGCGCTGAGCCCCGAGCAGGGCAATGGGCTCCAGCAGGCTTCTGTGGCAAAGGTGCGGCTGTCAGCTTCAGAGAGAGAGTCTGAGCTTTGAATTTTGGCTCTGCCAGATGCTGGAGGAGAGCATCCCTCTCCCAGCTCTGGCTGTGAAAAGGTTAATAACAAGCAGCTCGAAGGATGGGCTTTGTTGGAAAGGGAAGGAGGCCTTGGGAACGCGGCCTCCTGTCCCTCAGCCGGGTGTGGAGAGGCGACATCCAGGCAGGAAATCTTCAGGGCTGGGCTGGAGCAGCACGAACCACGGGATGCAGAGGGGACGGGTTCCTGCATCTCCCCCTTTATTGATTGTGCCATAAATCCAAGGCAAGGTGCAGCAGGGAATGCTCTGAAGGGTCGCACACGTGGCAGCTGTGTGTGTGTCCGTGTGATGGAGCAGATGCTCCCCCGAGCCCAGGGGCTCCGTGAGCAGGGGCTGATTGATGGGGCAGCCTTCAGCTGCCTGTGCTTTCGCTTGGCTCTGACCTGGACCTGCTTTTCCATGAGCTGGGACAGCAGAGACCCTTCGGGAACAGTGTCCCACCTGTGAGGGCACCTTCTGTGAGGGTACTTTGTGGCTGATGCCATCCCAGGGGACGCAGGGACCCCTGGGGGTTTTCTTGGAGGAGCCAAGGCCCCACTGGCTGATTTCCCAGGAAATAAGACATGTGCCACAGCACTGTCCATCTGACAGCCCCTGAGCCCCTCGGATGGTCCTGAGCATGTGTGACAGCAGAGCTGTCACTGCTGCTGACAGGCGCTCTTCCTGCGTGGAGCTGCTCCTGGATGCAGCTCTTCCTGCATGGAGTTCTTCCTGCGTGGATCTGCTCCTGGATGCAGCTGTTCCTGTGTGGAGCTGTTCCTGGATGCAGCTGTTCCTGTGTGGAGCTGCTCCTGGATGCAGCTGTTCCTGTGTGGAGCTGTTCCTGGATGCAGCTCTTCCTGCATGGAGCTGTTCCTGCATGCAGCTGTTCCTGCATGCAGCTCTTCCTGCATGGAGTTCTTCCTGCATGGAGTTCTTCCTGGATGCAGCTGTTCCTGCATGGAGCTGTTCCTGGATGCAGCTGTTCCTGCATGCAGCTCTTCCTGCATGGAGCTGTTCCTGGATGCAGCTGTTCCTGCATGGAGCTGTTCCTGGATGCAGCTGTTCCTGCATGCAGCTGTTCCTGGATGCAGCTCTTCCTGCATGGAGCTGTTCCTTGATGCAGCTGTTCCTGGATGCAGCTGTTCCTGCATGGAGCTGTTCCTGGATGCAGCTGTTCCTGCATGGAGCTCTTCCTGCATGCAGCTCTTCCTGCATGGAGCTGTTCCTGCATGGAGCTGTTCCTGGATGCAGCTGTTCCTGGATGCAGCTGTTCCTGCATGGAGCTGTTCCTGCATTGAGTTGTTCCTGCAATATCTCCTGCATGCAGTTCTTCCTGTATGGAGCTGTTCCTGCAATATCTCCTGCATGCAGCTGTTCCTGTGGGACATGCAGCCACCTGGCAGAGGGTGGCAGTGAGCACCTCTGCAGGGGGACAGGCCAGCACACAAGCCCCCAGGACATGCAGGGATGAGGCTGATGTGTGTGGCCCACTCGTGGCTGGAAGCCTGAGCAGGCACTGACAAGCTGGACATCAAACCTGGGTCAGCCAGGAGACATAAATCCAGGTATTTGGGATTAGTGCAGGTAATTTGTTTTAAAGACAGACAAATCCCTTTCCTGGAGGTGGCTGCTTGTCAAGGGAAACGTTCCTTGTCTCCAGAAGAGTTCATTCATTGAACAGCTCCTGCTCTTTCAAGTGAAATGGACTCTGGAGTTGCTAATCACTGGGCTGGAGGATTTTTTCCCCTAACACTTGTTGGTGATTGCTTTCTCCTCCTCCCTTTTGTGTTTCTGCAACACCCCAGGCTTGAGAAGAACCATCTGCTGATTTGATTAATGTCCCTTTTCTGAAAAAGCAACAGAGACAAATGTCCTTCTGAACATGGCAGAGAGAAATGGAGAAAGAGGCTGCCTAATTTTCAGCCATTACTTTGGAACCCAAACTCCTTCCCAGTATCAATTTAGCTATTATTTAAAAAACTAATTAATCTTCACTCAGGCAGCTCCAAGAGACCTCAGTTTAGATAATTAACAGCCCATAGATTATGAAAATTCCTGCTTTTGGATCCTATTGCAGTGCTTGCTTTCAACAACACTCCTGCTATCATCCTGCTTACCAACTCCTTTCATCAATCCATCAATTTTTTTGACAATCAAGAGTAAATAATTAGCTATGATGGATTTTGCTTGCTTTCTTGTAGCTCCATTCAATATTTTTATATATATTTTTTAGTTCTTAAGTGTTCTTCAACCACTTTTTGAGGTGGTTTTGCAGGTAATTACAGCCAAGCAGAGCAAATTGCTGCTGCTGCCTGGAAGAGCTGGAGAAAGGTTGGATTTGGCTTATGAAAAAGCTGGGAGATAAGGTATGAGAAGGGAGATTGTAGAAAGTTAGGGATGGGATTCCCCCCCCCCCTTTTTCAGTCTTGCATGAGGTAACCTGAACTTAAAACATGAATTGCTGGGCTGACCTCCCATCCTGTCCTCTTGCTTGCTGTCACAGTTCTGGTCTTCTTGGACACCCAGTCCCTGTGAGATTGCTCTCACCTTTCCAGGGTAAGAGTGATCCATTTCCCAGGCATTCCCCTGGAAACGTGCCACAGGGAGAGGGCTTTGGGTGTGGGAAGGGCAGCGAGGCTGTGAGGAGGAGATGCTTCTCCCTCACCCTCCTCCCACACTGGCAAGTGTCTCCCACACTCTCCAGATCTCGGGTTTAACAAGGCTCTGCCTAGGGAAGATAGTTAAGGATTTCATTTCCGAGTGCTGTGAATTAGGAGACAGCCTGCACAACAACTCCGAGTAGGAACAGGCTCATCAGTTAATTTGTTAATTTACTGTCCCCACGTCCCCCCACTGCCACCGCTGCTGCCCCGGCCCTAATTGCTCTCTGTCCTGATTGTATTTTGCTGGTGCTGGTGCTTCATCCACAGCTCTTGCCTGGCTCTCAGCGGCAGCTGCTGCTCTCTCTGCCTCCCCCACCTCCGTCAAGTTTATTAATGAAAACCTTATCTGTCTGTGCAGATAATGCCGGGAATAATTAGTACTCAGTGAGCTCTGTTGGGCTCCTCAGTTCTCCCACCCCCTGCCCTCATCTCCTTGCTATTTGCAGTTTCCCAGGTGCTTGGTTAGTGCTGGAGATGGTTTTGGGTTTGTTTGTTTATTTATTTTTTGGGGGGGGGAGGAAGGACAGTTTTACATCTTCCTCACCCTGTACAGTTTTCAATCTTCCTGGCTGCATCCACAGTCCCTGCTTAAAATGTGTGACAGTGGGATTGGTGTCTATGTTCTCCACCCAGTGCACCCAAAAGCACTCCCAGGGTGGGCTGGGATGCGATGATCCCTAAGGTCCTTCCCAACCCATTCTATGATTCTGTAAAAGTCATCTGAGTTTTCCTTGCTCAGGGCACACCTGGTGCCCGTGGGGAGCTGCAGCCAGGTAAGGTGGATGGATTCAGCCCCAAGAGGCCTGGCTGGGTTCCAGCTCCCCCTCGGGTCTCATCCCTGCAGGGAAGCAAGGAACAGCCCCACCTGTGCATCAGGGACCTGTCCCAGCTCTGCTTGAGCCCCTTCTTTTTTTATTATTTTTGTGTTTCTATTCGTTGTTTCTTGGCTCAAATCTTTCAGCCTGATAAAGGATGGCAGCGCTTCTCGAGTGCCTGGGATGGCATAAATAATTCTGGTGCTGAGAGTGAGATTTACAGTGATATAAATGTCAGGAGTGAGCCCACTTCGTATTAATGGCCTTATTAGTTATGTTGCTATAAAATACTGATACTCCAGTTGTTAAGCAGCCATGGCTTCGCTCTGCAGCATTAATTCAATAAATTGGGCCTTTTTGATATAAATCTTAGAGTCTGCTGAGCCCCACTAGAAAATGCTTCATGACATGTCGGAGATCTTCAAATGGCTTTGGCTGAGGGAATAAAAAGCTGTTTGGTGTGCAAGTGTGGGGTGAAGACACTGAATTGTGTGCCTGGGTCGCGGCTCAGCATCTCCTGTGGGCTGGGGATGTGGCACAGGGTGTCACACAGGGCAGCCCCTGGAGGTCTGGGGGTTCTCAGCCTCCAGCTCCATCTCCAGCTGCATCCCAGAGGTCAGGGCTGGGTGTCTCCTGTCAGCCAAAGGTTGACTCGGCTGCAACCCCAGGCTCTGGCTCACCCAGGCATTGAGAGCAGGTTCCTGGAGGAGAGGGATGGTGACACTGGAGGGACGATTCGTCCCTAGCACTGCTCTCATCCCTCTTTGTGCCCTCCCCTGCCGTGTCCCGGTCACCGCCTCTGCCCTGCTCGCTGCTGTCGCCTCCTCCCTCGTTAATCCGCAGGTGAGCTGAGAGCCGGGACACCTCTCCCTGCCTGACCCCGAGCTGTCCCTCCTCCCCTGCCCCTGCCAGAGGTGCCAGTGCTGTCCCCCTCCTGTCTGTCCCTGCTCTGGAGCTGCTGCTCCTGCCAGGGCTCTTCTGTAACTCTGCAAACTTTCCACCAGTGAGCTGCACAGGGAGGGAGGAAAGCACCATGATAATTGAAAATAAATGATGCATTCTATGAAATAAATGTTCTGGTGCAGCCAGCTTGCTGCACAGGGGTATCTATCTATCTATCTATCTATCTAGTGACTTTTCCTGGAGTTCAGAGATGCCTGGGATAAGGGGGCTTGGTAGGAAAGGAATGGCACTCCCAGGCTGGTAGGGGTTGGGCTTTCACCTGTGGCTTGGGCTGTACCCTGCAGTGGTGGCCTCTGGAGTGGGATGTGAGTGCCAGGTGGGAATCCAGAGCAGGAAAGGCATCGTTCTGGGCCATGGCAGAGGCACCCTGGGCTCAGTACCCACATCAGGATGACGGAATGGCAGTCCTTTCTACTCTTGCCACTGCTTGCATGTGAGGATGTCCCAGGTCTGACAGTGTCCCTCTATTTAATGTCCATCCTCAGGCCATGGCCGTGCCTCTGCTGAGTCTTCTGCCCCAGGACCTGCCTGACCCTGCAACTCTGACCCACCAGAATCTGTCCTCCAACCCACTGGTGAATATTTGGGTTGGCCCACAATGACCAGATCTCTGATCTGCCCTGCCCTGCCTGAGGTTAACACAGGTGAAGCAAACAGCCCATCTGCCCCAGGTGAGTTTGCTTTGAAATGTTCCTCTGGTGAGGACTGACTCTTGACACAGCTGTTTGTTATGGAAAGAGGCTGCATTTTCCTGGGACATACTGGATTTAACCAGGAACATGAAACTTTCTCCTGCCCTAGATCCTGTACATCACTGGCTGACCATGTTGTGGCTCTTATGCCTTGGTAAGACTTACCCCGGATTATTATTTAGCTGCTAATTAATCTTGAGAGTGATGTAAAGGCTTTGAACTGCTGTTTGAAGATTTGAGTGGATGGTTTTTGCTCTTGTCAGAGAAGGAGGGATTTGGAGGTGAGATCCCAGCTCTGAATGACATTAAGTTGCTCTGCCCTGACAGGTCGGAACAGCTCCTGACTCCCTCTCCTGCCAGCACCTGCAGGGGCCCTGCAAGACAAATCCCTTTGGGAATCAGGAGCACACTGGAGCTTGGGGAGGGGTGCCAGCCAGGGTGACACTGCCTGGGGATGGGACACTCCCTGTCCCAAGAGTCAGGCACCAACAGGAGCCTCTGGCTGAGGTTTGGAGTTACCAGCCCAGCCCATTTCTTCTCCCACAGGCATTTCCCCTGATATCTCTTGGTGCTGAAGGACAGCTCAGACTACTCATTAATCACTTCTGATGATGGAGCTGCGGCACCGAGGTCCTGATGGCTGCTGCTTCCCCAGCCAGGGATATTTTGCCGATGCTGCTCCCTGAAAACTCCAGCTGAAAACTGAGGAGAAATTGTGTCCCCCTCAGAGCTATAGCTTGTGGAAGATGCTCCTTGTCTGTTCCAGCCTCTCACTGCTGCCCATGGGGCACACAGTGAGTTGTGCCCTTGCAAACCTGCATATTTTTAAAATACATTTTTCCTTTCCCTGTGCTTATCAGGATTGAGGGCAGCTCTATGGTGGGTTGATGTGCTGCTGCATCGATCTGGCAAAGGTTGAGGGTGAAAACCCCACAGCCTCCAGACAAGGCCATAGAGCTTTTAGGATGCACTTTTCCCAAACTCTGTCCATCACAAAGCAAACAAACACCCCCAACCTGGAGGCAGCTGGCTCAGGGGTGAGCATGGATCACTGGGTGAGACCCAGCCAGAACCCCACTGGTGTCAGGAGGCAGCTCCAGCCCTCCCAGCTTCCAATCACAGGGCTGGGAAGGAAACTCAGCCTGCTTAGGAATCAATAATTTGACATCTGCTGTCAGACTTCTGACACCCAGCCCCTCCGGTGAGCACCCCAGCAGGAAGCCTGGTGGATCTCAGCTTGTTTTGGTCTTAATCTGACCTGGTTTTGTGATAATGTCATCATCCATCACTGCCTGGGGTTGTGGGGAGGGGAGGTTAAACTCCTCCCTCACGCTCTACGGCTCCCCTGTCACTGCTTTATCTCTGCAGAAGCTGCGTTCGAGTGCCATTCACTTTGTTATTAATTTCTTTTACACAGAGGCTTTTCAAGTGCCCGGGAGCGGGGCTGGTGTCACGGCGAGGCTGCACAGCCCAGCAGCTGCAGTGCTCGAGTGCAGTTTGAACAGCCAGCACCTCCAAGGGCAGCAGGCAGAGAGCTGAGAGCCTGCTGGGGCAGCCCCCTCACACCTGCATGCTGAAACAGCCCCGTGGAGATGGTTCTGGACTGTGGGACTTCTTCCTCAGCAGCTGCCAGAGCTGGATCAGCCATGGGATTGCATCGCCCTTGCAGCCCATGGAGACCTCCTGCCCCAGGGACTTGGTGCACCCTGGTCCAGCTCAGTGCCAGGGGCAGATCAGGGCTGGGTGGCCGTACCCCTTCACCAGGGGATGGGTCTTGGTGAGCCCAGTGCTGGAGGAGCATCTGCAATGCTGCACTGGCCCTTTCTCAGCAGCATGGATCCCCTGTGCATGCAATCCCCAGGGAATCCACCCACACAGGGCTGCATTCCCAGCTGGAGGAAAGCTGGTGGAGGGCCAGCAGCTCCTGGGAAGGGGTCCTGAGGTACCCCAAGCTACCACTGTCCCTCCCCAGCCCATGGCTTGTGCTGGCTCTGGGGACTGGGTGTGCTGAGACCCTTCCTGTGGGTTTTATATGCGTTTAATCTGGCAGTGAAATTATATTGCAAAATGTAATAAATGAGAGGTTTAATCAAACCCAGCCAGCTAGCACTGATGGAAACTTGGTGGTGGAAGAAAATATTGCATTTTTTGTTTATCTCCCCCTGTGCTCCTGGGGCGATGTCCTGACTCTTGTGGGGGGCTCCTCATGCTTGGTGGCACTGAGGGGCACGGGCTGGATGTGGGGCCATTTCAGTGGGGTCATTGCCAGCCACCGGCTCCCAGCCCCATGCCTTGGCTGGGCTTCCCAGCAGTGGGATCTTCCTCCTGCCACTGTTCTCCTCAGCCCCTTTCTCTTCAGGAAGAGGGTCTCACACGGTACCCCCATTCCAGGAGCTGGTGTGGGGCTCAAGCCCTCCATCCCATACTTCCTATCACCCATGGTGGCACCAGGATCTAGTCTTTGGGTGTCTCCAGGTCTTGTCTGCCTAAATCTTAAGCATCATATGGGAAGGCTGAGCATCTCCCCAGGCTGGGAACAACCCTGCCAAGGGTGGGAGTGGGGAAAAAACCACCAGGTTTCACTGGCTCTGAATTAGGGGCAAAGCATCCCATATCCAGCCAGTTGATGTGCCTGGGAATGAGGAGAGACTCCACATTTTCCCTGTGCATCAAAGCCCTGGGAACCCACCGGATCCCGGAGCTGCGGAGCCAGCTGCTCCCGGAGCCTCGGCTCGGCTGCCGCCTCTCTCCAGATGGCTTTTCTCAATGAAACCTCTCCCAGAAATAGCTGCGCACTCGGCTCTGTAAATAGCTCCTCTCCTGAGCAGAGGAGGCAGAGCGGTCGGAGCAGCGTCCTCTGTGTCCCTTCCACCCTCCTGAGTGCCCCGGCATTGACTCCGCTTCGCCTGCGGCACCTCTGCCTCCAGGGAAATGGGGATGTGCTGGGATCGCTGGCATTCACTCAGCCCCGGGCATCCCCCAGGGAGGGATGGCTGGTGGCTTCCAGGGCAGGGCAGGTGGCCCGGGGGACACAGCACATGGCCCCTCTGCCACGGTGGCCAAGCATCACACCCGCAGCTGCTGTGCCGCCTTATGGCCCTTTTTATTTGCTTATTGTGCCGTGGTAAAATGGGCGAATACAATCTTCTCTGTAGGTTTAACCAATTTATTAATAGTCTGTGATGTCAGTAATAGCTCATCCATAAATCTGATCTTAAGAATTTATGGGGCAAATATTCCGGCGCCGTATTAAAGACACAATTCATAAATGCCTGTAAGTACCAGCTCGGCTGTACCAGAAGAAAGTTATCCTGGGGGAGGGAAAAGTGGGGAGCTCAGTCCACCACATGGAGCCTCCAGAATCTTTGGGAAGCAGGTTATGTGAGGCATTGTCCCCTCCAGCCGGGAGGTGCCTGTGGCCCCCGAGGGTCCCATCCCTGCAGGCTCCCGGACCCCACAGTCTGCCATCACCTCGTGCCCAGCCTAGGGTGATGGTATTTGCCACTGAAGTGTGCTGGGTGTAATTGCTAATCAGATACAGGCAATCAATCCAAGCTGCCGTCGCCGGGGAGGGGCTGCTTCCCTGCTGAAGGTGACTCCTGCGGGAATTGAGATTTAAAAATAAAGGCGATAGTCATCAGCAGTTCATTAAATTGGCATCAGGCTCATTTGCACTCAGCGAGGGGATGAGGCAGAGGTGGCTCTGCCGCCTCCCCTGCTCTCACTCTGGGATGTCCGCAGGAGACGCTTCCAGTGGCCTGAGGCTCCCGGGAGCCCTCCCTGATTTATTCCTCCTGTCCCGGTGTCGCTACAGCCATGAGTCAAGAGTGCGGTGCATTTAAATGCATTTAAAAAACTGCCATTATCCGTCATTAAAAGCTGTGTCCACACCCGGACTGCCGGAGAGACGGTGCCACTCCAGTCCCGGGGACACGCGGCTGCCCTGGCCCCTCTGCACCGCAGGGATGCGCGCCGGGTGCCCAGGGTTCGCCGGGGCAGGTGACATCCGATTGTCCCTTCGTGGTGGCCTCAGAGCTGGGAGGGGAGGAAAGCAGGGCAGGAGCTGTGCAGGAAAGCCGGCCTGGAGCGCACGGGGGTGCCATGGTACAGGAGGGATGCAGGGACAGGCACCACGCGTGCCAAGGATGCTCGAGGGTGGGCTGAGATCCCGGAGCCCGTGGGGGCTGCAGGACCTTTGCGGACTCACAGCCCATCGTTTCCAAAGATGAGCCGTGCCAGCGGAGTCAGGTGCTGTTTCCAGCAGGGCTTCCCATCCCTGAAAGCGGGCACAGGCAGAAGAATGATGCTTCTCCAGCTGCCCCAAGTCCTCCATCACCTGCCAGGGATAAAAGTGGCTGCAAAATCATCCCAAGGCATCACTCCCCGCCCAACACCTGGGTGCTCACGTCTCCTGTTCGGGAGCTGAGCAGGATGCAGCCCCTGCACTCCTCGTGAAGTCCCAGCATGAGCAGAGCTGCTGTTTTCCTCTCACTCTTGGCGATTCTTCTTGGAGGAGGGAACTTAGTGAGGCACAGCAGCTTTGGTAATGGTGCTGATTCACGGCTAGTAATTTAATTAAGAGAGAAACGAGATCAAAAGGGGACGGTATTAAAAAATAAATCAGGTGAGGGGAGTGGAGTTCCTTCCTTTAATTACAGCGTGGATTTGTAACGGAGAGAGAGTCAATCACAAAGGAAAGAAAAGGTGTCAAGCGGAGAGACACCTTCCCTGGGTTAATTCCTGCTAAAGGGGAGGGGATGGTTGGGCTGGGTCTTGGTGAGCTGGTAAACCTCCGACCTTCCCAGTGATGCTGAGGTGCCTGGTGGGTGCAGCCCAGGATTCTCGGGATGCTGGGCAGTGAAATGGGGTGGAGGGGCTGAGAGCCGTGGGGGCTCCCAAAAAGCTCCCGGTTTGGCCTGGGGCAGCGGTGACCACGGGCTGTGCCACCAGGGACCAGGGCCGGGCTGGCAGCAGCCCTATCTGAGCAGTAATTAATTCTCCTTTGATCATCTGCTGTGTAAATCATCAGTGGCCAGGAGTTAATCATGCATATGAAATGCATCCTTCTCCTGCCTTAATGAGCGCTGAATCGTGACCAGCATCTGTTTACTCCTGACACTTTCATCTCTTTGACAGACTGAACAATCAGTTGTTTCCAATAATCTCCTTTTTATTCTATTAAATATACATATATACACGTCTGAGAGCAAGCAGCCTTCCACTTCGTAGTCCTGCTCCCAGCGCCCTCCCCCTGATCTTTGGGGTTTTTTTATCTCAGGCAAGGATTTGATTCTGGGAGCAGTGTGAGGGCTCTGCAGGCACCCAGCGAGGATGATGCTGGTGGCAGGACTCCTTCCTCCCCAGCTGCTTGGAGGCTGGGCTTTGCACAGTTAACAGCAAACAAGAAGCTTGTTTGAAGGTTTCCGCCTCCATCTACCTGGAACAAACCACAATTAATCCACCGGTTGCGCCGCCAACGCAGTGTTGTAATTGGATTAATTAGAGCGGAGCTGGCGGCAGCACTGGGGAGGTTTGGCCCTGGTTGCAGCCTCCTCCAGCGGTGGGATCCATGGGATCCGTGCCTGGATCAGCAGCAGCGGGGGACGAGCTGGCTGAGGGCTCAGGGGAATGACCTGCCCGCTAACTGGGTTTGATGAGGCATGGCCCGGTTAGCGGGGCTTGTGAGAGGCAGCAGGAGCAGAGGGGGCTGTGGGTGGGCTCTGCAGCCCGAGGAGGGGCTGGCTGGGTGTTAAAGCAGGCGGGACACGGAGTCGCTTTCCCCATCACCCCGGCTGTCTGGGGGCACTGGGTGGTGTTGCCTCTGCCCCAGGTTTTGGGGAGAGGCACGGAGGGAGATGAAAGGGGAATGTGAGTCCTGCAGCAAGGCTGAGTAGGGTTATGCTGGCCATGCCGGACCCTGCCGTGCTGCTCTTGTGCTAAGCCTGGTGCCCATCTGCCTGGGGGAGAGGTGGGGGACGTGCTGCCCCTAGGAGCATCCCTAAAGGCTATGGGAGGATGTCAGCCCTGCTGTCCCTGAGCTGAGTGGCCACAGGGGCTTTACAGCAATTGCCTAAATCAACTGGAAAAGCCCTTGGGAGAGCCGGCAGTTCCGTGCCGTGGGCTGCAGGAGCACCGAGCTGGCTGCTGGTGCTTTTGAAACCCTCGGAGCAATCCTCACTGGAGCAGGGCCTTCCTCAGCTAACCAGAGCAGTAAAAACCACCCCCAAACTGCTGAGAACAGGCTCTGCACCCTAAACCATGCAGGACCCACAGCTATGGGACTCCATCCCTGCTGAGGGGAGCCAGGACCCAGCAGTGCAGCCACCAGCCCAGCTCAGGATGCTAAGGAGGTGGTACCAGCAGGTAGACACAGCCTCTAGGTATTCTATTCCTCCCTTTACCCAAAAGGAAGAACAAAATCCCATCAGCTCCTTCATTCTTTAGAAAAATTAGGGTTGTTGTTGTTTTGTTTTGTTTTGTTTTTTTCTGAGATGAATCAGCCTCCCCAGGGGGCAGCTGGGGTGAGGTGTGGGATGCAGCCTCAGCTTTTGCCAGGTAATTGGGAGCTGCAGAGATGTCCCAGGAAGGACACCAGGGCTGCTGCAAGGGGGGGGGGGGGGGGGGGTGTCTCTGGCCAAGCAAGAAGGGTTTGCCACAGCCCTGGGCTCAGGTAAGCTCCCAAAAACAGGGAAGAGAACCTTTCCAAGATCTACGCACACCTAGATACCCCCAACACCCGTGGGAGCTGTGGGGCCCTTGCCCCACCCTGGTTGGAAGATCCCATTGTCCTCAGGGATCTGCTGTAGCCTTCGGGTGAGCTCCAGGAGCTATCAGCTCTTCACCCAGCTTGCAAACCAGCCTGAACAGTGACAGCAAGGTCAGCGAGATTTGGGGCCCCTGGACACGTCCCTTGTCACATCAGTTCCTGCGGCGTACTTGGCTGTAATTTAGCCTGGTTTAATTGTGCTTAAATTAGCCACAAATGGAACAGCACTGCAGCTGCTCTCAAAAATCTATAAAATTACAGCACACTAAAACATTTTCACGTTTCATTAGTGCATCTTAATGGGAAGTGTCTGCTCCCCAAACTCTCTGTTTACTCTCCAGAGCAGTAAAAGTTTACACATTAGCAGTTGTGCTGCCCATTAACACTGCAAAATGTTCCGTGTGTTTTGCAGGGGCAGCGCTGTTCCTGACATGGCTGGGAAGCCTAAAATTTAAGGGAGTGGGTGCTGTCCTGAGGCAGCTCTGCATGGGTGGGAGTGAGCTGAGCAAGGAGCACCCTGAATCCCTTGTGGGAGCAATCCCACAGAGCAGGAGAAGCACCAGAGCCCCTTTCCCGGGATGGTGCTGCCTGTCCCCTGGTTTTATGCAAGCTCCAGCTTTCTCCCAAGCACGGTAATGTCTCCAATCCAAATCGGGAAGCTTTTTCAGTGGAAGCAGCATTTTAGCAGAAGCCTATTTAACGCTTAGGCTGACGCCCTCGAGTGCTTTATTTTAAAGCATTTTTGTTCTTCTCCATTATCAGTAATAGTCTATAAAAGCCAAAAAGCAGCACTTTGCTCCCTCCTGCTCCATTCCCCCTGTGGTGTGGGCAGACCTGCATGGCAGGGGCTGAGGAGGCTCCTCTGTCCACAGCTCCCACTGCCTCAGCATGATAATGCAGAGGGGGAAAAATCCAGGGGAAAAAACTCAGCAAGAGGTGACAGCATGGAGTGAAACCACTTGTCCCATCAGCGCTCCCCAGGCAGATTTGGTTAAATACCTTTGGTCTTGGGCAGCATCTTCCTGGGGGCTCATGTCATGAAATGAGTTTTAAAATCTGAATCCAAAGTGAAAGGGTGGGGATTGCTCCTCCCACACCTTATCCAGATCTCAGCTTCCCCAGAGAGATGGATTTTTGTGCCGGGGGGGCCAAGGAAGGGTGAAGGGTGAGCTCGAGCAGTTTGGGGAATTCAGACCTTCTCCTGCCCCTGACTTGGCTCAAGGGTTCAGTGCAGAGAGGAAGCAGGAGCTGGGCTGTCACTGGGAACTGGGGTGAGTCAGGAATGGAAACACCTCAGCGCTGGCTTGGACGAGAAGGCGCATCCTGAGTCTGACCTCTTTCCCAAGCTGGAGGCAAAATCCCAATGCCTTCCCGTTCTGCAGCCCAAACTTGTGCTGAGCATCCCCAAACTCCCTCGTCCAGCCAAGACCCGACCCGGGGCTGGGATCCGGCCGAGCTGTCTGTCATCACCCCAACAGGCAGCCGTGCTGTTCGTGTGATTGCAGGCTGCTAATTGCCACGGGGAGGGCACTGGGAGGAGAGCAGCCCTGCTCTGCCCAGCTCCGGGGCACATCCTCGGAGCCCTGGCACCTTCTGCGGTCGGGGGCTGCCTGTGCCCCCCGCGGTCCAGCGAGGAGCTTTTCCCCCGCTCTGCAAAGCCGTGGTCTGTCTCTTCTGCTCGGACACACGTGGCTGCGGGCTCTGTCCCCTCCGTCCCCTTCTGCCAGCTGTGTCTGACCTTTCGGCGGTGGCACTGGGAGAGCAGCGGCGGCTCCGCAGCTTTGCCGCATGGTCCCCGGGGGCCGGCTCGCCTCCCCGGCCACTGCCACTCAGAGGGGAAAAAAATCATATTGTCAGCTCCATCCCCCTTTCCAGTCTGGAGCTTTTTTAGAGCCAAAGGGAAGAAAAGGACGTGGCCTGGCTTCCCTGCCTCCCTCTGCTCGTGTTCCTTCATTCCGCTCTTCCCGGCGGCTTTGCCTGGGAACACTCGCAGTGTCTGTCCCTGCGCCTTTTTTTTTTTTTTTTTAATACTGCTTAAATATCCGGGCCGGGCGGCTTCGGTGGGTAAACAGGGAGGGAAAAAGGTTTTTGTTGGAGCAGACCCATGGGCAGGTGAGCCGCAGAGCCCCTTCCTGCCCACAGAAAAGCCAGGCTGCTTCCACAGAGGCCAGCACAGAAAGTCGGATGGGACAAAGGCTTGGCAGGTCCCTAATGTCCATCTGGAGACGATGGAGAGGCATCCTGAGATCCAGGGGCTGGCTGGGGATGTCCCACCCTACACTGGTCCCATTCCCATCATGGTTTTTCACACTCCAACCCCACAGGTTTCCCTCTTCCCTGCACAGGCACAGTGGAGCCAGTGCTGATGGAGGGGACGTGGGCACCCCCATCCTTTATGGACCCAAACCAGGGGAGAACAGTACTCCCCCCACCCAGTATCAGCCCCAGCAGCCCCCTCATACCAGGTCCAGCATCCTGAAGCTCCCGAGCTGGACACTGATGGGTGGCCCTTGGGGACACTGGATGCACCCCAGTGACCACAGCCTTGGTGCTCTCCAGGGAAGGCTGCAGCTCCACTTCCCACTGCCCTTATTTACTCCCTGGAGAAACTTGGGCAAGGTGATAGAGGGAGGGGACAGGGTGGTCGCTGCCACCATCCTGTGCCCAAGGGGCCAGAAAAGCCTTGCAGCTGCCCCAGGGCCATGGGCCCTCCTGGGTTTCCTGTGGGTGGAAATGGCTTGTCTACGGGTGGAGAAAGGAAGGACAAAAAAAAAAAAGAAAAAAAAGAAAAAAGACCTTTGGCAAGTGCCTTGACCTTAGATGCAGGTGGATATGGGGACAGGCAGAGCAGGACACTTGGGTGCTGGGCTCTGCCCAGGGCTGAGGGGCCAGCCAGGAGCCTTGCAGGGAAAAGCACCATAAAACAGGTATTTGGCCCTAGAAAGATGGTGAATTCCCTCTTGCAACAGTTGGATTCTGCATTTACCAGGCTAAAGATGCTGCAGCAGCAGCGTCCCACCACATGGGAGGGCTTTTCCCAGCTTGCCACTCAGCATTGCCCCATGGTTGTTGCTGCTTCTTCACCCTGCAGACCACTCCTCACTCACTCCTTTCTTGGGAAAACCAGTTTGGATCCAGCCCCACTGAGCATCCCCTGGATATATCCATGGCCAAGCCAGTTCAGTGTCCATCCACATCTCCCACAGCTTCCAAAGCAGAGCATCACCCCTCCTCCTCCTCCTCCTCCTCCTCCTCCCTGGCCAAAGCAGGCAGTGTCTTGCAGGAACCCCCTTCTGCCAGGCAGGGCTGGCTGAGCCCTGAGGGAATAATTGGTAGGTGCTTCTGGAGTGTCACGAGCAGAGGGCACTCACAGCCTTTGTTTATGGACTCTTGATGATAATGAATACTTCCAGAGATAATTACTGACTTTCTGCCCTCACAGTAAACCTGTTTGGCTGGGGAATGGGTGGAGGTGGGAATGGGGTGGATTGAGCAAAACTAGGCTCTGGCTCTTCCTACTGGGTACAAGCCAAATAAGAAAAAAACAAACAAACAAACAAACAAACAAACCAAAACAACAGCAAAAAAACCTAACGCTAAACATTTATAGAAAAATATTTGTGCAGCTCCAGGACAAGCCCAGCTTTCTTCTCTCTACTAGGGGGGAACAGATTAAAACTTAATCCCTGCTAAACACATTTTCTCCTTTCCCTG
The DNA here is from genome assembly GCF_963662255.1 of Cinclus cinclus. Taxonomy (NCBI): domain Eukaryota; kingdom Metazoa; phylum Chordata; class Aves; order Passeriformes; family Cinclidae; genus Cinclus; species Cinclus cinclus. Next base: position 10,198,277 of record NC_085062.1, read on the forward strand.
CCTTGGGGTACCTCCTGCATGCACACAGCTTCTTCCGGCTGATCCCTGCTTCCCTGGGCTTATCCTCAATGGCAGCCCAATGCCCACAGTGGGTGTGTTCACCAGAGCAGGGACCCCTCTCTTCTCTCCATACCCTCAAAATCAAATCCTCTGTGTGGGAGGGAATGAGGGCACAGGCCCCTTTAAATCTGGAAGAGGGAAAAGCAGGAAAAGGCATGGCTGAAGTTCCTCAGTCCCTGAGCCAGGTGGGTTCCTCTCATGTTTCCCAGGGGGGGTTAGATGCTGAGGGGATGTTTTGGAGGTTAGGAGGGTTCTGGGTGTTTAATTGTGGGGTACAGGGAGTTGTAGGGCTGCAGGGCCAGGTGTAGCAAGCAGGGATGGGGGCCAGTAGGCTTGGGGAGAGCCCAGTCTGTAGCCCCCATGGACAGGGGGGAAGCCCTTTGTGTCACTCAAAAAAAAAAAAAAATCCACCCAAATAATGAAAAAAGAGCTCTTTAAAGAAGACAGTTTTTATATTTTATGTGGTTTATATTTCATTTTATACTATTATATTTTATGTTATTAATAGGCTCTGATTAAAAGGGAAAGTGTAATTATTCTTTAAGTCCTAGTTTCCCTGTTGCCATCCCAGGACTCATTCACTCTTCTACAGTTTACTGCAAACATTTGAACCTGGCAGAGCCCCACGTTACAGCGGGAGCTGTAAATAACCCGGACTGGTATTTATGGCACTCCCATGGGTGAGTAACTGAGGGCTCTGTGCCGCTGGCAAACAGTGATCCCACAGGGCAGGCAGTACCTCTGGGGGCTCCAGAGATGCTGTGGCCACGTCCAGCCCCATGGGACCAGTCCCACAGCCCCCATAGGGCCACCAGCCCCAGTTCAGAGAAATGTTACCAATGCCAGGGCACCAGGAAGTTCACAGCATCCTTTCTGCTTATGATACAGTGCTTTTTCTGGGTATCTTGTAATGCTTTCTCAGGCTGTTTATTTATGAGACAATTTATTACTGCGCAGTTATTCTGTAGCAGGGAAGTCTATTCCTGGGAGCCTCTGTTAACCGAGCCAATTGCTTAATTGGCTCACTGATGTCTCCACAAGGTACGCCAGAAGAGAGGGCTCTTGTAATGATTGCAGCCTTCCTCCTGCCCACACACCAGCCGTGCTGCTAATTTCATAGTGCAAACATTTATTATTCCTTTTATTTGGGACTTCATGTTAGGGCGATTAGAGCCATCCTGGGATCGCTGGTGTAAGGGGGTGAAATGCCCTGGAGTGCCACTGGTTGGAGCTGGGGGTGCTTGGGCTCATCCTGCAGTGCCCAGGGGATGATGATGCCTTGCAGCGTGTGTGGCTAATGAGGCATCCGCGGGGAGTTGGGGCTGACAGTGCCGGTGGGGCTCCTGTCTGACCCTGACCCCACGTTTGGGTCATTCACCAAGTCAGAGCAAGATTGTGATGTGTGTGTACTTACACCCGATCTCTTTACTGAGTTTAACGCGCTCTGAAGGGGAAACAGGTTCCTAATGAACAGCCTGTGCTCTGTGGAAGTGACTGAAAGGACCCGAGGAAAACCAAGCTTGGATTTGCTTGGGTGGGGAGTCCCCGTCCCTGCCCAGCAGCAGGAGAAGAGTGCTGGGTCACTGCTGACTGTCCTGGGGCTGCTGCGTGTGCCCTCCCCAGCCGTGCTTTCACAGCTCCAGCCCTCTCAAGCCCTTTCTCCTGTTCCTTCTGCCCTTTCTCTGTCCCTGGAGGATCCCCGCTCCGACATCTCCTGCCCACGGCATGTGCAGCGTGCCCTGGGCTAGAGCAGAGCCGCAGCTCCGAGCCGGCCTTTCCCGGGCATCATCCTTGGGCGGTTTCCCGGGGGGAGCAGCCTCCCAGCGAGCATCTCTGCGCTGTGCCTGAGCGCTGTCCTTCCCTGTCGGGTTTTTAGGTACTGTCTGGCAGAGCTGACAGTGTTTCTATAAGCCCTGCTGGATCCGTGCCCGTTCTCCCTGCTGCCGCTTCCCCAGCATCCATCTCCAGCCGCTCGTGGCCCCGCGGCACAAAGCCCAGCCCGCGTGTGCCAGCGCTGCTGCGGCTCTCGGAGCGGGGACACCGCTCCTGGCCCCGGCTGCCAGCGGCACAGAGGGGTCAGGAAGCAAAACGGGGCAGGGAAGGAGGAGTCGGCAAACAACGGCACCAGACCGAGCCTTCTGCTAATGTTGTATTTGTCGCAAAGAAGCGATTAAGTTTCCCCATGATTTTCCTCCTTCTCCGGCTCCCACCGCCCATTGTTCCTGGCTGCATTATCCCCCCGCCGCTTACATAAACGTATCATGCGGGTTTCTGAGGCACAATAGAGAGAGTCTCATTCATCCAAGGTCACCAAATTCTACTTGCGCTTCAAAGCATGTGGTAGAAGAAGCGTTTTCTCCTAAAGACGCTTTTATTGTGCTCAGCGTAGAGGCTGAGGGAAATCGCAGCGCTGCACTTGCACCGCCCCAGCTCTTCTTCCCTCCCCACGCCTCCGGTCCTGGCGGGTCAAATCCTGCCTTGGAAGGTGAGGAATTCTTTTCTGTGCTGGTTGGGACCCCACTGTGGGATTCCCAACCTGCCACTGCACTGGAGCTAAGGGACAGCATGCTCCATCCCTGCCCCTTCCCAGTTAAATAGGAAGGGAGTTGGAAAGGGGGGGGGGGGAGGGGGGAAGGGGTTGTATTTCAAATTCTCCGTCCCATGTGGGTCTCGGTATGCACAGAGAGTTACAGAGTGGTCTCTGCTGTCCTGCTGCCTTGTCCCTCAGCTGCGGCTCCAGGTTCTCCCTTTCTTTACTTGTGTCTGGTTAGCACCCCGCAAACACGAAGGCTACCGGCAACCTCTGCGGGGGGACGGGAACTCGCTCTGCCTTGGAGGGTCTGCGCCCCGCAAAGTGCAGCGGTGCCCCCGATCCAGCAGCGAGCTGGAAGCGGCCTCTCGGCTGGGAAAGGAAATGATGGGGGATGGCGCACGGACCATCCTGAGGGCTGCGAAGGGGTAGAACCACCCCCCCCTTCCAGGAGCCACCCGGTGGGGGTGAGCGGGCAGGACCCGAGCGGGGCCGCGGGTCCCCCTGAGCCGCCCCCTCCCTGGGCTGGGCTCCGGGCGCAGCTGCGGCGGGGGCGGTACCGGGGAGGGGACGGCGGCGGGTCCGGCCCCTCTGCCCGCCCCGCCGGCACAAAACGGGAGGCGGGGGCGGCCGGGGCCGCACTCCCCGCAGCGGGCAGGGCCGCGGGCCGGGCCGAGCCGAGCCGGGCCGGGCCGGGCCGAGCCGAGCCGAGCGGCGCGGGGGATGTAGCGCTCAGCACCGCGGACAGCGGCGGGACCGGCCGGGGGCTGGCCGTGGGACCGGGGGCCATGGCCGGCGTGCAGCAGGGCGAGAAGCAGCTCTTCGAGAAGTTCTGGAGAGGCACCTTCAAAGCCGTGGCCACGCCGCGACCCGAGAGCATCATCGTGGCCAGCATCACCGCCCGCAAACCGCTGCCCGGGTAAGGGCTACCGGGGCAAGGGAAGGGGGGGCTCTGGGAGAGCCCAAGTCCTTCTCCACCTCTAGTCCCCTTCCTACCACAAAGACAGTCCTGAGCGTGTCTCCCCGCCAGCAGTTCGTGGCTGGAGGACCCGGGGCACCCTCCCCATGCCTGAGGTTGGGGGATGCTGGCTGGCTGAGGCCCCTCCCTGGGCAGGTGCTGTGTTCCAGAGCACAGCAGGTTTGGGAAACTCTGGCTTGGTGGTGTTTAGAGACTGGCAGCTGGCTGGGTCCGAAGGGGAGCACGGTGAGGGTCTGCAAAGCTCTATCTGGGCTATGGGGAGGGGACAGTGGTGGGGGCCATCAGCCGGAAAGTGTGACCAGCTCCATCCCCGCTGTGCAGAGCCCCGGGGTGTGTGTCCTGCTGGTGGCCTTGTCTCTGTGTCAACTCTTCTCTTGAAATCACTGAGAAGGTGAAGCCTGGGGAGGGAAACATCCCCCTAGGGCTGGACCCTGCCTTGTCACCCAGGGGAGTGTGGTGCCCCTCAGGAACACACAGTGCACACAGCCTGGTCACTGCCATGGACCGGGACCGCTCTGGGAATGGGGTCCTCCACATCCCACAGCCAAACAGCTTTGACTGTGCTCATCCAGTACCTGTCCTGTCCTCCTGCTCCAGGGAAGTCGGTGCCCCCGTGTTTTGCCAGAGGCTGAGCAAGAGAGAAACCCATGAAAAGAGGCGAGAGGGCTGCGGGTAGCCCTTGAGCCTCTCTGCCAGGCTGTCACACAGACAAAGGTCCATGTGGCTTCCTCAGAGCCCCACACTCTAATTTAGACCAGCTTTATTTTGCTGACTGTATCAGTATTTGTTAAGAATATCCCGTTTGTGCTACTTTTATAAAGAAAGGATGCTTTTGCTGGCTCTCCTCTCTCTTTGCTCTTTTTCCTCTGCTGACTTCTGCCCAGCTGGTGTGGGGAACCAGCCAAAGTTCCATAGAGGTGCTGCGTCTGTGGAGGAGAGGGCTCCATCTGCAGCAGGCTGGGTGTTGGGGGCTCAGCCTGTACGAGGGAGGAGAAAGATCCTTCGGAATGAGCCGTTTCGGATGCTTGCTGTGTCAGTAGAGGCTGTGAGCCAGAGCAGCAGTGGGGATGGGGGTCCCTTCTACCCCTGCAGCCCAGCTGCCGAGTGTGATTTTTTTCCAACTTCTCTGATTTCCAATAATCTGGGTAGGAAAATGGGAAAGGCATGGCTTTGGTCTCCAATGGAGAAGAGCAACTCTTGTTTCCACAGGCAGTGTTTGCAGGGCTTCAGCCTTTGTGGTGGAGAGGAACCACCGTGTTTTTCTCCGTGCCTGCATCGGGTATGGTCGGCACCCGAAGGGCTGAGGGCTGCCTTACACACACACTCCTGCCTGAAGGTGCCTGAGTGAGCAGTGCTGCTTAAATACCTTGCAGTTGGAGGTGTAGTAAGGCAACAAATTCGGGTTTTGGGGAAATACAGCTAGCCTGGGTGCCGGGAATGATGCCTGGCTCTATCTAGCCAGCAGTTTGGATTGCGCAGACATCCTGGTGGGGCTGAGCACCGCGGCTCGGGGCGTTTGCAGATCCAGATTAATAAGTTCCCAAATGTGTGCACCTCTCCATGCTGTTGGTAGTGACAGCTCCGGTGGGAGTGGAACAGTCAGGAGCTCTTGGCACGGAGCAGAACGCCCCCCCCCCCCTCCAGCTTGGCTTTGCTGTGGTTTGCACTTCGGCAGCTCCAGGTCCCCACGCCGGGCTGTGCTCCGGCAGTGCCGGGGCCGGGTCAGTGGAGCCTGGCTCCTTTTGTCCCCTCGCGGTGTGTGCTGCCAGCAGAGGCCGGGGGTGTTCCCTGCGCTGTGGAAGCTGCAGAGAGCGGGGCCAGCCCGGCAGGGCTCGCCCCGGGGTCCGCGGGGCACTCGCTGCGCTCACCCTGTCCCAGGCACTGAGGGGCTCTGCCGCTCCGGGGGCCGCCCCACAGGATCCGGGGACAGAGATGATGTGGTTCCCAGGCTCTTCTCATCGGTGCTGCCGTCTGGGCATCCCCCAGAGCTCTGTCAGGAGCCCGGGGCTGCCGTCTGGGCAGCATCACACCTCTGAGATGCCAGATCTCACACCCCCAGGGGCTTTGCAGCAGGTCCCCACTGGGCTGCGCAGTGATGTCCCCAAGCTGGTGCTAGGCTTGTCGTCCAGCAGTAGCCAGAGCCAGGCTCCTGCTCCCCATTCATGGAGAGAGCAGACCCAAGGCTTGCAGCAGCTCCTCTTGTAGTGGTTTCCGTGCCTGGCTCCACTCTGGGTTTGTTTTTCCGGAAGGTTTTGCTGCGCCGCTGCTTGGATCAGACTCTCTTCCCTGATGATACTCCCGGATAATTTAAGAGCAAATTACTGTGGTGCTGGAGAGGAGATGGGGAGACCAGTTAGCCAAATGAAATATTAAGATGACCATCTGGATTCCTGTTTTCTCCCACACTTGACAGCTGGTCTCCTGCAAGCACCCTGCCCTGGATCTGGCCCCATGCTTCCCACAGCAGTGGAGACACTGCCGTGGCTTCTAGGCCAGTGCTGCCCACCTCCCCATCAGTTTTCCTGTGCCCCTGTGGAGTGTCAAGGGGCTCAGCTGTGGCATGGGGGTCCTGCCGGGGGCCCTCCCGGTGTCCATAGCCCAAAGCCATCACTGCAGGATGTCCTGGGACTGGCTAATGGCTCAATTCTGCATCCTTGTGGAGCAGAAATAGGGTTCCCTGGACAGAAAGTGATTTTTTTTTTTCCCCTTGCCCCATCCCTCACCACTACTCTCCTGCTGCTTCTGCAGGTAAAGCCTCTTCCATCTAAATTCCCATCAAGCTGTCTTGGAGGTTTGGAGGGTTAAAGCTCTGCTAAACCCACGGTTCATCCTGGAACAAAAGAGTACATTAATGCCTTCCCTCCTGCTCCTGCTGGGGGGGGGACATGAAATCCAGCCCCCCAGACAGCTTTGTGCCCAGAGCAGAGCTCTGCCAAAGTAAATGGATTATTGACCAGTTTGCAGTGTGAAAGGAAAAACCAAGCTGATGGGGAAAGGGGCTTTTCCAATTAACCTTTTCCCACGCAGGGCCTGGTGAGGCTTTGCTGTGCATCTGAAAGTGAGGGACTGGGTGGAGAGGGGAGGCTGGTAAAGGCTGGGGCTGACCCAGAGCTTGCCTTTGCAGGGGAATTGCTCCAGCATATGCAAAATCCCAGTGCGGGATTTGAGGGGTGTTTGTGCCCAGTGTGCTGGGGAAGGGATGGGGTCAGGGACAGGAACCACTTACCCTGCCCTGAGCCTCTCTGCCAAACTGGGGAGACCTCAGTCTCTCCCCCTGGACTACAGGGATGGAGCTTTGGCTCTGGTGAACTGAAAATGGTTTTAAAATCTGCTGTGTTAAGGTGCCACCGGCCTGTGCCCAGTCTTTGGGGGTGGGTGTGAACATCACCCTCTGGCCCCAGCCCCAGAGTAGGATCTGCTTTCCTCCCTCTGGGCTGGGCTTTTGTCTGCATCTCTTTCCTGGCCATGACCTCGGCCACAGCATGGGGCTGGGAGCCCCGAGCCACCTGGAAGGCTGACTTCTCCCGGCACTGCTGAGAATTTCATCAGCACCGGTGCCAGGACCTGGGGACATCCAGGCAGGAGATGCTCCAGGGTATCCCAGGGAACTGGGGCTGGTGGGAGTCTGCAGGCTCGGGGACAATTCTGGGGGTGATTTCGTTCTCTGCTGCCACACTGCCAGCCACAGTGCTGTTGGCGTGAGCTGCTCTGTCTCTACCCTGTTCCCAGATCCACTTTTGGGCATTCTGGGGCTGGGGCCTGTGGGTGCTGGTGTCAGCTCCTGGGGCAGCCGGTGATGCCGAGTGAGCCGCTCCTGCATCCCTCCCTGCCAGATGGTCTAAGTGGGTCACATCAGGGCAGCGCCGGGGATTTGTGCTTTAACCCTTGATCTCCCGGGAGATGTGCACGGAGGGGGAGGGATGTGCTGCTGAAGAGAGATTAAACCATAGTTTAATCACGCCATTGCAGGTGATCGTGGAGTCTGGGTGCTGCTGCAGAGGTGCTGGGACAAGGGTGACGTGTCCTCCCCGCTGCACCGGGACATGGCAGGAGCAGCCGTGGCGCTGCAGTGTCGGAGGTCTCGGTACCCCAGCGAGTGCAGAAAGCAGCTGCAGTTCTCCTGTGGCCTTTGCAGTGACTTTTGGCCATCCCAACCTCCGGCTTCCCAAGACACCCTTTGGCGGCCGGGAGTCCCTAGGCAGGAGCCGGGCTGTGCTGCCGGGGAGGAAGCCCCCGCTGGCAGCCCTGCAGTGCGGACGGCCCCAGCCCCGTTAATCCTCCCCCTTGCTGGCCGGGCATCTGCTCCACGGGAAGAGGCGGCGGCGGGGCCGGCCAGCCGCCTGGCTGCCATCTGCTGCCTCCAGCCCAGCGAGCACAAGTGCTAATGAGCCCGTGGCCCCGGCCCAAGAGGGGGGAGAGGGGCTTGAAAAGAAAAGCGAGGGGGAGAAGAAAAGCCCCTTCCTCGGAGGGGCTGTCAATAGCAAAGCTTTTGTCTGCCCCCGCCCTTCGGCTCCAGCTGGACGGCGCTGGGAGCAGGGAGAGCTAATTAGGCAGCTCGGGAATTGCCGGGAGGCTGGGGGCAGCTGAGTGAGGGGAAGAGCTGGGAATGCCCGCAGGACCCGCTCCCTGCTGCTCGCAGATCCTTCATCATCCTCATCCTCCTTCTTTCCCCCGGCCCTGTCCATCTGCTTCTCCTCTGGACTGGTGGTGGCACCGTGACCCTGCTGGCCTCTCCACTGGGAAACGCTGCGATTTTGGGGATAGATAATTTCTGACCTGTAAAAGTCCGCTTGAGAGCTCTGCTGAGCTCTGCTTGGGGCCCAAACCATGGGTGCAGCCAGCAAGAACACGGGCACAAGCTGGCCCTGCTGCTGAGAGTGAAGGGCCACAGCAGCTGCTGAGGAAACAAGGCATGAGGGTCTCCCTAAATCCAGGATGTGCTGCTGCCCCACCTCTGGCGAAGGGGGAGTCTGTGGTGCCCACGCTGTGCCAGGGGAAGCACCGTATCCGATCCCTTCAGATGAGGGATGAAATCAGGTGGAAGGAAGCAAAAGGGAGGACAGTTCCACTGGCTGGCTGGAGGATGGTTTTGTAGAAACATTTGATTTCACCCTTGAACAAACCCACTGAAGACATTGCCCTGGCTGCCAGGCAGCCCCACGTCTGCAGATGTTGGGGGTGCTGGGTTTGTGAGGGTAGCACTGGTAGGGTCTGGCACCTCAGGGGGCTGTGCTGACCCTGGGGTTCCCTCCCTGGCTCAGCAGCATCCCAGCACTTGGGTGAGCCTGTTTCATGGAGTGTAGAGAACCAGGCCAGGGTGAAATGTGACAATTTAGGGTCTTGCCTGGCTCAGGTAGCAGCACCAGCTCCATCCAGTCTCCATCCCTTTTATCCTATCCCTGGAGAGGCAGGAGAGCAGGACACTTGAACCCCATGCACGTGTTCACACCCCTCCTGCAAAGTCCTGCTAATGAATATTTAGGGCTGTGAGGCCCTAAATAATAAATAGCAGTGATGACCTTGATGACAGGGATTGCTAAGGAGCTTCTGCCCAGCACCAGGTCCTGTGGCTGCTCGTGTCTCCTTGCTGTCACCATCCTGCCCATATCATCTGGGACAGCCTGTCCTGATGCATCTTGACCCCAGATCCCACTCTCACTGTCTGTGGGGGACCCCTCTCTCACCAGGCTCCCTGGGCTTGGGAGATTTTCCTGGCCTTCTCTGCTCAGCCCCATTTCCACATCTCCATGTCCGGTGGCTGTACCTTTCTGTACCTCCATTTCTCTATAAGCTGGACTTATCAAATGCACCCCCCGTGTCACTGAAATGAAATAATTTAATGCATGACCATCCTTTGCTCTCCCTTTTTTTTTCTTTTTCTCCCTGTGGGCACTGAAACCTCTTCATCCCTGCAAAGCCTGACCCAGGCCAGAAAATCCCACCTGTGTTTCAGCTGTAGACAGTGCCAGGGCTTTTGCCACAGCCCTTGCTCTGGCACGAGCCCCCCAGGGGTTCTTTGCCGTTCTGAAATTGGGTCTGCCGTGACCCACACACAGGTCCCACCCCCTTCGGTCCTCCCCTGGCCCCCAAGTCTCTGGTGGTGCCATCAGCCCAGGTTTGATGCCTGAATTGGAGCCCTTTGGCATTGCCAGCAAAGGCAGTGAGAAAGGCCAGATCCCGGGAGCCAGCTTGTGTTTGCAGCCTTGCTTGATGATTTCATAGGTGTCTGCAAAGGCACAGAAGTTGTGATGTCTGAAATCTGGCAGGGGTGGGTCCCAGCAGCACAGCATCCAGAACAGGGCTTTGGTGTGGATGTGGCACGTGCCAGGGATGAGCAGGCTGGACCACCAGCCCCGGCAGCGTGGCCAGCCACAGTGCCCACGTCTGTGCCACCATCTGCTGGCAAAGGCCATGCGACCCTCTGCGGGACGCCGGGTGCTGCAAAACTGGCTTCTACATCAGCCACTTGAGCTGAAAACGCTGACAAACGTGGGGAGTTTAAAAATAGCTGTTTCTTTTGCACGCGGTGGGAACACTTTCCTTGCCAGCGCAGCGGGGACTGCAGGAAGGGCTTACAAAAAATAATGCAAGTCGCAAAAAAAAAAACTCTATTAAAAACTGTACTGGCGTTTCAGGCAGGCTGAAGTGAGCCCCTGGTCTGGAGGCAGCGAGCCTGGGGCTCCACTGATGACCCGTTTAATTCTCCATGTTTAATTAATGTCTTGTCATTAATGGAAGAAGAAGCAGCTGCTGCCCAGCTCCAGCCAGGAGCATCTCCTCGTTCACCCCTGGGTGGGCAAAGGGGACACTGTGGGCAGGGTCCTGCTGCCTGTGGGGCTGCTCTTCTCTCTCCTCCCTTGGGCAGGGGAGGCTGTGACTTGCTGGTCTGGGCTGTGGGGGCTTTCTGCTGCTGGGTTCCAGGGCTGGGGTCAGCTGCCTATCTCACAGCCCTCAGGGTGGCTGAAATGCTCTGAGACCCAGAGGCAGTGGTGAGAAAATGGGTTTTCACTGCCACTAACATCAAAATCCAGCAGTGCATCGTCCCACTGAAACTTGATGACACTTTGGCAACGGGCTGGTTGTATTGAATTTATCTCTGTGCCCACGTGTGTTGAAGGGTGACTGGAACAGAGTGGGGCAGGAGGCTGGGATTTGAGCTACATTACTGTCAGGATGAAGAATTAGCTACTGCCCAGCAAAAGAAATACTTTTGCATTAAGAGAGATTTCACAGTTAAAAAGCTCCTGCTGCATTAATCTGTGGGTCAGCTGGAGCTGCTGTACAATCCCCTGCCCTCCAAAGCTGTGTAAGTGTGACATCTTCTATAGAGGCATGTAAATATAACAGAACTTATTCTCCACAGCTCCATCAGCTGCAGCCAGCGGGGCAACCCTGCTGTACCAGGGCACGGGCATGGCTGTGGCCCAGAGGGTGCAGGAGGCAGTTGGGATTTGGGCAGATCTACCTGAGGCTGGTGCTTTAGTTTAGAGAACTTACTGCCTATAAAGCATTTGTCCTCTTCAGATCCCCCTGCTCAGATCAGAGCCTGGTCAGGACTGTTATGATGGGGACAAGCAAGACAACTGGCTTTAGCACTTCTTTGAAGGGATGTGGGTTATATTCTCCAGAAAATAAAACCCAAAAGCAACAAAACTTGCCACGTGTCACCTGCCCTTCCCTGTGTGTGGGATAGCCTCCATAGTTATCCCTCAGCACCCACCCCATCCCTGCCTTTGTCTGCCCATCAGCCACGCCGTGGCTGGGTTAGAGGGTGCAGGGCCAGCGGAGCAGAGGGGCAGGAGGATAATGCCACGGAGAGGGAGGTGCAGGGGGTTTGGGTAGACACCGCCAAGGATGTAGGAACAAAGGGAGCTGTGGTGTAACCCCTGAAATGGGGAAGTTTGCAGCCTGACCTGCTGGGGAGTGGTGGAACCCATGGGCTGTCAGCCTGGCTGTGCCCTGTGTCTCCTAATCAAGGATGAGCTTGGTCTCCTGGTGACCTCCTCTGGCCCCTGGGAGTCCCTCTGTGGGGCTGAGCTCTGCACAGTACAGGATACGTTGGCTGCATCTCCCCTAGGATCCCTGGACATCCCCAAATGCAGGGATTCAATTCTGTCTGGTGGCTGGAGAAGTGGTTGACTGGTTTTGGACCAGTCCTTGTGCTCTCCCAAATACTTCCCACATGTGGGTCAGGAGCCAGTGAAGGTGAAGGATGTTCTTCATATTTTTGGGAGTGGTTTTGGATGTTTTGGTGAGTCCAGGCTGCTGGGATCCCTGTATCTATCCCTGCCCTCACCGTGCGTGTGGGGCATCTCAAGAGGAGGGGCAGAGCCAAAGACACAACACATGCAGGTGGGAAGTTTTAGCTCCTGCTATCTGCTGCCTTGTGGCAGTAGTTATTCCCCTGTTGCCTCAGGAGTTCACCATAAGTTCTTTTTTCCACGCAGAGCCCCAATTTCCCCATCCTCCCAAGAGGGCTCAGATGCTCGAGGGCTCTGGATACAGGAGCTGTGCCATGGGGATGGGTGGGTTAATTTTGCACTAGAGGCTTGTGGTCCAAAGTGCTGGCTGCTGGCTCTCTGGGCTGTGAATGCCACCCAGGGCACATCCGTCCCTGATTAATGGAAATTGAAAAGCAGGATCCTAAGGACCCGTGGTTCCCCCACTGCTGGCTGCCATAGCCAGCCCTCGGCCTGCATTGCTGCCAGGTTTGTCCTGCGTGGAGCAGAGGACAGCAGGTCTCACCTTCCTCTGGTGGAAAAGAAGGCAGTGGAGCCCATGGACACAGCCTGTGCCCTGCCTGCAGAGCTGGCACTGGGACTCAGCCAGTGTCCTGCTCCCCCCGCTTGCCCTCCCCACCACGTTGGTATTGATTTGACCTGAACTCTCTTTAATGTGCTGTGATTTCTTTCAATTAGGCTTTGAGCGAGGTCTCTGCAGCGTTCAATAGAACTGGACCAGTGCCTGGACTAGCATGGCCCAGAGGGAGATGCTTGCAGATGCTCCCTCATCCCCAGCAAGAGCATCCCCCCACGCCCTATTTTCCCCATGTCCCATGAGGATAATCCCACTGATTAAAGGTTGCCCCTTGTGCCCTTTGCATTTCCTGGACTGGAAATTTCATGGACATTTCCTTTCCCTGTGCATCACCCTGTGCATTCTGGGCTGGTGACTTTGCCCAGGGCAGATTCAGGGTGATTCCTTCTGTGTGCAGGAGCAGCCCCACTGCAAACAGGGACTGAACCAGCACTGAGCACTCCTCATCTTCACATGCCCAGCAAGCTTTCCCCTTTCTTCTTGGTGGCTGTCATCTCCTCAGGGATGCACTCAGCCAAGTCAGGGCTTGGTGTCACATTGTTTCTGGCAAACTGATGGGCAGGATGCTTGTTTCCAGAGATTGTGTGGAGCAGAAATCCCTGCCCTTCATCTCCAGCTGCAATTACCGAAGCCAAGTCGATGCAGTTGATGGTAATAGGCTGGTAACACTGTCTGAATTTGTATTTAATGCTGATTCCAAGGGTCTATAATCTTCATCAGTACCACATGACTTTTTATAGAACAGAAAAATGTGAGAGCAGTTAATGAGCTGTAATTCTGGAGAGCTTCTGCCTTGATTGTGACTAATTATTTTCTTTATAAAAATAATTAACCATCCACACAACCTATAGAGTGAAAGGCATGTGGCATTAATTAAGCCATGCAGTATTTTCACTGCACCTTTATCTCCTGTTTCCCAGCACATCCCAAATAGATGGTCACACACTGCAGAAAGTCAGGCTGGGCACAAGCTGGCATCGTGTGAGGGCTTGTGCTGGGCACAGAGGGCAGGCCCTGGGTATGGGGGCTACCCCCAGATCCCAAATCCACAGCCTCTTGGCCCTGCATGTACTGTAAAACCCCTCATTTGGGTAGGAAAGGCTGGTTTGGGGGGTAGGGTGATGGTGCTCACCCAGGGGCTGTCTGTGAGGGTACAGAGGGGATACTGGGGGTGTCAGTAGAGCAGCCAGGAGGACCCTGGCAGGGCACAGGGCTCTGTGCTGTCATTTGCTGTGGGTCATCAGGATATCCCAAAATTGAGGTGGTCGCTTTGTACACACCAAACCTTTGTTCTCCAGCACTCTGGGATGCTGGGATGAGTCCCAGGTGAATGTGCCCCAGCACTGGGGCTGTGAGTGCTTAGACACACACTTACATAATACATAATTGTTAACAAAACTAATTCCTCTCTTTTCCTGGAGGTATTCTGAGAACTAATGAATATATTTGCATAATCTTGATTTTGTTTATGAATAATTCTGGATTATCCAAATGTGAATAACACCAGGGCTTTGCCACTCTGGGTTGCCTTTCAGCTGAGGATAGCAAAGCATTTTACAAATATTAGTTCAGCCTCACAAATCCCAGCAAGCAATAAAATTATTATTACACCCAATTAAAGATGGATGGGATGGAAACAGAAATGATTCTCTGCAGCCCCTCCTGGCCATGGGGACTCACCTGCCTCTTCCAAATCTTCTCCCTAGGAAGCAGCAAGCTGACAAGCTTTTCCTTTTTGGGATGATTTAAAACAATGTCTAGAATTGCAGGGTGCTATGGATGGCTGGAGACCTGAGAGCAGACAGGAGGTTTCTTTCTGGCTCTGAGTCCCACACAGCACTGAGCACCCTACAGCCCTCCGTGTTGCAGGCATGGCACAGCTATACCAACCTTTTCCTCTTTGGAGCAAAGTGGGAGGAGAAAAGGCCCTGTCTTCCCTTCCAGAAACTCTCCTTCACTCAAAGCCCCCTCACCAGGTCTTCCTGGGCAGGCAGCCTGACCACCAAGGTGTTTCCCACAGGACCAGGGATGTTACAGGGAAAGAAGACTGGAGTCAAACCAAACACTCCCACCCATGAAGCTGCAATTTGGGAGCTTCCCAGCTCAGCTGTCACTGCACACATAGGGAGGCAAAGGGCCCTTCTGCCCATAAAGAGCCCTTGTCAGCAAGTGAGGGTGGGAGTTTAAAGACCACTTTCCACATCCCTTGCTGGTCCGGGAACGTTGCAGGCTCATTGCTCAGCAGCAGAAATCTGCTGGTTAATTCATTTCCACAGGAGCTAATTTCAGCCCATGCTTCCCTGCGTGGGGACATCTGCTCCTCATGGTGTCACAGGGCCCTCCTGGCCCCAGGTGGCCCTGGCAGTGCAGCCCTGTGCTTCACAGGGAGCTGGATGTTCAGGAGACAAGTCCCAAAGAGAAGGATGTCCAGGGAACCTCTCCTCACCAGACCCTGCCTAGGTGATGCCCTGCTGGGGGACACCCATTTGGCTGCACCCTGAGTCTGGCCTGGGGGGGTTGAGCATTTTTTAATGTTGGAGTCATTTCAAGATGAGCCTTTGGGAATCACCGCTCCATAGACAGGCTACTGAGCACCATGCATGTGTTCTGGCACATGGGGTGCCTCAGGGGCTGGTTTATGAACAGCATCTGGTGACCTGAGCGTCCCTGTCCCCAGCATGGATGGATGGATGGATGGATGGATGGATGGATGGATGGATGGATGGATGGATGGATGTGGCAGCAGAGACTCAGCCAGAGGCATTTCCAGCGCAGCTCTGCAGACAGGTGGCAGCTGGATGAACAGGTTGTATTCTTGGAGTTACCCGAGTGTTGGGACCTCCAGTGTGTTCTCCTCTTTTACGGTGACAATTCAAAGGAAGCAAATTAAGGGAAAGGAGGAAAAACTTTGTGAGTGGCAAAGAAAGCATTGCTGCTTCAAGTAGATCTTCTCCAGCCACCTTCTCCTTGCTGCTTCCAAAGTGCCTAATTACTAATTCATTTTTAAAGTGAGCTCTCAGTGCTCCCAGGAGCTCTGAGTAACTGTGTGCTTACAATTCCCTATTTGATTAAAATTTAACGAGTTGTTATTGGCAAATACACTATTTCACTGCTGTTTGCCATGCTAAATAGCATGGGGTTTGGACAATGGGAGGAACGGGCACATCTGATGGTCCCTGGAGCCGAGGCTGGCACTGTGCAGCCCCTTGGGTGTGAAGGTGCTCTCCAGCCTGTTCTTATTGCAGGTAATGCCAAAGCACTTCTTTTCTAGGACATCCGTGAGTTCATTTTTTTTGTTAAATCCTTCCTAAAGCATTAAGCGTCATCCACTGGTGCTCCTCAGCTTCTGGCTCCCCATGCAGTGTTGGGAAGTACCCAACCACAGCCCCTGGGCTCCCTCCCAGCCCCTTGGTCCCGACCTTTGCCCAGCTTGGTTTTGCTCTGTGCTACTTTTGGGCAAGTGTTTAATGGGAAAGGTGAGCTCTGATCCAGACTTTTCCTAATCACAAGCTCTGAAAGGGCTGTTTCGGGTTTTCCCCATGCCCGGCTGTCAGCTCACCCCCTTCATGGCTGCTCCAGGCTGCCTGGGGGTGATGGCAAGGAAATGATCCAGGAGTGCTGTTTGAGGCCAGCTGCAAGCAGAGTGGCTGTGGGGTTATGGTGGGGTTTGGCATAAGCTCTCAGCCCCAGGCCTCTGGGTCACCCAGGAGCCCAGGGTCCCCCAAAACATGGATCAGGGATGTGCCAGATTGCTGTGCCATGGGGCAGCATGGCCATGTCAGCACTTCTGTCTGCATTTGCGGGCACCTGAAACAGCCAAAGCTCCTCTTGCCGTATTTCCTGATGGAGGAGAAAACTAGCTCCTGTACAGACATGGGAACCCACAGGGTGTTTATCTAAGGAGAGGGCTTTGAGGACAGGAAAGGCACAGGATTGTCCCCCTGAGAACAAGCCTGGCCCTGCAGTGTGCAGGTGCTGATGGGCAGGATGCTCCGCAGGGACCTCCGAGCTGGCAGCGTGGGAGGCACAAGATGCCGTAGAAACCGCTCGAGATGGGGCAGCAGTCCAAGTTTTCTTTAGAAAGAATGTGACCATGTGCCATATTCCTCAGGTTTCTCACTGTTGTCGCTGGCAGGCAGACAGCAGAGCCATCCTGGGACGCTGGCAGCGAGGTAGAGGGACACCGAGCCCTGCAAAGTGCTGAGGAAGGAAGGGGGACAGGGGATGCGGCTCCTGGTGCCCCTGGGGAGGAGGAGAGCGAGCCGTGGGGAGCAGGAAGAGGCTGTGCTCAGCCTCGTGCCTGACCCTAAGAAGGTGATTCATGGAGGCATCGCTTCCCCCCGTGGAGTTTTCCCTCTGCAGGGATTGTCCATCCCGTGCTGCATGGCAGGAGCTGCCGCTGCCAGCTGGTGCCCGGGACAGAGCCCTCCCCGTGGGCTGCCACCTCTCAGCATCCCCCGGAGCATCTGGCACTGATCCTGCGCCACTACGGGGGCCTCTTCCAGCAGGGAAGCTCCTCTGTTCTGATCCAACCATGCATAGTAAATCAACTGCTGGAAAAGAAAGAGCCAAGCTGCTTTTTTGGCCCAGGATGCGCTGAGAGCGGTCCTTAAACCTTTCCGGAGTGAAAGATGGAAAAGGAGCCACATCCAGGCTTGTGCCAGGACACAGGGTTCCCAGGAGCAGGAGGGGGAGGAGAGTCACGACTGGCAAAAATTTGATGAAAAATGTATAGTACAGAATTGTATTTCTCTTCTGCGTTTGAACTGCCTCAAGAAACCCACGTGCCTTTCTGCAGCTGGTGCCTCTGCTGATGCACAGAAAAAAATAGCAGGGAGAAGATTAAAATTGAACTGGCTTGGAGTCTGTGTAATCAAGGAAAGTATCTTGGTGATTTGCTATTATAATTTTCAATAACAAACTGCAGGGCTCCTGCTGCACTAATAATAACGGGTTGAATGAGGTGGGCAAAGAACTTGCCATGGGTGTTTGTGTGTGTATTGTGTGCTTGTGGGAAGTACTCACAATATTCCCCATCTCCTAATTTTGAAGAGGTATTTTTAGTGCGTATTTCAGAGAGCTTTACATAAACACATCTGCTGGAGTTTTTGCTGGGAAATGTCTTTACAACCCTCTTTTTTGTCCCCTCCTTCTCTGGGAACGAGGGAATGGTCTGACCATTTTCTTTTTTCTTTTTCAATCAGATAAGCAAAGCCAGAGATATAGATAGATAGATAGATAGATAGATAGATAGATAGATAGATAGATAGATAGATAGATAGAGAGTGAGAGAGAGAGAGAGAATCACAGGCTCATTTGCTGGTGCCAAAAGGCTTCTCAGCCCAAAGGATGGATTTTAGAATTGCTTTGAGCAGTTCAGATCACCCTCACTAGATCCCAGGGCAGAAGCACGTGTGATGTAGCTGTGGCAGAGAGTGCAGGGATGTGGGAGAGCAGCGATCCTGACCCACCACTGCCCTCTCTTGCACAGCCAAAACCTCCAGGTGAGGAAAGGAGAGAAGGGATATTCCATCACCTGTCCATGCACTTTTTGCATGTTACTCTGGAGAAGTGGTGAGAACATCCCTGGTGCAAGCAGCTGCACAGGAGTTTCTCCAGCCTCCCCTCAGGATGCCTGCGTCCTGATGTTCCCAGTTCCAGGAAAGATATCCACCTTTCATCATTTAATGCCAGTGAAACATTCACAGCTTTTAGGCTCATCAGAGATGTTTTAACCTTGTTTGTCTGGGGGTTTTGGTTGGCTGAAGCTGCTCCTGCCTTTTCACTAGGGGGTGTAGGAATGATGAGAACATGAAGTCAGCCAGGGCTGAAGCAGGCAATGTAGTAAAGTTTCTGTGTTTTCTATCCCAAATCGTCTGACCTTGGAAGTGCTGCCAGTGCAGGTCTGCCAACTGCACTCAGTGCCCAGGCCTCTGAAGTGCTTGTGCACCCAGCACCCAACCCAGCTGCATGTGCAAAGGAAAATAAAGGCTAAAAAAACCCCAAAACTGCTTGGTTAGCATGATCCAGACCCAGTTTGCTTACACTGCTGCTTGCAGGGCAGCTGGGAAGGGCACAGGAGCTGCACAAGGCCACTGATGGCTGGAACTGCTGGAGTCCATCCTGTGGAGGTGAGGGACAACGCAGCTGAGTGGGGACATGGTCCGGTGCCACGGTCTGGCAGCTGAAAGGTCACTAGGAAGACAATCTTCCTGCTTTTGTCTCCTCTTGAAATGAGTTACTGCAGGGAAAAGGCTGATTGATGGAAGGCTTGTGGCAGGAGACCGCTACGGGGCCGGGGCAGCTGGGCTGGGACACAGGAGCCTGTGGGCAGGGGAGGGCAGAGGCCTGGGATGGCAGCACCCCGGGAATGTCAAGTGCACAGCAACCCTGCCCTGACTGCTGTCACTGCACGGCCAGGGGGGACGGCTGTCACTGGGCTCGGCTCCCCGAGCAGCGTGCGTCACCAAGTGCCACATCTCATGGCCTGATGAGATGGCATCTGGCCATGGCATGCAGCATGGCAGCCCAGGATGGAGGGATGGGCATGGTTTGGGAGTTTGCTCCCTGAGGCAGTGAACGCTTTGTGCCTTTGTCCCGTCCTCTGTGGACAGTGCCAGGGTCTGTCCTTGGGCAAGGGCAGTGCTTTACTGGTCTTTGTGATATCCCCACAAACTGGGGGATTTCCCTCCTTCCCCAGGGAAGGGAGGCAGAGTGGGTTGCCCTCAGGGCGCTGCCAGCAGCAAAGAGCCACCCATCCCTTCTCCGCCATGTGGTCAGAGTGGTTTATGGTGGTTTCATCCGCCTTCAAATAAGAAATATTTGGGTTCCTTCCCACCAGTGACCTTTCCTGCATCATTTGTATTAGGGTAGGCAATAGATTATTTCCCTCTGCTGCCAACACATTCTATTAGAGAAGGAATACATGTGAGAGCCTAAATCTGACTACACAATGTGGAGGTGGGCAAGCTGGGCTGTGAGAGACTTGTGCTGGTGGAGAGCTGAGTGCCCTATGTGCCTTCTGCTTCTCTTCCAGCCACTGCAGCATTGACAAAAATTGCCATGAGCCCAAAAAACCCCTCCTGGACCAGAGACTGCTGGGATGAGTAGGGACAGGATGAGCCAACTGTGGTGGGTGGTTGCACAGGGCATGTGCTGCACTGAGCAGGTGGCAGGCAGCCCACAGGTGCCCTGCTGTGGGGGCTTCCATCAGGAGGAGCTGTGCTCTCTGATGTCTGATGGATAGGCTGGATTTCTGCATGGGAGAAAGAAAGGGAAGAGAAAAAACAGTGCAAGTAGTTGAATTGCCAAGTGGAAATAGAGAAGCTTGGAGGGCAGGTGTGGTGAGTGGGCAGCTGCTTTGTCCTGGGCTGACCTCCTGTGGCCAGGAGTGCATCCTTAGGGACAAACGTGCAACCAGCACACTGGGGAGAGAGGCTGTGGTCCTCACTAGAAGTACTGGAGCAGTGCTGTCCCCCAGCAGGGCATCCCTCCTCTTTTTCCTGCCTCCTCTGGCACATCTCCTGGGCTGAGTGAGTCCTGTGCTCCCAGTAGCATCCTGCTGAGCATCCCTGCTGCTCTCCCTGGGCCAGCTCCAGCAAAAACACCCACAGAAGCTTTTTCTTTTCTGCTGCAGGCACAAGCAGCAGGGAAGGTGTGATAATCCCTCCTTTGAGGTCACAGAGATCGTTCACACCAAACTGCATCATTTTTATATCAGTCATGAAAAACATGAAAGACAATAAGAAAAGAAAATGTTATATATATATATTCAATCAATGTCTATGGAGCTCCACACCAGGGGATTACCAGCCAGTTTAAAACATTAGTGACTCTCAGCATCCATCAGAGGAGAACATTTGGTTGAACGGAAGCCAGCCTTTGATGGAATTGGAGAATAATTATTTCCATCAATAATTGCTCCCAAGCCCAGAAGAAATGGTTCCTGGCATGTTGCAGGACAGGAGTCCTTGATTGCCTCGAGGCCAATATGTTTTAACCCCAGGACCTGGAAATCCCATTAGAAGCTGGGTGACAAGGATGTTGCCTGCTGTGCCCAGGTCCTGGCAGTGGTGCTGCAGCCTGCTGCCAGCCTGGGGAGGATCCCTCCTGCCTCTGCTGCTGGAATGCATCCAGCTCAGACTTTGCACAGGTCATTTATTTGGGGACGTTTTTAATGGATCCTAATGATTGAGCCTCAGAAGGCTGTTCTTAAAAGGGGTTTGGGAAAGGCCACAAGCCAATTAGCTGGCACACAGAAAAGAATTAACCGTGTAGCTTCCTGGATGGTTAAAGATGATGGAGATGTTGGGAAGCGACGGGGGGATTTATTACAAAGGGACTATTCACCTCCTGCATGTTCTGGGCCAGAAATATTTCATCCAGCTTCCCCCCACTGATCCCTGTCCCTTTTATTTGGCTGTAGAGATGCTTAAATGTTAAGGCATTACAAAATGGGCTCCAAGGAGGAGCTGGCTATTAGACAAAGTGGATGCTTGTTGAGAGATAAAATGCAGGTGGGAAGAGAGGGGTGACCCTTCTGCAGGTGCTCCTTTGCCAACTCCAAGCCCAAGGAGTATCATTCATGGCTGGGGCAGGCAGCAGGATGTTCCCTGGGTCATGCAAGACTCTGGCCATGCCTAACTGTTTGTTTTTTTCTTTTTTAACATGCCACTGCTCTTTAATCACCCTCTTGCCCCCACTTAACCCCCAGATGCGCAGCACACATCTGGCCCTGGCCCTTGTTCCTATCTCCACAGCCCACGGGTGATGGCTGTGGTGGTCTCTGAAGCCAAAGCAGCTTTCAGTGTGGCTGCAGGGCTGGCAGGGGGACATCCCAGCCTCCCCCTGCTCTGGTGGGATCCACATGGCCTGAGGGCTCCAGGGTGTTGCTTTCCAAGGAGAGGAGGTAGATCTGGTGGCACACACAGCCACGGTACTTTGCAGAGCTGACCATAAAGTGGCACCCACAGCCCAATCCTGGGAGCGGCTTTAAAATGATAATGGGAAGAAATGGGGACACTTTTAGTGCCAGCTGAGCCCAGCCTACCCTGGGTATCACCCCACAGCCAGGCTGGGCCTGGACATGTTTGCTTTATCTATTCTATAACGCTCTGGATGACACCAAACCCCAGTGTTTTCAGCACCCCTGCTGGGTATGGTTTATGGCTTTTTATTAATCTTTTCATTCTTTGAAATAAACATCTGCAGGGCCTGGAAACTTATTTACTTTCCTCCAGAGTGTCTGCACGCAGACTTGTTTGGGTTTGTTTTCTCCATTCGGCTTCTTTTCTCCATTTCAGCCTGCACAAGCCTCAGTGTTTCTTAGAAAACACTCCCTCTAGGCTTTCCTGCCTTTGCTCTGCTCCTTGCCAGCTCCCAGGGCTCTTGCAGGCACCGACCTGGCTCAGGTTGTTCCCCTTTAACTCTGCTGGGCTCCCAGGTTCACAAGGTTGAGCTATCAGCAGGACCAGATGTTTTCACTAGCCCAGCACCCTATTTGTAGGAGTGGGGAAGTTTGCTGCCAGTTGAGGATGAGTGGCAAGGTGTTATCAAGGCATTAGCAGGTTTGGAAAATTACATTTTAAATGGGAAAGGGGCCTTTTTCTTTTTTTTTTTTTTTTTATTTTTTTACCCCCTCTCTCTTCCCTCCTCTGTTAGAGGGCAAAATCTGTGCTGTCTCTGCAGAGCTGGTGACCTAAACCCCACAATGCAGAACAGGATGTCCTGACTGGCTCGTGACTTTCCTTCCCATGGGACTGGATCTGGCCCTGTGCTGTTCAGTTCCTCCTTGGCTGCACGATGCTCGTGCATCTCTGCCTGAACAATGAGCACAGCAATGACCCCAGGGCTGGGGTGCACCTTGGCTTGGAAATGGGGCATTCCAGAGCCCTGCAGGAACACTTCCCATTGCAGAGCTGAGCACGGAGAACCACCCGCAGCTCTCCTGCACAGCAGCACAGCTCCTACCTGTCAAAGGCAAAGGAGATTCCCCGGGATGTGGGGAATGACCCCGGCCGAAGAGACAGCTCCTGATGGCTCTTTGTCACCTCTTACCCTGGCAGTGGGACGCTGGGCTGCCTGCCGTACCCTGCGGAAGACAGACGGCCCGAGAAGCTGAGCAGCTGCGTGGTCAGGGAGCCTGCCAGCACCAATGGCTGTGCCACGGGAAGGGACAGACGAGACCATGCCCACCGCAGGTCACGCAGGTAGGAACACAAGGGTGGCAGGGGAGGTGTCCCTGGATGTTTACTCGGCCCCTCAGGGGTCTGTGAGAGCTGGGGGTGGCTTAAATGGCTCAGTGTGTGCACAGAAAATGTGTGCGATCTCATGAAATCCCTGTGCGAGTTTGCAGGGACAACCTGCAGTTCATTTCTACTCTGGGGCTCGCTCTTACAGCCTGCTACAGAGTCTTCCAAGACCTGCCAGCACTCCTCTGCTCCGCCAGGTCTGCTGGGAATCGCCCTCAGCAATTCCCCTCTCCCCATGCCTAGATAGCTCAGCAGCACTGCCTTCATTAGGACACAACCTCGTTATCAGCTTGTCGTTAGTCCCTGACCGCTTGAGAGGGGAAAAATGAATGGAACATTGTAAATGAAGCAGCTGGGGTCTCGGAGCCCTGCCCGCTCAAACTGTCTCTGGGATTAAAGCCTCTCCGTTCAGTTAAAGATGCTGGGAAGAAAGAGCAAGACAGCACATTTCATATCTTCAGATTTCAGGCCAACCGGAACAATAATCTAAAGCACACTTTTAATTAGACTTTGATTATAATCGTGGAGGAACAATTGAAGTCAGATCAGCGCATAGGAGAAAGCTGCCACATCAAAGACAATCGACTTTATCTGGGGCGAGGGAGAAGGGCTCTGCAGGAACCGCCTGGGGCTGCATGGTCAGATGTTCCTCCCTGCTCTGCCGCGGCTGTGGCGGTGCCCAGCCGTGTCCTGGGTGTCTTTGGGCAGGTGTCTGAGCTTAGTGGCAATGAGATATCCTGGAAAATGCATTATTTCTGTCTGCATTGAGGTAGAAGGCCCAAATGAGCCCAAGGTGTGCCATATTCTCTGATGGGGCTGCTGCTGGTCCGTGAAATCCTTGGGAGGAGAGAGTGAGGAGGAGTATGTGTGTGCTCCATGGGGCCATACTGTGGTTGCCCGCTGGATTTACTGCACCAGAAGCAGTCGTTGTTCACAGCTCACAACTGAAGCATTAACTTGCAATTTCATTTTGCAGAGCTTGTATTTTTTTTTTTCCCCCGAAGTGTATTAAAAGCACTAAGCAACTGAGTTTTTATGGTAGTGTAATTTCAGTGGTAATTCAAGCCCTGGATGATCAAATGTTGAGGGGTGGTGGAGTCTGAGTGTCCCCTCCTCCCCCCCCCCAAAGTATCATTTGCTCTGCATTAGGACTTTCATTAGCAATAATGTTTGTTTTTGCTGCAGAAAACTGCTCAATTTTTAGCCTGTTTCTTTAGTGAGGATCTCATAGCATTCTCCAGCCATGGGGCTGCTTTCACCTATTCCTTGCTCCTGTCTATTCCCTGGGGCAGGATAAGAAGTGAGGAAACCAAGGCACAAACTCAGCACTCTCAGAGATTTTTCCAGAAGCCCTGGGGAGC
The DNA here is from genome assembly GCF_963662255.1 of Cinclus cinclus. Taxonomy (NCBI): domain Eukaryota; kingdom Metazoa; phylum Chordata; class Aves; order Passeriformes; family Cinclidae; genus Cinclus; species Cinclus cinclus. The sequence goes on from NC_085062.1 coordinate 10,222,274, forward strand.
TTGCTGTGCCCTGCAAACCTTGGTCCTGGATCCATCTGGGGATTCAGAGGGACCTGTGCATCTGTTTGGAGATCCACGTGGCTGATTTTGGGATGCTACCAGCTGCCTCTGTCTTTACAAGCATTTGCATTAGTTAATGAGTAGCCACAGAGTATCAGTCTTTTTTTTTTTTTTTTTTTCAGCCCAATGCTCTGAATTAATTAACCACGGTATTTGCTTTTTATTGAAACATAACACGATTCAGCATCATATGTTTAAAGAAGAAATTAATTTGCAGGAGGGTTTATTTTCAAGGTTTAACAACTGTATAAGAGATGCATATCTCCTTCAATTACCATAGTGTCTCAATAAATATATATATTTCTAATCAATTGCTACTTAACACATGTCAAGTCTTTATTATAGTTAGATGCATCTGGTTGCAATAATTACTGTATGCAAATTAAATGCCAATTAATTATTTAAAGCATATTTACAAAGAGCAACAAAACCTATAAATCTGTTTTGGAGTCGTTAACCTCAGCAAACATGTTTTAAATAATCAGCATTGCTGTGGTGGAGCTGTCTTGTTATATCTCTATTAGACAGTTCATTTAATCTGTGGCTAAATAATTCATTAGAGGGTAATGAGGCAACAACCACATCCTTGGTCCACCATGAACACTGACCTTGCTGCCCCATGTCCCTGAGTTGGGGATGCCAGAGAGTCCCATGGGAGCCCATTCAGGGTTTGTTTTGATTATTTTTAATGTTTATTGGGTCTTGTCCCCCGTCCTCAGCCCTTCATGTGATGAGGAGCGGCCACTGCCAGCTCGGGGGAAGAAGAAGAAAAAGAAATCTGGCCGCAAGAAGCGAAGGAGGTGAGGGAGCCGTGGCGGTGCGAGGGGCCATGAGGGAGCCGTGGCGGTGCGAGGGGCCAGAGGGAGCCGTGGCGGTGCGAGGGGACAGAGGGAGCCGTGGCGGTGCGAGGGGACAGAGGGAGCCGTGGCGGTGCGAGGGGCCATGAGGGAGCCGTGGCGGTGCGAGGGGCCATGAGGGAGCCGTGGCGGTGCGAGGGGACAGAGGGAGCCGTGGCGGTGCGAGGGGCCATGAGGGAGCCGTGGCGGTGCGAGGGGACAGAGGGAGCCGTGGCGGTGCGAGGGGACAGAGGGAGCCGTGGCGGTGCGAGGGGCCATGAGGGAGCCGTGGCGGTGCGAGGGGACAGAGGGAGCCGTGGCGGTGCGAGGGGACAGAGGGAGCCGTGGCGGTGCGAGGGGACGGGCAGAGCAGCCCTTGGCTGGGTGTGAGGGAAGAGGATCGATAAAGGATGCAAGGGTGGCCATGGTGGTGTGTGGGGCAGGAGGGCATGGCAGCTCTCAGCTGAGCATGAGGGAAAAGGGTCTATGTAAGATGAAGGTGTGAGGCCGATGTCTGTGTGTGCTGCCATCTTCTCGCCCACCCCTCAGGGCAGCAGAGCTGGGTTGAGGCTCCTTCCTGGGCTCATCCTACTCCTGCCAGGATCCCTCAGCCATTCTCTGCCCTGGAGATGCCACTGGTGGTGGGTTGAGAGTTGGGGTGGCTGGGATGGCTGTGAGCAGCCCTGTGGTCTCTAATGCCCCTCTGCCCCCTCAGGTCTCCCTCCTATAGCCCTTCACCTGTAAAGAAGAAGAAGAAGAAAAGCTCCAAGAAGCGAAAAAGAAACAGGTATTTTTTTCCTTGAAAATGTGATTCCCTGCTGGCTGTTGGGGGTTTGGAGAAAGGGCAGAAGGCTCTGCTGCCTTGGGCAGCTGTTGGTCCCAGTGGGCAGAGAGGTTTGAGCTCTGTGAGCACTGGGCAGCCAAGGGGAAGCATAGCCAGAGTCCCTCTGGGCTAGAAGGGCATGGAATGGGGTGTCCACCCAGTGCAAATGGAAAATCATGAACTACTGGGGTGTGGAGACACAGAGATGGACAAGCCAACTCACCGTGAGGTCTGTTGAGCCTCATCTTGCTGTCCTTGCTGTCCTATTCATGTCTCCATCCTCACATGTCTCCACCCTCTGGAATGCCAATGAGATACTGATCAGGGCTTGAGCTGGTCTCCATCCCTTCCTCCCCAGCCTTCAGAGAGTGTCAGGACCAGAAACAGGCTCAGACCAACTCCCCACACCCACAATCCCAGTCTTCTCTCACAACCCCAGTGACTGTTTCCACTTTCCCCTTCTGAAGTCCGTTTTTAATTCAAAGAGCATGATTAAATTTTAAAATTGCAAATATTTCACTGTTTTCTCTCAGCTGTTAAACCAATATTTGATGAGAACAGTGGATTCCATCTCCCTAAGAAGGTTTATGTATTTATAATATATTGAAACGAAGAGAGAAGCTACCAAAAGTGGATAACAGGGTGAAAAGTTGAGCTTGGGTCTCCAAAGAAGAGCAAAGGAGAAGGAGAGACAAGGATATAGGAACTCCTTTAAAACACCTTCTTCCCAAGGAGGGATTCTTATGCTCTTTTGTGGATACCATCTCCTGATGGGAGTCCTGGGTCAGGGACTCTTTGGCTTTGAACCTTTGGTAGCTATATATGCCCCTGCAAGCCAAGGATAAGCTGGAGCTGGTCCCATAAGACAGCATGATATGAACCAGTCAGAAGTAGTGACCAGTGGAGGTTGTTTCCAGACAGCTGATAGGATTTCAGCTACACACCTCAAATTACTTTGCCAGAGGCAATCTCACAGCCCCTACAGGCCATGTCTTCTGCATGATGTTGTGCCCCAAGCTGAGAGGAGACAGTATGGGTGTGCGGGTGTCCTCCATGCCACCAGGGTGTTCTGGATGAGAGAAGTGTCCCCTATGTCTTCCCAGAGGAGCTCCAGGAGGCAAGACAGGGCCACGATGCTGGTTTGGCTGTGAGACTGCTCTGGAGTTACACAGAGAGGATTTTTTCCTTGACTGCTGTTTGGACCTTCATACAGAATACCAGGGAATGGACCCACCTGTATATGCAGTGCAAAACTGGAGGCAGTAGCAGAGGAAAAGGACCCATCAGAGACAGGGCACATATCTGATCTCTCTAAAGACTTCTCTTGAGAACCATATTCTCAATTACTTGCAGAGTGTGCTGGTTCCTTCTGCCTCACTGGCATTTCTCAGCTGCTCCCTTACCAGCTGGCTAAAGGAGAGGCAGGGCTATTCTGCCCAGGTGCTGCATGAGGTCTTCTCTTAGTGCTCAGTCTGAGCCTAAACAGTCTTGGACTCAGATTTCCAATTTTGTGAGATAGGGTATTCAGTGTATATATTTGTGTCTTGCAGGTTATCATCAAAGAAGAGAAGGCACAGGTAAGAGTTGAGCAAGTATGTATGGTCCCTTAGAAATAAAAGTTTAATGGTCTCTTCAAGGTTAATGTTCACTGAGTGGGGGCAGAAGACGTTTCTTCTGTGTTTGCTTGTGAAATCCCCTTGGTTTCCCCCATTCTATGTGAGTCTGGGGTCAGTGACTCCCCAGGTGTGGACTGGAAGAACTCCTCTGATTCCAGTATGTGTATATCCATTATCGAGAAGTACTTGTTTTCTCTATGGAAAAAAGACAAATTCAAAGTTGGCTGATCCCTTTGAGGGTTTTGGCCAAGCCCATGAAGCAGATTTGTCAGCAGGCACTCAGACCCCCTGTGCTGGGACAATCATGAATCCCTTTCATTTTAACTGCATGCTCTTGGGCAACTGAGCTGTAACATTGACGTGTGATTGTGCAGCTTTTTATTGGAACACAAATCTCGGAATTAATTAGCCATTTCTTATTTAGTTCTTCAAGCCCCAAAAGTAAGAGAAAGGAAGAAAGAAAACACAAAAAACAGTAAGTAGTGGTTCATGGAGTTCTCTGCCCTGCCTGCACAGTGTGGGGCTAGGAAGTGCTTGATGTGGTGGGGCCCCTGGAGTTAATACCTGCTGCACAGCTCTAAGCATTTCTCAGGATTATTTTGAAGCTAAAACCAGCAATTCTGGTTTGGCAGAATAGAAAAGGGTTTCTAGAGGCTGGAGATCTTTCTTCTACCTTTCTTTTGTGACATATCTTTCTCTAGTTTGTGTATCTTGCACAGATGTGCCAGGTCTTGTCCACCCAGTCCAGAGAGAAAGCTCCAGCTTTTCTGGTGGGGGCATCATGAGAGGCTGAACTCTGGTCTGCCAAAAGGGCAGGCTGGCACAGTCTTACTGAGAAAGGCCTCAGCAACTCCTGGTTTACTGCCCTAAGAGGTTGCATTAGGACCTACTCATGAGATACAATACAGCTAAGAATATGTATGGGGTCAAGGGGAAGAGAAGGGATTATGTGGAAGGGATGGAGTTTGCAAAAATCTGGTGTTGAAGTTCAGCCCTAGAGTGTTAGCAGAACACAGTCCTTGTCCTGTGGGGCACATAATCGAGGGGTATGGTATAAAATAGGGTTCCTCAGGACTGGAAGGAAGGACTGTAAGCTGCCTGTTTTTCCCTTTATTCTCTGTCTTCTGGCAACTGCAACTTGTGGCTTCTCATCTGCTTTCAGAGCACGGAAGCAGTCCTGGGGCTGAACCTTGGGCACTGACCCCCTGGCCAGCTTTGCTGGGCCTTGGGATACTGCCTGCACAGGCCATCTCCATTGCATGCAGAAAAACAGTCTCCTTTTCACTAAGATTTCTGCACATTAAATGGCACAGTTTCAGCTCAGTTTCCTCTCAAACTGCGCTGCCCTGCGCCTAGAAACCTCAGTGGTAAAAGAGAGGCTTCCTAGGTTATCTGTAAAAGGAGGCATCTCCCTACCCTTAACACAGCAGTACCCCAACAGTGCAGTTAAAGCTCAGATCCATGTCCTGCTCGTGTGCCTTGACCTCAGGGAGCTAGAGCTGCTGCAATTGCTCTTTGGGGATAAACCAGCCATGGCGTTTTAGCCTCATCTTTATGCTGGCAAATCAGAGCTCAGCCACTCCCAGTTTCTGCAAACCTTTTGCTCCCAAGCGTGGATCAGATGGATCCCATGAGGACTTTTGTATAATCACACTGCTTTGACTTATCTTTGCATCAAGCAACTGGTTATCTAAATCGCACAGGACAAATTGGAGGGACCTGGTGCAGGGGGCGACGCACAAACACAGGGATTTTCACACAAATCCACCGTATGAGTGAAAGATGTTCAGTGTTGCTGATTTCAGCTGTATGGAAATAAGAAAGGAGGATCCTGAAATGTGAAGTTTTTTTAAAATATAATCATTGGGTGTGAAGAGTATCAAAGAAAACAGCCAAGCAGAGTTGAAGGAATTGCCCTGGAGGTTGCCCTTTTGTCTTAAGGGAGATGCTGTTCTCAAGCAATTATTTGCTGAGTTTTTATACCAGCAAGTTGCTAAATGCTGTCCAAGCAGGTTGTATTTGTGCTGTCAGTGCCTGTGTAGTGTGGCCATGAAGCCTGGCTGTTCCTACCACCTCACCCACAGTTAGTTTTGCCTGCTGGCACAGCTGTGCCAGCCTGAGCAGATGGAAATACTTCCAGATCTAAAATAACTGCTGTGGTGAACGAAGATGGGATGGACAGGGCACAGAAGGTGGCAGCTAGCCTGCCACCCTTGTCACTCTGCTCTCTGCACCCAGGACTTCAGCTGCTGGCATGGACAGCTATAGCCCTTAAGTAACAGGGCCAGGTAATCCATGAGAAACAGCTTGGTGGTGCAAAGGGAACTGCAGCAGGGCACTGGCCCTCTGTCCCCTAGGCACAGTTTGCTGAGGACTGTCCCCAGGCCCTGTCAGAAAAGGCAGCACCAGTGACTGGGCCCTTGTCAGAAGCCAGGGGAATAGCCCTATCTCTCAAGCAGGAGCTGTGCAAGAGGTAGGCTGTGGTTAGGGAAGCTGTACTTTGTACAGCAACTGCAGGAGCTGCCCACAGGACTGGAGAAATGCTCCCTCCTGGAGAGGGTGGGGAAGGCTGACTGCTACTGAGTGAACTCTGTCACTTGGAGCTCGTCCTTCTGTACCTGCTCTTTAACACTGGTCAGGGGACTGGAGGTCTGTGATGGCTTGCCCAGAGGTGGTGCTTCCCCCAAGGCTCAGCAACAGGAAGGTCTTGGGCAGTTGCCTGGCTGCTATAAGGTTGGCTGTAGGATGAAAGGCAAGCACATGGCTCTCAAAAGTCTTGAAAGGATTGGTGCTGGCTGCTGCACTCCCACATGCTTGTCCACAAATCTTCCCCCAGCATGCTATAGAGCCAACTTAATAGCTTGTGTGTAAAATGCTAGCAGAGATCTCAGGAAGATGTCAGTGCAGCAATGAAGGGATGGAGAATTTCTCATGCCTTGATGTTCTGTGCTGTATTTCATACACCAATCTCTCTGGTTTAAAAGGCATGCCTCCCTACTGCTTTGAACATTATCGACCTCAGCCTTCAGCTGCTGGCTCTTGCATCCCCCCACTTGCTAACCTAATGCTGGTTTTCCTTTCTGCTTCTTAAAGCTCTCGTGGGCGCACCCGGAAATCCCATCGGCATCGCCGCTGCCACTCTCGCTCGGAGAGCTCTGACTCCCATTCCCCCAGCTGCCGGAGCAGGTAACAGCACTGCTCCCAAGCTCAGTGTCCTCAGCGCTTCCTGCTGGGCTCAAGGATGTGGCTACCACAGCCTGTGTGACCCACAGGCTCTCTGTGCACAGCCACTTCCCATTCTGGTAGCAGCCATGTCACACACTGGGGGCTGAGTTGTTTGTGGTCTCAGCCATTGAAAGGTTTTGCCTCAAGAAGCAGTGGCTGCAGCTTTTTGGTCTGACAGTCACTTCTAATCCCTATGGCTGGTGATCAGCCCATGACAGCTGATTCCAGTCTAGTGTCCCTTCTCCAGCCCAAGGGCTCTGTACTGCTGATGTCCCAGGAAACCCTTAAACATGGTCTTAGCAATGAAAATATATTTGCCTGTGGCAATCTATAGTCATTGTCTTTGACCTGATTAAAATCTCTCCTGTGGATGACAGATGCATCCTGGGGCCAGCTAAGTGGATGCTGGTGCTAGACCTAGCATTGCTGCAATAACAAGTGATTTATACACATAATGAGTTCATGTTTCATGTTCTCTGAAAGCACTTGAACAGCCCACCCCCACTCTCCTACTTCACTCATCCTAAGTACTGGGAATTCTGAAATGAAAAGCTGAGGATCAGCGGGGGGAGGAATGCAATCAGTAATTGGAGGGGTGCTCATGCAGGAGCAGAGTGTGTTTTCTCTTGGAGGTGTATCACCATAGGAACATTCTAGGGTGCACCAAGGTCTTGGTTTGCCTTGAGCCACCATAAAAATCATGCATTGGAGCTGAAATTTGAGGTTAAGGTCCAAAGCCTGGATGCAAAATTATTATTTTTCTTTTAAAATAGAAAAGCAAAACATCCCTTTTCTCTCCCTCATAACTCCACTGAGTAGTCACGTGGAAGAACATTGTCCCATACACAGAGCCCTAGCACAGACCTGCCAAGGGTTGGTATGGAGCTGGGAATGGGCACTACTGCAGTCCTAAGGAATAACATTTTGGCTGTTCCTGTCTCCTGGAGGCACAGAGCCAGGTCTCGGGAGGAAGGGCGTAAAACACGGCGAAGACGCTCCTGGCACCATTCAAAGATGACAGTAAAGAGAAGCTCCTCTGCAGAGGTTCAGGCCTGTCAAAAAGCCAGCCAAACCCTCCCACTCTACAGCTTCCTGTCTTCTAAGGAAGTAGTAAGTATTACACGCTGTCCTTCTTTGCTTGAATTAGCCAGAGGAATCTGGGCCAAGAACTCTGATATGAAATTTTTATAACTCAATTATAGCAATGTTAGACAAACTTGGTTAAACTGTATTATTAATTCATGGTGCTGTTTTCCAATGTATGTAAAGTCATTCTTTCCTTCAGCACTTTCACACCAAGGGTGGGGCTGGAGAGGGGGAAAACTTGCAGTGTCTTTAGCCTATGAATAATGAATTGAGGACATTAAAAAAAAAAAAAAAGTGGCCTCCAGAAACAGTATTTTAGAAGGAAGAGTTTGTTACGAAGTCTTTGCTCAGCTGGATGTGAACTTAATTCACTGGTCTTTACATACAAAAGTTTAGTCCTTCAGGCTGATAAAAGGTATCAAACATATACAAAAGGAGCATTTACATTTAATGAGCTGGTGATTATTGGCATGGGATGTTTTCTGACTATCAGGATCCTTCTAGGATCACTGTTCCTCTGGACTGACAAGCCCAGGGGCCAAATCTGGAACTTATGAGCTGCCCTCATTGATGCTAATGGGAACTGCATGTGCATCTGAGGGTAAAATCAGGCTCAGTGCCTTGGGATGTTTTTCCGTATACACAGAAAGAGATGATATAATACATGAATTGAGGGAGCAAGAGATGGAGAGAAATATTAGATAGAGATTGATATCAGTCTTCCTTTTCTGTGGCATGTTTCCCCTTTGTTCCTGGCAGCAGTAAAGCAGAGGTGTGATGCCCAAACTGTGGTGATGGTATCAGATAGGCACTCTGGAGATGGAAATTGCTACATAGGACTGGAGGTAGTGCAGGATCTGATAGCCACACGTGTGGATGTGTAATGCTAGAGGTGTTTTGACTACAGAGTCCTCCAAGCCCCGAAGTTGTTTTCTCCTTTAGGCCCAGTCATCAATTGGAAATAGCTCAGCCACACGCAGGAGCTACATCAGATAGGAGAGGGATGGTGCCAGCAAGAGCAGAGACTCTACCCACTCACCCACACAGACAGCATGCTGATCAAAATACCCAGGGATTGTACGTGGGTACAGACAGGCACAAGCTGTCTCTCAACATTATAGATATGCATATTTGCTCTCGTTATAGAGTGTGTGGGGCCATGTGAGTCAGTGCTTGTAAAGCCTTATAAGGCAGCGTGGAGAGCAGAACCTCACACCACACGCTGATGTGTGCACGCACACGCAAAGGAAGAAAAACAAGGTACGAAGCTCATTGTCATGAACTGGGGGTGTTGCTGAGTTCAGAGCTCCTCCCCCCAAAAGAAACAACCAGCCAAAGACTGCATCTTGTCACCAGGGTGTTGCTTAGTTCAAGCGGCGTATTTTTCATAAATGCTTTTGAGCCTAAGCCCAGTTCTTAATTAGTGCTAGGTTTCCTCTTTTGGAAGCCAGGCTCCCTAAGTCCTGTGAGGTCACCTACCAGCTGTTCTGTTTCCTGAGAAAGAGTAAACTCTTGATTTAAAATTTGAAAAGCTTTAAAATGAGCTAAACTCAAGCATCCTGCACTCTCTTTTCCATTTGCTTCACTCGAGGTAAATGAGTGAAGCAAATGGGAAAGCTGCAGGGAAGGAAAGACAAGAGCTTGATAATTCTGGATGTAGGGGGTGGATGCAAAGTAAAAATCTTCAGGATACTCCTGATACTCCTGTGTTCTTTCTAGTAAGGGTTAATAATTTGAGCAAATATTTTAATGACTAAAAGGCATAATGGCTGATGAAAGCCACTGCTGTCCTCCTGTCCCCAAAAGAAGTACATTCTCTTGGGACACCAAGAGCACATTTAAGCACTTGCTCAAATTGAAGCTCCTGGTTAAGAGCTGCCCCTGAAATTTTGCTGAATAAGGTCATTAAATATCGTGTACTCAAAACTGGCAAGGGAAAAATGGAACGAGAACCTTTAGTCTCATTTATTAATGACTACACACAACCCTTTGATGCCTTTCTTTTTCATGAGTTAAATGGTTGCTCTATGAATAAGCTTCGTTCTGTCAGTGTTTGAGAGCAGCCTGAAATGAAAATGTGCTCTTGCAGAATATGTTGATCACATATTAAAAATAAAAAATGCTGGAGAATAAAACATTTTTTCACAAAAACCTCAGAATTAGGATTCAAAATACCATGTTTCAGTCCTCTGTGAGAGTTGGTATGTTACACTCCCTATCCTTCCATCTGGCTTGGGCTCCCAAACCAAACCATCCTTACCTGAGGAGATGCACTGTCATATCTCTAAAGGAAAGGGATTGTCCAAGGAGGATCAGGGAAAGATACACAGAAATATAGGGAAATATGAGATAATGCTATAGCACTTCCAAAAGAAAGGGTTTGCTTTTCAAGATGGTTTTTATTTTACATTGTTTTGCTTCTGAAAATTTGAAGTGCTTTGTGGTAAATTCTCCTATCCTCCCCACCCTATTTGTCTTCATTCCTTTGTAATGAAACAGCCACAATTTCTAACTAGGTCTGTCTGGAACTGCTGCGGGATAATACACACAACAAAGCAATGCTCTGCCTATGCATCTACCTTGCTGCTTCCTTCCCTTTTTATGCAAAAGCTGATGCACCCACACATGCATGTACACATGCAGAAACACCTTCAAGTTCCCTGCTACTTTTATTTTTGGCAGTGAATTTCCAAGCTTCTCCCTCTTCTTGTCCTCTTAATCCTGTGCAGTTGCAATAGGCACCTATGGAGAGCAGGACTATGGGCCTGTGCCTCAGCAGGCACAGAGAAGCTGTGGGTAATGTGCAGCATTTATTTCTGTACAGAATACCCCTGCCCAGCTGCAGGCACTTTATTCCACACCGACACAGATGGATGACTGTGCCACTGTGCTTTCCTTTAGCGGTGCAATATAAATACCTGCAGGGCACAGATCTAATTGCCTTTGTTGTTGCTGATGAAGATAACTGCACCGTGCATACACTTCCCTTGCCAGCTCCTTTGCTTTTACTGTAACTCATTTGTGATGCCACAAATTATCAGAGGTTTGAGCCAGATTTCCAGTGAAGCTCAGTGGGGTACAGCTGCTACAAATGATGCTGTTTGTCTTTGTGCTCGTGTCTGCAGGAAGGTAGAATGGGGATATGCTGTGCAGGGACTGGGACAGAGTGTGCTGGAAGGCTGAGGAAACCTTATGGCAGACCTGCATATTGGCTCGCTGCTGCTGTTTTCTAGCCTGGCTTTTGGCTTACATAGGAAAAACTATTCTGTTGAGCGCTAGGCAGCATGTTTTTGACAGCAAACAGGGCTCTTCAAGAGCAGAAAGGCAAAACCTTCTATAAATATAGAAGTTGTTCTCTTTTTTTCTTGTCCCATCTTTCCCTCCCGGCCGGGGCACTGAGGTTACCCCTGGTTATTGTCTGACAAATCCAAAGCCCAGTGCTGGCAGCAGCCGCTTTGGGGAAAGGATGGGTGCCTGTATCCATTGAAGGGCTGGGCTGTGCAACCAGCTACCAAACAGAGGTGGTGGAAGACAAAGCCTTGCTCCAAAGTAGTGCCAGCCTGGCTCAAGCTGAGGTGGGGATGCAGTGCCTGGACCCCAGCAGGCTGAAAAGATCCTCGAAAAGAAACAAGCTTTTGCTTGGCGTTCTCTGGAGTATACCGCAGCAATGTGTTGGGGAGCCAGGTTGCTCAGCCGTGTTGCCATCCACCCCCAAAAATCACAAACTCAGGGACAGCTGTGTCACTGCCTCCCTGCTCTGGGACTCACAGAAAACTCACTTTGAACTCCCCACCCAGCCAAAAAAAAAAGTGGGATTTTGCCACTCAGTGTTCCTCGAGTCATAACGGTGCAAAAAGGGGTTATACTGAATTGCTACAGAACTTCTGCTTTTTGTACTGAATCAGAAGCTGGCTTTCCAGCTGGGGTGGGTTCTCAGCAGAGGTGAGGCCATTTTCCCCCAAGCTCTGGCAGGTGGAGGAGCACCAGGGCGGGCGCACAGCCCCATCCCCAGCAGGTGCTGTCCCTGTGCCGGCGGCTCTGGCAGATGTCGCCCGGGCTCTCGCCGAGAGCGGGGCTCGCCAGGGTCACCGACACAAGTGTTTTATTCCTTTCATTAGCACGGTGCCTAGAAAAAGAGAGAAAGGCAGGCGTTATGCCCCTCTGAAAGAGAAATTAACTCTGCTTTGAAGTGAGTTGCAAAACAAGAGAAAAAAGCCCCACGGAAGGAATCCTGCGGCTGAGTGAGGCTGTGCCACGCTGCTGTCCCCGGGGTGGCTGACACAACGCATTGTCATCTCTCGCCCCAGGCTGTTTGTGGCACTGTAAATGGAACCGTGCAGTTTCATTGGAAAACGAGCTGTGATTGTATTTTTGTAACCTGTTAGACCGCGCTGCGTCTTGGTCTGGGATTGCACTTGGAATTACAGTCTGGAATATGAGTAAGGGCCTCATTTCTGCTTCCCCCTCATCTTGATTAAATAATGATTTGAAACAAAAAAATCTAATAAATACATATCCTGGGTTCCCTTGAGGGCAGCAATATGTTCCCCGCTGAAAGCTGGATGAAGCAAAGTTCAGTGAGATTGTTTAATTACTTATTAGGGGTTGTGTGGGGGGAGGGAAATCCAAATGTTCACATAGAGAGAATTAGATTTGTGAAAGAGCAGGCTCTTTTAAGCCACCCTAGAAAAGCAAAAAAAGCCATTAGAATTCAGAATCACCCAGAATGGTGTGATTCAATTGAACTCTGTGCAGTGTTTTTAGGTGTGGTGCTCTGTTTTCATCCTGGGTGGCTGGCAGGACTTTCAGAAACAGTAAAATGCCACTTGGAGCAAAGCCAAGGTAATCCAGTGGGGAATTGGTCTGAGCAGGCAGGCAAGATGAGCACCCTGAGACTTATCCTGGCTCTTGCTGCAGGGCAGAGCCTTCCCCCAGAGCCTGCAGGAAGCCACTGGCTACAGCCTGGTGCCCCAGGGTGGTGGGGCTGAGAAGCTGCTGTGTCCCCCTGGCACGTCCCTTGCCCCATCCAGCCCTCACCCAGACTGTCAGCTCCATATTTCACTGACATCCATACTTGCCTCTTCCCAGAGTGTTGCTGCCACAGATGCTGAACTACAGAGGAGCTTGTTGATCCTCCCAGTCATTTGACAGATTTTGTGATGTGCTGACAACAGTTGCTGCTTTGAAGGTAGATGTCAGCCAAGGCAGAGCAGAAGCTGGGATGCCAGTTCTTGGAGTCAGTCTAAAAAGCTGGTTTAGAAATTCCAAGAAACTGCTGTATTTCTTGGAAGAAATAACAGCCTTTTGGTTTAAACTGAGAAGGAACAGAAGGAAGGTATTTCTGTGTGTGATGATGGGGTCAGTGTCCCTTAGAGCAGCCCTGTGCCCACTCCAGGCTCATCATAGCCCTGCAGCCAGGGAGTACCTCACATGCTGGCTTTATGCCTGGAAGTGAAAGGTGATGAAAAGCTGGTTGTCTCTGGGTTAGGATTCAGCTTGAATGCAAACCAAAACCCATCTTTTAAGAAGATGATCTGGTAACATATTTGAAAGTGGAATCCTGTATCTTCTGGAATGTAGCTGGGGAGAGTGCAGTGGTCCATAGCACAGAGGTCAGATCTCTTGGTGCTCTGGATTTCAGAAAGAACTGGTGAAAAGCAGAGCTGGCTATTAGGATCCCTTAGGCTCCTAACTGACATTCCAGTTTCTACTGGAGTAAGCAAGGACTGGTAGAGAATAGCTGGAGCTGAGAAGAAGCAAGGAGCAATTCCAGATGCTGAAATGAGGATTTGCAATGTGTGTCTCCATTCATTCCTAGTTGGGAACATCTGGGAGATGTTTTTGCTCTGTCCAGGGCTTCTGTATTGAAGGTGCAAGTTGACTAATGAAGAAGGATCATTTAATTTCCTATGTTTGCTGCTGGGGCTTCTGATTCCTCTGAGCTGGGACTGAGCATCAATTAGAAGCTAGTGTGGGGTAGAGATGGGGAGCTCCATTATGGATTTGCTGGGATGAACCAATCACTTACCCCAGAATATGCTTCTCTCCCTGGCAACACAGAAAGTACTTGGAGATCCTCCAGCTCCAGGTGTTTTCAGAGCACCAGAGTGTTGTGGGCAGTCGTGCTTCTGCAGACTGTGCTGAGAGCTGCTGTGGGTGCTGGTAGCTCTGCTCTGGTTTCACTCACTCCTGGTTCAGCACCTGTGTCCGAGTCAGCTGTCCCTGTCCCAGTTAGCACCTTGAACTGGGTTGGGAGCAGCTCTCCCTGGGCACACAGACTGAATGTCACAGGCAGGAGCATGGATATAGAGGCACCATCTGATAGGATGGAGATCCATGTGAAACATGACACAGGCTGAGTCTGCAGCCCCTCTGAGGATGAAAAAGCCAGCCAGTCCTGAGCTAAACTTTCCAAAGGGACTGGCCTTGTGCCTGCTGTGTGACAGCTGATTCAGGTCTCCTCTGCTGCCTGAGGCAGCACCAACATTGCAATGTGTTTTTTGGCTCAGATTGGAGAGGGCATGGCCCATGTCCCCAGTGTGGAGAGCATGGCATAGATGGGGGCAGCGTGCCCCAGAGTGTGGCATGAGGGCATGTGCACATGTTTGAGGGAGCACGGCTTGCTGGGAACATGTTTGGAGGACTGTCCTGAGTGGGGGGAGCCAAACCTGTGTGTCCACGCTCTAAGAACCCTGCACCAAACCTCATGGGTGGGTTTGAGGGGAGTGGAGGCTCTGAGTGAAAGAGAAGGAGGCCACACGAGAGTGCAGATGTGTTGCATTGGGCCCTAATTCTCACCCCATTGCAAGGGCAGATGTTAGCACTGACACGGCCTCACTCCCACTGCTGCCACATTCCTGAGCTGGCTCAGGCAAATGCCAGTGCAGTGAAAACTCAACTATAAAATACTGAAATGATGTAAATCCCCTTGGTGGTGCTCAGGGTCTCAGAGAATAGCCCTGCCCAGATCAGTCTGCGTGAGTTCCAGGTCCTTGCTTGCCCTGCTGTGTTCAGCAGCCCAGCCAGGGCAGAGGCTGGCAGGAGCAGAGCTGCCATCCCCTTCCCCACAGGTCTCCGATACACAGCATGGGGACACTTCTCCTCCTCTATTCTTTCTCTTCTTCCCTCACTCGAGTTCCCTTTGTCATTTCTATACAACCCGGGGGGATTCAGTGGAAGCTGCGGCTTTCAGCAGGAGCCATCAGCCGCCAGGAATGGGCTGGACAGGCCAATTTAAAGCAGAAGGAAACAAAAATGAATAATGAGGGAGACAAGCGAGCAGACAAAAAGCAGTCATGACATTTGCATAGAGGAGGCAGCAAACAGTTGGCAGTGTGGATTGAAGAGAGAGGGTTTATGTTTTTTTCATGTAATTTGAGACTCTAATGATGGACTTATGTTGCCCGCTCTTCCTTTTTTCTTACACCTTACCTACTAAAGGAGGAGTTCTTGATGGGTAAGTGGATGCTATCCGCAAGACACCAGGGAATTTATTAGAGGTCACTTGAGCGCATTAGCTGTATCTTCTTCAGGGGGTAAAAAGCACACAAAAAAGTATCTGTATACCTTTTATTTCCAAAGGGATTTTTCTTTTTTTCCCCTCACCCTCTTAGTTATTTTATTTTTTCTTTTTTTTTTAAATTTCAAAGTGATAAGCTTGTTTATTTGCCAGTTTTTGCTTTGTACAGAAGCCCTTAATTTGATTTGAATTTGTTTTTTGTTGCTTATTTTAGTGACATTGGTTCAGCTACTTTATTAAGGAAGCTTAAAAAATTCACTCATCTATGTTTTTATTTTTTATTTTTTTGCAAGGATTATGTAGGTTTTTTATATGTATATACCCCTTTTTTTTTTTCCTTCCCTCTTTAAGGTTAAATAAGGGCTTTGTCCTCTGTTACATTTTTTAATTTAGTTATTTATTTATTTTAATTCTTTGTTTGCCCGCTTACTTTCTTAAGCTCTTTTGTTTAACATGAACCGCATGCTGATACTCTTTGCATGATCTCTAAATATTCCCATTATTATAGCAGGGGGAAAATAAGTTTCTTCTTACTGTGGATTTCTTTTAGGGATATGTGCTTTTGTTTTCTTCTCCTTTCTTCTATTTTTCTTTCTTTCTTACTTTGTTTCTTTTCTTTCCTTTCATTTTGTTTCAGTGCATCATGATGGTAAAATTTCTGGGTTTATTTGAAAAAAAAAAAAGCAAAGTAAAACCGAAAACAACCCCCCCAAAAACCATTCAAACAATGCCAAATGGCTTTTTTGCTTTCAGATCTCTCAGTCAGGGTCTTCTGCTGACCTCTTTACCAAAACAGACAGCCCGCCTGGCAACCTAGCCAGCCAGAATGGAGAGTATCATGAATATGACTCAGGAAACGATACTTCCTCCCCTCCCTCCACTCAAACGAGCTCATCCAGGTCAAAGGACAGCCAGGAGAAAAGAAGTCTAGTCCATGATGGCTTTGGCCATGCCTTCTCGTCCAGGAAGCCCAAACTGGCCAACAGCGATAACAGCTCTGATTCAGGAAATTCCTTCACCAGTTGCTTTTCCCAGACCAAGGGAACAGCTTTGGAAAATCTGTCTCCAGATGCCCAGGGACAAGACCGAAGGTCAGTGATTGCCAGTAGCTGCTGCAGGCAGCCCAATACCTGGTACGTGTTGCTCTGTGTCTCCTGCCGCTCCTCAGTTGCTGTGGTGAGCTGGCAGGGAGCTTTCTGTGCTCTGGAGGCAGGCAGGTACCAACCAGACCCACAGTCTTGCCAGGCTGGAGTCCAGAACCCAGCAAGGACCAGTACTGTAGCCTGAGGAGGAAGATAAAACCCAGCCATCACATCCCTGGACATTGCTTGTGTCAGTGCTTTGGCTTTGCTGTGGCTCATTAAGGGTTTGGGCCTGGGTCAGGCTGTGTTCACAGCACATCCCTGCTCACCTGGGCATGGCCGTGTCAAGAAAAAAAAAAAGTCTCTGGTTCTTCTGGGCAAAATCTGAAAGGAGCATTTGGGGGTTGCCATGCTAATTCTCCCTTTCTGCCTACTGTGGCGAAGGGAAGCAGGGCTTGTTTCCACTAAGATCATAATGGGCTGTTCTTTCACCTGTCCAATGAGCCAAATCCAGCATGTCCCTTCCCAGCTCATCCAGCACAGCTCCATGGTGACAAGGTAGCATCTCCTGCCAGTGGGGAGCACAGGGAGGGACAAGTACTTGGCTGGCTGCAAGATAGCACAGCAGCAGCTCTGCACTGGGGCCACAGGACATCCAACCACCACCCAGTGCCACAGGATGTCTTCAGGAGAGGGGAGTAGCTGCTAGCCTATATCACCACCTCCCATTCCTGGTTTTGCCAGGGGATGTTGGGAATGAGGGCAGTGAAGTGTGGTGGCTGGTACCCAGGGCTGTGCTCAGGCAGTGGTTGTACAGAGCTCTTCCAGCTCAGGCCCTTAGGTCCTAAACGCTGAAAGTTAGAGCCAGGACATGGTTTGGAGCACTGAATGTGAGAGGAGGGAGCCAGGGTAATGGGTTTTAGTAAGAACAAGCCTCATTTTTCAGTCAGAGGGTAAAATTTTAGGTCTGTCTGTACTTTTCACATGGTGACTCCAGTGGGATAACTCTGCCTTCACATGGGTGGATCTGGGATTGCAGCTGGCCCTGGCTGCTGGGAGGCTGCCTGGCTGCTGGGCTCTGACCCCAGTTCATTCCCAGAGCACTTCTTTGAAGAGGAGGAATTCACAAAGCGCTGTCCAAAGGTAACAGGACATGCCTGCTAAGTGCCCACTTATGTTGTTCCACAGCCAGGCTGGAGCACAGCCCTTGCCCTGCCATGCTCTGCCTTTCCCCTGCTCCAGCATTTTTTACTTCTCTCCCTGCCCAGGACCATCACTGCTCACTGGCATGACCAGGCTCAGCCAGACACCTCTGGTGTGTTTGGCATGGAGCAGATGAGCTGCTGCTTGTGCCACCCGAGAGCTCTTCCACACTTCTTTTCCCTGTCAGAGCCCAGGGGGTGAGCTCGGTCTCTGACCCACACACATGGGGTCTTCTGCAACAGCAGCCTGGGTAGCTGAGAGAGAGCTGGGGCTTTTTTATCTCCAGTTAGGGAATGGAAGGATGGGAATATTTATTTGCTGGAGCATAGTGCTCCCCTCCGCCAGGGACCAGTCCCAGTTCAGCCACAGCTTCAAGAAGTGTCCAAATATATGTTCACAGAGCGTGCCTACCCTCATGTCTCGGTTCCTCAGAGGAGAAGAAGCGAAACTTCCTCCCCTCCCCAGCGCACAGCTCCCCGCTCAGGCCTGGCTCCCGCAGCGAGTCCTGCACCAGCACGGGCAGATCCTCACCCAGCTCCAGCCGCTCCCGCTCCTCGCACCACAAGGCCTCTCCCAGGTACTCCCGAAGCAGGTCCTGCTCCTCGGGAAAGAGGTAAGGCCAAGCTGGAACAGCTGTCTCTGTGACCGGGGTGTCTAGTTCTTGCAGCTGGCAGGCTCCTTGCAGGGCGAGGTGTAAGAGTTTGGGGGTGCTTAGGAATCCACAAGGCTTGGGGTGAACTGGCTAGGCAGAGCTGGGCAGAGATGCCGGAGAATGGGACATCTCTTCTCCCTCATGATTTGGAGTAGTCTGGTACAGCCTCGCCCTCCAGCATCTTTAATTCTCTTCTGTTTCTTTCCTATCTCCAGGTCTTCGTCACGTTCCCCCAGCTATTCCTCCAAATCCTGCAAAAGAAGTCCTGGGAGTAGAAGTTCAAGGCCTCGCGGGAGCCCCAGTTACTCCCGCTACAGTCGTAGCAGGTACAGCTGTCCCCTCCTGGGGTATTTACTGTCCCCTCCTGGGGTATTTACTGTCCCCTCCTGGGGTACCTGCTGCCTCACACTTTCCCCCTGCCTCCTTCACTGTCGTGCTGGTGTGAGTGGCAGGCAGAGCCCAAGGCTCCAGCTGGGTCTGTCCACACAGCCAGCAGCCCCTGCAGCAAGGCTGCAGCCCCTGGCAGAGAGGGATCTGATTGCAGCAGGGAAAGACACTCTGCTTTTTAGAGTCACAGCTCTGCCAAAGTTTTGTCAGGCCTGGGGAAGTGCCCCTGCTGCGAGGGCAGATGCCAGGTACCCTAAGATGGCACTCATAGCCTTGCAGAGGGAAACACAGTCCAGGCACCTCTACTCCCTCCATACACCATAGAAAACAGTCTCACAGTCCAACCCTAGAGATGCCTTTGGCAGGTTTTCCTGGTAGCACCTGTGCTGCTGTGAACATTTTGCAGCCTCAAAATCGTACATTCCCAGGGTCAATTCTTGCAGGCTTTGACAATCCCTGTGCTGCTGAGAAGAACACTGCCTGCATGCAGGGATCAGGCAGGCCCTTGACCTGTAACGTGTTGCTTTGCAGATGGCACTGAGCAGGGTGTATGAAGTCAGCCACACTGCACACAAGGGCCTGTGCTGACGTGTATGGGAATTTAACAAAAGAGAAAACCATAGCAACACCGGCACTCCTTCTGGCAAGGCGTGCAGAGCCCTGCAGGGCTACCAGGCCCTCGGCTCACATGGGGCCTGCTGGCAGGGCTGTTCCTGCCAGCTCCAGTAGCACAGCCAGCAAGAGCTAAATACAGACTGCACCCACAGACACAGGTCCCTGGAATCCATCTTAGCTTGGTATTGCAAAGCCACTGGAAGACATTGCTGGAGCCCCTGAATGCAATCAGTGGTGTCCAGTCTCTTTGTCCAGCTATGTGAGCGCTCAGGGGTGACGCCACCGGAGCGCTGAGAGTTGTCCCTCTTGGAGCTGAGCATTCTCTGCTCATCTGTGCCTTCGTGGGTCATTGCCTCCCCATCCCTGAACCACCCCCAAGGCCCCTGCAGTGACAGTCCCCATGCTGTGTCCTCCGCAGGGACCGCGAGCGGGAGCACAAGTACAGCTCCAGCGAGAAGGAGTCGCAGCGGCAGCGGCGGCGCCGCTCCTATTCCCCCCTGAGGAAACGCCGGAGAGACTCTCCCAGCCACCTCGAAGCTCGGCGCATCACAAGGCAAGGGGATGCTGTCCCATCCTTTGGAGACAGGCTCAGCTGGCACTTCCCGGGGGGGATGAGGGCTGTCCTTGGGTCCCAGCCCTTGCCAGAGGAGGTTTCTCCAGCAGACCGGTTTCCCCGAGCCTGATCAGCAGGCCCTTCCACCCCTCCTCTAGAGCTTGGGGATTTCCAGCTGGAGGCAGAGGGAGGATGGAGAGGGTCTCAATTTACAGTAGCTGAAGGAAAAAAGAAGATTAAGTCAGAGCAGAGACTCAAGTGCCAAGAGCATTCCCTCACAGGCTTTTTATTTCACCCTGCCCTGTGGTGAATGTCCCACATTAGAGAGAGTCAATTATTGACTCTAACCTGCATGCACAGGGCTCTTTGGGACAACATCAAGTAGAGCCCGGCAGATTGAGTGGCTGAGACATTCCCCAGAGCTGTGGGGGTGGGTGGTTTGAATCCCAAGGCCCGTCAGCTACCTTGTCTCTTTTTCCTTTTAAACGAACACAAACACATTTTTGGGAGCGTTGTGCCGAGTAAACAGTGCTTTTTGGAGATTTTGACAGTAAGTCTGTCCTTGTGTTGCTGGTAACCCACATCTCTCTGTCCCCACAGTGCCCGCAAACGCCCCATCCCCTACTACCGTCCCAGCCCCTCCTCCTCCAGCAGCGCCGGCAGCTATTCCTCCTGGAACAGCAGCTTCAGCCGCTCCCCGAGCCGCAGCCGGAGCTACTCCAGCTACCGGACGAGCCGCAGCCGAAGCTGGAGCAGCAGCCGGAGCTCGGGCCCCAGGAGCAGCCGCAGCAGGAGCAGGAGCTATGACTCAGGAGCCAGCTCCGACAGCCTTCGTCGTTAGGGAGTGTCACTGCTGGCTGACACCGGGTGCCGGCGTCACCGCCGCATTCCTGGCATTCTCCGCTTCTTTCCCACCTACCTGGCCATCGATAGCAATCATCCCCGATACTGACGTGGTGGCATTGCCGGGTCCCCCTTCCCCGGGTCGGAGTAAGAGCCCTGGAGCGCCTGGTGCAGCCCCTCCGCCCTAGAGCGGAGTGGGTGGATCAGTTCCAGCTCCCCAGGCCAAGCTGGAAGAAGGGTCGGTGCTTTACAGAGGGTCTGTCACCACAGACCTGCTCCGTCCTCCCCGATGCTCCCGTCTCCCCATTGCTACTGCTCTCCAAAGCATTACCAGTGGGTCCAAAGGAAAGAATTCTGCTCCTTGCTCTTCTGAAAACCAGGAACCAACAAATTAACTTCTCTTGGAGAGACGGACCCAGCTGGGGAGGAGTTTGCTGGAAAGCTTCAGTGACGGAGGGCATGGCTGTCCCCACCAAGGCAAATATCAGGTCCTTTGGGTCTCTCCTCCAGCGCTGCTGCCCACTGCAGAGAAATTATTTATTTATTGCCAGTCAGCCAGTCCCTGCTATAAATAGAAGGCTAGAAATCTCTCCCGACTTGCTTCCTGGGAAAAAAAGGCTGTTTGCTCTTTCTCCTGCCCTTTCCTACCAGGCAACAGTACCTTTTCCAGGGTTATTTTATCTCCCCAGCCCTGAATTGCTTGCAAACCACCTGCTGAGGTCTGAAGCAGACCTGGGGCTGGTGGGGTACAAGGCAGAGGGGAAGTGGTGCTGTGCTGTGCTGTGCTCCAAGGGCCAGGCCACATGTGGGAGACCATGGGCTTCCCTTATTTGCAGAAGCCTCGCACAGTTTGAGTTTGGGTTCTTCAGGAAGCATTGCCCTCGGAGTGTGTTGCTGGTGGGACCAGAGGGAGGTGCAGAGATAGCAGCTGTGGGGTGCACTAAGAACACACAGGGTTAAAAGGGCATTGCAAGAGCCAAAGGACCCCAATTCCCCTTCCTCACACCATGCAGCAATTTCAGGCAGGATTCCAGGCAATCATTCCTCCTTGAGCCCCTCTGGCTGCCCAGGGTCAGAATCAGCAGCACAGTTGCAGGGCCAGTGCCGGGCTGCAGCAGGATGCAGTGGTGCCCCAGGTTGTTACTGGGAGGCCAGAGCAGTGCAGAGGGACACGAATGCCCCCCCGCTAATTGCCTGTTTTTCCAGGGAGCCACAGACTGCCCTGGGGTTTTGTCTCTCTGCCAGCCCAGCTGCCTGCACAATTACTGTGTTTTGCCGGGTAACAAAGGCTTCTCCCAGCACCGCCTGAGCTGGTGCTGAGGAGTTTATTTCTCTTACAACACCTGGGTGCTTAGAGACGCTAATTTGGGCTTAAGACTTCCCTCCCTCCCTTCCTTTTTCCATCCCCTCCCCTTCCATCCTGCACGATTATTAACGAGTTTGGGCTTAATGAGTCAAGGAGGTGTGTGTTGTTTAAGTGTTACAGAAAAGGGCTGAGTGGAGCCACCATCTGCAGGAGCAGAGGGGGTAGAGAGGAACGCAATCCACCTCCCATTCACAGAATTACCTACAGGCCCCTGGCAGTCAGAAAAGGGACAAAGCAGCAAGAGGAGAAAGGCTGAGTGCCATGAGCTGCTGTGGTGGAACTGGATAGTTGCCTCAGCAAGCCTGTAAATCTGTTATCTGTTGGAAAGTACAGCAGCACAGGCAGGGATTCCATCTGGGTGGTACAAGAGGAAGTTTGATGTCAGGGACCTCTTTCCCAGTATCTTTCCTGGTGCTGGTACCCCTTGTCCTGTGCCTTCAATGGCCAAAGCTCCCCTTTTTCCCAGACCCTCATCCCCTGCCTTGCTTGCTGCAGGCAATGTGAGGATGAGGGGGCTGAGGCAGAGAGCTGGGCACTGGTGTGGTTGGTGGCTTAGTGTGGGGATGTGTCCATCTTCTGGGAGGACCCTTCCTAGGACACAGAGAGAATCGCTCCTGCTAGGGCTGAGCAAATGCTCCAGGGCTGTGGTTGAGGGATCAAAGACAGGATGCCACTGCCTTCCCTCCTGGGCTGGCCCTGACAGTGGCTCTTCGGCCACTTTCTGCAGTGAACTCCCTCTCAAAAGGGCTGAAAACCTCATGCTTCTTCCCCAAAGACTCTCTCCCAATTTGATGCTGAAATGCCCCATCCTTCTGCTCCCTGGGAAGATCCAAAGGCAGTGATGGGAACCCAGACCTCCCCAGCTCTCCCAGTGTTTCAGGAGCAGCTTCCTGCCCTTGGCACCCCATAACGCACACACGGAGCTATAGCAAGGAAGCAGCTAGCCTGAAGATTCAGAACTAGTAAAGAAAAGAGGAGGGGCTTTGTGCAACTGGTGTAGATACCAAATTCTCACTGACTGGAGTCCTAGTGGCTGAGAACATGATGGAAGCACCACACCAGGGTTATGAGCGTCCACTCCCTGTGGGTCAGGAGATGACCCTGAGGGTTGTGTGGGGCTGGTGGCAGCTCTTGCACTCATCCAGCTGATCCCTACATCAAGGACTGCCTCTGCCTGTACAGTCCATGGCAGCTAAACACTCCTGGGGTTTCCCAAGCGGACTTGCATTGGAGTAACCCTATTTAAATTATTTATTTATTTATTTATTTATTTATTATTATTATTCTATTTTTAATTGTATGTCAGAATGGACCAATATTTATTTATTCTATTTTTTCCCCTTAACGTTATTTTCGGATCTGTTTGTTTGTTCAGATGTATCCATGCCGCCGGTCTCGTGTAAAGGTTTGCTGCTCTGGCCCTTGTCAGTGAGGTGGCTGGAGGAGTGACAGTCACTCCTGCTGCCACCGTGTCCCTCTGTGCTCTCAGGAGCAGGGCGGACAGCACGGGACGGACAAAGGGACGCAGGGCAGAGCTGCGCGTTTTCCGTTTGGAATCTCGTGTTTGTCATTCGATTTGTGCAGGAATGTGATGGGTGTGACCACAGAAACGGGTCTAGGACGTGTCGGAGGTGACGGCGAGGGTCTGCTGGCCGGCCGAGCGCGGGGTGCCGGCAGTGCCACCGGGGAAGTGTCGCCCGCACCGGCCGGGTGCCAGCTGGCCCCGCGCTGTTTGCCTTGGCTCCGCTCAGCCCGAACCGCGGCTGCTCCGCGCAGCCACCGCCGCTTTCCCTGGGAGGATGCCGTCGCCGGGACTCTCCTGCCGTGTTTATCCCTGCGCACTGACCCACCCGTGGGAAAACAAGAGATGAGACTGTGAGAGAGCGATCCCTGCGGAAGGTCCTTGCAAAATCCAGCCTCTGGTGACGGTCCTGACCCGGGCTGTGTGTGTATGCGTGTATGTGCACATGTGCATATACGTGTGAGTTCCCCTCGGTGTTATTTATTTTTTAACTTATTAAATATTTTTAGTACACCCTCCCTGTTAGCAGACAGACGGGGTTTCTGTGGGTTTGCGTGAAGCTGTGAGTTTTTCTGTCTCTGTGCCTTTTGCCAGTGTTTGTTTTTTTGTTTGTTTTTTTTTTTAATGTTGTTTCTCTCATTCACTGCTTTTATGGATTTTTGCTCTTCATCCAACAGCTCAGATTGGTTCAGGTGTTCTCTCTGCAAAGAGCGGGTTCACCTGGTGGAAAGGTATCTTGGTCATTTGGTGTTGGTGAATTGCTGCTGTGATCAGACACACAAGGGGTGTTCAGGACTGGCCACAATATCTGGATAATATCTTGGCTGCTTTTTGGAAGCCCTGTCTCACACTCAAAGGCTCCTTCCCACCCATGATTTTGAATCATTCCACAGGCATCCCTTCTGCCTTTCCCTGGCAGAGCACATCACAGCACACACTCCCAAATGTCTCCTTGACCCTGGAGCCATGAACTCTCTCCACTCACTGGACCTGCCTTGGCTCTGGGTTTGTCCCCCTAAGGGAGGCTTGTCCCACCTCTCCCAACCCCAGGCTTCAGAAAATCCAACACCATTTCTGCAGGTTTGCTGGGAAGCAAAGATAAGGGACGTTTCAAAGCACTGTTCTGTTCTTTCTTCATTGGTTGCAGAACTCAGCTGAGCTTTGCTTTATGTTGACTGCAATTTTCTCAATGGTTTTGTTGTCTTGGGAACTGAATTTGTACCAAAATTGTCTGCAACAGCCAATCACTGTTATTTTGCTATGCATTGTACATATATTGAACGGGCTGAGAGAACTTGGCCTCTATTTAATATTTATTTCTTCTATTTATTGAACATTACTTTAAAAAAAGCTATTTGGGTCATGCTGTTGGGTCCATGAAGGCAGGAGCCTTTGAAGCATTGCCAGATATGCTGGAGAGAGGAAGGCAAATTTGGCTCATTTGGATCTCACCACCAGTATTTAGAGAGGAACCTCATTGTGATGGCGATGGACAAGGAAGGGGAAAACTCTCCATCTCCTTGAACCAGCTTCTGTTGACAAATCCCCACACCTAGAAATGTGTGAGGAATTCAGAGGTGACAGGCCAGCTCTGGTGGAGGAATAACCCTGCTCTTCTTCCTCTGCCATGTGCCATAGGGCTGCCATGACCAAAAGTCCCTGGAGTTCTCTGATCTCCCACTGTTGGTCCCATCTTCCCTCTGGGGGATGGGGACACTTGTCACCCTTCACATCAGTGATGAGGAAGGGGACAGGTTGGAAGTGTCTGGCTGTGGTCTCCACCAGGAAGCAAGGATGTCCACCCTGCCCCATCCTGAGACCCTCGTGCCATGTCCTGCTTTTCTCCCTTCCCCAAGCTTTGTTCCAGTAGCCTTGCCCCAATGTGAGGTCAGTAGCCAGGACAGCACTTGGGAGGGCTCCCCTGTTGTCTCCAACATGAGCAGAGCTTGCTGCAGCATCCCCCCCCCAGCTTTGAGAAGAACATGAGATGTGCTAAAAATCCCACCCTGCTCCAGTGTCGCTTCAGCACCACCGCAGCCGCTGCTGTGCTCGCTGGGGTGGGAGGTGTTTGTGCTCCTTGGGCAGAGCTGCCTGTGCTGCTGGAGTGTGGACATGGCTCCAGTGTCAGCAGGAGTGTGCCCAGAGCTGGGCTGTTCCCGAAGAGCTGCCCAGGAGCTGCTGGGTGCTCAGCCTTGGGGCTCTCAGGGTATTGGTTTGAGAAAGGGGCAGGTTCAGGTGCTTAAGGGAAGACTGCTCTTTAGTCCAATGGGGTTTTATTACCTCTTCACCAGAGAATAAATAATTCTCATGACTTTGCTGCTACCTGGCAGTTTGCACATGACTGGGAGGGACTCTAAAGCAACAGTGTCATGGTCAAGCACCCCAGCTTTTGGGCTATTGCCTAGAGAACAACACCCTCACCAGCCCAAGGCAGCTCTCTGACTTTGAAACTGGGGAATGAGAAGAAGATGTAGAACAAAAGCCAGGAGGTGAGAAAAGCCACGAGGGAGGCAGTGTCTGTGTTCTCTGCCTGTTGGTTGATTCCACCCCCAGCGACACCGGCGCATCTGTTCGTTTGAGTTCATTGTAAATCTCCCCTTGCTCTCCATCCACATGCGTTCTGTATCCTTTAGTCTTCCTGGGTGTTTGAGTTGTTAGCCTGGTTAGAAAAAGGTTCCAATAAAGGTTTGGACAGTATTTCCTTTGCATCATGTTCCTTTTGGATATAAGTGCGTGCGGCGGGATATTTCGGGTTGTTTCAGCTGCTCCACAGGGAAGGACATGTGCCTCCACTCCCAGCTGCCAAGGACTGGCTCCTCAGGGCTGAAGCAAAAAAAAGTTGTGGGCTAGTATTTCTGGCAGCTCTCCTTTCCCTGCTGGGCCAGGTTCCTGCTGCCCTTTGCCAGGCCCTTTGGATCCCCCCACCCTGTTTAAGCACTGGGAGTCCAAGCCAGAAGTGTGTCTGTCTCTCCCTGGAGGTCACACTGGGCTCACCAGTGCTCTCCTCGGGGCTATGCCCTTCCCTTCCTACATAAGCTTCCCTCCAAGCCCCGCACAGAGTTCCCATGCCACAGGGCCCTGCCATGGTCACCTCAGCAGGAGCCAGGGGCAGTGGGGACTCTCCAGCACCCTGGAAGTCCCCCAGGGGAACAGCAGCACTGGGCAATGTCTCCATGCTCCTCAACAGAGCTCAGATAGGCACCCAGGAAAGGTCTGGACGTGGCACAGATGGACTGTGGGGACACGGGGCAGCATCCCCAGGTCCCTCGGAGGAGAAGGGGGGCTGCAAGGGCACTTCATGTTTCCCAGAGCTGATGTCGTGGGGTGGCTTAGCGGTGGGAGGTAGCCCAGAGCATTGGAATGACAACAGGAGCTAAATTGGGATGGCCCAGAGAGGGTGAGAGCAGGCAGGAGGAGGGGACGTGTGACTAATCGGGATGAACTAGGCGACAGAAAGAATTCCTGGCCGGGGAGGGAGAATGGCCTGGAGCTATGTGGGAAACGTGGGATGGGGGATGTTATGAGGCTCCTGGAAACGCGGCAGGATTATGGGACTGCCTGAAACCACCTCGGGGCTTGTCCCTCTCACCCCGTGCGCTGGTGTTTGCCCAAGGGGGTGGCAGGGCTGGGTGCTGGGGCGATCCTGCTCCCCAGCCAAGCGGAGATGTGCCCAGCTGAGCTCAGGCTGTGTGTGACAGTGACCCACCAGGACTGTCCCCGTACTGTCACCCACGGGCACCAGGAGCCTCCAGCCAGGCAGGACAAGGGAATGGAGGGGGATGCTCAGTCCCTCCACCAGCAGCTGCCTCGCCACACCAGGAATACTCAGCCGGCACCTGGGACCTCCCCGGGCACCTCCAGGCATCCCTTTGGACCCCAGGGAGACCCTGTGATGCTCAGGCATCTCCATGCACGGGGGGCAGCCCTGCCCCCAGCGATGCTGCCGTGATTAATGCCATGGGGTGACCAGCAGCTGCATCCCTGCGCGGCCTGTGCTGCATTAAAGCCTTCCTGCTGCAATTACTTCCATAGGGTCCATTAGAAAAATTGCAGATGCTGGAGAGAAGGAGCATGATGCAGAGCCAGGATGCGGCATGAGGAAGTCGTTCCGTAGCCAACGTGACCCTCACTGGTCACATCCCATCCTCCAGCACACCCCGCTGCCCACAGGAGCCGTGCCTGGATCACGTCCATGGGGTATGCCAGCCGTACCCCGGCTCGGGGCCATGTCTCCCGGGTGGATGCTCGCTGGGAGCTCCCCCTCCAGCGCTGCTGCGGCTGCTGCTGCCGCTCCCGTTCCCGCAGCCCGCTCCCGCCGCTGCCCTGTAATTAATAGCCGGGCCGCGGCTGTGATTTACTCCTCGCCCTGCCCGCACCGCGATTGCGGCAGGGCCGGGGCATGCGGTGGGGTGAGGAAGAGGAGGAGGAGGCGGGCGCTGAGCAGCGCCGTGCCTGCTGCCCGGGGTCTGTCTCCTTCCCGCAGTTAGGGGATATTTCCCGGGCCCAGCCGGTGAAGATGGCCAAAGAAGCAGTGCTGGAGAGGGTCATCCTATAGCCCTGCCCCACTCGCCCCAAACACCCACCCTAGGGTCCCACTGCGCTGGGGGTGCCAGCAGTGACCCATTTCCCGGCACAGTGGTACTCGGTGGCGTGGGGACACGTGGCTTTACAGTGAGGGGAGCAGCTTGGTCAACCACACCACAGTATTTTTAACAGGTGACAGCGGGATGAAAGCAGCCAGCCCTGAGTGAGCTTGGGGGCTATTTTGGGCCGGCAGAGCAGCAGGAGGGGATGGCAGGGGGCTGGGGCAGCTGCCGAAGCACGGTGGCCCCGTGGCAGCAGGGATCCTCGGGCCAGCGGGAGAGGTCAGCTGCCACTGCCCAAATTCTCCACGGCTGTTTCATCCTCTCCAAAATACTCGGCTGACAGGGCAGGACTTGCAAAACACACACCCCCCTCCTCTGAAATCCATATAAATAGTACTCGCCCAACGGCTGGAAGGTTAGAGAAGTTTCTGGGCTCGAGGCTCAGGCATTTATTGCAGCTCTCACCCAGGAGCAGCAGGGAAAGTTGCACATAAAGTCCTGGAGAGTGAGAAGTGAGAGAGAAGCTTTTTAATCTCAGGATATTTGCTTTTATTATTTTTTTTTCTGTCTCTCCTGACAAGAAGTTTTATTTTCCTCTCCCCAGTCCTGGGATCGTAGCCAGACAGGAAGCGTTTTCTCGCGGCCAGAGAGCTCCCTCCGTCCTTCCTGCGCTCCTCCAGCTCCCGGTGATTCAGCCTGAATTGATTTTCTCATCGTCCTTCACCTGGTGCCGGGAAGGAGGGACCATCCCCGCGCACCCAGGTCCCACCCGGGGTGGATGCGTCTCCTCCGGGACGGGCTCCCGGGGGAAGTTTACAGCCAGGAGCAGCCGCGCAGAGGCTGAGGCTCCGTTGGAGAGCCGCGGGGACACGCTCAGACCCCTCCGAAGGAAGCCATGGCCGATAGCCAGATGCCCTTCTCCTGCCATTATCCCGGCAGGCGCAGCCTCCGCGACCCTTTCCGGGAGCCCGGCCTGACCTCGCGCCTGCTGGACGATGACTTCGGCTTGTCGCCCTTCCCCGGGGACCTGACGGCAGACTGGCCCGACTGGGCTCGGCCCCGGCTCACCACCACCTGGCCGGGTCCCCTGCGCGCCGGCCTCGGCCGCACCCCCCCCATGGCCCCCGCCTACGGCACCCACTTCGGGGGGTACCCCGAGAGCCGCAGCCCCGCACCCTTCCCCCGAGAGCCCTGGAAGGTGTGTGTCAACGTGCACAGCTTCAAACCCGAGGAGCTGACGGTCAAAACCAAGGATGGCTACGTCGAGGTGTCAGGTGAGAGCCAAGGCACCGGGGAGGTGGCACTGCCAGCTCAAGGAATTGGCTGCAAAATGCCAAAATCGCCTTTATTTTAAAGCTTGGGAGCAGGGGAGGGCTGCAGCAGGGCTTTGGGGCATCTCCAGAGGAAGTGTGGGTGTCACGGGGGGATCTGGCGCACAAGCCTCGGTGGTTGGCTGCCAAAATGCGAAAGGACACGTGTCCTTTGGGGTAAATCTCCCTGCTTTCTGCCCTGGCTGGCGGCACCCAGCAGCGAGCGGCCAAGAGGGGCCCCAGCTCTGCGCGGTTAATTATAGCCGGGGTGAGGTCGGCACGGAGGGAGATTCCCTTTAAAGGGGCCGAGGGAGAGGCTGGGAAGAAGGGAGCAGCTGCTCCCAGCCCGGTTCTGAGTCGGCCAGAAACACGTCCCTGAAAAGTCAGTTAATGGAGGGAACAGTGGGTGTAGGGTCCAGCGCTTTTGGGGGTACCCTCAGTGTCCCGTCAGCCTGGCGCTGACATTCCCCATTGTCCCTGTGTTCTCCGGGCTGGGATCACCAGGGAGGGCTAGGGGCTGTCACCTAACAGAGCTCTGGGTGTTTATTTGGAGCTCACTGCTGTACAGGGGGAAAGCTACAGGGCGGGGGGGGGGGGGGTCTCCAGGCAGCCGCTGGCTGATGCTCCAGGTACAGGGACCCCGAGCCTGGCAGAATGGTGGAAAGGAGCCCATCCTGGGGAGTGGGGCCAAGGGAGATGCTGCCACCTACAAAGGTTATATTATTTGTTTATTTTCTTCAGCCCCAGCTCTTAGCAGCCTGAGAGATCCCAGCTTTCTGCTGGAAATGTGGCTGTGCTGTGTCTAGCATCTCCTTCCCCACACGGAGAGGCTTCCTGAGCCCTCCCCAGAGGAAGGGCTTGCACTGGGCCAGGGAAGCAGCTGCTCAGAAAACTTTCCTGTTGGGTTTAGTTGTTGTTTGTTGGGGAAGAAATAATCTCCCGGTAAGGTGCTGATGTGGGGTGTTGGCCTTCCCTGCAGGCAAACACGAGGAGCAGCAGGTGGAAGGAGGGATCGTCTCCAAGAACTTCACCAAGAAAATCCAGTAGGTACCGGTCGGCCTGGCTGAGCTTTGCCAGTCCCCGCACCCCAGCTCACACACGCAGGGACTGTTTGCACCCCAAAATCTGCCCTTCTGAAGCACGTGCCTGGCTGGGCCGGGCCACAGAGTGATTTCCCAAGGGAGGGAAAGGAGGAGGAGGCAGTTTTTGAGGCGCTCTGTCAGTCTCCTGCACGCCCGGGGCTGCGGGGAGCAGGAGGGGTGCGAGCAGCCGGGCAGGGCGGGCTGGCACCACCGCCAGCCCCGGAGCACATCCCTGCCTATCCCCGCATCTCCATGATGTCAGTGAGATCGCTATCGCCTTGACTCACCCCTGGCTCGCTTTGGCAACAAACAACCGCGAAGGCGAGCCCCGACCGATGTGGGGGGCAGATCCCACCCGCGGGGCTCGCACGGTTAACAGGGAAAAGCATCAAAGCCCAGGCCATGGGAAGGGAAGGGTTTCCTGGGCTGGCAGCAGCTCAGCTTTGCTTTTCCGCCCCGAAGGAGCGCCGTGCGTGCCCGGGTCCCACGGGAGCGCTGGGGCGAGCCCCGCTCTCGCTGCCGTTCGGCTCCTTTTAGGGGCAAGGCTCGCGGCTGACGCGGGCTGACCGGGATTCACTCCAGCGGTGACATCCCGTCAAACACATCTGCCGGGGAGATTAAACAGAGCTCCCACGGGGGCCAGGAGCCCGCTCTAAATATCCCCCCGCACATTCCCAGGCGCTCCAGTAATAACAGAGGCTTTGCCGGGGCCGCTGCCTCGGCACCGCCGGGGCTCCCAGGGTCGGGATCCAGCGGGGATTTGCAGCATCCTAACCCATCCCGTCTTTCCTGCCCCACCCGCAGGCTGCCATACGAGGTGGATCCCATCACGGTGTTCGCCTCCTTGTCTCCGGAGGGGCTTCTGATCATCGAGGCGCCCCAGATCCCCCCCTACCAGCAGTACGGCGAGGGCAGCGGCGGCAGCGAGATCCCCGTCGAGAGCCAGGAGGCCACCTGCACCTGAGCAGCCACCCGCGCCCCGGCACCCCTGTCCCTTGTCCCCTTCCCCGGTCCCTGCCAGCCCCAGGTGACGGGTGCCGCTCGCAGGGATGGCAGCACTCGCCACCCCAGGTGGAGCCGGGGCACACAGCGGCTGCCAGGCCACCACCCCGAGGGCTTGCAGCCCTCTGAGGTGCCCCTAGAGGTTTTGTGCCCACGGGGCCAAGCAGAAAGGATGTTCCTCTTCCTTATGGTTATTGTTTGTTCCGAATCGCTCGGATGGGATATTTATAACAGTAGCAAAAAAGGGCCTGTTTTGTTTTTGTTTTTTTTTTTTTCTTTAAGATTGACATGGAAACCTGTAGCTCTTTGTCTTTTCCTCCTCCGTGAGTTTTTTTTTTTTTTTTTTTAAAACTACATCTCTGCGAAGGACACGCATCCAGCGGTGGAGCTTGTTGGTGTGGCCTCCATCCTGAGAAACAGTCCGTGTGCTTTGAACCTTGGTTTTGGGTTTTGGTGTTGGTTTTTTGTTGTTTTTTTTTGTTTTTTTTTTCCTTATTTCCAAAGAGAATTTGTGCTTTTACTTGTCAGACCTGAGGAATAAAACCCAGTTGATGTTCTTAGCCTTTGCTTGTCTGGGCTGATCCAGTGGGGTGGGTATATGGCTGTGGGAGGGTGGTGGGGAGGAGGGGAATGTTACAGTGTGCCACCTCCCAGCTTGGCACAGGGCTTCCCCATGAAGGCAAGGACAAGAGAGATGTGCAGGGATGCCTGCACTGCTGGGGGAATTCCAAATCCCAGCTAACACTGTGCTGGGAAGGCATTGGGCCGGGCAAGGACCATGGGCTCATCCTGTCCTTAGCTCCTCAGGGAGCTGAAAATGTTCTTCCTGCATGGGGAGGCTGTGAGTTGGAAAAGTTGGGTTTGCTCCATCCCCATTTCCATCTCACCGTGCCAGCTCCCCACCTGCAGATCCACGGGAAGCACTTCCCAGTGGAATGGCAAATGGTTTCTGCTGGGTTCTGGGCACAGCCTTAAAACCATTCCTGGGGCAAAGCACCATTTGCTAAACCCCTCCAGTGCCTGGGCTTAGCAAAGCCAAGGAAATTTTCCATTGATCTGTGCAGCACCTGGGCCAGGCACCCAGTTTTCCATGTTACCGGGACCTCAGAGTTAAAAATACAGCCTCACGTGTTCCACTCTGGCTCTTTTGGGATGTGGTTACCAACAACACCCACCACGTGCTGCAAGTCCTGGCCCAGCACCCGCGTGCCATGAAGGCACCCACATTCCAGGTCATGGAGGGGAACCTGGGCGCTCTCACCCAGTTTTGCAGATCTCATTTAACTTCCAGCAGTTGTTCCAGAGCTGGGACCCCCCCACGGTGAGAGCACAGCCAGCCTCAAGCTCAGCCACTCCGGCTCTGCCAGGCACGGCTGTGAGCACAGCAACTTTTATGAATAAAATATAATCCTCGAAATGTGACACCGACACCGGGTTGGAATGCCAAAAAGTCATGAGTCACAGCTCCAGCCCTGTGTCCTTGTGCCACTTGGAGCCGTCAGGCTCTGTGGCTGACACCTCTCCAGCACAAATTGTCCTTCTTTCTCACCCCTTCAAAGTGTTATTTTTATCAGACTTTTGAGAAAATATCCCCAGGTCCAACCTTAATTTTTTCCCCTTTCATGGAAGGACCTCTGGGAGCACACTCAGGCCCAGCACCCTGACTGGATTTCTCCCTGTGGACCCCTGGCCCCGCATCCATGTCTGGCACAGGATGGTTCCCCGAGCAGGGCTGCAGGTGCAGGGGACCAGCTGTGACTCCGTAAGGAGCTGCCAGGGGGGAATGAGCCACTGCTGAGCCACTCTCCCGTCCTGGGGTGTGTGGGGAGGGCCCCAGGTTGGTGCAACACCAGTGCTGGGACAAAGGGAGCTCCAGGCTCAGCTCTGGGGCTGCTGCACTCGCACAACAGCTCCAGCTCTTGCTGCTGCTGATCCTGCATTTTGGGGTGAGTTTTGTTTTTCTTTAACAGCTTTTTGCTTTATTTGTTTCTGCTTTCGGATGAATTCCTTAATAGGTGGCTTATAAAAGCTGTCGTAAGCTGCATTAGCAATAATTTCCTAATGGCTGGGGTTGGCATTGGCAATTAGCACTAAGGACCTCTTCCAGGGACCTGTGCAGACAGCAGCTTCCCAAGCTCTTGGATGGTCTGGAGTATCACATCCTAATGAAATAATTGTAACTGGAGATCCGGAGGCTCTTTTCAAGTATGATCTGATTATCCCTGCAAAAGGAGGTTTTAAACAAATGATCCCTGCTGGTGTTTCTGCAAGTGCAACAATCAGTTTGGAAACAGTGGGACACTTCTGCACCAGCCTCTCCCCACCGTGTCTGAGGAGAGGGGTGGGATCTGTGTTCTGTGTGTTCCTGGGGTTCCAGGGTGAGTAGAGCTGGGGCTGGTGGGAACTGGGAACAGTTTGCTCACCCTCTCTCATGTGTGAGATGCTGGTTTGGAGCCCCCAGCCCCATAACACAGAGCAGTAGCAGCCACTCTGCAGTGGCAGCACATCTGTGGGTTTGGAGCAATTCGCACATTATGGTTCTTGGCTTAACACCAGCTCTAAGGGACTGACCTGGTGCAGGCTGGGACTGAGGGGAGCATCCTCCAGAGGGGGAGGAGTGGGCATCCTGTGGGTCTGATCCTGGGGTTGCCTGAGGGAGCCCAGGAGGGACTGAGATCGTGGCTGTGCATTTTGGGACCTCTCTCACACAAGGGAGAAAGGGCAGGATTGTGTTTATCAGCAATTCACACTGCATGGGGCACCCCAGCCACAGCAGCACCTCTCTGCCAGCCCCAGTCCCAATCATTCCAGTGCTCCCATTTTTCTCCTGGAGCAGCGTTAGACTTGCCAATAGCCACATCATCCAAGACCAAATTTTCACTGCTGAAGGAGACAGAGGAACCATCCTAATCTGGCCTCGCACATGCTGCTCTTGGAACAACATTGATGCTGCCAACACAGCATCCTGGACGGGGAGGAGACAGGAACAGGTGCTTGGAAGATTTTAATCTTATTCATTCTAAAAAGCCAGTTCTGATCAAATACACAACCACATCTGAAAGAGCTGGTGAGATTAAGTGGTTGAATGCCGGGCAATTTGTAATTGGCACTGAGGGGGCAGGAGAAAGGAGTGTGCCTGTTCCACAAGAGGGATTCTGGGGTTGGGACTGAGGTGGAAATCCAGCAGTTCCTGATGCATCTCAGGACCATGAGCTTGCAAAAGCTCACCTCTGAGTCCCAGCAAAGCTCTCCTGGGCAGCTGGAGGAAAATATGGGTGGCCCACACAGCTTTTTTTGTTTAGGGAAAGATTTTTGGTGATCCCCACCGCAGTACAAGTGGGTGATTCCCAGTGCTGCCAACACAGAGCTGGAATGGGCTGATGGAGAGGGCTCAGTACCATGAGATAAGGGACTACATCATGGGAAACTGGCTGTGGAGGACCTGCTGCTCCAGCTGGCTGCTGTGAGGGCTGAAGGACGTGAGGAGATAAGGATAAGGTCACCCAAGCCATGGGAGAGCTCTCCAGGCAGCTTGGTGGCAGGAGGCTCAGTAAATCTCCTGGTGTGTCCTGCTGTCTGTCCCAAGCTGCCAAGGAAGCTGTGGAGCACCACCTGCCCCCTTCAAGGCAGGCACGTGGGGTAGTGAGTGGAGCCAAGGGGTTCTCAGTCCCATTTACATCCCACCAGGGCTGGGATGGAGAGCACGTGGCTCCCAGCAGGGCACCAGCTCCCAGCCTGTCCCAGAGGATTTATTTTCCTAAAATGGAAGCAAAAGCTGCATTGATTTATTTTGGTTGGCAGCATGTGGAGCTGGGTAAATAATCCACAAGAAGCTCCAGAGCTGTCCAGATCCACCAGGCACCTCCACGGACTGGGTCTCTTCTCCTAGAAGAGCAGGGTTCATTTAATTTTCCAACTCCCTGTGGCAGGAGGGGGTGGTGGCTGGGCAGAGCTGTGGCAAGTGGCTGGCACAGCAGCTCCCAAATCTGTGGCCATCCCTGCTCTGGGGGATCACTCTAACTTGTGCCCATGGATTGGGACACCCTTGCTGGCTCTGCAACCTTGCATCCCCTGCAGGGATGCCCTTGATATCTCTTGTTGCTCCCTGTTGGATCTTCCTATTGGATCATGCTGTGGGTGCCCACGGAAACCCCTTTGCTGTTTCATGGGGTCATTTGTGCTTTCCAGCCCCTCTGGGAGCCTCTGCATATGCAGGAGCTCAGCCTGACTTCCTCCAGCATCCTCCTCCTCAGTCCCTGGGGCTGCAGAGCTCCCCTGGTCCCCAGGACACGTGCAGCTTTCCAGGCTCTTGCTTGGCAGCTGTTCTCATTCCTGAAGCGACTCCATCTGGGTTTGCACAGGGGATTTGGTCTAACACTTCCAGGAGTTTTTCCTTCCCAGAGCCCTCCAGAGCATCCCTGGCTCCCTGAGGGTTTCTCACTATTTCTCACACAAATCTCAGCTGCTTCAGTGCAAGCCAGTCCCTCTTCCCAGAGAAAATATCCTGTAACCACCCAGGTGTTTCTCTGCTGTAGCTGAAACCATTTGGGGGTTTTCATGTTTCTCTTTGGGAGTTTCTCCTCCTTTGGAAGTTTTGCTTTCATGAAGTTTTTGTCTCAACTTGAAAAGTGAATCTCATCTGCTTTATTTTGGGTGTCTCCAAAGGGAACACTTTGCATAGGGAGAGAGAAGCAAAAACCTGCTCCTTTTTTTCTCATGGAAGAACCCAGTGTCACAGAAATAACTCACCTGGCTGACCAGAGGGCCTTTCTCTCCCTTCCAAATTAAGGGCTGGAAAGCCATGAAATGGTTCAGCCAACCCTGGGAGCAGATCAGGAAGTTCCTGCAGCTTCACCCATCCCAGCAGAGGGAAGGGGAGGAATGATCTCTGTGGGTAAAGCAGTGCTGATTATGGCATTGTGTTCTGGATGCTTCTGCCTGTAACCCCCCCCCAGCAGCACACCCCACCCTCCTGGGTGGGCAGTGTGGGTGACCCTGGTGTTGAGCATCCCTGACCTATCCATGGAATTGCAGCTACCTCTGGGCAGCAGCACCTCCCAGGCCCAAATTCCCTGCTCCAGAGCTGCAGCTGGATGAAAGAGAGTTTTCTCCTATTTGTTTTCTTTTGTCAGTCTTTAAACCCAGTTGCAAATGCTGCTGATAATTAAGGGCTCTCTTGCCATTTGGGTGAAGTGCTGAAGTGCAGCCTCCTGCTCCCAGCCAGATGCTCCCCAGCAAACCCATCCTGGAGGAGAGGAAAACTTTGGCTTAATTTTGATTCTTTCATACAACCAACAAAAACCTCCCTATCCGAGGCAGCCTTGGAAACCTCTCCTTATTAAAAGACCTCCTTGAAATGCATTGTAGCAGCCAAGGAGGGTGGTTATGAAGCACAAAAAGCCTGCAGAAGAGCTCATTAAAACAATAAATTACAACTAATTAGAATAAATCAAGCTAAATCATCTCCAGTGGGAAGGTAAAATGAGGTGTGAGTGAGTGGTTTTAATAAGGATGCTGCTAATCCCCAGCTCCCCTTTAAAATGATGCTGAGTCCTGCTACAGCAATGATCCTGCTGCTGGGACCAGGGTGGAAAACAGACATGGACAAAGAGGAGAGTGGAGCTGATGGCATTTTGAATTGTGTGAATTGTGTCCCAGCCTGAGCTGCCTGTCCCTAATTGCAGTGGGTTTGGGGGTAGCACAGCAGCCACAGTGGCTCACAGAGGTCGAGGCACTGGGTTTGATCACTTTGGGTTTTATTTCTGCTTAATTTGCCATGCACAAAGTGGCTTTGGGGTTTTGCTCCTCTCGTATCACTTCATCACCACAGCCACAGCAAAATGACTTCTCTGCATAATTAGCAGTGAGATCATCACAGGCGCCTTGGCTCCAGATCATTTCTCCTCTGCTCTCCAGACTGATCAAAACAAGGGAGAGGAGGGAGGTGTGGGAGGGTCGGGCTGGATGGGGCTCTGAGCAGCCTGGTGGAAGATGTTCCTGCCCGTGGAATGAGATGGTCTTCAGGGTCCTTTCCATCCAAATCGTTCTGTGCTCATTGACCAGAAGGTTTTTGAGCTGCCAAAGCAAAAGGTTGATGCTGAAGAGAGTGAATCACTGCTGCACACACCTGGAAGGGGGCTCAGCTCCGGGGAGCACGGAGCCCAGAGCCAGCAGGTGCAGCAGTGAAGCTGCAGGGACAGCACAGCTCGAGCCTTCCCTGGCTGCCACCTCCCTTTGAGGGATGAGCTCTGCTGCCGGTGCTGGAGA
This sequence comes from Cinclus cinclus, assembly GCF_963662255.1. Classification (NCBI taxonomy): domain Eukaryota; kingdom Metazoa; phylum Chordata; class Aves; order Passeriformes; family Cinclidae; genus Cinclus; species Cinclus cinclus. The sequence goes on from NC_085062.1 coordinate 10,259,909, forward strand.
AATGTATAGGTTTCATTAAGCTTAAATGATTAGCTCCAGGCCTTGATAATGATACTTAATGGAGCTAATATTTTTTTGGTGATTATGCTGTTGTATACAGAGTGTATATCATTAATAACCTTCTTTAAACCTTCTTGCTTTCACTGTCATTAACCATGTTCAAGCCCTTCTTATTCCTAAGCTCAATTAGCTCCCAAGAAAGAGGCTTTGTCCCATGGAGGATGCCTGGCTGTGCTGGAAGGCAGGTGCTGATGGTTTGGGCAGGAGGATGTTTGGATTTGGTGGCAGGAGCCATGGCTGGACCCTGCAGAGGTTCAGGGCAGTGGTTGAAACCTTGGGATGACTCTGCTCTGTTCAAAACCCTTCCCCAATCCCATCCGGAGTTCTGCAGGGAGGTTAACACCGGTCAGGACCTCCCCACATCCTGGGTTTTGTCACCTCTTGGTTCCTGCAGGTGAGGGTGGTGATGTCAAACACTCCTCACCCTTTTCCTCAGGCGATGATGACAGATGCACTGAGGGCTCTGTTTTCTCAGGGAAGATATACCTAAGTCCAGGACACATTAGTCCTCTGGTCCCCGTGCTGGATGCAGCCAGGTGGAAGAAGGAATATCACCACTGTCTCTACACTCTCTCTGAAATATTTCCATCACCCCTGGGAGGAGGAACCAGGCTTGGCTGCTTCTCTGCTCCTTCTCACCCGAGCCTCCTTCCCATCCTCCTGCGAGTTGATTAATCCATTAGGATTAACCTCTCTTTAACTCCTTGATTAGCTGCATTTTAAAACTCCATTTGTTTTCCTTTTTACATCAAGCTGGAGCCAAAAAAAGAGTGTAATTTGCAGCAATACTGATTTAATGCAATTTCTGAAAATCAGGGTGAACGTTGGGAAGGCGTGCTCGGCATTTCAACTCCTCCCAGCTAGCTGCAAGGGGCTCCATCCTGCTGGAGCCAGATTTGGGAAGAGCACCACAGAACCTGAGTCCCCAGAGCTGGTTTCTGATGGCACTGGGGCAAACCTAAAAGATCCATCCTGGTTTCAAGGTGTTGTTGAGGAAACTGAGGCTCTTGTTATGTGATGTGGGCTTTTTGGTCCCATAGGAACAGCCCATTTCTCCATTGGAAATGTCCCTGATTTCCCTGAACTGTGAGTGGCAGAAATTGCTCAAGGCAGGGCTTCTTGCTCTAAGATGAGACTGGATCATGGTTTAGATCCATCCAGGTCTGATTTGCCAGGTTTAGACCCGGTCCTGGGTATACCAAACCCAAATTTAGTCCATGACCTAGGTGAGCTACCAGCTACCCCTCCAAAATCTGGGGAGTTTCAATGACAAAAACTTCGCTTGTCTGTGGCAGGGGTTTAGCTCGGTGTCAGCTCCAGTTTTTCTGTCCTGGTTTCACCCCAGCTCTGAGCCCCGTGGCCTCTCCCCGTACAGCAGGAGTGGGCAGTCAGCCCCTGTCCCATCACAGCTCATCCCCTGGTTGAACTGGCTGCTCCAGAGTTACTCCTGCTGTGTTTATGTGATTATTGAGCTCTAGGGTGACTGACACCAAACACCACTTGCCTGTGTTAACCCTTTGATTCATTCTTGGGGCGCTTCCTCTGGCTGTGAATCAGTGCTTGGGTTTTGATGCTTTCAGAGGTGGCTGGTAGGGCTGAGGCTCAGGGAGCCAAGGCTGAGAGCTGGGGCCTGGGGTGTCTTTCTCACCTGGCTGAGGGCTGGGAGTCTCCCCTGGGAGAAGGGTGCTGGAGAAAATACCTTCCCTCTCCTGTGGAGCTCTCCCTGCAGTTGTTTGGGGCATCTAGGAATGGCTGAGAGCAGCAGGGACCTCACTGGAGCCTTTCTCCTCTCCCAGACTCCCCATTTGCAGGATGATTATCAGGCCCTTTGAGATGTCTCTAAGGTTTTGGAGCAGTTCAATGTGTTTCTAAGCTATTTTGGGGTGCATGAGTGGGAAATACACATCATGAACATGTGTGCAACCGCCTGCAGCTCCAAGTGCTCAGAAAGAACTGCAAGGGAAACTTCTTCACAGTACTGAAGCAAAACAAGGCAAAACCAAGCAGAAATGGGTACAAAACCAAGCAGAGAGCTTTGCCTTGTAGGACTGCAGCTCCCAAAGCTGGGCCCCCCTGCACGGGTTGTGTTGGAACAGGGAAATTCTCTCAGGAGCCGTCTGGGAGCTGTCACAATATATCATAGCTGCAGTTGAGGTTTAAAAAGCTTCACGCTGATGCACAATTTAGGAGAAGCATCTCGCATTTCCTTAGATGTACAACAAGATTTCCTGAAATTGCAATGATATGAGAAAACGTCTTTTAAAGTGGCACCCAGATGGCGGGAGGAAATTGTGCTGTTTGAATTCTCTTCAGATAAATTGAAGCTAAAGGGATGTTAAACATTTTATAGGTTTTTCCTCCCCCCACTTCCACCACCTGCTACTGAAATGACATAAGAGGAGCCATGAAACAGTGAGATCCTTACAGCACATGGCTTGGGAAATGGCTTCATCTGAGGGCATTTAACACCCAGAGATCCCAAACCCAGCAGGGTCAGGTCAGGGCTCCTCCACACCCACTCCCTGGGAAGGTGCCTTTTGGGACAGGAGTTTCTGGAGGGATTGCCCAAACCCATTTCTACCAAAGGAGCCATAGGCAAACCTCGGGTGGCAGGGCACAGCCTCAGGGGTTGCAGTGTGAGTGCAATGCCATGTCTGGAGCTGCATTTCTCCTTGGAAAGCCACCTCCTGCAGGATGCAGGGACCCTAAAATGCACGAATGGAGCATTTGGCTATAAATCCCCCTAAGTCCAGCCATGCCCAGAGCTGTTCTACTTAAGGACAGGCTCTCCATGCCTCTTCGAGATGAGGTCTCAGAGCCTCCCCAGCAGCAGGCATTTCCCTCGCAGGTGCTTTTTGTTTTGCTGCTCCTTGGCATTCACAGGCGAGCAGCATTTTCACTCCTGAGCTAAATATGTCACTTGGTGTCGTAGGGGCTGCCAGGCTTTAAAGAGCTGGCACCTCGTGGAAGCACCCGGAGGACAAATGCCAGTGATTACACACCGTCCTTACTCAAGGAGGACGAGCTGGGCTTTGCGGCTCCTTGGCTTTGTTTTGAAAGTAAAACCAGCCTGTTTACCTGGCTGTTTACTTAAGCTGCGTGAATCACAGCCCAGGAAACGTGTGCGGGCTGGTTTGTCCCCTCGGACGGGTCCCACTTCCCGGGGATGGGCTCAGGGGACACCGTGAGCAATAGCAGCAAATATTCCAACCTTGGTTGTGCTCCTCCCGGGGGAATGTGCTGGCATTCCCGAGAAGCCTTTTCCGTGTCCATCCCTCCTCCCTGCTTGTGCCGGTGGGCACCAGTGGCACGGAAAGCCTCGGTGATGGTGCCACACCTGCACCACAGCTGGGTCACAAGCTGCTGCTCCGAGCCCCCCCAGGCTGGTCCCCCTGGGGCAGTTGTGCCTCCAGCCCATCTCCGGGCAAGCTATTTTTACATACTCCTTTTATAATTCTTTCTCCAGTGTTGTCGGACTCATCCCACAGATGGGACGGGTCCATGAGCAGGCAGGGTGATGCTCCCCACGGGTGGTGAGCTGGCTTTGTGCCTAACACCAAATGGAGGTCACTGCCAGGGCATGTGGTTGTGGTTTGTCAGAGCGCTTTCCAGCTGGGATCTGGCTTAGATTTTGTGAGAAGAGACCCTGGGCAAGATCCCAGCAGCTTTTTCAAAGGGCTGAGCCTGCAAGGAGCACCTGCTCAACACCAGCGTGGGCTTCCCGACTCCCAGCAGAGCTGCAGAAACCACGGGGGCTGGGACCGGGTATTTTTAACCAACCTTGGCCGGGCAGGCTCTGCCGGAGCGCTGCCTTTTCCTGTTATCTCTGCCTGCAATTACGGAGTGATTTGGAGGCAGCCGTCCTGCGGCTCAGCTCCCGCAGCTCAGGGGTGTGCAGCTCGCAGGCAGGACACAGCTCTGCCTCGTTTATCACAGCGTGGGATGCTCAGCAAATATCCCAGTCTTTGCTCCAAATTGCTCCCAACGCCAGGTTATTTTGGAGGGGGGGGGGCTGGCGTGTTATCTATTATACCCACAAACCAGATAATAATAGTAATAGCATGTGGTGGAGTGCTGTTAATGCAGCGGGGCTGTCACTTGTCCCCAAGAATGCTGCGTGTGGGCAGCCTGTTCAAAAGAGAGTCACAACAAGGCTGGCAGAGCCAACCCGAGCGCAGCCTGGCCAGGATGTTCTGTGCTGCTCAGCTCTGCTCCCTGGCTCCTGCAGCCCCGATGCAGCCATGTCCTGGCGTGCTGATGCTTGTAGGGACACCGAGAGCACGGCCCCAGGGCTCAGGAGCCGTCTTGTTCTGGCAGAGATGCTCCCCTGAGCCGGGCTGGGCCTGCCTGCCTGGCTGTGTGAGCTCACCCCCTCCTTCCCGAGTCCATGTGCTGCTCACAGGGTGGTCTTGCCCAATGGATTCCAAACTGGGGGCTCAGTGGATGCTAAATGCATCCCATGGGGTGTGCAGCAGGTGTGTGAGCCCCTGGGCTGCTCACCCCATGGGATGGGCAGATGCTGCATTGCCCCCACACCTGGGCACGGCTGAGCTCCCAGAGCAGGCAGCATTGGCTTGTGGCTGGAGGCACTGGGTGCTTATCTTTCTCCTTCCTTGTTCCCTTAGAAAAAGGTATTTCAAAGATGAAAGTAATGTGAAGACAGGCACTTATACATCTGGAAATGTGTCATGAATGAAATAAGAATATGGGAGGGTTTCTGTAGGAATTAATCTCTGCTGTATCTGCTTCACAGCAAGCCATAAACCTCTTAAGAACATAAAAATCTCACTTTTTTACCCCTTGAGCTCATACCCAGTGCCTGTTTACCCCAGCCTGCAGACCCTGTGCATGGGCAGAATATTCTCTGCACCCACATTGAGAGCAATGCTGAACCTCACACATGCCTCAATAACTCCAGCATTTTCTGCTTATAATGGAACGGGGAACAGAGAGCTCTGTGGAAGTGAAATGTCTTCCTCAAATCATCAGGTTCTTTTTATGTGCATCGATACTTTCTCATGTGTGTGTAAATACCTCCCCCACACATGTAGCTTTATCTCAAGGAGTGAAATAAAAATAGCTGAGGATTGAAAGGGTGAGGGGGTGGTTGTGCTTTTGGGAATAATCTCTTCAAGGTTCGGAAACAGCGAAGTCATGGTGATAACAGGATCTGACAAAACCCCAGCCTCCCCGGGCCTGGCAGCAATGGTGTTAATGGGAGAGCTCTTAATGACTTTCCCTCTATGTTTCCATTTCTCCTCACAAACCGAGCCCAGGGTGCAGGCTCAGTGCTGTGCTGGGGGAAGTTTTGAGCAGCTCCAAGGAGCAGGCTCTGTGCCTGCCAGGAATTGCTGCTCAGTGGCTCCCGTAAGTGCCCCCCTATCCCAACAGATGCTGGGATGGCACAGAGGGATCCCCTGTCTCTCTGGACTCCTTGCAGTGCCTGCTTTGTCCAGCTGCTTTCCCTTGCCAATTCCTGGCCCTGCTTTTTGGCTGCTTCCCTCCTCTGCAAGCCTGGGCTGGGCCAGTCAAAGGGGAAGATGGTGCTTGACCCTGGAGGAGTGGAGGGATGTGCTGCAGCTTGATACAGATGATCCGCAGGCTCTTATTTCATTTCCTCCCAACCTCCCTGGTAGGAGAGTAGCAAAGGGACTTCTGAAAGCTCAATCTCTGCAAAGTGGGGAGGAAATTTCCCTAGGGAATGTAAATAAGGAGGGTTGTATCATCTGGGAGAGCTGGTGCCCTGCATGCCCTGGCTTAGTATCAAGCTTTTCTTATTCTTTTGTGATAACAAAAGGAGGATTAGGAAATACCCTGCAGGAGGGACGCTGCATGGCTGGGTGGTGGCAAGCCGGGGACATGGTGACTGTCAGCACCAAGTGTTTCTGGAGGGACAGGATGCATCCAGCGCCCATCACAGCATCAGAGCTCAGACTGCACCAGCTGAACTTTGGCTGGAGCAGAAGTAAAACCATCAGGTCTAATAATACCCGGGTGCAGCCAGCTCCAGAGAGCCTGTGCCAGCTGCTGCGGTGTCACGAGTCACCGAGGCACAGCATTGTGCAAAGTCACCGTTCCTGTCCCAGCCATCCGGGTCCCACAGGTCCCCTCTCCCAGCTGGTCCCTCGGGGGCCTCACAGGGGTTGGAGGAACCCAGCTCAGCTCAGGCAACTCCTCCTCCTCCTTGTCCACTTTGGGAAAGAGCTGGGAGGATTTCCAAATGCCTCCGCTTGGCAGCTGATCCCCCCATTCTGGTAATGCACTCAAAATCAGTCTGGAGAAAGTTCGAGGCTTGTATCCCTATAAACTTTATTTCTGCTCCCTCTCTCTCTGCACAGCACATCCTGGCTGCTGACAATGCCCAGTCTGTTAATTTCCAGTGATGCCACTGCTGGATGCAGGTGGGAAATGATGTCTTGAGAAGGGATGACTCAATTATCAATTTTTTCCTGTAAACTTCCCAGCTCCTATGATGTCCCCACAGTGACCTGCCATGGTTGGCACAGGGACTTGGGCATCCTGCACATATCTGTGCTTCTGGTGCTCCTTGCAGAAGCCTGTGCACCAGGCAGATCACAGGTAATGCCTGGCAAAGGCACGTGGTATCCAAAGCCAGCTCCAGGGGATTCACAATGTCCCATGAACTTCTTGCTGAGTGAGTTCCTGGCATTCACAGGGGCCGTGAGGGACAGTATGGCCTTTGATAGCAGAGCATTTTCCTGCTCCATGTTTCAGGCACAGATTTACTCCATACACTGAATGCCAGAGCTGCTCTGGTGGTTGGGACCAGGGCACATAAGATCTTGGCCAAGCCCCCGGGAGCAGTTTCACTGGTGGGCTCTCCCCATCAGTGATCTGAGCCACTCCTGCTGTAGCAAAGCTGTTGGCAGCACAAACTGAAGCCATTTGGGTGCTTTTCTCTGCAAAACCCTCTCTGTCAGCAGCCCCTCTCCCCTCACCCACGCTGCAGAAGACACTTCTCACTGAAGTGGTGTGTGCCCACCACTGCTCTGAGTCACGTCTGTTAGCAGGGAGCTCATAATTCTTCAGGTTTTTTCAAGTCCAAATGTCTTTGGAAAAGGGCATAGAATCAAACACTTGACTGAGGTCCCAGTGGTGACTAATTCCCATGGCACGCCTCGTTCAGCCTTAACCCTGCTGAGCTCCTGCAGCCTGGGGGCTGCAAAGGGACCCTCGCAGGCAGAGGAGCAAAAGAAAAGCTGGATGTTGCAAGAGAACAGCTTGAAAGGGGCAGATGGGGGTGGTGGCACAGTGGGGATGGACCCCAGAATGCTCCCTGCAGGTGCCACATTCCCTGGAGAGCGCATCCATGCGAGCTGTGCCTTAGTCCTAAGCATGGGTACAGCCCAAAGCTCAGGGTGTAGCAAAACCTAATGCTTGTGCCCAAAACTGGCTGGAAAGTTTTGAGGAGGGAGGGAAATCAGACAATGGTTCGGGTTGGAAGGGAATATAAAGATTTTTTTCAACCCCCTCTGCCATGGGCAGGGACACCTTGGGCAGGACTAGACCAGCTGGCTCCAAGCCCCGTCCAAACCAACATTGGGACACTTCCAGGGATGAGGCATCCACAGCAACCTGAAAGAAATCCCTCTCCATTGAACAGCTGGGTATAATGGTGGACCTGGCAGCGCTGGACAAATTGTTGTGCTCGATGATCTTTGAGGTCTTTTGCAGCCTGAGTTGTTGTGTGATTCTGTGATCTCCTTGTGGCCAGCGCCGGGTGGCTCTGGATGGCTCTGCATGGCTGCACAGTCCACCTCCAGAAAACAACCCCAGCTTTGTTTGCTGCTTGGGTCCCTTGTGGGAACTTTAGCAAGGTGAAGCAGCTTTTCCCCCAGTTTTGCTCTCCTCCTGTTCACCTGGAGAGCCCAGGGAGCTGCGGAGCAGGGGCAGCCTGTGAGTGCCACAACTGAACGGCTGCGGGACGGGGGCAGAACTAATTAGAGCCTTTACAAAATGACATATCTTTCCACAGATGGGAAGCTGCTTCTCCTTTGTCTGTCTCCTTCAGTTAATTAGTTATCTAGGAGGTTGCATTTGCATTCCCCTCTTTGTGAAGTACCCTATTGTTAACTACTTTTCATATACTTTTATGAAGTCCGCTGAAACAGGCTCATTTATCTCACCAGCGACAGGCTGAGAGCCCTGTGCCAGATGCTGGGAGTGGAAAATAATGTTTGGCTTGTCTGGTGTTTGGAAAGGAGACAGAAGGTGCAGGGCTGCGAGAAGAAAGTCCCAGGCTGCTAAAGCCAAGGGCTGGATCTTGACAACTTCTATAAAAATGTTCAGTCTCTTGCTTTTGGGCAGCTTGCAGGAGCCAGGGAGGATGGTGTTGCTGCCAGCCATGGGCTTGGATATCTCCATTGTCATCTGATGGGAGCAAGGTGTGAGCATCCAGATTTCTCAAGATTTATCTGTTGCATCCCTCCTCCAGCACTGGGTGTGAGTGTGTCCCCCCAGGAGCCCTCCTTTCCCACAGGGAGCCAAGGGACACCTCAAAGCTGCTGCTCCACACATTTATCCTCTGTTAGCAAGACCATGAGCAGCAGCATCATGTATCGATCCTGTTGTTATTGTTAGGAAATGTTTGCAAAAATCAATGTTTCCTCTGTAGCATAAACAATCCATGAAGCCCTGCACCAGTGTGGGGAGGCATGGCTGGGTGGGTTTGGCTGCTCCGAGGCATTTTCCAGGGATCCCAAGGGATGTAATGTTGCAAAAAAGGGAATTCTGCCATGAGTTCAGCCACCCCTCCAATCCAGGAGAGGGGTTTTTTTGGCAAGAAGCAGCCATACCTTTAAACTGAAACTTTGAAAATGCAGAGCACAGCTCGACTACCGGAGTTGGGGGGGGGGGGGGGGGGGGGGAAACAAAGCCCAAAATACATAAATCTCTTTATTTTCTGCACCAGTGGGTTTGTATTGGCCTGTTAGTTGATGGTCCTGGAGGTATCCGCTGGGATGCAACTATTACACATCCAAACTGTCACAAATGGAACCATTGCTCTGGGAGACAAAGGGTAATTTATTGAGAAAAGGTGTCATTTAGGTGGAAGGTTGGAAGGAAGAGAGACAGTCACTGTGGAACTGCCCAAAGAGAATACCAGATCCACTGATAGGCAGGGAACAACTTTGAATTTCCAAGGCTGCCCTTCAGGGATAAGAAAATAAAAGCTAAGGACAAAAAAAAAAAAAAAAAAAAAAAAGCCTTAAATACAGTGACAGCAGAAACCTGAAGGATCACAGTGAAAAATGGGACTTCCTCCTCTAACAATAACAGTGAAAAAGATAGGAATGTAATTTGTAAAAGCTGTTAAATTGCTGCCAAAATTGTAAGCTGGATGGAGAAATGACACAGAAGGAAAAAAGAAACAAATGCAGTCCTGTTGTTATTGGAGTATTGCTTGAAAATGGGACTAGAGATGAACAGGGTGGAGGAGAAATGGAGCTGAGGAAGGGAAAAGCTGGGAGATCCCACCTGGCCCAGCTCTTTTGGGCTGGGCTGCAGGAGGAAAATAGGGGGAGTGTCTCCAAAAACATAAACCTATAAATCCATATTCTGTTTTGTTTTGTTTGGTTGTTTTTTTTTTGTTTTGGTTTGGTTTTGTTTGTTTGTTTGCTTTGTTTGTTTGTTTGTTTGTTTCTGAATAATACATCCCCCTGTGTCTTGGAGGGAGCTCATTTCTGTGGACAGGGCACTAAGGAGCCAGGCACAGGCATGTGTTCCTTTCTGAGTTCCAGAGGGAGCTCCTGGCCAGGAAGGAGTTTGCAGGGTAGGCTCCCCAAGGAAAAATTTTGGGAGAAAAAAAATTGCAAAGAGCCTGGAGACAGACATGGTGATTTATGCAAGAGCTTTTCCCCAAGGCTTGCAGGTTGCCATTGGGGTGCAGGTGCCACTGGGATGGGGGGGACAAATTGCAGGAGGGGAGACCAGGAGGGACAAGGAGTGTCCAGCCTCAGGAGGACACATCCCCTCCATTCCCTCCAGACCTTTCCAGGCTCCTGAACATCCTAAGCCAAATGGAACTTTGGTTGTTCCAAAGCCATTAAAAACAGACCTGCCAGGGAAGGAGAGTGAGTCTTGGGCACAATTCCAGAGGGTGACAGCGTTGATGCCTGCAGGGCAGGGGTGTGGGATGGCTCCTCCACAGCTCCAGAGGCTGCAGGGGTGACATGTCACAGCTGGGTTCCCCCTCTCCAGGAGCCAGAGCCCCCACAGGTTCTAACCCTGCTGCAGACAAAGGTTGCCCGAGCTGAAATCCCAGTTCCAGATGAGATGTCGTCACGTGTATTAGGGAATTCATTGAAACTGGTTCTTTCTCCAATATTTCAGTTCAAATTATTCCTGTATGCCCACGTCCAAAACCAGCAGGTGCTCAGAGGGTCATTGTTACCAAATTGTGACATTTCTCATGGCTGTCTCAAATACTGAGTGTTGGAATATTTCCTTTCAGCTGGAAACATCTATGATTAAACTGTATCCAATGAGAAAAGTAGCAGAAATTGCATTTCCAGCTCCCCAGTTTAGCAGGTCAGTGGGTGAGCACCTCTGGCCTTGACCACCACCTGCCTGAGAAGTTTATCCTGAAAAGAAAGAGCAGTGCATGGGGTTTGAGGGTAAAACTCAGCCTGTAGAAAGTATAAAGCCAGGGAACAAAATGAGATGGGGGGAACCTGCCCCTGCTTTCTCCTGCAGTCTCTGGAGCCCCACAACCCCACTGCAGCTCCTCACTTCTCCTGTCTGGTCACATCCCTCTAAATCAAAAGTTATAATAGAAAAGAAGAGTTGGGCAGATTTAAATGCAGGGAAATGATAGCAGGGGTGTTTTTGCTCAGAGCTGAGAGGAAAGACGGGGAGGGGGAAGGAGGAGATGTTTTCAGATACCTTGTCCCTTTAGAGAACTCACAGGATTCAGATGGTTGGAGTGATCTTGACAGGCTAAAAACCCAATCTGCTGGAAATCATATACCTCAAATAATGTGCTATTGCTGCTGATCGGCCCTGTATTTTAGGGCTGAATAGGTACAGTATTAAATTCATCTCGAGTTTTCATTTGCACCAGCTACAGCCTGTTTGACAAGTTTTGAGGGGAGTTTTAAAAGCTTTTACTGGAAACAGTGATGGGAGGTGCGAGGTTTGATGGGTTTCCTCAGGGTCTGCAGAGGCTGGGGTTGCTCTGTCCTGTACCCCAGGCTGCCACATGGGACAGTAGCCAAGGATTATATTTAACTAATTGAAATGCTGATTAATATTGTCCTTACTGTTATAATGACATTCAGGTCTTCTCCTTGCCAGTGCTTTAAGTTCTGGGCTCTCCATCAGTGTTGTGAAGTGATGAAGTTCTCTTGATCTAAAGGCAAAACACATTTATGGCCATGTCCCTTGGTCATAGCTCTGCTGTCCCTCAGCTCAAGGCAGGGGGACACCCCAGCTTAACCCTCAGCTGAAAGAAGAGTGAGAAGATCCTTCTCCAGAGGTGACCTTCATGCTTGGAGAAACCAGCAGGTGCCTCCTGGTGTCCCCCTGTGAGGGTTTTGCAGGAGGAGTCAGCCCCCTTGCAGCTCTGCCCTGTGGGGCACAGGGAGATGTCAGAGCTGATTCCAGCACAGTTGCTGAGTTGGGTTTATTAGTTTATTCCTTATCTTGGGAGTTCTGCCAGATGGCCCAAAAATTCTGCATTCTTTGTGTCCACTATCAGTGGGCTTCCATTTTCCCCAAGCTTTGTTAACCTCCCTCTAAACCTGAGATCACTGAAACATGGTAAGCCCTAAACTTAACAAGGCAATTCCACCAACTGGCAATTTTTTTTTTTCTAATGCATGAACTTGGTTATTAGCTCCTATCTGTTGATTAGGCTCGAAAAGATATAATTATCAAACATCAAAAGCATCCTTTCCTAAGAAAATTTTTACATATTCCACATTTTGCCACGGCCCCATGACCCTTGTGGCCACTTGTGCTGGTGCATGGCCCCTTGGCCCCAGGAGGGGATGAGGAAACTTCATCCTAGTCCCTGGAATTTGGGTGGTGGGAGGCCCTTGGCATGAGGGCTGCAGGCAAGGGAGGTGTTGCTGTAGCTAGAAATAGATATGAATATGTTTAATTTTATATATAAATACAAAGGAGATGTTCTGCGTGGTCCTCAGAAGCCTGGTTAGGTTTAAGATGTCCTGGCCCCTCAGGATTTGTTTCTATTTTCCAGGGGCTGCAGAGGGGAATGAGACCTTGTGTAGTGTTAATTAGCTGCAGATCCTTCTGCTGGGCTACCCTTCAGAAAATTAAAAACTCTTGCTTCAGAGTTTGGGCAGCTGTGTGTGTTTTCATAACTGGGAAACAAGTGGCTTTAATAACTTAGGGAATAAAAAACACCAAGGCTTCTGTTCTGGAACAATGCCAGTACCAGATGCATTTAAAAATTGTAGACTCAAGGGACCTGTGATAACAAATGCAGGTGGAACAGCAAGCTCAAGGCACCTGTGGTCCCAGATGCACCTGGGAACAGCAGAATAAAGGTGCCAGCAGCCAATAAAGTGCTGAATCTTGGGGATTTTGTGCCCATTTAGGGTTTGCTTGACTCTGCACAGGAAGGTGAAGTCTTGGCCTGGAGCGGCAAATTGCCAAAGGAGCAAGTTCTGGGAAAATGATCATTAGGAGATGAAAAATAATTCATCCAGAGGTGCTTCAACCACCTGAGAAGCTTTACCAGGAGCTTGGACAGATTCTCCACAAAGATCCAAGGTTTCCTGGTTCCTTTTTAAAGCAGGAAGAACTTTTCTTTGAAGTAAGCTCTTGTTTCCAGGAAAAAAAAAAATCATTGTTTCTGTTTAAATAAATGCTTGGAATATTCTTCCATGCCTTCCTGTGACTAATCACAGGAAATGTATCACAGGCTACAATATTTGATGGTGGTACAGAGTGTTTTGTAAGTAAAGCAGGACTGTTTCGATGGGTATGTTGTGGCTTGGGAATTGGTTTTTTGAAACTGATCTTTGAACTTCTTAATGAGAGCACTTAGAAGGGAGCAGGGACAGCAGCAGGCTGAGTGAAAAGGAAAATATGAGATAAGAAGGTTGCACTCAAGGGAGAATATTCAGGGAAAGGTAGCAAGCCTTGAAAATGGAAGGAAAGGAACTGTAGTGAGGGTTTGAGGGTAAAGAATGGCTTGAGAAGCAGGAATGATAAATGCTGGCAGATGAGGGATGGGTAAACAGCTCAAAAGATGAGCAGAAGAATGGTATAAAAGTCAGGTTTTTGTAAAGCAGCTTAGATAAGTAGGGATGGTTTCAGCGATGGTGGATTAACTGTTTTACATTTCACTTCACCTCTGTGTCTGGGCTTCAGGGGGTGAGCCAGGACTCTCTCTGATAAAACCCACACAAACAACAGACTGATCATCTCCTGGTCTCCTCAGTCCTGCAACAGTCACTGACTTTGTGAGTCCTGCACTGTCTCGAGTCACTTCCAAGTGAAGCCTGACCCACACCCCACAGGGCCGAGAGCTGTGCCACTGATCTCAAGATGGGCTTGCTCTCCTCTGCTGCTGGCTCTCTTTTCCTCAGTGCTGTGGGCTCGTGTAGGGAGAGCTGAGGCTCTCTGAAGTGTCTGTGCTGTTTGTACTGAGCAATTTTCCGTGGAAAAGCAGAATGGAGTCTCTGCAGACCCCCTGTGCCATCAGACCCAGCTCCAGGTAACATCTGCGTTCATTTTTCTATTCCACCTGAAGCAGCATCTGGCTGCCTGTGCTCACCCAGAGGTCATCCAGCAAGTGTTGCCAGTGTTTTTTGTCCCTCAAATTCTAAAACATCTTTTCTGCTGAATATTAGAAGTTGTTTTCAAGATTTTTTTAACCACAAATATACCCCTTTAAATTCTGGTAATCCTGAAAATACTGGTTAATTCAAGGTACTGATTGTTGTTTTGGTATTGAAAAATTATGTCAGGGTCTGATCTTTAAGGGTGCTCTGAAACTCAGTTGGAACTTGGCTGTTTAGTTTGACCAAATTAAATGTATACAATAAAAACAGAAAATAAACTATGTAGATTAGGGAATGTGTGGTTGTGGCTTATGCTTGAGCATCATGAAGCACTCAGAGATGAATGGTCTTGCCTGCTCTTCCTTTTCATGCAGAGCATGGCTGAAAGCACTACAGTCTTGGAAATCTCAGACTGATGATTCTTTTCCTTTTTATTAAAAGATCACTGAGTTGAAAAAGAAAAAATGGAATCTGACCTGTCCTCTGCTTCCTTCCATCTCCCAGTTTGGGGAAGGTCCAGGGATTTCATGCTGCTCACACATCAGGTCTCACTATTTAGGTTGTCAGTGTTCTCTGCAAAAATATTTGTTTGTAAGGGTTCTGTTTGTTTTTGGTTTTTTGTTTGTGTTTTTTTGGGGGGTTTTTTGTTTTGTTTTTTGGTTTTTTTGGTTTGTTTGTTTTTTTTTTTTTTTTTTTTTTTTTTTTTTAGAAAGTCTGGAACAGAAATGTGTTTTTATAGCCCAAGTCTAAAAATACTTTGCTTCACCTGCATTTTTGCTTTATATTGTTAATTCGCTCCATTGCTACCCACGCTGAGCAGTCCCCATAATATTTTGAATGTCTGAGGAGATTATAGGTACTGCATATGTCTAATTGTAGGTGTCTGAGAGCATAACATTCCTGGTAGAAAAATCATGATCTCTGATGAATGCATTTACACTCATCTCTGCCTTCTGAGTTAGTGTTTTCTTCAGCCACAAGTACAGCTGATGATTTGCAGTGATGAATGACAGGAAAATTTGTAAACAACAAGATGATGATAAAATGTGAATTCAACAGGGCTTGAGTATGTTAATATCTGCTGGGAAATGCTGCTTTCTAATCTGATATTATTTAAAAAATAGATTCTAAGAGCTAAAACCACTTGAGGGAGTGTGGATGTTTCACAAAATAATACAGCCATAGGGCATTATATGGAATAATTGCATGTTTAGGACACTTTTTAATATAATTGATGGCAACAAATACATTCAGACAAGGTGTATGTTCATGGATGCTTTTTGTATCTTTGTTAAGTAAATTTGGTGTGAGGAAACATAGAGCTGATATTTGAATATTCTCACTACCACACTGGAAGGTGTTGTTTTGTAGTCTCTTGGGAATGTGGTGGCTCTTGCATGGAAAACACACAGCTGGGCCAGCAAAGTGGAAGAATTGCATTCCACTGCAACACACTGGAACAAAATAAAACCTGTCCAACCCACTGGCAGCACCAGTGAAGGGCAGGAGAAGCTCAGGGTGTGTAGCAGTTGTGCTTGCAAAGCCAACCAAACAACAAAACCTTCCCCAAAACCCACAAAAAAATCAAATTCCTTCAAGCCCACAGCAAGGAGACCTCTTTTAGCCCCCCTGGACAGCAGTATCCAGGCAGAATGGAGTGGCCATTTTTCACAGTGATGTGGATTTTGTGACCCTCATGGCATTAGATTGCCCATGTTGTGGCTTTTCTGCATCTGCTCCCTGCCGCTCTGTTTCCAGGAGGATCCTGGGGAGCTGGACACACCAGGTTTTTTAACCAGAACTCATACCCCAGGCATCTCCCAGGTGGATTTTGGGTTCTTGTATTTTCCAAACCTTGTTGGGGAGGGGACTCCCTGCAGGGCTGCCTGGTTCTGTGTTGGGTTAAAATCAGCTGATGTCAGTCCACGTGAGCCAGAGCCTTCAACCCCCTGGTACAGATCACTGGGAGTTGCTTGGTTTGGGCTGAGGTTTGTTCCCCTCTACCTCAGAGGTCAAGTGTGCATTTCAGACGCCACTGATTCATTGAAAATCATGGAATGTAGCTCTCCAGACTGTGTTTTTGATTTCCTAAGTGTTCAGAACAATGTGTTAAAGGTCTCTCTCTTTTTCTGTAGTGTAGTACTGCACGGTGTTGTCAGTCACCTTTTATCATGGCTACATAGATTCTTCCCCTTAATTGCCACGACAAATTCATTTGCAAAACTTGTGAGGTGGATTGTTGACTTTTTGCATTGGAAGGAAGGTGGCCTTTCTAACCAAGCACTAAAAACAATCCGAGTCCACAAAATCTTGAGTGTTATTAGTGTCAAAGCCAGCTCTGTACTTGTCATAATATTGTGTTCTGTAATTCTGTGCTTTGGGTAAATGGGTCACTAGATAAGATTGACAACAGCCTCAGCAATGAAAGGTTTTAAGCTGGAAACTGGCTGAGAAAGCAGAGCAATTTCTTTCAAGAGAAATTACACTGATGTTATTTGTTATTGCTGCAGTTAGAGATCTGTCAGTGTTTCCAATTTAAAACCTTGCTTTCTAGAAGACTAAAAACATGTATTTCAAGGCAGAACTTTTAATGCAAAGATCTTTTTTTTTTCCCCTGCCATCTCTCTTATGTGAAGGTTAGTCATAATTTCTTATTGCTCTGGGAACAGAAGGAAAACATCGGTGGTGGATGGTCTTCCTATGTTCTCCTAAATGGAGAAACTGGTCTGGCCAGACTACACTGGTGTGGTGACATTCCTAATCCTTCCTGAATTGAGAACCAGTCTGTGGACACTGATCAGCACAGGTCTCCTCCCTGTATCTGGTAGGAGTCCAAGTCATTTAAAAAACAAACAAAAGCCACCCTAGCTTCACACATACCCTGGAACTTCATATTTAAAGAACATGAAATTTCAACAAAATGCTTTTGAGAAAGGATAACCCAGTATTTCTTTCCATAAGCTACTCAACTGTCCTTGGAAGTGAAAAGGCACAAATACTTTCTTGAATATGTTTCTGTGCTAGCTATATGAGGTAGATACAAATATGGTGAGATGTTCAGATTCAAGTACCCCTTTGGGGTATTTTGGTAGCTTCCTGACAGGTGAAACTGAGCCCTTCCACATCTTTCCACTGCTTGCTAGAAGTGGTCTCAAAGTGTTCATTGGTAACACTTGAGTATCTTTTTAACAATTTTAAAAATTCATATTGGCAGCATGGAAGTGACAGTTTTGAGATGTGTTTTGTTTGCAGGGGTTAATTTATATTTTATTTAAGGCTGTTTGGTTTGTTGGGAATTTTTTTGTTTCTGCTGTATTATTTTGCCAGGCTCCTCATGTGACAACCTGTAAGCTCAAGGATTCCAGTGTTAGTATGGGCTGGTGTTTTGGACACAATGAAGGGAACAAGACAAAACAGGGAGTGTACAGAAGAGATTGTAGCAGTGAGAGTCAGGCTTTCAGCTTCCCCAGCCATCCAAGCTTATCTTGTTTGTCCTTGTGCATTTCTGATGAAGAATTGGCAACGAAGAAAGAGAACTTGGGCATAACTGTGTGTTTTTTTTTTTTTTTTTTTCCTTTGAAGCTCTGACTGCTGCATGTGCCCTCCACATGGACCAGTGTGAAAAATAAAAGCATCTGCAAAACAGGTTTCCTTTTAGCCCACGATTGTGTCATGGCTTGCACAACCTTGCAGAGCATGAACAAAATAAATTTCCTGAGTGCAAGAAAAGTCAGTAGTTGGAAAACTACCCTTTGTCAATTGTCTGCAGTTTCTCACCTTGCTGTTGCCTAAACCTGTTAGTGATGGTGAGTTTGGGGTATGGAAAACAAACAAAAAAAAACCAGCTGCGAGCACACTGGTACTGTGTGTGGTTCCAGATTCAGAGCTGGTGGTGTCACAGGGAAGGAAAGACTCTCACTGCTTGTACAGCAGTGAAAGGGTGCATGGTTTGGTGCCTCTGGGACCTGGAATGTCGGAAAGGCTTTGTCACGGTGTGTGATGCTCTGCCGTGCAGAGGGGACACAGGTATGCCTGACTTAGGTTTCCATGGAGATTTCTTGTCCCTCATTTCCATAGGTGGATTTTGCAGGTAGTTTTTCTTTGCCTAGCCTTCTCTGGTTTCCTTTTCTGTTTTGTTTTGAGAAGGGGGCAAAAGGATGTTGTGGTTTTTCTTATTGTTTGGGGATTGTTTCTATGTGGTTCCCCCCCCCCCCCCTTTTGGTGTTAACAAGTTGTGAGCTGTTTAGATTTTTTCCCTTTTTGGTGTGAAGGGAGAGGGAAGCAGCTGTTCTGCTTAGTGTTTGTGAGCAGAAGGAGCTGTGGGTGTTGCACCAATGGCTTTTCCTACAAGCTCCATCCATAATTGTGTCCCAGCTGATAACCCCAGGCAGGACAGGATTCATGCCCATTCCCCTTTTGAGGTGATGTCTCTGCTTCACTTCTCATCATGAAAACTGAGATGCACTTCCAGCTCTCAGCAAGCCACTGCAACCCTGGCTGTGCATGTTTAACAGGGAATGTGGTATCCAGCAAACAGAATGATTTGCTGAAATGTTATTTTTAACTGTCTTCTGTCGCCTTTAACTGTTTTAGCAAAGGTAACACAATATTACTTTTCCTTTTTTAAAATAGCAAAAGGTGTGTTTGTTGTTGTAGAAGATGACCTAGGAGGGGGTTTTGTTTTGTTTTGTTGTTTTGTTTTGTTTTTTTTTTTTCCAAATAAACAGTCTAATGGCCTGGGTTCCCTCTCCTACATGACTACCTTCTCCCCCACCCAAGGAGGCTTTGACCCAGCAGACATTTGCAATGTGACCATAAAATGCTGTTGTATTTCTGCTGTCATGTGCTGTTATTGAATGTTAGTAAGCCTGAATTCATGAGGTATGAGGCTGTATTAGGAAGTGGTGACCAAGCAGATGTGGATAATTTGGCTGTGCAATAAAAGGTTATGTCTTTAGGTGAGAGAACTGGTGGTCTGCAGCAGTTTGGTTTGTGAGAGTTGGTAAAAGGAGGAGTGGAATGAAAGGTAAACAGAAGCTGAGAAGTGAGGGGGTCAAAGAACTGGAAGAGAGCAAATGATGCAAGAAGTTCAGTTTTAGATATATGTCATCAAACTTGGATACATGTTTTAGTCTCAATGGCAGAGAGCTTTCTATCTCTTTCAACAAATATTACATTAGGCTGTCAGACTGTACACTGGCTAATGCTGATTTTATTAATAAAGCTCATTTGATAACCTGAACCATAAATGTATTTCTTCTAAATTGGACTTAATTTTCAAAATGCCTTAAAAAAATTGGAAAGTGTTAGTGACACCATATCTGAGGAACTAAAATTCTTATTTGCCCACATGCATGGACAAAATGGGGAAATATTACATCATACTGCAGTAATTCTAACAAGAGAATAACAACACTGAGAGCCAAGTATCTGAGATTACTTAGCAGGCATAGTGAAGCCGGTGGTGCAGAATTTCTGAATTTTCTTCTTTTATTCTGAACTGTGATTTACTCTGCCACTGTAGTTAGGCTGGATTAGGAATTCTTGACTGTTTTAGAAAAGCAGCAATCCTTCAGTGCTGAAGGAGTTGGTTCTGTTGCTGTTAACCATAACATTTAAGCAGTCATGTACTGAGAGTTTTGTGGAAATGTTTTTCTTCATGGCCTTGTGAGACTGAGCGTCATTGACTTTCTTGTACTTGCACACAAAATGACTTAGAAAAGTGAATTATCTTTAGGTAATTGCATATGGAAAGGGCAGAACTGGTATTCTAGCAAAAAGCTTTGTGATCCTGAGCTCTTGGCTTTTCCTGCAAGTGTTTTCTTGGTCTTTTAGAGTGTGAAGCAAAAATGGTGATAAAAATCAGACTCAAGATGGGGCTCATGCTTATGGAACTCTGGTTTTAAGAATGGGCCTTTTTTATTTGGTTAAGAGTGTTAGTTTTGCTGTCTAACATGAATATTAAATGCAAGGTGGTACTCCTGACCTGAGCCTAACGAGGTAAAAATGTTATGTTCTATAAAATGAAGGGTTTATGATCACCAAATTAGTTTGACATATCTGTGAAATAGAAGCTACCCAGGAAGGACCACACAATATCCATGCTATTAAAGCTCAAAACAGTCTAATCAATTCCAAAAGTTCAATTTCTGTTCCTAAAGACTGCTTCCATAATGAATGAGGGGAGGCATATCAAATGTAATAATGCATTGTTATGAAGGTTTCAGTAAACTTGCCAAATGTCAGGCTGCTGGTCCAGTCATGGTGCATTAACTGCTGTGATTAAAGTTGAGCTGTCCTCAGAGCTCACCTGGCTTTGGGAATTGAGCTGCACTATCCTGCCTGGGGCAGCAGGGAAGTGCACTAGAAAGGTTAGGTTACACTGGGCAGTGAATATTCAAAACACTAGATTTCTAACAGGTTTTGTGCCTGTTTCTCTGAAATAGAGCATTCAAATGCTTTGTAGTTTGGATAATGAAGGCAATAAACTATTCCCTGTATTTGGAGAATCTGCTGCTCCCCCAGCTGCAGTGTGGCAGCTAAGAATTACTTTTGGTAACTGTAAACACCACATTGAATGGCTATTTGTGGGTGAGAATGGGAAAAAACCCTTTTGTATTTGAAGTTCTTTGTAAGAAATAAATGGTAGTTCCTGTTTCTGAGTAGGCTCAGTTTTAGAACATGTACTGGTTAACACTTGATAATTTATGGATGAGCTTCTGGTTCCTTTATGTCACTCAGCACAAAGGAATGTTAATGCTGATCTTACCAGACACTGGTGGATTTCTCTAATGTTGTTTTCAGTGGAATTATGTCTGGAGTGAATGCGTGCATAGCTGAAATGTCAAGAAAATGTTTCAGGAGAGAAAGCTGAGCTCTTTTGCATACACAGAAACTGCTCTGCGATCACTAGCAGGAAATGATAATTGTTTAATTAGGGGCAGGGGAACATGATCAATGTGGAGACTTCTATATTTGAAGAAAAATAATCAGGACTGATAGAGAAATGCAGGAGTAGAATTTTAGATAGAGATTGGGTTGTGATAGTTTCTAGGAAGAATCACATATTCATAGATCAATTTTGCCCCAAATGATGCCAAAAGCACACTGCGGGCCGAATGTAGAGGTCACATCAGCCACCCCTGATTAACTGTGGCCAACAGAGCAGAGCAAAGCTACCTGATAGAGAGCAGGGTAGAAAATTATGAAGAATGATAGATCCAGCTGAAAAGGAGAGGTGAGATTCAGTGAGCAGACAGCAGCTGAAGCAGATGAAGTTTAGCCAGGACACCTTGCTAATTCCCCCCAAACACTGCACGGCAGATAAGGAATCATTCCCCTCATAAAGAAAATGAGTTTCAGGGTAACTTGCTCCACATGCAAGAACTTTGAAACCTGTTCTTGGATTGGAATATTTCCTTGTGCAGGCAAAGTGAATGAAGGCTTTCAGGAGTGACAGGCAAAGTGTAATAATTAAATCTTGGGTTTGACTTGCAGAGGACAAACCGTTTGTGTACAATCAAGTGGGTGGTGTTTCGCTTTCCTTGAGACCGCAGAATGATGTGCAACAGCAAGTGGTGGAAGGCAGCACTTTCCCTGGATAGATGGTTTCTCATTATTCATGAAATGTTTATAGAAAATGCCTTGCATGCATGGCAGCAGTAGGGGGAGGATTGCGAGCAGGGCGAGAAGGACACAATGGAATGTCACTCCCTTCCTTGTGGTATAATGTGACCTTTCCATTACATTAACATTATGCTGTTTGCACAGAAGGAGAGCTAAGATAGAAAGTATTTTTAGGGGGCAATAGTCAAGTTAATTAGGCAGCTGTAACTTACTCTGTACATTAAGAGCTCAAAAGCAGGGAATGGGGAGTGGGGGCTTAACGTTGCTTTGCATTCCATCCGTTTTGAAGGAGTTGCTTTGTGTTAATTGTGAAATCTGGGCTGTGACGTTGTTCCAAGTACCATAGCCTGGACCTGTTTTTTCTGGTGTATTAAGAGGGAGGTTTTAACTTTAATTCCTCAATGGCTTGCTGCTAAAAGGTTTAGGCATCCTCTCTGCTAATCTAATGGGCAGAAAGGATAGATTCCACAATCCTTCTTGGTGTGTAGGACCAAGATATTTCATATGCCTGTCTATCAGAGCAGTAATTGTGGAGTAAGGTACAGTTCTCCAAGAGAAACACAGGTAGATTTTGGTCTGTGAGCATTTCACTTCATTTACACCTACTCAATTTCATTTAAGGGTCAAAAGATGCTTCATAAAGCTGATATGATATATTTAAATTTATAATGACTCATTCATACACTGCATCCATTACACCTCTTCCCTTTTGAAAAGTGACTATTTTTCCTAAGTTTCCTTACTCATAAAAGGCACATTTTAGCTGTGTTACATCAGGCTGCAGATAACAACCCATGTGTTTGGAATAAAGAGGTTGCAAAGCTGTTAGGGTTATTTGTAATATTTTCTCTTCTGCAATTAAAATCACATTGCAGTAGGTTCCAGAACCCACTGAAGCCAATTCTGGTCACAGTGTGCTCTCTGCTGTGTCTTTGGCCTTGAGCTAAGGTCTGTGGCACTGCTGGGAGGGTGAAATCATATCATTCTTTGTCTGTTAGAGCAGCCCTTGGACTGCAGTCCTTCAGTCTGAAGTGTATTTACTTCAGTAGTTTTGGCCTTGGTGGTTCATTTCTCCCCTGGTACTCCCCCAGGTACAACAGCAATCAGAGAGCCTCGTTTGTCTGCCATGCTGAGGATCCTCATCTGTCCAGGTGGCATCCCTGAGTGCCAGTGTTTGTCAGCATTTCCTTCCCAGTGCTTCAGGAATCCAGTGGTTTTGACTTGTGCTCTGTTGATTCCTCTCTCTTTCCCAAGGCTGTTCTTTGGTGCTTGTACCCCTTGAACCTGATAGTTCCTAGTTCAGATAGAGGAAGACTTACAGCTTTATTAGGTAACAATTGATCCTCAGGGCTCATTGTTTACCCTGCTTTTTGGGGAGCTATTTAATTTAAGAATTAATTATCTCACAACTAGGGCCTAAAACTAAAGAGCAAACTTTTGCCTTTGTGATGGGGGAGTTAATGGCAGGAAGTCCAACCTGTCCTGTCTGACACAGAATACCATTTTACATGCGATTGTTGGTTGAACTGTGGATGAATTCAACTTGTACGTTTGTGGGTCAGCAGTCTTCCTCTCCTGTCACCTCCTGCCTGGATACAGGGGAGTAGGAGCCAGGAAAGGACCAGAGGTTGCTCACTGAGAGCCCTTAGGATCAGTACCTTCTTGCAGGTCACAACCTTGGCAGGTTCACTGGCTGGTAAAGAATGGTGTGACTGCCTTTGGTTCATCATGGCCAAGCATGACAACCCGAAGCTACGGCTCAGTGTCAGTTTGCTAATGACAAAGATTTTTGTCCAAAACATGCTGAAATAGAGGGTTTGTGATCCATCTGCATCATGACAGCATAAAAATAGGGCTGAATTTAACAAGGGTTTCTATTCCCTTCCTAAATTATTTCCAAAGCCAGTTTGTGTTGATCAGTTCAGCCAGAGCAAGAAATATTTATGGCTTTCATGCAGTGCACTTATCACATTAACAAGATAATTAAAGCTCTATAGCAACTGTCTTGTAATTAAACCCTCAAACATATTCTAGCCCAATTCCATTGTGATGGAACTGATGTCCTTTTCTAGTGGGCAGAGAGTTGAAATAACACATCTTCCACTCAGGAAGCCTCTCACATACATCGGACCAGCACAGTACTAGCTTAGAACATATGGCTGAAATATTTTTGTCCTTTATGCTGCTTTACTTTGTTGATACTTTGCCTTAGGTAGGTTTATGTATTTATGTGCTCAAGAAATTGAGAGCTTTTGTGCTGTAACAGGAAATATTTAACTTTGCTGTCAAGACTTGCAGCAGGTGATAGGTTATCTACAGGATATCTACCACGCGCTGCTTCCATTATATATTTTTTTTTACTAGGTTACCCTGAAATGTTAGAAATTAATTCCTGGAGTCAGTGTCAGCTAAAGTGACAGTGGATCAAAGCTGTGAGACAAATTGCTCATCACAGTTCAGGGAGCTGACTCCTCTGTGCAGGCAGCTGTACATCACTGGAGGCTCCTCATCCCCCCAAGCTCTGCTCCACAACTGCTGTCTCTGCTAGAGAAGCTCATAGGTGGATTTCTGTAAAATAAGCTCATTCTAAACACCCATCAGAGGCATTGCTGCATCTTGGAATTGTTATTTGTTTGGTTGGGTTTGTTTCTTTTCACCCTGTTTGGAGCCTGTGTCACTATGCAACAGCCTGCACTATCTAAACAATGATGTTAATCCATGAAAAATGAGAAATTAAATCTTGGCAGGATCCTAGTGATCCCTGTCCAGGTTCATCAGATGAAAGGTCTAGGGTTTTTTGTTGTTGTTGTTGGTTTTTTTCTGACTTTTTCTAAAAGCTCAGAAGCACAAAATTTATTTAGCTTTGTTGTCTGACAGTCAGAAATCACTCTTGCTGATGGTGAGTTTGCTTCATCTCTTAATGAAAGCAGATAAAAACATTTTCTTAAAAAACCGAAACCAAGGCCCTAAAAACCTTTTCCAAACAGTTACTTTGCTGTTTCCATTAGCTCATCAGAAATCCTTCCCTTTTGAGGAGCTGCTCTTAGTGAAACATTGTGTATGTAATTTTTTCCCTTCAGGTATTTCCACTTTGAGCTGTTCTCGTAAATTAATGTTCATTTTGATTATCTGTGTGAGATCTGGGTTGGTGTGTGGTGAGTCAGAGCATGTTTGCTGTGTGAGCTGGAGCCTCTCAGCACCCCTGGCTTGTCAGAGAAAGTGGAGAGAGAATGCAAGTGTTTGTGCCTTTGAGGTCAGCTGGGAGACACTGCTGCTCGAAAACAGTGATTTAATGGCAATGTGACATCCAGCCTTAAAACTAATGGGACAAACTAGGAAATCAAAACAAAGGCAATGCTCACAGAGAATGTGACACAGATGCAAGGCAGGCTGTGTGTGCAGCTGGCAGGGCCATCACAAACTGCTGCTCAAAATAGCTGTCCTTCAGAAAGGCAAGCTTGATTGGGGTTTATTCCCTTATTTACACGTCAGACCTTTAGCAGTTTGGGCTGAGCTTCACTTGCAATGAGCGTAGAGTAATACTTAAATATTAATATTTTTTAAAGTCACAGCTAGGGCTTTGTTTGCAGTAAACCAAACAAATCTAGGCCAGAATGTTAATGAATATAAACTGACGTCCAGCCTGGATGTGTGTGCCTGAATGCTAAAGTTTTAATATAAATTAATAAAGAGAGGTCATTTTGAGTTCTGTATGTTACATTTAAATTGTGCTCTGTTTGTTACATTTAAAGCACATTCTGTATGCGCAGCTATGAAGGGTGATTTGGAGTTTGTATCAGGATTAAAGGATGCTCTGTAATCTTGCAAAAAACGTAGCCACTAAGATCTTTTTCTTGACATGTTCATCTGTCTCATGTTTACTGTGGATGGAGTTGGTGCCAGCCAGTGTTTGGATACACGCTCATTCTGCTGTTGCAATATGGATCATATTCAACCTTGTCAAAATGCATGTTCAATCAGGATTTTTATTCCAGCACAGTATTTGACCCTTTGACAAAAATATGCTTAAGTGAAACCAAACAGTGGCTCAGAATTTGCTTATCTTTTTGTTTGCAAACTCTCTATTTTCAGTTTACTTAGAGAATGCTAATATTTCTCTACAAAGTGTTACTGGAAAAATATTGTAATAAATATTTAAGCATTTTAATATTCTTAGTCTTCAACTTGCATCCCAAATTGTACATTTGTTTTAAGGAGGCAACAGGAGTGGATGACTGGAAAAGTAACAGTGGAACCATCAGTCCCATATTTTGAAGTACATAAAAAAGATTACTTTTTTAAGGGCTGGCAGATGCACTCACTTTACAGGTCATTAAATTTCTCATTATACAAACGCAATCATCTGAGATTTTGAAATAGGTTTAGAATCTCAAAAAGATTAGACAGTGTGAAAAATAAATGTAGAAGTTGAAGTTTTGATAGACAAAACATAATTTGATAAATTCTGTAATGATCTTACTACATTATTCCTGTTGTCTAACTTCTCCATATGGAGGGTTGCAGTGTGACCTTAGGTATATCACTGCATGCTGAGTAACATCAAACAAATTTTGTATTTGCCAATCTGCTGAGAGATTCTGATTCATCTGCCTGTGTTCTTCAAGGAGAGAACCTGTAATCTGTGCATTAGGATATTGTCCATCTGGATGTGATGAGGAAACTGCATCCTTTTAAAAGGATGTGTGTTCTGCTTACAGGGCTGGTTTTACACTCCCAGTTCCTTCCAGAGGTGAATTTAACAATAATTACTTGCTCATTCTACCAATAGTTTTTCAGCTCCTAAGCCAACTAAAAAGACTTCTCTTTGGATAAAGGGAGTTCTGAGATCTTGGTTTGAAATAATGTCTCTTACAAAGAACAGCCAGCTCTTTCTTCTATGTGAATCTCTCATACTTGGCCAGTTGTTGTTTGAGAGAGTTATTCCAGGAAACCTGTCATTGTATCTTTTTAATATGTTTTTCTTTGTTGTTGGAGGTTAAAATGATTTTTAGTTCTTATGAAAAAATGTTCATTTCTGTTTGCAGAATGAATTTTTCTATTTATGGACAAAACCAGTGGGGTGGTTCATGTTTGCTCCCAGGACCTCTCAGGGAATGCTTTTCTGTGGGAATGGGCTCAGTGATGAAAATGGCTTTGGCCAGAAATCCATTTACTCGCTAAGTTGGATACAACAGCTTACAGGAAAAAGGACTCCAAAGCCTCTTTCTTTCACCTCAGGCTCCATAGTATGTCTCACTGCATTGTCTGCATTGTGTTGGCACTTGGATATTTTTTTTTTTCCTATTGTATGTCTGACAATAAAATAGGAACTAGCTCATCTTTCTGAGGGTTTTTTTTTTTTTTCTGGGCCAAGGATGTTACTTGTAGTAGAAGTCAGCTCTGTTTCACTGAAAAATTAATAACATTTTAGGCATGTCTTCAGTAAGACCTATGCAAAAATCATAAGATGTATACTTCTAAGGGAAAAAATTGTCTTGTAATATCAAATTTTCAATTATTTTGAAATTCTGGCTAATGTGACTGTGATTTTTGACAACAGAGATGCTCCATTTGCAGGTTTGATCCCTGTGTGAAAGACCTATAAAAGTTGGAGCTCAGTTACAGGCCAGCTTGATGTTACTTTGTTGGTGCTGTAAAATTTTGTTTCTGTTAGAATTTCTTGTTGCAGCTGTACTGTGAAGAAGATAAAGCAGATGATCGCTGTCAGACACCTCATGAGGAGCTAGTGAACAGATCAGCTGAGTCAGCCATCCCAGCATGTGTGCTGTGAATGTAGATGCAAGATTCTGGAGATGGAAAATGACCGCTGTGCTTTCCTCCAAGAAAAAAAATCCAAGCAAAGGTCACATCAGAGTGAAATTTCATTTACTCAGCCCATAAAATGAACACATTTTCCTGCTCACATATAGGTGCCAAGACTTTTAAAGAAACTGTTTGAAATGCTGAAGATCTTAAGGTCCCCCAGGAGTTGCGATAAGAAAGAGAAAAAGGCAGAGGGCAAGGTGTCGACAGTACATCTGAAATCTGCTTTAACCCCAGTGCCCAGCAGCCACATGAAGAACAGCTGTGGAATGTTAAACTAAAACGTGGCTGAGGAGAGAGGAGGAGGTTCAGCAATTTGCCTCCTCACACGCTCCTCAGTGACAGTGACAAATGCTGGAACATTCAGTCAGGCTGTGTGAGAGGATCTGGGGTTTCCATGCTGAGATGGAGGTTTTGGGTTCACTGCCCTGCTTGGAATAGCTGGGACAAGGCACTTGTCCTGTTCCACCCTCATTCGTCAGCAAGACAGAGGACAATGCCACACTGCTGCTGTGAGGATTAATGTCTTAAAGGTGCTGAACTGCTAAACTACTGTGGGAATGGGGACCATGTATTATTAATTAATTATTGAAGGCAGGCTGGGAGTCTTCACTGCTGCTCGATGGCAGTGCAGCCCCTGCAGCCCGTCCATCTCTGCCTTGCCAGAGGACTCTGTCCCATCCAGCCCTGCTTAGCTACACACACATGACCTCTGGGTGTGAGTATTCCTGCTCAGACCTGGGAACGAAGCCAAGGGAGAGGTAAGATCTTGCTCTGGTTTATTAACACACTGACAAGAATAAGTTCTTGCCTTAAACTCAAACAGTAAAGAATTCTTACATTGGTATTTGCTAAATAGGGAGAAGTAATGGAGAGTAAGGAAGAAATGAGAGGTCTTGGGGATTCTTCCTTCTGATTCCTAAGTAATGAGGGGATATTTTGGGAGTGGACAACATAGTGAAGCCTTAACAGTCTTCACAGTTGAGAACAGTGAGAAGTGGTCATAAACAACTATCAATTTTTGAATGCAGTGTTTGTTTCTTGAGCTACTACTCTTCACACTCTTCTTTTTCTTTTTATTTGATAAGAGAAGTATTCTGATTGTCCTTACCACAGCTGTGTTTTAGTTTTGTGTTACTTTTCAACTTTGGTGTTTTTAGTCCTCTACCAGGTGGCAGCCATCATGCTCTTTATTCCATGCTTCTTATTGATTTGGTCAAAAGTAATTAAAGATAATTTGTTCTCAATTACATTTCCTTGAATTTCCTGAGGCTGGAAATTCTGCTCTCCAGCTGTGTCTTCCCCCAGTTCTTTTTCAAATTAACTTTGCTCTCACTCTGAAATAAAACAGAATAAGATGTTCTTTTTTTTTTTTTTGTTTGCTGCTTTTGGATTGAATAGAGAGTCTGTGCTGTAGCAGATATTGATCTGATAATTTTATTAGGTACTCCTGCCTTGGTTCATGAACTCTCATGTTTTTAGCATAACATTGCAATAAGAAATCCTGTGCTAGACTTGCAGAAGTAAGAAACCAATTTTTTTAAAGATGTTCATGGATGTTTCTGCCTTCTGAGTGTTCTTTGTGCCTGAAGGGTTGTTTTCAGCACTTTGGTAATCTACTTTAAACTCTAATAGCAAGGGGGGAAGTGAGCAGTATTATGGTGCAGATGGGGCTTTCTTCTTTTCTGTTTAACAGTGATTGCATTAATTTCTAGTAGAATGGATTTTTGGCAATTGAAAATGGCTTTGGGACATTTGGTATTCTGGGAAATTTGGCAAGAACATTTGTAATTTTGACTTAAGTAGGGGGAAAATATCTAGAAAACATTAGCTAAGTCTGAGCAACACTGTCATTGCCAGGAAGCAACCAAAAATGTGCATAAAGGGCTTTGGAAGAGTTGCAAATTTCTGATTACAGGCACAGTGTCCACAGACCACATAAGTGACAGAGTCAGAAGACAAAGATAGGTATGGCATCTCTCTATACCACCTAAGTGGAATATTTTTTTTCTTCCTTATTTTTATTGACTTCCAAGGACACATTTTAAAAATTTTAAATCATCTGAATGAAAAGAGTTTACAAAGACTATAAAGATGGCAGATCAAATAATGTAGTTGCTTAAAGGGTTCCAAGATGCTGTAGGGTAAATGCACTGATAGCAATAATATTGCAACCATGATTAATTTGATCCAATTATTTTTCAAAACTTGCCAACCTTGCCAGAATTAGTATATAGTCCTTGGAGACAAGAAAATAAAGAGATTTCTCACAGGAGTATGAGAAATGGAAGCAAATGTATGGGATAAACAATACCAAGCTATTCAAGGTGGTTTTGTTATGAAAACAGGGGGTTTTTTTCCATACAGGTGCTTTCCATCACCGTAATATCAGAATGCTTTGTGGATGTTTATGGAAGAGAAGAGTTTTATTTCCCATTCCAGGCACTGGAAGTGGAGGCAGGATGAGCTGTGGAATTCATTCATAGCCAAGAAAAGGCCTCTGCCTGCTGGGATAAGGTGCTAAATGTTTTATTTAGAGTGTCAGAGGAAATTCCTGACAGAGATGAAATTGAATCTATTTATTCAGAGTTTCCTCCTCATGCTCTCACTAGCAGGCAACCTTTGTCTGACTTCTGAGCTGTCTCCTTCCATTTGGCTGATGTGTCTCCCTTGACAGTAACATGTTCATTGGAGTGCAGAGGGGCACCCAGCAGGACTGGAAGTGCCTTGCTCATTAAAACTGCCATGGAACAACAGAGGGATGAGGCCCCTTTCTGTGGGTGCTGGCACTGCTCCGACCAGAGCTCCTGCAGCAGCTCTTACCAAGTGCTCCCCTTGGCAACTGAGATCCTCAACTGCAAAGTGCTTTGCATTATTAATATGGCACAGCACAGCCTTAACAAATCAGGTGTCTTGTCTTGCAGATTTAGTTGTGTCTTTCTTCCTTTTTTCCTAAGCATTAAAATAGTGTTGCTCTGAAAGAAATCTAAATGTTCTGCAGTCTATTCCTTGTCACGTTCTTTGTCTTGGAGCCTCTTGTGTTTAATTGAAAATTCTCTTTTGGTCCTGATGTCTGTTCTGTGTTCCCACTTTCTAGTGAGAGGGCAGGATGGGTCAGTATTGAGCAGCAGCAATAAAAGAGGAAATAGTGAAAAAAAATAATTCCTGAGTGCATGGCTAGAATATTGTCTTTAAAATTCAACATTTAGAATCCTGCCTGCAGAACTGCAGCAGACATCTCTGTGGTGCTTTACAAAAGCTGCCTAAACACTTTCATAAAATAATTTTTTAAAAAAGATTTCTGAGGTCGAATTTGCATTTGGAGGACTAAATGTTGGCCCATGATGAGGCTGTGCTGATTTATTTTCATCAAAAAACATTCAGTTTGCAAATGTTACCATAATACTCCTGGTGGAGTGCTATATTACCAGGAAGAAGAGTTCAATAGGTGTGTCAGTCTGCTAGTTTTGACACAACATATAAACTTAATGAGTTACCCAGAATGAAAAAGTTTCATTAATTCAGAGGGAACAGGTTCTTTTACCAGCTTAAACAAACAAAAAAAATTGGAAAAATCTCAAAACTTAGAATGACATCTGTAAAGGTTGACAGGTGGATGATGTTAGCAAAAGGATGGATTTGTCTGAATTGAGCAATTTTCAACTGCCAGAATTATCTAGAAGAGAAAGTGGAAGTATTTGAGAATTGTTAGGGTGAAATCTAGAGTCTACAGAAGAGGGGGTTTGACTGAAAGAAATAATTTTAATAAAAAATTACTTCAGGAGCCTGCAATTTTCTTTCTAGAGGTGGGGATGTCACGAGAAGAGCTGTCCAAGGCAGGGAGCAGGGATGCCAGGGTGTTCCAGGTGCTTGGGAATGCAGTCCTGGAGCATCGGAGACCATGGAGCTCCACCTGCATCGTGGCCGCCTTCCTCCCACCTCCAGAACCACTGTCATCATCCTCACAGACAGCTCTCGGGTCCTTTCCTGGTGTCCTCTCACTTTATGGGGATGTCTCGTGCATTGCAATTTATTGCTTCTTACATATGCAGTTGTACGAGCTGGTTTTTTGGTTTTTTTTTTTTTTTTTTTAACATCAGGAAATGATCGCTGCAACAGGCTTAAAGCCAGTCACATGAGCTATAATGAAATTCTTCTTAAGTTGAAAACACTTTCAAAAAAAAAGCAAAAAAAAAAACCAACCCACCGACACCCAAGTTGCAAAGACTGTTCAGATTGTCACAATAATGTATTGTTGAGCTTAACAAATGAGACACTCCAGCAGTGTTTTTTGGTTTTAGAACTGCACGGCAAATTAAAAAGGGATTGTTCTACTGCTCTGTAATTACGTGCCGTTTCAGGCTCGGCTCGCACCTTTCCAAGCCAAGACGCTGCAGCGACAGATAAAATAAAACTTTTCCCTTTTTTCGGCGTTTCCCGAGGGGAAGGTGCTGGAATGACCCCTCAGGGCTGAGGGCAGGGCAGGGACTGAGCCCCCCCCCCCCCCCCCTCAGCAAGGCCCCACCGCCCGCTGCTTTCTCTTCTCCCAGCTCGCTGGCCAGAGGAAATGTTGTACCTTGAGAAAACGAGGTTTTTAATGAGAGAACAGATTTTTTTTTTTTTTTTTAACCTTGGTGGCGTTAAACGCTTTAAATGATTGCGGTTCAATGTCTCCAGGCCGCGCCCTCGCCTTGCCGCTATTGAAGCCTGAGGGCTCCGCTCCTGCCCCTCGGTGGGGAGCGAGCTCGAAACACTCTTTAATTTCTTTTAGTTGTGTCATCGGGGAGAGAGCTGATGGTACCTGGCTGTTGGCAACCCTTAGCTGCTGCTGGGAAAAAAAAAAAAAAAAATATATATATACGTCATGAACAAAGCAGACTGGAAATTCCTTGTTCCTGGATTATCCCAGTCAGGTTTCATCTAGTATTTTCTTTAAATACAATGTGTGAGATTTGAAAAAAAGCGCACAAAACAAGTCGTGCCGGCGTCACTGTGCTCGGTGCTGTTTCTGTAGCAGAGGTGAGGAGAAGGCTGGCCCAAGCTGGTGGATTTTGGGGCTGTTGTTCACTTTTGTGCCGAGGCCGTGGTGTTCCACATTACAGACACGCCAGGAAACGCAGCCTTAAGGAAATGGTAACTGAGAAGGAGAAAAAAGATCAAAGGCTGTTCAAATACTTAGAATTTATTGGATTTTTTCAGTCCCAACATGTCCCCTGCCTGATACAGGTTGAATATTGCCCCAAATATGAAAACTTCCGTTTTTAAAATCAATTTGCTTTGGAATGAACTTCTTTGAAGGTGTTCTACCCACAAAGTCTGTTCCATCCATCTGGCACCTTTCTGTCTTCAAGAATGCCATGAAATTTAGAAGGGCTTATCAGAAGAAATAATTATTCGTCTTTTAGTGTTATTTATGGATAGATCAGTTGTATTTTGGGGGGTACAGGAATGAAGTTACAAATATTTAAGATTTTATACTGGAAATAATTTTTTTAAAGTATGTTGTCTGGTAACTAATTTCTAAAATCCAGTCTACCTTTGAAAGCCTGTTTCCAGAGATGTAGACATTTAATATCCTAAACCTGGTTTTTATTATAAATTGTTACAATAAATAACTTTTTTCCCTGGAAAAAATATGTCAAATAGTGGTTATTAAATTTATATAATGACAAATACTTAATTTTTATTTTCCTTACAGTTCCATGTAAGAAACTCTCCATGCTGAATGTGTCCAGTAATCTCTGGTTGGCATTTCCAGCAGGTGAAGGCTGGGTGCCCTAGTCACTGCTCCTTTCATTTTGAACCTTTGTTCTGCTGAAATCTTAGACAGGAACACACATTTTTTGAAGAGTTTTATGCCTTCTTAAGTCAAGATTCCAAAAAGCAGAATGTTCTCCTCCAAATTTTTTTTTTTAACTACCTGAATGTTCTTTTGTGCAAAAGCTACACAGCAGAGCAAGTGTTCCAGCCACAGCTCTGAGTCTGCCAGGCCCCCTTTTTTGTGCATTTGCTCTACCTGAAGTACATGGACACAAATTCTGGGGACCTGGGGCTTTGGATTACTTGGAAGCAGTGAATGAGCCCTTTGATCTAAAACTCGTGCAGAAAGGAATTACTGTTTTCATGTTCTTTTTAGTCTGAACTCCAGATGCAGCTGAATGATTTGAAGTCTTTTATTAATCTACCTATATAATTTTTTTAATAGGCAGGATTGAGTCTTTTTTTTTTTTTTTGACACTTGACTGAAGTGATGGGAGTTCCAAAATTGTGCTTGTGTCTGACTTGAGGGCTTTTTATGGGTCTGTGCCTTCCTTAGGGGTGAAAGCACAGCCCCAGAATAGAGGTTTATAACAGAGCATATCTTCAGGGAAAAGCAGCTACAAGTAAGTAATTTTCTATTCCTGGGTTTGGAAATTGGATTTTTTTTAATGTTAGACATAGTGGTCTATATAATAGTCTCCCAAGAAAAAAAGTTACATTTCTTAAGCATTTAAGCATAACAATTTATAAAACATACATGCATTTTGAACAGGTACTTCCAATGGACTCTATTTGGGCACCAAAGACACTTCCTGGCATACAAAGTTTTTCTACACTAGACTGGTGGAGACACTTTTGCTGTAGTTTGCATCTCAATGGAAAAATTCATTTGCACTGCTTTGTTTTGAAAATTATGCCTAAGTTTTGTAGTTTTGTCGTTAATCCATGAGCACTCACAGCAGCCATTCTTTAAGTCTAGGCCATTGAACAAGCTCTTTTCCCTGCCTGGTATTTTAATGAAGGTCGTGGTTGCTCAACTTCCTGCAAGATCTCTGTCAAACTTGAACTCAGACTTGTTTCCATGCTTGTGAGATGACACAATGCTGTCACAGGTGATGACCAGCTCCGAAAATATTTGGTGATTGAAACCAGACCCTGAGACTGCACATACCTTCTCTGTGCTGAGCTGTTCTTAATTAATGCTGTAATGTTTATTTTCAATTTGGTGACTTTCAGTCCGGTCCACATGGACCAGGGAAGATGCTCTTCCCCTTTAGAGAGTTGGGAATGGATCTGAATCAAGGGAAGGAACCCAAAGCACACAGAAACTTGAGTCAGGCAGGGCTGTACAAGGTTGTGCGTTCTTTTCCTAGAAATCGTATTTTAATTGCCAGTAGACACAAGAAACTTCTGGTCCAGCAGGACATTTTTTATGGTCTCGAACAAACAAATAAACATTAGAAGAGGTCTATTGAGAGCAGAGTACACTCCCATTTAGGCACTTTTAATATGTAAAAATGTGTTGTCGCCCAGGTGTCACCACTGCCACTGCAGGTGCTGCTTAAGCTGACAGCGCCCGAGGCTTCACTCTGCTTTTCTGTGGCACTCACAAGTTCTGCTTGCACTCCAAACTTGCCTACAGAGACCACTCTGTTTTTTTCGGAATTGCCTTAAACAGTTGCTAAACTGCACAATTAGCCTAGCAGTAGGTTTTCTAGGTTTTTCTAACTTTTCCGGGAAACTTCTGACTTCGTTGATAGGAGTGTTAATCTAAGGAAAGAGATTCATTTGCAATTGAACAGCAAAGAGCACAAAAAGATGATTTACATCTGGCAGGGTTTAGTTACAGCCTGCTGCAAATAAAACTGACAAATTACCCCTGCCAGCCCCAGCAGGCTACAAATTACATGAGTGTTTACAAGCTTCTGAGACTAAGTCTTTGAAGAGCATTCACTAGGGGAAAAAAGTTGAATTAAAGCAAGCAGCAATAAGACAGACATCTATATGAAGCCTTAATAATTAGGTTAAATCTGAGCAAATGTGGCAGTCAAGACAACGTGGGATATTGTATCTGCATATGTTGAAGAAAAATTAAGCTCTTGCATTGTTTGGGATTAACTGCATAAAAGTCAAGGAAGTTAAACCAGCTTCTTTGCATGTACTGCTGTAGAGAAACCAGAGCTTTACATTTCACAATGAAGTGAAATTTAAGTGGTTGAAATGTTCCCAAGTTTTTATATGAGAGCGATTTCTAAATTTTATACTATTTACTTGCGGTAACATTAGATTTCACATACTTCCCTTCTTATCCTTCTCTGCCCCCAATTATTTTTATTATTCACTTAGTCAACTGAATCAGTTTTAGTGGATTTTCCCTTGATAAACTTGACTGAAAATAGTAATAAACTGTAAACAAAATAATAAATCCTATGTATTTTGAAGGCTGAATAAGCCATTTTAGTAAAGCATGACTTGGTTTTCCCATAAATGCACTGTTAGTTATGTTTGTCTGCAATCATTATTCTCTGCTAAGTTTCAGAGGGATTGCCTCCTTGAGGTCAAGTTAAAGTTCTTTTGGTGATAACGTGCCAAAGATCACTTTACTTCTTGATCTATGAGTTGCAGGTGCTTGGAGCTTGCTTTTGTTTGCTTTGCATTCGTTATTTTCAAATGAGTAGGAGGAGAAATAGCTGCAAGTGTTCTGTAGGATGCAAATTACCCTCATTTAATTGGTACTAAAAGACTTGCTCAGTTTAAATAGTAACACATTGATTTGTAGGCATTTAGATGAAGCAAGATGGACTACTCATTTCAATGCAAGTTACAGGTTTTTTACACATAGGTAATATCTGTTCTCACTATTTTAATTGATTTTTAAAAATCTTATTACCACTCTCTTATACTTTCAGGAATGCTAATCTGATAAATCTTACAATGCCTAGTACTCAAGTAAGTGCAATCAATGTCCTGTTCATCTCTGAAGCACTGATAGGTATTAGGTGGATAAATATTATTACTCTCAAGGCTTAATTATGAAAGTCAAATTGGGGATGTAAGTGTAAGCCACAACTGGAACTTTGAGTATCTCAGGGAAGTAAATACCCTACTCACCTTACTAATTCTTCTAGACTTCAGTGCTGCCTCTGATTCTCTGATTTTATTTCTACTTTCAAAGTTGACCTACTAAATTAGAATCTCCAGGGAAAGACTTTTTGTGAGCTGCAGCCCATTACTCCGCGGGAGTGCAGTTGTTCTCTCTAACAGATGGACTCTCTAGCCAGATTTTACTGAGGACGTTTGTTTCCTGGGCCACATTATGATAAATGCAGGCTCACTTTCCACTGAATTTTTAATGGTAATGCAATCTGCAAAATTATGTTAAATGTATATTTTTTAATGATGTGAATAGATTTGATCTTAATGTGTTTTGATGTAATCTTTTTTCCTTGAGTGATTAAACTCCCCGATTTTAGTCTTTCATCCCTGCCCACCCTACAGCAGCCGGTGCTGCTAAAGGGACAGACATGATTGTGGTCCTTTATGCACATTATCAGCAGAATTGTCTGTTCTGCCCTCCAACCCACAGAGCACTGTGGGGTTTGTGAAACTGTATAAAATTTGGGTTGCAGAATCCCTTTTATTCTGATGCAGAAGATGGAAAGAACCCAACTTAATTTTAACATCCCAGGCAGAGTTTGAAGTGCTGGTCAGTAAGAAACTCCCTAGCTATTAAATATCCCTTGGCCATCTTCTTCTAGTCACACAAATTTAACTCACAGCTGCATTCAAATCTAAGTTCACGTGATTTTCTGTGCCTGGGTGGAAACATTTTCATAATGAAAACATCTTAGCCATTCACCTTAAGGGTTTGTTACTTTGGCTAAATCTAGGAAAAAAGAAACAGTAAGAATGGCAAAGAAATCAAGCCCCACAGATGATTTAACCACATATTGAAATAGGAAGTTGCAGGAGAAGATAATTTCAAATCAGAATGACTATGCTGCTGGTTTGGATCAAAGGCTGTGTCAGCAGTGTTTCCTGTAATAATTTCAGACATTTAAAAAGGGGATATATTAGGGGGAAAAAGCAGAATGGAAAGTGCAAGAAATAAAGAAGAACACTGAAGTTTTCTTCTCCAGGGCAGCAACTTTTAATCTCAATTAAAGCAGTTGGGCTAGCAGAGCAGCATGTTAATACTACAGAGAGTCAGTGAATACAAATGACCTTTGTGGATTTGGTTTTTTTGCTGCTTTTCCTCCCGATTGAAAAGGACACGCAGCAGTTGTCTTAATTGGGTATTAATTGATACATATTCACAGGAAGTAGAGTCTGTGATCTTGCAGCTTGTTTGTATGAAAGAGTATAATGGAACGAAGTGTGAGGAAGTTTTATTAATAATCACAGTGACATAGCAGAGTAGTAGGAGTTTTAAAATTATCTCAGAAATGTTTGAGGAGTCATTACCGGAACAGACTTAGCTGCATTCATACAGCTTTAATATTCTGCCTTACACATTAAAAACATAATTAAACTAAAGATAAACCTTATAATTATGACCTCATACCTCCTGTCAGTAATATTCTCTTACATTTTCTTGAGTCCTCATGATGATATAGAAGAGGATGATGAGACAGAATGCAAACTACTCATCTTTCAAAACTATCAGTCCCTCTTCCCAGGTACAGTGTTCCCTGATGAGCTGTGCCCAATCACTCCAGGAGACCCCTGTCCCCTCCTGGATATCCTTGCACCCACACACAGCATGGAAACATGGGAGGGAATTTGCTTAGTACTGCCCAGTGTTGGATTCAGTGGCTGGAATACAGTGTGGCAGAAAAGGCACCACCTTTGTCCTTGAGCATTCAAATATCTGTGCTTTTGAGCTAAGAATTGTGTTTTCATTTCTGTTGCTAATTTTACTAGAACTGAGTAAACTCAAGCAGCACAGTCCCTACAAAATGACATTGAACTCTGAGGGAGATCCTGTCTTATTGCCTTGTTCCAGTGATGCCTGGCATCCAGAAATAATGTTAAGTAATCCATGCTTGCATGAGGATGTACTGTATGAGAACCAATAAAGTAGAAGTCTTTATAATTAATAAATTGCAGAAGCATTAAGAACAGTTACACAGCAAGAGAGATTACAAAAGTATTGAAAATTTGTAGTGGTTAATCCATAAATAAAAGCAGGTTGACATAAATCACTTCTGAGACTAACTCAGCCCACCAAGACCATGCAAGTGTACTGGACATACTCCTGTTCACAAAAAAAAAAATAAAATAAAATCTTTAAGCATATTGCTTCAAATGAGACTGGCTGAAAACACCTTTTCTGTGTGTGTAAAAAGGAGGTATGAAAGATGATAGAAACTGGAAATTTTGCAAGGACAGCCATCTAAGCACAGGTGCCATGTAAAAATGACAAATTGTGGTCATCCTTAGTGTCTAGGAATTGACAGCTTGGAGCTGCAAACCCAAAGGGGAAGTGTCTGTGCTATTCCATGAGCCAGCCAAGCCCTTACCTGCAAAGGCCACACAGAACCTCTGCATGGAATTAGCCAGAATTGGAAGGAAATACCTCCTGTGCTCCTTTTCCCCTGGGCTGTGCTGGTTAGATAAAGCAAAATGTCAAACTGCTGGCAGTTCAACAGTGTTCAACCGGCTGCTTTTTCTGGTTTAAACTAGGAACTGGACTGCTCTTTGAAATGGTTTAAGTTTCCTGAAGGCAGATCTCTAAAAGTCACTCTGCATGCAGAAAGCCCAGCCTCTCCTAACCCATCCTTCCTGCCTGGGACAGCACACTGACTGTAACCTGAAGAGCAGTTTCTCCTATTTCTTTCCTGGTAGTGGCTGTGGATCTCCCTTTAGTACAAAATCCTTTCAATGTAATTGAAATGTACTGAAAGACTTTAATGTGTTATTTTTGGAGTTCTGGTTACGACCTTTTCTGTCCTTACCTGTGAATCTGTCCCAGTGCTACTCTAATATATGCAGACAGAAGATGTTTAGTGTTTAGCAGTGTGATAAGCTGCCATCCCTTCGTGCATGTATGTACTGGAAGGCACAGTGGAGTCTACAGGAACAGGCAGGAGAGGCAACGTGGAGTTAAGAAGCAAAGAGAGAACGAAGCAGTGCTGAGAAGGTGAAGTGTTTATCTGCCAATTTTAGTTTCCCGTGTATTTAATACTTTATAATGTCAGTTGCTTGGAAACCAGTGTTTTGTGCCCTTTTGCTGCTTGGCAGAAATCACTCTAATTGCCATGTTTCTAGCACTGTCACTGCTGGCAGTTTGCAGCATTTTTTTTTCTCCAGAAGCAAAATTTTTCTTTTACATGAACGATGGCTCACATTAATTAGACAGCAGTCATGGGGAAAGACAGCCATTTAAGTGTATGGATGTGTGAACCATTATCTCTATCATCAATCACTGGGCAAGACTGCTATTCCTATCAGCATTTCTGTCTTTCCAGAGGCTGTTCCTTTGAGTCTCAATTCCTTTCCTTTTAGGCAAAAATATTTGTTTATGTCTGAGATTTCTTAAGTGGAAATAGTTCATCCTTATTAGATTTTACTACTTATCTAAACACAACAGTGTAATCCCACATTTCTGGTACCCCAACGACACATTGTCACTGGATGTTTGAACAATGCTGAAATGTAAAATGAAGTTTCTATTATTTAGCAGTAAAGTGTTATTGCTCTGTAAATACCTTAATAGTAAAGCAAGACATTAAGAAATGAGAATTGTTTTCTACTTTCATATGAAAATCTCAAAGCAGCATTGTTTCCTGGTGGAGGACCAGAGTCCTCACTGAAATTACACTTAACAAGCAGTGATTTTTTTATTGGTAATATGACATAAAGGCATTATTGTACATTCTTACAGCTAGAAAACAAAAATCCCAGAAATCTCCATGTGATTTTTTTTTTCTTTTGAAGTTTTGGTAATAGCTTACCCACAGCTTTTTGGAGGAAAATTTAAAGCAAAGCTCTGAAATCTCACAGGTCTATTTTT
The DNA here is from genome assembly GCF_963662255.1 of Cinclus cinclus. Taxonomy (NCBI): domain Eukaryota; kingdom Metazoa; phylum Chordata; class Aves; order Passeriformes; family Cinclidae; genus Cinclus; species Cinclus cinclus. The sequence goes on from NC_085062.1 coordinate 10,299,968, forward strand.
CTGCCCACCATCAGTACAAAACTGACTTTTTGGTGCTGCTCTGAAAGTTCTTTGCCCACTCACCTTTGTTTATGTACTCCTCCTGAGGCAGGGTTTTTAAACTCCTAGTAGCCAAAGATGTCTGGGTTTCTCAGTGTTAGAGAGCCTCCTCATTTTCCAACGAGTTCTGTCTCATTTCACAAATGGAAGCAGCATCTGTGTTTTAACATCTTTGTAGTTAATTGAAAACCACTCTGAGACACTTTAAATATGCAGTACTATGGGAATGCATCTACCTGTGACATCTCCTATCACAGTGTGGGTGGTGTTTTGACTATTGAAGATCTTTATTTCCTGCCATACAACCTTCTGTGAATGTACCACAAATTTGCCCGTGTCTTACTTGATCTTGTTTTGTGACTTATTTCCCATTCAGATTTCCATGGATAATGTGCATCTTCCCCATTATGCAAATCCTGGTTTTGTTTTTTAAACAGACATTTGAGTACAGAATATTGTACTCATCTGCAGGAGAATAAAATGGGAATCAACATCTGAAACAATGTGGGAATTCCAGATTGTTTGTGTGTCTTCAACTGCTCCAGACAGATGTTGATGAGGTGCTACTTGAGTTCCTTGGCAGAATCACCAGTGGTTCAGCCTGGGAAATGATCACAGATGTCTGAGTTTCTGTGGGTTGGTACCTACATTTAATAGATTTTTAATGTTGTTATCATTTGGTCTTCACCGAATTAAAGTGGGTGGATGAATGTTTACCCATTTGGTTCAAGCATTTAATGGGAGCAGCCACCACTGTGCTCCTAATTCCTTGCGTGGGCATCTCTAACTTGGCTGTGAACACTGCCAAACCAGAATTTGTAATTAATTTGCAATAGTATCTACATTTGAACTGTGACTAGGTGCAAGATTTTTCTGTCCACATGCTGAGCTTTTAGAGCATGACCCAAATGCAGAGCTCAACAGTAGGACTTGCTGGCTCAGACTCACCACCACATAAATTCAACTTCAGGGCTTTTGGTAATTTCAGAAATAAATTTCAGGATGTGTGTGCCCTGTAATAACTCACCGAATAATTCTTAAGTGAACAATGCCCTAATTCTCATTTACAGTAAGACTGCCTTACATTGCTCAGGAAAGGTGATAGAACAGTCCTAATATAAATAAATTTGGGACATAGTGGCATGGATATAAATTACAGTGCTGAATGTAAGGCCCTGCAGTGAAATGGTCAGCAGCTCCAGTGTTTGCTGATAAGAGAATGGAACCCTGGTGTGAATCAGTATCACTGTTGACAGTTTACAAGAAATGCAGAGTTTGCTCTCCTATTGTTCTGTGTGTGCTCTGTAAATAAGAAAAGCACTTTATACATATGGATTTTCTTTTATCTTGGCAATTCCTGCAGTTTCACAATTATTTGCTATTTAGCTGTTACAGCACCTTGTCAGAAAGTTAAGGGACATGGAAGAATTGTTTTAGCCATTAGTATGCAGCAACAGCTCCAGTGGAGTTCTAAAGCAGATTCATTCAACATATATTTTGGGGAACTGGAAGGATTAGAAAAAAAAAAGGTCCTATTAAAAATGAAACAGCAGCGAGGGCAGTGGTGTGTAATCAATTGAAATCTGATTACTGCAGTGTTAACACTCGTGCTCCTGTAGAGAATTGCCATGACATCCTGAATCCTTCAGCTTGTCAGAACTCCCATTTTATTATGTGTTCAAAAAAACCAGACCCTCCAGTACCATGGTGCCCCCAAAACTACAGATGGGTGCAGACTTCAAGTTTAATCCAAATGAAGTCAACTTCCTGCTCTCCCTGCTTCCTTCACTGGATATCAGAAATCTTCAGTGTCCAGATGCTCACTGTCCACATTTGGTATTTGTGATGGGATCACAGCTCATGATGGCGTGGCTGCAAATAATGCAAAGTGCTCACTTAGAAGATTTGTAGTGGGTTTTAATGCAGTTTTAGTCTGCTCAGGAAACAGTTCAGCTGTATTTGCTGTAGTTTCAAAGTTTTTGCCTCCTGCGCTTTCTGGTTTATAAGAAAATGGATTGTTGTACTACATTTTCTGCCACAGAAAATACTTACTGGCATTTGTTGAAGTTGCAGTGTGAATTAAATTGCACTTCTTTTTCACCTGGGAAGCCTTAGCTCCTCTCCAGTTTGCCACTCCTGCAGCAAGTCAGGCAGTGCCCAGCAGGTTCCTCCCAACACCCTCGGCAGGGTCTGGCCAGGTGCCCAAAGAGAGGAGCTTTTATGGGTCCAGCAGGGAACTGCTGCAGATGCACATGGAAATGCTTTTAGGAAAATAAAGGAAATGGCCCTCAGCCTGTGCTTGCAGTGGCTTTCAGAGTAGTGACACATGGGTCTTGTTTATATTTACATATAAATATATATGTATTTAAGCCTCTGGAAAAGGCTGGATTCTGTCTAACAGTGTCTGGAGCACGAGATGTTCTGTCATTAGTTTTGTTGATATAAAGGCTGAAGTTAGAAAATTGAATGAGCCATTTTATGAAATGGTGGCTAACAATTACCATGATCAGAGAAATACCTATGTGTACATTGCTTGATAGATATCTGATTACTTTATTTACTGCTTAAAATATTTGTTCACCAGGAATCTTAGATGTAGAGAGAGAACCAAACTGGTATAAATTGTCTGCAACTCAGCCTCAGAGAAAGGGGCAGAGGGAGAGGAGGAGAAAGAATTAATGAGGCCGAAGCAACTGGTGACACCACCCGTAGCATCAGACAGTGGAGCAGCCAAGGGCTTTGCAATTTTCTTCCCATTTTCCTGGCAAATCTGTTCAGGCTGGAGCCAAACCAGCTGAACTGAGCAAGGGTTTGGCATCACATCAGTCCTTTAATAAGCATCTCTCCCCTGAATTTGTTTTTGCACACGGTAGATCTGACATTATCAACTATAAAATTTGATCTTCTGGGACAAACACAACCTTCTGTGATTCCTTTGAAGGCAGTGAAGATGACCTGGGGTACTTAAACAAGCAGAAACTATGTAAAAAAAAAAAAAAACAAAAAAAAAAACCCAAAACTTTAAATATCTAGCTTGTCCTTAACCTGATGAAAAAGTTTTTGGCATTACTATCACAGCTTCCTAATGTTTTACTCGCACTAAATCATAACTAAGACCAATTTAAGATTTCCTTTTATTTTTATGAGTAATTCTCTGGTTAAAGGCACCAAGAAACCCAAATTTTAGCAGTAAAAGTTCAGTTCCTCAACAATTTAATGGCCAATTAACTGATGACCTTGAGTCTTTAAAGGATTTACAGAGTAATTTAGTAAGTGAATAGTTACACCAAGCACTGAAAATACACTTGCTACCAATTTTCTGTATGTGCTGGGTCACTTCTTTGTGCATGTCTTTGACCCTTATCTATAATAATATGTTCCTGCAGAGGAAACTGGAATTATTCCACAGTACATTATTATTGCTCAGAAAACTCTTTTAACGTTCATGCTGATGAAGATGTTAATGTAGAAGAATTAGACATATCCTTTTGTCTGAACAGCACTTGAAAATCTGTGTTGTGACTACAGTTGACTGAAGCTCAATTACTTTAATAAACGTATTCCAAATTTCACCTTGATTACATTTGCATTTTAATGAACGATTCTCGCCTACTTGTCAAATAGGCAGCCCAGCTAAATTTATGAAGTTATTGTATAAACAAGGTATTGTGATGCTTGAATTTAAATGGAGAAATATTTGATGTCATATTCCAGCAATATGTTGTAAATCTACAGTGTAGAAGAGTGCATTGCTTATGTCTGTATTTTTATTTTGAGTTCATTTTACTGGGGTTTTTTAAAGAGCCCATGAACTTTTAGGATCATTCATAAATACCCCCTAAAAATGAAATTATGAGTAGACGTTTTTTGTGTGTTTAAATCAGATGGTTATTACAGCTCTTTTATGTGCTGCATTGCTGTTAAACGTTCTGTTATTTATTTCTTTTGCTGTAGGTGAGAAGGAAGGAGGGAGTAAACTTCTCCCTTTGAGAACTGGGGAATTTGGCGTCTGAAATTACAGAATCACAGAACGTGCTGAGTTGGAAGGGACCCACAGGGATCACAGAATCCACCTCCTGGCCCTGCGCAGGAGCATCACCAAGAGTCTTATCCTGTGCCTGAGAGTGATGAGCACCTTGTGGCCTTTGGGTGCTTTAACTCCTCTGGTAAGAAAAGAGAGTTATTACTTGTCAGTAAAACAAATTAGGCCCAGCTTTCAACCTGGATTGTGTTTGAAAGAATCAATGCAGTCTGATGACACCTAATTCAAAAGTCAGCAGGGCATTCACTGGCAGGGATGTCTCCTGTACTGCGGGGTAAGACCCTCCTTGGACTTGGATCTGCTGCTACATCCTTACTGACATTTTACTCTGAGGCTGCAGAGTACCTGTGTGCCAAATCCCTTTCACTGCCATCACCTTTCCTTTTCCTACTTCTGTTGTTCTTAACCTCTGTTGTTATCTCACAGGCAGCACAGCACAGTGATTTCTTTATTTTCTTCTCCTGCAATAATACTCTGCCTGCTCCCTCCAGCTCACTGACAGGCTGCACTGGCACCTTCCTTCTCCCTCAACAGTGCAGCCTTTCCAAGAGCATGTGGAATTCAGCAGTGAACAGGCAGCTGCAGGGCAGTGACAGCTGAGCTTACACAGTGAGACCAGTAGTGCTAGAAATTAGAATTAGATGGGGTGTTTTGGAGCCAAGTACTGGACAAAGTGATGCCGAGCTCAAGACATCCAATAGTTCTCCTATGTGATGCTGAAAGAGATAAGGGAAAATTCTCCCAGTTCATATTGGGGAATTGTTGTCCTTTGTTATCCTATTGCAGAGGGAGATACTAATGTTGAATTCTTGAATATAGAAGAATGTAAAATCACCTTTAAAAATTAAGTTGGTGGGCAACAGAGAAATCAATCAATTCAATAGTATGTGATCAGAACACTACCCAAGCTGTGGTGATTTTTGGCAGGTATCACCTCAGTTCTGTGAAGCAAGGTGGGGAATACTTTCATATACTTGGCCAGGAATCACAGAAGAGGAAGAGCACACAGAAAGCTGCCCAGCAGGCTCGGGGCACATGAGAAAGAGCTGAGTTCCAGCCACCCAAATATTCCTCTGATGTGGAGGAGTCAAAGGAACAAATAAACATGTAAGTCAGCTCAGAGGGCTTTGGGTGATCTGAGGGCAGTGGTTTTAAAAAGCAACAGTTTCCAGTTTCTGTCATTCCTTGCTATTGAGGTAGTTCCCTTGGATGGACTAGAAAGGGACAATGCTTAAAGTCTGGGTAAGTGAGCAGCTGTAAACTTGGCTAGCGTGGGGGGAAAAGTGCTTGAAGTGGTTTTAAAAAGAGGACATTTAGAAGGCAAGAAGAAGGTGAGCGATCTCTGGAGAGGTTTCATAGCTACCTCAGAAATGAAAAGAAAAGCCTGGTGAGCTTGTGCCATGCTTTTATTTCCCCAGTGTGGGACCCCACAACACTAAGAATAAAATAGAATTAAATTCAGCAGAAGTAGCTGGGTTTCTTCATGACTCCACACCTATTACTTACAACCTTCTTCAGGTTTTCCCTCCATTTGATTACTGAATTTTAAGTCCTCTGGCTCCCACTGTACCTCTAATGCCCATTGTAACACTGGAGTTGTCTTCCACCTGCCAGCCCTCACTGGGTGATGATTAAATCCTTCTTCAGCAGGACAGGGGGACTCTTCTGGAGGTTACAGACCTTTGGAGCTTCAGTGCATCAAAAGTTCATCCACCTCCAGCAGTAGTTTCTCATCACTTTGCTGTGGCATCTGTCGCTCCCAGGTAGCACCTTCCTCTCATGAACTGACCCTCAATTTGGGAAACTCACTCTCCACAGTCATCAGAGATGCCATCATGCTCTAGTCATGAACTGAGACATCAATATGCAACCATTAATAAAAAATAAGAAATAAAATCTCTCTCATGAGTACAAAAAAAAAAAAGATCAAAAAAGCAATCAAGTAGTACAGACAGGCTGAGTAATTCTCAACACAAAAGTTTATTTACTAGAGTGACATTGAGTATCCAGCATTCTAAACAGTCCCTAATTGAAAAGTTAGAAAAGGTGAGACAGGAACAAAGTATTCTGAGAGACAGGGTGATAGAAGGAGAAAACAGGTCAAAGAGACTGGTGGCAGTGCATGAGCAGCACCCACAGCCTCTAAAAAGCTCAGTTTTCTGTTACACTGGTTTGGCCAAGACTCTTCTCACTGGGCTGAATCTTTTCAACTTAATATTTACTATTTCTGTGCCAACAACATGGAAACCCAAGAAAAACTGAACAGAATTTGAAGCACATCTTGAAACTTTGGCCTCAGGTATATAATCCTATCACATCCAGTGACATGATTCCAACAGAAAACAAATGAAAACAAGAATGGAATGCCATCAGTGTGTCAGCATCTCTTCTCAAACAAATCAGTCACATTATTTCCTCTGCCTCCAAATGTGATTTCACATAAATGCTTAATTGCTAATAATAAGCAGTAGTATAAATGTGTGAATACAAATAATACTGTATTTATAATTTATAAAGTACTGTAAGCATATTAGAAATAAATGAAAATTATATATCCTGCTAAACACAGAACTATCCAACTTTCAATATTAATAAATGCTAATAAGTGCAGTCATTAACAATTTAGAAATGCATCTAAGTATCTTTTAAAAGCCAGGAAGAGAAGGAAGTATGATGAAAACAATACAGTTTTATTGGCTCTATCTTCATTTCACATACTACTTTTTTAACTTCAGTCTTTCTCCTTTCCCACAGGAGACAGCCACATGAGGAAAGAAGAAAAAAAACCACATATGACCTTACAGTCGTTTATAATTTTTATGCCAGTGTCTGGATTCCAAACCACCCTGGAGCAAAAAGGTAAGTTTGAAGGAAGATTCATGTCCTGCCCTCCATGGTAGGACATGAGTGAAACTCACAGCAACACAGACCCATCACAAGTACACCAGAGCTGCTGTTCAGCTGCTGAAGTTGTATTTTGAGAATTTCAGGAGTTGGTGGGGGTACAGTCTGTCTTTACTGATAGCAACTGTTAAGTTTTAACATGAAATTATTGAGAAGGACACCTTATATGTGCACATGTGCATTCCAATGTCATTTGCCTTCCTGACATTCACTCAGCAAGTTCTAAACTGCATAAAATATTTTATGTGGTGTAGCTTTCAGGACTGATTGGTGGAGCTTTCAACATTTCATTTTAAGGAAAGGCTGAGAAAATTAAAATTTAATCAGTCAAGGTAAAAGTGGACCTGTGAAAGAGAGGGAGAAGGCAGTGCTTGTATCATGTTTATTTCTCTGTAATTTGGATTAGTCACTAACACATAGAGTCCAGTCTGTTCTAAGTTCATTAACTCAATTCTTCAGCAAATGTGTCTTTATATATTTACATGGAACAAGATGAATGTCAAAGATAGTCTTGGGCTGGAAAAAGATGAGCTCAACATTTTAAACTTGCATTTAAACTGTTTTTACTTAAATGCAAAACTTAGAAGCTCCTATAGAATCCAAACCCCCAAGAACCCACACCATAATGGGATAAATGTCAGAATTCTCCTAGGTTTGAAAGCACTGGGCACATCATCAAGATAAACCCATTAGAAATTTCACATCCAGAAATATTCTTTGAGGACACAGATTTATGTATCAATACCAGAAATACCTTGAGAGGTGTCTTAGAACCCACTGGGACAATTAAAAGCTCCTGCTACAGAAATAATTGGATGTGTCTGTTTGAGCCCACACGGTACCAGCTGGCATTTTTCCCTGACTAGAATGTGACAGGTTGGTTTCTCCTCTTTCCAACAGCTCTTGTGCCACACACTGGCTTTTGGAAGCTTTGGCTTTCAAATCCAACAGTTTGACCCATTCCATGTTGACCTGGAATCCAAGGGGAAGGGGCAAGATGTTTGGGATCTTTTCTCCTGTGTATATTGTTGTTTCTCTTCTTTCAAGAAAGAATAACCATTTCAGTGGAATGTTATTCATTTGGTGACATGAAGCATAAACAAATCCTGGATTGACTTTGTCCCTGTGCAGTCAGCAGGGAGTGGTACAGTCAGACCAGCAGCACAGCATCATCCTCTCTTACTGCAGCTTGCAGAACGAGGGGAAAATACTGAGATCCCAGCCAAATCTGTGTTTTCTTCCCTTTTTCTCTTTTGGCTAATAAATATGCAAATTAAATACATTTAGTAATAGATGTATTTCTATTCCCACAGCCTTCCTTAGAAGGGTTATCCCACTGAACTCAACAGGAATTCCATATACATTATCATTACAGAACAAAGCCAGCTATTAAGTGATATTTAGTAGCTGATTTTATTCTATCAATTATGTATGACAGTGATGGGTATTTTGTAAAAGATCTCTTGCTTCCAAACTTTTATACTGCCAAAAGTAAATAGTAATTTAGGTTTTCAACATTTTTTTAGTCAATATAATAATGTTGACATAACGTGTATTTAAATTATTCATGAGTGGTTGGTAAGAACAGTGAACAGTTTATGCTCTGGCTTACAGGGCAAAGCTCTCCAAAGCTATTGTGTTTTCTGTGTTCTCACTCAAGACAAACTGTGTCTATGTGTAACAGAGGTGTAAAAGTAGCATTACACAGAATTAGCCTGATAAATTGGAGAAGCAGTCTGGTGTGTGTGGTGAATGGCTTTTTCACCCCTTTACATGTGGGGACCAGCCAATAGACCAGGATAAAGGAAAGTGTGTCAGCAAGTCTCCCAGGTACAGGCTGGCAGCAGAGTATAAATGCACAGAGCTCTGGATTTTTCCCAGGTTTTCCAGTTCTGCAGCTTCTGGTTGCAGGCTTCCCTCTGCCTCTGACCACTTAATAGACCTGACAGACTTTATCTGTTGGCTCTGCAATACAGTTCACTACAAAACTAGATGATCTTAAATCTTTTTGTTTCCTTCCAAGTCAAACTGGACCAGAAAGGCACATTTACCATTTAGTACTACTAATTACCTTTTAATTGATATTTATATTATCATTATTAGGCTGACAGTATACTCTGCTACATTCTAAATTACCACTCATGAAGGAGCTCTTGGAGCCATTTGGAGAATTCTGGGACTGCTCAGGAGCTGTCAGAAAGGCAAGAAAGACCATTAAGAATAAAAAAGGAGCTAAAAAAGAAAATATGTTATGGAAAAATCTAAATATTTTTAAGTGCTTTATCAGTTCCTGCCCTTCCCATTCATCCAGACTGGTTTCACAAGGAGTAAAGTTTGATTGAAAAAAAGTGGTGAGGTATGGTAGAGATCTGAAATGACTTCCACATGAGAACCAGTTAAACTGACTGAGGCTCTTCAGGGCAGGAGAGAAATGGCTGGAGACAAGGTTATGACAGATCTCTCTAACGTCATGGAGAGCATGGGAAAAAAGTCATTAGACAGTGGTTATTCACAAGTTCCCTTGACATCAGATTTATTGCACACCAAATTAAATTATCAGGCAGAAAATTTAAAGCAATGGGATGTGTTTTCAAGCATGATTAAATTTAGGAATTCATTGCTACAATGTATTGCTGGAAGTATATCCACCTGCAAACACAATTTAACAGAAGGGAAGGAAAAACAATTAATGGATTACAAGTACAGCTGCCTTGTAGCCTCATACCCCAAATTCTCATACCCCAAACTCTTCATGTAGCTCATGCTGACATAATTTTGAAAGCACACACAACCCTAACCCACATGTGCACATTTTTCTGTTTCAAAGCTGGGAAAGAGATTCTGTAGCAGGCAGATAATTTGTAGATACAGCTAAGCATGACTCTAACAGAAAGATTGCTTTTAAGAATTCATGACTCAATACAAAACCTTTTGTCCAAGGATACCTTTGCTTATACAAATTGGATTTTTCAGTGCTTGCTGGCTGAGTGAGGAGCTGCATTAGTGCAAAGGTTTAAATGTTACATCATGCTGACAGAGGTAAATGTTGAAGCTGCAGTGGTGGCAGCTGTAGTAGAACAAGGGGTCACTGCTGAGGAAGTATCATTTATCACTCAGTCCCCACCCAATCAGTCAAAGGTTTTACAAAGCAGATTAGAGTTCTAAGATTGCTTTCTTCACCCCATTTTAAGAAAAATTAACAATCTCATTTTCCACGGACAGGGAGTATATGATCCACATATACAAAATGCAAGCCTAATTTTTCACAGCTCCTGTGTAATAAGCGATGTGTGTGTGTGCAGACCCATTCAGATGACACACATTTTCTTCACAGTGCAAAGGAAAGTGTGGGACTTGTATGAGAGCTTAAACACTAACTGGATTTTTTTCCCAAAAGCTTTCCAGACAGCAGTTTAGCTTTGACTTCTCCATAAAAAAAATGTATTTTTTAAAAGAGGATATAAGTATTTGGGTAAGTAAAAGATCTTCCTTATAAAATTTATTCCTGAATTTGGGGCTTCTCTTTGTGGCTGATCAATGCCTCTTCAACTGATTTATCACTGTTAGATGTCTGCAGAACAGGTAAATATAGTACCCCATTTCACAGATGATTAACTAAGGTATAGAAATTAAAGTCAGGTGAAATTACTAAATCCTTCTTCACTTTTTTCTAATTAATGTCTGACTAGCTCAGACCTATGGAAGTTAATATTTCAAAAATATTATTATTATTATTATTAATACAGATAAACTTGATTATTTGTCTTCAATTTCTCCAGGTGGAGATGAATGAAGGGACTGGACACTTCCAAGCAGGGTAAAAGTCTTCCAGGACTTTTACCATGTAGAAATAGCTTGTGCTGCTATTTAACACAGCCACCACTTCCGCAGCTATTTCCTCTTCTGTATGCAGTGCTTCCCAAAAAGATAGGAAAAGGACCTTTTCGATTTGGGGATTACAACTTCAAGGTGTTGCATGCTCAGGGAAATGTCATTTATTACCATGTGGGACACACCAAGCAGCTCGGAGGATGATTCAGGATTTGACAGCTAACTCTGGGATTTCTGCCAAGGAGTCTGACAGGTGTTTTACTGCATGAGTGATTGGAGGGAGCAACAGAGAGAAAATGGGTGTGTTTGTCCCTCCGAGGGGTTGGCACCAAAGCAGGAATGAAACAGCAGTGGCAAGGACAGCAAAGATGTTAATTTGAAGGAAAACAGTGAGTTTAATTGACTTTGCAAGTGTTCCGGGGAGTGGAGAAGAAAAGCATTCACCTTGCAGTGGGAGGCAGAAAGAGGAAGGGGTATTTTTGGAGAGAGGTCTGCTCAAAGATGGGGAGTCTGGAAATTGCAGCCAGTGAAGTGTTGCTTGAGGGTGTCTGGAGTGGTGGTGAATGCTGATAAGGAGACACAGAGATGTAATTAGATACCTGATGGTGTTAAAGGCATTAAATTCCACATGGCATTTAGAAGAAGAATGGCAAAGTGATACAGTAGGTTTAGGAATTCACCAGATTTGACAGTTATGCCACTATCACAGCATGGCACTGAAAACAGACTTTCTTCACAGTTTGTTCAAATCTACCTTATTTTCTAATACACTATTTTTATAAGCATCTAATGGAAAAAATATTTAGTGTCTTCTACTTAGTGGCTGGGGGTTTTCAGAGCTTGCAAAGCTGAAAGAACAAAGCTTGTCATTCCAACAGTGATTAATTAATGAACTGGGTGCATTTGTATTTGGGTACCTATCTTGAAACCTCTTAAAAACCTGCTTTTCTTTGAAAAAACTTTAATTTTCAGAAATACTAAGTAGCGGGTTTCTTTAGGATGTTTCATTCAGGCCAGCATTGTGGCATCCTGTCTGGAAGGAAGAAAGCAATCACTACTGAGTTGGCAAGATTTTACAGAATATTTTTTGTCATCCCTACAGGTAAAACTTGAAGAGGTGTCAAAAGGTGTCCATGAACAAAAAGGTGGTTAAGAAGGTTGGACTGCAGGTATGTTACCTGGTGGGTTTGTGAATGACAAGGGAAAGCAACTCATCAGAACAGAGTTTATGCCTTTTCTTTCTTTCTTTCTTTTTATTATTTTTTTCCCCAAACAACCTAATTCAGCATTCAGTAAATTCAGAAAATATGTGCAATTTTTTTGCATGGGTGGCAGAATAGCCATTTTGCTGCTGTGCAAGTAGTATGTACTTTCTGGAAAATACTCCATAAATCTTGCCTTTGCAAACAGAAGAGATCCTGTGCTCCAGCAGCTTTGTAGAAAAAGCAGTATTCTATCTTATCTGTGGAAATTTTTCTATTTCCACCTGTGCTTTTTTTTGTAGCCTCTCTATAACACTTCCAGGTAACATGAGATGTGTTCCCTCATCACTCAGCTCTGTGGTGGTTTCCACAGCTCTAATATCAACATGATAAAGCATTCTTACAAACAGACTTTGCTGGAGCTTTTTTTTCCCCCTTGAGGTCAAGAGAAATACGTTTTATACCTGGATAGCCCCATCAAGCGTGTAATATGAAGTGTTTTATCAGGATGTCTCACATCCTGGAGAAGGCACAGTGCACATTATTTTAAAGGTGGTTATGTCCTAGGGTTTGCTGCCAGAAGAAGAACTACAGAGTGAACTTGCCATTCATTAAGGACCATGAGGGTGTAATACTGAGGAAGCAGAGGACAAGAAGGCAGGGTAAGGCCACAGAACTGGTTCTGAAGCACACGATGTGCTGAACAAACTCAGCCCTCTCCATGCAAAGCATTTGGCATGCAAATGTCAGGGAGCATTTTCTGGCATGAGAGCAGCACAGGCCACGAAAACTTTGCAGCACTTTTAGTACATCCCAATGCAATGTGAGGGCATTTCCCTGCCAGGATGTGACTGGGGTGAAAGATGATAACAATTCAAATTCAATATCATTTACCGTTTTTTTTTTTTAAATACATTAAATTATTTCATAAATTTGAATTTTAAAAACCCCACCTGTACATTATATTAAATTCAGATTTTTAGTGAGAATAAGGGGTCTTGCTGTATGTTCTGAGCAACACTGGTGCTTACCACAGAATGGTTACCACATGATGTCAGTTCTAGTTTTCTGTCTTGCTTTAGCTGCCCTGAAAGCTGTTCCATTAAAAGCAAATCCATCTCATTGTCAATATGAGGCAGAGATCATGAAGCAGCTTGAGCCTTACATGACACCCCAGTGAGCCTTGAGAGGTAGCAAGAGACTGCATTTTGTAACTCTTGTAACACAACTTGCTTTTGACCAGATTTTGTTTTCAGGCCTTTTAAAGATGAAGTTATGTAGTTTGGCATTAAAATAAAAATATAGGAATGATGATGGACAGTTTTATGACTGTGTACAAAAAGTACATTACAGGTTAAATATTTACAGCAGTGTTTGGGGATTATTTCTGAATGACTTTTCTGGGCATATACATTGGATATATTTACTCTGGACATTGTAATCCTTTTCACACAAAAATTGAATAATAAATTCAACCCACACACAGTCTGCAGTTTGACTCTGAAGATTTTCTTACCTACAGCCTGAAGTTGATATAAAATGTAAACACTTTTAGTATTTGTAAAATAAGGATGTATACAGGATGCTGCAAAAGCTGATATTAATGCCCACAGGCTGAACATAAAATATGTTCTTCACATTGTTTACTGCCTTCCTTAGTGTCTTCCTAGTTAATTCTGCAGGAGCCTGATCATGTTTAAAACACAGCTTTAAGTTTTAAATTGGTTTTCCTTGGTGGGTTGGGTTGGTTTTGTTTTTTGCAGCAGGCAAGGAAGGGTGATATTATCAGGTGTGCCAGGCTCTGAAACAAAGGAAGTAATTCGGAAGTGGCATGGAAAGATTAAGACAGATGGGCATAAGAACTGAAAAGGAGCTTGATGAAGATGGACAGAACTGATAAGCAGGCACAGAACCCCTGGGTAGCTTCGACTTGGCCAGCACAGAACAGACGTGCTCAGCTCTCTGTACCAGCCCTGCCCTGCCAAGGGCTGCCTGTGAGCACTGAAATCTCGGTTTCTGCTCCGACAAGGCTGCTCACCCCTCTCGTGGAGACACAAAGCCATGGCAGAGGCGTTGCTTTCCCCAGGCACTTGTCTCGTTTACAATGGGGCTGGATTTTCCATGCTCTGCCTGCCAAGGAAGCTGAATCACAGAGGAACACTTGACTGCTGCGTGCTGCTTGTCTTGGCTCACTCATGAAGTGAGAAAAACAAACAAATATGAGCAGTGTAGTGTAAGAATGCACTGAGCAGAACTTCCCTTCTCAAAATAGTGCATGAAGGGGCTATTAGAGGGCTGTGTGTGACATGATTCCAGTTACCTGCATAATCCAGCCAGGGCTAATAAGAATTTGGCTGTACATCCACACCAGCAGGACACTACTGAGTGTAGAACTGGCCCTACTGAAGCTGAGAACCATGAGTTTCCTTTTCTACTGGTTTAATAAGGAAATTTCTCACCCCTGTCCTCCTGTCCCAGTAACATGTATCCTAAACTGGTAGGAGGCAGCTCTTCCTGATGATGTGCTGCCAAATCCTCAGCCTTTGCAATGGAAGCCACAGCCCATTCATGCTCAGACTAGAAAGGTTTGGAACATCCGTCTTCAGGACTGTCAAAGCAGCACTGCAGAATTTAGACAGAACATTTTAAAATGGCAGTCGTTTCACAAGAGTTTTATTTTTATTGTAAGGTGTAATTCTCCTCCCGTATCTCTGCATTCAGAGTGAAATGGTAAAGGCTGAACACTTACAGCAGTGAGATTTATGTCAGCACACAGAGAGAAGAGAATGATGATAGCACAGGGAAAAGGAATGGTAAAGACAATCAGAAAGTGTGTCAGAACAGGCACTGATTGCACTGAAAATCCACAGGGGCTAAACAAAATAAATAGAGAAAAGATGAAGAGGACAAATCTATAGTAAAATGAAAGCATTTGTTGGGATTTTATTATTTCCTTTCATACCCAAGTTTGTCATCCAGAATTTGATGAACAATGAAGAAGCCCTGATTTCAATGCCCAGCAAAGGGAATTGGTGCTCAAGTCCAATAAAGTAAAGCTGTTTCGCATTATTCGCTTTAAAGGTGCCTTCCAACCCCAAACATTCTATGATTCATTCAGAATTACACTGAGTGGTGCATTCCCCAAAGAGGCATTTTTTTCTGTGGAAGTTATGGAGGCTGTGAAGTGGCAGAAATGCCAGGCAAACTCAGAGTTATTAATCAGACATGCATTTGTTCCCTAAAGCTCCTCTTTTATTGCTGTTCTTTCTGCTTTTAAAGGTTTCCTGCCTTGCTTGCCAGACTCCCAGAGTGTGTGAAGGGTGACCATTATGTACAGAAAAACTGGAAAAATATGGAAGAATCCTGCTTTGAAAATTCACCCGGACATCTTGTTTAAGGTTCTGGCTGCTCTGCAGGTGTGTTCTCCAGAACTGCTGCAGCTGTGGGGGTGAGAGGAGCCCAGATCTTGATTCCCTGTGTGATGAGGGTGGGGAGAGCAGGCACCTGTGGGTGAAATCCCTGCACTGAAAAGTTACCAGACGAAATCATTTAGGATCTCATTAAATGAAGATTCATTTTTTACAGTACACTTGGAACTATTCAGGGGGAAGATGTTATGACAACCATTGGCTTATTAATCAGTATCACTTGATTATTATGTCATTTTTGATTTATTTACCACCTCAGTGTAAGTGACATCTGTCATAAAGTGTTAGGACGCTCGAGGAGAAACTTTAACTTGTGCTTTGCAAAGGGGGGGCTGTTCCCAGTTGTTGCATCCCTGAGCTGTTCAGGTTTTGTAAATTGTCACAGATCCTGGAATTTTGCAGATACCTGAAGCAAAACTGCTTCAGCAGCGCTGGAAAAAACTCAACAGCTCCTTCTCAAGATCTTAAGTTGGGCTCAACTCTTGCAGTTGTGGAAGTTATGGGCCAGCGAGGAAGGACACAAGGAAGGGAAGAGAGCAGTTTTACAGCATTTCCTCTGTGCAGTGTAACCAGGTACCTCTGACCAAAATGGCAACGGTGCCACCTCGTGTTTTGTGTTCTCATCACAGCTGTTCCCCTGACTTCGGGACCAAGAGAAACCTCTCGGAGGCAGCATTCTATTCTGCTTTTTACACATATCATGCCTTACAAAAGCAAAGTTTTAGCACCCGACACGTCCAGATCAGAGTCTCTGTATTGTCTTGATGTTTCATAACATTCTTCTAACAGTACCTCCAGTATAGGAATCATCTAGTCAGTACAGATGTACTGGTTTCCATATCTAAACAGCATTGTCTCTATCTGCTCTGCAGTTTTGCTTTCCTTTATACAAAAATAGCCCAAACACAGGGTAGTTGTAAGATTTAAGACAACTTTTTTTGCATTAATTATTTTTTGTTATTCATATGGGGGGGAGGAAGGGGTTTGTCATTGAGTTCATTCTGTAGTTATTTCCTGATTATGGATTAATTCTTGCCTTATTAACATCAGTATTGAGAAGCCAAGCATCATTAGATGCATTTCCCAGGTTTCCAGCTAAAGGTACATTTTACATTTTCTCATGATTACCTCAGCATATGTTTGCCATCACTTTGCAGGGAAAAGCAGTAGAATGATAGCCCTGAACTTGTAGACAGTGATAAATATGTGGTATTTGTGAACCTCTCTGAGCTCAAATGTGCATTTCCTGGTGGGTCACAGTTGCTGGATGATGGAATTGGTGACCCAGTGACTTTCTTAACTGATGGTTTTAGTGAGCTGCTTCCCTGTCTGTCAAAGCTTCCTGAGGGCCCTCTGGGGAGAAATGCTTTTTATCCTTCAGCCACAGTAAGGCCAGGTGAGCACAGTGACCACTGATTTACTGATTAATGGCTTTCTTTTGTCTCCCTCCTCATTATCCAGAGGTAATTGTTTCTCAGGGAAAAGAACCAAGAACACAGATTTCTTGGACTTACAATAAGTTCTAAAATTTCTGTGGTGCTCCTGCTTTTCTCATCCATATATGTGGCAGTGAAAAATCAGCATTTGTACAGGCAAAGAAGTCATATTTTCCCCAGTCCGTGCTTTTCTTTTCCTCCATCTCAAAATCTAGAGGAAAAACTACCCTCCAGAAACTCTGTAGGCCTGATCTGATTCTCAGAGAAATCAGTTGCAGTGATTCTGGCAGACAAGCACAGTCAGGTCTCCTGACCTGTGAAACCTCAATTCCACCATTTGCTTCTGTCTATTTTACCTTCCTTGCAGCCCTCAACAGGTTTTGAGAGCCCCCAGTTCTGCTGTTCTTCTGAGATCGTTTCACCATGATTTGGGTCAAGTTTCATTGTCAGGGCTCTTGTGTTACCCTGGAGCCAACAAAAAGAAATCTTAATTTTGCAGCTTGGAAGGTCCTGGTTGAACTGTGGTTACAGAGGGTGGAACCTTCATCTTGGTCCTTCCTCACTGTATGGAACTGCAGGCAGAATTTGTGAAATTTCAGTAATAAATGAAATTTATTTATGTATCATATTTTTTTTAAAAAATGGAAACAAAGGGGCATGTCCTCAGCTGGAGGGCACAAGCCATGCTGCCAAAATCCAAACTTTATACCAGTTAAGGAGACGACCTAATGTGTCTGCCTGCATGTAAGATGAGAGGATTGTGCCAAATGTAATTAGCTAATGTCTGAGCAGCTCTGCGAGCTCCTAGAGCAGGATGCCAGTGTGAATGTTAGGAGTCTCTAATGGTCTTGTACCTTATATATGCTTTTGTTTGATGATGCCTCTTCTCTCTCCTATTGCTACCAGGTTTCTTTAAAAAGAAAGCAGATTATCTTTTTTGTTTCTCCAGCATCAGCATAATGAAAAATTTTCGGCTTCTTTTACTTTGAGGTGGCAAAGAGCTCCTCTGGAGCAAAAAAGCAGCTTTCCTTTTCCTGCTTCCTGAAAAGCTTAGTTTCCTCAGGCAAGATCCTCAGCTCTACTCAAGTCTTTATCTGCCAATTTAAAGGACTGAAATAGAACACTAAGAGGTCCATACCCTGATAAATGAGGATTTGGGCTTTGTAAACTTCTGAGGGGTTTTTCTTGCAGGTATCTAGGATTCTCCCAAATACTTCCATGAACACTCTCACAGTTTTAGACTCTCAGTTTCAGCAGACCCTTGCAAGGGAGGTTCAAAGTAACCCATTTATCACCTGGAGATGCAAGAGTCCAAGCAGCTTGCTACAGGTCACCAGAGCATGTGGTGGAGCTGCTCAGATCCGCGTTCTGTCCCATCCTGTTCTGACCCTCTCCAGTTTCAGCTGATGGAGCAGTCACTAACAAATTCTATTACCTAAAACAAGCCGTGGTTGGTCACTTGCTTGGAGGGGATTCAGACAATGAATTGTTTCCTACTGTCCATTCCCAAACCCCTCCCTTCTCAGGTTTCACCTGTGACACTGAAATAAGAACATTTGCCTGCGTGTCGCTGTGCAGAAAGCTCTGGTTGCATGAGAATTTTCTGGGTTTTAGGTTGGCAAGTGCTACAGGAAAACTCATCAATTAAAAGAGTAATGCCTCTTTCAGCACTCACCCTTCCCTTCTGCTTCTCAGGGGTTCTGAAATTGTCATCTCTATTCTCTTTTCCTAGGAAAGATTTCACCATAGTAGAAAAGAAGCCAAGCCCTCTATGTTTTATAGCAGACATAAAAAGCAGCATCTTATAAATAGGGATTATGAAGTAAACATCTCTGTCTTTCTTGGAGGTAGGCTGGTTTATTGGAAAGAAATGTCACTGGAGGAGGTATTCAGAAAGTGGGGTGCATCTTTCTAATGAAAATTTCAGATTTATATATCACCACTCTGTTCTGCTGTCTTGTAAATTAATGGTACCACACCAGTTAAAGAGATGGAATTGTATTTAGCCTAGCCCACTAATAACAATTATTTCTGCTAAGTTTCAATAAATACCACTGTTGTAGCATTGCAAAAGATAAAAACTCAGCCTTACAAACAAACTCCAGGATATTTGGGATCAGCTCCAGCTTCTGTTAAGATCAGTGGAGAGATTCTTGTTGACCCTGATGAGTGATGATGACTGTAAAATCAGAATAGATTAATATTACAAGTGCCATGGCTGATCTCATAACCAGCAGTTTGACCTGGTAGCTGTGTCTGTGTAGCCACAATCCTACACACAGAATACATTTTCCAGTAGGAAAATTGACCCACCACAACAAGAAAGTGATTAAAGACAGACAAAGATGGGACCAAATGCAGCTGAGAAGAATTCTCAGGTGCCCAAAGCTTAATCTTGATTTTGAATCACAAACAGCTGATCATGAGAAACTGGGAGGAGGTACCAGGACCTGAAACACCTTGAAATTGCCCTCTTGCTTGTACTCTTCTTAATCATCTGTCCCTGGACATCAGAAAGGGGCTGCAGATGCATTTTGATCTACCTGATGTTGTATGAATCAGATCCTTGATTATTCTGCAGTGGAAAGGGGAAATAAGGGACGTATTCCACCAGAAGGGAAAAACTCACTCTTGCACAAAATACAGCAACCTTGAAACTCTTTCCCCTCAGAACATGCCTCCCCAAGGAGCTGGAATGCTCCAGCTACACAAACCTCCTGCAGGCTTTGGGCTGCATCAGCCCCACACAGTAACATTCTTTTTATTGATGACAGTCCTGATTAACATTGTCCATTTTCAAGATTCTGATTTTCCATTGTTGATCCAGACTTCTGCAGCGTACTTCACAGGGGCAAGATTAGACCCTGAAGTAGGGGAAGGCTGCAAAGAATTTTTTTTCTCTTTGCTGACTTTTATTTTTCCTCTGACAAACAGTTGTTTCTTTCCCATGTGATTTATATGGCTTGTTATTAGGGTGGCTCTATTTTAGTAGATTACACTGTAAATTACACCCAACCATTACATGACAGATTTGATCATTGTGCCATAAATTGCAGCAGATTTTTAAAATAAATCATCGTGGTTGACCACTCCAGCATCTAATTTCTTTCTGGGACCAGGTTACTGTAACAGTCATCAAAACATTGAACACGCAGAGTTCATTAGAACATTTCTCAGAATATTCCAACAAATCCTTTCCTTGCCTTTCAGAGGCAAGTTCCTTACTTGTGGCTCTTCAAACTATGCTTACAGAGGAGGGGAGGTTGAAGCTAAGGGACATACACATATTCTGTAATTAAAACTTTACATTTAAAGTGAGGAGGGACAATGTCCAGCTGTTCCCATTTCTTGAAGGAAAAGAGGAAGAACTGGGCCACACATAATCTAAGTGTCTGAGAGAAAAATGGCAGAAAACCAAGCTTTTGCTCCTGTAAAAAACAACAAAAAAACCCCAGACTTGATTAGTGCAGGCATCTAAAAAGAATCCAGGGCATGAGCAAGGGCTGAAAGTTGTTCAACATTTTTGGAAGCCCTCTACAAATCCCACAAGAGAGTTACCAGATTTTGTCACACATGAAATGTAAAAGGAAAATACTAAAATTATTAAAGAAGACAACCATTGAGCATGGAAGTTTTGTGGGGATGAGCAGTGGGCAATCACTCCTCAGTCATTGGCAAGGAGCTGTTAATCTTTCTCTACAGCTGCAGTTTCTATAGCTAAAGGGGAGCAAAAGCCTCTCATCCTCACAGAAATCCACAAGTTCCTACACCCTCTGAGTAGCCCTCCAAGGAGCTTTTGCTCTGTGACAACAGTGCACCTGGATTTGTGACAGCCATAGAGCAGAGCATGGCAATTCTGTCCCAAACCAGGATATTCTGGAATATTACTTACCACTCTGATGTGCAGGTGTCTGTACTGCAGCTTGTCTTGGTATCAGAGGGCAAAGGTAAACACTGAATTCATGCCATTTAACTGTTTTCTAATGGTGATAAATGTAATGTATAAATTAGGAAAAATAACAAGGTCCCATTCATGTTTACAAGCAGGTTATTTCCTGGTGGGTTCCTGTCCCACAAAGTGTCTCACTTGCTTTTTTCCTGGTTAAATGATCTCTGATACCATAATTACCTGAGCCCTGGGCCATGTTCACCAGTGCACCCGAGGCCACTGCAATTACATTGAAATAAAACTGGAGTGGAGTTGATCAGTCAGATGCAAATTTTATGACTGTTCTAATTACTGTATTTGGGAACCCTTAATGAAAGAAAAGTACGGGTGTGTATGTGTGAGAGAAGGAAAGATGCTTCCTTTGGGATGCTACACAATGGGAAAGTGCTAGTTATATTAAATATTTATAGAACAATTAGTATTCAGCTCCTCCCACAAGTTCAGATGTGAGTCCAGATCCAAACTTTCCCTAATGGGAGTGTTTAGCCTTTTGCTCAAGACTTATCCTGCTTGTACAATAACTGTGCAAGACCCTGCCTGTGTTTTCCTACTGCTTGTGCTCTGTGAAGCTGGAGCTGACCCAGAGATGTCCATGAAAAGATTCCAGGCCGAATGTGGAGTGAGAAGTAATTAAATTAATTGTATGTGTCAAATACCTTTATTAATGAAATATGAAATAATATTAAACAACCTCAAAACATTTCCATAAACACTTGAATTTGTGGAAAACATTTGAAAGAGGAATCTTCCAATAATTGCCTCTACAAATCCCTTGGTATTTTCTTTAATAATACTCCACTCAAGTTGGCAAAACTGTTCAGATTCTTAAACTAACAAGTTTGTTATAAATGGTTTTCATTTATTTATAGACAATAAATGGTCAGTAATATTTCCAAAAGGCTGAATTCACAGCACTGCATTGCACAGCCACATCTGCAATGAATCCTCATAGCAGGAAATCTGAAAAATTAGCTCTCTGGTGTAAAAGAAGCATTTAAATTAGACAGTATCTGCTATTAAACTCCCGTGTAGTTACTTTCCACATGGATTCTGAAGGAAATTTCTCTGAGCTGAGCTTTGATGCTCTGTTTTCAGAGCAATAAAGTGAGGTAAAATAGAATCCTGCCCTTTCAGTGCTACAGCAGATTGTCTTGCCAGTCACAAGGAGGAAAACTTTCAAGAACATGAACTGGTTTGCAGGGAAGTGGAGCACTGAGATGAAACCAGGGCTCCTCCCAGCACTGCACAGGTCACCCACAGCACTGAGCAGATGCCCAGCTCTGTCTGAGCTGCTGGAACAGATCCCCTAATGTTGATTTCTGACTTCATCAGCCAGGTCAGAAGCCAGGAGACAGAGTGGAAAAGGACAGAGCATGGAAAACACCCAAAGACATCTTCTTATGTGTTTGAGCTCTTATAGGCTTGCACAGTCAACTTATTTATTGATTTCAAATTGTGATAGCATTCCAAAAGGTTATCACTGAATGAAAAAGCAACCTCAGACTGTGAAGGATACTCTCATTTTTATCTGAACATTTCACTGGTCACATATTTATTTACCATGAATAATTTACCAACGTTAACAGCTCATCACAAATCTTTGGTGTTTCCAAAGCCACAGCCCTCATCTGTGGCCCACAATGAAAAATGGGAATGTGCAGCTGCAAGGGTAAAATTGCAGAGTTCTGTTTGAGAAAGGAATTTCTCTCACAATACCTGTTACAGCATCAGTGCACAGAGTAGAGCCCCACAGCCACTGCTGACTCAGTAACACTCACAGAAATACAACAGCAAAACCAGTCCTGATCCATCATTTTTAAGGAAGGGAATGTGCATCATTGCAGTCATTACCATTTCCACTGTTTAATATGCCACATATTAAACTCTGTCCACTTCAAAAGCAGGAACAGTCAGCTGTTTCCTTTGCATAGTGTTGACAAGTAATTTGATTCATTTATTCATTTGGAATTACCAAATGAGAAGTAGTTTAAGCAGTTTCCCAAATCTCTCCCTTTTCATTTCTTCTCATGCTTAAGTTTTGTGCTCTCAACATGTCTGAACAAAATGCTTCTATCTACAGGCTTCACTTTACAAACAATATAATTACCTGAAAAGCAGCTAAAATATACCAAATCATCTAAAACCAAAACATAATGGCTATTTTCTAAAGCCTGCCAGTAAACAAAACTTTTAAAAAACAAATTTTGAAGGCATTTGTGTTTAATACCTCAGGCAAAAAAGGGAGGGTGGGATGGAATGTTTTCTCCAGTTGAAGTTCAAGCACAAGCTAAAAAGACAGTTCACCTCAGTTCATTATAAATAGAGGCTTCCAAGCAAAGACCTATCAGTGCAAAGCAGATTTGAACACCAAAATGTACAAAATGTACAGAGGAAAGAACTGATTCAGCAGTAGACCTGCAAAGAGGAAAAGCTGGAGACACTTTGGCTTGGTGGGGCTGCCTGGGAGCACACAGGCGCCGTTTCTCTCCAGGGGCTGCTGGAGTGACACAGATTTCCTCACAACTTCAGCACCAAGAACCAATAATGCAGCTCTGGCTTTGTTCCTTCACAGCCACAGTCCCTGAGTTTGGGAAGTGTTGCAGGAGGCTGGCAATCCTGAGGATGGGCAGCCAGCAGAGAAGAGAGGTTCCCACATGCTTGGCAAGACCAGAATGACAAGATATAGAATTGTCTTTGGAAAGAAAAGGGTGGATTAGTTTTCCCTTGCAGAATATTTCTGTACAAGGACTTATTGAATGAAGCCAAAATACTACTTTTCAAAATATGGGAGGCCTCCATCCAGCCTCTTGTGTCCCATCTCCAGGTAATCCCCTTCTTGTGGGTAAGGGGAAGAGTTATATTGAGCTATGTGACAGAGGTAATAGCCCTGCTATTTATTACCATATATTTTTATTATATATTACCATATACCTGTATATGCCCTGTATGCATAATTCAAACCCCACGGGCTTTCCTCTAAGACAGGGATGGATTTTACTATCATGAGATATTGTGATGAAGTATATAAGAACTTAAAATTACTGTGCAATGGATGCAGTATGAGAATTTTAGGGACCTAATTATTTCATTTCCAGTTTATGTTTTTTTCTTCCCTTAGAAAGCAGGGAGGTTCTCCGTTCTCTCAGGAAAGATAAAGCATGGTTAAATGTTGGAAGATGGCAAGAGTGCTTTTTTTTCAGATAAACAGAACTCAGCTTGGAACCTGAAGTGCCCTTTGACTGTTGCAGTTTCATGTCTGGACATACATGTTAGCCCCAAAGAACCTCTGGGCATTAATCTGCTATTTTTAGTTTTTATGTGGACTTGTGTGCCAACACTGGAACTTCTTTCCAGGATGACTGTGAACATGCCTTTGAGGAGAGTTCTACCAGCCAGGAATACAGCAAAATGTGGTGGAGGGTCCATATTCCATCTTACAAGGAATCCTGTTGGCAAACCACAGCATCTGAAATCAGGAGGAGAACTTAAAATAAATAAAAAAATAAAAAATTAAAAAAAAACCCTAAAAATATTTTTCAACTGTCATGTCTCTGGCCCATCTGCTTTGCATCGTGATAAGCAGTTTATCCATGGATAAACTCATATCCCTGGAAAAAACCTTGCTCTGTGCAGAGTGATCAGTTTCTCTTTCAAGCTTCAGCATGAAGTGCAAGGCTGTAAGCAGCAATATTGGGTACTCTGACTCATTCCCTTGGAAGGCTATCATTATGATTGTTCAAGGAACTGTATCTTAAAACTCTCAGTCCACGTTCTTAAATCAGTTTCACAACTTTCTGCTGAGCCGTCTCAGCACGATGGTTCTTCCCTCTGAGGTTACAACCTCTCCGAGGCTCTCGGGGCTGGAACTGCCCTTCCTCCCTCCCTGCCAACCCAAACCATTGGTTGAGGACCCCCTTCCTTTTCCCCACCTCGCTAAGTGGCTTCAAGTCAGTGCCGTTTAAAATTTAATCAGTCTTGTCCTAACAGGACGTAGTTCTTGGATTTTAACCCATCTTCTACACAAACCACTAAATTCAGCCACGCTAACTGCCTCCTGACAGAACCTTTATCTCAAGAACCTCTTAATGAGCTCTCATTAGCACAAATTGGCCCTGAATATCTCACCACTTCCTATCTCCTGCTTTCTCTGCAATCCATTAGCCTCTGTTAGAGCCTCGTTTGAACAATTAAACTCTACGGTTTCTAGAAACACACAAGAAGCAACCACGTTCTAGTATTAGGTCTGTGTCTTTGAGAGACCTGGGAAGGGATTCACATAGTCCAGCTTAACAGAGCCCAAATTCTACTTGCACTTCACTGTCCTCAGAGCAAGATTTAACACAGGTTGTTGATGTCTCTGGTAAATCTGCTAGTCTCTGGATCACTCTCTTGGAGGTCCCCTGGAAAAGCACTAAAACTCAATGTCTGATGTTAAACAGGAAGAATCTACATCCCTTCCTCACAGCCCAGGGTCATGTTTCTCTGGCTGATCTCTGCACACAACTTCGCCTTCTCCTCAGAGCTGATTTTCCACAGCTTTTTGTTGTCCGTGTTTATGTCCACCTTGGATGGCTCAAACTGCCCTAAGCAGCTGGATTTTCTCATCCGTGAGCCTGATAGCAGGTTCTTATTTAATAACAGGTTCTTATTTAACTGTGTTTCAACCAGCAGCAGGCAAACTCAAAGCCATTACAATGGGTCCTGAAAGTGTGCTCGTGGATTAAAGGCTTGAGGGGCCCTGGAAGATGTTGGTTCCTTGCAGATGTTATGGGCTCCATCCCTACTGAAATCAGCCCCAACAGTAATTGTGTGGTGTGATGTGAACTGTTGTTCCTGCACTTGTCTGCTGACTGTGTTTAAAGACCCCTGAGAACAAACAGATCAGAGATTTTACAGCTGCACAGAGCTTGTGCCTGAGCATTAATGGTTGCATTGGCAAGCAGATGGAAGCTGGTCTTTCTTACTCTTTCCTAAAGATGTACAATCTTTTCTTTTGATATTTTGATAGATCAGCAGATTCTCACTCCATGTTATAGTCCAGACATGCAGTTGAGAGAGGATTAATGTCTGTGAAAGTGAAAATACTGCACCTTTATTCCTTATAAAAGTCTTTACTATGTCACATCTTGCAGGATAACATCCAGAACAGGGAAATGGTGTCTTCATTCAAGTCTATTGCAAAACTCCAAGGGGTAAAAGTGTCTCACTCATAAAGCTGTAAGCACACCTTACTATTTTTTGTAACTTTAATTAACGAAATGCTCTCAGAAGTAGCCAGTGAGAGCAAAATGCCATCTTCAGTCTTCATCTGACCAAAACTGTCCATTTTGCTGATACATGTGTAAAGGTTTTCCTAATACCACATAGCAGAAACAGTGTAGACTGCCCTGTTATTCCTCACCAACTTGAAAAACATTCTGGAAGTAGATCTTTATTTACTTGCGGTTGTTCGGGGTTTTTTACCCCCATATATTAGGTTTTGGACCTAATATTAATTTCCTTGCTCCCTGTCGTGCACCCCCCCAAGTGGGTTTCACCTTACAGATGTCATATTCAGTAAGGGCTGAATAATTTGCTTTAAAAATTGACCACAATGTTTTGAGTTCGCTAGTTTCTGCTGCTCTTCAATGCTTTTGCTAAATTCAGCAAGAGCCGGGAGTTAGGATACGGCACATTCAGTCCAGATGCAAGGAGCTGGCTTTGCGGGCTTTGCCCCCCCCCCCCCCCCCGCTGAAGCAGCTCGGACTCTCGGGAACGCGACCTGAAGAAGGCAGCGCAGTTCTCCCGGGGGCCGTGCGAACTCAAGTCCTTTCGGTGCAGGCGCCGGAGAAGTTCCGAACAGGCCGGACCGGGCGCGGGTTCAGCGGCAGCGCCGGGGGCGCTCCCGGGGCCGGGCGGGAGCGGCGCGGGGAACGCGGCCGCTGGAACCTCGGCGGGCGTCGCCGGGCTCGGTGCTTTTGCCATCGCTGCCCTTCCCATCGCTGCCCGTGAACCCAGCCCCGCGCTGAGACCCCGCGGCAGCCCCTCCGCCCCGCCCGGCCCCGTCCCGGGGCGGCTCCCTTGGCTCGGCGCCGCTCGGTCCCGCCTGCCCGGAGCGCTGGGCTTTCCGCGCCGCGCCGCACCGCAGCCCCATGTCCGCGCTCCCCGCCGGCGCCGACATCAAGCGGGCTCTGGAGAACAGCCCCGAGACCAACATCGAGGATGAGCTGCCCGACGGGCCGCCGCAGCCGCGGCCCAAGAACTACCTGCTCCTCAGCATCCTCGCCTGCTTCTGTCCCGCCTATCCCGTCAACATCGTCGCCTTCGTGTTCGCCGTCATGGTGAGTAGCACCTCCGGCTTGGGCTCCGAGGGGCATCCAGCCGCCTTCGAGCCGCTTGTCCCGGGAGCCTAAGGACACCGGCTGAGGCATCGAGCCTGGGAGCATCAGCAGCCGCGGGCGGGGAGTCCACCGAGCTACCCCAGCAGCGATGGAAAACGCGGAGTGAAAGGCAGTTTCCAACAAGTTTTCACCGTCGGGCTGTCAGGTGGCAGGTTTATTCCAGATAACGGGGTTTGCTACATCAACTAAGTCGCACGCTCAACTGGGCACGGTGTCTGTGTGAAAGCGTAGGCAGGAGAATAGAAATCTGATTTGGTTTCTGCTTTAGTTAATCAAATATCATAGGAGTGCCTGTTTTCCAGTAAACAGGCTCTTTGATACTATTTATTAGAATAATACAGACAATGATAATGATTGTAGGATGTTGGCAATTGCCCATGTAAATTGAGTATCAAACACACTGAGAGAAAAACCTTACTCCTACAATCTGTAATTGATACACATTGTCCTTTATAACTCAGCAATCCCCTTAATTTCCAAAGGATTGTTGGAACAGAATCTCCTTCTCTGAGTTAAAAGTTGCAGTCTCAAAGCCAGAGTTTTCTAGTCATATACATGATCAGTGTTATTAGTAAAACTGCAATGTATTTCTGTTGTTTAGGAGCTGAAAAAGGTTTAAAACATGTTGTGTATTTTCATCCTTTTCTCTGACAGCCAAGCTGAGAAGGTAAGTAAAAATGTAGTTATTTCTGTTTTGCAATTAAGTATGTGAATAGCTAACTATATCTAAAACGCCCCAAAACCCACTCCTGTAAAGTGTGATGAGTAAAGATTGATGAGAAATCACATTCCTGAAGTTTAAAAACTACTTTTCCAAAGCCATTGTTCAAGTCTTCTTTTCCTTTTTTCTTTCTTTTTTTTTTTCTTTTTTTTTTCTTTCCCTTATGTGTTTATTTCCTTTGTTTTTACCTTAACTATGCAATATGCTCATTTCCTTATTTTGGGAAGATTTGGTTCTGCTGGTACTCAGCATCCTTTCTGTCCATGGACACTGAGGGTGCTATATAAAGTAAAGGGAGCTGATGATCTGGGGCTGGGAGCGTCTGTTCTCTGTGACACTGCTTTCATCAAGGTGCTGGGGCTGTACAGAAGTTAACTGTCAAGGACAGAATTTGGCCTCTAAAGATTTTTGCACCCCATATGGAGAAATCTCCACCCACAGCCTGGTTGAAGTTCATGCAGGCTTCTGGAGTCAGGCACCAGTAGCTGTTACCAGGGGATTTGAAGAAACCGGGGTGGGAAGAGTTCTTCCTGAATGCTGAACAGCCTGTGCAGGTTTCAGCTGCCCACTCCCTTACAGGGGGAAACAAAAACCAGACCATTAACCTCCCCTGTCTGGGAAGAGCTTCTGTTCCAGCAGTACCCTACCTAAAACCTCTCCTTTTCTATAAAAAATAACACATCCAACTTCTTTACCACAGCCTGGCCCCCCTGCCTTTCCAAGCTGCAACCTGTAACTGCTGCATTATCTTCAGCTGCAGGTTCTGCATTTTAGTCTGTGCTGGTTTTATTTCCAGTTCTGCTGCAATGTGCATCCTCCCTTTCCCTTAGCTGGGGCTGCTAAGGGTTAACACTGAGATATAAGAGTGGGTTATTTTCTTTTCTTACAGAAAACACCTTCACAGTTTGCAGAGCTCACCTGAGATCTTGGGTCAGATTTAAAGACCCCTACAAGTGGAATCTCTACAAATTTCCACTTCTTAAAATGGGCCTAAAAGGAAAAGTCCTGTTGGCTTCTAGAGGGGGCAGGGTTCAGCACCCTGTGTACCTGTGTCATGTCCTCCTTAACTGTTCTAAATTCAGACCATGTTTTCACTCTAAAAGTAGAGTCTGGGCTCTAACACACCCCCAAAATAAATGACAGATTTGTCTTCAGTCTCTTCTGTCTCTTCTGCTGCCCCATTTACAACTCCAACACTGGCTTCCTCACTCCTTTCTCACCTTTGTAGGCTCAAACCTCACCATTACAGACCTTACCTACTTTATTTTTAGAATAAACCTTTATCAAGTTCTCCTTATTGCAATAGTAACTTTTCCTTGTTCCTTACCTGTCTGTTTGTCATGGCAGGGCTCAGAGGAGAGCTGGTAGAAAGGACATTGATGGCATCACTGTGTTGCCATATTGGCATTACAAGCATCCCCCTCCAACGAGCCACTCTCAGGGGTGAGCATTGCTCCGCATTTTTGGCAAATGGAGCTCTGTTTTCCTGGCTGTAGCATCACTGTTCTCAATACCCTTCTGTAGCCCCAGCCAGATGCCATCAGTTCTGCTTCTTGTTGCTTCCAGCAGCTGGATCACTGTGAGCAGCTGTGTCATGTTGCTGTGCCATCAGCTGGCTCACTCAGCCCCAGGGATGCCTCCCTCTGATCTGCCCTATTCTTTCTCACACAGGTGTAAACACAGGCATCAGGGGCAAGAGTCTGGGGGCAGGTACCAGGTCAGGAGGTTTCTGTGGCACAGGAGATTTCTCTTGTGCAGGGCTGGGGGTGGGCACGGTGTCACTGAGCTCTTTGGCTCCTTATCTGCAGTGGTGAACCCAAAGAGCTCTCAGTGAGCTGCCAGCTGTGTCTGAGACCTGGCTGGGGTGGACTGGCTGTGTCTGGCTCATGGGATCAGAGCTAGAGGGAGGCTGTGGAACAACTCTGGGAAACGAATCGGATATTTTCAATGCCAGCACTGAGGACTGACAATTAAACACATTTTGTTGGCCTTTCTCAGTACTCCCCCTTCAGCTGTCTTTATTTCAAAGATCTCTCTGTCAGACTAGTCCCGTAATTCCACAGGGCCTCACATTTGTAACAACCTCCAAACAGTCTCTCCAAAGCTATTTCTCACTGGCTTTTGCTCCAAACTCCCTCTTTCTGTTGACACATTTTTGTTTAATCATTTCCATGCTTCAAACAACATATGTGGTCAAGCTGTGACAATGTTGGCTCATCTGCCTCTGATAGTAACAAGTTCTTTGTCTGCATTTGTTGCTGTTGCATTCAGATGCCTTGTCTTTATATGGGTTTCCCTAAGGAGAGAAAACAAATTAGAGGGTGGTGGAAGCTGTGGGGATAGGAAAGGATGGAACTTGCTTTCTCAGGGAGCTCCCTCTTCTAACTGAGATCCTGATGAGCCATGTGCAGTGTGTTGGCTGTGGCCAGCCCAGTGACCAGCAGAGTGACCAGTGTTTCTGTAGTTAGAAAGTCTGCTTGTGAGTTTATTGTTTATACATCCCTTGTTAGGTGGCTTGTAGGTACCTGGCTATCTAACATCATGTGGGACAGCCTATATGCACTTCAAGAATATTAAACAACATATTTAATATTCAGGAATATTAAACAACAGGCCTCAGCAGCTGCTGTTAAGGCATTTTTGCATGGCCCCTGCCTTTGTAAACTGATAAGTTTTGGTTTTTTCTCTGCAACACTCTGCAGAGCAAACTCCCTTTCATGTGTCCTGCTCAGCACCTGCTTGTTCTGACTTGCTCCCCAAGTCCTCTTCTTTGTGTTTCCCTGTGAGCTGTTCCTAGAGTGAGGAGTCACCCTGAGTCAGCAGATCTTGTTCTTCCTCAGGTCTGAACTAGAGAGTGTCTCCTTTCCAGGCACAGCCAAATAAGGTTCACCCAGCCTGGCTTATAGAGCCTGGAAAATGCTAATCAGAGAACCTCAGTCTGGTCTGCCCAGATCTCTAAGAAATGTAGGGGAAGATTTCTGCAGTAACTCCGTGTTCTTTCTGGTTTTGCCATGATCAGTGCTCTGGGAATGTGGAACAGAAAATACACATAAAAAGGGATTAATATTTTATAGCAAATTCAGCACATTTCTGTTCACATGAGGTCAAGTCACTTTATTGTTGAGCTAAGAATGTTTTATAAATAGATGTGTGTGAACCTGGTGAAGTCACTGAGATTACTCAAGTAAATAAACAGCTGCTGAACTGTGGCTTTAATTTCCCTTATGACTTCATAGCAAGTGAGGTAGCAGAAACCTGAGAAATCATATGGTGTTAGGTTGAAAAGGGCTGAAATTTGTTTTAAAATTTGGACAGATGAAATGCCTCACACAGATGTTGTGTTCTCAATAGTTTGCCCAGCCCTTGGAAATAAATAGATGTAACATTTGAAGATTTAACAGTCAATGTTATCCCTGTCTAATGTTGAAAACTGGAAGCTTGACTGGGAGCCCTTGGAAGCAGATGGAAGTAATGAATTTCAAAAAGCTTTGCATCAGACCCCAACCACTCCCTCAAACGTCTTACATTTTATTGAATGCTTTCTAAGTTATTTCACTTAATTTAAACCTCTTCATAGAGAAACTTTGGTCTCCTTCCTGTCTCTCCCAAATCCTATTCTTTATCAGTAATGTTGTTTTCCTCCTCTTCATCATGGATTTGTATTAAAAATGACATTATTTATTAAAGTTTGCACAGTGAATTATTTATGCAGTACCTGCAGAAATCACACAGACATTTTCCAGACTTCCTAAATGCATTAGTAAAATGGCCCAGAACTGCAAGCTGGTGCTGTCAGGTCTTGCTTACAACTCAGTCTCACTTTTGAGACCACAAGCCTCAGAAACTGAGTCAAAGGTGTCTGCAGAGCCCCTCTGTAGGTGCCATGCAAGGGGAGTCCTTTGATAAGAGGGGAGCACAAAGTCCAGGGCCAGGGTGTCTGTGGTGCTTCTCTGTGTTTCTCCCTGCAGCCACAGTGGCATTGGTGGTTGTTGGCAGAGACAGGAGGAGCTCAGTCTGCTCAAGGCCAAGCTGAGCTGCTTTTCTCCTCATAATCCTTTTAATGACCTTCCCAAATGTACTTTGAGCAAGGTCTTCTGCAGCCAGGACTGCTGGGGACAGTGGAGTGGTCTAGGTGAGAGGATGTGCCAGCCCCCTTGTATCAGGATCAGGGCTGACACTGTCCTGTTTGACCGTGTGCTCGTGTCCATCTCTCATTTCCATTTCTGCCTCTTTCCCCATTATGTGCTTTCCAACCTCAATGAAATCTGGCGGCAGAGCAGAGGTATTAGTGATATTCATTGGGGACATAAACCAGAGAAATGTTTAGGCATGTGGGCTTCCAGGAAGGGAAGAAATGTACCAGTGCTCTCTTTAAGGGCATGAGTGCATCAGCATCTCAGCCTTTTGTAGACCCCAGAGAATAAGTACCTGCACTTATCCTTGAGATGCAATTCTAGGAATGCAGCCTGTGTTGCTTTGGGACTGTCTGGGCTGTGCTGATGCTCCTGCAGTGCTGACACCACGAGTGCAACCAGCCCATTAGCTCTGCGTGCTCACTAATTGACACAGCACACACATCACGCCCCTCATTGCTTTCCTGCTTGGGAGAAATGGCTTTACAGCAATGCTTGGTGTGCTCTGAACTTCATCCCTTTCCTGCTCTCCACAGTCTCAGCTCTTCACTCTGTTCTGTGTTTGCTGCTAAAAGTGATTTATAACTGAAGCACTTTAGCAATTACCTTATAACACTTGGTTACACTCATGCAGTCGTTTTCTAGAGACAAGCTGAATTCTTTAGTCCAGAGAAGTTAATTTGATCAGGTCCCCATATCTCTCCCCCTACTCTTCCCATTTCTCTGATGCCTCCTGAAATATATACAAGATACTAAAAACCATGTTGTGACTAATCTGATTCCCTGAGGAAGTCTGCTGAGTTCAATAGTGCAATCTGATCAGGAAATCTGGAGTCCGTGTTATGGTTTATAAACTCAAACTCTCATGATTTTACCAATGAATTATTAGGAATAATGCCTTTTTTAATGCTTTGATAGCATCTCACTCTTGGGAAAAAAATACTACAAACTGTGTTTAGACTCAAAGTACTAAAGTACTTTTGTGTATTTCACTGAATCTTTTCCTTTAAAAATGGTTTGGTTAAACCAAAAATTAATTCAGAAAATCCTATAGTCTGTCTCACAAAAGCCTAGAAGGTCAGAGGGGTCCTATCACACATTGCAATCTGAGCATATAATGAATGTAAAGCATCTGCTAAGCCACGGGTGGTAGAGAGAAACTCGAGTCTCCTGAGATAATATGGGGATATCTGATGCACACCTCAGGATGGATATGATAATAATTATCAGTGTCTTCCAGAAATGCAGAGGAACACAATGTCTAGCCCATGAGGATGGCATTCGGATGTTTTGTTCAGATGGCCTATATTTCTTTGGTTTGTATTTTTCCCACCACTAGCAAACTACCTATTAATTCTTCAAACTTTGTTTGGAAAAGTAAAATAATGGAAAAATAAATAGTAAGCTTTTTAAAGTTTTGCTGAGATTTCTCTAAAAATTCAGCCTATTTATGCTCTTTTTTATGCTTGCTTATAGTCCTACAGAGCATAAGAATTTATCTCACTGCTAGTGAACTGGCCAACTAACAATTCCCATATACTACAAAACTGTTTCCAAAGATAAAAGCCGCTGGTTTATGCAAGTGGGTGGATGTTGGTTTGACAGCTTTTATGCTGGTGTGTATCATATGAACAAAGCCTCACCACTGAAAAAAAAAAAAAAAAAAAAAAAAAAAAAAGAGCTTCAACGAAAGGTACTGAAAGTGAGTGGAACAGAAAACTGGACTCCCTGCTTACCTTGGCAGCAGACATTGATTAGTTCTGCCGGTTCAGAGCTGCCACGCTGCTTTGCCCACAGGTTTCTTTTGAAAGGAAGAGCTGTGATTCCCTGTTTCCCCTCTGCAGGCTCTGAACAGTTACAACCAAGGGGACATAGAAGGCTCCAAGCGGCTGGGTCGCAACGCGCTCTGGGTGGCCGTGGCCTCCATCATCATCGGCCTCGTCATCATCGGCATCTACTGCGTGGTTCACTTCACAACGGTGAGCAGGTGCCCTCTGTGCAGGGGCTCCACAACAAGGCACTCGGGACTGCCACAACCACCTCTCTTTATCTGTTTAGGGATGCATGTATGCTTTCTAAAAGTATTTTTTCATCTTTTGCGGTTTAGAAAATTCTCTTGTCTGTGATTAAAGCGACTCTGTCTTAGCAGCAGGGGGGTTTCAAGAAACTCTTGCAGCTCCAGTATGATTTTCCAATTTTGGCCAGTTGCTTTTTGGTTTTTCTTCTCCTCAGCTTCACTATCTTTCAGAACAAGTGACCTGAGATCTTTAAATTTCAGGTAACAGAGTCCCCAGGTGCTAATTTTCAGTCTCTCAGTCTGGCCAACTGATCTTTTACATCTGCAAGGAGGAGCCAACAGTCAATTACTCTTATACTGTTTGACAGTAAAACAGAGGACCAGAACTATAGCAAAAGTGACCACAAATGTCATTCTGACTTGGGTCTCTGTGGGGTCTCTTCACTCTCTGCACTGTGTTATTGTCCTGCCTTCCCACACCTGCAATAATAAAAACAAAGCTCAACAAATGAATCTCTGTAACACGGGGGTTACCCAGATGGATTACTGGAAAAGAGGATAAAAGCAATTGAGGATATTGATAATATTTCTTAAGGTTGTGCAACAATGTGTTCTTTTCTCCACGATACTTTCACTTCCCATTAAAATCATCTATTTAAATGAATTTATTATTGGCTGGTTTGGTTGGAGGGCTTTTCAGTGCACTGTACAAACTTATGCATAAACTATAAACAGAGAATGCCCCGTTTAGCACTGAAATGAAGCCATCTCCAGGGAGTGGAATGGAGTAAGTGGTTAAACATGTACAGCATTTTCATACAAAATTTGAAGTACAACATATTGAGCTGCAGGGAAGTTACTGGACATGGGGTCCAGCTCTGTGGGATATTATTAGATGGTGCCACAAACTCTGAAGCGCCCTGTGCATTCATTAATTTTCTGTGCATTTATTAATTTTCTGTGCATTTTACAAGCATGAGTCTTGGTTCAGCTTGTGCTCAGCTCATTCAGCACTTGCAGATATAAACCCAAGTCCTTTCAGGCTGGAGGTGCCAAGTTTTGTAATTGACAGCAGCAGTCAATTCTTCTGTTTGCTTCCACCACCCTACTCATCATTTCCCAGGCAAGGAGAGCAGCTCAGTTACTTTTTTCAAAGTAGGGGAGAGAAGGGCAGTGTGAGGAGTGGCAGACAGCACTGGCCTGAAGCATTCACAGTGACCAGCAGCAGCAAACCACTATAATACGACTTTTTTTTTTTTTTTTTGAGGATTTTTAAATCGGTTTTGGTTCTGGGGATTTATTTTTTAAAAGAGAAAGCTCTCTCTTGGGTTGAAGTAGCCAGGTGCCTGGGCACCCTCAGCACACTGCTGAGATTAATTTCCATCGTTTCCACAGAGGTTTCTTGGCCATATGGCACCATGATTTTTGTGAGGAGTCAGGGTTTACTGGATTCACTCTGCTCTCTGTGTTTCCAGCCTCTTCACTGCTTCCCTTCTTCTTCTCACTTGTCACCCTCCAAAAAGCCTTTGCTCCTAAGAAAGGATTTGATGGCAACAACAATCTTTTGATGTGAAAATGAGTGAACAGAAGCATCCAACTGGTCTTTTCCCCTCCATGCTTACCTGGGTCCCCTCTGTTGCCTTACTCCTGGAGGTTTTTACTTTATACTAAATTGTCTTAGTCTGACACTTAGCACCACTGCTGTGAATGGCTTTGCACTCTCCATTCAGTGACCTCACACTCATTTGTGCCTTTCTCATGATTATTTACTAATAGCCACTTTGCCTCTGCTGAAGTGAAATGATTGCAAATTAATTCTATGCTAACTTTAATATATGTTTCAATATTAGTAAGTTAGCACAAAATAGCATTGATACAATAATATGGCAGATTTATTTGATTACCATTGAGCACAGATTTAATGTTTCCATGACCTACACATGCATTTTTCCTGCAAGTTCGATTTCATATTTTCAATGTGTAGGAAAAGCATGACCCTTCTAAGATTGATTCCTGTGTACTTTATCTACTTGAAATTAGTCAGATACCACAGTACCCAGTTGTTCCTGCTGACAATCCTTGTGGCTTTTTTTGGTCTTCAAAGGATAACAAGTCTCACTGCAAATTACCTGTGGGAGATACTGCTGCCAGTATCAAAGATGCAAAGTGTGCTGAGAACTCAAGTTCTCTTCCACATCATCCAGCCTCTGGGAAGCAACAAAAGTCAGACATCCAAGTCAGGTTGGCAGGGGGGAATCTCTGTCAATTGTTACATGGCTTTTCTTCTTGATACAGGAACTTGAGTCAGGCCTGGCTGGCTCTGAAGCCTCCTTCAAAACAGCTCCACATGCCTCAGCCAGGCAAAAAAATATCGAGTCAGGTGTGTTGAGAGTAGAAATGGTAGAAGTTGCAGAGAGAGGAAGAACAAGAAACTCCTGCTTTGAGCAAACAGTGATTTTGTATGCAAACCACCATAACCACCAATAATACTCCCAAATATACCCCCAATAATAGTGGCAGGCTTGGGAAGAGGAAAACCCTTTTACTTTCCAGAAAACCCCTACAGACAAGTGTCCCCGTGTGCCTCCCTGGGTTTGTTCAGTCACAGAGCAGCAGTAGCACAGGAATAACAGCAACCAACACCTACGTCTGCAGGAAGGAAACAGCCTTGACTTCTCATTTTGAAGATTTACTCGGAGCTAAGTCAGCTCAGGGCTTCTGCTGCTTTGGAGAGCCTCATTTGTCTTGAACACTGGCATGTTATCTTTAGCAAACACATACTAAGATATGTAGTGATACATATTTATATCCTGGAACAGGGCCCACCTAACACTTGGGAATCGTCTACGTTCTGTAGCTGTGCCCCTAAATGTAGGCAAGGGGAAGCCATCCCTTGCATCACTGGAGCTGACAGCCCAGCAATGAAACTTGTGTGTCCTGATCAGTGTAAAGTGACATGTCCCTCATCATGCCGAGGATTCTGAGTGCAGAGATGAGGTGTGTGTGAAATCAGGACTGTGCCTCATTCCACACTGGGCCAAATTTATTCTTACTCTTCCCCATTTGCTTTTACCCTCCCCTGTCAGCTTCCCCTGTGCCCTGCCTTGCCAGTCCTGAGTGCTGATTTACATTTCCAGGGCTTGCTCAGATGTCACTTCAGCTGATATTTGTGTCACCACAGTCTGGCCCTGCATGTGTGCCTCAGGCATGTTGTCCATCAAGAACTGCAGTGAGAAATGGGGCGTATTTGCCTCCCCTGAGGGGACAGCACCTGACCTGAAGCATGGCAGGGCTGTGTGCCACAGCCTGTGTGTGCCATACCCTGTTTGCTCCCACCACTGTTCTCATGCTCCTCTTCGCAACCTTCCCCAAACTTGCACAGACTTGGAGCCAGCCTTCCCATCCCTAAGCATTTTGTTCAGCAAAAGGTGGTAATTTTGTCAGTCAGTGAAGGCTCTCTAGTCATTTACAATCTGGTTTTCAGAAGCAGATTCCAAATTCTTTTTTGTTTTGGTTTTTGCTGACACAAGACACCCTCAGATTACATTTGAGCTGTGCTGGCAGGGTTTAGGGAAACAAAAGCCTGGGCTGGATCCTCCTTACTTAAGTGAAGGGGATCCTAGGTATCCCCAAACCCTTTTCTTAACTGGGTCTAAACATGTCATATTCTACTTCATGCTGCCATGCGAGTAGTTCAGAACAATATTCAGCTCCTCACAGCACATACTTGCAGACAATCTCTAGTGTCTGAGTGACACTTCACAATGCTGTTCAGGGCTGAACTAGAGCTCACATGAGTTTTGCCACCCAGATGAGCCACAAGGCATTTCATGTACAGCCCAAGCCTTCTGTGCTCCTCTCTTGTGGATTTCTACAGTCTGGACAAGTAGGAATGAGCCAAGAAGAAATGTGGAGGATGAGTAAGAGGTGTTAGAGAGAAGTAAAAACTTCAGTAGACTGAGACAGTAGCAGTTTTGCTCTGAGGAAGGGTAGCCAAAACGCTGTGACTTTGGAATTTTATGCCAACCATTACGATATTTTAATGCTTTCGTAGAGGAACCTGAACTTCTGACCCCTTCTTTAATCTCACCTGATTTAGAGCTTTGCCCCAGGGAAGCCACAGAAATGCCACTTCAGCATGGCTTTCAAGGAACACAAAGCCAGCCAGGCTCTGAGGAAAGCATCAGCTTGCACTGCTCAGAATCAGAAGGGTTTTGAATCAAGCACATGTGCAGTAATGCAGCATTGGTAATTCCAGGTAGAAGGAAAAGGAGTAAGTGTTCAGACTGTGCACCATGGACAGATGTGCATGTACAGTTTCCTCACTGAATTAGAAACAATTCTTCAGGAGGAAAAGGAGTGCAAGATTATTTTTAATATCTCTGCCATCCTATTCCTGAGGCTCTTGGAAGCCTTTGCAGACATTTCACTCAGTGGCTGCCTGTCTTTCAGAGACAGAATAAGCTGAAGACCAGCACGAGGACAGGGATTACTCATCCAGCCTCCAGATCTTTACACTGGCCATTCTGTCCTCTGCACTTTACCATAAAAATAAACAAGGGTCTTGTGCTGCAGGGATTGGCCTGCCATAGAGCACAGAGCTCCAAGCCAGAAGTCAGGGTCTTCCTGTTCTTCAATTGTTGGTGTCCACCCAGCCAGGGACCTCATACTGCTGCTCTTCTATTGGTAAGAGCACATACTGATTATTTCCTTGATCCTTACCTTGTTTTACTGGATTTGTGAGAACACAGGAGCCTAAAGTCCTCTACCTGTCTCACAAAGTGCCCCCTCAGCCGGAAGGCTGAGCAGTGGCACAGTGTGCAGGTGCACAGACAATGTGGTTACATCAGCCTGACTTCCAAACCACATGAAAAATCCTGGCCCAGAAACAGCTGCTTCCTCTGTGCACAGAGGAGATGTTCCACAATGGATTCTACCCAGTGGAGCCATCAGTAGCATCCCAGAGACAATCAGCAAAGGCAGTAACACTGTCTGCAGGATGTATTTATTGTGCAGGGCCTCGGGTCCCGGATCCCTCCTTGAGAAGCTGCTAGAATGTAGCTGCTGCCTGATAGAGGAGATCCCTCAGACTCCAGCAGAACCCAGAATCCAGGGACAGGTCAGGGCATTCATGGGTATTGTCTGAGAGCTTTCCCCTACACAAGAATTTGAGGGGAACTCCTCAGATCCTTCCTCTCCTAATGTAGATGCACGGGACAGGTTTCCCAGTCCTTTTAAAGCATGTTGTGTATTACTGTTGGATTTACCAAGTTCTCCACTGCTGGAGGTTGTTCTTCTCTGACTGCTTTACGTACCACTCCAAGGAAGCAGAGATGCTGTTGACCTCATGAATCTTTGTCAAATAAGAAACCATTTCCTGGCAATGAAAGGCCCTAATTTGCATTGATTCAAGTAACCCAAGTTTAAAAATTCAGTTTGGATTGACAGGTGACCAGTGCCATTAGAAACTCAGCTCTTTGATTCAAAACTGTATTGAGCTGCTAGCCTAGAGGGATGTTTGTTAAGAGAACAAGTGCCACTAATGTGGCATAATGTATCCATTAGATCTGTGGAATTAATAATTTAAACTCACAGGGCAAACTCTGTCTTCTCCTCCTTTAAACACACATATTTCTGTGTCCTTGCAGCATGCTATCTGAAGACCAGGACTGCACTTGGATGATATCAACATGTAGACCTCTGGAGGGGGAAAAAGAAGAGATGGAAACCATTCCAGACTGTTAGCTCTGACCCTACAAGTCTGCAGAGGCATGTTGCTG
Source organism: Cinclus cinclus (assembly GCF_963662255.1). NCBI lineage: Eukaryota > Metazoa > Chordata > Aves > Passeriformes > Cinclidae > Cinclus > Cinclus cinclus. Next base: position 10,339,830 of record NC_085062.1, read on the forward strand.
GTGAATGAACTGATAGCCCAGTTAGTTAATCAGCATGGCGTGACCAGGTTTTCAAAATTATTTATTTATAAGACATCTCAGTGTAAAGCAGCATTTTCTCTTTCACCCTAATGTATAATGAGACCTTGCCCTAAAAAAAAAAATCCCTTTTCTTTTTCATTTCCATGGAATGTATGCTGGATCCGTGATGTTCCCTGGCCGGCTCCAGCCAGACAAAGCCAACGTATCCAGACTGTTTATGGTGCACAGTGTAAGATCTGATGCACAGCCCCCTGAAGCTGGTAGCAGAACTCCTGTTACTTCTGGCAGATTTTGGATCAGGCCATTAAGGATTTTTTTCATTATTTTAAAATAGTCTCAACATGACATAACTGTACCCATGGGATTGTGATTTTATCCTGCTCTGTGATTTTATAATGCCGTGGGCGCACTCTGACTCAGCAGCTGCTTTCTTTTGTCATCCTCAGCTTTTAGAACTTTACCTTGGATTTTTAACCACCTGGGACCGATTTAAATCACTTGATTATTAAGAGAGACTATTCTTCCATAGCATCCATGTTTTTCTTAATGATTTACTTTTGTTTTGTTGTCTTTCATTGTTGCCCTCCCTGGACTTAGCTCCAGTCCTGCATTAAATTTGCACTGATCATATTTTCATCTTTGAACTTCACATATGTAAAAAGTTCCTATTTTTTTTTATCTGACAAAAAGAAATCTTCTTTTTAAACAGATGTCCTTCATCCCTTTGTTGTGCTTCTAGCAAGGCACATAGTTTCATTGTGTTCTGCTTTGTTCATGTGGGTTTTGTTGAGTTCATCCTCTCATCTCTGTGACTGGTCTGTGTATCACTGCAGTTAGAGATGGACAGACTTTTGTACCTCCTGCCTAGTTACAGACACACTCCCTGATCCTTAGACACTACTCAGCGAGCAGTCTCGGGTTTCAGAATTGATCGCCTCTAAATTACTGCAGTTTCTTGATACCTTGGGAAAATTTAGCACGGGACAGCTGTTTTTATTAGCTGGAAACTGTTTCACAGAGTACAATTGTTTTGTCACACAAATATTCCATGTTAAAAGGAGTAAGCTCTGGTGAGCATTAAGACGTGGCTGCATCCTCAGCAGTTGCTGCTCTTTTTGCTTTATTACCACACCTTCAAGCGAGCTGTGCCAACTCCCACTCCCTCTCCCTGCACCAACATCAACCTGGAGCGACTGCCCAGAAATCCAGGGAGTTCTGCAGGTGCAGGTGAGAGAAGAATCATCTGTCAGGAGTTCAACAACCTATTAAATACAAAAAAAAATCCTCCCAGCAACCTTTACCTGTTAAAGCATATGCCTGGAAGTAGCATGTATTTTTTGTGCCTTGATATTATATTTTCAGTGTGCTTTTCCCCTTTCTCTCCTGCCAAATTCTGTTTTTCATTGAAGTCAGTGAAGCATCACCTCTCCTTAATTACTGCAGTATTAAACTTCACAAGCACTTGTGAAGTCAGCTGATTTATTAAATATTTACACTGATCAGATTTGTCCACATGGGAATCTTGCCACTGATTTTGATGATCCCAAGAATTGGCTGTTTTGTGAACTCCTCTTTGGTTTTTGAATACTATTTTAATGGTCTGATATGTCTTGTGGGACTTTTAGTAGCTTGCCTTATTATCAGATATGATAGAAATGTCATTGACAAGTGGAATAAAATTAATTTTAATTCATGTCTATTCTGGTATGTGGGAAGTGTCTTTCCTAAGTTTTGTTGCCTCTTCTACTGGAAAGAGTAATATCCCATTTTCTAACTGCTTGGACAGTTTCAGAATAAAGTGAGTCACAGCAAAAGGAGGTTTCCAGAGTTATGTGGGCACCAGAGGATAGGGATAGGCAACTTGAATTATTTTTTTTAACTGTCTGACAAGGGTTGAGATCAATAGGAGTTAGACACCCGACTTGTTCAGAAGCTTTTGAAAACCATACTGGAAATCTAACTTGCATCTTGTTCCTTATAAATATCTTTGAAGGCCCACTCTTAACATAATTGAGAATTGAGCCATTTTACCTTCAGTGCTTCTGAAGATAAATGTTGGTACCTTACAGTGCTATTGATTGGTATAAAAATAAAGGCTTTATATTAAACCACTTAATGTGACAGAGAGGAGAGAATGCAGCAATTCCTCTCATGTCTTTAGTGCTTCTGTGTCATAGGTAATCTTATTTTTGCTCTACTAATGTACTGGTATTGGTTCTCTTCATTTATTTATGTTTACATAAATTTTCAACCATGTTTGGGAAGTGCAGCTTGTGTACTGGAAAGGGGTATGGACCTTGTACAACCACTTTGTTCTGTAGTAGGTGTGACAGAGACATCCCAAAGCAGACACAGGGAGCCTAAATAACATTTTAGTGCCCAAATCAGCAAGGCCCTAGTGCCAGCAGTGGGTGTGGAAGGCAGGATGCTGGTGTCTGACTGAGGAATTTGTGCCTGCTCCATATTTTGAAGGGCATGTATACAAATTTCATTATCTCTGACAGGCTCTGGAAATTACCTGTTCTTCATTGTCACACATCTAGATTTGGATTCAGTCCATCATTCTGCATTGGACCTACCTTTTTGGTAGGAAGAAACCCTGTTATGTTGTATTATATATGTGCTGAATGATGTTATTTGATGAAACAGAGGGAGGTGGGAAGCAGTAAAATATATTTCAACTCAACATCTGTGTCCTGGGTGCATGACCAGAGTCTTCTTTCTGCAAAGCTGCTTCAGACTTCCACTTTTTGGATGCAGTGTCCTCGCACGCTGAAGGCACCACCTAATGCCTCAAGTCCAGCTCCCTTTTCTTTCCTGCACATATTACAGGCAGAGACAGATGGAAACTTGAAATTGCTGGCCTCAGCTCCTGGATCATGTTGGCACCTTTGGCTTCTTACAAGGCAGCTGCATTCTGCAAAACAGCCCAGTGCACGTATCTTGATATGTAATCCTAGAAGAGGCTTCTAAATATAAGTGGGGGTTCTTTGCTGCTGTATGAAGGGGGTCAGCCAGACACTCAACATGTGGTTTAAGTTTCATCAGACTGCACAGCAAAAAAAAAATAATCTCAGGGACAATATGAAATTAAATTCTTGGGGTGCCTCCCTGCAGGCCTGCCCAGGGGTTTACTGCTTTCACCTGAAGATCAGTGCTGACTCTCCAATTTTTGTGGTTGCAGCCAGGATTCATGAGTGGTGAGGCTCCAGAAGTTGTAGCTTTTTTACCCCTATCTTTGGATATGTGCTCACAGTGTGTGCTGCCTCCCAACCTGGAAATAGGTTGTATCTGGTTGCTGCCACTGTTCCCTCACTCTCAGCATCTGTTCAGGTGCCTCTGCTGAAACAGTGTGCAAACATCTCTCTCTAGGTTCATTTCCTCCCCTGGGCCCTACCTTGGTCTGCCAGTTATTTATTAACTGATTACCTTAGAAGGGGGAAGATGGAGTCATCTCCCCCATTAGCTTTTGCTTTGTGTGTTTGTGTGTGCACACGAACGCAAGAAGAGTTGAAGGGTTGAATTCCCAAAGGCAAGCTCTAAATACAAGGAAAGTCACTGGACTGATGGAGGCCAGGCTGGTTAGAAACATCCTGTTTATCTGACAGCTGTTCAGGAGTCTTTGTGGAAAGTGTTGTTTCCTGGAGGAGAGAGTCCATATCACCAAACCTTGAACAGATGTGGAACCTACCCAGGCTTTGTAGGAGATACCTCCCGGCAAGGCTGGAGCCCTCAGGACTCTGCAGGGCTGCTGCCTGCTCCCCAGCTTTCCGAGACTGAGCCCTTTGTGAGACAGGCAGCACCTTCAGGCTCAAAAACTATCTAAATGTTGGTTTCCTCTTCCAGCCCTCCCATCTCCAACCTCATTTTGATTTAGCAGGTCTCAGGAGGAGTGCAGTGCTGGAGCAGAGAAGGGATGCAGTGCTGTGTGAGGGATTTGTTCTGTGCACTCCCAACTTTCCGTTTCCCAAGCACAACGGCATGTTCTACACGCACAGCAGGACACCTGTCCCTGAGAAGGGACTGAGCCTCTGAGGAGGCTGCCCAGCTTCCTCTGCTGCGCTCCCTGCCAGCCTGGCAAAGTGGGCTAAATCCAGAAGCGACCTAAGAGGAGAGGGCCTGGAAACAGAGCACTCAGCCTGTAAAGATGGAGGAACAAATTTGGGACCCCGAGGCAGAAAGGAAGACCATAGTAAGAAATTTACCCAGAGGGTTTCTGCAGTTAAATTTACCCTGTCTTAAACTCTGGGGTAAATTCTATTCTGCTCCCACGCAGCTCGCTCTCCACAGCACAGAAGCTGCAAGAAGCACTTGCTCATGTGTCCTTTATAATGTGATTTATGGCACGTGTGAATCTGATCTACCAGCTCACATCTGAGGATGGCTCCTCTGGGTTTGTCATCCCTCGCTGTAGGGCTGAGTCAACTTCCATTTCACATGCAATGACTTCTCTTTGGCTAAATCAGCTTGCATCATGTCAAGGGGAAAGAACTTTGCCAGATATCGATGGATTCTTCAGGACTTTGAACTGCACAGCCTGAGGCTGAAGGCCACTGCATTTCTTTTTTGACACCTACCCTGAGGTAAGAGAAGGGGAAATCCACTGGAAGTGAAGTATCCAGACCAAAGCAGGCTGTGTGGTCATGGTGAGCTGTGGCAGCCTCAGGTTCACATTTCCACCAGTATTCAGTGGGGGTTTAATTGCCTTTTGATTTTAATCAAATAATAAGAGAGATAATCCAAATAGTGAAAATGAGAGATTCTGGCCAAACTCAATCTTCGATGTTTGGCGAGTGTCACCCCAACTTCTGTGCCTGAAAAGCTTGTAAGGCCACTCTTCATCCCATCTCATCCAAGACATGCATTCCCCCAGTACAGGTCTCTCCTGGCCTCAGACCTATCCTGTTTGGTGCTTACGCTCTTTTAAAAATGAGTTAGCTGATAGAGAGATGGTAAGTGAGATCTCCAAGGGGCTAGAGTGACTCAATAGCAAAGATGTCACTTCACTTGACCCCCTCAGCCTGTACAGCACCCAAAGTGCTCTGTAATGATTCTCAGAACTGTGACCAGCTCTGCTGAGTCTCATCGTTTTAAGAGCCAAGAACCAAACTGCCTTAAAATTCACTTCTGACTAAGAAGATTTAATAGTCAGGCCAGGTCTAGCTCATGTTTACTAAAGAAGGTAGGTGTGAGGGGGGGGAAAAGGAGCTGAGCTTTGCCTGTGGCAACTGACATGGCAACGAACAGAGACCACACAGCTCTTCATATCCTGCAGGTCTTTTACAATCCTCTGCTTTTAAAACCTCACATTGTCCTAGAGAGTGGTGTGGCACAGTCATGACACCAGATAAAGCATTTCAACAATTGATTTTATCTTGTTTCATGGCCTGTGAACAGTCTGAAAGTGGAATGTGTCTTTATTTTTTTTAAGGGTATTTCTTATTCAGAATCAGTCACTTATATTTTCCTCTGGTCCTTTTACCCCATTAGGGGTGGAGGTAGAAAAGGTATTTTGTAGTCTTCCTTTGGAATGTGGACGCTGGTTCAGGTGGGGTGGAAGAGGAGGAGTTTTTATGCCCTTCAGGCTGCAGAGCATAAAAGGAGGCAAAAAGTCACAGATGCTGTTAAAGGGAGGAGGAAAACTCCAGGGTTCCAGAAAAGCAGTGGGTGGCCAAGCTCTGCCAGGCCCCTGTGGCTTGTCTTTAGCTAATTCCTCGCTTCCCACATCTCCTGCATTAACAGCTGTGAGGGAATGGGGCTCCCACTCAGGCTGAGAGGAGAAAACAACACTCCAGTGAATGCAAGGGCCGTGCACACGGACGTGTGAGGAGGTGGGGGATGACTTAGTGGTTCGTGGTGTAATGTCACCCAGCCCTCAATGTTCTCAGGGAGCAGCACCTGACACAGTGAGCTACAGGCTGATTGCTCCAGGACTGTGCTACACCCACCTGCCACGGTGCGGGGAGACAAGAAGTCTGAAAAGGGAGCAGACACAGGGAAACCAGGGAGGAGAAAACAGCAACAGTGAGGCTGAGATGCCTTGTCCATGGCCTCTGTCCTGTCCACAAGCCAGCAGCTCCCAAAGGTTTTGGCATGGAGCACACCATGGATGGTTCATTACCATGGAAGGAGGAACCATCACATTTTAACACCAGACTTTAAAATGAATGCTTGTACCTCCCACAGACTGGTTACCACAGCCTCATGGCCTGTTAGCAGTCCTTACCCTGCAGTTTGTTACCACTGGGTGTCTCTTAGAAGAACAAAAATCCATGGCAACAGGCCCCAGATGAAGGTACCAGGGAATGCAGTGGGTCTGTGTGGCTGTTGTGCAGATCATCACAGTGGTCCTCGATGGGCAAATGACGGGCAGAACACGGTACCCTGTACTGCAAACAGTGTTGGCCAAGAAAACCAGGGAGAACAACACAAGCGGGGCTGGAGACAAGGAATTCAGGAGCACTAAGCTGTGTGAAATGCCAAAACAACAGCAGCTGTGTTTTATAGCAGGGGCTGTTTGCAAGGCTGGGGAAGAGCTGCCTGCACACATTGCCCTGGCAGCCCCTGCCAGCCTGTCCTGGGCAAGGTGTCCGACCCCAAAAGTAAAAGGGAGCAGCTGTTCCCCAAAACACAGCGGGAGCCAGCGCTGCACGGGCACAGCCATCCCGACAGAATTCCTCCCACAGTGTTACAGCGCGTGGATCCTGCCATTTGGTAGGAATCCTTCTGTCTGTGTGAGGGTCGCTTCCATTCGTAATGAAAAAAAAAAAAAAAGCAATTTACGTGTAAAAAGAACGGTGACACACATGCAGGCCTCAGCTCTGTGGCTGTGAGGAAAGTGGAAGAAAAAGCCAGCAACAGCTGGGAGAGAGCCAAGGGTAAAACCAGATAACGTAAGTTGGAATGCTTTGAGAAATATATCAGTGTAATTTCATTTGGGAATCGTCCATCATTTAAGGACTTAGCCTTCCGTCGGTGCTCCCTCAGACGCCAGAGCCGCTCTGACCGCGGGGCTCAGGCCCGTCCGCCATCGCCCCGTGCCTCCAGCACCGCCCTCAGGCGCTGCCCGGGGCACGGCGGCTCCCGGGGCGGCCACGGAGCCGTGCCCGGACACCAGGGCGGTGCCCAGGAGGCGCGGGGGAAGCTCGGCACGGAGCCCGGGGCGGCCCGGAACGCCCGCGCCGGGCTCGGTTCCCCCCGGCGGGCGCGGGCTCGGCCCGGCGGAAGCGGAAGCGCGGCGGTGGCGGCGGGAGAGCGGCGGGCGGTGGGTGCCGGGCCCGGCGGGGCAGGGACGGCTCCCGGGTCGGGGTCCCGGGGCTGCCGGGCCGGGCCGTGCCCGCCGTGCCCCGCGGAGCTCCCGGTGCGCGGGGTGCGCTCCCGCGGGGTCCCTTCCGGCGAGAATTCCGTGCGGGGCTGGGTCTCTGCCGGCGCTGCCTCTCCCAGAGGAACGCGGGGACGGAGGGAGCGGCAGCGGGACTGAGCTCTCCGCAGGGATTGGTCACAGCCCCGAGGCTGCCAGAGCTGCGGGAGCGTTTGGACGCCGCTCCCAGGCACTGGGTGGGAGTGCTGGGTGTTCGTGCAGGGCCAGGAGCTGGGCTGGGTGGTCCCTGTGGGTCCCTCCAGCTCAGGACATTCTGTGGTTCTTTGTTTAGAACCCCCTTGAGCTGCTCTCAGCATCCTCAGCTGAGTGAGATAACGTTGTTCTAGCGAAGTCACATCTCAGGTAGGCTGTTTTGGAGCGTTCTGACAGAAAGTTCCCCTGCTGTTGCAGGTGCAGAGCTGTGTGCACGGGGAGGCAGAAGGCAGAGAACGAGCCCTTAGCTCGGGGAGACACAGGAGCTTTGTGCTGCATGGCAGGGACCTGCCTGGTCAGCTTCTTGAGTGGCTGAGTCTGGCAAGGTGCTCCTGTATGGAACTGTAGCACATCGTCACGAGTAGCTAAAAGCTGTCATTTAGTGCCTTTGTTCAGAGGATTGTATCACTTTACAATGGATTAATCAAGTTTCTGAGGCTCTTCAACTCAAAAACACAGCCCAAGGCTACTGATGAGTTTTCTTTCCTGCCTGCTGGTGTTCCAGCTGTGGGAGTGCATGATGTGCTAATCTAGCTTTCCCCCTGCTCTTTTAGATCCATAAAAATGGGGAACACCAGCAGCGAGCGAGCGGGGCTGGAGCGCCATGGGCACAAAGCCTCCCGAGGGGACAGCTCAGGAGGAGCCATCAGTACCAAAGAGGGGGACAGACCAAAAATCCTAATGGACAGTCCTGAAGATGCAGACTTGTTCCATTCAGAGGAAATTAAGGTATTGCTGGTTTGTTCTGCCAGCATTGCTTGCTTGGAATGCTCTGGGGCTATTTGTAATCTGCAGGAGTTTTGTCATTGAGTTTGCACAAAGATGACTATCCCCATTCCTTCCCATGCCAGGGAGAGAGTGAACTGGTGTTTAAGCAGGTGTAATTGGGGCTGGAGGGAAGGCCATTATTTTGCCTGCCACTCTTCCTGCAAATTTGGAAGGCTTTAACATCTTAGCGGAATTTGTGCAAATGAACTTGTGAACAGTGTCTAGAAATGCAGCTTGTATTCTGCATCTGACAAAGCCTGCTTGTAGTAGACTTAAGAGAATCGTGCCTGAGGGCAAAAAAAGTCTTCAGCGCAACACAGGTTGTCTGAGTCTGCCAGTAAAGAACTTTTTTTGATTGAGACATCGTGCTTGTAGGCTCCGTTGGAAAAAGAAGAATTTCTAGCTTGGCAGCAAGATCTGGAAGTGAATGACAAAACGCCCACTCAAGCTCGGCCAACAGTCTTCCGCTGGACTGGAGGAGGGAAAGAGGTTTATTTATCAGGGTCCTTCAACAACTGGAGTAAAATTCCTCTGACAAGGAGGTAATGAAGTGCTGCTGCAGTGCTGTTCCCCGTGGACTGGGAGTGCTCAGTGCCTTAAGGAAGGTGGTCAGCTGAGAGATGGGATTGTGCTTGATTTTACCACTGTCCTGCTTCTCTCCTCAAACCCTTGATGACAGTTTGCCGTTCTTGGATGGCACAGGGTGGAAGCTGAGCTGTGTGTCAGTTCACTGGGCACAACACACAGATAACCCCCAGCAGTCCCTGCTGTGCAGTCTGTGCCTGGAGTAGGGCTGGGCTGTGGGAAGGGGAGCTGGTTCTAGCACAGTGTCTCTGATGGCCCATCCTTGCCATGTCAGTGACTTTTGCCCAGCTCAGAGGGTCCAGAGGCTGTGGCCTGTTGGAGTAGCATCAACTGTTTCTCAGCTTTTTTGAGATGCTGGTAAAGCCTTCTGAAGAATCTGGAAGTTCACAGCCTGAAGGGTATGGAGACTGCCAAGCAGCAGCTATTTAGACCCAAAGTAACCCAGAAGTATCAGGTTGCTGCTTTTATCTGCTCATTGTTCATTTATTTCATGGGCATTTGGGAAATGCAATTTATGATGGCAAATACTGAAAGGCAAGGAAATACAAGAAAGCTGATCTTGTTCCATCAGCAGATAAATGAGGTCTCGTGTGCTAACAAGTAACATGAAGATGTGAGAGTGACTTTACAAAAGCTCAGTGCCAGTTATGGGATGTCAGGAGTGTGGGGGGACTCACTGTCACAGAGAAAATTATCATGAGCATTAATCATAATTTGATTCTTTACCTTTGGATTGCATCAGAGCTTCTCTGCCTTAAGGTTTTGCACACTGAGGAGGCTTGTGCTGTGTGTCTCAGTGTGTGTCACAGTTTAGAGCCAAGGTACTTTTCAGAATATTGCACAGCTGATTGTTTGTTTTAAATTCCAGTCACAATAACTTTGTGGCAATCCTGGACCTGCCAGAAGGAGAGCACCAGTACAAGTTCCTTGTGGATGGGCAGTGGACACATGATCCTGCGGAGGTAATGGTTGCTTTGAGTCACTGCTTATTGATTGAGGCATCTGAAGAGGAGAAAGGTGCTGTTCAAGCTGGTGAGAGAGGTTTCTGATGTCTGCTGGCCTGGGTGGCAGCATCAGACTGAGCTCAGAGGGCAGGAGAGATGAGACAATGAGGGACAGATCTCTTGGCCATTGGTGATGCCAAGCTTTTCTTGCCCAGTGCCAAACTGCCTTTTAGAGCACCGTAGCACTGCTGGCAGCCCAGAGCTTGCTGTTCCTTCCTGGCTCTCTGTGCCAGCATGTTGCTATTGCTGCTCTAGATCTTTTCATAGTCCAGTAATTGTGCCAAAATCTACCAGGCCTGTTTTTCCTCCTCTGCTATAAAATGAGCTTTAACCCCAGCCTGCCCAGCAGTTCCCCCCATGCTCAAGAACTCAGTGTCCAGAGCTGGTGTCCCAGGTAACTCCAGCCCAGACCTGACCTTGTCTGGAGCCCTGTGGGCTTGGCAGATTCAGCTGGCATTTTCCCCTTCCAGCCCTTAAAATCCTGCACTGCCTCTTAACCTAACACTCACTGAGCTCTTCTCATATCTGGTCCTGCCATATTTCAAAAGTAATGTACCTCATTCTTGGTAATGCTCATTGTGTAGTTCTGAGAATCTGTTAGTCCCACAGGCCTTTTTTATTCAGATTTTTCTATCTTGTCTCTTGCCAGCCAGTAGTAACCAGCCAGCTGGGTACTGTCAACAACATCATCCAGGTGAAGAAAACTGACTTTGAAGTGTTTGATGCTTTGATGGTGGACTCCCAGAAATGTTCAGACATGTCTGGTATGAGCTTACTGGTAACTTTATGTCACACTTTTTAGAGCTGTTAAAAAATTTTATTTTCCCTTTTTAATCTGAGTTAAAGCTCCAGCAGAGATTAATCTCCACTTGTGTCAAGCCCTGTGGATGTGTGCAGGAATCTCAAATGCCCAAAGGAAGAAAGTGGAATGCACAGAGGAGGAAGCCTATGACAAAGCAACACAGAACTGATAAAGAGGAAGTCCTGGGTGCTCAGTAACTGTTTGTTTGCCCCTGCTGTGTGCAGTGGCTGAGTTTAGGGCAGTCATTGGTGGATCAGTCTCTGCTTTGCCACATCAAACCAACGTTGACAACCTACACTGCTCCTAGTTCAGTCTTCCTCTGCTAAGGATGTGGCAGAGGGGGTCAGAAGTTGCACTTCAGGAGATGAACTGATGTGTATCTCAGTGCTAACACAGGCTCAGGAGTATCCCAACAGTGTAGTATAAATTATCTATCTAAGAATAATACAAAATTCAATGTTTGCCTTAAGTTTCATGTGTAGTGTAACAGGAAAGAGGTGGGATTTAGCTTGAGCTGTGTCTGAGGTCAGCCTTGCCCCATTGGTTACTGAGCTCTGTAGGAATGGAGTCCGTGACTGAAGCAGTGCCTTACAGCCTCCTTCAGGAGACCTTTGAACCTGAGGCAGAAGCTGTCTGGGTGTGTTTTGCTCTGTGCAACTTTGCCCTGGACAGAGCCTTTTTGGAGAAAGTGTTATTTGTGGGGCAGGCCAGGAGGAGATTCTAGTAGATGCCTTCCCCCACAGGTTGTAGCTGTGTTTCCTTGCCCTGATTAGACTTCGAAGGGTTTTTTCCACAGCCCAGTCTGCAGGGGGGAGCATTCTTTCACAGGTGCATCCCATGTTTTTGTATGTCCCTTGGAGGGGACCTTGTAGGGCAGCCTGCACTGTGGAGTGTTTGCAGGAGAAGTGCTAGGCAGAGGTGACAGAGAAGTTCTGAAGTGCAGTTGTGCCCTCAGAACTCTGCTGCCCAGAACCTCACAGCTCATTCCAAGTCAGACTTTGGGCACCTTAAATCCCCTCCTGGGCAATGACTGATCCTCTGGCACTGCACCAGCTGCTGCAGTTGTTGTACTTAAGTGCCATTGATTCCTTTAGGCTGCATGTACCTATAAAGAGCAGATGTCCTTACAGAGTATTTAGGGTTAAGTATTTACCATCTCTCTGGCAGAGCTGTCCAGTTCACCCCCAGGACCGTACCACCAGGAGCCCTATGTCTGTAAGGCAGAGGAGCGCTTTAAATCTCCACCCATTCTCCCCCCACACCTGTTGCAGGTCATCCTGAACAAGGACACAGGCATTTCTGTGAGTACATCACTTTGCTTTGCTAAATAATGCCCTTGAGGGAAAAAATCTGGACGGGGAAAAGTCTGGATAGAGGCAGGGGACAGCTTAGGAAAAACCTTAGGATAAGTTGAGTTGGTTAAGTTCTTTATTCTGTGTGTCCAGATGGATTCATCTGAAGTAAATGTTGACTGTCCTTAAAATGGAAAACTAGATTGCTGTTTTCCTCCCAAAACCTTAATCTTGTCAACCGTTAAGACACCAGAAGCACATAAGGGATAACACAGTCTGATGCATGGTCCTGGTGAGGATGCAGAGGGTGTTACCCAGAGGGACCTGGGGTTGTTCTGAAATGGTGACTGTGTTTGTGATGGACTCAGTGTGGGCAGCAGTGATGTACTGGGGGTATGGCTGGTCACAAATGCTGTTTGTCACCCCTCATCTGTGAGGAGTGAACTGTGACTTCTGTTAGTGTCACGCTGTCCCTCTTCTCTGCAGTGTGACCCTGCTCTGCTCCCTGAGCCCAACCACGTCATGCTGAATCACCTGTATGCACTTTCCATCAAGGTGAGAGGCCAGGGCATGTCCTGCACACGGGCGGCCTGGGTGTCTGACCATGGCACACGCTCACTTGTTTTCCCTCCCCTGCAGGATGGAGTGATGGTGCTCAGTGCTACGCACCGTTACAAGAAGAAATATGTGACCACTTTGCTGTACAAGCCAATATGAGCATCACAGTCATTAGTGACCAATTGTTCTGGGCCAGTGCAGTCTCAGAAAAAATGCTTCACTTAACCAAATGTACTTCTGCTCTGTGCTGTAGCAAATGAACTCTGATTTCATATTTTTCCTGAGACTTCCAGGTTCTCCTGTATTTGCCTTATTTTGTTAGCCCCACCTTTGGAAGTTCTTGGAAATGGCAGCTTCACAGCAACTAGACAGGTGGCAAAGGTGGCAGTGCCCCTTGTCAGCTCAGTTAAAAAAACACCAATTTAATTAGGCTGAATAATGTGAGGGCAGCAACAGATCAAAGAGCTTTAGCAGCGAGGCAGACTGGGAGTCTGCCAGCCCAAAGTCTAGAAAGTTCAGGATTCTTGGGGAATCTGATTTGAGCATAACACTCAGCAAAAGCAATCTCATTACTGCTTCCACTGCTCATCAAACATTACTTCAGTAGCAAGTTCCAAACTTGCCTGGCTGAAGTAAGTGTGAATATTGATGATCATTTTGTAGCAGCCTATTCTGGGCAAAATCAGCAACATAATCACTACATGCTCATTATTATTTTACAGTAGAGTGGGGTGCACTGTTTCTACTGTGAATAGCTCTGTAGTTTTTTTCTCTTCATGAGAACTGAAATACATCTTTTCCCCTGTGGAATTTCTGTAAGGACAATTGTTTTTAATGGCTGGATTTTTCTGTAAATCGTAAATGTGTCTTGCAGTAATCTGCTTTTGGAAACTGGTTTCTCTTGCTGTCACTGATGAGGACTTCCTTAAGCTGGTAGAGGTGGCTGGAAGTAAATGGATGGGTTCAGGTTAGGGATGAGTTCCTCAGTAACAGCCTGAAGGTGACTCTAAGTCTTCTGTGTCCAGTGGCCAAACTTACCCCTCAGTGTCAGCAGTGTCAGCTGCTGGATGCAGCAGTCCTCTGTGCCCAGGACTGGAGCCGGGCAACTTTTTATTGTGTTTCTGTTTTCTAAGTGTTGATAGTAATGCCAGGCTGCCTGTCCTTGGTGTTGACAGCCTGTTTTATCCCAAAACAAATGCAACATTAATGCAAACCTGCTGCCAGCATGCCCCGGGCCTGCCCGGGGGGAGCCCTTCCCTGGCTTCTTCTGGTGCCTGGGGCACTGTGACTGTGCCAATGAAAGCCAGCCTCGTGCCACTGTGGGGGAAAGCACTTTGCATGAGTCTGTGAGGAGTCTGAGTGGTGACAGAGCTGCAGCAGCCAGCGTGGAGTGGAGCGAGCCACAGTGGGAGGGTGCTTTGCCATCCTGGGGTCTGTTCACCAGCCTTGTTGCAATATCTTCAGTAGCTGAGTAGATCTGGGTCTAGTGCAATGGTTTTCTCTGAAAACTCTTTCTTCATTCTGTGCTATGGATAGTACTTGGTATTCTGAACTACAAAATTGCTTGTTTTCAACCTCTTTAGAAATAAATAAAACATTTTCAAGAGAAGTGGGTGATTTGTCTTATTACCATTCCCATCTGTGGTAACCTGGCCTTCAGTGAGTTATTTTGTTATTACATGTGATTTCCTGATTGCAGCTTTATGCCTTGGTGGGTTGCACAAGCATTACATTCATAGATGAAGATTGAAACACTTTCTCCTCTTGCATTCAGTGAAGGAGACTGAGGTGTTTATTTGTGATGTAAAGCTCAGAGGGAAGACAAGAGACCCAATTATTTAAAAGCTCCAGCAAGAGAGCTGGAAAGCTTGGGATGGGCCTTAAGCCTGCTGTCAGCTTCTCTTTGTTCCAGCAGCCACTTCAAACAGACCTTTTTCCAGGTCTTTGTAGGGTGACTCTCTGGGGTCCAGGGTCACGCAGGTCCAGCTGTGTGAGGGGACAGTCTGTGCCTCTGCAGGGTCCAGTGGCTCCAAGGCTGTGGGATGTGTGTTCAGTGCTGGTACCTGCAGAGCACTCCCTGCTCTTCATCAGTGCATCAGGTATGGCGGAACCACAGGACCGTTACAATTACTGTGTAGAAAGCTTGAGGTTTTTTAATTTTGATTCTTGGTTTATAGTCCCTGGCCCTGTGTCAGCTGGCAGAGGGTTCAGAACAGGGACTGCAGCTTCCACTACACCATCAGCTTCTGAGCCCCCAAAAAGCTGGGAGGGCCTGCAGGAGTGACCCTCCCTCTGCTCTACCCTTCCCTGCCCATGGGTGACCAAGCCCAGCCGCCCCCAGGCCTCTCCAGCCACCAGCAGCAGGTGATGGAGGTGAGCTGCTCTCTGGCACCTGTGGCCTCAAGTGACACTTCCAGGAGTCACAGATTTCCTCAGGTAAGACACTGCCACCCTCAGCCCCCAGATCCCTTTCTCTCCAGCAGCAGGGTAGATGAAGAGGTAAACTGGTCGTGTTGGTTTTTGCTAGGGGGTGGGTTTTGGGGTGTTTTATTGGTTTTTGCTAGGTTGTTTTCTGCTTAACCGGTGAATGAATTAATCACTCTGTGTTCTCTTAGTGCAATGGGATGAATCAAATCCCTCCAAAGGCAAAAGCTGGATCAAGAGTTGGATTTATTAGCTCACTTGCATTCCCCACCCACGGCTCACAGTCTGTGCTGTTATGTTTATTCTTGGCTGTTGCTAGGAGAGCACATTTTTTTAAAGGTAGATGCAGACACCTTCGTTACAGACACTTTTGGGGACCCTGGAATAAACCAGTACAGGAATAACAAAAGGTCCCTGCCCTCCCCGACCCCCTGAATTTCAGCACAGCATGTGGGGATCACGCTGACATGGATTTGTGCAGGGTTCTTGGGAATCAAAAAGCTCAATAAATAATTAATTTTTTTTTTTACTCCACCAGTTTCTGGATTAATTTAGTTTTGTTACAATTCGGATCATGCATCATAGGACTGCAACAATGAGCTTTAAATAAGTATTGTTTGTGCACAGTAAAAGAAATAAAGGAACATTGAACAAGTCAGCATTTCATCATATACATCATAGTAGGCACAATAGATAAATCAAGCAGCTCAGGGTTGATGGAGAGCATTTTCATGGAGAATGTCATGTAGACCAAAACGTAAGAGGAGCCATTGGTAACCCACCCCCACAGCCTCCACCAGGCCCCTTCTCAGGGCTGAGGGGGTGGGGATGTGCACAGAACCAAAAACACTGAACAGTAGGAGGACAAATTAAGTTACTGTAGGCAGCAGTGTGAATATTAAAAACCTCTTCCTGTGAAAGAATACTTCAGCCCCTGTAAAAACTAGTTCAGTTAAAAATAGATGTATTTACATTTGAGTCTGATCTAGCAAGTTTTCCCAGCAGGTGTAAGTTGAGCTGTACAGTAACTGCAGGTTATACTCAATCTGACTGGATTTGTGAATGGTCTTTTTTTAAAGTTGCAGCTATTAGGCCTTAAAGCACCAGCATGTTACAGCAGTGAGATGAGGAACTGCCTCCCTCCACTTTGCTCCCAGTACATTGCTGGGATAAGTCCCAAACCCATCATTAAATCACACTTGTTAATTAAGATGCCTTTTTTTTCCAGCTCAAGATGTGTGGGGTCATTTACCAGGGCAAGTCTGTTGTCCCAGACACTCACAGGTGCTTCACCTCTGCCCCTCTCAGGGGTAAGGCAGGATTGAGCTGTAGGTGCGTGCAGCTGACTGCTGCTCTAGTGAAGTACCTGGATAATTCCACCTGGGTTAGTGCATGTGAACATGCTTGGGGCTTGTGAAGCCACTTAATCTACTGTTCAAGGAATGGTGAGTATCAAATGCTAAATATCACCAGGGTTTGCTCTTGGGTCAGCTGTGACACTTCGGATTCCCCAGCTCCAGAGCCAGGGGTGGGGCAGGAGGGACAGGGGCACTCCAGAGAGAAGGAAGCCGTCATTTCACCATGCCAGTCAAGATAGTTATTTGTTTTATTTGGTTATTGTTCAACAACAAAGTTCAATACTTTCCAGGTGGAGCTTTGAACTGTCCTTCTGGTTCCCTCCCTTGTCAATAATAAAAAGGTAATGAAGAAAAATCCTGTACTTTTAGAGACCTAAAACCTCATTTATGCTAACAAGCTTCAATTGCAATTTAATGTTACAATATTTCTTCATGGGAGCAGGAGGACTGAGGCGAGGCCCCTCCAGTGTCTGAAGATGGCTGTCCACAACCACCAGTAAAACAAAAAGCTAGTGTTGAAAAACGCACAGTTTACAATAAAAAAGTAGAAACCAATTCAATTCCCTTTTGTTACGAATATAAAGTTTCTTGTAAATATGTACAGTCCTTTGAGCTATTTCTATAGCAGGAAGCATTTCACGAACAAGACACAAGATATACACTTTCAGGACTCAACAAGCCCATTTCTGAGGTCTTGAAGATCTTCCATGAGATGCAAAGATTTAAAGACTGATCTCAGTGACCTTTCAAAATATTCAGACCAGGAGACAAAAACTTTCAGCAAATTTCCTGCCAAATCATCTGACTGAAAATAACCCAACAGACAAGAGAACAGAACGCAATATTCATGAAACTCGCCAACGGACACTGACAAGGCATTGGAATTTTGATGGGTTTCTGGAACAGGTTAGCACAGGCTTGCAAGGGACTAGCAGAAGTTTAAGTGTGGCTCCAAGGGAAGATTGGATGCAGTTTTGCTCTTTCCAGTTGTAAAGAACATGGCTGTTCACTTAGAATGTTGCTATTGCAGAGTGAATGGTCAAAACCTGCTTTGAAAATCATTTGCTCTCTGCTTCATGTTCACAGCAAAAGAGAATAGGAAGCAATAAAAGGCTGGAGGTCAGACACGGGGAAGTGAAGGTGTGTCAGCAAGTGCCAAAGCTGCTCCCTGTGGGTGTCCTGTGCCAAGACACCAGATCTGATTGCACAACAAGCTACAGCTCACGGGAGGAGGCAGCCCGGGCTGCTCCCCCTGGGGAGCTGAGGCTGGCAGCACTCACTGCTGAAGAGACCACGTCCAGTGCTGAGAGGAGAACACAAGTGTGATTGTAATTCTTGTCATAGAATAAGGCTTGTTAACTCCTCGGTGCCAAATTTCCAGAGTAATTAACAGCTATTCTGCAGCGTAATCTAAAGGTTTCAGTTAATTTACAAGTGAGGTACAATACACTACTCAGCAAAGCAACCTAAAAGGAGAGAGCCAGTGATGGTGCAGCAGCATGCAGTGAACTGTCATGCAGAAGACCCGCATAAAGTCTTACAACCCAGTAGCTTATAGGTAATGCACATTGTCTCAGGGCTGGGCAGGGGGGTTGGTTAAAGCAGGGTTCTTCCCTCCCCATCAGAGCTGCTCTAAAGCGATTTTGGTGAGAACAAAATAACTTTCAGAAGTGGCAGGTGAACAGGCTAATCAGAAGAAATTTTTCATGTGTTCTGTGGAGAACATCCAACCACAGCTCCTATTGAAAGACTCACTCACTCTGGCCCTTCCGTTTCCAGGCCATCAGGGGCTCCCAGCGCATCTTGGAACCATGACCAACTCTCTGGTAAGGGGTGCTAACCACAGTGATGACCTGGGGTAGGACAGGGGTCCCATTTCCTGGATGAACTACTAGGGACTAAAGTGGATACAAAAAGTTCATGAACTGCTTGAAAGAGTAACAGTAGTACAAAGTGCAAAAACAGGAGTGCAGGAAAGTGCAGAGAAATTAACTGAGCTGCGAAAGGTCTTTGAAAGCATCATGGCTCCTGCTGCGGAGCGAGCTTTGGCCCAGGAATGTTGTTTGGGAACTGGGCTGCAGACAGATGGAGTGCATATACTCAGTATATTTCCTTTTTTTTCCTGCAGGTCAAGATGAGTAACTTTGTCTAGCTGAGACTTACACTGAAGACTGGTCCCAGACCTGGCAGGGAAATAAAAGGACAAGTTACAAGTCACAGGCATTTCTCTTCCAGGCAGGAGGTGCTGGGAGCAGTACATCACCTGCTGCTCCCATGGAGCCAGGGCTCCTGTCACCCACAAACACTGACAGAGGCAGGCACTGTCAGCATCACTCTGAGCACAGCAGGCTCCCACGTTCCCTGCTCCAGACATTATTGCCCTTCAAATCCTCTGTCACTTCCTAGGAAAGGCACCTTTGCTTTCAGCCCTTTCTAGTGTCCAGCAGCTTTTGCAGTGCCAGAACCAGCCCAGGGCAGGTGGTCACACGGCCAATGCATGACACCATGTGGGCTGTGTTCCAACAGTTTGAGGAGCAGGGGGGTGAGACTCGATCTGCTCTTGTGCTTTCCAGTGCCACCAGCCCTTCTGCAGCACCTACAAGCCTTCTCCTGAGAAGAGACACGTTCTGCAGGCTCCCGACTTACCTTATTGACTTGAGCAAGGGGGGTTCTGGCTCCACTCACAGGCACCCTCCCTCGGCTGCTGTCCTCGAAGAGCCGTCCCGGGGAGCGCTCCCTGCGGGTGCTCAGCAGCCGGCCCGGAGATTTCTCCCTCTCCAGAGGCCTCCCTGGGGACTTGTCCCTGCGCAGCTCCGTGCGGCCCTCGCGGTACCGGTGAGGTGTGCTGGGCTCCCGGGGGTGGCTGGGCCCTTCGGGGGGCCCTGGGCTGGAGGCCACTCTCTTGGTGATGTGCTCGTTGTACGTGGGAGGGCCTCTCTTGTTCGGGCTGCTGTCATTCAAAAATAATTGACGCGAACCGCTGAGTGACAAAAACCTCCCATTATGTTTTCTTTTAGCAAAAAAACGTTACTTTTCCCCCAGCACCCTTCCTTGGAGAAGCATCGGCCCTCCTCTGAGCCAAGATGGAAAATGCAGAGATGTTTTGGCAGCTGGAATATCCATCACACGAGCCACGCTGGCAAAGTGCCTTAATGAATTGCCAGTGTAAGTCGTGTGTACGGAACAGGCCGGAGAACCTTTTCATACACTCCAGCCATATGCTTTTCCATATAAAAATACACTAAAATAACATAGGTGTTTTCACACAACTTTCTGTAGCTCAGGGATGTTCAGGCCGGGCTGGGATGAACTACAAGCCTCAATTTCTCAGTGTCCTGTGCACACAGTGGTGCCATCAGCCCCAGTATTTAATTACCTGTGTATCACATCACAACTTCCCAGCACTATCTCCCGAAGGCAGACTCATTATTTCATAGAAAGGGGCTCTTGCTTTACAGCTGGTTACAGCCAAGCTGTGTTTAGTGTCATATCAACAGTATCTGAGCTGAAAAAGCTTTGAAGCCAGAGCTCTATCACAACATCAAAGCAAACCAGCACAAGGTCACAGAGCATTTGTGGAGATTATCCACATCTTCCTAGAGCAGATGTTTGTTTCCTTGTGGATGTTAAGCCATTTGTGACTCTATTCCAGCATTACAGTAACTGACTGTCATCAGCCTCTAAGAACAGAACAAGGGCATCCCAGCACACCAGGGGAAAAGACGTCAGGAGGGAAGTTAGCTCCTGAGGCACCCAGGGATTCTTAACACCCCAACATTGTCACCATAACACTCCGACGTCCCCACACCTGCGCGTGGCAGAGGACCCTCTGTGGTGCTGCTGCTGCTGCTGCTGCTCATTGTTGGTCTCCTTCACCAGATTGCCCTTACAGCAGATCACCCTTAGCTTGTCTTGGTAGGAAGAGGCCAAGTAGATTGCTCCTGAGGAGATTGCAGGCCCGAGGTACCGCGGGTTGGGGATCTCCAAGTGAGCTCGTGCCGGAGTTCTGGGGAAAATTGCAGGCAAAAGTCTTTAGAGTGGCAGCACAGTACCTTCTCCTGGCAAGTCCATATATTCCAGCAAAACAGGCTGTTCAGAGGAATGAAAAGAGAACAACTTACCCTAGAGAAGCTCGTGCCTGAATCTCGATCACTTCAAGGGAATTGAAGTGGGTCACGAACAGATAGGGTTCCCTGTAGGCTGGAGGAGCAGTGCAAAGGCAGGAAGAAAAACACAAAATACATTCTCTGTTAAAAACTTCTAAAACACAACAGCAAGCACAAGTGAGGCTGACAGCCCGGTGGGAAAACTAAGGAATGCATTTTATGTAATGACACAGACACCACCAGTAAAGGGGGAGATGCAAGTTTAAAGAATTGTTGCTTTGAAACTCTGTCTCAAGGACTTTACTAACGAAAGTATCATGAAAAAGGCATTAAAGCCAGACTATTAACTGAACAAAATCCCATTAGGCAGTGCAAAAGGCCTGAGGGAACCATGCTGCCCTCATATATTCTTCACCATTTCAGAAACTTGGAGCATTGTAAAAAATTCCACTAGCCAGTTCAATCAGTGTCAGACCAGGAACATTAAGAAAATGGAACCTGGGTTTAGTTTTCCTTAAATTGTTTCTATTTCAGTTAGTTTGCCATTTGGATTTACAATAAGCTTAAATTGTGGGATAAAGCTCCATAGTTTCGGAAAGAATTGGGAAGGGCTGAGTGCAGAGTACCCATTCCACAAGGATGCTTCCTGGTTTCAATAATTTCCATAATCCAAGGAATTGTCCCTCAACACTCACCAAAAGCTAAGGGCAAGCGGTTCCACTTCAGGTCCTCTGTCCTACTGCGTCTTCCATAGGAATCCACAAAGACTCCAAACTCTGCCAAGAGAAGTCACATCAGGTCATGAGCACCTGCCTGAATTCTATTCTTTTATTTCTGAAGGGACAAAGGCAGCTGTTCCCAGGCTTTTTATGAGGGACATCTTGCAAACCCCAGATTGCCATGCATTACTCTAAATGCCACAGAATTGGTTAGCTGTAGGAATACTGCCAGGCCAAAAGGTGCTGTGATTCCAGGTCTCTTTGTTCCAGCTAAACTAAAGTCATTATTTAATCATTTAAGGTCACATTTAATTAGCTGGTAAGGCAATTAGATTCCTACCACCACTCACCCAAAGTTACTGCTAGAGAGCTTTAGAAGGTTTGTGCATTCCCATGACAGTATACAGGAGGGCAACAAAAGCAGCTATACAAAAAAACCCCAAAAAACAACATCCCCTTTTAATTAATCACCAGAAAATTTAAAAAGTCTCATCTGTCTGCAAGGGAATCAGACAAAGCTCAAGTCTGAGAGTCCCTGAACATCTTATCAGGATAATCAAACATCTGTTTGCATTTAACACATTGCCTGCACTCCTTCCCTCAGGCACAGAAATCTATATGCAACAAATTTTAAGCCAAAGGTTGTCCAAAATTCAACAGCATTTGAGTACCTTCTGCAGCTCAGAATACAGGAGCAGTGCAAATCATCCACCACTTACCATGGAAACACAGCAGATACTCCTCCCTCTGCCCTGCTGGGTTCACTTGGATGATACTGACTGGGAAACTGTTGGTGGAAGCAGCAAACACAGCAGAGGCCAAAGTGTGGTCATTTTTATCCAAAAACTCTGCAAAGAGAATGGAGAAAAACACTTTGATTTGCACCAACTTTTTTTCCTGAACTGCTTTCAAAAAGCTCTACAAAAGAACCTGTGAGCCACTTGGAGCATTTCTCAGGAATTATCTCCTACCCTCCAGTGTGTACTGCTTCATCTCAATTTCATAGAACTTGTTGGTTCCAATGATGATGCTGTAAGTGGTCAAATGGATGCAGCTGCAAGGCTCAGAGGTTTCAATCTCCTGGAAAAAAGGACAGTATGGAGAGATATTAGTCCCCTGTACCAGCTCACACATAACACCGAGACTGGAAATTTGTACATTGCTACATTTATCTTTACAAGGCGTAGCAGTCTCAAAGACCCTAACAGTCTCTCAAAAGCATGTGGACAAAAACTCTTGCTAGAAGAAAGTTTTGCTTTGTTGGAAGTGATGCTTGAATGTAGACTTGCATATCAACTCGCCTCAAGGGAGATCCTCTTCCTTTTGGAAGAATACACTGTTCTGGAAGATGATGTTCTGCTCTGCAGCTCAGTTTTCTGGAGCAGTACTGAGCAGCTCCTTGTTTACAGCAGGTCACAGACAATCTTCCTTCCTTCCTTGTACATGACAAAGATGTTGTGCACCAAGACCTGCCTTGTGACTGAAGAGCTGGGAGAGCTCTGCAGGTTAGCCTGACAACACACAAATCCCCAGATCTTCTGAGGACATGATTCCTTGCATAAATCCTAAAATTTAGTTGGCAGAAAAGAAAAGCATATTCTGGGCTTGCTGCCACCTTGTTAGGATCTAAATTCAGTAGTCTGGATTAGTAGAGATAAGGAAAATCTACTGTCTAAAATGCCTCTGCATGTTGTGCATGTAAGCCCTTGTCAGAGGAAGGGCTGTAGACCCTCAGTGTTCCCTGCTGTGAGCAGGAGCTGGTATCAGCTGCAATGCTTGTAGACATTCCAGGTGTGCTGGCATCCACTCTGTTTGTGCCCAGATCTCCATCATTCATGTCTTTCCTCCTGAGGAGGCCAGATCTGCATCACTGTGCCCATTGCTTCCCTCCAGCAGTGCCCATGGAGCACTCAGGGATAACAGCATCAGTCACACTGGGGAATGAACTGGTGCCTGCAAAGTCTCCTGCAGAACCTCCCAGGGAGGTGCAGTTTGCCTGGAACATCCTTTAATTGGTGAATAGGAGAGGACATAAGCTTCTGGGTGCCAGCCTGTTTTAAGGCAGGTGGTGTTTAAACTTTTTGTGCTGAGGAGAGATCTCTGAGGGTACGACTACAGCTCAGTCCAATATCTCAAAAAAAAAAAAAAAAAATCACTGTTCTGCATCTCTCCAAAAATGCCAACTCTTATTAAAGGAAATTGCTGCCTACTCCACTTTGAGTCAGTGCACAGTGCAATTTGTTATCATTTTAGCTGGCAAACAAATTTTCTCATGCCCACAGAAAGGTTTTAGATGTTTGCTCCAAAGCAAAGGCTTAGAGCACAATGTGAATTAACCTCAACTACAGCAGGGAGTTACTAAACTCACCTTTCTGATACAGAACTTGCTCAAGCTCTCATTGTATCGCAGAACCACCACTTTATTGGGCATGGCTGCACAGATACAAAGACTGTTCTCAACCTGTAAGGAAGATAACAAGCATAGTTCAGGATGGCAATAAAATTAATTCTATTGCTGAGCAAGTGAAACAGATCCAAGAACCTGTTGCCACAAAAATAACTTTGCAGAGATAAGCAAGTACATTTTATTAATAGGGCAATTATTGTGAATTCATGAAATAATGAAAAGCCTCTTCACATTCTCAAAAAAGAACGTGAATTTAAATGGCTTTTATGATTTCTTCTGTGCTTGAAAGGCATTAATAAAAAATGAGGTTTTCCACAGAAAAGGGATTGACAAATTGAAATAGGTTAGGTCTACATTTTAACCCCTGAAATTTATCTTAAGCATCACTTTGAAATGAATGGTGTTCAGTTTGTTACCAGAACAGTCCACAGAAGTAAACATTAATGAGAATTTTTGCTGTGGTTAAATGCTCCATACTAAAACCAGTAATCTGTTTAAATGTCTAGAATTAAAGTGACACAAACTCCTAAGGAAACTTGCTAGCCTGGAAGCATAACATTCAAGAACACAGACTGGACAGAATTCACTAATTAAAAATCTCAAAAGTGCAGTCAATAGTGAGGAGGCAGTAGTACCATGCTATGCTGGACATCTTACTATCTAGCAGTTTAAGCTATACCATCACAGCATCCTGACTGAATTGATCCACATTAGCAGCAAATCCCCCATTCTGTCTCCAGCTCAGCCTCCCTTCAAGCACATAAATTCTTCTTACTTGAATTCAGAGCAAGAACATAGACCTTGGATGTGCTGCCAGTGGAATAAAGATGCTGATTTGTTACTATTAAACTCACAGAAGTCTAAGGGGTGGTCTGGGGGCATGAAGGAGCTGTAACTTACTTTGCCAGCAGCAAAAAGGTGACATCCTTTGACAGCCTCAAAGACATTTGGTGAGACATCAGGCTGGGCTGGGAGGTGAGACTGGGCTAGAGACTGCTTCACTTTCTTTACATCAACAAGGCACAGAGCCCTTTCTTCTCCTGGATACAAAAAAAGATTGCATTTCATCAAGGGAGAACTCCCTATTCTCTACAAAAGTCTTACCTAAGCAGCAGTTCCTTGTTACAGGCTGTTACTGTGGAAGCAGTAACAAGGTACCATGCAGAATTCAGTCCATATTATTCCTATTCAAACTGAAACAGAAAACTTACACAAACCCAACCCTACAACAGGCAGTAAATCCACCAGGAGAACAACCATTCCCTGCGTGGATTATTAGTGTTTCTAAAGTCTAGAAGAACACAGTAATTGTGGCCTCATTAAGACACTATTCAAAATTAGCCAGGAAGTTCTATTTTGCCCTTCAGAACTTCTTCAAGTACAAGATGTTTTAGTCCCTCTGTGCCAACAGAATTGGCAAAGGATTTCCAAGAACTGCCCTAATTAATTGCATTACAGCCCAAGGCCAATTCCTCTCAGAAGTCCAGTGACAGACTAACACAGCCTTCTCATTATGTGTGAGATTTGCTTTGTTCTCTACTGCCCTGACACAAATAAACCATGGACATCTTAAACCCTTACCAGGAAAAAAAAAAAAAAAACAACACAAAACTAGCAGAACAAGAGAGAGAATTTGGTTTTCATTCCCTACAAATGTCATATAGACAGTTGATAATTTGGGCTTTCAGATGAAGATACACCCTAATGTTCAGCATGCCTACATCCGTGTGGGAAGAATTATCTCTGGAAAACCACAGATGGAGAGATTAAAGCTGGTGTTCCTTTCATAAAGAAATCTTAAATCATTACAGGAGTCCCAGCTTTCTTACAGGGCAAGAGAGGACAAGAGCTGGCCCTATGCCCCAGTGATCACATAGTGGTCCTCAAATAGTTAATTACATTTAAAAGGTTATGCAGTAATTAGGAAGAGATGTTCACCCATTAGCTCAACACTTTGAATTGAACTTAAAATGACAACTGACCTCTAACCTGGAAATGCTTTGTCTCTGGTTCTTCCCTCCCTCATCTCTGAAATCAGTTTCTCCTGAAGGTTTAACTGAGTGCTCATTCACATAATCCCTTACCAGCCAGCCTCACACAAGACTGGGTTAACCACAGCAAGTCATTCCTGCCAATTTGCTGATATAAAAACAGACAAAAGCCTGGAGCAAATCCAAAGGCAAGCAGCACCTGGCAGGACAAAGCCTCTACAGGGCCAGTTAGAACATGCAGCCCTGTACCTGCTATCATGAGCAGCTTCTCCAGATCCTTGATGAGGTGAATTTGGAAGACAGCTCCCATTCCTGGGATGTGCGTTAAGGAATTCTTCAGTACATTCAGGGCATAGAGACCTTCTTCTGCAC
Organism: Cinclus cinclus; assembly: GCF_963662255.1. NCBI lineage: Eukaryota > Metazoa > Chordata > Aves > Passeriformes > Cinclidae > Cinclus > Cinclus cinclus. The sequence continues at coordinate 10,365,810 of NC_085062.1, forward strand.
CCACCAGTACTACCTACAACAGGGGAAAAAATAGCACCACGTGAGGAGAACAAGGAATGCTCCAACAGCAACTTGGGTGATACTCCTCAGTCAGCAGTGAAGAGAAAAATCAAACCCACTAACAAGTGCATAATTACACACACTGCAATCAAGACACTGTTTCCCTGAATCAATTATCCACTACTGAGAAAGACCCAAGTGCATGTGACCATTACCTGGTCACTGAAGGGCATTGTGCAATTTATATCCAAACGGTCTTCACCCTCCAGCTTCAGCAGAGAGTTCCCCAGCAGTTTCTGCAAATGACAAAATATTTTTTTCTTGTTGAGTTAATCTTCATCTCTTTATCTGCAGGTGTTTTAACAATGTAAGGTCATAATTTCAAACAGGCAAAGAGTTTGGCACAGATTTCTTTTTCTCAGAAAGCTGAAAGTTGCAGGGATACCTCCTATGAAAGAATTAATAAACTTTTATCTACCTTAGACACAGTAAAGCAAACTGATCAGAATTATCCTAAATTCAGACAGCACCCATTGTTGTCTCTATCCTTCCCATTTTCCCCAACCTCCTACAATAGAGGAGTGGAATTTTCCAAAGGGGAGGATTAAAGAAAAGTATAAATGTTGGTGGGAGCATGTATTTTTCTCAGAGACAAAAGAAATGTGAGCCTGAAAAAAAAAAATAGTATTTCCTGCAGTCAGATATTCCCTATCTCCAGAGCTCTTATGCAATGCCACAGACTCCAATCTCCCTTTACCAGAAAATAGAGTTATCAGTGTAATAGTGTGAGAAAGGCTATCCAAAACCAAAACAAATCTGTTTCACCTTTTATTAGAAATAAAACTCAAAACTAAAAAGTACACACCCACACACACCTCCCCCCAGCAAGAAACATAAAACCTCTGGCTATCTAAGAAGGGGAGGGAGTTTTTGCTTCTTTTAAGGTTTGTTTGTTCCATGTGGTACCTTATGAGACTGGATTTAAACCACATCCTAGCTGCTCTTCCTTCCTTTGCTGGAATTACAGAGAGATTTTGGGATTCTCTTACTATACTCCCCAAGTCTAAAGAAGGGTATTGTAACACACAGCATCAGTCTCACAGCGAACTGGCTCCTGGTGGTCAAATCACAAGGCAGAAGCAATAACTTACCTTCAGTTAAACCTCAGTATGTCAAATACCGAAAAAATATTTTTCAAAACTCTGCTCCCTCCCAGAATATTTTATTATTAAATGAAACTTTTATACTCACAGCATCAGCCTCAGCTTTTTCTCTGGAAACTCTCCCACCTGCCACTATTGATTCCAGTGCTGTGACCCAGCGCTGTTTGTCAGGGAAGCTGGGTGCTAACAGGTAGAGTGTTCTACCAGGCCAGCAAGTGGTGTGTGGATGAGACTCCAATTTTAGGATATATGGCACATCTGAGATGTTATATAGATAGAATAAGACTTAGATTAGTTTTTGGAATATTGTCAGTGGACTTAAAATCAACACCTTTCAGCCTCATTGGAGAGAAGTTGTATTTATCATGACGTACCATGGCAATTTACACATTGGTTTCTCCTTTACAGGTCCTGCACAGGCTAGCTACTTACACCTAAATATTAGCTGGATGTATGCAATCCATACATACAAGGCTGTCTTTAACTCAACAAAAATAATTTCTTGCCTTTTATTCAAAAGAGAAAGAAATTCCATTGTGGAAAAAAAAAAACAACAAACCAAACCAGCTACTTGACTGAAGTTTTCCCTGTACTGATTAAGAAAGATCTGTAAAAATTGGTTATGGAAACCTTTTGTTTTTAACAGTCTGTATCCTTTAATGTAACAGTCAAGACATACAGAATCTTATCCATCAGTTCTATTCAGTACATACAAATCAACACATCAACGTTTTTTATAATAAGAGACTGTATACACCCCACAGCATTTCTAAGTTAACGGCTTTGTGGTCAGAGCACAATGGTGGCAGGAGTTATAACACATCACAGTTAATAGAGAAGAAATTTAAGTAAACCGAGTGTTTATGCTACAAATCTCTTAAGATTTACTTCCATTTGGGTTGATGACTATATTAACCACAGTTCTACCACGACAGAAGCAACAGCCTGGGTGTAACAGATCTGGAGTGCTGAGCTACTCCCCTAATTCAGATGGAGGTAAATTACAGCGTTACACAATGAAAGCTCGAGGGAGAAAATTCTGTTCAGCCAAACAAGGCTAACTGATGGCAAGCCAGATGAGATCCATTTGACCTCATCTATGTAAGATTCTCACCTGTCTTTGCTGTATTTGTAAGCTCAGTAGCTCCTACAGCTCCATGAACAGTTACATCACCATCAGGAAGGCAGAGTTCAAATTCCTCCAGAGGCCTCTGTCCAGCTGCAGGAGAATGGGGAGACAGATTAGGAATATAACTGTGACAGCAAAAGGAAGTGGATGCACACTGGATGTTTTCAAAGCTGGATTATTACAACACATCAGCCAATAAGATAGCTAAGAGTGTAGAAAAAAATAATGCTGCCTTATCACTGAAGACTTAGCTAAATTTGGTACAGTCATAATGAACAGTAATAATCTTTAAGCCTCTCAACCCATCAAACAATAGCTGAAGATTAAAAAATATGTTTTTGCTAGAAATTCTAAGTTACCTTCTCTTGCTTCTGCATCGTAAATGAGCACTTTGGTTCCTTCCAGAACAATATACTTCCTGTCCCAGCCCTGTTGCCCACGCTTATTATTCCTGAGGAAAATAAGCACAAAGGCAAGTTGGACTTTCTGCTTGGATTCTACATAAAGCAAGCATGCAACTCCTATAAAAGAGAAATCTCAGTGGTAGCAACTGTAATTATAGTGGTGGTAATTGTAATGCCCATGTAATGGGCCTGTACCAATTATCTCATCGTAAGAACCAAGGTAATGTAAGGCCAAATATTTCAGCACCCGACATGGCACCAAGATTCCTGTTTATACCTTGGCACTTTCATCCACCCTTCAAGACGCAGACTGGCGCTCGGCTCCTTCAGCTGCAGGCCAGGGGAATTCATCTTATCCCGGCAGAACGCTTCCGAGAAGTGCGTGGCATATTCTGCTGGCAGCCCACAAGTAGCTGGCAAGCAAGTTGAGCATTTTGGGTGACACATCACCTGGCATTCTGACAAGAGGACAGGGAAAAACTTCTGTTAAATGACAGAAAAAAAAAAATAAATATCATGACACAGCTGCCTCAACTTCTAGCGCACAAATCCCAGCTTCACCAAGGTTCCCCTTCCACTCCAAACCATCAGATGTTTTCTGAATGTTTGCACCAAGTAGTTTCAGAGTCTTCACACTTGGTTGTTTCTTTCCCTCTTCTAGGTGGCTGATGCCTTTTCCTCCCCCCAGGCTGTGCTGTGTTTTGCCCTTACCCAGACACTTGGAGGCCTGCCTGCCGAAGTGCACCGTGTCCAGGCACACAGCACACTTGGTGGCCCTCATGTTGAGCCCCACATTGAAGCGATGGGGGATGTTGTGGTGCATTCGCTCCTTCAGGCGCCGGCTGTACTCTGCAAGGGACAAAACTCATCAGCAGGGTAAAAATTCAATCAGTACAGAGAGAGAAAAGCAGCAGCTGAGCAGGAGCCTACCCTCTGGTGTGGAGGATTCCTTCCTGCGGCTGGAAGGTGGAGCCAGCAGGCTGATGGGTGTGGGCTGGTGCTCTGGGGAACGCACTATGGCAGACATGATGATCTGCTGCCTGGCTGTGGCCGGGGTGGAAGGGTGAGGGTGGTCGGATATTTTCCGATGAGCAGCTACAGACAAGACAAACGTCCCTGGTTAACACGACCAACGTGGCACTCCAGTTCCTAGCAGGGCTCTATGTGACCACTGTGCAGTTACAGCCCACAGAATTAAGTGTAGCCTTATTGTAACTTCACAGCAGTGGTAATAATTAAACAACATGTCACTGCTAGAGTGGCACACAATTAGAGTGGCACGTTTGCAGTGTGCCTCCTTCCAGATTCACCTTTTCTGTTAACCCCTACCTTCTTCACGAGCAGATCTGAGTTCAATGCGTGTTTTCTGTAGAGCCTCCTCCAGCTCAGCAGAACGAGCCTTCTCCTTCTCCAGTGCCACTTTCAGCTCATTGTATTGCAGGGGAACCTGTGTGGGTAAAGAAGGGTCCTCTTTCCGCCGACTAAACAGGCCCTAGCAACAGAAACACACAGACAACTCCTAACTCCTAGCAAGAGATGGCTTAAACTAGGCAAAGTGACACTAGCTAGTGGCAGTCCGGCCGGAGGGCCTAATGGCAATTCTGTTATGTGTAAGGATGGATTTTTAGTTCATATTGGCACTGGAGAGAAAAACGTCAAGATATGGATTAATTTAAAGAGGGATGTACATTACCTGTTAGTACTCACACCTGGAGTTTCCAAAAGCATCTAAACAGAGGATCTCAAAATACGTGGTTAAAATTAAATTACTTCATTCAAAATGACAGAACAGCTTATGACAAAGATGTGACACAAGTCACATCACCTGACTGATCAGTCCTATGCTGTGACTACAGGACAACCACTCTTGATACACAATAGGTTTGTACACATATACATACTTAGCATTAAAGAAAACATGCTTAAAATCCTGCATTCCTACAGCCTCACTGAGGTGTAGCCACTAGGTTGTAACCAAAGTGTTGTAGGAATAACAAAATACCAGAAAAGCCACAAAGAACACATTCTGCCTAGCAAAGTTTGTGTTCATCAAATCAAAATGGTCTTAAATGATGACAACATTTTATTACACAAAGAAAGATAAAACAGAATATTAAGAATACACAGCACATAACTAATTACAAAACCATTTAATTCCATGCCTCTCAAACCTTCTTCACCCACCTTTTTCTTTTTTGCTGGTTGGTCCATCTTTGCCTGCAGGAAATCAATTAGTTTAGTTTGCTGAGAAATAGTGCCCTCCATTTTCACTTTTTCATGGGAATAGAGAACCTGTGAATCACACACAGATGCAAGAAACTTCATCTCAACAGAAGAAACAAACAAATGACTTGATAGCAAAACAGAGCTAAAAAAATACCGTAAAGAAAGTGTCACTCAGAAACTGTAAATCATATCCTAAAGCCTCACAGGGAATGAGGCAGAGGACGGCCCTGTTTCCTCACCCTCACCTGAATATTTTCCAGCTGATATTCCAGGTCACTTCTTTCAGTCTTCAGAAGATCTGCTCGGTCCAGAGCCTCTTGCAGACCTTGAGTCAGGCGGAAGATGTGATTCTTCTGCAGATCCATTTGCTGCTGCAGCTTTGCCTGCTGTTGAAAGGGAAACAAAGGCCAGTGTTTGTTGTCTTCTTGTTTGTAAGTAAAAGCTATTAAATGTTGTCACTCCTTGTGAAACAATCATCACCCAGAACTTATAAATAAACACACAATTCTTCAAAAGCTGGGAAATTACAACACTCTAGAAGATTCCTTTCCTTTCAGAATGCATTGTGACTAAACAAGCACTTCTGTGTATTTACATTAATCTGTAACAACACCATTTTCTCAAGTTCTCTGTACAACCACCAGAAGCCACCTCAGTACTTTGTAAAAATAAAATAAAACTATAATCTTTACTATAAACTAGGACAGTCATAGTCACATGAGATAAGGAAAACAATGGCCAGCTGTTTACATCTTTGTCTCAAATTAACACCAGAGGAGGGCACATGACAAAATACTCCTAATTCTTTTAGGATTTACACTTTCTTGACAAGAAGGTACCTGACTAGGAAAACCATGAACGCACCCATGTTACAAAGCAAGATCCAGAAAACTTTCCTGGTGATGCATAAATTAGTAGGCAACCTGTCAGTATACCCCAAGAATACCAGAAGGATCTAATTGCCCCAGTTGTCCATAACCACCCCTGAAATCCTTCTCTGGAGCCTCTTCCCCCACCCCCCAGAACTGGTTGCCTGCATTCAATTACTCCCTGATATGGTGCGGAATTTGGATCCAAATCCTGTGACCCAAATTAATGATGAAAAGAGTTGTGAGAAGCCTCACCTGTGGCCTCCAGGTGTGCACCCTCAGCATGTTGGTTCCAGAGCTGGTTTTAAGCTATGGCCTTTGGCCTTGGCTTGGTCAGAGCTGTGCCTGGGCACAGACCTGGCCTTGCAGATCTGACCTAGGATGGTGCCTCATGACTAGAGGCCTCTATAATGATCACTGGTAACTTCAGCAAATCTGCCCTGCTCCTCTTGTTCAGGTCCTGTGGGTCTGAGCCTGCAGGCTGCAAGGTCCTGTCCTTTTCTGGCACACTGTCCCCCTTGGTTGCCAGCTCCCCTGGCCCTGAAGAGCAGCTCACTTTTACTGCTCCCTGACATGGCCACATGTTCAGCAAACTTTTAAGTGAAAACAACTCCCCCAACTTGATTAATCTCCCCAGTTATATAGAAGAAGGATGGATGTGTAACTCTTATTCACACAACCTCCCCTCCTCAAGATGTGGAATCTTCTTAAGTTCTAACATGAATCTCCAAGGTTACCTCCTCCAGAAGCCTCTGCTTGAGCTCCCTTTCTGTCTCAAGCTTCTGCTGTAAACTGCGGGCGTTCATCTCCAGCATGGCGTGCTTCTTCTCCAGGTCATTGAGCTGAGAAAGAGGTTCAGAATAACATTGAACACTAAAAAGTATAGTTCCACAGTCTTAGAATCCAACTTCACCAAGCACATGCTGAAGAAAAGTGATACAATTAGCCTTTGGTTGCTGGGGAAAAACCAGCCAAAAAACATTTTGGCTTGTTCAAATGCAGACACCAAGTTATTGAAGGACTTCATTCCAGGTATCATAGGCTGTTGTGTGCTTTAGTCTTCTTCAAAGAAAATCTGAGGTCTTTGGCTTGAAAACAGAATTCTATTCTATGCCCTCCAGTCATTTTAATTTGTCTCTATAACATCTTGGAAAAAGCTGCTCAAGGTCACATTTCTGAAAGTAATATCAGTGGAAAAGTACTTCATCTAATTATGAAAATATAGGATTGAAAGTTACTTACCTTATCAGAAAGGCTCTCTGCTTTGAGTTTTTGTTCCTTGAGTGCTTGCTGCAGGGCCAGAATCTCTGCCTTGTGTTCCTTGACAGCCAGTTCTACCACCTGGCGAGACTCAGTAATACGCTGATCTGCTCTCACTCTGCATTAAAATGGAAAATAATGTTACCTAACTCCTTGCAGGCTTGACCTCTCCCTAGCAGGCAGTGGCATCAATAACTCTAAGGGGTTGCCTCAAATTCAAGATGTTACATTAGAAAGCCAGACTGTTTGCTGCAACACTTTAATCTTATATAATCCTGTTCCTGCCCCTGCTAGAACTACAGCCCTAAAAATTTCAAGACCCCACAGGAACAGTCAGGAGCAAAGACTATTTTTCTATAAAATAAAATAGAAGATAATAAATCAAGACATTTTATAGATTACAGTGATAAATACCACTCCCCTTGAATTGTTCACTTGCAAAGAAACAAAAGGAACAATATCAGTGATGACTATTAACTAATAAACCATTTTTAGAACTACCTCACAAGATTTTATATTTAGCTCCAACTCCCATATCCTATGCTAAATATAATTTTTGTACTAGCTTCTATAGAGCATTTTCATAAAAGTTAATAAAAGGGAAGGAAGGGAGAGAGACCTGCTCTGTTTCTCAGTATCCAGCATCCTCTGCAATTCTCTAACTCGACATTCAAACTGGGACTTCTCATCCCCTAGAACGTTTCTCCACGCTTCCCACTGGCGCTCTTTCTCCAGGAGTTCATCATTCAGGGCCTCCAAGTCCATTACTTGCTCTTCCAGCATTGTACATGTTGTCTTCAAGGCCTCCATAGTCTAAAAATAAATCCTCCTATCAATTCTCACATCCCACATCAAGCGTGCACTTTCAGCTTCAGCCCTACCATTTTGATTACAGTACATGCAAATCGGCAGCGAGCAGGAGCTGGGAAATCACAGCCCATTTATTTCAAGGCTCCTGTACATTCACTTCTGATCCCTGGTAATGTCAGGTCACTCTCATTATGAACATTTTGAGCTTTCCAGGGCCACAAAATTAAAATGAGTAATTCCAAATGACAATGCCCTCAGAGTACAGGACTGTTGAATAATATTGTGTAAAAACACAAAGGGAAATACCAAAAATTTCCATTCACTCAACTCCCCTGGGAAGGAAGGCTTGAATACCACTGCCCAAGGAAGCATCATCACTTCTTATGGGTTTCCAGATGTAAAAGGAATCTTTGCCAGCTCCCACAAAGAGCTCCTGACCCAGATTTAGAGACCTTACTTGTTTCTGGCTGGTCAGCTGCATCTCCCTCTCAGTGATCTCTCGGCGGAGATGATCGACTTCACTCCTCAACTGGACAACCTCATCATTGGCCCCCGAGGCCTCATCGAGTTGTTTGGACAGAAAGAAATTCTGGTTGTTCAGCTCTGCATTGTCTTCAGTGAGCTGGTTCAGCTGCTCTTCCAAATCTGAAATCACCTAGAAAGAAAAATAAATTACATGTGAATGAGCACAGGTTTTTGAAAAAGTATTCTCACACAATTATTTATTGCCAAGCTTTTACATTTTTTCTAATTCAACCAAAAGGGCAGTATTATAGTGGTAGATATTTGTGCATAGTAATGTACTTGGATTAGGAGTAGAGTTTTGTGTCCTAGAAAAAATAGCTAGGTTTTTTTTTTTTTAATCTGGTTCAGAGCATAAATACGCTGCAATGTAATTTATTATTTGAGAGACCTGTCATAGCTAAAGCACTGGATTGGGAGCCAGGAGTTCTGACTGGATTCTCAGCTCTGCTGCTGACTTAGAGACCTTTAGCCAAAGCACTTTACCTTTTTTTGCCTCAATCTCCCCTAAGTGCAATGAGGCCAATTACTCTCAGAAAGGCTTTCAAAGTGTGGTATTTGAAGAAAACAGACCAAGAGGTGCAGTGGAGGCAGTGCAACCTGATGGATATCCCATATCCCAGGGAATTGCTTATATTATTTGTAACACTGGGCATAACCAGGAAAGGCAGAAAAATGTTAAGAAATACATTCTATCAAAGTAACAGCATTATGGATGGCAGCTGGGTACAC